>NC_138577.1:64980121-66437900 GCF_964289735.1 Phaethon aethereus | reverse complement strand
GTTATAAAGCCTCTGAAAAATTATGATTAGAAAATTGCTCACGATTTTTCAGTAGATTTAAACCTGCCAAGCACATACACAGGAAAACAAGTGACAGAACCTCAATTATATTTCTTAATGGATATTAAAAAAACAGCTAGCTGAGACCTGCAAGGAGAGGCTGAAGAATGCCTACACCTGCATAAGGAGCTATGACAGCATTAAGAAAACGGGGAAGGAGGAAGTGAGCAAATAATCTGGAGCAGACTAATATTCAGTTCGTTGGAGACCGACAGGGATCACTGATCCTTACTGCCTCTGAGGAAATGTCTCTTGCTGCCTCCAAAACTAACCTCAGTCATCTCAACTGTTACTACCCTTCTCCTAAATACCTTTACAATGATATTTTCCCCTATTAGCTACAGCCCTCTTTACAAGCCAGCTAGTACTTCTGCGTAAGTGGCAGAGCTCTGCAGAGGAAATTTTCAGTCTCGCTACTGATGTTCACAACCATCAATACACTAGCCTGACCACCACCATCTCTCACTCAGTTTATTCTTTCTGAGCTCGAAATGATAAAGATCCGTTAAAAGGATGACCGGATAATACAGCTGCAAGCACTCCAAAATCAGAAACTGCCAGATCTCAACCTCCCACTTCAACACATGCATTGTAATAAGCTTCCCTGGTGCGACACAAACCTCCGCTGCCGTGAATCACGGAGGCAGGCGACACTGCCGGTTCCTCGCCTGGCTGCACCGCATGCGGACTGCAAACCTGACTGCTGCCTCTGGGAACGGGTCCCAGCTCACGGCTACAAGGACTGTTAGGGAGAAACTCAGCATGCCAACTACATAAAATTCAGCGAGTGGCCTCGTTACGTGACGTGTTATTGCAACACTACCGCACGTACTCAGAAATTTTTATTACAGCTGCAGGCCTGACCCACCACCCACCTCCCGCTGTCCCCAGCCGCATGGGCCGCCCGCCCCATCACCGCCGGCTGCGGCCTAGCGCGCCCCCGGCCGCGCCCCACTCCAAGGAAAGGTGCCCGCAGCCTCCGCCATGAGGGCAGCAGCTGGGCCTGCCGCTGCCTCGGACCTCGGAGGGCACGGCCCACGTTACCTCTCCTTATCAGCCAGAGACGTGGCGGTGGCGGCAGCGGCCATGACAACGACAGCACCGTCGCCGCTGCCGCCGCCACCGCCTCACACCAGCCCCACCCCTCCTCCCCTTTGGCAGGAAATCCCGCCCCATCCTCTAGATTCTCTGAATCCCATTGGCCGGCGATGCTGTCTCTAAAGCGCATCACCCTGTAAAGAAGGGCGACGTACAAGCCGCTGGGCCGCGCGCGCAGCCTCCGCCGCGCATGCGCTTTAGGGCCATGGTTGGAGGCCTTGTTGGGAATGGCGTGCACATCTGTGGAGGCACAAACTCTTCCATCCGTCCTGGAAACGTTGTGCGAGAATAACCCGGTACTGAGAAAGCGCTGTGGTAGCTCGCTGCGCGTGAGGGGCAGAGGCCGGGCCGTCTGGCCGGGCTGCCTATACAAACGGAGAGAAACCACATGGAGGGTGAAACGTGAAAGGCAGGCCCAGATTCGGTTCAGGCTGACAGATTGACTGGTGTCTGTTATAAACTACAAGCGACCAGAAGGTGACACTGCACGCCACGCCAGGGAGTGCTGTTCCTCTTCAGTGCCTGGTGCAGTGCTTGGAAAAAATGGGGGGAGGTCTGGCAGACACAAGCAGCTCCAGCTGTCAGGCCTGGGAAGCGTGTGATCTTGCTGGTCATAGGAGAGTGCAGCAGTGATGATGCACACCCTGAATGGACCACAGGCACTAATAAAAGATGAGTCCAGAGGGAGTTGATTAGTGGCACAAAGTCTAATTGGAGGCCAGTAACTACCTGTGTGCCGCACGGATCAATGCTGGGTCCAGTCCTGTTTAGCACCCATTAATGATCTGGATGATGGGGCAGAGCGCACCCTCAGCAAGTTTGCTGATGACACCAAACAAGGAGGAAGGGTTGATATGCCAGAGGGTCGTGCTGCCATCTAGAGGGACCTGGACAGCCTGGAGAAATGTTCTGACAGGGACCTCATGCAGTTCAACGAGGGGAATTGCAAAGTCCTGCACCTAGGGGGAAACAACCCCAGGCACCATACATGCTGGGGGCCACCCAGCTAGAAATCAGCTTGGCAGAAAAGGACCCGGGGGTCCTGGTGGACACCAAATTGAACATAAGCCAGTAGCTTGTTTTTGTGGCAAAGGTGGCCAGTGGTGTCTTGGGCTGCATTAGGAGGACTGTGGCCAGCAGATCAGGGGAGGTGATCCTTCCCCTCTGCTCAGCATTAGTGAGGCCATACCTGCAGTGCTGGGGCCAGTGCTGGGCTAAGTACAAGACAGTCATGGACACAATGAAGACAGTTCAGCAAAGGGCCACCAAAATGATGAAGAGACTGGAACATCTTTTCTAGGAAGAAAGGCTGAGAGAGCTGGGACTGTTCAGACTGGACAATAGAAGGTTCAGACGGATCTCATCAATGTATATAAATAGCTGAAGGGAGGGTGCAAAGAGGAGGGAGCCAGGCTCTTTTCAGTGGTGCCCAGTGACAGGACCAGGGGCAATGGGCAGTGCACAGACTGAAACACAGGAAGTTCCCCATGAACATCAGGAAACACACTTTCACTTTGTGAGGGTGACTGAGCACTGTCACAGACTTCCCAGGGAGGTGGTAAAGTGTCTATCCCTGGAGATACTCAAAAGCTGTCTGGGAATGGTCCTGGGCCAGTGGCTCTAGGTGGCCCTGCTTGAGCAGGGGCTTGGACCAGATGACCTCCAGAGGTCCCTGCCAGCCTCCACTGTTTGGTCACTCTCTGAATTCTGTCTGAATTTCACAGGGCACTCACCAGTTAAACTTCACGCAGGAAGGACAAAGAAGGTGTTTATTCTGTATTTATCCATGTTTGGTTTTTTTTCTGCTCCACCAAGCGATCCAGCTCCCCATGACAAAATACTGAAGAGGAGGGTGCTGAGACGCAGTGCAACACAGTGGTATTCCTAGGGAAGAACTGCAAGTACAATTAATGAAAACTTGGAAGAGTTAAGAGTTATGGAGAAGCTTCATAAAGAAACAGGGTGGCATTTGGCACTGATGAACAAGTTAGTTGTCTATTCAGTCTTTTGAATGATGAGCAGTTTTGTTGTCTTCTGTCTTTGCTCTCATTATGTCAGAAGTGAATACAATTGTCATGGTTTAGCCCCAGCCGGCAACTAAGCACCATGCAGCTGCTTGCTCACTCCCCCTCCCACAGTGGGACGAGGGAGAGAATTAGGAAAAAAACCTGGTGGGTTGAGATAAACACAGTTTAATAGGACAGAGAGACAGAAACAACAATGATAATACCAACAAAGGAATGTACAAGAACAAGTGATGCCCAATACAGCAATTGCTCACCACCTGGCGATTGACAGCCCGTCCCTGAGCAGTGATTTCCGCCCCCCGGCTAACTTCAGTTTATGTACTGGGCATGATGTCATATGGTAGGGAATATCTCTTTGGCCAGTCTGGGTCAGCTGTCCCGGCTGTGTCCCCTCCCAGCTCCCTGTGCACCCTCAGCCTCCTTGCTAGCAGGCCAGCACAAGAAGCTGGATGTCCTTGACTGCTTAGCAACAACCCAAAACATCAGCACATTATCAACAGTTTCTCATCCCAAATCCTAAACATACCCTCACGCTAGCTTCTGTGAAGAAAACCAGCTCTATCCTGGCTGAAACCAGGACAACAATGCACAAAGGACTACAGAAAATTCAAACAGTACAACTGTGGAGCCTCCTCAGTAGCAGCTTTCAAAATTGTGACTGCAACTGTCCAGTAGCAAGTCAGCAATTTGGCAGAGCCTCACAAATGTGACTCAACAAGCTCCTCAGCTAAAAAAAAAAAGTTTTGTAAATGAGGTGTGTCAAGTTATGGAGGAAACTTTTGATGCAATAGCTATCCAGTGCTAAAGACAGATTTTTGGAGAGTTATCTCCCGATTACCATCAAGCTGGCTGATAGAGAGTTAGGTGTACCTCTCTAAGAGGTAATCTATTACAAATAATTGCTTAGACATGTTTTGTTGCTCAATGACAAAATGTTCTCATTTTGTTAATACTAGCTTGGCAATGGTTTTCCTATGGTGTTCTTTCTTTGCACGGTGTTTTTCTTTTAAATCTCCATTGCATATACACACTCGTGTCTATAAAATGACTTTTCACTGGGATCCCCACCACCTAAAAAGCATTAGAGCTGCCATTATCTTGGGAGTTTTGTCCTGCTGTCCAGGTTGTCAGTGCTTAAATCTGTGTATTGGCCACAGTGGCAGAAGCTTGTTCTGTCAACTGTTGTCACCTGCATTCAGCAAGAGAGAGGTAGGCTGTAGAGGAGGGAAGGAGGGAGGTGGGCAGGTCAACAGCCTTTGTAGCCTTGGCCTACAAGCGTTTCACCTCCATGGCCCCCTGCATGGCAATCAGATCCCGCAGTGGTGGAATTGTGCTTCCCAGACACTGGGCTGTGGTCCCTGTCCCTATGACTGGGGAGATGAAGGTTTTAAAGCTAAAAAAGGCTTCAAGAATCATTACACCGTTTAATCCTCCATGACCGTACATACAGTGAGAACTGTGGGCAGACTAGATTTCACGATACTGTTTCTCTGCATGGGCATGCAGTATGCAGGGCATACTTGTGATCTGACCATTGCGTGAAACATGGTGATCACTAAACCACGTTACAAATCAAGCTTATTGCCATTTGGTTTTGTCAGATAATATGCATAGCCCTTTCCTTCTAGGACATACAGGTTTGAACCCACCAAAAAAGGTAGAAACATAAATCTACCTCTGAAGGAAGGTGCCTTAAGCACAGTTTAAAAACTAAGAACAACACTTTTAGGAAAAAATGCTAAGAAATATTTGGTATTACCACAGCTTTGTATACAATTAAATAAAAAAACAGGCTAAAATTTAATGAACGAATATTAACATTTGCTGCTTCAGAGTGTTCTTTCCCCTTAGATTTCTGCAATGTTTTTAGTTTCTCGGTTACATTGTAAAGCAATTTCTGGTGCATAATGGGCTACTACTGGACATCACCTTGAGAAATGCTGCTTTGACCTTATGTTAAAGGCAGCATTGGACACAGCTGCAGCTTGTGAGTGTCACATCACTGCATATTAAGATTGCTCTCAGTCAGTCCACTTAATTCAGGACACTGAGAAAGATTTCATGCATTTGTTTAATGTTGTATTTGACAGTTGCATGTTATTTTTTTCTTTTGAATTAATACTGTTTAATACCAACATACTCGGTTAATGGCTTCTCTTTTAAAAGAATACTTAAACACTGTAACAAAACAAAAGCTATATAGCATGTATCAGTATTTGTGGCATCTTTTTCAGATGAAAAAATAATTAAAAAATTGTTGGAAATGGAGTTTGTAAAGTTAGAGATTGGATCATACAGCATACCCGACTGACCACAACAGGGGAAGAATGTCTTCTTTTCTGCAGGTGCTATTATTACATGCCAATCTCCTTTACCAGTGCTAAAATTTACAGTATCTTGAAACTAGCATGCCTAAACTGAAGCACTGGGTACAGACATGTCAGTTTAATCCCTGTCATCATTGTAGAATGACTTCATTGAGTATGTGGCATCCAGTCACTGCATTTGTTCTCGTGTCATAAGAAATACATTTCAGACTTGAATTCTGCATATTTCTAGCCTGAGGAATTCAGAGACAGAAGTAGGTCACAAAGCACACTAGCTCAGGCACGTTGTAGCTGCATGTGCTTCCCAAATATCTGCTGTCCCTGACCTCAGGAATTGAATGATGAAGCAATCAAAACCTGACAGCTTTTAAAAAGTTTAAAGCAATATGAAGAGAAAGTGTAATTGCAGGTGAGGATGGGGGTCATGTATATCTGCAGCAAAATTTCAAGATCACAAATAATGCCTTTGGTTAGTAGCAGGGATACTGGTCTCTGAAAGCTGTGTATAAGTCTGTGAGGTTATTCCATTTGCTGTAACTGCAGTGGAAGGGAAAGTGGCAGGGAATGAGCAGTGCCCAACAAGCATCTCGAGCAGGAAATGCCCTCACTGCATATGCTGTCAGCAGCAAGTCAGGTGTCCTTAGTCAGACTCTATTTTTACTGTTAAGAGTGTCTGGGGAAGAAAAATAGCAAAAAAACCCCAAACACCCCTAACAAAACAACCTAGCAACAGGAGCCCTATAGAAGTGTGAAACAGAAATTCAAAGCTGTTGTGATACAGGCTGGTACATTTCACCTAGGATAAATCAAGATGCCCTAACTTGGAGTGGCCCAAGAAAGTGTAGATGGTTTGAGGCGACACAGTTCCTCTGGGTTTTACTGTGTCATATACAGATCCCAGCTTATTCAGACCTAGCTGAGACATTCAGTTTTCTGTTACCTGATGTTACACTGCATAGTCTAAACATGCTAGAAATGCCTGTATAACGATTGGACTAGTGAAGTCATTCATGAGGCAGTATATTTTCAGCTAGATTGGTGGAACAGCTCTATAGTGGACTGCAGATAAAATGCAGAACAAGTAGAGTGAAATCTTGGTTGGTTCAATAGACATTGAAGAGGAGGGGCAAGCTGAGGACTTTCTCCACAATCTTTATAAGCAGGGATTAAAAAAATATCTTCTAAAATAAAATACAGGGTCTAGGAAGAAAAAACCCCTGTTCAAAATGGAAACCTACTTCATGAAATGTGACTCTTAAGGTAGGAGTAATAGACAGGCGTGAACTAGGTCTGTTCAACAGAGAACTTTCAACAGCATAGAGAAGAGAGAAAATAATGCTGTCCTTCATTTAGTTTCATAAAACTTATATTTACTTTCTATGAAACTTCAAAATGCAGAATTAACAATACCATTCCTAGTATATGCCACTTTTAAAAGACTGTATACATGATTTTCCCAGAGGAAGTGGTTATTTTAAATCCATAGACTACACCAGTTCTTTCAGTCTCAACAATCCAAAATCCTGTCTTTTACACACAAGTTTTCTGGAGAAGCACTACCTCGTGCCTGTCCTACAGAGACAGCAGCTATACAACTCTTCTTCGTTTATCAGGAGAAGCATCATTTTTGTTCACCTCAAAAAATGGTAGAGGCCTATAAACAATCCCAGTAGCCTTTTTAAGGCATATGGGATGTTCTAAAGCCACATTAGGCTTACTTGTTTCAATCTGCGTAAGTGCTGCACCGCAACAGCAGCTGACAGTCACAAAGTGGCCTGGAAACAGCTGTCCTGACTTGTATGCTGTTCAGAGCTAGAAGTCTTTTGTATTATGTCACCTAGACACAAGCCTTGACTTACATGAATTAATTTAGAAAGTAGAGCAGACAATATATACAGTATTTCACAGAGATACAGGGGAGACTGTCAGGCACCACATTGCCAAGACTATCCAAATCCCTATTTAGCTGGCAACAGGAGAACCGGCAAAATGGAAATAGGAAAATAGGGACTTCTACCCATCTCTCCTTTTTTCATGTTTGCAAAGACTATGTCTCTTAATTACAGATCACAGTTTTACACCCAGTCATACTTTGGCTTTCTGTTTTAGCCTTGTAGAACAGCTGACAGCTGTGTAAAGTCATAGCTGTGTAGAGTTGGTAAGATCAAAAGGAACTATCAATCATCATTGTGTGACATAATAATACAATATTTGCACTGAATTCATAGCTTTCACTTAAGCTAGGGGATTTCTGTTTCGAAGAATTCCAAATGACTTAAACCACCTGAGAGTCAAATAATCCACAGTAGTTCAACCGCTCAATTATAGCAAGAAAAAAAAAAAAAAGATGGCAACTTCCTTTCATTACACAATGGAAATTAATAACAACATTTAAAAGTGGGAGTTTTTACACCATTCATATTATAGCTTTTTACATCTACCTTCCTGCTTTTTCATAGCTACTTCCACTCTAAATATGTGCCATCAGAAACCTTACCAGTAACCTAGGTAAGATGCACAACGAAATCTGAATTCTGTGTTAGGATATATCCAAACTGCCTTTTCCCTCCTGCCCCAAACAATGTGTTTTTTGTACAGAGGGTTGCTGGAAGAAGGCACACAATTAGGCATGATCTACCTTCATTTGCATTGAATGTAATCACTCAAAATCTCCTTGTTTTCACAATCCCTACGGACTTTAAACTGCAGGTGATAGTAGCAATGCTTCTTTCTTCTGAATAAAAACGTTTAAATTACTAGCAAGGGAATTTCCTTTTCTGCATAATCAAGACTTAAGTGCATCTTTCCTTAGAACACTTAAAAAATAAGGTACCAGCTAACCAATCCTGAAATTAGAACTCATTTTCTCAACTATGAGCAGAGAACTACAAATATTATAAACCAGAGGATCTTAGTAACTCGGCAACAGTGCTTTTTTAGTTTAAATGCTTCTAACTATGTCAAAGCCTCAAGTGAACATAAAAGTGCAAAATATGCACATGTATATATAAATACATGTTTGTATGTGTATTGGGGAATTAATCAGCCTAGGTCACTTAATAGTCTCTAATCAGGGACTAAAGAATGCATTCATTATGGAAAGACTGGAATTAACTGAGTCTCTGCTGTGAGTCATAATGAAATAAGCCTTCTTGTGAACCTCTTGTAAGTGACAGAGAGATTATGGAATTACACTGTGTTGGAATTAGATTCAGTTTATTCTAAAATGAAACATGGAGGAGAAGAGAGAGCTCTACTGGTGAGCCACATGTCTCAACTTCTTTTTTCCACTTCTTGTTTATTGGAAATGTGACTACCACCAAAACAAAAACGCATGTTTTTTTAAAGCACTTGTTCTGTTACACTGAGTCACTGTTAAATTGTCTTAACAGCAACTTCCTTTTTAAATGAAATAATATTTCTAATACAGCAAGCAGACACCTAACTTTCAGTAGTAGCCAATAAAACAATTCCACTCTGACAAGGTGCAATCAGGAGGAAATTTTATGTAACACTGCAAGTAATAAATAAATTAAGCATAGCAAGACTAAATTCAGAATTAGTATACTGTGAAACAAAATACATTAGGTAATTGAAGAAATAATCAATTACAGAGTTAGGATATAAACAGTAATGCATCTCAGGCAGAAGCAAACAACAAAACTGAAGGAAAGGTAATTGTGGGCCAAGTTTGTTCAAGAGAAACAACATTTACTGGTGGGAAAATGTATCTGATCTCAGAGGATAACAGTTTAATTACTTGCAGAGAACCAGCATGAGCTTTACGCATGTTAAATCCCACCAAAAAGTAGGGCATTAGAGATACTGTTTGTTATGTGTAGCTTGCAGTCTGAACAGAAGTGCATTTTACTGAGCCAACAAACTCCTTGTACATCTTCCTGATATCCTAATTGCAATTCCACAGCCACTCAAGCAAAGGATGCTTTCACCAACAGCAAAACGAGAATAATTTCCTGAAATCTTGAAGCGGCAGAAATTTGTAAGTACTAAGGTTTTAACTATGTGGGTATTTCCTACAAAAGGTTATTTGCAAAGCTATGCTAGGGAGGCATTACCCAGTCTTGGAGTAAGTAAACAGCACATCTGGCAAGCTGAAAGTTGACAGGAGAAAACCTATGCATTAAATACCTACTTTATATTCATCTCGGCATCACAAATTAATTGACACCTACATTAATTACTGTTGTGAACTCTTAAGCTCTTCAGCACCACAACAAACTCCCTTGCACTTCCAATATGTAACCAAACACAACATGTAACTAGTTAACTTACCATTCTGACTAAAACCTCAACCTTAACTACATTAACATTCTCTATAAACACATTTACAATCTGTTATTCTGCATATAGGGGACTATGAAGCAGGAATTATATTTCTGTATGTGATTTGAAATTAAAGTAAAAAAGCATGGCCATCTCTTCTGGTTATACTTCAAAGTGCAAAGGAGATGGCTGTGGAACCAGAGTGAATACATTTGGGTAATTTGGTATTAACAAGATCCTCAAAGTTTTAAGCATGTGGAGGAAGTCATACTTCATATTAACTGACACTTCACTTCTGATTCACAGCTTCATCCAAATCACACATCTCATCATGAACAAAGCTGTCAGACAGGTGGATGTGACTTTGCAAGGCACTACAGTAAGTATTTAGGTGGAACTCTACATGCAATTGTCAGCAACACTCTTACAGCTGTTCATACTATTTAATGAAAGCTAGATGAGAAAAGACAGTTTGGGAGGCATCTAGTAACAAAAGAATAGAAGCTTGTAGGGGTCCACCTAAACCTTTTCCAGACCATGCCTACAAGTAGTACTGTCTTCATTAAGGAAGGGATAGGTTCTCTACCTCTTCAAGCCTCTTCCAGAAAACTTGTTGCAATAAATCTTTTTACTGGAAGAATTTACTGCACTGAATTTAATATTGCAAATTTAAAAGTTGTCACCTAGAAGTTTATATATGGTAGAAAAAATTGTTTTGTGTGTATTTTTGATGAAAAAATACTTCTTTTCCACAAGCATAGTCTATAGACCAATGAAGTTAGTTGTCAGAATTTCCAGGATAAAGAATGTACCCAAACATAATGTGTTTAAATGCAAAGCGCTAGGGGCCATTAGGCAGAAGTTCAGAGTGAACAACAGTTAAGAGTAAAACCAAACCCAACTTTAATTTGCTTTTGCTGTCTCAAAAAGGGAGAAGAACAGGTCTTGGCATATCAGCTTAAAATTGCCTGAAATGGCTTGATCCGACCCACTGACCACCCATAAAGGAAGCTATCCCAACCTCTTTCTACCAGCCCTAGCTGTTTTATTTTCTTTTCTGCTGGCTCAGGCGGCACTTGTCCAACTTCGCACAGAGCAAATGCAGCATAATAAATGCAACACTGATCTTAGTCCTCCCATCAGTTCTGCTAGGTAGGAGATGAGCTAGTCCACTGAAAGGTCAGATGAGAGCCAGAATTCACAGCCAGGAGCATGGAAGGGAGAAGAAAACTTCTTTCAACAGTACCTGCTGCTGCTTAGATTCTAAAAGTAATATGGATCTTTATTCTGAAGCAGAATGAAGAAGCCAATACACTGTTGTCTTCTTGGTAATCTCAATTTCTGTTAAGGGGGATGGAGGGGGACAACAGACAGTTAGGAAGTACTCCAAAGCAACCATCAAAGAATTCAGTTGTCAGATTAGCAAACAAAAGTTTTGCAGTTTTATGCTCTGTTGGTATACTTCCAGAATAAAACCTCATTAATTTGTGGACAAAATATTCTCTCCTGTGCAGCTGATGCAATTTACTGGGGAAGATATGAAAGTACATCCCTGGAACAATATGGCTGACAGTCTCCAAAACTGTCCCTTTTCCTCCCCCTTTTACCCAAGACACAGCAACTAACTTCCCAAAGCCATCAAAGACACTAGTCTATGCTGAAGAATACAGTTGCTTACTGAAGTTTACAGCATAAACTATACTTGTATTCTGCAGCCAAATCCCACTTGAAACAACATTCCAATCTCATCAGGAAATCCTGACAAGGGTTTCAATTTTTTAGCTGTCATCTCTGACAGTTTTGAGAATTATCTTTAAGCTTTCAGGGGAAAATGCTCTGATAGAGAACTGCATATGCAAAATAAGATCAGTTCTCTTTTAAAGCAGGAATATGTAGTCAGAAGATCTTTCACAGAAACTGAGCAATCTTACCCATGGCACACTGCAAGAAACTAAAATGAATGTACATTTAAAAGAGTGAAGTAATTACAGTTTGTGGGGAGGTCACATTTCTGCTTTGTACATCAAGAGGACAAAGCTGTAAGTCAGTCTGAAATGAGCTTTATGACCATATTTTGAAGTACAAGCTTGATATGTTCTGGATATGGTAAGCTAATTCAAGGGCAACTAAAGGTCTGAGCACAAGTTCTACCAAAACCTGTAGAAAGGCAGTGCATCCCAGAAGAACAGTAAAATAAGTCTTTGTTTCCTTAGCTCCTGGCTTTTCTTTGTTTTGCCTTGACATAAATAATGTCCTCTTATCTGCTGTGGCAACTTCATAAAATCAAGGAACAAGAGTAAATCTCTAGCAGCATAAATCAAATCTGACTATCATGAATCTAGATATCATTAAAAAGATCCAAGACCAAATAAATACTTATTACAGCCATTTTTCATTTGTTTGGTTTTATAGTTCTCTGATCTGTTTTTATAGTTAAGCTTAGAATATAACTTTGTATCCCCATCACTAACATAAATCAAACATCATGGATGTCCTTAAATATTCTAAAAGGCTCTTAGTGGATACTAAGTATTTTAGATAAAGAATAAGAGAAATGTAGATCTGGAAAGGATTCCAAAAGATCACCTAAGCCCATCTCTGTACACAGGCAACGTAAAATATACTATTGTTCATCCCTATGAGATGTTTCATAAACCTCTTCTTAAAACTTCTATAATGGAAATTTAACAACTCCCATGGGAAGCATAGTGTATCACTACCTTTATAGTTGGAAAGTTTCTCTCTATCTTTGCTACAAATACCGGTTACTTATGAGGATATTAAGAGAAACTTCCCAATTATAGTGATCATGAAGCACCTCCAAGACTAGAGAAGCCACTGCAATTTCCAAAGACATTCTGGTGTTTGATATGCATAAAATTATTTATTGTTTCACTTCATCTTCTTCTGATTTCCTCAATTACAAAACTCAAATCAGAATTTCTTTACTGAGATTGAGGTTACCTTTAAATTCTTAAACTGACAGGACATAGATGTAAAGGTAATGTTAAACAGCTATCCTGGATTACGTGGTATATCTTCGTATTAATAGTTAAAAGCCTAGCACAAAAAAAGTTATCACATAATTTGTAAGAAAAGCAGCCTTATATTTTAAACTCAGGGACGGAGTTCTGTATTCTACTCCAGTAGGAAGTCCTGACTTTGACCACATCACATAATCTGTCTCTACTTCATCTTTAAAAGGACACTAATAGTAATATTAAAAGTTTTGTGAAGGTACTATATGCAAAATACTTCAAATGGTAACACGAGGACCGCTGCTTGTTAACAGATCCACTAGATGATATAGAACATGGCAAACTGACAGGAAGCAAAGAACAGAAGAGCAAATAAGATACTACTTCTGCCAAACAGGTATTTCGTATTGGCTTTTATCTAAATTGACTTCTGTCTGCTGACAGTATTTCAATTCTGTTCATAAACAGTACATGTCTTATGGTGAATTCAAGATGAAAACTGATTCATTTCAGTATCAGATGAAGTACAAAAGCCACAGATATGATACACTCTGCAACTTGTGTTAAAGCTACCATGAAGGTAAATTGCTCTATTTCAGGGCTTCCTGAAATCAGGACATTTTGAATCCTGAGTATCAATTCTTTAGAATGCTAACTTTAGAATAGTCCAGTTGAGATACAACAAAACTGACATACCGCTTCATGGTTTGTTCAATCATGCACAGAATGGTTAATGTTCTGTTCTCTCATGTTTCTACTTTAAACCAATTCTCATCTAAATTCAGACTATATTTGTACTTTTAAAACACAAATCTGTCTTTTTAGCATTGTCCTACCAAAAACCATATATGCGTTGAAAAGGCTTGAGGCAGCAAATGTCTTGGTTTATGTATAAAATTGGTTTTCTACTACACTAACAAGTTTCTTGTTGCCACGGGATTCTTGCAATTATTTTCCTCTTCATAATTTTTCAAACGTAAATTTAAAAAAATGCATAAAGATTTCAAATAGAATTAAAATTTCATTTTATAGTCACTATTTCACATTCTACATTATTTCCCCCCAATTAAAAAAAAAATTGTTTTACAAGTATTATTTTTATACATACACTATTGTTTCAGGCTTGCAGTCAGGAAAACAATTATACTGCTTGGCTACTGGAAATACCCTGCCTTTAGCCTTGTTACGCACCTGATATGTATGAAACTGTCTCAATTACAAATATATTACATAAGACTTAGGGCCTGATCCTGCAACTGTTACAAGCATCCCACAACAGCCGTGTGTCAGTGATAAGGAATAAGGAATATTGGAGGTGCAAGATTCTGCTGGATCAGGCCTTAAGTTTAAGTGCCTTATGCAACACATTATATGGTGAGATCTCAAAATAAAATACTGTATTTGTATGTAATGCAGAAGTAACACACACGGTTTACATATAGTAATAATTTATTCTGAAATGTTCATTTTAGTCTCTGTTGAGACATCACCCATGTCTCATTAATAAAAGAGCAGCCATCTCACCTCAAATACCAGAATATACAACAAGTTACAGCATAGCAAAAAAATTCTACCTACTTTAAGATAAAATCTAATTCAGGTAAAATAATTTTGTTCAAGGTTTTACCAGTTACACAGTTTTCCTTTTTTTTTTCTTGCAGAGCACAAAGAAAGTGTAAATTGTTACACCATAACTATCTATGCACATTATGTGACCACAGAAATGTTAATCATTACTTCAGAAAATGAACCATCAGTTCCACTCATGCAGAAAAGCAGGCTGGGAAAGCTTGTTCAGCAGAAACCATATTACTGTGAATTTCACAGCCACATGATTACTTATTGGGTTAGATGGACTCACAAATACTAAAACTGAGTATACTTTTTTGCATAAATAATACCAATTCTTCCCTGATGTAGTTTAGTCAGTCTGTCATCTAGAAATGATTGATAAAGCAATATGACTGTATCATCTCTATCTGCAATGTTCCATGATTTCAACAACAAGCAGTATTTCAAGGATTATGGGATGGGATGCTAATTAAATACATGTTAAACATACTGTACAAATATACTTGTCGTTAGCAATTTTATTTCAAACTGTCAATCAGGTATTCCTCCAAAATATTACCAGTGAAGACAAAGTATACTATCAAATATGGCTTCCAGAACAAGGACCTTCTAACAAGAATCAAACTTATTTACAACAAATAACAACAACAACAAAAAAATCAATCCCCAATCTTTTAAAGTTTCATTTGAAACAAGATTTCTCAATAGCTGCTGTATATAATACATCAGTTTTATTTTTTGTTGCACTTAAACAGAAGTTACCAGGTAAGAGCCAGAGTGACGTTTAGGACTCTGAGTTCCACTGGAGTCTGGGTTTTCAGACTTGGAGTCACGTTTCTTCGTGCTGTTATTTACTGGTGTTGGTATTTGCGATGGCCGAGCAGAACTATTGTCCACACTACTCTTCCTGCGGCTTGGATTGTAGTTGAAAGGAGTCACTCTTGCTGCAACAGCACCAATGGGGGAGCTGTGTTTGCTTGAGCTACTGGAACTGAATGGTGTACGCTCGCTTACAGTACTTTCATTATTTTCTGGTGCAGGAACAGGATTATTCTGCAGAGGCTTTGTTTCAGTGCCTTTCTTGTCTGGACTGTCCATCTGAAAGAAGGAGTTCAGACGGTTTTCTAAACCAATTGTACGAACAGGAACACCTCCACTCCCTGGGGTTTGTTTTTCTTGAATCTCTTTAGAATCTTTACCATTCACACCCCCTTTCTCTGAAACACTGTCAATAACAGGGGGAGTATTTCCAGTTGGGGACCTTCCAGATCGAGGATTGTTAATTGGACAGTCCTCTATCCTCACCCACACGTCCTCTGTCTTAGAGACAGCTGGTGCCATCTGATAGATGAGAGTTTTGGAATCAGAGCCATTTGTGGCACCTGAGGAAGAACGCTGAGGATCATTCATTATCTGAGAAATTTCATTTTCTTTTATTTTTCTCCAAGTACCTTTTGCTGGTGCTTGGCTTTCTTTACTTTGCTTGTGTCCAGAGAGAGAACTTCCATGTTGCTTTTCATCTTCACTTTTTGCCTTTTCACTGGATTCTGAAGAAGCTGACAGAATTGAGGAGGAACTTCCAGTTCTTCGCCAAGTGCTTACACGAGGAAGTGATGAAGAATGCTTACTATGCTCACGCTTCCATGTTCCTGATCTATTGATTGGCAATCTAGATGGAGACTCAGAATGAGAACGAGCTATATCATGACGTTTTGCTGGTCTCCCATCATATTCTACAGAAGGGCTCAGATTAGGGGGTAATTTTCGCCAACCACTAGTCTGGGCAGTTGAATGAGTGGACATATCAGGAAGAGATGGACTTAAAACTGGGGTCTGTAGTTGGGATCTGGTGGGAGAATCTGGCCTGGAAGGAGACAGAGATTCAAATGAAGCTGACTCTTCTAATTTCCGTCTTAGAGTTGGGCTTGGAGCTTCTTTAATAAAAGTTGACTGACGAACAAGAACAGGTCTCTCGGATCTGTCAGATTCACTTCCACTAGATTTTGTGGATGACATTCTGGATAGTTCAGTCTTTTTGTTTGATCCACCACTGCTGAGAGCTTGATTTAACCCTTTTGAAGCAGACTCACTTCGTGGAATACTACTGGTACTCTTAGGTAAGGCAGTTTGCTTTGTGAGGTTTTGCTGGCTCATCTGCCTGCCTGGTGATGTATATGACATTCTACCTGAACTTGAAGATTTAGTTGAAGCTGTGCTAGGAGATGATGTCCTTGGCAACTGAGACAGTTTGTTGGGAGGACTTATACCATTTCTTCCTGGGGAAATTGAGTTTCGTCCAGGAGACTGCAGAGGCCTACTTAATGGCTGCTGTTGAGGTCTAGAAGGAGTAGAGTCTCTAGATCCTGATCTAGAAGGTCCTTTACTTGATCCACTCTGGTTCAACCCTGATGGTTGCCTAGTTACAGGAGCTGGCTCAGGTTTCACTGATGACTTGACTCCTCTTGGAGAACTAGTCAAACTTTGGCCTTCACTGGGACTCTTGGAGTTTGTGTTTTTGAGTGGGGGACCTTTTTTGGAAACGGGACTAGTACTTGAAGAACTATTTCGAACTCCTGGAATGTGAATCATTGTCCTACCACGTGAAATTGAAGGCACACTTGTCTGTTGTGGTTGCTTCAACTGGCTTGAAACTTCTGAATTGGAGCGAGCTTTTCCTGTAATTATACTTTTATACACTTTCTTCCCTCCTTTGATTCCCCTGCTTTCAGATTCTACTTTTTTAGACTCCAGTGTACTCTTCTCTCCTGGCTTAAGAATTCTTGGACCCTTACTACTAGTGAAAGGTTTTTCTTCTTGGTCTGGGGTAAGATGAAATGGTGACCCTAGAGAAATACCAGATTTCAATGAAAGGATAGAATCGGAGTCTGATGAAGCTTGTCTAGACAGCGACGCAGCAGCTGCAGCTTGATGCAAGCTACTAACTATAGAATTTGCACCTTCTTGTATAGCTTTCCAATCGAAGTTCTCTGAATCAGGGGAGAAACCATGTTCTGAATCTGGCCTCTGTATCTCTCTCAAATCCAGTGTTAAATCTTCTGCCAATATACCACCTGTATTTCTGGAATTATTTTTTTCACTTTCACTCTTTATTCTTGAGGGTTTTTTCTTTTTAGGCATAGCAGAACTAATGCATTCCTGCAAAAGATCATCTTCTGAGTCAATACTAAGAGAACTCAGAGAGCTGTTTCTAGAGAAACATACAGGAGTATCTTCAACATGAAATGATTTAGGTGCATAACCAGAAGTCTGTGGTCTGCTTGATTCCATCTGTGAATCAGGAGCCTCAGTTCGCTTTGCAGGTTCCCCTTCTTTGTTGTTGTTGTTTTCCTGATCAATATCACTGAGGGAACTAAGAGATGAATTGCGAGAAAAACACACAGGTGTGTTTTCAATAGCAAAATTCTGCATTTTCTCATCTGTGGCTGCACCTCTGTCTGGAATATCTTTAGCTGACTGAGAGAAAGTTTTAGGCTGGCTTCTGCCTGTTGGATGTTTTTGACAAACTTGTGTCCTGTTACTTGCTTGCTGATTTGAAGACTGTTCTGGATTAGTGGAGTCCTTAGCGTCTGTTTCCTTTGCTTCTTTTCCTTTTCTTAATTCTGCCTTCTCCCTTGAAAGGTCAACATCATCATCATCAAAATCTAAAGAACTTAGGGAATCATTCCGTGAAAAACAATAAGGAGTTCCCTCAATAGGTGTGTAATGATGAGGAGAATCAAATGCAAAGCTTCCTCTTACACGCTCTTCATTATTTGGCAATTTGTCATTAAAATCTCTTGAATTGTTTTTCAGATTCTGTTTCTTTGCATCTCTGATCTCTGGATAGCTTCTTTCATTATTAACATTGCTTTTAGGCTCTGTGGTTTTTCTTGTATGTACTCTGTATTCATTATTTTGGGGAACAGGCTTTACAGGTGATGTTGGCTTCTTTTTCTCACCTTCTGGTTGGTTTTTATTACCTAGGGATGAAGATGCTTGTTGAATTTGATCCATTATCTTCTTCACTCTGAAAGGTTTGTGACTTTTTCCTTTTGGCATAGCTGAGTTAATGCACTCAGCCAGAATATCACCCTCTTCTGTTTTGTCATCATCCAGGCCTGGGGGAGTCACAGTTGAACTTTTTGCTCTCTGAGAGTCATCAGTATTTCTACCTTCTGTAGGAATGGTGTCTCGCTTTTCAAATTCCCCTGACTCTGCTCCTGTACCCACACTGTCTGCATGTGCCAACTCACTTGGGGGCGATTCTATTGTGAGATCACTCAGAGATGTAGCTGTTGAAAAATTTATTGGTGTACCCTCAACACAATATACCCGTGGCATATCATCTCCCGGTGTAAAACTCACATGCTTTTGGGATTGCAACCTGCTTTGTGAAGGCAAAAGTTTGTAAACTGGCAACTGGCTGGGCTTTCTGGCTACAGGAGGAGGTATTTTTGGAGCAGATGCTTGAGAAGGCTTTTTGGCTTTACGCGAAGACTTTGTTGGCATTGCAGAAATAATACAGGCTTCTAGTATTTCAATATCATCATCATCATCAGAATCATCCAGAATATCTTTTTCTGCTTCAGAAGTCTTCTCTGCTTTCTTCTCTTGGTTATCTTTTGTATCATCTGACTGCTCAGGTTCTGCTTCATTTCCATGTTCGTTTTCATGAACTGGGGGCATTATTCTTAACTCGACATCCTTCTGTATAAATGGCTCATCAAGACTCAGAGCACTCAGGCTAGAAGAGCAAGAAAACCCATCCGGTGTGCTTTCTGTGGCAAAATGTAGTAGTGTATCAGCATCTGGCAGTACCTGAACTCTCTGAACAGCTGCATTTACAGCTGCCTGTCTAGGACCTGGCTCTCTCTTTTCTGCACTGGGAACTTTACCTTTAGCTGTATCTCTTTTTACTTGAACTCCTTGAGCAGGGGGTGGTGTCTTACTTCTGCTTGGTGGCATTGTTTGTCCTGGGCTGTCTGGAAGGTCACTGGGACTTATAATACCACTTACCATTCCACTGCAAGGCTCACTTTGAACTGAACTGGCAATTGAACGGCTTTCAAAACTATCCAGGGAACTTACAGAAGTACATCTGCTGAACATGAGTGGTGTTTCCTGCACATAATGTTCTGGTGGGCTTTTAGGAGTCTGTGCACCACTCTTTGAGGGAGATTTGGCACCTGAAGAAAATTCAACAGCTTTATGCCTAGAGGAATCAGAAGGAGACAAACTAGAAGTCTGATGTCTACTGGATTTTGTTCTGATGTGTTGTGACGTTGATGTGATTTCAGTTACTGCACCTTCTGTAGATAGAGCCCCACTGTTTTCCTTCAGTTCTGCTATCTGTAGTGTATTATTAGCATCTGTCACACGTGTGGATTGATCACGTCCTATTTCATCTTCAGCTGATGACAAAGATGACAAAGAGCTACACCTTGAAAAACATATTGGGGTATCTTCCACACAGTAAGTTTGTATAGTTTCCTGATTAATAGAGGGAGTTTTACAGGAGGCAGTCTTTTGCACATGACTGCCTCTGTTCTGTGCAGAATTTGGATGAAGCTGATTCTGTCTCTTTGAACCAGCTGAGGGGGCTGATGTGTTCCCACTGCTTGAAGAAATATGGTCAGTTTTAGTACTTTGCACTGAAGAACTCTTTGAAAAAGTAAAAGATGGCTTCTGAGAAGGAGGAACTTCTGTTGAGTATTTTAAACTATAATCAATAGGCTGATCAACATGATGTTCCTCTTCATTGTACTTTATGCTATAATTAGTTGGTCTGTCTTCCTCGTCATGTTGTTCCTCCTCAGAGTAACGTTCACTATAGTTGGTTGGCTTATCATCATCATAATCCTCAACCTGGCACAAGGACTGGTTTACTTTCTGGTTCATTCCAAGAGCTGAGCCTACTCTGTTCTGATCTGAACCATTGGATCCTCTTGATCTGAAGGAAGAAACGCACTCTTGCTGTCCAAAAGGTGACTGATATTTCATGTGTTTATCATCTCCACTTTCAGTGTACACAGGGTAGGTTGCATTCTGGTTCCTTGACTGCCTTTGTTCATTTTGTTTCATTTCGTCTTCTATTATATGCTTAGGCCTTGCCCATCTTTCATTCTGAGAGGGACTTTGCCTTCCAGAATTTAACTGTTCATCTGAATATTTAAGACTATAATTAATAGGAGTGTCTAGCTCTCCATCATTATCATCCATATGATTTGCACTATGAATCTTATGTGCCAAGTCAGCTGGATATTGACCATAACTACAAAATTTACTTTCATCATCTTCAGAGTAAGATTCAATAGAAGGCTTCATTTGGCCTCTTTTACCATAGCCATCGCTGCTGCTGACGCTATTTAAACTATCATTTGAAGACCTCTTGTATTCCATTTTTGTATAAGGCACAGGACATGTCCTGTTTGAATTCTCAGATTTAGGAAAGTATGTATTTGAGTGAGTATGGGCAGCAGCTGATCTCCTTGGGGCATTTCTGTCTTCTGTCAAACAGTGCATTTCAGAAGTGGAACCAGAACTTCTGTCTTCTTGTGGAATATGCATGCTTGTTACTTCTTCCATGACTTTGGCAATCTGAGCTGCAGCAGTAGAAATCTGCACTCCTATTCTCTTAGAGGAGTTCCCAGTATTCTCTGCAGCTGGATGATAGGTATTTAAACCTACTGCCCGATCCCTATCAAGACTTCTGTCCTTCTCGGATCGAGAATTTTCCATGTTTCCTCTACTGGAAGAGGAGGAGCCAGGCAATACTGTAGTATTTAAATATGGTGAAAGTACAGTCATATTACCAGCATTAAAACTCTCTGATCTGCATAAACCATCATCATGCCGATTGGAGTCCAAGACATACTCACTGTACATGTTTTGCTTATGTCTCTGCTTATTACGGTGAGATGCTTTAGGGCTTAAATTATCAATGTTGTCAAAAGTCTCTGATAAATGCTGAGCATCTAATTCTGCTTCCAGTGCCTTTTGTTTTCTGACATGAAGAGATGGTAAGCTTGATCCTGGAGACATAATGTTGGCATCCTTATATTTTGCTGGCCTGTTTGCCATGAGGTTTCTTAGAGCTGCAGCACTACCCATGGCTATCATTTTGTGTTTTGAGTGAATGAGATTTTTCAGCATGCTGACTGCTCCCATGTCCCACAGCGCCTCCTGATCCTTCGCATTTCGTGCGGAAAGATTCCACAGGGTCCCACATGCATTACTGACTATTGTCAAACTGTGTGACTTCAAGTGTTGTAACAAGGTTTGTAAGCAGCTGTTCTCTCGCAAGATTTGCCTGGTGTTGAGTAATGGAAAACAAACATCAGTAAGTGGCATTTCAAAAGGATAACAGACAAAGCAAAACAAAAACCTATTATGCTAGAGGCAAGTTTTGCCTGTAGAAAGGATAATCACGAATTCTCCCCTGCAAATTTCTCTCATATTTCCTCTAGCTTTCATCTGAATGCTAATCAAATCCTATTACAAATGTGAATAGTTAGCTTTTAGTACAGTTCATCACTAACAAGCAGCAGGTATTAATCTGTTTGCATACTCCTGTTATGTAAGTGAAGTACTTGCCTTTTCAAATGCATTAAAAATTAACTGTACTTAATTACTATGTCTAATACCTGCACTCATACTAAGACTCAGTAATAGAAATTGTCTGCTAAATATACATGTGGAACCGCTAAAGATTTTCAGAAAATGTATACCCACCTATGGTCCTCATTAGTAGCAATTAAGCTGGAAACATTTCTTAATATTCCTCCTCCACTTTCTATGATGGCTAAAGTGTTTGTTTGGCTCCGGTATGTCAGTGTGCCGACTAGAAATGCAAGAGCACCATCAACAGCACATATATCAGCTTTGTTCTCAGTACAGTGTGCTGACAAATTCCATAAGGCACTCAGAACACTTTTTAGGGTGGATTCCTAGGAAAATAACAAAATGACAGAATTAGAGGAGTTTTCAACTCAGCTCTCAGAAATACATAAGTTAGCTTCAAGGAGTTATGTATGTTCCAATTTCTGCTTTCTGGGCTGGTAAGCTAGATGTAGGCAGCAGTGCACACATACATATTTTTGTTCACTTCTCTCTTTCCTTCACCTATGGATTTGGTATTGCTTGCCACAAAGTTTTAAGAAGTGTGAGCCACAATACTTGTTATCTCACATAATGATAAAAATGGCTTGAAGACTAACTAGGCAGGGGAATCTGGGATGGAATATAATCCTGTCTGGATACCAAAAAAATATTAAAAAAATTACAGAAGTGGCAGTTATATATTCATTAACTCAAAAGAGGTTTTATTAAATTGCAAAATTATAAAAAAGGCTATTGCAACAGCACAACTCATGAAACTGAAGAGCAAAAGCTGTCAACCCTCATAAATAAAATTACAGGAATACTAGTAGTTTTGGGATGTCATTGTTACATTGTGGTCTGCTGCCATGCTAACTCAAAGCAACTGTCTTCTTCAAAGCCAGTTACCTAAAACACCCCAAATATTTGACCAACTGCTTTTATCAAAAAGGACAACAATATTTGTGCATTGTGTAAAATTAATGTAATGTCTCAAAATTTATCTCAATAATTTATACAGGATACCTTCTTAACTTCTAAAGCACATTCCATCAATGCTTTCACACTTCCAACTTCTCTTAGAGTCTTTTTACTGTTTACATCTGCTCTCCAGGACAAGTTCCTCAACACACTTGCAATGACCTACAAAACGTGAAAGAAAAATAACGTATCTCAATATATAGCTACTTCTTTAGCAGGTTATCAGCCTTTCCTCCTGGATTTCTGGAATGCTATGGATTAATTAACAGTGCTCATGTTCAGCTACTGAACTAGCCCTTTGCTAAGATCTGCATTTTGTTGTGTTGCCTGCTAGACTGTTCTAACATTTCAGTATGAAGTTTGATCAAAGGTATTGGCTTTTGTGTGTGGGTACACAAAACAAAGATGTGAAATCAGGTTCCCTGCTTTCCACACTGGTGAAAAATTTATCCAAAAATTCCGATTTGTGCTTTACTCTGATGTCTGTACTGGACTTACATAATCTCAGGAGAGATTCCTATCACCTTTTTCTCAGTTTTTCTGCTTGTGAAATAGAGTAACACTTTCCTGTACCTAAGACGGTATGAATACTTTAATGTTTATAAAGCTCTTTAAAGTCTTTTAAAAATACACTGTCTTTTACAATCAGAATAGTTATCTATAGAAGATGAGTAGCCATTCAGCCTATGTCCTTGCCCTTGGCAGCAGCTAGACTGAGATAGACTGTCACTATAGTGGACAGTCACAGAATCATAGAACAGTTTGGGTTGGAAGTGACCTTTCAGGTCATCTAGTCCAATGCCCCTGCAGGGCAGGGACACCTTCAACTAGATCAAGTTGCTCAGAGCCCCGTCCAACCTGACCTAGAATGTTGCCAGGGATGGGGCATCCACCACCTCCCTGGGAAACCCGTGCCACTGTTTCACCACTCTCATTGTGAAAAAATTCTTCCTTAGATCTAGTCTAAATCTGCCCTCTTTTAGTTTAACACCATTACCCCTTGTCCTATTGCTACAGGCCCTGCTAAAAAGTCTCTCCCCATCTTTCTTATAGGCCCCCTTTAAGTACTGGAAGGCTGCAATACAGTCTCCCTGGAGCCTTTTCTTCTCCAGGCTGAACAACGCCAACTCTCTCAGCCTGTCTTCACAGAAGGGGTGTTCCATCCCTCGAATCATTTTTGTGGCCCTCATCTGGACCCGCTCCAACAGGTCCATGTCCTTCCTGTGCTGAGGGCTCTACAGCTGGACACAGGACTCCAGGTGGGGTCTCACCACAGCAGAGTAGAGGGGCACACATATTAAACTCCATCCATTTACAGGCTGCAGAAAGTATGTATATCCCTCATAAAATGTATTTGACAGAAAACTGTTACCTATGAATGTTCTCATTGTCACAGAAGTGCACAAGCTCATTACATTATATGATGAACGCACCCTTGCTCACACCCAGAGGGGAGCACAGCGAGGCAGTGGCAGATGGAAGATCCCAGTACTACCCTGCCCTGGCTGCTCCCAGGCCCACCACGGGAGCCATCAGCCCGTCAGAGGCCTGTCTCAGCGTGCCCAGAGGAGCGCAGGGGCCCAAAGGCAGGTGGGAACCCAAACTAAAGGCTCAGAGGAGGGGACACCCTGTCCGGGCTCTTTCCAGGGCTCTGCCAGGAGACCCACAGCCCCATGGCCCAGGCGTGAGACCCATTCAGGGAAGTCAATGGAAGCAGCTCAGCTCTCTGCACCTTTTGGACTGAGGCAGGTCTGTCCAGAAGTCCTGGCCACCGGATGCAGGACACTTTATGGGATCCAGGGGAAGAGCATTCTGAGATTGTAGAAGACTTATTATGGGATGAGAGGATCCAAGGCAGGTAAACGGACGGATGTAGGTGATTCAGGGAGGTATAAGCATGGGAGGACACAAGCATAAGGGGACAGAAAGGCACAGTGGCATCTAAACAATCAGCTGGCTGATATCCTTGTCTGGCCATGCCCTTTGCCTGATGAGCACAGTCTGTCCCATATTCTTATTAAATCCAGCCTCTAACTTTTCCTGAGTGAAGTCTACTTGCCAGTGGCTGAAAGCACACCAAGGGTCAGAGGGCCCATGTGTCCGTGACTTCCTTTTCAAGAATACTAAATATACTTAATATCTGCCCTAATACCAAATCAGAGAGTTTACCCAATGATGTCTGTTGTAATTCTAATTATTTTCTCAATTGTAACTAGCTAGCTCGTCCTCTGAGTGGAGAAAAGTTTTCGTGAACAGTGTTTTAAGACATAAAGTAAATTTTACTTAAAATTGCTCTTTCACCTGATGATTCACTCAAACTGCAAGGAAAACAGGGTTTTCCTTTCCAAAAGCTGTTCCAGTTTGTTTACAGCATCTATTCATTAAAATGGATTATATTTTAGTATTTAATTTTAAACAAGTTCCATACCAATGAACAACAGTTCTGTGCTTTCAACTGTGGGAATCACCCTAAGCACTTCCTAAAGGCTTTACTTTCAGGCTGTTTTCTTTACACAGCAGAGCCATCGGAAAAGACACTCAGGTGTCACATCGAACACTTTGCTCACACTTTGTAAGCTGCTTTGGGAGGTGCTGGTGTTAAGAGTAGTTACCTACCTACTAAAAGAATAACCTTGTCAAGTAAAATGCAGATTCTCTTTTAAAATACAGCTTCCTCTGCTATTATTCACCTATTATTTACTTGCTGCCCCTGAAGGAGGAGCCACAATACTGTATTAACCCTCTGGGTAATCCCACTCCATTAGCACCATCACTAGTCAACCAAATTAAAGAATTTAAGATGGCTCAAACTTATCTTTAAAGCTGGACTTCCACTAACAGAACAGCATCATGAAAGTGAGTTTTATAACCCATATACTATGTGCTTTGGTAAAAAAAACAGAATATGGCCCACAGTTAAGCATTTTTACAAGAAGAAAGTGGTACTTCATTATTTGCGGAATGACTACAGGTACAAAACGTGCATCAACGTTAAGGCATACAAGACAACTTAAGAACAACAATTACAAAAAAACCAAAAAAACCCCCAAAACAGGCTGGGATGAATGAAGCATATTTCAAAGACAGAGCCTAATTAAAATAATAAAAAAAAAAGCTGTCGGACAGCACACTATAATTCCATCATCTTCATGAAGTTTCAAGTATAAAAATAATTGTTGGTGATGCCAAATGAGTAGAAGGAAGGTAAATATTAGGAAAGGAGAACAGTATTTTAATACAATGCAATGAAATTCATGGGATGCAAAGTGATGGAAATGTCCCCACTAAAGAAACACTTCATCTCAATGGACGTTACCTGCTGCAAGTCTTCACTTTCAGATTTCAGTTGGGCTACAAGAGCTCTCATGCAGCCCTTCATAGAACATAATGTAGCCTGTTAGGAATCAGAAGGAAAAATAAAATGAATAGTTTTAAATGATAGGTTAGGTGGCTTGCTTCTGCACAATGTTGTGATATTTTGAACTAATCGTATCTGAAGTTCAGTAAAAGCTTACTAAAATATGTTGCCAACAAGAAATAATTGGTTTACAACTACTAAAAAGTTAAGCTAACTATCAGTTTCTATTCTGGACAGTTAAGTAAATGGCAAAGTTGTGCTAAATTTTGTATGTTTTACAACAGGTGTAGGACTTGACTGGGAACATTACTACCTTAGAAGCCGCCTTTACTGTGCCCCGGATAAAAATCACCTGTGAGCTGGCACTGTGTTGTTACCTGCTGTCTATTGAGACTCACAATCATATTTTTTTCTTTCAAATAGACATAGTGTGAAAAATAATATGAATATTTAAAACTGTCACAAATAAAACAAGGCATATGAAGAACAACTTTTTAAGAATACAATAGCAATTGAAAAACTGTAAGGCTTATGTTGGAAATTGTTGGCAACAAAGCACAGTTAAAAATTATTCAAAAACAAGTATGTGTGGGACTGTACTACTTGTCAGCTGGACAGCACATACATTTACGTCACTGAGTAGTTTATGCTATAAACCCAGTATCTGCAGCTCTGCAGCGGTTACTGACTGGATGATGTAGAGCGACAGTATTTTGTGAAGTAATTCATTTGCAGCAAGGATTTATGCTTTACTCTTGTCTAAAATTTGTAACAAACGCGTTATATGAAGCCCGTTACTTCCATTCACTCCTCAAATGTCTTCCTCTAGAGTAGAAAGATAAAAGTCTTCTCAGCATGAAGTTACTCTGGGGCAAGAAATTATTGAAACTTTCTATCTTTCGAAAGCAAGGTCCTTGTCAGAAATTAGGGTACCTATTTCCTCTTATAATAACTGATGTTGTGCCCAGTCTGAGCCAGATTCGTTCCAGGTATTTAAAAGCAAGCTCCAGCCTGAAGTGGTTTGCAAGATTTCATCAGACAGTAATAGTACTGTTAAATAACTGACAACTTTACAAAATTTGACTCGATTAGCAGTTTTAGTTCAACATCCTCAGAAAAGTCAGTAACTATCCATAATCATTGGTCCATAGTCATTACGTGCTATACTAATCTAATGCTCATAAAGAAATTCAGCCAATAGATAAAATCTTTACTTTCAGTGACAAATTAAAAGTGATTTAATTTGAGAGTTGATACTATACTTGCATGATACAACACTCAGTTCGTGGTGCGCTCTGTCAGGAACAGGATGGAATGACAGGTATTTTGAACTTCTGTCTTGAGCTCAGACTCAAGATCCTGTCCTGGAGATCTTCATCACCTGTCTGAAGACTAGAATTCAAACATAGCTATGAACTGAAATTACTGTATGTTTAAAATTCTACCGTTACCTTGTTTGCCACATCTCCAAAAGTCAAGTTTGTCAGAGCCATTCCAGCATATCTCCTTAAGGTGACACTATAGTGATCATTTGTAAGTCCATACATTTCACAATCCACTTGCAACAGTTCAGCAATGGCCTGCAAACCTCCTTTAAAAACAAAAAACCAAGAAAGTAAACAATATCTGTACACAAGTACAGTATATATATACTAAGAAGCAAATTGCATTTGTATGTACAGAACTAAATCTCAAGCATCTGAAAACCAGAAAACTCAGAAAGGTAAATAATTGTTAAATGACGACTCTGGATCTTGAATCCTGTCCTTTGTAGCAACTGACAGGCATGATAGGATGACATTGAGATTTCAGGGAAAAATGGGAACAGGAGGAATTATGAGGAAGCAAGCAGCACACTCCTCAATTCCATCCAGCCAAAATCAAGTTTGATCAGTAAATTCGCATCAGTTACATAAAAGGCTATTTAGTAAATCTGAAAATTACTGATTTAATTATTATTACTGAATGTTATTTTCTAAGAAAGATAAATAGATTATTTTCATTGATAATGAAAAGTGGCAAATTAAGGAAAATTGCGTGCATAGGATTTACTGAGCATAGACTAAAAAATTCAGGCTTTATACAGGAGCGAACTCAGAAAACAAAAAAAACCCCAACCACTAAATCGCCACCAAAAAAACTCCCACGCTGGAAAGTAGTCTCCATTGTAAGTCCAATACTTTTAAAATTGCAAATATTTCCTACTACTCTTCAAAAATTCACAATTCATGCTAGAAAAAAAAGAGTAACTGACATCATGATTTATCCACTGGGAAATGGTCTGGTTAATTTAAACTGCATTCATCACTTAGAGGGCAACAACTGACACAAGTGAACTGATGATCTGTTTAAACGAGTAGTGAAAAAAGCCATATATCCAGTGAGGTACACAAGGTGTGTCAATGTTTCCAGAAGCTTCTCAAAGGAAGTCAGAGTAATACATTTGGTCTTACCAAGCTCATTCATTGCATGCCTGTGTTCTTCATCAAATGAAAGTTTCATCAAAACACACACTGCAGGACAGATTTGATGATCCACTGGAGCAGGCACTGATCCAGAAATAGGTAATAATTAGTATTTCATACGTGATTTTGTCTAGATAATAAGTTTTCCAAAGCGAATCTAATCTTAAAATAAATCAGTTGCAGTTTTGTTCAGGGTTTGTATCTTCCCAGTAATCCATGAACAGACAATTATTTAATAATGTTACTAACAAATGCGTGTACTAGAAATATATTTGATGCTGAAAAAGAAATTAGGGAGAATCTTTTATGTATGTGTTAAGTAAGAACCGGTATGACTCCCACTACAAAAAAAATTATCTTACTACCTTTAAAAGTTAATCTTAGTGAAACAAACCAGTAAATTTATATATTCTGGTGGTATCAAATAATAGGTCACCTAAGATGAAGCTGCTCCTTTGGGTGTTATGTCCTTATGAATGGTTAATTAAGCCCTTCATTTCATAACTGCGAAGTTTTTAAGTTCATATTTTTGTGAGCTAGTTTCTGGCTAATGCACAAATGGTATCAGCACACCTTGTCAGAGCCCCACTCCTGCTAAGAGGCTCTTGCAGTGAACTCCAACACCCATGACATAGCCCACTGATTTCAGTAGTATGTCATAGGCACCTACAGCCTGTATTTACAAAATGCACTCAAGTCAGAAAAGCAGCTAAGCAATCCAGAAGGTTACATCTTTTTTCTAAGTGTTTCCTGAGAAAACTCCTATTCGCTTATATTATCACTTCTTTCATATTTTAATACTGAAATATTTCTTACATACAACATTATAAATAACAGTTCATATTATATTGAAGAGATTATTTCATTTGGATCTCCGTCCCTCTCCTAAATGTGCTATCTCCTGAATACATATGCATGAAAAGCAATTCAGGATCATTGATATAGATATGTTTCATTATCCATTAAAATGTAAAATAAAATTATACTAATTCACATTTTATAAATACAAAACACTAGAACTACTGTCTGGAAAGCACACCAAAGTCTATGATTTAAATAACAAGTTTATAAACAGGGTATAAGGTACCTGTAATAGATACTACTTCCTAACACTACTTCAACTTCAAAAAAATAAAATATATATACACATATATAGAAGAAAACTCAAATACATTCAACAAGAAGTCAGATTAAAGTTGTACTTTCTGGAAATTCACTGTTTTAAATATATCCTTGAAACACTTTTATATGGCTTGCAGAACCTACTTGGATTTTTGTCTTGGTCCATGCCTTGTTCATGTGCTTCCTGCCATTCCCAACATGTTTCACAGTAAGCACGGATCTGCTCCAAAAGATGGAGCACGCGGATTTCCCGTCTGCCTCGCTTATCATCAGGCTGGGAGTGAATGATGTTATGCAGTGCTGCGCTGGCTCTGGCACGAGCCTCTTTACTACCACGAGAGTTTCCTAACAAGACAGAGTCTTTATCGTTGCCATGTAAAAGCTGAATGAGGAGAGGAAGACATCCAGACTGACGCATGGCTATGCAGCTGTCCTGGGAGCTAGACATTGCTAGCAATGTTCTTGACATGTCATCTTTATCATGAGTACCAAGCATTGATAACAATGAATACACCATTTCCACCTGCAGGTCAAATGATTTTAAAAATACAATTACATTAAAAAAATACACATTAAATTGAGATTTGAATGCAACATATAAGCAAAAAACCCCTTATTTAATGATGTAAAAAAAATAGTGCTATTTAGAAATAATTAAGTACTATTACTACTTCAGCATTCATAATCTTAATACATTTCACTTAGTGGTTAAATGGCTAGAAGAAGCTGCATCTAACTGTATTAATCTACAAGACCAATGGCAAAGACTTCCAGTTTTCCATTGTACAAAAAAATTAAATGTACTAATAGAAGTGTTTCAGTTTGAGAAATCTAAAATATATTTTGTCTAAAAAAATTTTGTTCTGTATTGATCACACTTTTATGTAAAGATGTTCTTCAGTGAAAAACTGTTATGTGATATTAATACAATTATTCTAGACAAAGCATAAGAATGATTACATTAATTTTTAGTTTACGTTGTGCTGAAAAAAATGTAACATCCATGTATTTTAAAGTTTTCCTTTAAAACTGTTTCAAATTAACTAGTAACTTTTTGTTACGATGACTGACTTGCATATGGACCAGATTTACAGCAAATGCAAAACTGAAGAGTTATATTAACACTTGTTCAAGTTTACAGGGATAAAACCAGTAAAAGCAAACAAATGCTTATTTTATATAAAATACTGAGCATTTGTCAAATCAAGCCATGAAAATCCAGCATTACACATTTAACTTGAGTAATCAAGTTTCTCATTAAAAAAAGCAATTTTTGAGGGATTCCCATGGCTGTCATCTAATACAGTGGTCAACAGGTCAACACACTATTTGGTTTGTCTTTCCCATTCTGTTTTCTTCAACAATAGCTTTAGATCCAGAAATGTATTTGGTTCTTCTAGTGAACTTCTAGTAGAATAACAGGATGTAGAGGATGATTTTAGATACTATCTAGAAACTCCAAACTCCTAAAGCCAAGATAAACAGGAACATTCGAAATCAAAGCACAACATAAAGAAACTATCAAAGGGAACTGTAAAGTAGCAGTGTGTGTGTTTCTTTAGAATATACCCATTGAGGAAGAAATGAGACTTTGAACTGTTAGACAAAGTTTTCTACTAATAATTATATATTTGCGCTGGTTACCAGACCAATGAATGATTCTATTTGGTTTCTTCACAGACAATTCAAATGTGCCTGAAGATGAGCACAAATACCAAGTTATAAAAACACTGGATAGCAGTGGGTAGACTAAGTAGCAAGTCTGTTGACATGTACTTCTCTAAATACGATAGGACTGCTGAAGCAATAGAAATCTTAGAATCTGTGAAGCTGTATGACCACATGCAAAATCCACCAATACAGTCTTGGAGCCAATGACAGCCTAGCATTCCAGTTTGGAGGTCCTGTTTTCTAGGTTTGGGGAAAAAAATCAAATAGAGTATCAAAACAAACCACTTGGATTCTTAAAAGGAGAGTGAATTTAATCTGCTGTTTTCATGCCTCTTAACAGACACTTCAAGTGGCAGCTTTAATCCAAAGTTATTTGGATTTGGAAGGTAGAAGTTTTTATCAGAGAACAAAGCTGAAGCTGCCACCAAAATCTGGCCTCCAGGCTGTGGCAAATATAGTATAGGAGAAACTAAAAAAAAAAAAAAAAAAAAAAAAAATATTTGTCTGTCTGTCTCTCTCTGTATACACACACTGCCCACAGACTCATCTCTTTCTGCATCTGCAAGTGCATTCCTCTATTAGAATCCCTACCACTTTCCCTTCTTCTCAGGCATTAATATTAAGCTTTTCCTACACCGTAGCACACGCTGTTCAACCTGTTTCTTTGCCTGTATCCTTCCACAGTCACTCCCTTTCCCTGCCTTCAGGGTTCTCCCATTGTTTGCAGGTTTTGGGAATTCTACAATGTGCCACGAAAAGTCACAGACTAGCTGATGTCACCTCCATTTGGTACATGCATACCATGCAGGACTGAAATTACAAGATTGTAATGCTGTTTTAAGGCCCAAAGTAATTAATACTACATCAAGCTAATAGGCCCAGCTTCTCCGAAGACTGCGCTCAGCACACCACCGATAGTATCTATGCTGCTGCTGATTCCAGAGGCAGTATAAATTCCAGTGGCTCATGAACTCAATTTTGTGTTACAGATTTGCCCTTTTCTTTCCCTCTCTTTTTATGCTGCATGTACACTTTGAGTTCAGTCTCTTTTTTTTTTTTTTTGTCTGTTTAATTTCTTAGCAATTACATCTGTTTTGTGGATTCAGAGTCTGGAAAAGTATTCAAAGAATGGCTCGTAAAAGGGTTAGTTTTAATAATGGATTATAAGTCAACATCAAAAGCTTTTTATTCTAGTAATTTCTAGCCATCACTTTTTCCTTACTGTAACAACTCTTAGCTGATCAACATGTAAAAAAAAAAAAAAAAAAGGATTTCTGTGCATATATTTTAGAAGTTGAAAAAATATTCTACAATTGCTATGTGCGGATAGATTGTTCAGCTAGTATTAGTACTACTGGCAGAAACAATGAGGTTATCATATTAGTAAAAATGTAGCATTAGCGACCTGTGGTTTGTAATCTTCGGTTACCTTGGTACCCAGATGACTTGTCAGTCTGCGAGGAACAGAATAGTTATTACTAGAGCTCATAACACTGGCTGTCTCATGGTCCATTCGAGCAGCAGAACCCTACAAATTTAAACAACAATTCAGTATAAAACAAAGTCTGAATGAAAAAACAACTGCTAATTCAGTTTCAGCACTGGATCACAAAATTGTATTGATAGCTATGAACTGTCAACTTACTTTTGTTAAGTTAGGTCTTCTCTGCCCTGACACAACCTAGAGGTCACTGTTAAACTGGGTTTTACTAAGCACTTGTCCTAAAATCGAGTCTCAATAGAGTTGTATTTTCAATGGAATTATTTTATAATTACTATTTTCACCAAGAAGGCAGAGAAGCGGAGTTTGCAACAAACCGATTTGTAATTATTACAGGGAATAAAAATCAGCCTCAACTTTTATGTCAGATTACACAGTGCATAGGAATAGGTCTGTACTACTTCAGAACACAACCAGGTACACAAGAACTGAGAAGTAAAAAGAGATTAATCTGGACAAGGTGTAAACTTACTTGAATTTGTCGATATCAAAACCAAATTATGAATGGATGAATCTATTTAATTTTTTAATGAAAAGCTATAAAATAATGCTGACACTATTTGCTGCTGTTTTCCTAGGAATTACTGTAAATAGCATGCTCCTACCTCTAGTAGCAAGATTCAGTTATTAGCATCTTTGTTTTTTAATCAGTTTTGTGTATTTACATTTTTCCTTTTTGTACCTTCTTTTATCCACTCTCCCCCTGCTTTTTTTTTTCCTCTTTATTGTCATTTTCTTTCTTTCTCTCTGCTCCCTATCTATGAAATTTCCCTTATTATGTCCCTCCCTTCCCATTCACTTTGGGGAACTTAAAAATACATTTGATGAATGAACACTTTTAGTATCAGAACACTGTTTTACTGAGGTAGTCACCAGTCTTTTGTTGATCCTCTACAAAAGCTGAAATCTGTTAATGAAATTAATAATTTGCAAACAACATTTTCAAGTTATCTGGATCAATGAGTTTTGGTGGTTTTTTTTTTTTCTCCAATAAAAATATACAACACACTGAAGAAAACAGTATGAAAGACACTTTGAAGTAACTTCTGTGTTTTTTCTAGGTGCACCATAAAGGAAGACTATTCCTCTCCTAGTATTTACTGTTCATACAGTTCAACATCTTATCTCTGAAGTTGAAAGTGACAGTAAGTAAAAGCTAGGAAAAACTTCATATAGTCTTTGTCCACACAGAAAAAAAATTCTAGTCATACTGGACTATTTAAACACACATTATTATACGCATTTCACTCTCCCATTTGAATCCAGCACATTTCATCCATGTTCCAGAATAAGTATTATGCTAAAAAAGTATATAACTAGAATGATTCAAACTAACGTAATTTATTCCAATATACATTTCCTATGTAAAAAAGCCCTTATTTTCCTGTTGACTACAGGAAAAATTCAAAATCTTTAAGCTCAGAATGACAATTATATTTGACTTCCTCAATTATTCCATTAAATAATCTGCAATGTTAGGAATATGGGAATGAATTCCCAGATTTTCGCACTGAACAATCCCTTCCTATCATCTTGACCTCAAACTACATTCAGAGGATTACAGGTTCAACATAATGTATGTGCCAGAATTCTCCATTATGAAGTTCACTATGATCGTTTTATCCAAGAGGGTAAAAAAGACCTAAGTTTGGAGCACTACCTATTAAAATTCACCATGGCGTCGACAGAAATAGCATAATTTTCCTACCATTTCCTCGAAACTGTGTCAACTTTGATTCAGTTAACTCTTGCCTTCAGAGCCATCATGTGGCCGTGCTACTTTGAGGATGCCCAAGTGAAATGTAACTACATTTGTTACTGGCTCCTTAAAGACTGATGTGAAAGAACTACTGTAAGGTGTGAAGCCATTCATCTCAGAAAACGGGAAAAGACAAGATGTTACATGGACATTTCTTGTGTAGAACCTTCTCTTTCAAAATCTTCTCCTGTCTACTTAATTTTGTTTTCTCCTTTTATACTTTACTGTTTTTCACTTGTTTTACTATGCTTGCTATTTATTTACTCTGTCAACTAGGTAATTTTCCTTACTTTGTCTTATTTTAAGAAAATGTGACAATCTCATTTAATTCTTTTATAAAGCTTGCAAAACAAAGGTATGAAAAAAAAATTACTTCAGCAGGATAGTGAGCATAATGGAAAAACAGACAGCTGAAAGATGGTGCAGAACAGGATATAACTGAATTGTCATGTACAGGACAACCAGGTAATCAGGATCAGTCAGCATGGGTTCAAGAAAGGCAGGTCCTAATTGACCAACCTGATCTTCTATGACACAGTGACCACTTAATAGAGGGAAAGGTTGTGGACATTGTCTACCTTTGACATTATTTTCCATAGTATTCTCCTGGAGAAACTGGCTGCTTATGGCTTGGAAAGGTATACTCTTCACTAGATAAAAAAAACAGTTGGATGGCCAGGCCCTGAGAGTTGTGGTGAATGGGGTTAAATCCAGTTGGTGGCCCATTGCAAGTGGTGTTCCCCAGGGCTCCGTACTAGGGCCAGTCCTGTTCAATACCTTTAGCAGCAATCTGGACAAGAGAATTGAGTGCTCCCTCAGTAGGTTTGCAGTCGACACCAAGTTGGGCGGGAGTGTTGATCTGCTGGAGGGTAGGAGGGCTCTGCAGAGGAATCTGGACAGGCTGGATTGATGGGCCAAGGTCAACTGTATGAGGTTCAACAAGGCCAAGTGCCAGATTCTGCACTTGGGTCACAACAACCCCATGCAACACTACAGGCTTGGGGAGGAGTGGCTGAAGAGCTGCCTGGTGGAAAAGGACTGCTGGTTGACAGCCGGCTGAACATGAAGCAGCAGTGTGCCCAGGTGGCCAAGGTGGTCAACAGCGCCCTGGCCTGTATCAGAAATAGTGTGGCCAGCAGGAGTAGGGAAGTGATCATGCCCCTGTACTTGGCCCTGGTGAGGCCGCACCTTGAATACTGTGTTCAGTTTTGGGCCCCTCACTACAAGACGCTGAGGTGCTGGAGCGTGTCCAGAGAAGGGGAATGAAGCTGGTGAGGGGTCTGGAGAACAAGACTCATGAGGAGCAGCTGAGGGAGCAGGGATTGTTTAGCCCAAAGAAGAGGAGGCTGAGGGAAGATCTTATCGCTCTCTACAACTACCTGAAAAGGAGGGCGTAGTGAGGTGGTTGTCAGTCTCTTCTCCCAAGTGACAAGTGACAGGACAAGAGGAAATGGCCTCAAGTTACACCAGGGGAGGTTTAGGTTGGATATTAGGAAAATTTCTTCACCAAAAGGGTTGTCAAGCATTGCAACAGGCTGCTCAGGGAAGCGGTGGAGTCACCATCCCTAGAGATAATCAAAGACGTGTAAATGTGGTGCTTTGGGACATGGTTTAGTGGTGGATTTGGCAGTGCTAAGTTAATGGTCTTTTCCAACCTAAATGATTCTATGAATCCGTAAAAATCCTGGATTCAGTTGCTAATGTTTCAATTAACATTGATCATATGATTAAAAACCAGTTAAAACCAAATGATTTTGTTAAAACTTTTTTTGCACTCCCTTGGATGGTGACTGCTCAAAGTACATTGAGCTGGTTTATCAGAACTAGATGTTATACCCAATCCATTAAACCTCTCTGTCTGGACTTGCACTGAAAGTAAATAATCCCCAGATGTCTGTTTTAATACTGATTCAGTGCCCTGGCTCTATCCACCTCCAGGAGCAAGGAACATCCATGTTTTATACATTTTTATGAAGCAGAATTAAAAAGTGCACAAATCATCAACATAAGACTTCAAATGAAGTATGAATGAATCTCCCACTTGCATAAGTCTGCCAAGACATGACAATCCCTTTATCCTTCCTTCCCTGTAAAATATGTTGTCCGGAAAAACTCCCGATTCATACACAGAAGATGGATGATACAGCTACAATGCATCAATTATTTAAAAGCATTATGCTTTCAGCCCTTGAACTATTTTCTTCCCAAACAATAAAGCTGTCATAAAAATTAAGAGTCAGAGCCTCAAGCAATTGCTCAGATATGGCTGATAAAACTTAATTCCAAATGGTGATCAAACATATTTCAAAAGCAAAATTATGGGCAGTGCTTAATGTTTAACCAAGTGCAATATTCTAGCCAAACCACAATTCTTTCTGATAAATCTTCTTGTACAAGTCACTTTCACAAGTATTTAAATAATTCTACTTCCCTGGAGTAGCAAAAATATTTTGCATATGAATTCAACTATTAAATTTGTAGTGTGAAGTTTTAAGAACCGAAATTACTCGTGGGAATGTCTCAGCTACAGTTGGAAATCATTAAGGGAATGATCATTAGCACATGGTAAATAAATCTAAGTATTTTTAGCCAAAGAGAGAAGTAATAAATTTTGATAAATACTAGTTTTAAAAGACAAGTGAAGAGTTTAAGGTACCCCTCAAAATATTCCACTAATGTATTTCATTAATAAAAAGAAAAGCAATGAAATATTTAGAAGAATTTAAATAACTGTTCAGCCCACTTCCAGGAGATTACCTCATTGATACTACTGCTTCAAAACAATATTAAAAAACATTAATGATAAACCTGCCATTTGGTTCTCTTCTTTTTAAAAAAATAACTGATATTTCAGTGATAATTTCTGAAGTGAAAATTTGAACAATTTTCCGTAATTAAACTATACTTCTAATATTACAGTTCACCTAAAATAAAGTACATTTTCTGTAGTCATTCTTTTTACCTCCTTCATAGCATTAGGGTCATTAATCATTTGAACAAAAGAAAAATGCTCCCTGCATTATCAAATATTTATACTTCATTGTATGAAAACATTTTCTTCCAATATATACAAGGAATTTGTACATGTAGATGGAAAGAAGAAAAACATGTATCTTTTTCAAATAAGCAAGGCATAAAAATACCATAAAGTATAAACCAATATATAAGCATTGTACATTTTGAGTATTTAATTATATTATAAACAAAATAATCAATTTACCTGACCAGTACTGCTAGTAGCCACGCTGATTTCTGCTGCTCCTTGACCTTCGTTCTGCCTCTCTGTGTCATGGGAGCCTGCATCATGCTTGCTTTGAGGTGCTCTCTGTTAATACAATATTTTATGAAATTACATACAGAAATGAATTACGCTTTACCATTCAAAGCTCGCTAGACTGTGAATGCATCAATGCTGCATCCTCACAAAGCCATTGAACAGTACTTTGTATTTCCTAACCCTTTGCCTCAATAATTAACAGCTGAGACTGAATGTCTTCGAAAAACTGCAAGATGAAAGTGAAGCATGTCCTCTGAGGATTATAGCCCCACAAGACAAAGGATTTGCTGTGAGACACAGAAACACCATTTTCCACCAGCTGTGCTCACATCGCTATCAGAAATGTAACAGAATTGGAGCAAACAACTGTCTTCTCTGCTCTGTCACATGATCTATGCATTTACTGGAGACTACGGCTAGCATAGTTCAATTAAGCTTCGCATTCAAAGACAAATAATTTCTGCATGAACAGAAGGGTATCTGTACTGTAAGACTCCTTCTAAATTTTAAGGGCAAACAGTGCAGGAATAACCAATTTGATGCAAATAAAATTTATATAACCTGGTATCAATCCACCTTATCATATTTTATAAAAATAAATTCAACTGATCTGGCAAGCTGGGACAGATGTTTCAGTTCCTTCAGGAGGCCCCATTTTCTATACAGCTACAAGAAAATTAAACTGGTGTCCCTGCCACTGACAGCTGATCAACACAAAAAGCAGGCCTTTAAATACAGTTTCTTAATAAAGTAAAAACTGAGCAGTTATGAAATGTGTGAAATATCCAACACTACATACTAATGTGTTTAAAATGTTTCATACTTTCAGAAAGACATAAATAATACTGTCCTTGGAAGTGGCTTGAAGTTTGGAGTTGAAAAGGTGTCACCTTACCTCCAAAGCACGATTATTCTCATAGTCTTAGTTTTGATGCCAAATCTCATTTTTTTAGACTCAGAGGCTACTACCTGAACAGGCAACACTCTTACAACCCTCTCAATTAATTTGTTTAACTACAGTTAGTATATTAAATTCAGTTTCTATGTAGCTTTGCAATGTTCTTGAGCTCTATAGCCTATGATAGCACAGTCTGCCTCTCGCTGTATAGAAATTTCTCCTTAATTTTAGCAGAAACATACCTCTCTTCAATGTACATACTGGAACTTCTTTAGTTATCTGGTGACCAAACTCATACAGTATCACTGGCATACTAGCTCTGTTTTGTTCATACAAAGACATTAGAGTCTCAAAACCAGGAATTATTTAACATTGAACAGAATTTCAGAAACCAGTAACTAAAATACATATGAAGTGATAATTTAAGGATAAACTTAAAAAATTAAATCCATACAGTTTAACTAAAGGAGTAAGATATGTCAAGGAACACAGTAGTAAAACACAAAGTAATAACATGAAAAATTAAAAACAATGATGGGTAACATTTTTCTTAACATTATATGTTCAGTTACGGAAAATCAGGAACCCACAAAGCAACACTCACAAAATATTTTAGAAGACACAGCATTACTATTCTTTTAAATCTGATCTGTAATTTTAAAAGTCACCATCTCTGTCATTGTGTATGAAATGGCAGTTATTGATGCTCGTACAATGACTAAAGAAATGTTGGTTCCCCATACAAGACTGGGGACCCAAGTCAAAATCAGGCCTTGCTGTATTACGTGCTGAATATAGTACAATATATTACATGCTGAATCCCTGTCTCACAGTACTTCCACTTCTGAATAAAGTGTAAAGATGAGTTTGACAAAATCTAGATATAAGCCTCCAGTACAACTCATGACAGAATTTTCTAGTCATTAGGTGACAGTAATTTTCAATCCTATGAAGAAAGCAGTATTCAATGTGGCTAAAGGTGAAAAGCTGAACTGTCTATCAGCCAGGCTCTGACCCACTGGGTCACCTGAGGGGGAATAATGCTACTCTTCCAAGAACACTCTTGGGTTTGGGGCAATTTTTTGGAGGTGGTGATGATGGTGTATCTATTAAATAGTTTTGATGCATCTAGAGCACAAACACAGAGACATTTCATTCTTTGACAAGCAAAGTTTCTGCTCTCCTCAGCAGTCTGTCCTCCTCCCACTCACATCAATAGCATGTAGCAAACAAAATGTATGAAAAACGTGGCTTCTCATTCCCCTCAAGTGCTCTCAAAAATATGCCACTACAAAAAGTAGTCAACATAACACCCAAATTAATTTATAAGGCAATTTTAAACAGTTACTAGCAGGGCTTATCTAACTTCAAATGCAGTATCCACTCACAACATGCACACACATTATTACTACATAAGCCATCAGCTGGAATGTCAAATCCACAGGTTCACAGCAAAGAGTTTTTACCATTTCAGCTGCGGAAGTAATTTGAAGTGAGAAGCTGTTCTCTTCATACAGGCTGGCCCAAAGGAGTTAACAGTAACACAGGTAGCAGATATAGCAGGTATTTATTGAAAACCGATTCTTTATATAAGTAGATATTTATCACAGATGTATTAATATATTTAATATAAGCACCCTCATATATTATATATGCATATTATACAAAATAGAAAAATAATAGGTATCCATACACACAGATTATTAAAATATAGTTTTGTATAGATATAGCATTACTGTAAATAAATTAATATTCATCTGAGACTGTGGATTAGTGGTTATAAAGACAGTATAACCACTGCAAGTATGCCCCCTCTTCGCATTACCTTTTAACAGTGAAAACACATAAACTACCAACCACATCAGCAAAGAACCAGAGCATGTAAACAGCAGCTCACTCTGTAACCTCTACATGAAGGTACAGCAGCTAGAGAATGGCACACAGGTCCCCTGGGTTAAAGAGCATGACCTATTTTGAAGCATGATTTTTGAAGAGGTGTAAGCTGGGTTTATAGCCCTCTGCCATTTCTGAATTCTGGTATCGCACTATAAAAGTCACTTTAACAGAGTATGCTTGTTTGCTCTTGCAGCAAAATGGTGGAAGACCACAGGTGTCTATTACAGGAAGATAGAGCTGCTCCCTCCATCTTGTTTGCCACTATTTTCTAAGTGCTTCTGAAGTCAACAATACCTATCACTTGTCAATTTTTAATTTGCCTGTATTTGCTACTAGAAAAATTATAAATCTCTAGCTATTTCATGACATTTGCAAGCATAGTAGGCCTTGATCATTTTTGCTAAGACAACCAACTGCAAATAATTTTACCTACTACTTTGTCAACATGAGTTGCCAAAGCAGCCCCTTGTGTATTTATTAGAACAGAAGACCTCTCCATGCATAAACCACTTTCTTTTCCCCAATATTCAACTACCCTAGTATTTTTTGTATATTAAAAACTACAGATACACTATTATTTTCTAGATGTCGAAAATGTTTATTTTGCCATTATTTCCTATTAAATGCAATACACATACAGGTATAAGAAGGTAATCACAGAACCACAGAATGATTTATGTTGGAAGTGACCTTAAAGATCATCTAGTTTCAACCCCCCTACCAAGGGCAGGGACACCTTCCACTAGACAAGGTTGTTCAAAGCCCCATCCAACCTGGCCTTGAACACTTCCAGGGATGGGGCAAAGCCTAACAATGCAACAACAACAACAAAGAAACCGTAAGACTGAAACAATTTTTCTAGAGTTGAGTCAAATAAGTGGGTCAAATCCTTTAGACAACTCCTGTCCACACAATCATTAAGGTTGGAAAAGACCTTTAAGATCATCAAGTCCAACCATCAACCCAACACCACCATGCCCACTAAACCATGTCCCAAAGTGCCATGTTCACATGTTTTTTGAATACTTCCAGTGATGGTGACTCCACCACCTCCATGGGCAGCCTGTTCCAATGTTTGACCACTCTGTCCGTAAAGAAATTTTTCCTAATATCCAATCTAAACCTCCCCTGGCACAACTTGAGGCTGTTTCCTCTCATTCTGTCACTAGTTACTTGGGAGAAGAGACCAACACCCATCTCACCACAACCTCCTTTCATGTGGTTGTAGAGAGCGATAAGGTCTCCCTTCAGCTAAAAAAAAAAAATTAAAATACAAAAATCACAGTTTAAACAGTTTAAAGCTTGCTGAGCATAATCTCTGTAAGGAATAAATCCTTTACATTTTGTCTACAGCAACATTGCCCAATGGAAATACTTCAACATATTTCAAACGATAGATATTACGAAAGAAAGGCCTGTACCACTATAACAAACTAAACTCCCCATATTAAACAACTGCCAAGAATTTGTTATTTTATTTTAAGTAATTTCAGATTTGTACCTGACAGACAAAAATTCTTTTTGGAAGGGTCTAACTCTACAGTGGATTTCAAAACAATTTCTTATTATGAAAATCTTGCAAAATATCTGAGAGTAGTCTCATGGAATTTGAAGGTACTATCCTTGCAGGTAAATTACTTCAATTTTTTCTAGTAGCATTTACAAGACTTAGTAATCTGCCAAAGCCTAAAAATGCACTAAAATGTGCATATTTTCTTTGCTCACTGATTTCCAAAAGCTCTTTTTATGGTGCAGTATTATATTTGATCTTATTCTAAAAGATATATTGCACTTGTATTCCACGGTGATTGCCATGACCACAGGGGCCTACTCTATCAGTAGACAAGCAATGGTATTTATTATTATTGTTTCTAAATCTTTATAAACATAAGGAGCACATTCAGTTTGGGTATCACTATATCAGGCACAGTATAAAAATATAACAAATGCCTCATTTTTATATTTTTCAGTTATATGGACTCTGCAGTAGTATTAATAAATGTGTAGTGACTGCCTCCTTTACCACCAGCACCCTGGTAACTCTCTCGTAAAATGTTTAACTACACAAGCAGCCATCCAGACACTATATGGATAAGACACACTGCAACAAAATTTTGATATATTAGAATATCCACGTAGTCAGCAGCCAAATAATTTGGTGAAAGGAGTGAAGAACTAAGACAAAAACTTTTTTAATTCTGTAGTTGCATCTCAATACTGTTTTGAGTCCTTGAGCTTAAGTGAGTCCAAATTACAGTGGTGTTTTTTTTTTTTTTAACCAGACTAAGATAAACACTCTGGGGACAGGATCTGTCTGACTAAATAGGGCAAAAGCGATCTGTTGAGAGGCTGGTGAACCAGATAGGGAGAGCTGTAAACTAGAAATGATGGAGCACAGAGTGATTCTTCAACAAACAAGTAAGGGAGTTGGGGATAGGGCAGGCAAGGCAAGGGCCATGGCTGATAGAAACACAAGGGCAATCCACACAACTGAGATGAAGTGGAATCCCCCTGAGCACAGGCATGTAAGGAAGGAGGTGCAGCAAAAACAGCTTTGTGGGGAAAGCTCTTAAGTCTGCACTGGGGAATCAACATGCTTGGGTGCATCTCTGGCCTCTCTACACTGATACATGCTGCATCAGGAACAAACAGGAGGCCTTAAAGTGTGTGCAGTCATGGGACTATGACCTCATTGGGATCATGGAGACGTGGTGGAATAGCCAATATGACTGGAAGGCTGCAGTTGAGGAATATGGATATTTTAGGAAGGACAGGCTGGGAAGGCTCAGGGGAGACCTTACCATTCTCTACAACTAGCCTGAAAGGAGGTTGTAGTGAGGTATGTGTCAAGTCTCTTTTCCCAAGTAACAAGCGAAGGACAAAAGAAAACGGACTCAAGTTGCACCAGAAAAGGTTTAGATTAGATATTAGGAAAAATTTCTTCACCAACAGGGTTGTGAAGCATTGGAACAGGCTGCTCAGGGAAGTGGTTGAGTCACCATCCCCGGAGGCATTTGAAAGATGCGGCACTTAAGGACGTGGTTTTAGTGGAACTTGGCAGTGTTAAGTTTATGGTTGGACTCTGATCTTAAGGGTTCTTTCCAACCTAAGTGATTCTATTATTCTAAGGCAAAGAGGGAGAGTTGTCCTTTATGCGAGAGAGCAGCTACAGTGCATAGAGCTATCCCTGGGATTGGGTCAGGAGTCAGTCAAGAGGCAAAAGTGGGGTCAAGGTCACCCAGAAGTAAACAGTTGCTGTCCAATCATGCAGGGATGTGAAGGGCAAAAAGAAAGGATTCTGCAAGTACATAAACAGAAAAAGGGAGACTAGGGAAAAAGTGGGCCTTCTGCTGAATGGGGAAGGGGACTGGTGACATAGGACATAGAAAAGGCCACGGTACTCAATGCCACCTTTGCCTCAATCTTTACCAGAAAAACACCCTTCCGGAATCTGGTCTCTGACACCAGAAGGAAAGGCTACAGCAAGGAAGACTTACCCTTGGTCGGGAGGACTAGGTTAGGGAGAGCTTAAACAAATTGAACATATCTAAGTCCTAATGGCCTCATGGGTTGCACCCATGAGTGCTGAGGGAGAGGGATGATGTCTTTGTGAGGCCGCTTTTGAATGGTCACGGCAGCTGGGAGAGGTTCCTTAACACTGCAGGACAGCAAAGGTCACAATCTTCAAAAATAGCAAGAAGGAAGATCAAGGGAACTACAGGCTAGTCAGCCTCACCTCAGTACCTGGAGATTGAAGGTGATGGAGTAAATCCTCCTGGAAAGCATTTCCACACACATGAAAGACAAGAAGGTGACTGAAAGCAGTCAGCAGGGTTTTACAAAGGGCAAGTCAGGCTTAATCATTCTACAATGAGGTGACTAGCTTGGTGGGTGAGGGAAGAACAGCTGATGTTATTAACATCAACTTCAGTAAGCTTTCAGACACTGTCTCCCATAACATCATCACAGACAAGCTGACAATGTATGGGTTAGATTAAGCGGACAGTGATATGCATTGAAAACTGGCAGAACAGCTGGGCACCAGAGGGCTGTGTTCAGTAGCATGAAGTACAGTTGGGAAACAAGTCACTAGTGATGTACTCCAGGGGTCAATACTGGGACCAGTGCTGTTCAAGATCTTCATTAGTGATCTGGATGATGGGGCAGAGCGCACGGTCAGCAAGTATGCTGATGACAGAAAACTGGGAGGAGAAGCTGATACACCAGAGGGTCATGCTGCCACCCAGAGGGACCTGGACAGGCTGGAGAGGTGTTCTGACAGGAACCTCATGCAGTTCAACAAGGGGAAGTGTAAAGCCCTGCACCCGGGAGAGAACAACCCCAGGCACCAGTACATGCTGAGGGCTGCCCAACTGGAAAGCAGTTTGGCAGAACAGGACCTGGGAGTCCTGGTGGACAAGCTGAAGATGGTAACAATAGACTCTTGTGGCAAACGGTCCAACAGGATCCCAGGCTGCATTAAAAAGTGTGTTGCCAGCATGCCGAGGTAGGTGATCCTTCCTCTCTACTCAACTGGTGAGGCTGCATCTGGAGTATTGTGTCCCATTCCAGTCTCCCCAGTACAATAAAGATACGGACATACTGGAGCAAGTCCTGTGCAGGGCTACAGCGGTGCTTAAGGGACTGAGGCATCTGTCACATACAGAGAGCTGAGACTATTCAACCTGGAGAAGAGAAGGCTCTGGGAGGGATCTCATTAATGTGCATAAACACCTGGACTGGCTAATATGTCAAAAGACCAGGCAACTTTTAATTATACACACTACTGTCTGCTTCACTTATAAAACCAGACTTTACCCCAAATCCTGGAATTATGAAACCGTTATTTTTCAAAATGGAAAAATACACATCCCTCAGTAATCCAAATGGTGCTCTGAGCTTTCACAGTAGTTATTTTGGGTGAAGACAAACCATAAAATATTCAGGTCCAACATAAAATTTATGTTTAATTTACCAGCACAAGAAATGGAGTTGACCTTGTAAGTGAATTTCCACTCTGAAAGCAGTTTTTGCTAATGGCAATTACTACTATAGACTTTGCAACTTACAGGAAACATTATCTTTTATTTCTTAATATAGAACCCAATACTTAAACACTAAAAATATGCAAGGCTTCTATAATGAGGTCTGACAGAAGCTGTATTCACCCTTTTTTTAATCTTATCTCTCTCCAAAGAGAAGCAAACCATGAAGGTGCTTATCAGACATTCATATTTAGAAAGGCATGTACAACTCCAACTCATTGTCACAATTGTTTGCTAAAACCAAGACTCAGCCTTTGTAATACATTGAACTTTGGCATTTTCACTGAAATTTCAAGTTAAACTTTAAATTTATCATTAGTGACTAGAGTTCAGTAGTAGCATGAAGACTAATCCAAGTATTCCACACTCAGTTCACTGGTAAGAGAGCAAGTATCAGCCTACATATATGGACTAGTTGATTAACTGTGACGTAACTAGCAGATGAAAATAATCCTTCCTACCACTTCAATTAAATAATTTAGTTTTTTTAAAGACAAATATACATACCACAATCAAAAGAAGGCAAGTAATTGCTAACTAACCTCTGCTTCAGCTGCTTGTGACTGCAGGAGCTGTCGTATACGAAGAATGTCCTTCTCTATTTGCTGAATTCTTGCCACCCTTGCCTGAAATGAATGCATTTTCATGTTTGATTTTGTTCAAAAACTCCTTTTACTTACTGTATAGATGACAATACGAAGAGTTCTTTGCAAATACAGCTGGCTACAAAACTACTTCATTCACATGGTAATTCGTGTGTTCTTCATAATAAACACAAACATTGCAAACATTCAAAACATAGTGACTAGTTGGGTTTAATAAAATTGATATTTATTTGGATATAATAGGTCATCACACAGTACACATTCAGGTATAGAAAAATGCTCCAATTAATTTGCACAATTTTCCTGTTTCTGAAACTGACATTTTGTGCACATCTTTAGCAAACTATTTGACTTCCATCTCAAATGTTAGAATTCCACTTGCGTTACAGCGATTTGAGAGAGATTTATATTTGCAGTGTCTTGAAGGTATGAAACCTTGAACAACTTCTACTATATTTAGTTACTGTAATGAATTGGGAGTTTTGCTTATGCAAAGCCTCTGAATATTTTCTGCTCCTACAAATCTCAAAGAATTTAACAGGCTAAGTACAAAGAAAACTACATATTGCTTCTTTGGTTTGTCTGGGATTTTACAGACATCTCTGAACCAGAGTCTTTTACAGCCATATTGCATTCATTTCCCACTCCAACCATTCTGTGGTTAGTAAAGGGAATGTTAAAAAACCCCAAACGTTACAGGAAACATATATTCCATACAAGCTGTACAGTGAAGCACACGATGCATTAAGATCCTGTGAAACAGTAAGTGTATAAAGTTATATATCCCTGTACGAGCTTGATTATTTAATTGACATTATTTGACTTTACAAGTCAGAAAAAACAGAACATTATTAGCCCAATAGTATCAGGTTATGAACAGAACACTGAACTAATTATACAGAACTTCTCTGTGTGATGGATAGCTTAATAAAATGGACACATAGTTGAAAGAAAAATCCTGATTTTTCTTTCACCTGATTAACATTTACAATGCTATAGCAAAAAAGGAAAGGCTTTATAACCAATTTTATTTAACACCTTTATAATCTGACAATGGACATAAGATGAACTTTTAAAAGCTGCGAAAGTCAAAAGATGCATGTGGACTAGAAACACGTTACTTAGAGATTTTAGAAATACAGAAGAAAATACAATCACAAAATAGAATTAACTCCTGAAACATGCATCGTACGTAGCTATGGGAAAAGCACCATAAATGTCAACATTTATAGAGATGCAAAACTATTAACATTAAACTATAAATGTAATGTGAATTTGTAAAGGTAAGTATCAGAAAAAATGCCAATAAAAATTTGAAATCTGCACACATACAAGCTTCACCACAACATGAGGCAAACAGAGAATTCACCTCCCTTTTTCTCCTGGATCAAGAAATTCTTAAGTATTAGAAAGACAGTAAAAATATATTCCTGGAAATAACTGCATTGGTGGAGCGATGCATGGCTGACAGAACACGTCTCTCACTGCTTTCAAAAATTACTTGAGTTTCTCCTAAATTTAGTTTCTTTCTCTGTAACCAGCAGTTTATTCCATAAAGGGCATCACAAGAACCTGAGTATCTGTATATACACACCCAAACTTGGGGAAATATTTCATGCAGATGAAAAAAAAAATTAAATATTGCACGATTTGCCCAGTATCTCTGACTGAGTCCTCAAAAGGGATATGAATTCAATCCACCCTTCCCAATCCAGAGATTTAAACATTAGACCATTCTTCTTTCTGCTAATTCATTATTTGTATTAGAGGGGAACCGAGGAGTTCCATTAACCAGAAGCATATTTTCTACCCAACACTGTACAAGCAGAAAAGAAGAATGTGTTTCTTGCCACAAAGGCATACAGCCTATGGCAAACATCCAAAACCAGAGGTACACAATGGAATAAGAACCAGGAATGGTTTTAACTTTAGAACCTATGCTAGTAGGTTCCTATTTGTTCATAGTATACTCCCTTTCATTCTGTTATCTTTACTGATCACTTTTATTAACATAAAATTGTTGGATAAAGTAAGTTAACATTTAAAGTTACAAATTATTTGGATTTAACTCCTCTGGTAAGACTTCTAACAAAAAAAAATTTCTTCCATATTCACAGTGACAGAAAAATAGTCACTTTTCCTAGAAAGTAAAAATAATGACTATTATTTTGATTTAAAAAGGTTGATTTTTAAAAAAATTAGAATATACATAATAGACAAAATTATTAATGGGATGGTCTACATTTACAAAGACCACCAATGAATAAATCTAACAGTGCTGAAATGTTCATCTGTGTGAGACTCCAAAATCCCAATTTTCTTCTATCTTTAGTGGTCTGCTGTTTTAGCAAACTTTTAAGGATCTTGGGATAAATTGTTATGAGAATGACCATTTCTTGTGAGACTTTAAAGCTAAAAAAAGAAAGGAAAAAGATGTTGTTCTGGCATGAAGGAAAAATAAGTTCTAGGTGAACATGATTTCAGTCTTGGAATTGGAATTCTTGTATTTTACAGAAATTAAAATTTGCTTCTACTTATTACTAAGTATATAGCCTATAATATTTGAATAGTCAAAATAAAACATGGGTAAGCATGCTTTTTTTTTTTTCAAGTAAGAACTACCATGTGAGGTTATAAATTTCAGGGTATAGTACAAGTTAATGTTAAGAATTAAACAAGCTAAAATACAGAATCACAGAATCATTAAAGTTGGAAAAGACCTTTAAGATCATCAAGTCCAACCATTAGTCTTCTAATGCACCCTTCTGAATAACTGTTGGGCATGTGCTTGTATACAATCTTCATAAAAGACAACATAAACAGTGAGTTGCTGTGAGCTAATTCAGAAAGAGGAGGTTAAAGGCAACAAACAGTCATGACATGAAAGAGGGAGAAGGCCATTATTTTAAGGTCCACAAGAAAGGGTGGCTACTGCATCAATTACCTGGGCAACAGCAGGTTATCAGCTCTCTCACAGAATAAATGTTTGGAACTCTTACTACAGAGCTGTCTGCCAGCCTTTATACAGCTGCAACCATTCTCTCGCTTCAATCTACATTTTGCATCATATTGTGTGTCACAATCAGTTAGGGTGGAAGGAAAACACAGAGCAGAAAAAGTTGAAAAACTAGTAAGGTCACTATACTGGCCAAATAGAAATGGTTCGGTTCGCACATTTACACGTCACAGTGAAATAATCCAGAATTTGCTTTTATGTATGTGTATACTAACGAATTTGCAGAGAGTTTTGGCACCTGTCCTTGGTAAAATGAAACCAAGGGGAATTACTAGTCAAATTCACAAAAAGCACACACAGAAGTAGTTAATTCCTATTTTATAATCTTTATATAATCACAATAGACACTGTAATTTCTATAAGTATGTGTTATACGTATATAGAGAATAAAACAGTTGTGATAAACCCATGGGCAAACAATTCAGAAACCCATAAAATATTTCAGCATCTTGGTAGCATTTTTTTCCACACGAAATTAAAAAAAGAACAAGCAGGGAAGAAGCTACTTCAGGGACAACTTAATTACTTTCATAGTCATATAACAACAGTCAAACTGTTTCTCTGAAAAAATTAATTTATTCTCTGCCTGAATGCATTTAGAATTTCACCAGCAGCCTACCCTACCTATTTAGCTTACTTCACCCTACTCTAGCTTAAGCTTGTTAGCAGCAAGAGTACTTTCCCAGAAGTTCTAGTGTCAATATTGTACATCATCTTCTTCAACAGGGCTAACCAAACATCTGCAGAAAATCCTGAGACTGCTCTGCCTTCACTCAGGACTGAGTGACACAACTTGCACAAGTTGGTAATAAGTAATTCAACTTGTTGCTCTGCTACTGTGGGGGAATAGTTTTTACAACGAGCAAGCAGCTCATTATTCCATTTACAGGTTCCACACAATTACATTCTGAGTTATACTTTCAAATGTGTGTGACATGATTTGCATACAGAATTGCACATGTCCACTTCATGAATGCAAAAACAGCTCTTGGTGAGAGCAAACAACTTCCAGATAATGTATGTGAATTACATTTTACTGGAATATCTTGTTTTCCAAGATTATTCCCTCATACATGGTCTCTGGTTAAATGAACTTAAAAATAGTAGCTAGATTTTATTCTAAACTTAAAGGCCTGAGAAAACCCAGCGCAAAAAAAAAAAACGGTTGCAAACACATGTTTCTCTGAAGCTAAATGTGTAATAAATTATAAGCAAATAATAATTAAAAAGTATTTTCTTTTGAAGAAATTGTCCACTTCTGCCTACTCACAAGTCTTCTTTTAAACAGGCAGATGAGGGTACTTTTTGTTGAGGAGTTATTTCCTATGTTCAGATTCCTATTATTATTATACTTGAAAGGCTAAATAAATGCTCTAAGGTATCACTGTGTTTACAGAATCACAGAATCATTAAGGTTGGAAAAGACCTTTAAGATCATCAAGTCCAACCATCAACCCAACACCACCATGCCCAGCCAACCATGTCTGAAGTGCCACATCCACACGTTTTTTGAATGCTTCCAGTGATGGTGACTCCATCACCTCCCTGGGCAGCAAGTTCCAATGTTTGACCACTCTCTCCATAAAGAAATTTTTCCGAGTATCTAGTCTAAAACCCCCCTGGACCAACTTGAGGCCATTTCCTCTCATTCTGTTGCTAGAGATCAACCCCCACCTCACCACAACCCCCTTTCAAGTAGTTGTAGAGAGCAATAAGGTCTCCCCTCAGCCTCCTCTTCTCCAGACTGAACAACCCCAGTTCCCTCAGCCGCTCCTCATAAGACTTGTTCTCCAGACCCCTCACCAGCTTCATTCCCCTTCTCTGGACACACTCCAACACCTCAATGTCCTTGTAGTGAGGGGCCCAAAACTGAACACAGTATTCGAGGTGCAGCTTCATCGGTGCCAAGTCCAGGGGCACAATCACTACCCTACTCCTGCTGGCCACACTATTTCTGATACAGGCCAGGATGCTGTTGGCCTTCTTGGCTACCTGGGCACACTGCCGGCTCATGTTCAGCCAGCCAGCTGTCAACCAGCACCCCCAGGTCCTTTTCTGCTGGGCAGCTCTCCAGCCACTCCTCCCCAAGCCTGTAGCATTGCATGGGGTTGTTGTGATCCAAGTGCAGGACCCTGCACTTGGCCTTGATGAACCTTATACAGTTGACCTCAGCCTATCGATCCAGCTTGTCCAGATCCCTCTGCAGAGCCCTCCTACCCTCCAGCAGATTGACACTCCTGCCCAACTTGGTGTTGTCTGCAAACTTACTGAGGGAGCACTTGATCTCCTCATCCAGATCATCGATAAAGATACTAAACAAGACTGGCCCCAAAACTGCACCAAAGTTACACACAATTTAAAGATACAACTATTAATAATGTAATAAAAATGCAGAAAATATTTTTCTATTCCCTTTAATAATGAAAGACAAACCATACCTGTGCTCGCTTCTCCATGTCCTGGCAAGTACCTAATTGTTCTTCCATTGCAGCTCTGATTTGTCTTGCCTCATACTCCAACTGCCTTCTGGTCATATCTGTTTGCAAGGAGAACTGAAATTGAAGTATAGAAAAGGTATTTTAGTAAATAATGTTTATGTAAACTATGTATTTATCTGAACAAAAGCAGAACAATTACTACTCCACACCAAACTTCACAAACAAAACATCGTAATAGGTCCTTCAAATATGACTGCATTATTAAAAACAAGAGCACATAATGTTGTTCAGCCAACAGACTACCTGCAAGTGTTGTCAAATGACTAAATATATTAGCTAAACACTGAGACAGCATCATTCATTACAAGCCTGGAACATCTGGCTACTAATGTATGTCAGCTTACCACAAAATTGTTATGCGCGCCATCTGAATCAGTATTTTCATAAATATTCAGAGGTATCAGACTACTGCACATTGTGGTGGTATTCATACTACTACTATCTACCCTATTTTTAAGTATCCTGTGAAAAAAGCACAAGTGTTCAATTCATGAACACCACCACAGCTTAAGGGAAGACATTCCAACCAATAGATTTGTCAAGGCAGGAGCAAAGCACTTCACTGTTTTTAGACAATTACTCAGTCTGCAAATAAATGAGTCTCCAGGAGCAGTCCTCCCAGAAGACTTCACTAAGGTCGATTCTGAGAGTCAAAAAGAGACAATCATCTCTACATATGTAGAAGACTACTAAAAAGAGTGGGATCTGTCATTTTGTTGTGTCTGGAGTAAGCAGTAATGGATATAAATTACCACAAAAGAGATTTAGTGTAGATGTTAAGTAAGACATTCTAATCATAAGAAGAGCTAAGTTAGCTGATTACCTATGAAACTGGGGAGACAACCTTAAAGCCTAGAGTGACACAGATACAGCTGACAGTGCCTTTGGAAATAGGCTGCACTTCCTCAAGATCCTTTTCAGATCTTCTCCCCTTGCTTATGGTGTTCTGATAGACTCAGCTATGACTCAGTGTTACATTTGCTGAAGTCCAGCCGCCTCACCCCAGTCATAGAAGTGTTTCCATTGTCTATTTCCACTTCCAGGAGGCTGACTGATTCCTGACCAGTATGACTTTTTGAAGATGGGCAACCATGTGTTCCTAACACTGTATGTGTGAAGGAATGCATTGAAAATGCATCCAAGCTGCCGAGGTCTGACAACAGGAAAACCTGTATTACCTGGGATCAGGCATCTTCATTATCCCAGATGCTGGTGACTTGACCACAGTTTGGAGATGCCAAGGTAAAAGCTTGGAGTAACAACACCTGCACAGGCTATAAGCACCCCTTTACTTGCTGTTAGGAATTAAGAGCTCCTGTGTAAATTGTCTCTTAGGCTAATATTGCTCTAAAAACTAAAAGAATCTACTAAATAACAAAATAGATAGACAAGAGACCTTTGGGGGATAGAGTTAAAGAAGAAGCGTACTGACATGTAGTTCATTTGTCACAACAACTTTTCAAGTGCTCCTCTCCATCACTGACATTAATATGGATAGGAATGAATTTTAATGTCTAAAATTATACATGAAAAAATGCATTATTTAGGCTAAAATAGCTTCACATAGTATATAAAAACTATTTTAATCAAAATGATAGTAGAGAATGTCACCAAATTAATCAAATATACACAGCATCTAAACCATCTAAACAGAGATCATCGCACCAGATACACGACCAAGCATACTGAAGGTACTTACATTTTCAGTAAGGGGGAGACTATCAATCCTTTTAGTCAGGTTCTGAAGCTGGGCATAATACCAGTCCTTTTCTTTCTCTTCCTTCTCAAGCTCCGCAAGCAAAAGAGATCTATTAAAAAAAGACATGGGAAATGTCTCACTATTAAGAGCTCATTACCATACCTAGGTACAGAAATAGGCATTGATATCCATGAAAAAAAGGTTAAATGAGAAACAAGATTTGAAGAGGGTACTCAGAAGACATTTGAGAAGGTGGATGCTGCTCCCTGGCCCTGGCTAAACAACCTATCCACACCGCTGTGCTTAGCAAGTCATTAGCTTCTTGTATATCAGGTCCACATCTATAAAAGAGGAAAATACCTACATTTCTCTACAAAACCACTTTGAAATCTAAAGCCAAGAAGCATTTTGTGAAAGTGCATGACTAATAACTCGGTTTTGCGAACTAGTATCTTCCTTCTTTTAGACAATATACTTTGTACAATGCACTGAACTCCATTAAAGAAAAGGCCTGGATGTTACAGGAGCATATACATCCCTGAATCACATTACTAAATTCAGTTATCTCACCAGCTTTTTGCAGTGTCTCCTTACTTTGTCACCCATACCAAAACAATGGGTAAAGCACATAAAATCAAGCTATTTCTATGAGTATTAAAAAGACTTTAAGAGAGTATTTTCCACCAAATGTTATAGACAGGACACACTTGCAAAGGTTTAAAACATTTTTAAATGGGTATCATAAGCATACTACACACCTGAGTAGTATATGAGAAAGGTAAGATTAATATATGCAAACTACCAAGAAAAAAATGTTAGAAATTTTATATACTATTTTATCAATTCTTCATGAACTAACTTTATACAATTGTAAATTTTATCAATATAGTTATACAACATTCATTGTTACAACACTTTTGAAAATACTTATTAAAATTTTCAGGCAAAATCTTGCTAGTAAGAGTATACAGAAAAGCCATTCTTTGGTTTTGTGAGGGTTTTTTTGGTTGGTGTTTGTTTTTTTGTTTGTTTTTGTTTTTAAATACAAGTTTATCAGTTTCTTATAAATGCTTTCTGCAAGCATTCTCCGTCCTTCTGACATGCTAATATTGCTCATTAACATTAACAGAAATGCTAAAATCAACACTCAGCCAGAGGACAGAAAGCTGCATACAAGTTTGTCCGGTATTATTTCTCATTCCTTAACTTCTGCATTCCTCCCTCTAAACTCATGTCGTGGTCTTTCTAAGCCAGAGCCGTATGAACCTTTACAATGCACATAAACACATTATGGATAATTACTGTAAGTTGTTAAGGAATAAAAACACAGCATACAACAAAAATACAAATTTCCCCTAACTACTTTGATAAAGCATCCCAGTCGTGATTTGGGATGAAGATAATCAAAACAGAACTTCACGTAGAAGAAAGACTTTAAAAATATGTATTTTAAAGGATCTGTTCGACTTACTTCCCTCTTTAAAAAAACGTTTCAAACTAATTTTCATAACTTAACTTTTATACTCTGTACCCAATGGAAGTGACCTGACCACTGTTCAAATGGAAAAGTAAAATTGAAAGGATCCCTCACTTCGACTGCAAGAGACTGGAAAAACTACAGACATCTAAGAGTGCTGAATGTTTTAAAACATGAACAGAATGCCATAAACTTCCAGATTTAACAGTTATGTTGAAACAGAACTGTTACAAGAATGTCAAGACTATACATCAAGTAATTTACCGGGCAGCTTTTACATCAGACAGGTTTATAGTCAAAATCAGTGAAAAGAAGCAACAAACAGCAGTTACCATACCATTGCAGGTAACTGTAGCAGGATTACAGGAAAACAGTAATTCTTCAGCCACAAGGATGGGGCTGGTAGGAATTCCTTAAGTCCTCCACACAGACTGAAGGAAAATATAACAGAAGTTGCTTGGGGAAAGCCTGAGAGGAAAGTAATTTTTTCAGCCTCCCACCATCCTCTAACATATACTCTGGGTGCCTGATCTCTTGTGCACACAGGCATTCTGCATGGCTCCCCTTTTTTTCACCTTGGGTGCCCATGCACTGGTTGCATCTGGTTTGTGAAATCAAATTTCCAAAAGCATAACTAATGCAATCCTTATAAAAGGTATTTTTACCATATGATGACTTGCAGATGTGAAAGGACTGACTAATTCTGCCTCTGGATGTCAAAGAACTGGTAGCAGAAACCGGAAAGATTACTTTCAGCTAAGTGAACATGTGATTAAATTCCTCTTGTAAGATGTAGGTACTCAGTTTGTGAGACACTGTGTCATTCATTCGAAACACACGTTTTGACATGCACAACAGATGCTAGAAGCAAGAAAAGAACTTAGGAACCATAAATGCTTCATAAACAACATAATGCATGACCTGAGGGTGATTCCTTTAATTTAATAGTGTCATTTTTGCTTCTAAGTAATGCTTTTATTTGGGATTACTAGTTTGGTATCACTGCTCCATGAGAATTCAGATTTTAGCAATGTCTTTAAGGTCTCTCAGCACAAAGCTTGAAGAGTTGGTACAACTAAAGCAGGTTGCACTTCAACTTCCTTGAAAATCATCAGCAAGTCTCTGTAAATGTGTCTGATAAGCTGCTCCTTACACTTAACATTACTATCAGATACTATACCAACCAGAAGTATGGCTCCTTCTCAGCTTTCTGGAACTTCATGAGGTTAGGAGAGCATTTAAGGAGCTGTTCGAAGAGCTGTTACTGATCATGGAAGAAAACTGGTGGAAGAAAACTAATGGAAAGACCCAGTGCAGTTATTCCATCTTTATATACCCCAAAATTGCTTGTATCAGGACTTTAACAGTATCAGAGAAAATTCTGTTCTCTGTCATACAGTGTCAAGTTCAGTGAGAATGTAGCAAGGCAAATGAAGCAAGCTTTTGGAACTTTACACGATTTTTATGAGTTCACAAAAAGTTTCCAACTTGAACTGCTTTTCTGAAGGGTGGAAATTTCGAAAGACTCCTCTAATGTGGTATTTTTGAAGATCCCAATATTCAGATGAAGCTGAATGAATGTAGAAAAGTGGTTTCTTCCTTTGGAAATCCTTTCTGCATAATTATGTCAATGTTATTCCCAGTTAAAAGGGAGAAAGGAAATAAACTATATGCTACTCGCATTATAGAAATCACAATTATAATTAATACTTTCACTTCAATTGATAGGTGATAAAATCTTGAAAACAAAACACTACTGACAGATGCTATAAAGACTTACATAAGTCAGTCAGCCAAAGGGAGGTAAGAGTAGGAGGAAAAAGATGTCATGAGAGAGAGAAAATGCTCAAAATCAACATTTAGAAAATAAAAAAGGAGTGGCATAAATCAGAAGGTGTAAACAAGGCATAAAGATATCTTAATAAAAAAATTCATCAGCAGATTGTCATCTTCTGTGGTAAAGTACATAATTTTAAAAGGCAAGATTATTAAATTTACTAAATTGGAAAAATGAAACCAACACAAAAAGTAACCTACAGTGTACTCTGAGAATTTTTGTTATTGATACAGTGTCTTACCAAATACACCTGGAAATAGCTGGAGAGAAAGCAGGAGATATTTAATGAGTAGTATATTCTAAATTGGTAACCTAAAAACATACTCCCCCTCCCCCCTCTTTTTCTCTTTTCTTTTTTTGACTTTGAAGTTAGAGGAGAACTAAGCAAATGAGAAACAGGCAGAAAACTTCACCTTCATTCTGGTCAATGAATCAATTGATTAATTTTTTTCCCCTCAGAGGACCACTTTTAGCCAAGCTAAGTATTTTTTTCGATACAAAACAAATTTTAGCAAATTTTCTCTTGATTATTACTGGTTTACATTAATAAACATCTAGTGAATTAGTTTATTAATAAGCCTCTTGTGAATTTGACAAGTTCACACACAGTTAAGACATGATTTGGTCCTTGCCCAAACACCATTGCCCATGAGCAGCATATATTATGCCAGTGTGTTAAGATACTCTGTGGAAATGCTTCCCTGCTGCAGGTTTCCAAAAATGTTGTTTTCTTCTAACTCATTTTAATATTTTGAGGCTTGTCAAGTTCCATGATTTCTCTGAAAGTCTGTTTAAGTGCCCCCCAAAAAAATTCTGTTAGCAAATAACATGTGTTTAATGTATGTTTAGAAACACAGAAACTTAGTAAGTATGCCAAACAAGTTTGGACGCAAAGCATGGGAAAATAAGAGGTTAATTTTCTTTCAGAAATTGTAGTGATTTCATATGTATGGTCCTACACCTCCCACCCCAAGCTCTGACTCATTTGGCTACCCAGGCTCCACATCAATACCCTACGCGTTCCTACATGGCCCCTGAAACTGCATAAAGAATAGGGCACTTTGGATTATCTGTCATTTCACTAATGATGAAGCCAGATGTGACCTGGCCATGCTTCCACAGATCATCTTTTTCATAGCACAAATCTTTACCCCATCAGCTGTCACAGTAACACTGCCAAAGCTCATCTGAAATTAAAATAACCTCATCCCTTTTTTTAACAGTACTTGGAACAAAGACCAGTTCACTGCCTAAGCTGTCTTTATCGCCGAGAAAAACATCCAAAGAACTATCACCTTAGAATCCATGAGAATGGGAAAAGATCACAGATCATAAATCAGATGTGCTAACCACCTTGAAGAACTCCAGCTGCCATAAATTAATACTCCTTCTTCCAAGTGACCTGGACTTCACTTGAATCATAATTACACCCAAAAGATTTTTGTATCACATGTGATAAAAAACAGCACTGAATACAATCAAGTACACTGTTTTGTCAAGATGGAAAATGGCAGACACAGTAGATTCTTGAAGACTGGGATGAGCAAGGGGGAAGACTTTCCCAAATTCCTCCTTGGGCAGCTCTTCAGGAATCTAGGTTTTATGCAATGGAACAAATGTTATTAATGATCCTGACCAGGAAAATGAAAAAGCTGCTGCTAGAAAAGGCTCAATATGGACCCATTGGAAGTTACCATAGGACCAAAAGAACAGGATCTTGGTGGAAAAGTGCACTCTCAGCTTTTGACTGCAAAAATTTTACTGAACACCAGGAAAGGCCCTTTAGAGGAGGGGTTACTGAATGGCTGCCCACAAACCACTTACTACCCACCAAATTTTTGTATTACGATTCCAAAATGGATTTTTTTGCTTGTTAATGACTACTAGGCATAAAAACACAGTGTTGCTATTTATTTGGTTTTGTAGCCCCCAGCTTGACATACTATCCGTTAAGTAGCTATCAATGACCAAATCTTTAGGAAACCCTGTCTTACAGACAGGCCTCTGAAAACATGTGGGAATTCAGTCAGGTTCACTTTAAGATATAAAGATGTCTTCAGTGGAAACAGCTGCATGTCTCTTACTTTGCATTTCCTTTCTAAATGATTGATAAAGTGCTACAAATCTGTATTATGCCTTGAAAGTATGTTCTTCCTATTAAATGGATAACTCTACCTTCCAAGAAAAGAAATGTCATGATTTTTGTCACCATAAAACATCAGATGGGAACAACACCTTGAAGACAAGAGTAAATATTTCTCTTTCAGCTGACATTTTTGCTGAGAGCGCAGAATCACTAGGTAAATGTCTGCTCATAGTAAATAACTGATCAACCAGCTATGGTAGTTACAACCGTTTGCAAAGAAGAGAAAGAGACTGCACCATCACATTGGTAGTGTTCTATCACTTATCAATACTGGTGAGGAGATATGGAGGTGCTTGGGATGCTCCAGTTCCTCTCTCAAAAATGTACTTCAGATGTTGACAATCTGCTGATCAAAATAAAATAACCTTCAGCCAACAAACAGTAACAATGAAAGGCATATATGAAGAAGCAGTAGAAATTGTATGATGGGTTTTAAGCCTTTTAAATTTTTTTGTGTGTGCATCTAAGTATCATGTAGATTCCTGGTTTCCTTACCTGTCAAGACAAATACACCAGCAATCAAAACCATATGCATGATAGCTAAATACTAGGTGTGTCAGTAAACTTTCCTATTAAAATTAGAAGTCAGTCCCTATTGGATGAATAAACAGGGAAACTTGCCTCTCTTTTTCTAGCTCTTCTAAATAACCAGTGCTTTCTCTGCTTCCATTCATAAATCCTCTTCTTGGAAAAGATCCCATGGGAACAGGACTGCACTCTCCTGAACGGCTTGACACAGACCCTTCCCGGCTCCCATATGAACGCGCAGACACCTTTGGCCTTAACTTCACTCCAGGGAAGTTGGTACTTTCCAAGTTCAGTTCTGGATAATAAAGAGCAAATGCTTTCAGAGTTGAAGTTCAGCAGCACAAATGTAAAAGATCATTTCTATCTTATCTCCTGAACAAATCCGTGATTTTTGATGGAAACATTTTGCATTGGAATCCACAGAAGAACATAACGTGAACAAAACCAATCTTAATGGTACACTTGGCATATCCTAGTCATCTAAGCAGAGGGCCAAAATGCAATCCTGACAATCAGAAGAGTATCCTCACACGAGCCTGCCTGCCTCTTTCCCAAAGAACTTAAGAAATGGGCAGAGTTTTGCATAAATGGCATATGAATTTTTCTTGTGGCCCACAATAGCTTCTTCCTCAGAGATCCTGCAGATGCTTCACTGTCATGTAAATGGTGACAACTCTGTTCACCACAGGGCCCTTAAATGTAGACATCCCCTACAATATTTCTGGTTTGGTGGTAGGGATAATGGACATACACAGGGAGTCAGTGGTCTGGGCTTGCTTTGCACATCCCATATAATGCGACAGCGCACATTCCAGCAGATGTTCTAAGGAAGGGGGCATCAATTTGCAGTATGGCAGATACAATTTCAATAATATGATATGGAGGGGGTAGGGCATGCAAACAAGTTTAGAAAACTGGCGGAACTAATCCATTATTAATTTAAACAAATGTATTTTTTTCTGAAGAACTGGATGAAATGCAAGTTGTATCAAAAGCACTTAATATGAAGCCCAATGGTAACAGTAGCAAAATCACAAAAGCAGCATAGAAGCATGGTTTTTTTGAGAATGTGTCTTAAAATGCCTACCAAAAATAACAGGCACTGAGACTATGCCTAACCCATCAAAGTCAGCACTGGAAAGAAGATGCAGCTGAGTTAGAAAACTTCATCCCAAAGGAAAAACAACTGAGAAACAAATGAATCTACTTAAAACATAATTCTAGATTTACCTTTAAGTCGTTCCAGTAAGTCAATTTGTCCAGAAGACGCCATTGCCTCATCTTCAATACTTCCTTGTAGCTGTTTCAGCACCTCCTGTAAGAAATTAAGCTTAATTAAAAAATCCTTACAATAATAAACCACACGGTAAATACAACTTATCCTGCCCTCAAGTGCACATTTACGTAACAGCTACTGGGACACTGATGTAAACAGTATTTCATGTGATCAAGTGTCATAACTTTAATTACCATCAAATATATTCTACAGTATTTCCCCAAGCACTGTCATGATGTAAAGTATATCCTGAATAACTCATCCTCTCTGATATCCAATTTATCAGCTTATTTAAAAGTTCTTCTCAAAGTGAACACTAGTTACCTCAAATTTACAGATGGAGAAATGGCAGCATACAGAAATTAGTTACATTTCTCCATCTGTGTGCCTAAAGTTAGTCTTCTAAAAATAAAATTTGGATATATAACTAAAAGTTGCAAGAGTACCTTGAACACCATATTTTTTCAACCTCAAAGATATCAGAAGTAATCCCCAGGATTTATTTTCTCCAGGGCCTTAGCACCACTGTAAACCAGCAAGGAGCATCATATTATTCTTACTACTGCTACCACCACCACACCTGTGAGGAAAAGACTTAAGATTCCTTCATGGTCTTGTATTATTTGGCTTATTACTACTACTCCTACTGCACCATGCCTCCAAAAAAGAGATCTAGGACTACTTCATGCAGCTGAAGCTTCAAAGCTAAGAATATTGCCGTGTGCTATTGAAACTATGTATGATAAAATTATAGAATTAATTACATATAATATAATATAAATATAATGTAAATTAAGCTGAAGGAACATACTTCTAATGCACAAAAAGATTCAGAGTAAACAATGACTACTGCACTGAAAGGGGCTTGTAAGCCCCCAGGTCCCTAATGCTCAGTGGCCTAAATTCAGGTAGAAAATTAAATGCAAGTTAGTGAATGCCTTTTCTATATCGTAATGGCAGATACATCAATAGCGAAAACAAATTGAAAAGACTGGCCACAAGGCAAAATGCTCTTACTAGAATTTAAAGTATCATTTTTCATACTGTGGCATAGAAAATATTTTTAGAAGCAGCAAGAGTCAGGAAATGAAAACAATTCTGAATAATGAAAGGTGTTCCGTACTTTTCACACATAAAACTCTACACCCACAATTGTACTTCTGTTCAGACCTGAAAACTAATGAGTTTTAGACAATTTTAAAAAATACCCACATCACTGTTTTGCTCTTTTAAGAACCTGGCATACCTTATTGTCAACATTAATGGTTCTCGCAACTTGTACAGAAGGTAGCTTTTAAACATATTTTGCTCTTTTCAAAGGAATGAAAATGGCATCCACAAGAAGTCAAGATGTTCTTTAAACAGACACACTACTGAGCTCTTCTGTATTCAAAATGTTGCTCCTTGTACAAAAAAAAAAGTAAAAGGATTTTGAATAAAGAACTGCACAGGGTTCTGGGGAAATAAACTCCAAGCACTAGACTCAGAGCAGCATAGTCACTGCAGCCACCCACCATGTAATTCCTTCCTCTAGGAAGGAGGAATTCTGGAGTACAGACACACTAATTACATTTACACTGTTTTGTGTAAACTTCTGCAGGTGGAGTTGAGGCCAAATTTCCCAGTTCACATGTTGCCTGACTGATAAGAGTCAAGGTGTATGTCTGTGTTCATGTTTTAGCTTGGGTCAGTCTGACACCAGACTCCCATCTGCCCCACCAGCCGCACTTCAGTTCGCATCGCAGGATGATCTCTGAGTGCGAACCAAATTCCTTCCCGATCAAACCACACTAGCAGTTACACTCAAGACTGCTAATGAGCATTCACTCCACGGGACCAGGCTGGGGCTAGTCCAGAACAAAAATCCCCTGAAACATATATAGTATGCATGCTGGGTCCGCAACATAATTCATCTGCAGGTTTGCTCTGACTGCACTACCTCTTAGTGTTGGCATAGCCTTTAGGATCAAGTCTGGTGTGATACAATCACTGCTCTTGGAAAGACATCTCCACTGTGCTTATGCTTTTAAGTACATTCAAGGGCATCCTCATTAGCCATATGGCTCAGCCATCTCTACACATAACACCTGCCTTGTCAGCAAAGTCAGGCAAACAAGTAATCCGCTGTTTTTCAAAGGACTCCTACATTATCTGACATAAGGGCAGATAACATTGGCAGACAGCAGTCTTAGCTTAAAAGCCTAAAAGGGCAATGTAGATATGTGGAGTGGTCTTGGGAGTTTTGTAGGCTTCTGAAAGACCTGTCAACTCAGACAAATTTAGAAATAACTAATGAATCCCCTTCTTCTCAGAACAGCACCTTGGTGCAGGGAAAAAATGCAATACAAACTTCCAACCCGTCCTTCTGCTCCCTTCTTAGAAGCCTCTTTCTTACCTCTTTGTGTGGCAGTTCTGCTATTTCAGAAATTGTATGTTCAGGATACTTTCCTGCATAATGAGTCTTCCTGCTCAAAAAGCCAGTATGAACATATAAGTGGAAATACTATCACCTTTTCCTGTGCTACCAAATTACATGACTGAGGTGTCCAGGCAGCCAGGGACTGCTCTTTCTGAGTATTGGCAAAAGTTAAACATTATCATACTGGATCACCTTTCTCAATTTTCTCTGCTACAATTAATTAATTTAGGTACTAACTTTCAGATTTTAAATGACCCACTGTTCTTCAACTGCACATGCATTTTTTTTTTCAAGTTGGTAGGTAAAGTGTTCTTTTCTACATTTTTCTACATTCCTTCTCTAAATTTCTACCATTGTTAAGGTAACAATACCATTATAAGGCTATGACATCAATTTCGAACTCAATCATGGCACACTTGGAAATCTAAGCTGACAAAGCAGAGAAAGGTTAGAGAGGGAGATGCAGCCCCTGGGCCAGGTACTGGTGGAAAATGGCACAGTGTGCTAAAATGACAAATCAGGGAATTTACAACATTACTTGAATAAAGGAACAAAGTAGTTTTCTGCAATAACCCATTTGGAGGAAACAGATCAAGTTATCTATTACTATGATAATGTGCATTTTTATTTATTCACTTATTATAACTCCAGGACTCAACACTAATGCTGTTTATGTGCAGTTCTCCTATTTCTTCCCCCAAGATCAACACAGCGCTTTGAAATAGTGTTTTTCCACAGTAACTTTATATCATGTCTGTTATCATGTCTGCTAAATAGTACAACATCTTCTCCACAAATAAACCTGAATCAATTTAAGTTTAAATTAATATTCTGTTTAGTTATGGAAGTTTGAATAAATATATTGGTAGTGGTTTATAGCATCATTCTAAGCAAATTCTTTACTGACATAGTACTGACTTACTGATAAAATGCACAACATAAATGAACATAACCATAAACATGTAAATACCTATGAGGAAGGCTGCAGAAGTTTTTTTCTGTTTTTTTAAAGAATGTAAGTAAAACTATTTTAATGGTCATTTAAAAATAACCTAATTTATCTTGTCCTACTGGGGAAGTACAAAAGAATGCTTTTGGAAATGGAGCCATCCCTATGACTCATCATCATTTAAAAAGGTTTCTGTCTTCACAGTCTCTGGACTGTGAAGTACAGGAACAATGTCAGGGGTTTGGGTTTTTTTTTTTTTTTTTTTTTGGACTTTATGAATATAGTCCTGACCTTACAACTACTTTATGGATAATTAAATAAAAAAAGATCAGATCAGTCAGCGAGTAACTGGAAAACTACTGAGAAGCAAAGCACCTTAACTAGCACTACATGCACCCAGCTAAGTGGTAAGGGTTGTAAATAAAATTGCTTAAGGGCTGTGAATTTATTCAAGCTGCTAATAAAGAACAAAACCACAGAGGAACAACACTAGTGCCAGATTTCAAACCCCAATGAATAAAGATTTAAAAGTATATTAAATTTTTTAGGACTGTAAGCATAAATATTATTCATATTTAGTAATATTTCTAACGATGGTATCTGTAAAAAGACATTCTGGTGTAGACATATACCTCTCCTTTGGCAAGAAAAGCACACTGATGAAAACTCAGACAAATCAGATACATTTGGTCTTCTGTGAACACTACTTGCTACCCCCATCCCCCGCTTTTAATAGAATTACTTGTATTCATTTTTCTAAAAGTTTTGTGTATTCAGAGAACGCCAGAATAGATGAAAATCATCATGAAAATTAAGTAAGACATCACTGGCAGCAGTATGCCAGGTATACTGACAGGCCAGTATCAGTCAGAATACTGAACTAACAAGATGTTTTGAAATTTACTGGATCTTTTAAATGTAAACATGAGACTACATCTAAAAAGACTTCCAACAAAAGCTATTCTATCAATCACTTTTTAGTAAGACACTTCATACCTGTTCCTCCTTTTTAGCTAATAACTATACTTGGACCCATATGAAGCGACATTCCTGTCACCTACACACACACATATATATATACACACACAGACTTCACTGTATGTTTCTTTCAATGTTTGTAAACAAAACGCTATTTGAGTTATCCTTCAGTTTAGTTTTTTTAAGTTATGCTTATCTTGGTTACCACTATGTTTACAACATTCGAGTACAAAAACAGGTTTAACTGCACAAATATAGAAAGAGTTCACAATTTCAGACAGTAACTGAACATCCATCTTAACACCATATAGGATGGAAATAATGCACACCGGATGACTCAGAACTACTATTTTTAACCAAATCAGCAACATTTTTAAATTAGAATATTCCTGACAGATTTTGTCCTCATGTTTTTAACCCAATACGCTGAAAACTTAACATACAATTGCAGTCTAAACTGAAAGTGATTTTTGAAGTTCAACCCAGTGCTGTACATTGTTTCAATTATGATTGGTTTAAAAGGGCAGGGAAAAACATATACTAAAAGTACATATACTAAAAGTACATCCATCACTCAAATTAAACAAAAACATTAGATGTCAAAACAGCAGGGGTAGAGATGGACACCAGCATACTATTTTCTATGGCATTTATAGATAGCAAACACTTAAGTTCAAGGTCTCACACAACCCGTCATAACTATATGAACTTGACAGCACCTCAATACTATCACACATGGTACAACACACAAAGAGGCCAAGTGAGAGTTATGGAAGAGGCTCTGTACTCCTATACATTTTGGCAAATTATACTGCTGTTTAATCAAGCTTGGTGGGAGCCCTTCTAATTGCCTGAAGTGCCAATCAACAGCTCTGGGTGCTCAACCCTATAACCAGGCCCAATGGTCAGCAATGATGACAGCACTGCTGACAGAGCTGAAACACTGGAGCAACTCAACTTTTAACCTTGTAGAAAGAGGAAAGCATGTTATGTAAAATGACATTGTTCATTTTAATTTCAAACAATGTCATTTTCTAAAAGAAAAATACTCGCTTGGTGCCACCACACTCAAGAGTTGTCACTTGCTGTAACCACATACTGAAGTCTGCTAAGTTTTGAGTGCAAGCCCACTGTCAGATGAACTAATGTTATCTGATTTTATGCTCAGGAAGAATGCTGTCTGAAGTAATGTCTGTAACTGTATTATATCTATCTCACCAGCTCAATTTCACCTAAATTCTAAAAAAAAAAAAAAAAAAAAAAAAATAGAGAGAAAGAAAGAAAGAAGGAAATACAATAGGCCTTTATTCAATTTTCCAACCAATTTGGATTCTGGCACAATCACAAAGATTATCCTAAAAAACCTACTTATTGTGAAATCATACCAACAAACTTAAAAAGACACAAATCAAATATAATTTAATGCCACTGCTGCTTCTTTACTGCTTAAATAAATTCACTGGCATTTTAAATGTCTGTGTTTTGCAAGATGCTAAATGGCTTTTATAACTGCATTTTTAGTTCATATGAACTTAAAAAGAGTTATTTGCAAATGTCTATCTGCATTAGTTGTGCAGTCACTGAAGAGAAGAATGTCCCAGAACTCATTACTTGGCTCAATTTGTAATAATCAGTTCAGCTTATGGGAGTTTCTTCCACTCACACATTAGAATTTATCAAATGACATGAATACCTTCAAAATTACTTTTATTTTTAGCAGTATTTTTAAAGGATCTACCGAATGCACTATCCCTTGCACATAATACTGTACTACCAGTATTCTTCTGCCCCATGACACAATCCTGATGTGACAGTCTCCTTTATGTGCCTTTAAGACTGTCATCACCTCTTCCATTCTGAAAGGCATGGGTGCATGCGGTACCATAAAAAGATGTAAAATCCAACTGAGAGAAAGAAGGTGAAAGCTCACATTAGAAAAAAAAGAAAAAAGCATATAATGTTTCCTGTGCTAACCGTTATTACAATTTCCCCTTGAAAGATTTAAAAAGTTCATGTTGAGAAAGGGAGCATAGAAATTAAATGGAAATCAAGCATATACTGGAAAGAAAATACTGGATGAATTCACACAGCACAAGTTACAGAAACTCAGAATTTAGCAACTATTCCACAAATATTTATACAGGCAAGGAATGTTACTACTGAATCAATAGCTCTTCTCCATACTTGTTCATCAGACAATGAATTTGTTGAAAAACACTGCAAAATAGGATTTTCATATGTCAAAAGTAAAATCTTTATAAATTTAGCCTCAAAAGAGGCATTGTCAATGTCAATGAAAGCCTACTAGGCAGCAAAGAGAGCAGCTAGTAGTCTGCCAACTTGCCCCTAATAATTCTCCAGATGAACAGCCTTTGTGTGTAAGACTATAGGCAGCTCATTTCATTCTCACACTAGACTAGCTAGTTATTATCATGTACAGTAAAGACCGTTCATACAGGCAGTTAAATAAAGCAAATATGAAGACATGAGGAAAAAAGTAGAAATCTGGTATGGCTACTCAAAGAACAAAAGAAGGTGTCACCATGTTCTGTCCACTTTTATCACACCTGTTGTGCAGGATGGGTGAATACAAAGCTAAAACAGGCTTTTACCAAGAGCAGGGGTGTATGTGCATTTCCTTAGGCTTTCACCAGGAGCAGGGGTACATGTGCATCTGCTGTGCAAATGCCTATATGGCTAACCTTTTGGAAGAGGACATGACTTTCAAAGTGTCAGATCCTTTGCTATTATTATATTTTCAAAGTTCTCCCTTATTAAATAGGTATAATGTAACACGGACAGTGAGCTTGTACTGAATTTTAAAATCTATATTATTTCAGAATAATTCAGTAACACCAAATGCAAAGTATATGTTATTATTGCATCAAAATATTTCAGTAGGTTGTAACCAATGTAAGTGGATTTTGAGCACTGTTTGTCCAGGATGAGACAGTGCTATGTAAGATTTGTATCTCACAATTCTGACTGAATTCATTCCTATTAGCTCAGCTGTCTGCAGCATTTCTAATGGTGACTGCAGTTGTGCAATTTCCATGACATACGTGACCCACTCACAGTGAGACCACAGCTCATTCAAGGAGACATGGTTTGGCCAAGAAATGCAGCTGAAAGAGGGGGATGGAGTTTTATTTTAGTTTTAATGCTGTAAATTTTTTTTTTAAATAAAATACATTTTCCAGGAAAAAAAGTCCATTTTTTCCTTGCAGACGGCGTTTCTGTCAAGAAGGAACTTTCAGGAGAAATATCTGACTTTACAGATCATTATATACATGAAAATCTGTGTTTAAAGACTTCATTTGCAGAGGTAGAGTAGAAAATAACACTGTTTTATACAAGGCTGTATTTTCAACCTTCCTGTGAGCACTGAGCCTGCTAACTTTGGAAGGTTTTTTTGTAGAATAGGAAAAATTGTATCATAGGGTGCACAACCAGTTGACAAAATCAGGGTGGCATTGCCTACCTTAAAGCTGGCATTTCCTTAACGTTTGGATGCGCAAACACAAATAAAATGCATTTTAAGCCTTTTTTTGGTGGTATTTTTTTCATCTAAAGAAAAAAAAAGTAAAACTATTGTGTAAATTACTATTTTTTTGTACTTTATTTCAATTATGAGGTTTGTTAGTGCTACAAGCAAAGAACAGATCTGGGGGTCAGATTCACTGCAATGTCTCCACCGTTGAAAACTAACATAAACAAGTATTTCACAGAAATTTAATTTATGCTTTTGGTTTATGGATTCCCTCACAGAGCTTCCTTCTCAAAAGCCGTAAGCTTACTACACAAACTCCTCGTTTGCTGCTGCACCTTGAGCTGTTCTTCAAAACAGTTCTAGTTCCTTCTACATTTCCCTTTGTTGTCTGCTGTAATTTATGTTCCTGCTTAAAGCTCGCCTAAAGCTGAGCCACAACAAAATTCAGTGAAGTATCAAAGAGATCAAGACAAAGTCTCTACTGTGTGCCAGACAGAGCATGTACGAAAACAACCTTTAAAAAACGGAAGTTTAGAGAAGAAAAACAAGCTCTGTTAACTCAGCAGAGTGCACAGTACCATATAAATACCTCCCAAGAGCCAAGGGTACAAAGTATTAAAAAAAAAAACCCCCAACAACCCTTAACTTTGGCCACATCATCCAAAGCGCCAAAAAATCAGTCAGACAAAATGAAGTTGACTCATTAGAGTTGGCTGGAAGATGCATGGAAACCATGCCAGGACAAGGGCAGATTCAACAGAGGCACCACTTTCTGAGGTACGCTGCTTGCATGGCAACGAGCAAATGAAGAGCATGCTAGAAGGTTCTCATCAGTTGGTGACACACAGGCTAATTAAGGAGGGAAAATTTATGCTCAACTGCTGCTAGTAGTGAGCAGAAAAAGAAGCTTCTTTCACTAGCATCTGTATCCAGGTAAACAGGATTTTTTCAAAAAAGCTGGAAGCCAGGCACACAGAGGCAGAACTAGGATGATGTGAAAAACACAAATGCCAGAAACGAAGGATACAGTAAAAAACAGTAATGTGTCCACAGCCTCATAGCAGCATAGTATTGATATCACAGGATGACCATGATGCTTTGCAACTGCTTCATAAATTGTAAGGGAACTATGGATCATACTGGCAACTTAAATTCTTCAACTTCTCTGGTCCTTTATGTAATAATCTAGCAACCCTGGTTTCCTAAAAAAACACAATCAAAACCACCGAAACCAAAACACACCACTTTTTAATGTGACAAAAGTTATCCTAGTGCCAATTTAACTTCACTGAAGTTAAATTACCACACACTTTAGCCCCAACTGACGTAAGTACAAATTTTCACCAAAAATGCTGTCCTGAAAGTATTTGCTGAAGTGTCCTCCAGGGACATGAAAATTAACACACTGGGGACCATGGTAGTTTTCAGGTGGCCAGGGCTTTGTGGTGGATCTGGTTAGACCTCTTCCTTAGCACTTTTGGCTGACACCCCGAAGAAGCCTGAAAACCTTTTAAACAAAACAAAAAGCTGAACTATAAATCAGGATAATTACCTAACCTTTTAATTAAAAATATTAACCATGCGAATGAAAAGAAAACGTTACCTGAAGAGACACTTCAATTGCTATTCTTCAGACTCAGTGCAACCCCCCCACTGCCTACCGCACCCTTGCAGGGCAGATGTGAAGTGCAGAGCGCTACCTGGTCTGAGAAAGGGCTCTCCATCACTGGCCAGGCAGAGGTCTCCATTTCCTACTCTACACAACTTCTTTGAATTTCTCTTCAGCCATGGGCTCCCAGGCTGCTGCTGTCACTTTCCCACCTTCACCCCCTCCCCAGCTTCCCCCACCCTCTCCCCCCCAGCCTCTTAACGCCCCCCTCCTTCACAATGCTCAGGAGATCTAGAAGCAAGGGAAATTCCTCCTTGTCCTCCTCCCCCCTTCTTAAGGGACCATAACCCAGACAGGAAAAAAAACCCACAACAGAACCAAAAGCCAACACTGTCCTTCACACTGAGACAGACAAAACACCCATCCATACCAAAAATCCCACCTCCAACAGCAGGAACCTAGTGAGGATACATGAGCAAAACAAAACCTACTGTTCATTTCTCTTGTATGTCCCCTGTCCAGCTTCCACCTGGCCTTGACTTGCAGACTTCTTGAAACCACATCTCCAGTGATACCACCTCCTGATCAATTAATTCTTTTGGCATCCAGATGCTCCCATGACACAGACTTACGATGAGAAACAAACCTCGTTTTGCTTGTTTTCTGCTTGCTATCTGATAATGCTATTTGACATTCCTTAGAGCTGGTATTGAGGGAAACTAATCATTCCCTATTAACTTTCTCATGCTATTTATGATCTTTCAGAGCCCAACAACCTTCTTCCCATTCTGTCGCTCTCTCTTCCCGCACTCTCCACCTGAAAATTCCCTTTCTTGTTGCCATGCTCACTACAAGAAGGATGTTGAGGTGCTGGAGCGTGTCCGGAGAAGGGCAACAAAGCTGGTGAGGGCTCTGGAGCACAAGTCTTATGAGGAGCGGCTGAGGGAACTGGGGTTGTTCAGTCTGGAGAAGAGGAGGCTGAGGGGAGACCTTATCGCTCTCTACGACTACCTGAAAGGGGGTTGTGGCGACGTGGGTGTTGGTCTCCAAGTAGGACGAGAGGAAATGGTCTCAAGTTGCGCCAGGGAAGGTTTATACCGGATATTAGGAAAAATTTCTCGATGGAGAGAGTGGTCAAGCATTGCAACAGGGTGCCCACGGAGGTGGTGGAGTCACCATCTCTGGAAGTGTTCAAAAAACATGTGGATGTGCCACTTCGGGACATGGTTCAGGGGACATGGTGGCATTCAGTTAACGGTTGGACTTTATGATCTTGAAGGTCCTTTCCAACCCTAACGATTCTGTGATTCAGAACCCCTGGGAATATCATGGAACATATCCTCCTAGAAGTTATGCTAAGGCATATGGAGGACAGGAAGGTGATTCGAGACAGCATTTCACCAAGGGCACGTCTCGTCTGATCAGCCTAGTGGCCTTCTGTGAAGGAGTGACCACATCAGTGGACAAGGGAAGAGCTACCGATGTCTCTCTGGACTTCTGTAAGGCCTTGGACAAAGTCCCCCATATCAACCTTCTCTCTAAATTGGAGAGAGAGAGATTTAATTGGTGGACGAGGAACTGGTTGGATGGTCGCATCCAGAGGGTAGTCATCAATGGCTCAATGTCCAGATGAAGATCAGTGACCCTCAGGGGTCTGTACTGGGACCAGTACTGTTTAATATCTTCATCAATGACATACACAGTGGGATCGAGTAGACCCTCAGCAAGTTTGCAGAGGACACCAAGCTGAGTGGTGTGGTTGACATGCCTGAGGGATGGGATGCCATGCAGAAGAGGGACCTGGACAAGCTCACGAGGTTCAAGAAGGCCAAGTGCAGGATCCTGCACCTGTGTCGGTGCAGCCCCCACTATCAATACAGGCTGGAGGATGAAGGGATTGAGAGCAGCCCTGCCAAGAAGAACTTTGGGGGACTGGTGGATGAAAAGCTGGACATGAGCCGGCAATGTGTGCTCACAGCCCAGAAGGCCAACCCTATCCTGGCCTGCATCCAAAGCAGCATGGCCAGCAGGTCAAGGGAGGTGATTCTGCCCCTCTACTCTGCTCTGGTGAGACCCCCACCTGCAGTACAACATCCAGCTCTGGATGCCCTCAGCACAGGAAAGACATGGATCTGTTGGAGAGAGGAGGGCCACAAAAATGATCCGAGGGATGGAACACCTCTCCTGTGAGGACAGGCTGAGAGAGTTGGAGTTGTTCAGCCTGGAGAAGAAGAGGCCCCGGGGAGACCCCATTGCAGCTTTCCAGTCCTTAAAGCAGCCCATGAGAAAGACGGAGACCCACTTTTTAGCAGGCTCTGCAGCGATAGGACAAGGGGTAATGTTTTTAAACTGAAAGAGTGTAGATTTAGACTAGATCTAAGGAAGAAATTTTTGACAATGAGGGTGGTGAAACACTGGCACAGGTTGCCGAGAGAGGTGGTAGATGCCCCATCTCTGGAAACATTCCAAGTCAGGTTGGACGGAGCTCTGAGCAACCTGATCTAGTTGAAGATGTCCCTGCTCACTGCAGTGGGGTTGTACTAGATGACCTTTAAACACACCTTTCAACCCAAAAATTCTATGACTCTGTTATTCTATGATATATGTAAAGTTAAGACCGTTTTCCATCATGATTGTTTTACTCTTCAGAGCACTGAATTTTATTTGTTGTGTATTCAATTCAGTCACTCAACACCACAAAGTTCTTCTGCAGCTCTTGACACTCCACGTTCATTTCTAACACATTGAATATCATCAAAATTGTTAATATCATTCTTTTTTTCCAGATAACTTAAAAATATGTTGAAAAAACATGCGTCACTGCAGAAATCTCACTATGACACTACCCATAAAATAAAACCAAAACCTAACTATTTATTCTGCTCTTCATTTTCTATTTTTAAGTTGGATAAGTAATCAAAGAACCTTCCTAAATCAACTCAGGTTCTTTGGGAGTCTTTGATGAGGGACATTACTTAAACTTATTTTAGAAATCCAAGCAGACTCATCACTGCCAATATTGCTACTCAATGATTCCTTCAAAGAACTCATTTATGAGCTACACTTCTCCCTAAGAAAGAAAGTTAACTCTTTGCACACTAGTAGTCTGTTCTTTACTGTGGTTTCTGACAACATGACCATTACGAACACAAGCTTGCAGGTCTGTAGATCAGCAGTTTGTTCCAAACTTTTGCTCTTAAGAAGTGGCATCACACCCGCCACCTTCTATAACTTGCATGCTGAGGCCATTTTAAACACAGAATATAGATCTTGATTTTTGTCTGACAATCACAAGTGGTTGTTATAAGCAGAAGGACTTAAAATACGTAAAGGATCTTGCAGGAAAATTACATACACACACATTTGGTAAGCAGTGCAGATGTCTGTCTGGTGGAAAAGCAAAGAAAGATTACTAAACTTTCTTCAGTTTGAATTCTATAGTTTGACAGTGTATCATTACATTTAACAGACAACAAATAAACAAAGATACATAAGAAAGCAGGTGGAAACATGCAAGCAAAGAATTTCAAGGGCTAGGAAGTACCTAACTACCAGAAGATCTCTCAAGCAATAAGGCTGACATAGTGTGGATTATACAGAAGAGAAGCTTTGACTAAGAAGCCATATGAATTCCTGCAAGGAGTGAGCCTTGAAAGTCCCGTAATCTGACACAGTAAGTATCCCCAGCAAAATGTACAATTTCTGGTATCTTGTAAGAAAAACTGTTATTAGATTTTTGAAGATGGGATTGCAAACATGGGTATCCATTAAATGTATTCATCTACAATTTACTTGAGGAACCTCATATACAGGTAGATACACACTACATACATACATAGTGCATGACAAAATTGTTAAGCTCTATGTATCAGAGGTCTCTGAACAGGTTAAGCTTCAAATTCTAATTTGCAAGTTCATGGCTCACCATGATATATTGACCTAAAAATTCTTGTGCCAGTTACAAAAATATCTCCTAGCACCTTCTGTGCCTTACAAATGAGGATCATTAAACACCGATGATCAGAGACAGCTAATCAGAATAAAGTAGGTTTTCAGGGTTAAGTATCAAGAAATAGTGGGGTAAGCAGATTGTAGGACCATAAAATGGAGTTTGGCGAGTTAAAAGAAAATGTCTTTATCTGCTTATCTAATCAAGGAGACATCTGATAAAAGTAGTCACACATTCCGAAAGAGAGAATCCCTCAGCAGCCATTCTAAAGCAAACCTTAAAATTTAGGCAAGGGGCATAAAGGGTACCAATAGTATCTGAGATCTTATGTCACTACAAATGTAAACTAAAAAAAGGATGTAATTTAGCCACTGGTATACCTGATGTAAAGGATAAGTACTTTTTTTTTTTTTTGTAACTCTTATGGCTTATAGATCACAAAATGCTACTTCCACACAAGGCTGACAAATAGTTTATGTCCCAAACCTATAACATAGTGTCAAAACATTGCAAAACACTTAGTTCCTGGAACATTGTGAACACCAACCTTCTGTTTTTATAAAAAAATGTATGCTAAGAAACTCTAAGCTGGAAGCAGTATGTTTTTTAGATTTCCTCTTTTTAATGAAACAAACAAGCTACTGTAACTGTTAAGTTGCTAACTGGCTAGTCAGTCTGCTAAGGATTTGTATATTCATCCCTTTAAATAGTCATAAAAGGATATTGTAGGAAGTTACATTTGCAGATAATAAAATGCAATTTAATCATATTTAATTATAAAAATCACAGTTCTAACAATATATTAAGCTTTCTCATATTCTCACAAATCCATCATGACAGAAACAAGATGAAAGGCGCCATGGTATCTTCTTTAGCACACTTTTTACCTTTAATTCTGCTAATTTGAGTATTAGTTAACCAATCTCACAAAGTATGCACAACATTGCAAAAAATCTGCAATATTATATTCTATAGGCTTAAAATTTCTTTTGCAACCACATTAAATTATCTTAGTGTAACATTGTACAAACATTCAAAATCAGTATCCTCAAATATCTCAGCAATTGCTTTTTTATTTAGTCAAAATCCACTCCTATCCAACAGGATAGCATCACAAAGTTTATTACCCTGCTGTCTAATTAGCAGAAGAAACCCACAAACACAATCCATGTCAAAAATAAACCACTTTTCAGACCTGCTGGACGTGACAGTAACTAGCTCTTTAGGACTTTGTCTTTTAAACCTGAATTTCTTAAAACAAACCAACAACCAAAAAAACCGCCCACAGAGAATTATTAAAACTAAAACCTTTATATGAGGACAATGATACGCCAAAAACCCCACCGTCCACAAAACACAAATATGTTAAAAAATCCCACGAATAAGCAGCTCATGATTTCCTGAGAACAAGAGTTCAACCATTGCCTTATTTCTTTACAGTATGTATTTAGCTGGTTAGAATGTTTCTCAGAAAAATTCAAGAAAACTCGATCAGTTCTACTGACATTTTTCCTATTTTATTATTGATATATGTGGACCTAATACAGAGGACGTTAAATAAGCTGGAAAATCGTATGTAGAATATAATTTTAAGTGTCCTATATAAATATGAAAGACAGAACATTTTGCCCACAGAGCATCACATATAACAAAGACTGCTTTCTTACACAAGATAAGACGTACTATCCATTTACTGTAAAATCCAAGCACTCAGAGAGTTAGTGTGGTGATCAAGCATGACGTGATTCTTTCGCTAATTCTTGAGTACTTGAGTTAAGTTACATATACCTATTTCCCCCAGATTTTATATGAGGAAAAATGCTGATATGAATCAGCTATGATGTTAAAAAAAATATATGTATGCCACCCTTAACAAAAAAAAACCCTTGCCTTGACAAGAGCCAGGCAGGGGAATCTGACAAAAATTCTCCTTTACATGCACAAAGTAATACAGCTGACATTGAACTGCTTTTTGTTTCTTCATGAACTTTATAAGTCTTAAATTCAAAGGTTAATTTTTTTCAAAATTTCTCCATAGTCAGTGTTCTGTGCAGTTACTGTTACTACCTACATCTAGACACTGAAACCATTTTTCCTCATTTATGGGCCAACATTATTTCATTGACCATCAAACAGCATATTTGTTGATTTAGCGAGAACATTTTATCATACTAAACTGCTGTACTTCATCTGACCGTAAGCCAATAGTAACAACTGAATTTCCCAAGTTAGTCATAATACTCTGAGGGATTTCTTTTGTTTGAACGGTTAATCCCTGGGACAACACAAATGAAAAAACAAAGTGGACACTGTTTAACTAATCATTTTGGCACTCCTGTTATCACATTTATCTCTGTTTACCCATCACGTTGTTTTCTGGTCAGCAAATGGACAGTTTTCACTTTTCAATATGAAAGTTAGCTTTAAACATGAAGCATTCAGATACTGTTCTTATATAGGTCAGTAGTAGTTTATAATAAACACATGTGCAAGATGAGCTCATGTTAAGCTTTTAATTCCAGTATGACTATGTTACATTTCTGAAATGGAGCGATTATAAAGATGAAACACTGACACAACATTTTAACGCTACTACTTCCACAATCAATTTCTTTAAAGATACAATATTGTCTTTAAAACACCCTTCCTCACTATTGCCTTTCACAACTGATTAAAGAATGTAAGGCAAAAAGAGGAAATACAAGCTAACACATTAACAGTCTAAAGAATCACTGTGAGGTATTTCTGCATTAGCTCACAGATCAAAATTCATAGTGCAAGAACATTGATGTTTGCCACAGATCCACAGCTTGTTTTCCTCACTGAATATTTGGGATCTTACTTGGTGGGAGGGGCTGCTATGGCTCTGTGACACTTACATGCTCCCAAAGGACTGGCTTTTTCCAAAATATTTGGAGTTTTAACTGCTTATATGGTAGCCACAGGGCTTTCAATCTCCACTGCTCTGGTTCTTCTAATTACTTTTCTTGTAATTATCCCTAGTTATGGCACTGGAACCATACAAACCATGCAGTTTCTTTCAGTGGAACAAAGCCACTGCATATCTTCTAAAGCTTGCAAAACTAAAATTATCTCCTGACTAAAGAGAATCCTACAGTGATCCCCATCAAACTTCACCCACAGTTCCAATCAGATTCCAAGATCATTCCCACACCATCTTTCAGGTTCAAGTCCAAAGCTAGGCTTTGAACATTTCCAAACACATCAGAAACAAACAAGGGAAAGAAACAGTTTCTTGGGTCGGGTGCAGAAGCAAGCACTCCTGAAGAACACAGACGATTAGAATTTCTTCATACAATATGGATTTAAAAAAAAAAAGTCAAGTTAATCTGAACAATCTCTTCCCCACCCATCCCCCAAAATGAAAAGAAACATACTGAGTTTGATATTTGAGTTGGGAGTATTTTTAGGATAAATTCCTTAGATTTAGAATGGCATTTCAGGGGAGAAAAAAAATGCGACATCTACTCTGAATATGCTCATAAGCACTCCTCTGTGGAATCCGATAGAGCCACTTTCTGTTTGGTGCTCTGCCAGGTTTGAAGTAAGGACAGAAAACTGTTCCACATCCCAAATTAATTCCCTAGAGACCAGCTTATACAGCTGGTCTGTCTCTAGGTCAGTGGAAATTTAATTATCTGCATAAAAGCTAAAAAAAAAAAAAAAAAAAGAAAGAAGAAAAAGAACTGCATGGGGACAAGGATGGGAAAAAATGACACTTTCACTCTTCCTTTTTCAAACTGTGAGGAAGACAGTCTCCCCTCTTCCTCCCTCCCTTGTTTTAGACTGCATTGACAGGGAGGGAAGTGGAGTTATTGACAAATTTGTTATATTCTCCTACGAAGAACAGATGACAGAACTAGCTTTCAGATACATAAATGAGCAAACAAGCAATTTTTTTTTCCACAGCTGCTAATGCAACCACTGTTTCAAGTGGCTGGTGTAAAGAACTACAACTTAGTTTCAGTTTAGGTAGCAAAGCCATTTTCATCTTACAGTTAATCCTTGCATTGCAGTGTATCTGAAAAATTTGTGCTTCTTTCAAGTGTTGTAAGTAGGGACAGTGCGCCAGAACACTTCTTACAGTGAATATACAGGTCACAACCTACATACTGGAGGAAAATAAAGTTCCGTTCAAAGTATTTTTAATCACTATATTCATCAGATTACCATATATTAAAAAATAAAGGTTAGTTATAAAGGAACCGTAAATCTGTGCTACAAAGATCAGAAAGCAATGACATGGACACACAAATGTTGTTTGATATTTAGAATATGCCTACCCTATACAGGAGTATATGCAGAAATACCAACAATTTCTGAGCCGTATTAACTGAGGTACCACGAGCATCTGGTTTTGCTGGCTGTTAGCAAAAAGCAGCAGGATTTGTCAGCTTAGGAAAAGCACTACATTAATGCAGCTATAATGCTTGTGAAATTCTGCCTTGTTCAGTGTCGTGGATTGGATGGATACAGCTGTGTATCTATCCTAGTGATCAAAATCTATCTAAATTCTGTTTGAGCCTAGTGTTTCCTCTTGGATAGGTGGCTCTGAAGGCTTATATAGCCTAGCCAATATACGCCAGATCGACAGATCTGGGTGAAATTATTAAGTATGAATTTAGGCTTTGGGAGAGGCTGGGGAACTTGTGGTCTTATTTTAAAATGAACTTTTCCTTTTGGGATGTTAAATATTGTAATTGTAGTAAACCCAAAAAATTTCAAACTTACCTTAAGCCACTGAAAAACTCCAGTCTCTCCCATGTTTTCAAGAGATGAACAATACTTGCTTTGTCAAACTATGTCAGCAGACTGGACTTCCTGCTGGTAAGTCCAGCAGTGCTAAAATGGCAGTGCTTATGACACACCAGAAAAGAAGGTATGAAAAATTAAAGCAGTTTCTAAAAATATTTCAATTTTCAAATAAAAAAAAATTAAAAATTAGTCACTAAGTAGATTTGATACTTTCCCCTTACAGAGCCTGGAAAATTACTTCTGTAGGAATCTAAAAGCACACAAAACTTGTGGAGCAACTCCTAGTCCATGACACAAGAGGCAGCAGCAGAAATACTGATGCACACAGGCACAGAGCTTGCAATACCTTCATATTAGACGCCTCAGTTTCCAGTTTTGTTAGGTGATTTGAGTTATCCTCTAGCTCTTGCCGAAGGTTGGAGTTCTCCATCTTTAATGCCTCAACTTGCTTTAACAACTGATCATAGGAAGCTGCGGCCATCCTGGGCTACCCTCAGCCCTAAAAAAAGTAAGAGAAAATATTAAACATTTTAGAAAAAATATCCAAATTTATCTAACCATAAAATTATCTCTCTCCTTCCCATTTACCATTCAACTTTTTAAACATTTAATTTAAATCCATTAAACTAAACTATTAATGACTAGAACTCAGAATGCCAATTCAAAGACCTTTTTCAGTGGACCTCCATTTGATACATATGATTAAGCAATGAAAGAAGTTCATTAACAACTGCATTAGGTATTAGGGGAAGCCAGAATACATGAAAGAAAATCATAGCATCATACAAAAGCATCCTTACTATTCACATTTCAATTCTAACAGTGAGAAACTATGCAGATAATAGACCATATTTAATAATTTTTGGACAGACAACAAGCACCGTCAACCATGTCTGGAAGATGCTGACTGCCTACTTATTATAGGAAACACAAGGTAGTCACAGATGTTGAAAATCCCTAGGAATAGCATACACTAAAGGAGATGTTGCCTGAAAGGCAAACAGTAAATATTGAGGGATTTTAACAGAAAAAAGCACCAAATGTAGTAGTAATCAAGTCTTTTGTAAAAATACCCTCCAAGGCATAAAGAATAAAACAAATGTATTTATAAATTCCAACACAAGAACTGGTCATATTGCACAGTGGAATAAAAAAAAAATAAATCATGAAATCATAGAATAGTTTAGGTTGAAAGGGACCTTGTAAGGTCATCTAGTACAACTCCCCTGCAGTGAGCAGGGACATCTTCAACTAGATCAGGTTGCTCAGAGCTCCGTCCAACCTGACCTGGAATGTTTCCAGAGATGGGGCATCTACCACCTCTCTTGGCAACCTGTGCCAGTGTTTCACCACCCTCATTGTCAAAAATTTCTTCCTTAGATCTAGTCTAAATCTACACTCTTTCAGTTTAAAAACATTCCCCCTTGTTGCATTGCTACAGGCCCTTCCAAGAAGTCTGTCCCCAACCTTCTTCTAAGCCCCCTTTAAGTACTGGAAGGCTGCACTACTGTCTCCCCAGAGCCTTCTCTTCCCCAGGCTGAACAACCCAAACTCTCTCAGCCTGTCCTCATAAGAGAATTGTTCCATCCCTCGGATCATTTTTGTGGCCCTCCTCTGGACCCGCTCCAACAGGCCCATGTCTTTCCTGTGCTGAGGGCTCCAGAGCTGGATGCAGGACTCCAGGTGGGGTCTCACCAGAGCAGAGTAGAGGGGCAGAATCACCTCCCTCGACCTGCTGGCCATGCTGCTTTGGATGCATCCCAGGATGCGGTAGGCCTTCTGGGCTGTGAGCGCACATTGCTGGCTCATGTCCAGCTTTGCATCCACCAGTCCCTTCAGGTCCTTCCCGGCAGGGCTGCTCTTGATCCATTCATTTCCCAACCTGTATTAATACCAGGGGTTGCCCTGACCCCGGTGCAGGACTCTGTGCTTGGCCTTATTGAACCTCATGAGGTTCACATGGGCCCATTCCTTGAGCTTGTCTAGGTCCCTCTGGATGGCATGCCTCCCTCAGGGGTGTCAGTCACACCGCTCAGCTTGGTGTCTTCTGCAAACTTGCTGAGGGTGCACTTGACCCCACTGTCTATGTCACAGATGAAGATATTAAACAGTAATAAAAGGATAAAAAGCTATTCTTGATATCAAGTTATCCCGTATTATTCTGGGTAATATTGTAACATGGTCCTAGAAAACTATCACAATTATTCAGCCATTACAAAAGAGAAAGAAACAAATAGTCAATTTAAATTATAAAATTCAAATGTCTCACCTTCCAAACCAAAACCCGAAGTTGTTCATCTAACAACGTAAGTTAACTGAAACATGGCTAACCATGTTTGAAGCTTTTTACAGTTGAAGCTGTCAATTTCTTATTCATCTGCCATTCAAGAGAATAAAAGGAAGCCTACCACTCCATATACGTACAAGTTACCCTTCCAATGTCATCGCAGGAGTTTCCTAAGTATCCAGCCCGTGACTCAAAGGAAAAAAATATAAAAAGCTTACAGGACAACATTCTTTTTCATTGTTACTGCAGTACTTTGGAAAAGATGAAACAATTGAAAGCTCTTATTTAGCATTTTCTGCGTATGTTCTCACTAAGCCTTTGACCTTACTGCTTGTGTAACTCCTTATGTAACCAACTTTGCCCTTTCAGATGAATCTTAATTGAATTATCCAGATGACTAAAAAACAGGTACTATTATTCAAAAAGGTTTTAGTTCCCCAATACAAATTCTGAAATTTTTGTTTAATCTTTCTAAATTTAAGCTCAACAAAATGTAAAGAAGAATATATACCACTGAAGACAGGAACAATAACAACTTAGGGAATTGTGATTTCTGTGACACTACCAATAATTTAAAGAAAAAAATCCATAATAAATTCATTTTTCAAAATTTGGTCATGCTTTACTGGAGACCTCATTTTTAGAGAGGCGAAGGCAATCTGAAATATCCACTCTATTCTGTAAATTCTGTGCTTTTACCATAAGGCTGCTTCACCTAAAAGGTGGAATGCTGTCAACAAGGTGGAGAGTTATAACAAAAAAAAAAACAAAAACAAAAAAAACCCAAAACAAAAAAACAGAAACACAAACCAAAAAAACCCTAAAAATGGCAGATTGCTTCTGTCCCATGTCACATATGCTTTTATTTAACAAGTAACAGTTTCCATTCTAATTAATAAAGCCAACAGCTGTAGTTCACATTTCAGAACATACATTGCATAGATAATTCTGCACAATCCCAAGGAAAGGTACATAGAAGTGGAAACATTTTCACATTAGTTGTCATAAGTATTGTAATATTGATAGAATCTGTTGATTTCAGCTCACATTGTGAGATGAAAATGTGTTGACTTCACACATTTATTCATTTAAATCTTATTTACAGAAGCTGCTGTGTGCCATGCACTTTGATTCTAGCTAGAATATATTTTTCTTCAATTATTTTAGTTAATGATTAGTAATGACAGGTAATGATTAAAAAAATACCAAGTTTTTCCATTTTCTGTCTGCACTAAGGAACTCTCACTCATCAATTTGGAACTTAAAACAATTAGCTACATTAACAAGACACATACACACAACAAAGAAAAATGGAGAAAACTGAATGAGGGGAGGAGCTACGGTACAAAGACAAGCAACTGCATAGCTCTGATATTTTAAATGCAAAATAAGCTTAAATGTACTAATGTCATGTAAGTAAGGATCCAGTTTCTGAAAGGGAGGTTTGGTTTGTCTTCTCCGCCTGCTGATCCAAGTTCCTAAACTTCCTCGTCTGTATTTTATTTTCGTAACATTGAAGTAGGACATCACCACTAAGAGACGGCATTCTGCCTCAGACTACGAGTCACTTCCTGATTTATTCAAATGTCAAACTTCACTGTGCAGGTTTTCAGATTAAAAAAAAAAAAGAAGTTAGCTGATTACCACAAGCTGGATAATCCAAAACATCTTCATTTTTCTGTTAAATAGATGCCCAAATGGGCAACAAGTGACACTGCCACAGGCAAAAGCTGACTTCCACCAGCTTGGCATCTGGCAGGAGCCACGCTGCCTGCCTGCAGCTCTGCTAGCCGCCCAGGTGCTTGCCAGAAAGGCACCTGCACCAGCAGGAATCACACCAATGCCTGGCAGCCACTCGCCGCTACCAGGGCATTCACATCCGCACCTCAGGATCCACCAACAGTTTTAAAGAACCTCCTAGAGGGGGCAGAAGGAAAAAAAAAAGCATACATCGTATGTTTTGGGAGCACGGCGTGGTTTGGGCAAAGTACACCCACACTAAAAACCAGACTGAAGGCAGCCAGTCTCACGTTAGCAATGCACTAGGTATCTGCTTCCAGTAACGCCTGGAGAACTCTGGCTGAGGCATCTGGACTTCTTGGGGGCACGCAGATGTATACCTACCTCCTTGGCCCTCCAAGGTAATTCTCCTTTTTCCTGCCTGTAAGGGAAGGACTACCATGTATTTGAGTAGAACAGTAAACTACTTTTCAGAAATAATGGATCTCGCCTACCCCAACTGCACCAAGGTGTTTGATACTGTGCCACATGTAAAACCAGCCACAGATATAATAGTGATGAGCAGAAAAACTACACAGGCAAGGAGTAGCTCAAAGACAAGACGACACTGGGCAGTGCTGAAAGCCAAATTGTTGAACTGGAGGCAGGTTGTTAGCAAACTTCCCCCAAAACTAGTCTGCAACAGGTGTTTTTAAATGTTTCATTATTGACCTTGGCACAAGAACTGGCACCAAAACTCACTCCCATAAATTCCAGAGTCTTCGCAAGGTCAGAGGACTACATGTAACACACAAGAAGTGGAGCAGTAGAAGCAGGGTGGAATTAAATAACGTAACGATGTAAGGTCACTCATGTAGGAATCTCCTCACCTGGAAGCAGGGAGCAGGGGGAAGCCACTTGAGCCTCCTGGCAGCTGGCCTGCAAGGCACCTGGGCCCTGCCAACATGAGACTGGCACAAGGAAAGCTAACACGATCCCCAGGTTATCAAGTCATTTGAGAAAGACATGGGTAAGCAAAGCGACTTTATTTAAGTGGGTGCAGAGAAAGACACCAAGTGATCGGGGACTAGAGGGTCTCTCATATGAGAAGAGAGCTGACGAGCAAGCCTTTGCTGCCCCAGCGCAACACAGGCTGGAACGACACAGCTACACTTTGTTATTAGCGAGGGGAAAACACTCAAGAAGGAGACAAGTATTTATGTTAAAAGACAATTTATGTTAAGACACAGAACAAATGGGTATAAATGGGTCATTCATCAACACAGGCTGGCAACATCCATTAGAAGTTGAAAATTCAGCAACATCCTTGCCTAACTCACTGCACAGCAAAGAACTGGACTTAACAGTTCAGAAACCCAATCTTGTATTCCTGAACCTAAATACAGAAGAATACTGTACTTACTGTTGCATCTCCAAGTCATTTGTATCTCTTTCTCATGAAATAATGAGATGTCAAAGCATCTCACAAAAGACACCATTATTAAATTTTAAAGTGGGGGAAAGAGACACAGGTAATGCACGACCACAAAGCAGCTTAGGCTTTCTGATGCTGAACACTGCGACACCTCTCAGGCACTTAGTTTGTAGAGTGAAATCATAAGGCTCCATTACACACAAGCTGTTCCATGCATGTTAAGCTAACACCCTCAGAATTAAAATTTGCCTCTCTTCTGGAAATAGGTTTTTACCAATAGCCTCAAGCTAGACACATCAGATCAGAGTTCAGGTCCCAAAACTAATCCTTGGATTTATGCTCCAAACTGTCTGAACACAAAAAAATGACTTAAAATTTTTTTTAAACGTGGAATTGGTGGCATCAATAGAAGTTGACTGTATCGCTGCATCCCCTTTTTGTAATTTCTCAGTGTTCAAAACACTTGCCTTGGGGAAAGAGTCAAACTCCAGACCCTCTGAGCCAGACAGGGTTCACAGCCACGTATCACCTCATCCACAGCAGAAGTAACAAGTCCAAAGGAAAGCAGGGAATAGTTTACACGTGGCCCACTAGCCTGAAGCTGCACCATTGCACATACACACACAAGCATATTCAAGATTACTGGGGCCAGAATTAGCTGAAGCAAGAATAAATTACTCTTTCCTGGTGTAAGAAACCACTGCAGTGGCAGGGAGGGGAGGGAAAGTGAAGAGGAAGAACTCTGGCCTCCAATACCTATTTCACATTTCATGCAGCCCAAGGGAAAAAACATGATACATGCAACACAACCCACCTGTGCAAAGTTCACTATTGTGCTTCAGTCAAGCTCACTTTTACATTGTTAACTGCGTTTCTTCTTCACAAGAGTGGTCATCATTCAAAGGGAGGAATGGAGATACCCATTCCCCTAGATTTACTCCAAGGAACAACCCTCTTGGAAACGTTGAAATTTAGTTCCCCCATTCTAAGAAGCACAGGTAAAATCTATGTCTCCTACTTCCCTGGCCCGTATTTCTCATCATTAAGAAGTTTCTTCTCCATCTCCTATCAAAGTAAGGTGAAATTATGACAAGAAATTTCATGCTTTACTGAATCAGCATTTTGCATGAATATACACATCAAAGAAGAATTTCAACCTGGATATAACTCTTTTACACACTAAAATCAAAATTGATGAGAAGCCTAAATTTATGCAAACATCCTGTTAAGATTTAGATATACATTCTTCTACATTAAGAAAACTATACAACTTCCCAGAAATCAGGAATTTAGAGGCACTCTTTGAAAGTGCAAAGAGTGCATCTCTTTCTTTGAAATCAGTAAGTAGATATACTCAACATGCCCTAAAGAGGTTCTACTTAAGAACCCAAACAATTTGTGATATATTAATTAAATCTCCCTCTGATAATATTTCAGACTCCCATTACTATTTTTTCATCTATTAAAGCAACCATTGTAACCAGACCATCCCGTTTTTATAAAGCAACTTTTGTAGGACAAATTAGTCTTAGTCTCTTCAGAACAGAGGCGAAAAATAAACTAAGATTTAAAATGCTACCATGTGTTCTTTCAACAATGGAGACAGAGATCTGGCACTGTCTATATGTAAAGCTAGATAACTACAACCTATTTGTTTCAATTTTAGAAAACTTCAACAGCATAATTATTCTGTCACCCACAGTAACTGCCTGAGGGTAATTTTTTTTGTTGCTTTTTGTTAGCAAATAAGCAGTACAGCTACTTCAGACAAAATCAGTGCAAAAAAAGGCAAAACTACTTTCTTCATTAAGGCCCAATCCAAAACCACACCAATGTCAACCAAGGCTCCTGTTCATGTAATTTGTTTTAGATTATGAACTTTGTTGAGAGTAGTAAATCAGATGTTCATCTCTCTAATAAGTAAACAGAATTTAGCATTCTACTACCACCACCAGTAAGCAGATGTGATCCTGTGCTGTGTAACTGAAGATTTTTTCACAATGTAGTTTATCTTCTTTATAGAACAACTTGTAATTACTGTATCTAAAGTTCATGAATATCCAGATTATAATTTAGTAAGGTTGGAATGGACCATCAGCTCTGATTTCTTTCTACACCCACAAATTTTACCCAGCTCTTCAGTGCTGAGCCCAGTATCTTGTCCTTATTCTTTACCATTCTGCCAATTTTTGTCATTTGGTCCCATGTGACTAATGAGGAATTGTTTCTCCAAGGGTGTATCACACTGAATTCAGAGGGAAGATAGCCATACATGTCATGAGATTTTTTCCCAAGTAGTTTAGCTTAAACACAGTTAAAAACTGATTTTTTGCAGTACTAGGTCTAGTGGTTCTGACTTGGAAACAGTTCGTCCTAATGCTGGGAGGGCTGGACCAGTGCTTGCTCCCAGCTGTCTGCCCTACCCATTTCCGCAAGGTTTCCACCCAGGGAAGAGAGAAGGGCTCAGCTGCTCAAGTGGCAGCTGCCTAAACCACTGCAGATTACTGCCTGACTACCAAGGTAATCTGAAATAGGTGTCGGTTTAATTTACTATGATGGACCTTTAACCACAATGGTTCAGCAGCTGTTACACGGCTATTTCCAAAAGAGGGGCAAGGCTGACAGACAGGGGCAGAAAATCCAGCACAACTGTTCTAAGGTAAGCCAGTCCCACTTACTAACTCCAGCCTTAAATAGACCATTTTCATATAGTTTTACCTTTATCAATGTGCTCAAGACAATAAAGCAAGGATTTTCTTGGCTGTTCATACTTTGAACATCTCAAACCATGCCAATTTGCATTAATTCAATTACTCTGTTGACTGAATCCTGTATCCGATTTTCCATTATTTTGTTTGAGGCTTGTCTTCAGGTTAAGTGGTTTATATGTAAATATCCTTCTGCTTGTCCTTTTTCAACTCTGGCAAAATATCAGCACTCTCAGCACTGTGTTTAAGACATACCAAAAATGAGTCACTGGGCCAAGGATTGTCATACCCGTTTCAGTTTGGGGCAAGCTTTCCAGCTTTGCCTACTTAAAAATGTTTATCCTTCACAGGCATTGTTTAATACTCTCCTTTCCAACTCTCTGAAAAATACTCCATCATCCTCAGATCATAAAAGCTCATTATCCTGATTCTTTCCAGAGAGAGCAGAAAAATTGTATTTCTGCCTTCTCCAGCATCACACTGAACAACTGTGTTATTTTCACCCGGTGACAAGCCTATGGTTTATTAAAATTTGCTGGCATCAAAAGCCATTTTAATCCTCCTATGCCTACCTGCATTTAAGAACAAACCCCAAAACGTCTAGTCAGTAGCAGCTAGAAAAGAGGCTTTTTTTTGTTTTGTTTTTCCTCATCTGGGCTCTGTGGGCACAAAAATACAATGAAGAGTCTGAAAGTGCTGTAAGGCTTTGCATGCTCACATCAGACAGATGCAGGAAGGAGCAGAAAGCAGCCATCACAGAAAACTGCTCTTCAACAGCTTGTTTCAGCAACAAGGGCTTTGATATCAGAAAGTGAATTGCAAGTTATGTAACACTACTCCTTTGGAAAAGCTGACACTGAAAAAAGACGACAACGTATTATACCAAATGATAATCTCTAGATTAGGTACCCTCTGAATTTGTGGGGTTTTCAGCCATGTAGAAAAAACAAGGGCCAGATGAAAAGCCATTACTATAATCAGTTATCCTAATAGAATGTGTGAAAGGGTTACTCCCTTTAAAAGGAAGCCACACAATTTTCTCTGAACCTTAGCTGCATCGAGAGGATTTTCTTCTTAAGTTTTTCTATCCACTTCTGCATAATGCTTATCTTTATGGACAGCAGACTAAAACACTGAAGTATTACTACACCTGACCTTCCCAAATCCTTGGGGAGGATAGGGGGGATAGGGCAAAGAGATTTTTGGGTTTTGTTCTTCCATAAATGAATTTATAACTTGCGAGAGCTTTCAATCCATTGTTTTCTTTTGGGATACTTCCTGAAGTTCAATACTTGGCCTGTAATACTTGGTCAATCACAAGCAGAACCATCATCTGTTGTTCCTAACCAAAACATAACTTGGCTGATGAAGGTTCAAAATAAGAAGTGATCCATGTCCTCCACATTTCTGAAAAGACGAAGAGGAGAAGGAAAGAAAAGATGATGGTCTGAACTCTTGGCCTGTGATGCTCATTACAGGACAAGTATGATGGGGATCAAGTGTGTGTGTGAGAGAAACAGAAATGACCTCATGTTTAGAATTTTACTAAGGAATGCTAACAGTAAAAAAAATAATATTCTTATTAATACAAAAAAAAGGGTAAAATCAAGAAGTCATACATTTCAGGCTATGAACAGTCAAGTTCAGCTTTTGTTGCACTGCCAAGAAAAAAGCCCCACTTCTTCCTTTATATTTCTGGGTTGGAAAGTTCCTTAGCTGGTTAGTCATGCTGCATTCAGAATACAACTGTGAAAATACGAAACATGATTTGCATTTAAATACTATATTGAACACAAAGCAGTCCAGACATCATTTGAACCATAACTTATATTGGACGAGGGATGATTCACAAGCCTGAACACTCATTCTTCATGATGATCATCTTTGCTATTCACAGCTAATTGTGTATGCCCTCACTGCATATGACTTGTTCCTGTTTACTTTTATATTTTTTAAGGATTCAATTCTAGAAAGTTTAAGCTATTAAAAAGTATGAGACAGGTCTTTATTCTTCTATTTCAACTGAAAACACAAATTAAACCCAAAACCATGAACATGAAATAAATCAGCTTTAATTAAAAAAAGAAAGATTTTATAATAAAGAAATATTTTCCCATATTGGGTGACCTATCAGGGTCATCTTCAGGGTTCCCTTCAGCACTTGTAGGGAACAGAAGATCATTTGTCTTGCAGGAAATGTATCAGCATCTGTTCATACAGGTCCTGCATGAACTTTGGAAAGCCACTAGTGAAGAGCTAAGTCTTCACTGACAATGACTTACTGTCACAGCAAATCATTAGTCATATAGCCTATTTTAGATAGGATTTCATTACATTGATGAAAAAACAATTAATCATGTTTCATCAACATAAACATTTTACCGATTTGAGACATGCTGAAATCCAACATAAGAATTTAGAGACCAAAGGAGCCAATTTTAGCCATATGCATTTCAAACTTATGCTGTATTATTCCATGCTGATGATATACTAATAGTGCACTATGACAACATGTATCAGAACATTTATCGTAACTGAGAATTTTCTACAAATGTTTTGAAAGGTATCATGACAATGTTTGAGGGATGATGTTTAGGAAAATCTGCACTCATAAATAAATTAAAGTATTATATTTAAAAGTGACCTTTTATTCAAGCTGCCATTTTTAAGAGTGTGACTACAGTTTCTTACAGGAACTACTCTGCTTGTTAAAAAGAAACAGTCTTGGTATTGTTTTGTGTAAGACTTAAAAAGGTACAGGAAGGAGCATCACCATAATAATAATCATAATCACTACGGTGCTTTTGTCACCCTCTTTCCTTTCAGAAAAAATAAGTGGTGAAAGCATCTCTGCATCTACTGTATCTTCTGATACTTAAGCAACTGTAATGAACTTTAAAAATGTTACAGGAGAAACATCTAGTACCATCAATTTACCTTTTGAAACTCATTGCTCCAAATTGTAAGTCCTTAACTGTTGTTTTAAAATTTATCATCCTGTCTTTCAGTAAAAGAGGCTTTGGAAATCTGTAGTTCTAAACATAATATACAGAAAATGTTTTGTGGGGATGTTTGTTTGTTACAAAGCAGAATTTTCAACTCAGTAAGATAGATTTGTCTTCATCAAACCTTTCTTGTGCATCATTGTATTAACACTACTATGAAGGAGAAAAAAAAAATTACCAGTTACTTCGAGTCTCCTTAAAAATACAGAGGAGTCTGGTTCCAGGAAACTATTTTAACTACATATATTCACATGTATTTTCAAAGAACTGTAATTTTGACAAAATATTCATAAAGGTATTAACTGCATTAGAAGTAACAGAAAAATTAACTAAATAGTAAAAAGAGAGCAGAAATAACATTAAGGAGCAGTTTCAACAGAACAAACAGCAGAGGGAGGAAGTATTTAAAAACTGAAATTGATCTATATTGCATTATTCATGTATGCACAGTAATTTACTGAAAAGACTTCTATGCAAGCTAAGAAGCTGTATGTTTCTTGCTACGCCTTTAAAAGGCATCTTTCAGTGTATGACTATCCAAATCACGTCAAAACCAGGCTCCACCGATCCCTTGAAGAAAATCCTATCAAATGAAAAATGCTCCTTACAGCTCATAGACAGGGTCCTCCATGTAAGTCAGCAGGAAGAATTTACAATCTTGACCCAAACAACGAATAGAAGAAATGATTTGGCAGCAGATGCATCTTCCAAACATCGCTACAGATTTTTGCAAAAGCGAGGAGCGTTCTGCCGGCAATGACCTAATTACTAGAATAAAAGCTGCATATCTGACAAAGGGGAAGAAAGGACCCACTGCTTCATACATAATTTATTAAGATTTCCCACAGCATTCAGGTTAAGTCGCGGACGCGAGCATCTCTTTGTGATGTTAAATAAATCTGTGAGAAGTCAGCGGAGCCCAGGGCGCACCGAGGGCGCGGCGCTCCCCGCAGAGCGCTCCTCGCCCGGCCCGCCTCGCCGCCCGCCCGGCCTCCCGTCCTCCCGCGGCTCGCCCTTCCCAGCGCGGAGGACGCGCTGCGGCAGCGCAGGCACCGCCGCCGCCCCCGCCGCTAACAAAGCCGGGCCGGTGCCCCCCGCGGGCCGCCTCCGCACGCCTGGCAGGGGCTGCTCGAGACCGCCCGGCCGCCACTTCCCACCTCCCCCAGCCCCGCAGCCCGCGCTGCGTGGCCGCGCCGGGGCTCCGCCGCGGCTTTGTGCCTCTCGCCGGCGGGGCGGGCTGGGGCTCAGTCCCGCCCGCAGCGGCTCTCCGCCGCGCCGGGCCGCCCGCCTCCCCGGGCGCACGGTTCTCCCCCGCTCCGCGCCCAACAGCCCTTTCTCGCAGCCCGGGTGGGGTATTGGTTGGTTGTTGGGGTTTTTTTTGCCACAAAATCCGCTTTCTTCGCCCTTCCCGGCGCCGCCGCCTCCCTGTCACAGGCGCAGGGAGCCCCCCCCGCCTCGCCCGCCGCTGCCGCCCGGGTGCGGCGGCCCCGCGGAGCCGCCGCCGCACTCACCCCATGGCAGCGGACGCTGTGCCTCCATCCCGCCGGCCGGCCCCGCCCGCGCCCACCGGCTGCGCCACCGCCGCGGCCAATACTGCCCCGCCGGTCACGTGCCGCCCGGCGCGGCGGCGCAGCCAATGGGGCGGCGCGCCCCGAAGGATGCGCCCGCCCCCCTCCGCGGGGCGCAGCGGCGGCCCGGCCCCGCCCCGCGCCACCGCCGCAGGCGGAGCTGCGGCCAGGCCGGCACCGGCGGCTCCCGGCACCGGCGCGCTGTCACTGCGGCGGGCCGCCTCGCGCCCCACCACCGCCCGGAGGGGCCGGGCGTCCCGTCGCAGCCAGCGGCCGCAGGCGGGGCCCGGGAAGCCGGGCGCGCCTCCGCCGGGAAGCTCACTGGAAGGAGGCAAGGCAACCTCGGGCGCAGCTCCCTGCGCGGACGCCGATCTCCCCGCCGGACAGCGCTGCGCCGTCCCCGGCGGCGCACACCGCTGAAGGCCTGCGCCGTCCAAACCCTGCTACCACATACTGCGCACACATGACGTAAAACATAGAATATGATTTCTGTTAATGCATGCAGGCTTACGTCCAGCGGTGGGGTAGGTTTCCAGCCACTTAGAAGGCAGGCGGGACCTTCCGTCACGGGCAAAAGCACCCCCGGTTCCGTACTCGAGCACCCCGCTCGGTACAGCCGTGGGCAAGAGACTTAACAGAAATTCCCTTGCAGCACCTGCACTGCTCCAGCTGTGATCACTATCATTCCTCCTCCCTTCAAAAAAAGCACACGAGGACTACATACCATGTAGGACTACCATCTTTTGCATTTATATAAAGGAAATCACTTTGCTTCTATGTAAAAAAGAAACAAGGTTCTTGCAGGTACTAGAAATAAAGCTAAGAGAATTCATCTAATTTTTCAAGTAATATGTAGAGGCACTGCTTATTAAAAAGGCAACCGTAAGCATATCCTTCAAGGGTACCTCAGACTTACTTGCGGACTGGTAAAATACTTGCTTTCATGTACTTTTCAGGTATAAAGTTGTCACTACTACTAAGCAGTTTAACAACAAGTCAAATGTGTATACATTTAAGCTACACCAAATTAGAATAGTAAGTATGAGTTCCGTGATGGGTTGGAAAAAAAATCCAAAAGACAGATGAATAAACAAATCAATTCATGAAACTATTTTTGGATCGCCTACCAGAACTGATCTCCCTCCAAGGACGAGGATGTAACAAAAGCATTCATGAAGAAGACTTAAAACCCCACATAAGCACGCTACTGGATACAAGAGACAGCAGAAATTAAACCGAATTTCAGCCATTGTAGTTTGTAGCCTGTATTTTCACTTTAAAAAAAAGGCTATATAGATAACAGGTACTATGGGGCTGCTGTTTAAAAAAAAAAATCCAGCTCAAATATAAAAGGCAGCTTTGTAGAAACAGCACAATATTATGTCTTTTCAATCCTCTAGAAGAAGTATTCAAGAATAAATCTATGGGCAGTGCAGTCCATCTCAACAGAATAGTGCATGATAGAAGACATTTGAAACAGTGCAACTGTTTTTCAGCTAGAGCAAAGGAATGCCCTTCCCTGTGGCACTTCACATAAATTGTGGAGTTGTAGGCTTATACAAGTGGACATAAGGATAGATAGCTCATTAAAAACATACATCCTTAACATGCCTGAGGAAATTTCATTCTCCCTATAATCACTTCTTTGATTTGTATGAAACAAGCAGGCTCGTGATACCTCGTGGCTGGGACCAGACGAAATTAAAGGCACTAGAGGCCTGCGTATGCATGTGAGCAATCGCACCACAGATACTTAAACACTACCACTTTCATTTCAGCTGTTTTATCATGGCTTTTTCCAGTCATAGAAGGCAATACTCTACTCTCAGGAAAGGTGCTCTTTACCAGATAACCTTTCAAACATTTTTGTGATTAAGGAGATGTGTAACCTTATGCCATGTGCTACCATCAGCACAGAATCGCACAAAATACTCTGACTTCATCAGTATGGCTAACTGTAGAGGTCCTGTCACTTAAGCTGTTACTGTAAACCATTTTAAACAGAAGTTGTGGGCCATTATTCAAGGGTAAGTGTTTTAGGCAATATGATTTGCTACAAAGCTTCTATTCATTACAGCAATAGTGGACATCCCTCTGTTTTTTGATCCACTTCATTTCATTTCACAGAGCCTGAGTTCACACTCCTTCAGCTGTAACAAATTACCACATTACTGTCCAACAGGTTTAAAGTTTAGAACCTAGCTAGGCATGAGATCTATAGCCATCTTCCTTTATCTTACTGACACATTACACCACTGTTCCTTCCCCTCAGGAATGTGAACCAAAATGCTCCCAATTGTTATTGTGCAGCTCTCTCCATCCTAAAATTATTTACATTAGCATATGTGCATACTCAAATAAGCATAGACATAGTCCAACACCTATGTTATCAGTTGGCAAGTGGTTGCAATATGAGTTATGACTTATATACCAATCAGGCTGGTCCAGTAATTTCTCGTTCAGAAATTGCGAGTGCAACAGACTCTGGAGAGACTACTCTAAGTGCACAAAGGCAACAACAGAGATCAGATGCCAAAGAAAATGCCAGAGAAACTGAAATCCTGCATACTTTAAAGCTAAATTGCATACTTCTAAGTGAAAAACTAAGCTTGAGAAGTACAGTTAACCTTTTAGAGTGCAAAATGGGTATATGAAAGACCGAAGGCTACACAATGTATTCCACTTATTTGCACACATCATACTACATTTTCTGCAACTCTGAAAAAACAACTATAATTATTGCTCTGTGAAAAAATTCTCGTTAGTCCTGGAACCAGTTAGTCCTTTCTGAGCCTGGTTGTCACAAGCTGCATAAGTTTCAGTAAATTTAGTGCTGATGAGTGGTGTTAAGAGTCACTTCTCTGCATCTAGAGCTGAATAGCCTGAAGTCCCATATTTATTTGCAGAACAAGCAAAGCATAAGCAGCAGAAGAATTATAAATTCTCTAATACATTCTGCCAAGACGACAGCTGAGTGGGAGGCAGAAAGCTTTCATTTCCTTACTAATAGTAATGCCCACTCTGTTACGATTTCATAAAAATGTTAACTTATGTTTTGTGCCTGCATCACATGCACTTGTCTCTGAAGCAAAATCCAGTATTAAGTGAAATTCAGTTTAACAAACAGCGTGTTATTACTAATAAGATGACCTTTCTCATACTGGATCTTCCAGTGGTATTAAAACACTGATACACAGCCAAACAGGTGAAAGGTATTGTGACACATGCTCTTACTTTCTTTCAAAGCTGCTTTCTATGTGCAGTACTGGATTCTGCTAATAGAAATGATACCAATGACACAGTATGTGAATAAAAGAGGTCGGGCTCTCAGGAAAAAATAAAAAACACAGAAACACAGAAAGGAATTGTACAGAGAAGAGCCTTTTTAGACTAAGTTTATTTTTGGTTAGTTATTTTCTATCTGGCAGAAGGAACAAGACAGCTTTTTCATCCTTTGAAAGATAACATTACCAAGACAGATCTAGCAATACCTGCTCCATATTACACAAGAAAATCCCCTTTAAAATCTATTCAAAGAATGAAATCTCTACATGTCAGCTATCAAATCCCAGGGATACAAAATTTTAGTATTTAAAAATATCAGCTCCATTTCAGTATTAAAAATACAAGTGCTTCTATTATTTTGGACAAGATCCCTGCAGTCTACCCAGCACAACATTCTCAAACAGCCAAATGGGAATTTGTCTCCAGAAAAGGAATTGACAATCTTTTCATAGAATATTTGATGTAATCCATGCACTAAGTATTTCCCAAGTTCTTAGTGGGAAAAAAACCCAGTTTGAGACCAAATAAAATTGTCGTAACTGTTTCCCCCCCACTACTAAGTAGTGCTAAATAGAAGCTCTGAGCAGATTAAGATACACATTTTAAAAAACATAAAGAATAGTCCCCAAAATATTTGCTTCATAAAAATCAAGACTCTTACAACAGAAAATGCAAGAGGTTTTCTGTTTGTAGATAACTGGCTCATATACTAGGGCAGTTCTCTGTGCCTTCAGAACCTCACCCTCTGCAGCAGTACCCTTCTTCCTGAGAAGCCTTTCACTATTTAATATATTTGAAGTGATTGATATTTCATTATTAGTCACTGTACATGCACAGTACTACCTACCTCAGACTCTGGGCAGTGACTGTGTTGGATAATGAGTTAAATTCTCTCTCTGTTGCCAGGCGCTATGGTTGGTATTACTCGCAAATATGAAACGTAGTGTTGATGACTTAAAAGATCTTCCCTTCAGAACCTCACTTACTAATGTAAGTTTTACACATTGACTTACATCAGGCTGCATCTTTCAGAAAGGTGGTATGAACAGATTTCATTAAAAAAATGAACTGAAAACATTTCACATCTGCTTTACATAGGTGCAAATTTGATCTTAACACAGGACTTGATAAAATATTTTAGCAGCTGCTATAACCAAAGATTGCCTCTTGCCTTTCAACTTCATTTTAAAAATCAGTGAAGCTGAACATGCTCTCTGCTTCTCATTTCCTTGGAAATTGTGAAGTTGCTTTCACACCTCTCACTGCCACACACAGACTGCGTATTGACTGTGTATTGTTCCCTCTGAGCCTTGTCATTACCATGCAACTAGGATCAGTGACTAGGATCAGTTTGTATACACACACATTGGGAAAACTCCTAACCTGCTCCCATCAGCATTAGTATCAGTGTTTTGACCATGAAAAGCTGTATTCTCAGGAATCTCTCAGAAGTGTTACATATTATTTTCCCATACAGATGGCCTCCCAACTACAAGCATTAGAAAGTTCACCAGAAAAAGAGGTTTCCTGAGGATCAAGAAACTTACAGGACCACCTTTCTCATACATATGCAGAAAGGATGGAGAACTGTCATTATTTCTATTGCATCGCCCAGAACACATGCACTCAAGTCTTCTGACACTAGTCCTATAAAAATAAACAGAAAACATCTGCATTGAGAATAGTGAATCAGAAATCAAGGTAGTCTTTTAAGATGTTATATTATACTAATGTACTAAAATTCCACTTTTTTTTTCCCCAGAAGGCTGTGCTACAAGTTCTTGCTTTTCCACAAGCAATGAAAAGACCTGTCTTTCATAGGGGTCCATGAACTACTCGAAGGTCATGTAACATAAGCTAAATGAGAAAAGCAGAAAAACGCATGCTGTTTCATTATTTCATAAATAGGTCAGAGGTAAAGGACTAGGTGATACCTTTCTGAAGTCCTTTTGCTATCTAATGCTCTCTATTGTTTGCCAATTCCTTAGTTTTGACCAGAAGTACTGTGCTCTCTGTGACATTTCCCACTCATGCTTTCTTCCCTCTCATTAAGTTTTTCCACCTGTATGCAGGTTTCTTGTTGCAACTTAAAGAAATTAAGATTCAAGGAAAAGGATTGCTTCATTCCTAACACCTATTAGATCTAGTATGGAGCCACGGCCCAATCTGTAATGTATGTTCTAAAAATAGTACAACAATAATGAAATGAGTTTGCATAGCAAACCATTAATCCAGTCAACTTCACCATCCATTTACCCATTATTCTCTCTCAGCTGTGTAATAAAACCACCTGACACAACTTTGTGTCACATTACATATGGTTTCCTCATCCTCAAATTAAAAGCATCACAGTATCCCGGTATTGTACTGTGTCGTTTCCTCTGCTGCAGCTCTTTCAGGCTTGTTAGGTAGTTTACTCTATCTGTGTACTGTAATTACCACTTCCTACTTCAGCCATGCCTTCAGTTTTCTTTCCCTTCTAACCAGCTGCATATCATATTTTCAGCCTTACTTTTATTTACCTTTCTTTTCCACATCCTCTTAACACTATGGCAAAGTATGACAGTTGTTAAGCCTCATTGCTAATGGATTTAATCTAGAGTACAAGTCTTTATCAGAAACATTTCTGTTCAAATATCAACAAGAGTTGTTACCTAATCTGGGCCTCACCTGTAGGACATCAGAAGGTAGCAAGTCAGAGCAATGTTGTGCAGTACCTCAGATGAAAGGCAGAGAAGTTCAGTACATACCTACATCAGCTCTTGCTTTCCCCAACTAACTGCAGGTATTTTCATCTTACCCAATATTAACATTGTACATTAATTTTCACACAGATTTCTGGGTTTTAAATAAAAAAAAATCTTATCCAAAAAACTGTTGCAGCTAAGAAGATAAAAAAGCTAAAAAGGCAGAAAATAGAAATGGATGCTGCTCATTCAATCAACTAAAGGGGTAGGCTTCTACAGAAATTTGGAAAGCTGATTTTAAAGATGCAAGCTAGAAAACTTATCAATTGTCTGTAATGTGCAGAAATTGAGTTCACATTGACCAGATAAACTAAAGTGTTCACTTTTAAGTGTAATTTACTCCTGTAATTCATGCATGTGCCTACCCACCCATTCCAAACCTCCAGCAAACTAAAGCCTTATTCAGCACTTTTGGAAACCTGTAATTGCACCTCCTAACCAATCTTTTATTCCACTTCAGTAATTTGTTAACAGTATTGAAGGCTGAACATCTGTAGTGCTGAGCATCTTCCATACAAAAGCCCTTGTCTAACATACCTCAGGGATTGTTTGGGGAGATTTTTTCAGAGGAAAAGCTCTTCCTAGAGGACTTTGTTCATTAATACAGATTTCTCCTATTTTACCCCATCTGAGCCATAGAGAAGAAAAATATTAAATCTTTAGAGAAAGATCAAGAATTTTATGTTTTCCAATGTTTGTTGGAGAGTGCCAGGCTCTGGATCTGCCTGCTCTACACTAGAGCTACCTTTTGTAATCAGAAAGCTTTGTCTTAGAATACTTAGTCCTTAGTTGTCACGCAGCTCTTGGCTCTGATATACCTTTTTACCCAGGGCTGCACATCCATCAGCCTGCTCAGAGACTGATGAAGGGTCAGACCCATAGAAGAAACTGAGCACACACCTAGAATACTTACAGTGGCCCGAGTTACAAGACAAAGACCTATTTTGCTTCTCCTCAATAGTTAGCATCAGCCATAAGAAGTTGCCGTATCCACATCCGTACCTGACAAATGGATGACTGCACATGCGAATGGATGATCAGGTTCAGCTTCTTGTTACACTGTGGTTGGCAGAGGTCACTGCTAAAATAATGGATGCTACATGGTTATGTAAGTTTTACAGTGAACCCAGGAGCATCCCAGAGCTCCACACCACCCTAACAAATGGAAGCTCAGTGGAATATTTACCTTCGCAATCTTGTTTTCAAGTCTTCCCTTTGTTTGGTTTGAACCAGATGTTCTTAATGCGAGAGTTGATTTCTTGTAAGCATTCTGACATTTTAGTAATAATAAATCAGTTAAAAATCTACTTAGCTAAAGGCCATCAACATGGTTTTTGCCCAGGATATTGAAAAGGAGGGAAAGTCAATTTTTGTGGAATTGTGTAAGCAAAGACCTTTTACAAAAAGGTGTGTTAACCATCACCATTCTCTAAGTCTGCTAAAAAAAAGTTCCAGCTATAGGCAAGTTTCTTAAAGCCCACCGCATTAAGAAAGGCTGTGACAAGGTCTAGAAACACAAATATCTTGCTAAGTTGTGGCTGTGAGTCCCCTCAGCATAAGTACATTCTTTTAAACACTTAAATTAAGGCCTGAGCCTCAGAAGCTTTTAGCTAGAACATGACAACAGTATCAAATTGGTCTAGAAAAGCTGTCCTTTAGAAGATTAAGTGTTGACAAGGAATCTAAGGATACATGTATCTTCCTTAAAAATCTCAAAAAATTCCACATAACAGTAATTACTAGGAGTTCAAAGAAGAACCACAAAATACAGCTCAGTTTGCTAAGGAAGACTTATGCTGTATGGTTTAAGGGGTACAACTTAGCTAGTTTAGTAAAAAGTAGGCTGTTTTTTATTACTGTATATTGAAAATATTTCCTAGTTTGTCACAAATTTAAAGAGATCCATCAGCTGGAAATTACACAAACTGGAACTGAATTTCCTAACACTACTATGGCTAATCAAATCACAAAAGCTCAGCAGGAACAGAGCCCACAAGGTGAGACAAGATATTTCGTTATGAAATACTGACTTTTACTGTTCTGCAGCTTCTAATATAAGGGTCATACTGAACAGTGCTGGGAGCCATTCTGTGCTTGAAATGCGTGAAGTTCACAATTCATTTAATCCTGCAAGAATTTAGTTCCTTGCAATGTGCATACACTCATAATGTGTTGCAACAGTTACAATCAAGTCACACACTACTGAGATTCAGCCAATTGCTTGTTAAGGTTAGGAAAGAAAGTCCTCCAACTCTTTTCTCAGGACCAATGCAGAACGTCACTATTAACTGATTTCTCTGTATGCAGAGATGAGCTGCTGTACGAGGTAGCACTCCTGCAGAACAGGCATACGCTCCCAGGTAGCACAACCCCCCAGACACCTGGCCAGCACACACAGTTTTCCTGCTCACAGCCATATTAATCATCAAGCATAATGATTCATCTCAGATTTTTGGGTTAGCTTTTGTTTTGGCAACGTTCTTGCTCTCTTCAGCTTATTTATTCTTCATAAAAATGCTTCCTTGGATGATTTGGGTCGCAGTACCTTAGGGAATGTGCTGTTACACAAGCCTCTAGGCATTGGTGGCATACTAAATTTTTGTCTTTTGGCACACAGCTTAGTGGGTTTACTGAAAGTTAAAAATCCACAGCATCATTTCAAAATATGGGGTTTTATTGTATTGGTAGGGTGGATGCTAGGAGTTATGTTTTTCTTTTGGGGTTTTGCATGAATGGCATCTTCAAATCTTGATTTCTGTAATACTAGTGAGGTTGCAAAAAGACTTTTGCTTCTGTTGGAATGGGGATTGTTTTTATAAAAATCTGAGAAGTCTATAATATCTTAGGATATTTTCTCCCAATAATAAAGGTTCAGTTTACTGAATAGGCAGTAAGGAACAAAAATTCAAGTATAAGCTGCCCTGTCCAGTATTCACAGCATGAATACTTTTTGAAATTGATTTACCCACTCAGTAGAAAAGGAATGCAAAATTGAAAATACTCATTGCATCTCTAGGCAAGCTGCTTCCAGTACCAAGCTCAATACATGCAGGAACAGTGCTCCATTATCCACACTTTTAAGTGTCGTGCAAAGCTGGCCTTTCTTTGGGCCATTCTTCATCTCAGAAATCAACATGCAACTTCAAAGTAACAAAACCAGCATCTAAGATGGCTACAACTAAAAATTTATGACTACCCAAGTTACTTCAGGAAAGTACTGGGAAAAAGCAATTGAGGAAGAAAAGGACTGATAGCCATGCCCAGAACAAATAAAGCATCAGTGGACTAAGAGCAGAAAAACGCACTTAAGTTTGTCAAAAAATGAGAAGCCAGGAGTGTTTTTAAATTTCTTGATCGTGTACACATTTGAGTGCCAGCTTCCCTTCCCCTGCTTGGATCCAGGGTCATCAGCTATTCAGCCTAAATTGCATGCACTAAGTCTTAGAACCATATGACACAATTGCATGATTAAAGTGTGTAACATTGCAACTTTCTTGAAACACTCAGGCTAGAGGTACAATTAAAAACTATCACAGAGGAAAAACATCTTACTGATTACAGATATATTTTGCATCTCCGATTCCAATCCCTACAGACATGGGAAAGGAAAATTCCGAATAATCACAACCATGTTTAGAAAAGCTCTCCTTTGCTAAGTGTACTGGAAAAACATTTTCCTTTTTCTTTCTTTTTTTCTCCTAACACATAACCCAAATACTTCAATCTTAAATGAAAAGATGTGTTTTCAAAGATCCCCAAGGCAAGACAGCTATAACACCAGCCCTAACTAGTTGAGATTTCAGGAAAACCGTATTTGACACAGATCTTCCTCCTCAGCATGGATCTGCATTTTACTGATCCATTACACTTTTATAACTGTTTAAATTTTTAATCAAGCACTGAATCTCTTATTGGAAATAATCTGTATTGTTTTAGTGTTAAAGCTCAAACCATTCAAGTTTAAAGTTTGCCTGGCACTGAGCAATCCTGAGTAAACTCTGACAAACCTAAGACATTATTTCTATACAAACAAAAACTACAAATAAATTAGTCTTGTAGGCAAACTTAGTGCCTGCAAATCAACATAAGCTGAGATCCCAAGAATTTTAAGCATTTCCCACAACACTGAAGGGGTTAATTTTGCAAGCTAATTACCCCAGGTGGTAACACAGAAATCTTTACAGTAGGTATTACTTGTTCTGACAAGGAAGATCCTGGGTCACTGTCAAAATCCCTTTCGTCACATGAAGAGAAGACCAAAGTCCTCCTCCAGAAACACAATTGTCAGTAATTGAAATTTTCTTAGTTAAAATTATGGATGAATTGTTCCCCACTCTCACTTCTTTCTTTTTGTGCTTTCCCTGAATTTTTTGCCCTATCTTGTGATCAGACATGTCTTATCACTTGGAAATTTCATGCAACATTCATATCATGGCACTCATTCATCACGTGATCAAACATCTATGTGACTAAAGTCATCTAGATGAGTGACTTCACTGGAACTGTTCTTGTGTGCCCAGATGTACACTCACCACACAGAAGGGTACACTTGTGCTTCAGTCATGTGGTAGAGCACGGCCACTCCATCAAGTCCAAGCACCTCCATGAAAGGCTTATAGCATGACTCCACTGAGAAGAAGTGAGCTACAAGAGCAGGGGCTTTCTAAGTCTACACCTGGCTGCTACTTCCCTGACATTCTTTTATTTACTGTTTATTACCTTTCCTTTCCCAAAGAGTAAATGCTGGCAAATGCTAGCAGTGAGCCTCATGAAAACCAGTTCAAATGCCTGGTACTGTTCTACACCACAGGCTATGAGCAATGTAATTGCTTCAGTAGGGGAATCGTGTCTTTTTATGGATTTGAGGTTTGCCCAACACAAAGCAATTCTAATGCTTAACAGGGCTTCTAGAGACTCCTGCAATATAATTACATAACAACTTGGTAAACACAGAACAGAGGCAAAAATGATGAAAAGCACTATCCATCCACGTTTACAAATGCTGCAATAAACTTAAAAGAACATGAATTGAATAAAATAGATGATTCTCCTTCAAACAGCAAACTAGGTTGCAACCTGTCCACATAATCAATCACTTGGCTTTGTAAAGAACTCCATCACTCTTAAGTCACAAGTCAGAAAAATTTCAAGCAATAAACTCTGAGCAAATAACAAATTTGTACATTGCTACCTGTATTCAGAGCAGCTGACTCTAAAGGCAAGAATTAATACATTGGCAGAGAGCAAATGTAAAACTTAGCCATGGTAATATCAGTATGTTGAATGTAGATGTTTTCCCATTATTCTCTGAACAAGTTAAAACATTCTAAAACACCTGAGACTTCTAAATATAAAACAGTGAATTATAACCAGGCTTTGTTGTTACAACTAGCTTCACGTCTTCCTTGCTGCATGCATACTGGACTGTCACATGGACCCTTCAGTACCTTTACATCATTCAAAGCAGTATTTCACTTGTAAAAAAACGACCTGGACATCTTGCTCACAAGTAAAATTGAGAGAGATTTGGAACAGTAAAAGACAGTCATGTACAGACAACTACTTTTTCATGCAAATAAAATAATGCACAAATCCACTGGTTTTAGAGGAAGACAAGCTCTCTTTCTCCATTCAGTTCATTCTTTTCAGCTTCCAAACATTTTTTGGAAAAAGCTTTATGAACCAAGTCTAGTTCTCAAGGTCTTAACAATGACATGCAGACATTTAATTAGCAAGCCATCACTTGGACTGGCATCTAAACCTTTTGTCAGAGATCTAATTCCATGCCAATTCAAACATCCCATTAGTCTTATATTAACTAACAAGAAGTCTCGTAATATTCTGGCTACTTGATTGCGCTGGCATGCATTAACACAACAGTGGAGCGAGTCTAACTGAATGCAAGGACATAGATTTACAGTGTACACATGTTAAAATACCAAGGGTATTCTAAGACAAAAATATAACAACAACATTTGTGTACGAACTGATACTTAGGCATACTCTGTGCTTCCTGGTAGCCTGGATGCAATTATAATGACATCCAAGTTAAAAAAAAAAAAAATTGATCAAATTAAAATTGCTTCATTGATTCCAAGCTGAGTCCTGGTCTTGAACTTTTCTGGAGCTCATTCTGAGCCATGCTTAGAGACTTACACATGTGAATTAAGTACCATTATTCTATGTTGGCATTTCTGTCCTGAGTCATATTCACTATATAGAATTTTTAAAGAGTCATGAACATACATAACAATACCTAAAAACAAATAAGCTAAATTTGGAGCCAAAGAAGAAAAATTGCATTAGCTAATGCCCTTTTCCAGCTTGCATTCCTAATTTGCATCTGGAGTTTCCACTGAAATACCAAAATACAAACTGTAGAAAAATGCTAGAGCAAATGGCAGGAACTCTGTGGGTTTCTTTCCTGCTCTTGTGGAAATCAGAATTTTTACAGAAGTTTGAATCACCACTCCACTAGACTGAGCTAAAATTAGAGTCCCATACAATGAAAGGCTTGTAGTTGAACAAGTTGAATACCAGGGAACAAAATCCCAATAGAGTCTTTCTATGGAAATAGACAGAAGGAGAAAGACTGGTACTAAGAATGATTAAAGAAATAGATATCTAAGGGAATTAGGAAGTATTCAGATTTGTGCTTAATCCTGCTATTGATAAAGCCTGTAAACAAAATTTTTTCCTGTGTTATAAAAAAAATGAGTTTAGCTTTGTGTTAAACAGCAACAATGTGGAAGGAACATGGTCACTGATTCTGATAACCTCAGAATCTCATGTATCTCAGCATTGTGCTGACACCATCTTCTCAGCAGTGATAGGTGCCCATTACAGCGTCAAGGTTACTGGCACCAAAGCTTTTACTCCAAAACTTCTGATAACGAGGCTTTTGGTAACAAAAGTAAGCAAGTAAATTCTAACATAATCAGCATTTTTTTTTTTTCGGCTGGTCTAGATCCTGGTGTATAGCACCTGCTGACAGCCAACAATTTTACCCAAACTTCATTCCACATCCAAACCTTTAATGACTAATACAGAGTAATCAAGGAGACTTTACCTGAGCCTTTGGATCACAAGTTCTGTGGGAAACAGCTTAGAGTAGACATCTCAAATGGAGATCTTTCTGAGCAGAAAATACAGCAGTTGCTGAAAAGAATCTCAGTGAGTCAAGGCAGGCATTTAACTCCAGAAACCCCATTATTCAAGGCATGTACAGCATTTCCCTTCTGGAATGTCTAACTCAAATACCTATACCTTTCTCTCCTGCTCCACTAATAAAAACACAGCTGAATTCTAAAAAACAAAACAAAACATAAAAAAACCACACAACACCCTCCACCTCCCAAAAAAACCACCACAACAAATCCCCCACCAAAACAATAAAACCCAACTAAAAAAGAAGCTCTCAGTTCAAAACAACTTTGGTCTTGTATACCTTTTACTATAGTAAAAGAACACAGCTACTTAGCTCTTTATGACCTATGCTTTGCACATCATAAATGGCAGTTTTCTACTCGAAGGACTCCTAAATATGAGGAAGAGACACCTCCTTCCTTGGGGCAAGCATTATGGCCACTGGAAAGGCTCTAGAGCAGGACTGAAAATACAAACTTCTCTTTCAGAATGGAAGCTGACTTCTCTTTGTCATGAAAATGACATGCCTACTTATCTATTTGAAGCTTTTGCTGAATAGCAAAATGATAAAACGGACATCACGTTCACCGAAATAAGCAGGTTGCAACATGATACTAAAATTTCAAACCAGGCAGGCTTCTGACAACGTTTCAAAGCTTTGGGAACTAGAAGTCAGCATTTAATTGCATGAAAAAGTTCACAAATGAAGGCATGCTAAACTGATCTTAAGAATAAGCTTCTAGAATTCCAGAGTTTAACTAAAGTCCATTTAATTTTTACTGAACAGTGAAGACCAATGTGACAAACCATCAAGATCAATATGAGTACCAAAAGACTTTGCAACAAGAAAAAGTATTTTCAATTATAATTTCAAATCACATCCGATATTGGGATGGCTTTTTGAAAACAAGAAACAACAGAAAAAAGATATTTAACCTGAGTAGCATAAACCAAGCCAAATAAGCAGTAGCAGTCTTACATTAACTTGTCAGCAACTTGAGGCAAAGTGGAAGTTCTTTGCAAGACTGACACATGAATTTAGATCTATAGAGACAGCACTACTATGACCTGCATCCAAGAGGAACAGCTGAGGAATTCAGTATTTTTATTCAGATATTGTACAGACAAAATACAACTCAGTAAGATTATGAACTTGTTTGATCAAACTGAATGGAATGTCTAAAAATTTTCAAAATGAATGTCTTGTTTCACAGTTTGATGAATCTTAGCCTATTCCAAAGGATGTTATACATACAAAAAGCAACGGAGGGAACTGTAGCTCACTGAAGTGACAATTAACTCTGCTGCAGTTAAAAAACCCTGTTGCACTAACATCCTCTTTTCAGATGGTTCAAGCCAGCAAAGAATGGATTGCATTACTAAGATAAATCAAAGATAAAATAGGCCTTTTTTACGCCAGTTTTTAAAATACAGAAGTATTTTAAATGTTTAAATCATCAGTGATAGTTGAATGTTTCAATATTCCCATTATCATTCAAATAAAAATAAAAGCTGTTATGTTACACTATTAGAAGCCTTAACCATTAAAGCACCTATTAGGATAACAAGTAGCATGACTGCTTCCTGTAAAACACGAACAAATCTGGTCAAATCTATATACTACAGTCTCATGAAAAGCTTAATTCCCAGAGTTAGTACACTGCAGGACAGTACTGGTACCATGTCTGAAATAACACTTCTAAAAAAATTAGGAACTGAAAGTCTAATCTCCAAAATACTAAATTCCAATGCCACTAAGTAGGTATCAACATGGTAAATCTATTTCCCATGACATCCTTCATATGCTCTCAAACATACCCAAAGAAAGGTACAATAATGTTAACTACACAGCAGGACTTCCTAGAATCTATGTTTAGCACATAAGTAGTTTGTACATAAAAAAAATAGTACATACTATCTATGAAAAAAGATTATCCTGTTTCTTACCAAAAAATCCACATAAATTTGAAAAGAGACATTTCAATATGTAGTCCTCTTACAACAGCATATACTACTGCTTCTTAACGAACTGTGTAAGTTTGATCTTGAAGTCTATGCTGCAAGGAATAACTAAACTTTCCCTGCTTCTCCCTCCAAATAAAAGCACTAACCACTGAAATATAGGTACAGGTATATACTCACCTCCTCAATTTTAACTTGCTTTGCAACACACTCCTGTTTCTCTTAATTACAACATATAACTACTCTTCTACCATCAAGACCTCTTCTTATATTCTCCTCCAAATCCAAGCACAACTGGCATGACAAGCAATGTTACTCACATCAAACTCCACAAGTTTGGCAAATCAATCATTTCTGAAGAACAGAGATTAGCTGCAAGATAAGACTTTGTAAGCAAGAACTTCACACCCACAGTGCAGTAACAGCTACCTATAACAAACACGAGAACCACCATTACAATGATTGAATTGCAGAGAAGAAAGAACTCTATCAGCTCTACCCCAGCAGAGAAGGCCAGAAATCTATTACAAAGACTAGTCAGGAAAAACTGCTAATTATAAAAACCCCAAACAAGAAACACTCCTCACACCACCACAAATCTCTGCACACTACATGCAGTATTTCTTTGGTTTTATTAACACCCCTCAATTTCTAGTAAATAATTATAACACCAAGGTACGTTACATAAAATTACTAGCTTGGACAAAGTCCTTGTAATAATTCTGATGTATCTCACTTTGCTCCTATCACTCCAAAGATTACCCTATTTCTCCAACTAGCAACATGGATTCAGATTTGTTCTGCTGTATATGCCTGGCTATAAAGTCTGTGAACAAAGGTTTTCACAGGACTTTTGTCCAAAAAAAAAAAAAAAACCAAACTTGCACAGACAACCTGATGGGTAATTTCCACTAAAGCTATAGGGATACATTTAATATTAGAGTACTTTTGATTTTCACCACTATGTTTGAACCTCAGTTCTTGTTTATATAAGCAGAGCCTCAGTCTACATCACGCTTTTATTCACACTCGTACTTGCCTTTCCATATTTCCAAAAATCTCTTAAGAAAAATACTCCTGTATAACAAAAAAAAAAACAAAAAAAAACCACGAACACAAAACCAAACACAAAAACCAGCCAACCAAAGAAATCACACACCAGGAGACAAACTGAAATAAGGAACAGGAATCCACGTCAGCATACACAGCAACAGCTGTAAGTTCTATCCTGACGTGCTTCCTCAGGCATTCAAACAATTTTATTAGACAGAGGTCACCCCACTACCTAAACAGGGAATTTGCAATCCAAATGCAAACTGCAGTAGAGCCTATAAAAAAGGCAAGCCAGAGGGGTGTGAGGGAAACGCTTCTCATCCATCAACTGAATTTCAATTTGAAGTACGTAAAAAAAAGTGGAAATCTTGCTCTAAGAAAGAGCAGCAAAGCACAACCAAGTCATAAAACTCAATATATGACTCAATTAGCTTAAAGTGAAAGAACAATAAGACAAAGCAGGCATGTTTGAATAATATAACTAAATTTCCATACAAAATTTGTGTGTTAAATTGGAATTTTTAACACTATTACATAAGAAAAATTATTGCTTAGTTCTAAAGAGATTCGTAGCTGAGGCCCTTTAAATGGAAGAACAGAAGCAATGTGGGATCTCCATAGCAGGGCTTTCAGAGAGGAGAAAAAGCTCATGTGATCCTGAGAACCTTTTTCCATTAATAAAGGCAGAGCCAACTCACACAATTTATGCTTTCATGCTTTCTTTGCACTCTTGTCACACAACAATGAGAAGTTCCAGTTTCCTTCCAGTTCCCTCCACATGCCAGTTACTACAAAAAGGCCAATCTGCTAACAGCCAAATTCAGTTTTGTGAAACTCAGCACCTTTCAGAATCAATTTAAAGCAGCCAAGACTCATACCACTAACTGCACAAACAAGAAAGCTTTTTATTTGTATATGATTTCCAGGAAAAATACACAATTTTCACTCAGAGAAGTTAATCTATGCATGAAAAGCTAAGCCTAAGCCTTAAGTGATACCTTACTGTGTCACCAGAGTCCTATTACAGAAGAATAAAAAGTTCGTATCTTCAAAAAAAATCACAGCATTGAAAGAGGCATCATTATACTATTTCACACAACTCTAAATGCTTTTTTTTTTTTTGTACTATAAAGTCTAGATGAGTAAGGTCTCTTCCTCCATTAGCCAATAATATTCTATCAATTTATGGTTAAAATGCACCCCTGAAGAACAACACTACACTTACTCACTACTTTGAGACACCTCAAAATGCTATTGATCCTCTAACTTCAATGTTTTAGTTTACTTTTTCCATAGAGAAATCAAACGATTTGTGCTCTAAGACAACTATATTTAGTAATTCGAAAGATATTCTCGTCTACTGAATTTTATTTCTCACCTTCTGAAAATCCACGTGGACGCAATGGCAAAATGAATTCTTTCTGATCTCAAAAAATATTCATGTGTTTAAAGTTTCTCATTTCCACTAATGATGACTAACATTAAAGCAGTCATCCTCCAATCAAGACACAAATGAACATACTCGTGGAACCAAATTAATCTTCAGCAGTCAATTCAAATTAGCATATACTAGCCTTGTGACCATGACCAGCAAGCAGTATCAGAGGTACTGTTACAGTAGACTGTGGAGATAACAAAACCAAACAAGTATTATTCTTTTTAACCTTTATGCCAACTACCTACCTCTCCCATAACCTTCACTGAAACATATCACCCCCACTGAATATAGACCTCTGATATTTTGAGGGTAATGATTACCGCCTTAATCATAAATGCTTACTGCCTAGTAGCTCTATTGTCCAGCTATAACTGGTGCAACAAGATGCAAACTTTCAACTAAAACTGAACAGCAATCACCCAACAACCAAGATCCACAACAGCACAGCATGACTTGCCATTGAAATCACTATCACAGGATATTTTAACACTATTTTAACAGTCATACTTGTAGCCATTGTCCAAGTTAATTAGGATCAAAATCCCAACAGTGTGGGGTATTAAATATCAAAACTTTAGAAGTTGGGTATGTGAATCTGGAGGAGTTAAAGGTAAGATTAAAGCTAAGTGGTTTTGCTTTGCTAATACCGGTACAGTTACAACTACGGGATTCCGCTTCCCACCTGAGTCCATATACATTCATTTAGTACAGTCATACTGCATTTTTAAACTTACAATGGAGATTTCATTGAAAGCCAAGCGCATAAAATAATCTTGATACACTTTTTTTTCTTTTAACATTCATAATATTGATACTGTCATTAAAATATTAAAAGTTAGCAGTGTATGTTTTATTCACCAACTGGTTACCTACATAATTTCAGTTCATTAAACCACTGCTTATTCCATCAGTATCCTACCAGTTACTAAAAAACAGACTGTGAAAACACACTAACTTGATACAACGAAAAAGATGCATTGCTTTCTACTGTCCAAATTAAATCAAGACAATTCAAAGGAGAATATATGAGGCACCAAAAAAAAAAAAAAAGGGATTCTTACACTGAGTTTCAGATAGTGTGAGAGAAGACCACAGAATTAATGGACTTCCACTGCATAATGCTATGAAACAACTTCTACGGCATAGTTTGAAAGTGAAAACAAGATGCACACTATCCTAAATCAGTGCTATGGTTTCAGTTGCCACTCATGATACTTCAGAACAACTTGCTACCATAAAACATTTCCAAAAGCATATATATAATACCTACGTGAATAATTCTGTTTACTGTTACCAAGCTGCTTGAAACAAACAAGAAAAGGTAACTACTATAAAACAATCCAGACTATTTTGCTTTTACTCAAAGAAAGAATTTTCAGAGTCTAGCCAAAATAAAGTTAGCCAAATGGGAATTTTCTTTCTTGATCACTACAGGATTAAGGAAGTTTTATTGTTAACTATGCTATTTAGTTTTAAATACAATCATAGAGGGATATAACTCCCTTACTCTAGATATTATCTAGATATAAGAAGATTCTAGAAATACAAGGTAAATGTAAATAGAAAATGCAGATGTTTGTTGGGAGTCAACAGCTACTAGTTTAGCACTAATACAGACCAAACAGAGTATCAGAAACTTTCTGCATTCAGTGGCACAGCACACTGTTGATGGTGCTTGTTGCATATCCTAAAGAAACTGTAGTTGTGATGCTAGTTATTCAACGAACATTTTATGCAACAGATGCCTAGGTGTCAAAACTTGACATACCTGAGCATGGATTTCATTGCACAGAAATAAGACACGTGGTAAGACATGTTCTTATGCTCAACAGTATCTCCTATTGCATTATTTAGAAATAAAAAAACACTTCAACTATAACACCTTTTGGATTTCCACAGTTTTGTGGGTTTTTTCCTTCATACCACTAAGTATAAATACCTTTTACCAAATAATAGTTTTTTGAAACCTAAAGCACCCAAGGAGAGCAAGTACTTGCAAAGTCCTTCTAATTGGGCAGAACTATTCTATAAATAGACTTCACCATAACCAAAGGAAAAAAAAAAAACCATAGCAAGGAAGTTGAAGCAGAAGCATAACAATAATCTCATGACATTCACTCTAAGACTAATATTTCTTGAGGGCTTAGGTTTGGATGAACCCATCTGGCATACAATTTTTTTCAAATCCCGTTTAAAAATGTAAGATTACAGCACCTGAACAGGAAAAAGGCTCCGTTTCTCTGCATTGCCATTAGTGACCTAATCTTACTTAACTCTTGCCATAGCCTTAACTTACCAAAATGTTAGCAGTACTCCTGAAGCAAAGCTTTCAAATCTGTCCTTCTCCAGTGGTACATAGAAAAATATCCTCTTATTCAATCAGTAGTTGGTAGAAGCAAGTACATGAAAACAGCTTCTGCAGAATTTTGCTTTATTTTGCAGAAAGTTAAAAGTTTCTATGACAGCTTTACCAAAAGGCTTGTCTTCCCAGTTTTACAGATCACTACCATCACATTGTTTATAGTTATTGGGGGGAGGGAGGGGGTAAGACAATAACAAAGTCAGTTATATAATTTAGTACACCTGCATCTTCACTTCACCATTACTCTGCAGTTACACAATGAAGCTGACATTTACAGAAATCTGAACTATGCAACTTTATATGCAATCAGTTCTGAAGTTCTGAATGGCCACTGAGGCTAGAATGACTTCAGAAACTGAGGATGTAGTCAGACACCTGTACAGATCCACCCCTCATTACAAGAGATCAGAGAGGACACATAACAGAAGAAATAAGCCCTACTAATACAGAGTTTTGAAATTACAGGCTGAAGTTAAAAAATCTAACAGTTAGAGGAAGGTTTCTGCAGGTCAAGGACTTGAAATATCTTTTCGTAGAAGACAGCAGCCGAGCTATTCCTAAGACCTAGCTGCTGGGCCTTGATCCTATTGCCTTCATATTCCAGTGAATATGAAGGCAATAGGATTCTGAAGAACAAAACCACTAAATGAAGTCAAACCGCATTATACTACTATGAAAAAAAAAGAGAAAAGCGCCACTACTGCCTTTGAGTAACACCCACTAGATCACGCTCTTCCCGCGTGGAGGGCAGCGCCTACGGGACTCGGCCCTGTCCCGGCGCGGCGACCCTCTCTCCAGGCGGCAGGGCCGCCGGGGACGAGGGGTAGGGGCGTGCGGGGAGAAGTGCAGACATGCCTGAGCCAGACGGGTGTCCGGCTCAGACCCGCCCGCGTCTGCCGCTAGCGGGTCCTGCCCGAGAAAGTGGGGCCGAAGGGCTCGGTGAAGAGGGCAGGGTCTACCGGGGCCGGCGCTCCGGCCGATGGGCACTCACCTGTCTGCCTTCCTCTCCCCGCCCGGCAGCGCAGCCGCGACTCCTCCAACGCCTCCCGCCGCTGCCACCACCGGCGCTGACCCGCGAGCTGCGCCTCCTTCCCGCGGCGGCGCGAAGGGGCAGCCGGCGGGCGCGCATACGGGGGCAGCCGCTCCCCCTCCTCACCGGCGAGGGCCGGTCCCTGCCCCGTCTCCCCAGCTCCTCATCCCCACGGCGGGCTCTGGGGCAGCCCCGGCCTCCTCCCCAGCTCCTGCGCCGGCCCAGCCCCTGCCCGGCAGCCGCCTCCCTCAGGCGCACCTCAGCCGCGGCGCCGGGGCCCTCTCCCCGCCAGTCCGGCTCCCCAGCCGCCCCCCTCACTCGCTTCCCCCCACTGATCTCCCCGCCGCCATCTTGCCCGAGGGGAGAGGAGAGCACGCAGGCGCAGCCGAGGAAATCCCGGCTGCAGAGGCGCCGGCGCGCATGCGCGAGGGCGGGTGCTCCTCCGCCCCCCTGCCAGTGGCGCACACCTGCTGCGGGGGCCGGGCTGGGTCTGGGGCGGGAGGGGCCGGGGCCGGGGCGGCAGTTGCCGGTCACTGTCGCCTCCGGGGCCACTTGCTGCCTCCGAAGCCTCGGCTGCGGCGCCCGGGATCCCTTCCTCGCACGGAGGCGTGGAGGTTGGACGGCGTGGGATGGGCTGCGTTGCGCTGACAGGGCAAAGTTGCCGGGCGGTGAGAGCCCGAAGCAGCGCTTGAGTGGTTGCAGCACAACAGAGGCCCGTGCTGAGGGGTGGCCTGGCTCGGCTGTGGGGAGTGATGTACTGTCAGGTGTAGGTGCGGCAGGCTAGAAGCGCCACTCGCCCTGGCAGAAAGCTCTGTGTCCCCACTATGTGCAGCCAAGTAGGCAAGCAGAAGGAAAAGGTGGGATGTATCTCCTCTGTGTGTTTATTGGGAGCCTCGCCCAGCAGTCAGGCATGCAGTTTCCCATCACAGAAGATACATTCTTCCCTGTCAGCCTGTGTTTGTCCATGCACTCAGTGATCTTAACTGTAAATGGTTCTTCACAGTGAGAGAGGCCAATCTTTCTGATCTTTCCTTCTCAAGGTGGGCTCTGGCATGACCTGGTTCGGTGGAGGAGCTTTGGCGGTCAGCTTCCAACCATAAGGATGGGTTGTACATCATGAGGAGTAGTTCATGACCAGTAGTTCTGCAGTTTGATAGCCAGGGTCCTTCATCACTTTTGGCTGAATGTTACCTGGTTGAGGTGACTTTCTCCATGTCCAGGTGACAGGCTTATATGCCCTGTATTTCACTTCCCTTTTTGGGCTCGTATTTCCTATAACATTACTTCAAGTTGATAGAGTTCCTCTGGCTCCACAGCGTGAAGCAGGTATGGCATTATGAATCCCCAGCACCCACAACTGCAGTCTAGGGCAGACAACTCTTTGAGCTTCTCTATGCTAGCTTTGCCATCCTTGACCTGCTCCCCTACCTTAGACTTTTGTCATGAAGTGATCTCACCGGTTTCGTAACTGCCATCCTTTCTACTACCTGTTTGAGTATCCTTTGCAAGGTGCTCCTTCAAATTCTTTCTTAGTCCTCTGCATTTCCTGCTTAGATTTGACCTGCAGTGTTTTAGAGCTTTCTGTTCCCCTCATTTGGGCCTAGACAAGTTCTACACCCTTGTTAGTACCAAAGGAATTGCCCTGCCAAGCCTCGTCTCACTCCACTTGGACAGAGTTAATACTAGAGTCTGTTACAAGCTGCCATCAAACTGCAAGTGTTTGTGAACTTCAAACAGATATTTAGGAAAGCTGGTACATAATGATAAATAGCTGAGTCTGTGCATTTTATGTTTGATATTTTTTGTACTGCTTATTTTACTAATGAAATTTTCCTAGCATTTGAATATAATTTTTAGTTGTGATTTCTGTCATTGCTGTGTCCCTATTATCTCCTGTTCCATTTCAAGGGCCATAAAATTGTATTCTACAAACTGTGATCATGAACAGCTAAATACAAGCTGGTACAAGTTTGACCAATATAATGAAAATGGGTGTGGTAAATTAATATTAGCTGTTCCAAATGGTATATTTTACATAATCATTTGATGTATCACACTGATTATAGCTTTTTGAAAGACAATAGTTCTTAGTAATATTTTTGTAAATTCAGTCACCTTTAATTTCCCTGGCATATTTCCTAAAAGCTAAAGAATGAGAATCATAATGATTTAGTATTCTAAGGTGTTTGGATTAAATCAAAGAATGTCTAGCTGTAGCTGTGTGACAGTCTAAATAAAAATAATTTTAAATGTCTCTGCAGTACACACAGTAACCTTCCTCTTCATAAAAGGAGATAAACCTTCAAAATTTCTTGAATCCAGTTTATGAGAATCTGTCTTCAAATAAATTTTTTCCTGACTAACCTAGTGGCCTTCTGCAATGGAGTAACTGCATCAATGAACAAGGGAAGAGCTATGGATGTCATCTACCTGGACCTCTGTAAGGCCTTTGATACAGTCCTCCACAACATTCTTACCTCTAAATTGGGGAGGTTTGGGTTTGATGGATGGACAGTTCAATGGAGAAGGAATTGGCTGGATGGCCAGGTCCAAAGAGTTATAATCAATGGCTCAGTGTCCAAGTGGAAACCAGTAATGAGTGGTGTCCCTCAAGAGTCTGTGCTGGGACGAATACTATTTAGTATCTTCATCGATGAAATAGACAGCGGGATTTAGTGCTCAACTTACTGCTCAAACTTACTCTCAGTAAGTTTGCAGATGACACCAAGCTGGGTGGTGCGGTTGATACTCTGGAGAGAAGGGATCCCATCCAGAGAGACCTTGACAGGCTTGAGGAGTGGGCCTGTGTGAACCTCATGAAGTTGAACAAGGCCAAGTACAAGGTCCTGCACCTGGGTCGGGGCAATCCCCACTATCAATATAGACTGGCAGATTAGTGTATTGAGAGCTGAGAAGACAGACTGGTGGGTGAAAAATTAGACATGAGACGGCAATGTGTGCTTGCAGCCCAGATGCTATTTCATCTCCTGTGACGAAAGGCTGAGAGACTTGGGTTTGTTCAGCCTGGAGGAGAGAAGGCTCTGGGGAGACCTTATTGTGGCCTTTCAATATAAAAAGGGGGCTTGCTTATAAGAAGGATGTAGCGAGACTTTTTACCAGGGCTTATAGTGACAGGACAAGGAGCAATGGTTTTAAACTGAAAGAGGGTAGATTTAGACTGGACATAAGGAAGAATTTTTTTATGATGATTGTGGTGAGACCCTGGAACAGGTTGCCCAGAGAAGTTGTGGATGCCCCATCCCTGGACATGTTCAGGGCCAAGTTGGATGGGGCTTTCAGCAACCTGATCTAGTGAAAAATGTCCCTGCCCATGGCAGGGGGCTTGGTTAAGATGATCTTTAAAGGTCTCTCTCAACCCAAACCATTCTGTGATTCTTTTGTGTGTCAGGAGGAGAGCTGTAAAAATAAAAGCAACTAATGTTGAAAGCAAATTAATCTTACCATGCATTTCATTCAAGAAGACTGAAAACAGAAGAAAGATATGAGGTAGCAAGTCTTTGTTTATTTTTTTTTATTCAGTATTTCCTAAAGCATCTCTGTTGAAGAAATCATAAACAAGCCAAATCAAAACAACTTTAAGAAAATTAAACAACAGTAGTAGTCACATACCATTCTCAATCCCTTGGTTCCTCGAGGTAGTAGAGTGAACATACGCATTTGACTATGAGCTGCACCTTTGTGCGAAGTGCTTCAGTCAGGACTATCTCCACGGGGAAAAAAGGAGGGAGAATATCTGCCCTAGCAGTGTCAGCCTGACCAGCTCAGAGGTATGCTGAGAGCATTTCAAGCAGCAGCTGCGGCGCTTTTGCAGCTATATCTCCCTGGCCCCTGTGGCTGAACACCTGCTTGCACCGCTAGCGAAGAAAGAAACTCTGGCTTATAGACCATCTGCCTCCGTGAAAGGGCGAGCAGGCCGCTGTACCAGACTCCAGGGCTAATCTGCCTCGAAAAGGATGAGGAGATACAAGAGAGGTGGAAAAACAATAACTAGTTATGATTCTCAAGGGAGCTGGCTATAGGTGGTCTAAGTTGCGGCAAAAGGAAGCATACGCTATCAGAAACCAGTAGGAATTCGCCCTAGCGATGACCTCTCTTTTCCCTCCCATTGCGCCTTGTGCTGCTGCAACTACCCGTTCCAAAAGTAAACACAGGATTTCCCTGTGAGCCTGCTGGGGCATTCGCTGAATGAGGGGGAATGGTGTACCGCAGTAGCATGAAAGTAGCGGACTAGAATATATTTCTTAATACAGCCTTTGAAATAATCTACTTTCTTGTCTTTTCAGCCTGCTGGACAGTCACTCATCTAAAGGTTATTACTATTTATAGTTTAGTTTTTCAGAGCACATTCAGATGATGATTAGTCTAGTATTCCATTGCAGTAGATGTTTGACACATGTACACAAGTTAATTTCTGCCCTCAATCAGTAAACATAAGACCATATTCCAGAAAGACCCAAAAACCTACTGGAGACATAAAATGACAGCAGCTCTAATTCAGTAGTTTGGTAAATGAACAAGCTTATGATCATACTGAAGATACATTCTGAAAATTTATAGCCCGTTCTAAGGGACATTCGCCCACCAAGAAAATTTCTCTAGCTATTGGTCCCTATCTTCAGATGTTTGTTGTAAGATGGGCCGTTTTCAGAAGTGCTTTCACAGGGACACTTCTACAGCTCACTCTGAAAAGCTTTTCTGTTGGCCTAAGTTTTAAGTAAATGCATAACAAATAAATTACTTGTCAATGATGTTAATGATATTTGGTTGGATGGTTGCATCCAGAGGGTAGTGGACAACAGCTCAATGTCCAGATGAAGATCAGTGATGAGTGGTGTCCGCCAGGGGTCTGTACTGGGAGCAGTACCGTTTGATATCTTCATCAATGACATAGACAAGTGGGATCAAATGCACCCTCAGCAAGTTTGCAGGTGACACCAAGCTGAGCGGTGCGATTGACACCTCTGGGGGATGAGATGCCATCCAGAGGGACCTGGACAAGCTCAAGGAGTGGGCCCATGTGAAACTCAGCAGGTTCAACAAGGCCAAGGGCAGCATCCTGCACCTGGGCTGGGGAAACCCCTGCTATCAATACAGGCTGGGGGAAGAAGGCGGCATTGACAGCAGCCCTGCCGAGAAGGACTTGGGGCGACTGGTGGAGGTAAAGCTGGACATGAGGTGCCAATGTGCACTCCCAGCACAGGTGGCCAACCCTATCCTGGGCTGCATCCAAAGCAGCATGGCCAGCACGTCAAGGGAGGTGATTCTGCCCCTCTTCTCCGCTCTGGTGAGGCCCCACCTGGAGTGCGGCATCCAGCTCTGGAGCCCTCAGCACAGGAAAGACGGACCTGTTGGAGCAGGTCCAGAGGAGGGCCACAAAAATGATCCAAGGGATGGAACACCTCTCCTGTGAGGACAGGCTGAGAGAGCTGGGGTTGTTCAGCCTGGAGAAGAGAAGGCTCCTGGGATAACTTATTGCAGCCTTCCGGTACTTAAAGGGGGCTTATAAGAAGGTTGGGGACAGACTTTTTAGCAGGGCCTGTAGTGATAGAACAGGGGGTAATATTTTTAAACTGAAAGAGGGTAGATTTAGACTACATCTAAGGAGGAAATTTTTGACAATGAGGATGGTAAAACACTGGCACAGGTTGCCCAGAGAGAGATGGTAGACGCACCATCCCTGGAACCATTCAGGGTGAGATTGGACAGGCCTCTGAGCACCCTGATCTAGCTGAAGATGTCCCTGCACATTGCAGAGGGGTTGGACTAGATGACCTTACAAGGTCCCTTTTAACCCAAACTATTCTATGATTCTGTATTACTAAGTAGAATCATATTCTCCACACTCTAAAGAGGAAAGCATTTCTCACAATCAGCCGTTTGCAGTGTTGTGAATTTATACAACATTTTGTAGGAGCCATTTTGGTAACAAAGACTGTACAAAGGCTAGTCCAGACGACCTTCAGTAAGTAAACCTATAGAGAGAACCATTTAGATAATAGTTTTACAGATGTCTGCTACTGAGTGACTAACCTTCTCTATTTAAGGATTGCCAATCACAAAGAAAAATGACCCTTAACAAGAATGACTTCCCTTTTTTATGTTTGGTTTGAGCAACTAATAGTTTAGTATTAAAATGTCACTCATTAATATACTTAGTCTTGTGCTAGACAACAGTAGATAGAGGTGGCTGCAATCAACAGAAAGAAACAGGAAAGCAAGAACCCACAACAATTTATGTCTAGGGTTCCAAACTATAACAAAGGGAAAAAAAGATGTTTGTCAGGAGAAATAGTCCTGAACTTGGGTATTATGTAACCACCGAATCCTAAAGGTATAGTTAGAACTGTAAAGCTTGTGGGGTTTTTTGCAGGTTTTGTGTAGTTAAGTATCAATCCATCAATTAATTAGATCAGAGAACTTGGAGCAATGAAGCATGTTATGAATCATTGGTGGGTTGTCTGGTTCATGTTAAGGGTCACACTTTTAAATGAAAGCAGAGGAAAAAACCACTAGACACTACTGTCAGAAAAGAAATCCCATCTCAGGGTTACAGGATTAAAAATAGAGATGGGTCTTAAAGCCACATAATTTTTAGTTAATTTTATCCTGTCACTCTAAAGGAAAGTGATAGTTGCGTGGAATATGTCCAAGTTTCCTGTGCTGGAATTGAAGTGGGAAAGAAAATGAGATATGAGGGTCTTGAATATTCATGAAAAATGGCTTTGAGTTTAGTCCAGAGAATGAGTCATGTTGAGTTATGCTCAAGTCCAGACACCAGAAGAGGTCTGGACTTGCACCCTAAATCTTGAGCTTTCTAAAAGAAGGGTGGTTTGGTGGTTTTTATGTGGTGAAAGTCAGATGTCTGCATCTTTGAATAACACTGTTGTTTCCCTTGAGAAATAGAAAGGGCAGAGACATCCTAAAGACCAAATTCAGTTCATGTGCTTTACCTACTGAAGTCTATTAAGCCTAGAAGATTTTGGCATAGTTCTTGCTTTACAATATGAGGAGTCAATAGGCAAGGAGACAGAGTTAGAAATTTCCTCTTGGATTACTCAAAAGACCTGAAAAGAGTAGAGAAGCTGGTACCTAACAGATGGGCAAAGTAAGGTCTTGAGGAGAGTTTTAGTTAGAAGTCTGCCATAGCTACCAAAGATCAGGACACAAGTGACAGAATCTTTGAGGAAACTAGAATGCCATCATTACATCTAAACAATTGCCCATGATCAATAGAAGAATTACACATGGTACCCCAACCTACTATAAGCATATTAATAAAAATTGTATTCTGAGTAAAAACAGTCAGCTATCTGCATGCTAACACTTCGAACAAATAGTAATGGTAAACAGTTTACACAGTAAAGATGCTAAAACTGAACTTATAAAATAAAGATGTATAAATTTGCTGATGTGATCACTTCCAAAACTGGAAAAAATACAGCCATGTCAAAATTTGTCTGTATTCTTCTGTGTATAGGAGTATCTTATTGCTGCAAACAGCAGGAGTGATATGGATTTCAAATGAGCCCTAAGCTTAATAGAATTAGCATTGTTACTGAACAAGTATTTATGGATTCTTCCAAATTAAACAAAACTCTGTTCTCTTCCTCACATTTTTCTCATGATCAGATATGACTTCTGACAGAGTTCTTTATCAGGGAAGCAACTATGTAGAAGTGTGGGCTCAACATACTTTTCTTCTCAATTGGTTGTTATGTAGAATAAATGAATTAACACTGCTGGTACCTGCACTTGCAGTTTTCTTGGAAGAAAAAAGTTACAAATTGTAGGAGGGGAATGAGGCAGTACATTTCAGTGTTCTCTAGAACATGACATTTTATATGAAAGTCGTCATACTTCATTTCAGCATGCTTATACTCCAGTACATACTGCAATAATTATTTCCATATTAAGCCTTCATTTCTTGAAATTTGAGTAAATATGACAGGTAATACAGTGTGCTGTTTGGATAGGACATGGTTTTGGACACCCTATGTAAAACTCATCTCAGGCGTCTGAAGTTGCATTGAAGACAGCACACAGGGCAATTAATCTAACTTATTTCAGATGTTTAAGATCAATTATGTGCTAAAGTTACCTGTTTCTGCCCACTGATTATAAATGGAATCTAGAGTGACCAATTTAAACTTAAGTGTCCAGCATTTATATGCTTAAATTAAGACATATGACTCTTGTCTCATATATCAGTACATAATAAGATATAATACAATAATCCAAGAAATTAATGCAAATAATGCACTTTTATCAAGCTATGTAAGAATCGACACACAATTTTGTGTAAAAGATGTAAATATTGAAATTTGAAGTTTTGACAGTTCTGATTGTTACTATCATTGGTCTATCCTTAAGTCATGAGATCCTTTATCTGAGACACTGCTGGTGTTTCCCTGAAAAAAAAAAAATCTCTGGAGCCTGAATTATCAGATCTAGGTCGGATATAACTCAATTTAAACTACAGTCAAGACCATCTCTACACTAGGTATTCTTTCTTAGTGAAAGTCTATAGTCATAGTTCACTGATCGCAACAGTATTTGCAATGCTTATGTAAAGTTCAATATAACCATAGTCTCTCTGTCCACAGAGTATTCTGAAAAAATCTTTGAACACTGCCTAAATTAAAAGCTCATGACTATAACTACATCACTGATACAAGTGGCAGATTTTGAGAAACAAAAGTGGCTAAAGAGTCAATATGCGTCCTCGAAGGCTTGGTGAAAACTTGATTTTGTGTCGTATCCAAGCTTCCTTCATTTACATGATTAATTTACTGAAATTAATATAATAATCAGAAATTTACAAGGGACGTTAATCATGGAGGAGTGTGTTAGGAAGCAGAGTCTCTCTGATTGTCATTGATTTGGTCATTGTATGGCAGCATTCTTTGAAATTCTTCTCTTCAGGAAGAGAAATCCTGACCTACTACGGTTCACATAGCAGCTGAAACACCTGGCATAGTCAAGGCACTGGGAGGGGGGGGCGGTCAGCAGCTCTGTGGGGGCCGGTGAGAGACCCCCAGACCAGTGGGCAGGGGCATTGCCAGCTAGGACCCATCTCACCACCCACAGGCAGGGAGCAGGGTGGGCCAGGGAGCAGCCAGCAGCAGCCCCCATCCTGGAGCATCAAGCACCTCCTTGAGGACAGGGATGGGTCAAGGCTGTGCTGGGACATTGACCCCTAGGTGAGGGTCAGGATCCGGTACAGTGAAGGGAACCAGCATCAGACTCAGCCCCATGACCAGTGGGCAGGTTCACAGTGACCAGGCAGTGCCGGGGTCACTCCAGAAGCCAGCCAGGGGTCAAGGTCCAGGACCAGAAGAACAGGGTGCGTGGCCAGGCGCAGGCAAGGCTGCAAGGCAGCAGGAGCTGGGGCTCAAGCGGGGCTGAGCAGTAGAGCCTCAGCCAAAAACAGCTCCCATGGGATGGGGTTCAGCCCTGCCTGGAAACCTCACCCCAAGGTCACTGGCTGGAAGGGGCAGCAGCCCTCAGCTGCATTCTCCTATGTTGGTCTGGCTGAGGGGAGCATGCTCTCAGAGCCCTTACAGGCGTGTGTTAAGAATTGAGAAATAGTAGGAATTCAGGAGAAATTAGGGAAAAAAATGTAGTTTTGGATTAGGCCATGTCCAAAAAATTGTGCCAGCCACCTATGTGACAAGTCACACCTTAATTGCCATTCTTGTGCCATAGCTGAGTTTAGCAATTTCCTAAGAAAAATAAAAGCTATCTTTTGCTAGAGCTAGACTATAGATATCAGTATTACTGAATTATGGGAAACACTTCACAAAAGATCACATCCGTGACCATTTTCAAAATACCTGGTATGTTACTGGAACTATACATCATAATCTTATTTTAGAAGACAGATAGTTTTGTACTCCAGAGACAGGATATTTCATCTCAACTAAGATTTCTAGTGTCCTGCTCTCATGTGTTTCATGTTTTTATGAAAGATAAACTGCACGAGTTTCAGTCATGATTCAGAAATAATACTTCTAAGTAGCTACTTAGTTGGTTAATTGAAAAACAAAGCTAGACCATGTTAAGTTAAGACTAGACCATGAAGTGGGGATAGTATTTCGACATTCACAGGTGTTACTATAATATAGATTTTTTTTGAGGCACTACTTGGTCACAAATAGTGCTGATCAACTCATAAATTCCAGCAGCAGCGCAGCTGACGGAAGCTTTCATGCAGAATGTAAGTCACAAATGCAAATCAGTTCTGAAACGGATGAAAACTGCAGTGGGAAGCTGCCGGAGTGTTGGAGAGAGGTGTACGTTTCTTATACATCAGAATGCTGTCATTTGCAATCATTTCTGGGTCAGCATGTACCACTTCACAGAGTGGTAGAACTATTAGTTACAGTGTACAGACGACCTTAAAAAATATTATTTGTAAAGACAAGCACTTAAATATTAAGATATCCGAAGGTTGCCTGTGCAATCTTCATGAATTTTGTTTGCATATGTATACTATGAAGCAATGCTTGCTGATAAAATCATGGTATCTTTTCCACAGGAATCAAGAATCAGCCAGTGAACCACTAAAAATGTAAGAATGTTGTGTGGCTTGGTTATGCTTTGTCTGAAGAACGTCGTTCTGTTTGTTCTGAACAGGGATGCTGCTAGTTTTATTGCAAGCCCCTTAGCTCATGTGCTCAGAGTGTTTGTAAGGAGTTCTTTTCTATTAATCCTCTCTTATGTGAAATGCCCTCTCAGTCATCCTTTTTTGCCAGGATGAACTGTCCTGGTTGAGCTAGTCACTCGGACATAGAAGGTGTGCAAATTCTTTTACACCCATCTGTGTACCTCTTTGAGTTTTGCTCTGCACATCCTGAGACAGTACAACTGTGCCTAGCCTTCCAAATACAGGGGTTCCATTGTTTGGAAATTGAAGTAGACTAGATCAGCAGGACCTTTCTAATGCATGTGATTACTGATTCCTTCAAAGAATGCCATTGGATTCATGTGTAAAGAGAAGTAATACAACACCCGTATTGATTCTTCCCCAGTTGAAAGCATTAATCCACACTCCCATTAATTTTATTCTTTTTCATGGCTTCCACCAACTTGCCTAATGCAGAAGTCAGGTTTACTGCTCTGTAGTTCCTCTTCTGCATCTCCTTTGGAAGCTTTTTAAAAGTCAGTGTCTTAGCGTCCATTTTGCACTCCTCTGATGCTTGGGCCCGTTGAAAAGAGGTGGTGCAATCAGATATTCAGCAATGTCCTTCAGTTTCTTTAGAGCCCTTGGGTGAATGTCATTGTGTCCTGGTGATCTGATACTGTTCCTGTTGTTTTTCCCCTTAACGTGGTTTGCTAACACTTTGATATAAGGCAGGTTCTTGGACGCATTACCTGTACGGAAAGGTTTGCATTCCTGTGCTCGTCCTCTTTTGTGATTCAAAAAGCTTGTTTCTCACACACAAGTTCAATGTATGTTGGCGTTTCTAGCAAGTTAGGTACAAATGAATCATGTAATGTCTTGAGAAATATCCTTGTGATGAAGTAAAGATATGGTTAAGCTGATGAAAACACTGATAATTTAAAAAAGGATTGGCTACCTCCCTGAAAGTATTAATTGCTTTTCATATATTGACTGTATTATTTTAAAAATAACTAACATTATAGGGAATGTTCCATCTGTAAATATAAAAATTTAAAAAAATATTATTTCTTTCATTTCCAAGAATGTTATCATCATCAGAAGAGCAAAAAATGCTACAAGTTTGTGAAATCTAAGGAGGCAAATCTTGCAGGACTTGATTGACCAAGTAATAAGTCCTTGTTAAGAAATATTGTAAAAGTTACACTTCTCCATACTTATTTGGTAGCGCAATAGGACACAGTTAATAAATATACACTTCAAGTCTATTTGAACAACTTGAATGTGCTTGTATGAAACTGCTGAATTTAAGTATTTGTAACTTTTAGAGTGCTAAAACAACTTTGCTTAAACATGGCTTAATATTTACATCACAGTCTAATTTTCTAGGCAATACTAATCTGAGACTTCTATTCCTGATCAATTTTAGGCACAAAATCTGAATCATCACATTTTTAATATTTTTCTGAAGTTTTGTCTAAAGTTAAATTAAAAAAGCTCCTGACTATTATGAAGCATGTGTATTTTTAGATGAAGAAGATAATATACAAATCGTTAAGCAAGTACAAAAAAAGGCAAAATTGAATGCATTGTGAACTAACTGTAATATTAGGATTGTTACTTACAAGTGAAGCAAAAAGTGTTTTCACTGTGAAAGTGTTTTGGTAAAAACAAGTTTTACAGCTCTCTGTGATTATAGTTAAAAGTCCTGTGAGAATTGGCCCCAAAATATTGACACACCTCTGTATGTTCAGGTTGTCTGCAAACTAGAGGGCAAGCACAGCGGCCCTTATCTTAAATGAAGATTTTGGATATGTAAAAACAAATAGAAACCAAGAGATTGTTAGCACACAGAAGTAACATGAGCAAGAGAATTGACTTCTCCTCATCCCTGAGCGATTGCCTGTTGACATTCTTGGCATTACCTAGTTTGTAACACCATTATAAAACCAGTACAAAAGCTGAAGCCCCATTTGTCAGAAACTTAAATGTATATGAAAACTTTGGCAGAAGCAAAAGATGGGTTGGTTCAAACTGAATCTTTGTTATTGATATGAATATGTAATAGGAAGATTCCAGTCTAAGTAACAATTATCAGGATAAATTTGCATATTTAGCAGCTGGAAGAAAAATTAAATATGGGATGCATCACCGTGCACTTTTTTTATTTTTAGAACCTCAGTTAATTACGTCTGGCACTGTCACAGCTGCTACATGATTCTTAAATACTTCCACTGAACAGTTTGCATCTTAATAGAGAGGTTGACTCCTGCACAAATTCTGTCCTGGATGCAATTTCATTAAATAATCTAACCGGCTGAATTATAAATACCCTATAAAAAAACATTCTGTTGTTCACTTCTCATGCAGTTCATCAGATGGAGAAAATAAGGAAGGACAGAAAAGTACAGCAGGTCCATTTTACCCATCTTACCTGCAGATGTGTAGCTATTACAGGATACGTAAATGAATAACCAGAATATATGGATTATATATTACCTATTTGAAGAATGGGCAAGTAACTATGCCCTCAACTCTGACATGATTGAAACCTTATCTGGTAACTTCATTTAATAGTTATGAAAAAGCTGCATCTAGCAATCTGGAAATTCACATTTAATATTTTATACTTTCAGAATTCTCAAAATTTATATAATTTCTGGAAACACTATTCAATCAAGCTTAATATGATTATGTTAGGAATTCTGCCAGTTCCTGAAATGAAGCCATTATCACATATTATTACAAATGTACAGCTTCATTAAAAAGCAGCCTAAATTCCCATGTGTTCTTGAGACAGAACATTACAGTAAAGCAATGAACAATAATTAGTAACATTAACAAATAATGACAAATAATTAGAAGTAGGCCTGGGAGAAGACCTTATTTGGAGACCAAAATATTTGGCGGCAAGCTTACTTTTTGCAAATCAGGATGATTCTGATATCCACACCTATATGCTTTCATCATATTAAAGAAGAAATATTTACATTTCCTTTGACTAAAAGAAATGTGGGCTTAAAGTAGTTCCTGCATATAAAGACATTTATATGACTACTGTCCCCACCACCTCCTTCTCTCCTCTCATTTATTGCCTAATGTCTTTCTGATTTTCTCTGATTACTTACCGTGTTTGCAGAAATCTGCCCTGCTCAGCTGGCATTGTAGGTAAGGAAACAGAGACACAAGAGAGAGAGGTTTGCCTTAATTCAACTGTCAAATATATGGTACTGCAAGAAATTCAGGCCTTGGTACTGGAAATATTTAAGCGTTTATTTCATTGAAGGAATAATGTGCAAGATTATGTGTTTATGTAGGTGTTTCTGTGATTACAGCCTATGGCTTATATATTAGAAACTAGCATGGAAGAATTGATAGAGCTCATTTATTTAATTCTTCTGAGATCCGAACTAGAAACTACTGCTGGAGACGGCAAATATGTACAAATTTTCCTATACAAACAAGAATTTTACAAAGATCAAACGCAGAGGATAAGTTGTGCAAGGATACCTGTCTCCTCATGCCACGTACCTGCCTGTTCTCCACTGGGATGAGGTGAGAGGGAGACGATGCAGGGCTTTTTCTGGATCAGTAAGAAAGGCTTGACAACAAATGGCTTAATAAGATAGCTGCTTTAATTAGAATGAGAAGAGCAGTATATGTAGAGATTAAATCTTCCGTCCCTTAAGTTGCTGGGCACCCTGCGTTTGTGCAGCACGGGGTGGAGCCCGGATGGGTTTTCCCACGGTTGCTGGAAGCACGAAAGCCATGGAAAACGTTTGGCTTCCCAAAGTCAAGCCTGTCCATGGAGAGAAGCTCTCCTTTTTGGTCCTGTGAGCTATTAGATACTTTACTTGCAAGAAAACAACTCTGTTCCTAAGGGATGCTGTAATGAGAGCTTCTTGCTGCACTTTCAGATTAAGGCAAGGCCAGGCAGGTGGGGTCACCGCTGGTACCCTGGGGGTTCCTCTGCTCCAGTGAGCTGGCTGAACTGACCTTGCAGCCAAGGAGTTTGTGCAGCACAGCCCTGAAGGCCACCCTGTATGTGCAGCTTAGTGCCATGCAGCGCACCGCAGTCCTGCTCCTACTGGGATTAACTGTGACATGGATCTCCAGCTCCTAAACGTGGAATGCTCTCCTGGTCAGGATCAGTACACTACCTAAGAGGAACAATCACCTTTTCTCGGAGAGTTCAGTGTCAGCAAGTCCCCCTTCATACTAGGCAGTTCGTGTTTACTTTGAGAGGTAAACTTTTTCAAGGCTGTGAAAGTATGCCTCCTTCTAATGAGGGGCTGTTGTATCACACAGCATTGCATAAGGAAAAGAAGGCGGAACAGGTAGGTTGTGTGAAATAAATACACATTTTCAAATGAAATGTTACTGTCTAACACTTTGTAAAGTCATTTTAGATCAATAAACGAACCATCTAGTAAATAAAAAAAATCATTTTCAAAGGGTATAATACAGGTACTTCTGTGTGTATGTTCTAACAAGGATGTTTTTTGTTTCAGAAATGAAGCACTGTTTAGAAGACACCTTTCCTATCTGCTAAGAGGTACAATAGACAACACCCTCATTTAGCTCCTCGTGGTTTAATAATAGCATATTATACATATTTATGGAATAACATAGTATATTTCACTGCATCCTACCACAGGACCTTGTGCTGTTATACTATTATGCTGTTGTCTAACCTAGTATTGTATTTTCTTGCAGATTACAGAAAAAAAGGAGGAACAATAGAACGTATCTTCACATTCTCTCTTTGTAAAAATGAATGGGATATCATAGCAGTGAGACATCAGTTGGCTTTGACTCAGGTGTTTTTGAAGATTTCTACCTCCAAGCTTGCATATATGATGACATTTCTTTTTAGTTTGCTTTGTGTTAATTTTTCTATTCAGGTTTAACTTTTTCTCTCTCCATGAGATATCAGTTTACTCCGCTTTTTACAGATTAGCAATGCACATCTGTATATTGATGCTATGTTTACATCAGAGGCTAGGTTAACACACAGACTTCTGCCTCAGGTACAGTCTTACTGTCATGTCAGCGTGATTTCTGGTGGAGCTAACCATTAATGACAACAGTAAAATAGGTATCTCTGTTTCCAAATGGAAAAACCTACACTTTGGAAATCACTCCGTCCGTTGCATTTCTCCACTGCTTACACACTGGCATTGTACCTTATTTTCTGGAGATTATATTTAATTTAGTAAATGTTTTAGCGGTAAACATATTAGAATATACTTGGTTGCGTTTTTAAAGTATAAACCCCAAATTCTAAAAATGTTTCTGTACAGGAAGGAAATGGTAATGTCAGTTAAGCTAATAAAAAAGATCAAGCTTAAATATAAAAACATAAGGCTGCTTTCCACATATGAGTAGTTTCAATTTTGGCTAGGAATAATGTAGGAATTGTTTGGAATTAATTGTTTTGTTGCTGTCTTGAAATATTTGGTAAAACGTACAGGATAACAAGTATCATATTTTTTCTTCTTTCCTGTGGGGTTTTAGTTTGTGCTAGAAGGAAAGGACAGGCTACAACAACTCTGTTTCTATGTATTCTCCATTTCTCTTCTATAAATAGCCATCTCCAGGTGCTTCTGTGCAGTAACCAATGCTGCTAAAGAATGTGAAACAGACTAAAAATTACAGTGGTCACATTGCCACCGTTCTTTTTTAAGATTTTAGGCTGCAATTAGATCATCATGGAGCTACTCACAAGCCATTTCATCCGCGCTCTAACTGGTAAATACTACATTGAATTTACCACATCAAGAGGAGCACTAGTCTCAGGGAGCTCAAGCTGGAGGTCATAAGAAAGGGTGGATTTTACACGCAGATGGGGGTGCTGACAGTGCGAGGCTAAACCAAGAGGGCCATGAAGGCTGCACAACATGGAGAATTGTGTTTCTGCTCTATTCCAGTTGCAGTGTAAACTACTGTTTGGTTCCCGAATACCAGGGAACGCAATGTGCAAATAACGAAGGTGGGGCTGGGTACCAGACATTTCCTCTGAAGAGCAGGCTGGGTTTTTTCTAACCAAGGGAACTGATGTTTTAATTTCCCATGATCATCATGTAGGTTGTACCAGTCTTGTTTTCCAGTATATTGCATTGCCTTAGGGGACTCGGTTTTGAGGGAATCACCGGCAGCATAGCGATGCTTTCTGGGATGTTGCTGATTGCTGTGCCCACACAGCACGGGCACATGCGTATTGCCTGGCAGCTTTTCCTCGAGTAGGCACTTCCTGCTCATTCTGTGTTGCCACTCAGTCCTTTTGTAATGGCTCCTCATCTATATATATTTTGCAAAGATAATATCCCCTTATGCATTGCCCCTTAACATTTTCCAGTTTCTGAACACCTCCTAACGTGCTGACTTACACTACTTAGTGTGAACATGCAACTCAGCATCACTTTCAAATATTAACATTAAGAGAATGCATTCAAAGTAATATCACTATACAATGGCGGTGAGAGTGATTGTATAGAAACGTTTGCTGGTCACACCTTGCATCGGTAAGCAGAGGAATTATGGAATTACCTGCCATAAAAGCTTTATCTTGGACACTTTGTAAATAACAATTTGCAGCGCTACTGCAACCTAAGGGCTTTATTTAGCCCTTTGTGGTGTCAAGCAAGTACAGCGTAGCAATCTTTGCTTATAAAGGAAATAGAAATGAAAAAGACATGAAAGTGGACTGAAGCCTTCTGGTTTAGTCAGTCCAGTTTGTTCTGGGTTTCTCTACAGCTTCCCTCTTCCAAAGAAGGAGCACTGGAGAAGAAATGTAAGGAATGTATTCAGACCCACTTGCTTTACATTCGGTGCTCAGAGTCCCTGTGGCCGTGCATCCCACCCCCACCACCCCCTTCGTCGCCTTGTACCTGGGCCGCTCTAAGTTGCCTGACAAGCCTTGGCCTCTGAGCAAAGGATTTGGTGGTTGAGAGCCCCTCGACCCTGTCAAGCACTCTTGTGCAGCCAAGGAGGAGAATGGCACTGAGTGTATCAGGAACCGATCGCCTAAACAAGGTACAGAAGAAGAACTAATCAATTATCTCCAGACAATCCTGGCTAAAACTTGAGAAATCACCTGCCTGGATTCTGGAAATTCACTGATGCCTAAAGTCAATCATCTCCCAGTCCTATAAACAGTGGTCCCAACTGAGATCCTTTGAGCTCTCCTGGACCACAGCGGGCTGCGACCAGCACCTCCCTCTGAGTGGGATGCCTCTCGGAGACCATGAACCCTCAAGTTTGCCATCAGCTCAGAGGCTCGGCTGATCACCTGTTGAGCGACGCAAAGCATTCAAATGTGAGTATTTGACTGAATTCGAGGGAGGTATTTAATAGGTTCCTTTGTACATATCTGTCTCTTTTCTCTATATGTCTTCATGTGTCTCTATCTCTACACCTATATGTGTTGTGTGATTAAGGAATCACTTAGTAAGTTTTATGTTGATTATGCTGCTAAGTTTTATATTATTTGATGCTGTGATTTGTCTCAATATTGTTAATGAAATTAATTGCTGTTATTTTGTATTAGATTGTTGCCATCCTAAAGTTACGCCAAGCACTACACCAGAATCATGGATACCCTACCCCTTTAGTCACAAACCGTTGACCAAGTCTGGGAGTAGGGGTGGATTTCAGTCCACTGTGAACCTCGTGACCTAACAGGAGGGTATCCCCTACTTTCTGTCCTCAAAATACACATTAACTCAATTGGATACAGAAGTAAATCATTCCGATTTAATTGTAATTTGGTTTCTCTCTGCTTACATTTTCCATGTTGAATAAGTAACAGAGTGGACCTTGCCATCAAATTCTGTTAAGTCACGCTTTTTACAAATTTGTATTAAAATCATTCACTTTCTGATATCTTTGGCAGCGATTCTTTAAGGAGCCTAAATTATTCATTCGCAACAGTCAACCTCCTGACTTTGACTAAAAGACTCTGAAGAGATACGCAGCCAAGATAGGTAGCATTAGGGTCTCAGTCCTGGTGCTTCCTTCTCGTCCAAGGGTCTTTCAGTCTGCTTCTTTCTCTGCAACCAGCCATCTCTGTAGACTGGTGTGGAGGACTGTCAAAGGCAAAAGGCCACAGCTCTGCCAAATGAACGCTTCCTCCTTCACCTAAATGTTCACAAGTAGAGCAGCAGGACAGGGGCTGAGCCACTCCCAAAGCCCCATTTCTGGTACGAGCAGCCTGAACGCACTCACTAGGAGGGAGAGGCACTTTTCCCCACTGTTTGTTCATGTTAGAATATTAGTGAAAATCCATCCCTTGTGATTAGTCATTTCCCAAAGGAAGTGTAGGGATTTTTTTGGTATATCCTTTTACTGGAGTTGATGAGGGAAACCAGAAGTTTGAATGTTATTTTCAATGGAAAAACAATAAGAGGGAGGTTAGGTAAATGAAAAGGAGGAAGGATGGACTGAGGAATGGGAAAACACAACACAAGGAAAAGGGGAAAGAAATAAAAGTAAGGAAAACAAAGGCACCATGAGAGCATTTAATTATCTTTTATTTTTCTATCGGTCTCTGTGTTGGCACAGTCACTGTATTTCACTTCTGTGTCATTGGTATTCTACAGCTTCCAAAAATAGAAAAGTGAACTTAGCTATTTTACATGAGAAAAGGAAAGTAAAATAGGAGACAAACAGAGATGCATTATAAGGGAAATTATTTTATTCAGTGAGTGAATGAAGGGAAAGAGTGACAAGAGCTTCATTGCTTTAATTTATGCCTTTTGAGCTATATCCATCTGGGAGCTTTGCCTTCAACAGAGGCAGCTTCAAGGTGGTGGTGAGGAGACTGTTACTGCCCTCCATAGCCTAGAAATCATAGTTCTATTTCCTTTGATGGGGTGTTGAGACTAATTTTTAGAAATTATTGTAGAAATATTACCTTTTATATATACTTCAGAATTACAGAAGTTAAATTTTGTGTAGAGACGAGTGTCATAATACTTGCTCTTCACTTGTCTAATTCAACCTCGGGTATCCCTATAGTTTCTAATCAGACCTGACTAGTTAAGGAAAGCCTGAGAAAAAAAAAAACAAACATTCAAATTTTGTTTAATTTTTGAGTTACTGGGGTAAAAAAAAGATCTGCATTTATTTTCAAGGTTAAAAAATATTAATATATAACTTGCTTACAGCAGTATTTTACCCACAGTTTTTAGCTGGGTTGGTCTGTCATGGAGGTGACTGTCAAATTGAAAAATAATAAGGTCAGGAATGAAGCTGTCTTATTTGTAGCATGAGGGCATTTGAAATGTTTTTGCTAAAGCATGATTCTAACCAGAAATGGCATTTATTAATAGCCAAAAGGATTTTGGCCAATATCTAGTCATATTTCATAGACATCTGGAGTGATCACAGCAAAGGAAGAGCCTCAACAGGGGAATCCTGAGGTTGTTTACTTGCAGCATTGGCAGAGCATTGGTCACAGATTCAATTCATCGTAAGAGCATCCCTGTTAGAAAAATATTCAATCTTCTGCTGCAGATGCAGAAGATAATAGCTCAAGTGGCCAGAGGGGATCATTGTGATCACCTATTCTGAACCTCTTGTGGGGATTAGTTCTGTTTTACGCTGAGTGGGTGTTCATCATAAAACAGATAAAGTCATGGGAGGATAAGGTAAGAGTACCAGTCACTAGGCTACGGAGAATACATCTGCATGATGTTTCACACGAATACAAAGCTCTTTCTACCTGTTCGACCAAGCAGTCACACAGCTGTGATTAGTGCAGTTTTGAGGCTAAGCTGGTAGTAGTGGTAATGCTAGAAGACACAGAAGGTACTTCTAGGTGACTGAAGTGAGTTGATTGGAAATTGTGTGATGAATGTAGAATTAAACAGTATCTCAGCTCCCTTGAGGGAATCCAGGTTTCCAGACAACATCCAGACACTATGAGTGCTGCAAAGTTGCATTCTTTTTGACAACACACAGATGTGTGATTAACTTTAAAAACCACCAGAAACTATTCTTTAGAAACAAGTATTTTAAATCTTACCTGCTCATCTTGCCTTTTTTGGTTTTTTTTTTACATCTCTGTCTTAAGGGCTCTTATTTTTGGGGTCCCATTTATTAATCACTCATTCTAATCCATGTTGTGTTTTTTTCTTTGGATAAAAATGATTTTTCCTCTCAGGCTAAGATTGACAGCTCTCTCATCTTTTAATATTTCAAGTACTATAGCCACTTCTGCTTTGTACAGTCACATGCTGTGCTGTAAATATGTCATCTACATAATATTAATATATGTAATTTCTTTACCAGATAAGTCTTTGCTCTGCCTAAGTGACTTAAGCAAAATTCATGATATTAAGTATTAAATTTCTATTACATTTTTGACAGCGCATTTTGGAGTTTACTGCATCTGTAGAGAAACCTGTCCTAAAAAAATGAAAATTCTATCTCTATTAAAACACTTAGTGTTTGAAGACTGGCTCAACAGATGTGAATTATGTATCATATCTGCCTGCTGCTTGCCAGTGCCAGATTAGAAAAGAATGTTTTTCATTTTGTTTGAGTGTTTATAACTGGAGAACTAAAGGAATGCAAAATTTGACACAATTTTGTTTCAAAAATGCAACCACTAATTTCTAAGACTGAAGGAAGTATATAGGGATATTTCTCCCAGTGTACTGCTGTGATCTACAGTGTCAAACAGTTGTGACCTACAGGACTTCCTGAGCCTTGTAACTACATGTCAGAGTTTTTCTTCCATGAATTTGTCCAATTGATCTTTAAACATTTATGTTTTTGATGTCCATAACATTCTGTGTGAACAAATTCTACAGATTAACATTTGTATTATGAGAAATTACTTCCTACTGTTTTTCTTAAGTGCTTTGAGGGGTAACACAGTTTGGAAGCCTCTCAAATTACAATATTTAAATAAGATTTTGTAGGAAAAAACTGTCAGAGAAGTGTTAAAGCACAAGTTAAGGGGCTTGTATTTTACTTAGCTTCTATTGGGGGAGAATTGTCAAAGAGAGAGCTTTTGTCAAAGCACTGTCCAAACTTTTTAATATTGTGAGCTGCTTGAATAATAGATTTAAGACTGCTTTGAGCGTATTATAGGAAGGGTTTTTCCTGTATATATGACATGCTTCATAATAATTCCTGAATCTCTGCATTTTCTTCTCTTGAGAAAATTAAATAGAAACTTTCATTTAAAATTACTTATCTTTGCCTGGTGAGAGACAATGTGGTCAGATGTGGGAGCTGAAAATTCACCAGAGAACCATTGCTTTAGGGTGATCTTTGTGAAGCCCTGTTGATTTCAACTACTTACACTTTTAAAACATTTTTAAGTATAGATCCGAAGTCCTTTAGCCTGTTTATTTCCTCTTCTGAAAGATGTGTTCCTACTACCTCATTATTAAAATTTATATGTATGAAAAATTGGGTCAGAATACTTTTTATTTTAAATGAAAGGGTGAAAAGAGTCATTGAATACTTCTAATTTCTAATTTGTCCCTACATACTTCAGCTGTTATCTTGTACTGTACCCTAGCAATGTGTCATTGCTTTCAGTTGTGTGTGACTTTTTTGGTTTTCAGAGCATTAACAGGATTCTGATGTAACCATTTTAGTCTTATAGTATACTTCTTGTTTTTCTTGCTTGTTGAAATAATTCACTACTCTCTTTACTGTTATTCCTTTTTGCCTTTCGGACCCTTTTTCCCCCTTGAGATTTCATTCTCATAGGAACAAGTTCCTTGAATTTGTTGAAGACATTTTTGATTGTGGTCTGAAAGGTAAAAAAGGAATTTTTTTTTTTAATAATGTGTGTTAAAGTCAGTGTTATGTTTCTTGGGGACTGGCTTTTGGGTTTTGAATTCTCAGAACTGTCAGTGCCATGGTATACTACTATCTAACAATGCAAAACTCTTTAATGTGAGATACTGTTATAGTTATTTTGCGTTCTTTAGAGGTTTTGTTCTACTTGTATACGTTCATACAGCTATCAGTTTGTTGCAGTTTGAAACAAGCAGTTTACTAAGCAAATTGTCTGTCATAGATCTTTCAGAGATCTATGTGAAGTGATCGATACAGTAATGAAAATAGCTTGTTTTACACTTTTATTATTATATCACGTAATTTACTAAAATTGTAGCACTTATTTTGCCTAGGGAGAAATCAAGGAAGATGTTAAATGACCTGCCAAAAATTGCAGAGAGAATATAGGTCACACGTCACAACAACTGCTTGTTTCTATGTCCCCACTTACATCTGAGTCTAGATCTGCAAAGCAGGAAAGTGTATCATCTAATCTGAAAACACTGTTGTAAAAATCTAAAGGACAATGGGCAGAAACCAATGTTTTTCAACTTCTCCATAATTAGTATGACCCAAGGAGGTCACACCATCAGCAACAAGATTTGCTGGTGGGCTCAGTATGTGGAACAGCTGTGCATGAGGCACTGGACATTATGTGCCAGCTGTGGCCCTGTGTCTCTGAAAATTGCAGCCCATGGACACTCCTTTAACTAAGGAAACGATAAAACTGTCAAGACTATATTAATAGCTTTACGGAAAAAACTGGGGGATGCCTTCATCGTACAAATCCACATGTATTTCACCGCCCACTTCCTGAGGCTCTCTTAATATTCCTACAGACCCATCTGTGTGCTGTGCTGCGCGTGGAAGGTGGCTTTCAGGGCTGTGCGCTGCTGCCCAAATTCCAGGGCTGTGGGAAGAACCCAGCCAGCTCACTGGAACGGAGGAGCCCGCAGGCAGCACCTAACAGCGCAGCAAGACGTTCTCGTGTGAACACCCTCCCTGTTTGGCATTGGTAACAACAAGCAGAGTTGTTGTCTCGCAAGAAAAACCCTGTAATATCTCAAATAGCCAAAACGGGGTAACCCTGCCTACGGACGCGGTCTGCACGCGGTCTGGATGGATCGGAGGCTTGTTCACGTGCCGCACGGCTCAGGGTTCCCACCATCTACAGAGACATAAGATTGTCTTACGTGTGGAGCGGAAGTGAGCGGACTCACACGAGCTGCAGGCGCAGCGGCGGCGCATGGCAGCCCTTGGGCAGAAAACTCTGGGTCAGTTATGGTATAATACAGGCAGGGCGTGAAATGTACCAGTGCCATGAGCAAACTATTTAAGGTCAACTGTAAAACCAGACAGGTTGGAAACAGTAAATACTGTTTCCGCACCGCACTGAATGATTTAGAGATAAATTTTCAGTCTAGAAACGGATGAGGGAAGTACAGTCACAATTTTGCAATGTGATCCTGTCTTGAAATCCCATACTAATAGTGTACTTCAGATTTATTGAGTTATGTGTAGAATGACAACCATGTGGTGAAACTGTTCTAAGATGACATGCACGTGATTATTCCAAATGAGGCTGAAATGAGACTGTATTCAATATAAACAAGTAACAGTCATGAAATGAATGGCTGTTCTATAGTTAACGTAATGTACTGTAATATGATTTCAGGAAGGTTACCCACTTTTTAAGCGTAATTCTATGTGTTAATATTCTTCAGAGGACAAAAATCTTTCTTGATCTTCATGCAACACTGTCGTCAGCCTTTGACTTCCAGGCAGTTCTGAAGATATGAAGGAAGTAAGTTGCTTGATGTTTTCAATCTCATGTACCTTATGATAACCATGACATTTATTTCCAAAATGAAGTTACTTAACATGCAGGGGCAAAGGGGATTACAGTTCTACTGAAGTGTAAGCATTCAGCATAAATCCCAAACTGTGACAAGTAACTGCGTTTGTATTCCTAGGTGTTATCTATACAAATACTGTTGAGATCAAGACACAAATGAGATTAAAATAGTGAACCCTCTGGGCTAAGGAGCCACATTTAAAGCTGGGATATTCATCCTTGAAAAAATAACACTCAGTAAAGTGTGTGCCATGACAGGTAGGGACGGTAAGTACCTAAACAGCAGTCCATCAGTCACTAAGAGAGAAGACGTGTCCAAGGAAGGTTTTAATTTGTATGCAGAGGAGCTTGGTACTATTTTTTACCTTAGCACATACTGATATTATGAAAAGCCAGTTACAAGGTATCATTCCCCTTCCATTAAACTTCATGTGACAGAATGCATGTTTTTAAGAGCTTTCCAGCTCCCTCAAGGGAAAATATCTTTTGCTTTACTGTGAATGTAAAGGATTCCTTAGATTTTGTAGAACCTATCTGATCCAAAAATATTCCATGCATGAAAAGTCAAGCTTAAAAGGGAACTGTTTAAGTATAGAAAGATTTGGCGTCTCTGAAACAGCTCTCTGTACTTATGATCAGAAAACATATAGTGTTCAGATAAAATAGGCTCCATCTTAAAAGGTCTGCTCCAAGTGCATAGTCTGAGTTTTGATGAGTTCAAAGCCTGCTGGGATAACTTTCTGAATTATAGGGAGATGAAAAGTTTCATCACAGGCTGTTGATTCTGCTTCTCCGCTTCCACAGGGTGCAGCAAATCAGCAGAGCTGCACATGAGCTCTGGTCCTGCAGAGCTCCCGATCGCTTAGACCGCAGTGTTTAGCTGCTCAGCAAGACTCTTCTCGCTGCGATGTTGCCGCATTCCCAGATTTTGCAGGGCTAGAGTACTACAGAATTAGGTCCTTTCAGCATGATTAGCTCTTTCGTCAGTCTCAGAGTTGACACATTACTTTTTGCCTAAAAATTTCAAGGTAAAGGAAGCATGGATATTGTTGTTTTGGTTGGATTGTGGCAAAAATGTAACCTGTTTTTATTTCCTGCACAATAAGCACAGTTCTAACTTTAAAATAAGGTAAGTAAATGTGTGCAATTAATTATCTACATAACAATGGTGGATCAATACCATCAATAAATAAAGTTTGTTAGGTGTTTTGAGATTAAAAAATGAGATATATTGCCACAGCTAGCACCTGTAATTTTAATTTACATATATTGAGTTTTGTTTTGTTTATTGGCAAAAGAAAGGCTATTCTGAGAAGAATTTATAAAAGGAAAATTGCTTGGGTTTAATTAAATAAAAAGTCAAAGATACAGGGGGACTAAATTGTTGCAAGTACTCTTGAAATCTTTTCATTTCTAATGGTCAATTTGAATCAGAGACTGCAGGGTCAGACTGATGAGCAATGGTAGACTAGCTTGGGATCGCTATGCAGGCAGCTCAGTTTCTCAACAGCCAGATCTTGAAACACCATTGTTCATAACACAAGATTTTAAAGTAACCGTAATCACTCCCATAGTTTAGGAGAAGCAGCTGTCAGATATTTGTGCAACTGGTAGAGGGTGGGCAGATGACAGTACTACCCTTGTAAGTGGTCTTAACCCAAGAGGCTCCTCATTACAAGTCAGCGTCCAAAGCAACAGGGTTATGCAATGGTTGCTCAGCAGCGTAAATAAATGAACTGAATAGTATAACATCTTTTCTTGTAAATGGAAACTGTCACACCTGGTGTGCTAGTAGGAGCCTTAAACCCGTGGAAACCTGTAGGGAGGGAAGACAAATTTAGAAAGAGGACATCCTAAATGCATGCCACCTTTATTACAGGTATGCCATGTATGGTCTCTTGGGAAAACAAAAAGGCAAGCTAGGAGTTAATCAAATGTATGTATAGTAAGTACTTCTCACACTTACAAAGTTTTTGTCAGACTTGGAGATGTCAGTGAATTGTGGCAAGGGTCACAGAAAAAAAGAACAAACAAGAACCACAAGGATAGTAGCAACCACTCGCCTATTCTACAGAGTATCACTTATTTCCTTCATTTATCACTTGAATAAAGAGGAAAATGAAACAGTCAAGTTTTGTGGGTCGAGCTAGATGATGTAAATGATTAAGTCCTGTTTTGGACTAGATACTGTTTTCTTGGTAGGAAATATGATAGTTCAGAAAAACGGTTGCTGTGAAAAGAACAAAATCATAACATTGTAATCTGCATCTCTTCAATGCCAGTTAGATGCTTTGAACGTTTAAGGACTTTTAATTTGCCATTGAGTAGAATGGCAACAATCATAATGAAAACCGATACCCTTTTCAAAGATGATGTGGTAGGGTTGGTTAGGCATATGACTACAGACAAAAGTGTGAAGCCATGCCAGTCTCCAAACAGGCCCAGGCAACACAGCAAGAAACATGCTGTATCACCTGTATTCCCAAACTTGCCTTGGGTGGCAGATGCTCAGTGATTTTGTCTACAAAACCGTTTTGTTTGTATTCATTTTGTCTATAAAAGCAAAAGGTACAAGCTTCTGTTAGTGAAGCAAAGGGTTGAGTTCTCAATCGTTAAGCTAGAAATTGTTACAGGTAAAAATACATTTAAACAAAATTATTTAGAGTGCCTGCAATCAAGGTTGTGTTCTAACTGCAACCAATTTAACATGAGAAATGAAATCCAGTAGGCCAGCTAAGCAATGTTTTACCACGTAGTGATCTTTCTCAGGACAGTCTCACCAGGCGTGGATGCTAACTCTACGTGTCTGCTAGATGCTTCTCACTAAGGGTTACTGTTTCGTAAAAGGTCAACTTCCTATTCTGACAAAGAGGAGTTAAAGCTCATTGAAGCAATTTTGTTCATTGACATATAATGAGAAAGAAAAATGTGAGGTTGGTTACTTGAGAGATTATGTATGTCACTTGCTATTTTGAAGGCTTTGCTAAAATGTGTTTTGGAAATTCATGACCAAGAAATTTGCCAATAGCTTATTCTTCAGTTAGCACACCGTGTCATAAAATTTAGCACCTATAAAATCTATCACAAAATTGGTTTAGCAATTTGTAAAAGAAATATAACTTGTCTTTCTATCCTTTGTCTTACAAAAATTAAAAAATTGCGAATGGGCAATCTAATAATCTAATATTTTACAGAACATAGTAAGATCTTTCTAACTGAAATATACAGAAGTAACTAATTTGTAGGATATAGCTAACCAGATGTATGTGCCAATGCTTACAAATTTAAATACACTCAAGATTCTCACATTCATTTGATACGTGAGGAAAAACTGTTACACAACCTCATATAGGTTATACTTACCTATACTATACTTCAATGTATTTTTCAGTATGTGAGCTGGGTAATTAAATGGAAGCAAAAGTTCATTTTCATTTTACCTTACTTTGTAGCAGCATGGTTGACAAAGTTAACATAAATACTGGCATCTGCAAATGATAGTTATTATCAACAATCAAACCGCTTGGTTGCAGTCCCCTTTTTTTTCTCAGTTTTGCTATAGCAGTCTCATTTCTGTCTTGAAAATAACAGAATGGGCATTGGGGTATTTCTTTTTCAACTGCACAAGTAGCAAATGACGATTGAAATAAATTTGTTTCCAAAGCTCAAATCACCAGTGATCACATGTAAATATCTGTTCTTTCTGGCCAAGTCACTATTTGTTTCAGCTGTTTTGTCAGCTGAAAAATGAACGGATATATCCATGTCAATACTTAAATGTATGTTCAATTCTGCCAAGCTATAAGCAGGTTGGAAAACAGCACTACTTTATCTGTTGTTACAGCCAAGTGGTACTCATGACGACTGTTAGACATTTAATGGCAGTTCCTGCAGACAGAAAGATGAGAACAAACATTGTGCTTGAGTGATGTAGTTTGTGGGATACCTTTTGTCACTGGACTTCACAGATCTGGCTTACGCCTTAATTTTATACTGGTGTAAAATTTTGCTAAGAGTGTATTTCCCTATTGGTAATAGGGAGCAGACACATGTTTTTTCTACGAAGAGCCATGTTGGTGAAGAAGGCTGCTGCCAACTAGCCTCTCCCAATTCGCTAGTTCCATCTGTCAGAATTGCTGGATGAACCACTTGTGTGTTTCCTAACCTGTCCCTGGCAAAGACCACGTAGGCAAACCTGCAGGCAGAGCGGAGGCAGAGAGGTGGCACGTTGCTGGGAGCAAGGCAGTATATGAGTTCTGGGAAAAAACAGTCCAACTGCAGCCTTAGTGTTACAATGGCTGATGGGGACACCGTGACGCCAGCACGGATAAGCTTCCGCTGCTAAAGCCCGTGCTTCAACGCAGGAATGGCGTGGGCCGAATTCGGCTTAAACTGAACTCTTTCTGGAAGGATGATGTGCCTGAATCATACTGTTGTTAAAGCAGTACAACTAAGTGGCACAGGAATTTAAAGGATTAACAGGAGCACGTAACAGTAAATTAAGAAGACTAAGGCACAAATTGAGTTTCAGTCTGCTGCAGGGGCTGAAAAAATGTGGAAAGTAAAGTGAACTCATGTTGGTGGGGGCTACAAAGGAAGATACAGTTTGGCAATGTAGGAAGGGGGAAAGGAAATAAGGGAGGAAGCAGAGAAGGCTGAAGCGTTCAGCTATCTCTTTTGCTTCTCTCTTCACAGAAAGACAATTAGAGCTTATTTATGACTGCTGCCTGAACGAAACATAGTTTTAACTAAGGGTTGAAGAACTGGCAAGAAAATGGAAGAAAGAACCTTGAAAAAATACAGACACAAGTTATGTGTATTCCAGTCAGCACTCTGTAAACCTCAGCTATTATTTTCAAGGTCTCTTCAAAGAAAAAGGAAGAGTAGGAGAAAGGCAACTGTGATACTTATCTTTAAAAAAGGCAGGCGGAAGGGACAACATGATGAGTTACAGAGCAGTCCCACTTGATCCTGATTCTTATGAAGATATGGGAACAAATTATATGTGACCGTTTCAAAGCATGTGGATATTAAAGCAATTAGACAGAGCCTGCATGGATTTATCACAAACAAATCATGTCAAATCTATTGAATTTCATTCTTGATAGAGTGACATAGTAAACAAAGTGGGAAACAGCTGTTATACCTATTGCCGTTTATGAGAGGCTATACTGCTGTTGCCTTTGACATTTTGTAAAGCAAACTAGTAAATCAGGTTCCAGATTAAATTACTAGTACATTCATATACCACTGGTTGAACGACTGGTCTCAGAAATTAGCTATCAATGATCTGCTGTTAGAGAGAGAGGGAGAGAGAATTTCAGGCTGGGTCGACAGGTTACTGCCCCAAAGCCTTTGCTTAACAGTATTCCCATTCATAGTTGAATACATATTATACTTAGGCAGTTTCCAGGTAACACCATGATAGGAAAGGTTTCAGTCACCCTGAGACGCAGTATCAGAATTCAGACTTGAAACATTTTTTTTTGGCATAAAAAAAGTGAATGACGTTTTTTCTTATTTAATTCAAACATTAGGCTGAAAACGCCAGACCTCTCTGCCAGTAGTAGGACAGTTGTTCAGAAGGTTGTGGTTTAAATAAATTAACAACTGTTATTATCGTTTGCATGAATCCTTATTTTATAAGCATAGACAGTAAATTGCTTTCTGGCCCCAGGACACACCTGTGCTGATCCTCTCCTTTTAAAATATAAAATGGTCGGAACAAGGGTGTAGATGAGATTTTACTGTGTTTCAGAGAAGGCCCAAATTATAATGGCATTAAAAGGCTGTCAGTTGCATGCAGCTGGTATTTTTTAGTCTTTCCCATTGTTGTTATCACCTATAATACTGTAAGTGAAAAGAAAATGCAGATCTAGAGGACATAGTTTGTAGTAAGGTTGTTCCCTCAGTCTTGATGTTGACTCCTTTGCTTTTATCTCACTTTTTTTTTTTTTTAATTTTGCCTCAAAGCAAAACTAGCAAAATGGATCTAAATCTTCCCATGTTGCATCCAGCATTCATGAACAGAAAAGTATGAAAAAATTGCTTGATATTTTCCCCCAGTAATTTGTTTTCTGGGATATCAAAAAAGCCCACAAAGTAAAGCAGGACAACTCTTAATATGGAAGCTGACACATCAGGCATTTGTCTTCTCAGCAATTTTCATGCGTGCTGCATTTAGTTTAAAAAACAAAACCAAAACAGAAGTAGTAAGATAGATTGGATTTCTTGACAAGGACAGGCTTGGTCAAAAACTCAAAGATTAACAATACCCTTTCAGAATCACTCTGCTTTAACATATGAACCCAATGGGATATAGAGGAAACTGTTGGATAATGATTCAAGTGACTTAAGAAATAAGTGATTTCATTTTTTTCTAACTGGAAGGAATAGATGTAAGAGAATGGCAGCATAGCGGGGAGCAAAATTACAGTCCTCACAGGGTGGCATCATACGCAGCAGTCAGGACCTCTTTGTCTTGACTTGCTGCTGTTAAAATATCTAAGGATTTTGCCAGAGTTGCTTTGCTTTACCCAATGAAAGTTTTACAGTCAGTCACACAATTTTTTTTTTTTTCCTAAGCTACTGCTGCTTTTGTAGAGCAACACACTGGAGTTGTAGATAGTGCAGGCATATGACAGAAGAATAAAATAGCTGGCATTAAGTTCTCAGGTTTGTTTTTTTGTTTTTTTGTTTGTTTTTTTTCCTGTTAGCTTCTGTTCAGCTTTCTTGGTGGTACTGTTGGCATATTAACATGCCTTTAAGCTCACATCTTGCCTTCTCAGTGTAGTGCTTGTTGGTGTATTTTGTTTTTCAAACCTTCTCCACATTCCCCTTTCCTTTGGGCTACTTTTTTATTTAAAGATAAACTGCTTGATAACTGAGTCAGAACAAAGCACTCCAAAAAACTCAAAAGGTGACTGAACTATCGTGTCTACCCTAAACTGAGGGCTATGGGGACACAGGTTCCAAGTATTCTGAGAAAGGACATTCTGAATGCGTCTTTGCTACCTATAGTACCAAGACTCAATGAACCACTCCCTCCATGTGAGCAGAACTGAAGATTTTAGCAGCCTTGGGGAGGGCTGAGTAGGAGGACTGCTGTGCCATCTACAGGGATCAAACTAGTCCCAGGTCTTCATGAGGATCCTTTTTTTCAGTATGACTATCCTAGCATGTACTCCAAAGAGAAAGCACTCCTCTCTGGAGCCAGACATCACAGCTCTCCACATGTGACTGACACCAAAATAAACTAAATTTATTTGTGTCTCTTAACGAGGCTTGTTTCATTGAGTCAGAGAAGAAACTACACAGCTTGAATTAGACATGAAGGGAAAGGGGGGCCGTGCACAATCGTATATACTGACAGAGCCACGAAAAGCATTGCCATGTGGGATACACATCCGCACTGGGCAGAACCACAGTCCTGTAGTAACACGGGCATCTAGATCAGAGCAGGCCTCTCCAGTCAAATTTCCTTTCCACCTCTTCCCTTCTTCACCCTCTGCCCCAAAAATGCCATTCAAAATATAAGAAAAGAGCTGTTGCCAGGCAACTTCCTGCCGTATCTTGAAGTCAATTTTTCATATGGATGCTTGATGCTGATGTCTGGATGGATGCATTAGGCAGAAGATACTTCTTGAACTGTTAACGAAAAAAGAATAATCACACCTTTCCTAATTTTATATGCACTAGATAGGGATCAGGCTTATTAATTATTGACTGCTTTTCCAATCAACTTTTTCATTAGTCTTCATAGAATGTGAGTTTAAAGTGTAACAGATGAAATAAACTTTGCACTAACATGAGATCAGGTAATCATCTTGCTGAATAAATAGAAAAAGAGAACAGCATTATAACTGAGATTCTTCACTGCAATCTTCAGTTCTCCTGCTGTTTGACTATCAACTTGTCAGTGCTTAAATAAGCTTACAAATATTTCCCTTGAAATGCATGTTTTAAACCATATACTTATTACAGTGCTGTGGCTTTATTTCTTAATGTAAATTTTGCATTTTAGCTCAGTAATTTGTTGTAACAAAGCTCCCTGCTTCCAGATGGAAATAGGAACTAATCCATGTAATTTCATTTTAATCTTAATAATGAGGGGTGGAGGGAAAAAAGAATAGGGAAGTCTAACTGATCACCTGGGGAGAAGGAGACTTTACTTCATTTCCTTTTTTCTAATTAAGTAATGTAATAATGGATGAGTTAAACATGTATATAGTGGAGATGGTCCTATCATCAGTGCAATGTCGGTATAAAATGAATGTTTTCCTTCAGTTTAATTGCAAAATTGTGATGAGCACAGGAAGCATTTATTAAAATCCATATTAAATTGATCAGATCTGAAACAGCATGTTTATTAGTAGTCTTTCATTTTGCATTTAGAATTTGTTTTTGAAGCTGAAACTGATAATGACTATTACGAAAAAGAGATCATTTAGCCAATTCTTCATATTAAAGGTGAGATATATGGGAAAAGTGTTCCTCTGAGAATGCCACAATGGTCAAATGCATGGATATTCCATTCTATTAACATTGCTGGTTTGGAAGCAGAAATGGGGAAAAAGATCAGAAATATCACTGCATTGCCATAAATGACCTACTTTTGTCACTGGGAATCTATTATGCTTTTGCTACTGGTTAAGACCCTGTGTGAAGAAGTGAAATGGATATTTAATAAGTCAGGAAGGAAAAAAATAAATTGCAAAGTTTTGTGAATTGTAAGGAAGAGCACTTAAACTTCTCTTTTCCCTCATATAAGCAGGAATGAGGTGGCAAAAAACCCGTAATGACCTGTTTTGAACAGCATTCGATGGCGAAGCCGATTCTCCTTGTCACTTGCTCATTCATTCTCTTGTGACTTCCTAGACTTCTATTCCTGGCTACGTAGCGGCACACGTCCAGCAAGGAGAGCAGAAGGTAAATTTCTCAGGCAGCTACGCAGGACAGTCTAGCCTTTAGCCTGGTGACCAGCCACCAGTTTAAAATGCAGCTGCGTGGGATGGGTTTAGCTGACGTTACAGCTTGTTGGCACCAAAAGAAGAACAGACCCTGCTCCTCAGTGCTCGTCCTTTAACCGTTGCCCCTGACACCAAGACGACCTCCGTAAGCTGATTTAATTCCCTGTCATGGCAGGAATTACCATAGGAAAAGGAGGGTGGGTGTTTGTTTCGGGTTTTTTGGTGTTGCTGTGTCACTCGGTCAAGGCATCTCTGTGAAGGGTCTGGCAAGCACCGGAGCAGGTAACAAGGCGCGGACGAGACCATGGGGCAGGCGGAGGGAAAAGGCAGGGAGATGGGTGTCGGAGGACATTTCACCTGCAGGTGGCATCAGAACTTTTATAAAGCCACAGGCAAAAAACCAGAGAGGTGGGTTTTAATTTCCCTTGCCCTCTGTGGGGGGCCAGAAAGCCAAACCTCCTGCTTTCTGCATAGCTCCTTTAGCAATTAGCCTGTTGCACACAAAAATGACATGCGCTGCCTCTTCCCCGGCTCTGCACGGAGCTGGTGCTGTGATCTAGGCGTGCCAACCAGCATGGGATAACTTTTTTGTTGAGGAAAAAGAATAGTAAAATAAATACATGCTACATGCTAAAATAGCAAGTAAATTTAGATAGGATTAGAGAATATTTAACACATTTAAATCCCTGTTACCATGTCTTGTCAGTACTTGGAGTGACACCATGTTGCAGTGTGGCCAGTAACATGAGCTTAAAATATGGAACTTCATCTCCAGCAGGTATTAAGCAACTTTAAAACAGATTAAGCAGCTGCTTGTGTTGCACACCCACGTTGCTAGCACCAGTGGAACTGAACAGGAAATATTTGTAATGGTTCCTTTTGTTGCCCCTGTATCTCTTTACATCTTTTTCCATTTGGTATAGAAGGCCCACCCATCTTTTAATCCGTATCTTTGCAATCATTTTTATTCGCCTTTAATCTTCACCTATATTCTCAGCTGATCTTCAGTTCTCCCAATATCCAACGAACCGGAGCACACACACACACATACTTTGCACGCTTTCTAAAGGCACATGTATTTCCCATATCTGCAGAACATGCAGCCTCCAGTTGTCACAGCAGAGGAATTGGAGTGGGATCTAGCTTTAGCTGTCAGTAATAATGAATTTCTACTTCTTTCTGCAACTGGCATGGGCTTTTTTAGCTCTTTATGGGTAACAGTGGGGAAGTAGACACCTAGAAAGGATTGAAAAATATATAGCAAATTGCTTTAGTTCTAAAACTCAGTACCTCTGAAAATCAGGTCTAAGTCACCACATTCTGAGGTATCTTAACGTGTTTTGGTATAGGCACTCCCAGCTGCATCACCCAACCTATTTCTCCTAAGGCTATGATTAGAGCCATAACAAGGGTGGAGTACACAGATGCCTAGCATAGGTGCAGCTATTTTTGATGAGGATCTGCACTGCATTTGTTTTGTGAAGAGGACTATATTCATATAACCTTGATCCCACCAAAGTGCCAGGACTTAGTGTTTCTTAGTGGCCAGCTACCCTGCAACCTGGTCTATAAGAATCAATGGAAAAAAATAGGTAGAGGAGCCTAAGTAAAATTTTGACCTACAATATGATGTTAGTAATGGAAAGATCATGGTTGTATAATATCTTGCTTCAAGTATTATGGGGGTGGATACCTGGATCAAACCAGAACATCTTAAAAGCTTTTTGGTGTACATACATCAATCTCTGTAATAAAGGCCCCCCCCCCCCTTTTTTTTCCCCCCCAGGTTAACCTCTGGAGTTTAGTAGTTTTCTGTGTGGTTGTTTACAAATCCACTTGTGTTGTGATACTCTTGTTTTATTTGATGTAAACTGTATTCTTGGCAGCTCTCCCACAGAAGTTTCGCTTTGAAAAAGCAGATGCGCAAAACATAAAATGAACACATCTGTATGTGCTTAATAGTTTTCTTTAATCTTCTAAGAACTAGCCCAGAAAGATACAGGGAGGAATTAAAAAATGTTCTATACATCTGCTTGTTTTTATGTGTGTAAAACTGTCTAAACTTCCCGTTCAAAGGTTTTATTTTAAGCAATGGGAGTTGGAGAAGAAAGGTTAGCAGCTGAAAGGAAAGAACAAAGTCTCTTCAAGTGGACTGGCAGTAGAAAACACAATATATTGAAATGCTATCACAGCCAGGCATAACTTCACAGATGAGACGCACACAAACATCTGCTGCTGGATTTATTGATGTGTCAGTAAAACGTAGCATGTTGCATGGGAGATACGGGATGTTATAAAACAGAAATATGATAGCCTTACAATGAGCTTAGAAACTGCAGATGTTAGCGACAGAAACAACAGAAACTCAGCAGAAGAAGAACATTTTCAGGAGTTGCCCTCTCTTTTCAGTTGTATCTTGCAGTGGTGGTGTCAGATGCGGAGTCTCTACAGGAACTCTACCAGGCTACTACAGAAATCGTCGTGATGAGAAGGAATCACCCTTCCTCTTCCACTAAAGGGACAGAGATACCCTGTCCTCCACCTCTCCAGTTGGTCCCTTCATCTCTGGTGATATGCACCTGGAGTCCATGGGCTAGGTGTCTCGGCACTGCTGCGTACCCCCCACCAAAACAGTATTTCCCAGGAGGGAACGGTATTTACCAGGACTGAACAGGCACTGCTGCAGAGGAAGCATGCTCTCTTCTTAGCATTGCGATGAACACGACTCTCTGAGAAAGAACTGGAGTTTTCAGTGTTTAGTTGCACACTGTGTTAAAAATATTAAAAATTAAATACAACTACAAATGAAGAAATGGAGTATGTAAGAGGGTCCCTTCCCTTGGTCAGCAATATATATTGTGTATTTCGCCTTTAGGGAATGAAAATGCAGTTTCCATTTTTGCCTGCCTTTTTCTTGTTCAAAGTGCTTTAACTTCTTCCCTCTTACCATTCAATTTAATTCACCATCTGTTCACCCAGGACTTAGTATTTTCAGCTGAGATATCAAAAGGAAGACCACATTAATCAAACATTAGTACTTTTGAAGCAAGTAGCATCTAGAAGAAACAGACATATAAATCATGAAACCTAATTACTTACCACATTTTTCTTTAGTGCTGCCTGTAGGAATGCATGTGCTTCACAGGTTGTTGTGTTATCCTGAGGTTTAAGGGCTCAGGCTGCAGAGACAGGAGAATTAGATTTTCTTCATGACATTAAGAGGACTCAGGTGTAACTCCTGCTTACAGCTAATAAGCTGAAACCAGAATTAGTGCTGTGTCAGCACGTTTGCAACAAATCAAAGTAAGGTTAATAACTGCACACAGGGAATAGCAAAATAAGGTCAGAAAAGGGATCATTAAAAGTCAAGATGTCAAACAAAAATGGCTATTTGTGAAAATGTTGAAACAATAGACCCGATTATTGTCAAAAAAGGGCATTGTAAGAGAAAACAATAGATCAGAATAGGTAAAGAATGAGAAACGCTAAACTGCAGTTAAGAGAGAGATACAATCGCTTCATGAGCAATTGTTTTCCACTCCAATTAACACAAGCATAATTTCACTGACCTATATTTTTTGCTTGTCATCAAGCAGTGCAGGATCTTTTTCTGTAAAATGCCTAACCTTCGAATTTTTATCATATAGTTTTTCTTTCAACAGATTTCTAGAACATTCTCTAATGTTTTTTCTAGTTTTCAGTAAATTTAATATAATTTCTTTTGCCTGCATGTTTTCTCTTTACATAAGATGTTCCCCATTTTTTGGGACACTTCCCACCTTTCCTGCTGAAGGTGTTCTCTCTAATATTGTGGCTAGTTGGGTTTTCATATTGCAGAGTAAAAGTCACCTCTCTGAAGGACTTTGTTGAAGGATCACAAGACCAGAAAATACAAAGTCCTGTCCAACCACCAGAGTTATGTGGTATATGCAAGACCTTTCCTCAGATATTTTAAGAGCTCCATTATATATCAGGACTGTGGTGTGAGAAGAGGCCATGTTGTACATAAGAGGGTTTTTTTGTGTAGCAAATGGTTGTATAAAGAAAATATCATCTGCAGTCCAACCTGCCTGTGTCAACACTGGAACAGATGTGAAATTTCTGAAAAATCACAGTTTCGCTTACCTTTACACAGCTTTCAGCATCTGCCAGACTTGGCCATGTGAGAAGCTGCTTTTGCTGTTGTACCACATCATGAGTGCCCTTCATGCCCTGAAGTTCTGGTTCTGCTTCTTTTGAGTTTTGCTGCTGCCTCCATTAAGCTTTGTATGAGTTGATGTGTCACGTTCAGCTCTCACTGGATGAGGTGCAGAGGTCAGGACAGAAAAAGGTCATTTGACCCTAGACAATGGTGCTTCTATATTTACCCACTAAAAAACCTCTAAGTACGGTCCTTGAAAACAGTGGCTTTCCTGTCCTTTGTTGAAAGCTTGTGATCTCTAGGATCCCACTCTGATTTCATGTGCACCACAGCTCAACTAATTTCAGTGGACTTGCTCTAGATTTATGTTGCTGTAGCAGATCGGTTTTGATGTCTGTCATCAGGACTGATCTTGGGTATTCCATCCATTGTAAATACACTTCTAGGAAACAAATTTAATGTCAGGCTTGCTGATAGGTTGTTACTGCCTCCTGGCATTTAGGTAACAGGTGCCATTTGAAAGTTTATTTCAAACATATTGTCACTTGCATAAAAAACCCCTTTAGTTTCTAGGGTCTAACTGGACTTACTGGATGTGCTGGCTGCCCAAGTATTTGCCTTTTATTCACATCCATTATCAGAAACGTATACGTGTTCCTCAACTCATACCTGCCAAGCAACAACTTCAAACTTTGTATTTTTTAGAACAAATTGAAAGGTGTATCACGCACACAGGATCCTCAAGGATCCCCTGTGGCAGCATTACTTTGGCAACACATTTACATTTTGCACTGGTTAATGCAGAAAGAAGTGTAGAAGATATACAGTAGTTTCCTTGTATGGGAATCCAGGACTTCTCAACCAAAGCTGGGCTGTGTAGAAACCTCAGTCACGCAGGGCTCTCTTCTGGGCTGAGGCTCTTAGCAACATGACGCAATGTAATGTGACAGATTCATCGTTATGGGAGATGTTGGTTATGATGGGAGATGTGTAGTAATTTTATGTCTTCAGAGGCCAAGTGTAGGCCATTTGAAAAGGCAAAAAAATGGCTTTCATTTTCATGATGCGGTCAGAAACATTCTTACTCAGACCAGCAAGAAGCTGCAAATCCCACACATCAGTTGACATTCATCAAGGGGTTAATTTGTTAAAAAAAGACTATACTCTCACTAGTTGCTAGGTAACAGTGCAGTTCCCTCAGGCTTGCGATCAGCAAATGAATTTTTCTGATTATATACTGCTGGTAACTGTTTATCTTGCTGCTGGAGCCTGCATAAAGGAGGACCTTTTTGGAAACTCCTCATAATGGAATTAGTTTTATTTGCCTAGTTTTCTCATATAATTTTATTTGACCCTAACATAATTTGCTGTGTTAATAAAAAGCTCATTTTCATAACTTACCGTGCATGCAAATATACTTTCCCACTATTACATCTTAGAATAAACACCTTCAGTTTTAAACTACAGTTGCTGTGAAAGCTGAAGCTTTAAATTTCTTGCCCCTTCTACATGTTAAATTTAAATGTAAAATTGGGTCAATGTGTTCTCCAATTAGCTTTCTAGCCTCCAGAAGTAAAGAAAATAAGGAAGAAGGTTACAAGGAAAATTGAGTGGCAAAGTGAGAAAGTATAGCTGTAGTCTAAGGATTTAATTTTCTTTGCAGTAGACATTGCACCAGAGCACAAAATTGAAGGCTTCATTCCGGGGTCCTTTTTCTTAACAAACTGTGCAGAATGGATTCCCAGTGAGGTCAAAGGACTGCTAAGGAAGGTCCACAGGCCCACCCTCATGGGCCTCATGAGGGATGCAAGCCTAGAAATAGAGTCTGTAAAAGCAGAAAACAAAATTCTGTATCGTACCACACTTTCCAACTGTATTGAGTTGGGAATATTTCATCCTGTCTGTATTTACAATGTCCTTTGTATCTTCTCATTCTCATAATACTTTGTGCTGGTTTTGCCTGGGATAGAGTTAAGTTTCTTCATAGTAGCTAGTTTTGGATTTGTGCTGAAAACAGTGTTGATAATACAGAGATGTCTACACAGAGTCAAGGCCTTCTCTGCTTCTCACACCACCCCACCAGTGAGTAGGCTGGAGGTGCACAGAAGCTGGGAGGGGACACAGCTGGGACAGCTGACCCCAACTGACCAAAGGGATGTTCCATACCGTATGACATCGTGCTTAGCAATATAAATCTGGGGGAAGAAGAAGGAAGGGGGGGACATGCGAAGGGATGGCATTTATCTTCCCAAGAAACCTTTACGCGTGATGGAGCCCAGCTTGCCTGGAGATGGCTGAACACCCGCCTGCCCACGGGGAGTGGTGAATGGATTCCTGGTTTTGCTTTGCTTGTGTGTGCGGCTTTTGCTTTACTTATTAAACTGTCTTTATCTCAACCCACCAGTTTTCTCACTCTTACCCTTCTGATTCTCTCCCCTGACCCACTGTGGGGGAGTGACTGAGTGGCTGCGTGGGGCTTAGCTGCTGGCTGGGGTTAAACCACAACATACTTATAACTGGCCATTATTTGAGTGAGAGGAAAAAATGTCCAAGTTTTGGGCTCAGCCATAAATTTTCACATCTCTGAAAAAATAAAACTATGGTCCTGCTTATATTGAGACAGTCTTTCTGCCTTGCGAGCTCATGTTGTGTTGTGCAGTGTAATGCCAATTAGTGAGTTCCTACATGTGTCACTGGTTATATTCTTCCCGGAAAAAAACCCAACAAACCTAGCATGAAATACTAAAAACAGTTTCATTGCAAATTGGCACTGTGTGGATTCCTTAACATTTTGTGTATTATTGGCACCAACTAGTGCTTTATGGGAAAAAAAAGCCTGGCAGTTTTGTTTGTGGTTGACTTATTGCCTCTCTTGCAATAGCAAACCCATTCTCTAAGAAAAACTGCTGTCCGCTCAAACACAGTGGCCGCTACCCAGTTATGGGATGAATCAAGGCGACATACACGCTGTGCGTTGAGGCTGCGAATAAGATTGTGCTGAGATTTGAGGTTCAATAAAAGGATAGTCTGCAAGAAGGTTATCATATGATCTGGGGCATGATTGCAATGGAGTAATTAATCTTTAGGAATTTACACCCAACAAAGGAGAAAAGTTACTCTAACTAGGAAGAGAGTATATTCAAACGTCTTTTGTCAGCTTGGATAGAGACAAACATTTCACTCAAAGACAAGACACCTGAATTAATTTTATCACACAAGTCCATACAGGAAGGAAGGGGAAAAAACCCCAAGCTATTGAACAGTAATAGCTGTAAAAAGCTTTTAAATGAAAAGTTGTATTAGACGAATCTTGCCATAACTAGCAACTAGGTCACGCTGAAATAATTATTCTACAAGCAAAAGGTTTTTCCTGATTTGAGGTTAAAAGCTCAGTAGGTCAGTATGGTACTCTGAGGGGGAATGCTGACCATCCAAAATGTTAATGGTCAACTTAATTTTCTAGAATGTGGAGAATAAATATCAAGGGATAGTACGTGAGAAAATCTGAAGACCAGAGGTGATCAGAATGACTTCTAAGTATATTTTTAACTAATGGAAAATACCTGTTTATTGTTAGGGGCTCGGCACTTAATTCCTCAACCCTTACATAAATCAGCTAGAAAATTTTTAAATGGAAATAAAGCAACCTTATTTAAAAACTGATTGTAAACTGTAGTTTTTATTCTGTGGGAATTCCATGGTTTGAAAATTTAGTTTCATCTCAACTAAATGAACTCCAAGCTTTTAATTTTCTATTAAGACCTCATTTTTATACAAAAAAACCCAGAATATTCTGTTTTGGTATAAGCCCAATATTTCCTTCTGCATTTGACTTTTTCATTTTACAACAATGAGCATATTTGGGGGTGTTGGTAGACTAGTATTTTCTGAGGAGAAATATGAATCATTGTAAACACACTGACTTCTAGAAGTAATTGGTTGTCTAATAAACACTGTGTTTGCATAACCTGTGAAATACACTTGGACAAATTCCTTTCATGTTTCTATCAGCTGTTGTTCTGGCTGTTTCATCCTAAGTACAAAAGTCTGGGTCACAATGTAAAAGGCAAGGAACCATCAGGTGTTTAGCATATCACCTTTCCTAAAGAAAATTTCATAAATGAAATTCCTCATCATCATTCCTCATCACAACAGATTATGTAAGGCACTCAGTTATTCTACCCAAAAAACTCTGCCATTAACATCAAGAACTGTTATTAAAGACATTTATTTACATAATCTTTCTCTATTACATGTTCACCTTTCCCTAATCATGACCTCTTTATCTTCCTGTTCCTCTACTTTCCTATATTTCTTACAATAGGTTATAATTTTTTAACATGGAAAAAAAATTTAAAACTTAATACATGTTTTGAGAGACATGAGCTGAAGTTGACAGGAGACCAGAGTATGAGATGATTCATGATCTTGTAGCCTTCTAATATTGCTGATCTCTGCGTGCCAGAGATTACTGCTGTGAGCAGCATGAGAAGTAATACATTAATAAGAAGTGTGGTGACCTTTTTCTGCAGAGTTCTGTAACCTGACGTAGCCTGTCAGATCAACCTCAAGATACAGGTATATTTCTCTCTAAAAATAAGTCTCCTCCAGGCTTATCTTACTTTTATCACCTGAGAGTTCTCTTCCCGTTTTCCCAATGGTATTTTAATTTGAACCTTTGCCTTTGACACTTTATCTTCTTACCTAATCAGTGTGGAATGTTTCCTAGTGGTAAGAAAGACACTGTTTGCATCCAAAATTAGAGTAAGGCTTGTTACCATGGCAAAAATAAGAAAACAAAGGCATTGGCTGAGTCGGGGAATTTGCTAATGGATACGAAGATGTTGACCACAGGAACTTTGCTTAGAGTTTGATCCTGGCTGGGTAATACCCACGCGTCTTTGTCATCTGGTGACTGCACATTGCCTGTGGGAAATTAGTTGCAAATCTCAGTCACATTCACACTGGACTTCAGCTTCTGGCTTTTTACATTAATAAATGAGAATTCTTAGAAGGGGCACTGTTGCGGAGTTGACAGTGTGAGTCCACAAAGTCACAAAAATGCAGGGATAGACTCCTTACTGCTCCCAAGGATCTCCTCAACCCTGAGATCTTTTACATCTCGTTGATACTGTGCCAGTTCCAGCTCTAGACCCAGCATATTTTAGATTATACTACACAAAATACAGGGGCATAGTCAGAACTGGGTGAAACAAAGACTCTCCAGTAACCCATCTCAGACAGTGTCCATTAGCGGACAACTTAGGAAATTTTATAATAATAGTGAAAGTACGTAGTATTGAAGTAAGGAGTATCTGGCAATTACTGGTGGAGAAACTTTCTGAACTGGAGGTTCAATCATATCTGCTGTGTTTAATAGCAGCCCTTGAATTTGTCTGCTGTCAATTTTTCTAATCTCACCCCTGTTCTGACCACTTGATGTTTGAGGATGATTAATTCCCCAGCTTAGCTGTGTGTTATGTTCCTTTTACTTGTTTTCATCTTGCTGCCTGGTAACTTCATTACGTGCCCCCTCTACTTAAGCTATGGGAAACAGTAAGCAACTGTCTCCTGTACAGTGTCCTCTTGCCTTCTCTTCCACTTTTCCAGACTGAAGGGTCCAGGTCTACTTGGATTAACCTCATACAGAAACAGAAAGCTGTTGTACACTTGTGATCATCCATGTTAGCAAATCCTCTGTCTTTTGTACTTCCACTACATGCTTTAGACCCACATGTAAAGATCAAAATGTGGGAATGGCAGAGTTTATACAGTCATATAATGATATTTCCCAATTTATCCTCTACTACTTTCTTTACGTTCCCTAATTACTTACCCTTTAACACCCTATGTGCCTTTATAAGCACAACTGAACATGATGTTAACATTTTCAGAGAACAATGACTCCAAATTCTCTTTCACCTAGATGTTGTGATTTGGATCTCATCACTGGGTATTTATCATTATATTTGGTTTTTCCAGGAGATTGGCACTGACTTTCACTTAACATTTTATTACCCAGTCACAGAATCACAGAATCACAGAATCAGGGTCACCCATCTTTAGATGACACTATCCTGAACAATTTAGAATCATCAGCACATTTCCTTGCCTTTGTAACTTAACCTCTTTTTCAAATCCTTTTTGTTATTTATAGTATAGTCACTCATGCTCAATGCTGGGGACCCCACTCATAATTTGCTTTCATTATGAAACTTTTCCACTTATAACTACGGTAACAATCACAGAAAATGCAGGAAAACAATGAATCAGATCCTTTTGATGCTGTTTGAATGATTTCTGCTTGAGCTACTCCCTTTCTACTTAAAAGAAGAAATGTAGCTCTCCACAGTTGTTAGCTTAGTGTTTTTAGAGGATACTAAATTCATACATATAGAGACAAAAATAGCTTTGAATATTTTCTTTATGCTTATTATCTGGGATAAAAATACTGAAGAAAGGAGTAGGCAAAACGGAGATGCCTGCAGCATTTTTCTAACAAATGACATTGCAGTAATACCGCTGCAGCATATCACACTTATTTATGGATTTGCAGCTATCTTTTCATGTTATATAGAAGAGAATGAGCTAAGTATAGGGAATTTGTTCTTCACTTCCTGAACCAGATGCAGATGAAATGCATGCAGCTCACTCCAAAGAGCATTTTTTAAAAAGTCCTTTTGATGTTCTCTTGTTATGAATGAGAAAGTATATTATTATGACCACAATGTACTTACAACAATACTGATGTTTAAGGTACTATCTGTCTTTTTAATGGATTTTAAAAAATTTTAAGTGAGAAACCTCAGGCAAAATAAAGAAAGGTTGACTTGGTAAGATCCTTCACAACACTTCAAAGACAGAAACAATAATCTTTCAAATTAGTTTCTTAACCAAATTGAAGAAGGTAGTCTAGAATAGACTGGCTGGCAATAATTGAGCTTTATTCTATACAAGTAAAGGTAAGCAAACAGGACTGAATTAGATTTTTTTAAAAATTACTTTCTAATTGTAGTGATTCTACTAATAGAAACAGTAAAGAGAGAGACTTCTATAATGAAAAGCGTTTTGAATTTTCAAAATCCGGTGAAAGGTAATGCAACCTAACAGCATTTTTATGACAGAATGTAGAAACAAAAAATAATGTCAGTTTGAGAAAATCAAGTGTTAGATTTTTAGAAAGAAACTTCTCTGAAGAGGTTGAATAGATGTGATGCAAATTGCTTTTGCATGTGGACTTGAAACTTGCATTGCATGGATCTGACGAATAGGAAGTATTTTTCTACTTCTTTTTATAAGTTTATCACTATTCTGCTAAGAGAGAGCTATTAAAGGAGGTGCCCTTTAGTGTGTTCTCTTCAGCTCACAGTAATCTCCATGCAGAGTAAGACTTGAGAAGCTGTCCACTAGGAATGTCACCAAAGGTGTTGAGATCTTGTAACCCTCTGTGAATCAGCAGAGGGTTACAGATGCCGTTTGCTGCATTAAGTCTGTATACCAACTCAGTGCAACACAACTGCTCACATGCTGTGCCTATTAGAATCTTTTACCTGTGTGTGTATATATAGCATTTTCTGAAGAGGTATGGAGATGAGTTGTCCCACTGGTCTAGAGAAGGTTAGAGAGTTTTTCTTGCTCTAGAAGTGCAGCTAAGTAAAGTCAGGTAATAAGATCAGCTATTCTTCACTGTAACATGTGTTGAACACCACAAATTGCTGTACAGGGGAACTGCCGAGTTCCAAAAGAGTATTAAGTTTGTAGGATGCTTTTTTTTGGCACCCACTTGAAGTACCATTATTTCTTTTACAGTGTAGGATGTATCCCAACATCATAGTTAATTAGGAATGGTCGAGATAGGCCCCCAAAAATGAAGGTAAACAAACTTAATGCTGGCCTTCTGTTCACATTCCTTACAGCTGAGGAGTTGTTCTTTAACAGCAAAGCTTCAAGAAGTGTCTGCATTATTTGGGACCTGAACTCCTTTTATAAATAGGTGTATAAACAGAGGTATGAAGGAGGCTGACTCCAGCAAGAGTCGAACTTCTAGACCTACTGTCCTGTTGAAATAGAGACATCAGTATTACACAATATGGGCACTTCTGAAAATTCCACTTAATGATCTTTAGAGAACGCCCTTTTCTCTCTCTTCATCTCACAGTAATCTCCATGTAGAATAAAACTCGAGAAGCTGTGTCACAAAAAATTGAAGGTATATTTGCCTTGCTTGATAAGCTAAACAGAGGCTGTAGCTGAATATGCTCGGTATCAAACAGGAGTTAGTGATTAGGAAAGCGTTTGTAACCAATTGTGGGTGGTTATCCAATAATTTGGTTTGACTTTAAAACCAGACACGTCTTTGTCAATCTATTTGAGAATGCCCTGCAAGCTCTTCATGTCATAAAGCGCTTGCTTAAAACATTAGAATATTAATTAACGCCGGCGTTGGTGAAGTAATTCGAGCTGCAGTTCTTCGTCGATTTCGCTTGATAGCTCTGTGTTACTATGGTAACTACCGGTTGCACATGTTTTAGGGAAATGTTTGCTGACTGTGGCCAATGCTGCTCTGATGTGGTCCCGACAGCACTGAACACGGCAGCGAGGCGGTGGAAACACAACAGCTGCAGAGTGGGGTTTCTTAGCCCTCCCGGGGTCACCACCTTCAGAAAGCAGACCTTCATTTCACCTTTAAACTACGTTTTTTATAGTAAACGCTAAGAGGAGTCTTTGAAACCGTGCACATAAGCTGTGGAAATCCGTAGTTTGGGAGAAAATTTGGGAGGATAAGGGTGTTTTAACAGCAATTGGGATGGTCGCTTCGATAGAAGAAAAAGGCGGTGTTCGCCAAAGGTTAGACACCTTCAGATCGATGGAGAAAAGGAAAAACTTACAAGACTGATTTCTTACATCCCACCGTGGCAAACGCCGATGCCCGTGCTTACGCTGAAGCAAGCGACCCAACTTGGGGCTTGAAATGATGTGTATGCGCCGTGCCCACGGCATTGAGGCTGCAGATGGTATATTTTATTCAGAGAGGATGTGCTGAAAAGTGAGTTTTCTAGAACTGTTAAGAAGAAACAATATTGTTGTTTTGTATTGGAAATGGGAATGGGGAAAAAAAATTATTTCAAAGTAAATAGCTTTGATTTAACCCTAGTATGTATATTTGTACCGTTTGATTTTAATATATTTAATGAAATTCTTACTTAGATATAGATCTGTTATCAGAGGGAGGCATGAAAAGCAGTTTATATATGGATTTTATTGTTTTACTTAATGAAAAACATTTGAAATAGTATTTCAGGTGACGAATGAGTTCTGAAAAGGTTGAGAAACAGGCACATATTTAGTAGCTATGCCATTTGATACGACTAACAAGATCTAGTAATTTGGATTAGAATTATTAAAAATTATTATTAAATTTAAAAATTTAATTTATAATAAAATTCAGGTGGGGCAAAACGTTACATGTTGTTGCTGAACAGTTGCCCTTCTCAATCTTAGCTGCGAGAGGAAGCAAAACAAGGCCTAAAGAAACAACTACTGAAATTGTTCGTAAAAGCTGTCTTGATGTGTACCTGTTCCAAGCTCTGACGTTAAAGAAAAAATATGAGTGAGCTGCATAAACAAAGTATGAGCTCGTTTAATTTGCAATGAAATGAAGGTGGGAAGGACAGTGAGTACACTGGAGGATGGGTTGAGAAATTGAAATTATTTTGGCAGATAAAACAATTAGGATGGCATTCAGAAGGAACAAGGGCAAGGTAGATAGATGTTATCACTAATAAAAAATGAGGAAAGTTGATGAGGCAGCAGTCCTTCAAAAAGGAAACTGGAGAACACTGGACTACAAGATAAACCTCAGTGGGGAAAAAAAAAAAAAGAAAAAAGTAATGCTGTTGCAAGAAAGGGTAACAGCATTCCAAGATGCGTATGTGTAGGACCAGTGATGGGTGATGAATGCGGCCAACGGAGCAGCTTGCCACTGAGGCAGTCTGCTGCCGCGCCAGACGTTATGGATATGGACGCAAGCGCGCGGCACAGGGTAGTTGGCCACGCAGCCTGGAGCCCTGGGGACCTGGAGCGGGCACACACCAGAGCTCTGGGCACAACGGGAAGCATCTCCTTTAAGTTAACGAGTCTACAAAGTGTTCACTGTTGCCTTGCTCAGTCGCTTTGAGGTTTTCCAGGTTTTCATTCACATGTGGTGTGGCCTTCACCCGCCTCGGCTGCTCCTTTCTCTGGACTCAGCTGGTGTTTTCCTCTCCATATCCACCCCTGACCACTTTCCACAACCTTCCTTATCTCTTTCAGTTCTGCTTGCGTGGCAAATACTGTTCTCACTAATGGGAGGGGATTTGGCCACTGGCTGCTCCCACTCGTTGTTGCTCATGGCAACAACAGGATATTTGGGGTATAATAGAGCATTAATCTGTCTGCTCAACACAGCTTTGGTAAAGCTCAGCTGTCCCAGGCCTGGGCCCTTAGGGAAGATGCAGGTAATTGGAGACAGTCTGGAGAAGACATTGAAAATGATCAAATACGACCAGTAAGGAAAGATCAGAGGATCTTGTGTTCTTTGACCTAAGAAGGACCGATGGGGCACACCATAATAATCTGCAGCTGAGTAAAAGGCTGCCATAGACACTTTGCTACCTGTGCGAAGTGGGGAGGATAAAAAGTAACAAGCTTAAATCAGAGCAAGAGAAATTTTAGCTAGATATTGGGGAAGATGTTCTAGTGGGAAGCAAAGTATTGGGAGACTAAGTATTGCCAAAAGAGACAGGAGTAGTCTTGGACGGGCATTTGTCGCAGGAATTACAAAGGACGCGACGATTTCTCAAGGTCACTCCCAACTGTGCTTTCTTTGATTCTGTAACTCTGCTGTTTTTGTTATCATTTTACTATTTTATTATATATACGTTGTTATTATTTTGTTATCTCCTTATTTTACCCTCTTTTGGAATAGTAACCTGTATTCTAATATCTTAAAGCTTTGGGAGATTTTTTTTTTTTTAACCAACACATATGTATTTGTGAAGATCCACAGGAAAGGTTTTTTCCTATGGCCACTGTGGAGTGACATCTCTAAATAAGGGAGAGACCTGCTCTCAGTGAGCCTTTCTTGCTGGGAAGTAGGACAGGTGATGCTGTAATACATAACCAGGAAAAAAACATAAAAATATGTTTGTGGCCTGCAGTTAAAGCTTCATTTTAAGCAGAGAAGGGGATGTTGGCCTGCAGCCATCTGGCTGAAAGAGAGGCAGGAACGACACCTGGTGTCCAAAATTTCTTACAGAACTTCATGGCTGGGAAGGGGACCAGCAGCCTGAGTAGGGAAGGTGTACTAAGTCGGAGAAGAGAACAGGCGCAGGACAAAGAGCAGACGGTGGTTTAGGAAGTCATCTGGAATGAACATTGGGGAAGAAAGAGAGAAAAGGATGTTAAGCCTGAGGGACAAGGAGCAGACAAATCTGCGTGTCCAAGCCCGCGGCTCTGCCTGGTGCTGTACAGTTGCACCTCAGACACACATGAGCTTTGACCGACGCCGATAAGTTGTCACGCACGTTTCGGCAGAATACTAGCTTGGATCCCAGAACAGCAGCCACCTTGGTGTGGTGATGCTTCTGGGCTGCTGAGTCCTGCTTTGGTGCAGCTAGACCTGGAACTAGTTCACACAGCCCTTGTGTGGGGATGTCTGTACCAGGTTGGACTGCATGTGCCCTGAGCTTCACTGTTCCTTTACAGACAAAAAATGCACGTGGAACTCCAAGCATGAAAAGCATCTCATTCATGCCCAGGTCGTATATCTCGTCACCTTCTGCAGAAAGCTAAGCATCCTAACAGTGAACCAGTTACTTGGCTCCAGTGGCAGAGGTTTGTGCAGTGGACTAAGAGCTTCTAGAAGTGCTACTGAGCTCTGTGGATTATCAGCAAGATACCACTCACCCCTCAAGTGCTTCATGAGTTTATTAGTATTTGTGAAGTGGCTGGATACTGTTGCAAGGAGCCTCATAGAAAAGCCCGTAATAATTCCCTTAAAGGAAGGGCTTTACAATTTGCGGACAACCACCCTAAGGTCTACAACCTAAACTTTTGACAGTGAGTAGAAAAAATTGAATGTTGCCCTTTCTATATGTTGACTGAGGCATGGGCTCTATGGAGACAAGGCAGATGTAACTAAAGGCTGTCTCAGGCCACGTATACAAGCGAACCTTAATTCTGCCATCTTTTGACATGCAAAAATTTGTTGCCTGAATAATACAGAGACAGGGCTAACTCAAGGCAGCCATCAAGGACAACGGACTGCTGGGAGAAGAAAAATTGCCTTACTTTTTCAGCCTGGGCTGGAGACCAGGAAAGGCAAAGAGTCCCACGTGTTGCCGCTGCCACGGAGGCAGCAGCGCGTAGCAGCACATACCCCGGGTCACGGCCGGCTGCTCCCGCGGTGCCAGCACCCACCAGCCCATTTCCCTGGCAGCAGAGGAACGGAAAGCGTGGCTGCCTGCTGTCCTGCCCGGCAGCTACCTGCTGCTTCCCGTGGCAGGCACATTGAAGATCCCACCCGTCTCTTGTCCCAGATCTTCTCTTTTGCCTACGCTGTGGGCAAATGGAGGAACACTGCGTTTCAGCTTTGATGTCCAGCTCCTCCTAATCTTTTCCAGTACTGACAAATAGCCAAAGCCCAGGCATGTGGGAGTACCAGCGCGTGGTCATGCTTGAAATATGTTGAGGCTGAGGAGAACAAACTCCTTCACCTTCACTGCACCCAAGCTGCACAAGCACCAGTACAACTGCCTGCAGCTGCTACCATGGGCTCAGAGGTTATCTGTGCAGCTACTCGTGCAGCCTTCCCCCCCACGAATTAATCAGAGGATTTACATGTTCAGGCTTGTTTGACCCCTGGTGAAAGTCTTTTAGAAGAGCCAGGGTACGTGGGAATGTGGAGAGAGAGTACTTAAGAGAGAAAGGAGAAATTGTAGAGCAAGGGAAGCTCTTGTAGAGCAAAGAGACGAGGCTGAAAGAAGAGAGGTAAAGCTTGGAAAGGGGGCAAGGGAAGAGAGACTGAAAACCACAGCTGCTGGGTTACGAAGCAAAAATTAACCTCATAAATAGACATACTCAGCAGCCTCCTCTAAATCAGTTAACTCACAAAGTCAGCCAGAAGAACAACTCTGGGCTCCTTTATGCCGTGCAGCTTGAATGATAACATCTCTGCAGCTTGGACGCAGTGCACAGTGGGGCTCAGAACCTGCTCTGTGGATTACGCCTGACACACCTGGTCGTAAACAGAGCAAGATGTAGTGAGGACTGTGGGGTTTCAAGGTGTTATTTCACATCATGCAAAAGGCATGAAAGCTATTCCTCTTCCCTCAGCCTTAGGGTGCTTTTATAGCATGACCTAATACTTAAAAAAAAGGTATCTGGATTAAGTGGCTATAAACGTCTTTTATCCAGTTCATTTTTTCAACCTGTAATAAGATTCCTCATGAACAGGTAGAAATAAGTTAGGCAGATCCTACCAGTTTTATTCCAGGTAGCTAATCTACTCTTGCACTTGAAATCTACTTGTAAGAAAACAATAAGTGTTTTTAATTTGGATTAAATAAAAGAAGTAGGATTGGTTTCCGTGTATTCTATGGCATTTCTTACATAAAATAGCCAAATGTTTTTTGCTTTACAGATGCTATGGTTTGCTATGTGAGTTCTACTCCTGCTAATCCATTTGAAATGAAAATACATCACAACCTACTGCTTGTGCTCATTTTATTGAAGTAAATGCATCAGTCCAATATAATTTCATAGGCCCCCATAGCTAATTAGGAAAAGTAATATAAATGACATTTTACAAAGACCACTGTGGTACACTCTACTGTACTGAATGTTTCACCTTTACTTTTCAACACAACATTTCAAAAGGTGTCTGAAGGTTTCCACGCTGAGGAATAGTCAAGATAGTTCAAAGGGGAATCCACATAACAAAAATATGCTTCTAGCACTTGTGAAACTATTAGCATAATGAATTTCTATGCTTCGCTCAGAGAATTAGCTGCACATGAAATACTGGAATGATTTACATATTTTGGCCACTATGTGTCATAATGTAACAAACTTTTTTGCAGTCTTTCAAATAGGTCATAAAATATAGATTGTGAATGTTGATTTTTGTGGCAGAGGTTACATGTACCGCAGTGAAGTTAGGCTTATGTGGGAAACACAAAGAACTCACTGTCATTGCAAGCATTTGCTGGCTACCTTTGAAGTCCTTCATGTGGCAGAGGACCTTAAACTTTTGAAAAATCAAAAGTGAGATTCTGGCTTCCTTACTGACCAGTTCCTTACTTACTCTGGTCCCTGCTTGATTTTTCTACAAACTCCAGAGGGTGATATGTTCCTACCAACCTAGAACTCCACCGTTTTCTCTTCAGCTCCTAATAATCTGCCTTTTGCTCCGTGATCAGTCAAGACTGCTCTGAATAAACTAAAACCTGGCCTTAATGACCACGGCTGTGCCTTCACTCTCCTCCAGAAACGTGTGCTTATGGCCTTATTTGTGCCCTGTCTTGCTTGGGCTTCTGGGATATTGTCATTATTTTACTTGTGTTCTCTGATTACTCCATCTTAGGTCATGGCTCTAAGTATATGACATTCCTTTCTGGATGACATTGTCTTTGTCAGCCTGCCATCGTTTATCTACTGACTCTCCAAATGTCTTTGAGCATTCTTTGTGACTGCCAACTTTTATTATCGTGATGATTACTGATTTGTTTTGGAATAAGACAAAGGTGGCGATTTGCACAAACCAAAGAGAAAGTGTCTCTCCTCAAGAGTTTGTAGTACAAGCAATTAATTATTTGCTCCCTGAAAAACAAAAAAAAAAAACGTATTTCACACTCTTAGTCTTCCATTGTATCAATATTTTTTTCCTGTAAAAGGAAATCCTCGTGTTTGTTAATTGCAAAAGAACATTATCTAATGAAGATCCACAATGGTCTTGGATAACAGACTAGTTTCTATTTTGCTTGCTTATTGGTCTGTGGTGCTGTTACATTAACACTACTACAACATAAGGACTGCAGAGTTTCTAGAATTTATTGCATACCAAATCTGCTAACTGATCTTCCCCAGGCACTATAAAGGTTAGCATAAAGACCCTGTCTCTTTTCCGTGTTCTCTTGGCACAGGCAGAATTGAGAATACCATTGGGAAATGTGAATGAGGAGAAGTGTCCCTGCTGTTTTTACTAGGACACTGCTAGGTCTTTCTAAGAAATGCACAAAGGTAGCATAAAACTAACTCTGAACAATTACCTCTGACTACCTCTTGCATGCATATTCTCTTAAACTTTGGAACTAATAGTATGTATGTGTATTTATATTTGTGGGAGCCTGAAGAAGAGAAAGAGAAGGATGATGTGACAAGAGAGAGAAGACGGAAACTTTCAGGCTTTCTTCTGCATTGCACTGTAATTAAGACCTTATTCTTCCTACTTTTTAACTGTGGCATCTGTATTTTAAAATAAACTTTCCTTTCTGTATGCATTGAAAAAGTAGTTTCAGATAGATGAAAAAAGATTGCACTCAGGACGTCTGTCTGGCTTTGTTTTTATTTGGAGGCTGGGCTATCAGTTCTTGGCCATATCAAGAGGCTTAGGTGTAGGGATAAGAGGTGTAGGGATCGTGTATACATGCTTTGCACGTGTACACAGATAATGGTTTGCTTCCATCTTCATAGACTTCTACTTTTCTTACCATTTTTATGATTTATTTTGTCTCATTGGAACAATTCAGTGCTATTTTATACAATATTTCACTTCAGGGTTCATACTGTTCTCTCCTTCAAAATTTCTGCTTTCTACAGTACTATAGAGAGAGGAAGGCCCTTTAGCCAGGTAACTTTGGTGCTTCTCTGTTTCAGGATTTCCTTGAGGCACCAGTATCATTATTTAAGAACTCATTGAATAAAACATCATGGTCTCTTCTGGGCACATAATGGCCTCCCTTAATTTATTTCTAACGAGGTCAAGGAAATCCTGGTAAGGCGGCAGTGACATTTACGGCTCATGCTTTGAATGCCATCTAGTGGTGCGATGATTTATGCCGCTCCAGCGGTACTAAAGGGGACGTGAGCAAGTGCTCGGGCCACCATCCCTGCAATCCATAACCAGGAGGCAGGAATACCTGTGATGAACTGGAACACGTACGGTGTGATGGATTGTTAGTGTTAGTGGAAGAAGACTGAAGGGCCCTGGGACAACTAGGAATAAAGGTTGGCCTGCCTGTTCTTTATTCAGTTCTTACAAGTATTCAAGAGTCTTTGCAGGAATATTGTTACTAAATTTGCCACAATGGTTTGCGGAAACCATTACACAGCCAATTTTCTCTTCTCCCTGTACTTTACAGTGCACATGCAGTATCCATCTTTCTTACTAACCTTGCAAAATGCAATAGTTCACAGAAATTGGAATGAATCGGCAACATCTTCGTGGTTTTATTTACAGTGGGCAAACCTGTACATTTGATTTGCACAGCTGCAAAAGGCTGATTGTTTCCCCCTTGGCCTTTTGCACTGGCTATCAAGACTAGGTATCAGGACAAACCAGAGTGTGGCATCTTTGTGACTGCTATTCTTTGCTGCCTTGATCTTTCTATCCTGTAAATGAGTGAAACTCAATCTGCAGAAAGTGAGTGCAGCCTTAACCCCTCTTCAGCTGCTCCAATCTGTGCAATTGCCTGACTTTGGCAAAGGCTACAAAACTCATGGGGCACAGAGTCCATGCCATGCACAGCTTTCTAACTAGCAAGCAGAGCAGAAATTTCTAACTAGCAAGAAAGGCAGAGATTTTTGACCACTCTTGGAGCTCTGCTCCAATCTGTCTCCCTACCCTGATCCTTAACTTAGGTCTAAAGCTCTTGTTCCTTCTCTTGTTTCTTGCCCCTGTTGTCCCATTTATTGTTACTGACTAGCCTGCTCAACCTTGCTCAGATCTTGGCCCAGGTACCAAAATGTGCTGTGTTGGATCCTGGGCTGGTGTGCATTTGACTGTTTCTGGCCTCAGTCTGCACTGAACATGATGTTTCTTTTCTATATCTGTTGGGTATAGGGTTGTTCACTGATGTAGTGATGTGAGCGGATTTTTCAGCTACAGAGGAAGTGCAGAGGGTGACAAGTGATGGCATCATTTCACAGCTACTGTGTCAAGGTCATCAGTCTTCCCTTAGTGTTTCTCTGAACCTTTGTCCTTTAATAATCCTTGGATCATCCTCTCCTTCTACCTTCTATATATATCCAAGGATGGGGGTTGCCTTCTATGCTAGCCATTTACCATGTAGTTCTATGAAGTAATTTACAAAACCTTAAAACAGATTGGGAATTCTGTGTCATGTTCTAAGGCTTCTGAAGAAGAATTACAAAAGCTAGTATGCGCCTAAACTTAAATGTGAAAGGTATGATTTTACTTTGAACGTTTTAACCTGCTTTACTTTGACTAGATCAAATATAATGGATGATTTTACAGTCCATGGATATTTAGTTTTTGAGCAAGGCTTCATCTTCATGAGAGAAGTCTTTCAATGACAGGTTCAAATAGAAGATTTCAGTTGGAAGGGACCTACAATGATCATCTAGTCCAACTGCCTGACCACTTCAGGGCTGAACAAAAGTAAAATCAAATTATGAAGGGCATTGACCAAATGTCTCTTAAACACTGACAGGCCTGAGGCATTGACCACCTCTCTAGGAAGCCAGGTCTGGTGTTTGACTACCCTCCTGGTAAAGAAATGTTTCCTAATGTCTGCCACAGCTTTGAGCCATTCCCACACATCCTATCACTGGATCCCAGGGAGAAGAGCTCAGCACCTCCCTCTCCACTTCCCCTCCTCAGGAAGCTGTAGAGAGCAACAAGGTCACCTCTCAGACTCCTTTTCTCCAAACTAGACAAACCCAGAGTTCTTAGCCACTCCTCACAGGACATGCCTTCCAGCCCTTCCACCAGCTTTGTTGCCCTCCTCTGGACGCATTCAAGGACCTTCACATCCTTCAAAAATTGCGGGGCCCAGAACTGCACACAATATTCAAGGTGAGGCTGCACCAACGCTGAATACAGTGGGACAATCACCTCTTTTGACCGGCTGGTCATGCTGTGTTTGATGCACCCCAGGGTGCGGGTTGTCCTCTTGGCTGCGAGGGCACACAACTGACTCCTGCTGAGCATGATGCCAACCAGCACCCCAGATCCCTTTCTGCAGGGCTGCTCTCCAGCCACTCCTCTCCCAGTTTATACCTGTGCCCCGTGTTACTCCAGCTCAGGTGCAGAGTCCAGCATTTCTTCTCATTAAATTTCATGTCATTAATGATTGCCCAGTGCTCCAGCCTATCTAGATCCCTCTGCAAGTCATCTTGTCCCTCAAGAAAGTTAACAGCACATCCCAAAAAAATGATTCTTTGATGAAAATTCACAATGAAAAATGTGAATTTCTTTGGTAGTACTTCTTTTTTCCTGAGATTAAACATCCTTTCCTGCCTGTGATCTATCTACCCAAATCTTATAAAACCAAAATCTGAGATTACAGTAAGGATGGAAAATCTTATGGATTCTAATTGATCCAAACCTTATATCCTCTTAAAAAAATGTTACCTTATTTCAAGTATGCCATACAAATCCATATGTACCATTATATGGTAATAATACCACTCATGTGTAGCACATAAATCAACTGGAGAAACTACATCTATTCTAAGTATTTCAAGATTTCTCACCTCTATTTATGGAGCTACTGGTGAGAGTCCAGTGAAAGGTCACCAAGATATTGAAGGGACTGGAGCACAGGATGAGAGGAAATGGCCTCAAGTTGTGCCAGGGGAGGTTTAGACTAGATATTAGGAAAAATTTCTTTACAGAGAGAGTGGTCAAGCATTGCAACAGGCTGCCCAGGGAGGTGGTGGAGTCACCATCACTGGAAGTGTTCAAAAAACATGTAGACATGGCATTTCAGGACATGGTTTAGTGGGCATGGTGGCGTTGGGTTGATGGTTGGACTTGATGATCTTAAAGGTCTTTTCCAACCTTAATGATTCTCTGTGTGTAATTCTATGTGTGAGCATCTCTTCTAGGAGGAAACACTGAGAGAACTGGGAGTGTTCACCCTAGAGAAGAGAAGGCTCGTGGGGATCTGATGTGAGCAGCCATAAGGGCAGCCTGGTGAGAAGGGGAAAATAACTCAACAAAAGAAAATGCCTGCGAGCCTGGGAGTTGTGAGCCTGGGAACTAGGCCTTGGAACCAGAAACATCCTTGAAAAGTGCAGCTGGACTCTTTGAAGTACAGCTGGGGTACCTAGAAACCAGAGACATCCTGTGATACCATCAATAAGCACAAAACCCCGAAGAAACTGTAACAGCGACATATTTTCTGAAAAAGTGGAAACAGCCCAGGAAAATAAAATTTGGCTAAAAGAACAGAAAATAGCATCATCTATTGGCTGTTTAAGGTGAAAAATTGAAATTAACAGCATCTGTTGGCTACTTGGAGTGGTGATGTCCTATGCCCTCTTATGTTTCTATGACATACAAATCCATATGTACCATTATATGGTAATAATACCACTCATGTGTAGCACATAAATCAACTGGAGAAACTACATCTATTCTAAGTATTTCAAGATTTCTCACCTCTATTTATGGAGCTACTGGTGAGAGTCCAGTGAAAGGTCACCAAGATATTGAAGGGACTGGAGCACAGGATGAGAGGAAATGGCCTCAAGTTGTGCCAGGGGAGGTTTAGATTGGATATTAGGAAAAATTTCTTCACTGAGAGGGTGGTCAGGCATTGGAACAGGCTGCCCAGGGAGGTGGTGGAGTCGCCATCCCTGGAAGTGTTCAAAAAACGTTTGGATGTGGCGCTTCAGGACATGGTTTAGGGGACATGGTGGTTCTGGATTAATGGTTGGACTTGATGATCTTAAAGGTCCTTTCCAACCTAGTGATTCTGTGATTCTGTGATTCTGTGATTTCATTTTATCCAGAATGGAGCCTCTCCCTCTGAGAACTTCCTGTGCTGCATGTACTTTTCCTTTGCCAATGAGGTTGAATTCCTCATAAACTTTCTACGAGGTCTTAGATTCTCACTGGGGCCACCTGGCTGACTGCAGGCTCTGTGATGCAGATCAAAGTGGGACTCTGCCTGTTTATCTTGTTCATCTTCCTTTGGGCCCAATTTTGGGCTTGGTTTGGTTTGTCCTCCCACCTCTGGGATAGGTTTTTCCTGCCCTTTGGGATGGTTTGGCCCCTTCCAAAATCTAATTCATTTGATACCATTATTATATGTACATAAGAATCATCTATCATAATTATATCTGCTGCTATCTTGTTGATAAGTTGCTTTGCTAATGGTAAGTTCATAGAAACCCGTAATAGTATATATCTACTTGAGTGTTGCTATTATTGATTGTTGCTATATAACTGGTTTGCTGCTATTTGTAATAGCTTCATATATGCATTTTTTTTCCCTTGTCAATCATAGGTATACTTGCTAGTGGTGATTTTTTTAGAATTTGTGGTAGTCTGTAATAAAGTAGAGAAATTTAGACGATAAAAGCCTCTATGTCCTTGTATATTACGGAATCCTACAAACCCATGTTTGTGATCTCTACATACCCGCAGGCTGTGTAATCCTTTAGGTTGCAACGGGATCTTATCAATATATATAAGGGAGGGTGCAGGGAGGACAGAGCCAGGCTCCTTTCAGTGGTGCCCAGTGCCAGGACCAGAGGCAGTGGGCACAGAGTGAAACACGGAAGGGTCCCTCTGAACATCAGGAAACACTTTTCCACTGTGAGGGTGACCAAGCCCTGCACAGGTTGCCCAGGGAGGTTGTGGGGTCTCCCTCCCTGTAGATATTCAGAAGTCATGTGGCTGTGGCCCTGGGCAGCTGTGTCTAGGTCGCCCTGCTGGAGCAGGCTGTTGGACCAGATGACCTCCAGAGGACTCTGTCAACCTCAACTCTGCTGTCTTTCTGTGATTGTGTATTTGACTCAATTTTGAAAAACTGTTCTTTTTCCCAAACAGTTATTTTTCTTCCTTATAGAAAGCTGGAGGCAACAGACTTGTTTGTGGTAGCTGAACAGATGACTGAAATGATACGTAACTTGCCTGCTTGCTTTAGTGATTGAGCTTAGTCAGGAGCACATACAAAACCATAACAAATTACAGAGAAACTTAATCTAGAAGAAATCATATTTTCAGTGACACAATGTGGTGTTAGCATGACAAGCAAAGGAAAAATCTCTTTCTAAATATGATTTCTATCTTGGTAATGTCCCTTTAGTTGGAAGGGTGGGGGGAAACATTGGCTCCTTGTCAGTTGCTTGTGGTAAGTAATTCAGCTGTGACAGATCATTTTGACTTCAAGCTGATGTTTGGCTGCAGTGAGCAATATTAATCAACTTTAAAATAATGCTTCTTTGTCTACCACAAAACAAATAGCACCAGTAGTTGGAGCTATCACTCGTCTGACTAGTTTTGCTTGTAAGGATTGTCAGCAAGCACTGAATAAAATTCATTGAACTGGGTATGCATGGAAAACTTAATAGACTTGTTCTCATAATTTAATAGGTGACACCCCCTCTCCACAGCTGTCTGATAAGTCTAGGCATTAAATACCAGCTTGTCTATTAATTTGGAGACATATTCCTTCTTTCATGGAAAAGGAAGAAAATAAATAATTCCTTCTAGGTTTATTTTCTAATGTCATAAAGTGTGGTGGCATACTCTTTATTATAGTGGTATAGTTGAGTACTATATTAGAACTGGGAACAAGATGTGGAATGTCAGAAGGCTTCATTAGACATGCTATAATTGCTGTTAGAAAGCTATTTTAATGAAATCTGCTTCAAGAACTACTAATATAGTTTACTAGTATTTACTTCTTCTGCGCCTCTGACTTTGGTGTTGTCTTTGGACTTCTTTCAAGGGGTTTAAAAGCTTTTCACAAGAAATTTTATTACCATGAATCTTCATTAATATTGGTATGATATGTTTTTGGTGGCACAATGTACCTGATAACACAGTAGTGTTTGCATTCTTTCTGCTGGTTTGGTTTTTTGTTTCGGTGTGGGTTTTTAAATTTATTTTATGCACCCATATTTTGGTGTATCTAGAAACAAAAGCATAGGAAAACACATCAGCATTATCATACCCAAAAATGAGACTTTGGTTTTCATTGTGGACATACAGCTTAACCACTATGGAGTGAAAAATGTCCTGTTCTTCTGCAAAGAGGAGTAGCAGTATAATAAATTAGGACCATATGATTCATTGTATGAAGGTGACACTCCTGATACTTTAGTACAAAGTCGTTATCTGAAGGCTGTCTTTAAATGATCCATTTGGAAGTGATCAGACAGGAGCCACAGTTGTCTGGCTCTTTTTCTGTCATAAGGGAGCATTCAGGGCTTTGCTGTGGGCTTTACTCTTCTCATGGTCCTGTGAAACAAATGTCATTGCCAGGAGCAAATGAAAAAAAATTCCCAGTTCTTTAGCAAAATATATAATTGAGAATGTGGGTCCTATGGCACAGCAAAATAGATGCGTATGAATTGTATTTGCAGAAGGCTGAGATCCGTGAGAACAGGCATGTCCTTGCTTCCAAGTGGTTTCTCACGACAGCATCAGCAAAGGTCTTAAATATGCTGCTTTGTTGTTGGCTAGGCTGACTCAATTCACATGTCCTACCCTCACTCTGCAGTCTAATTAATGTCATAGAAGATAATTTCCAGGCACTTAGGGCACAAGTTATATAATGTATATAAATTATACACATCTTGTCCTCTGCTGATTGTCTTCATTCCTGTTGGCTTCTCTGGAGGAGAAAAACTGGGTTGATCCCAAGACCCTAGATTATACACCACAAAGCAGGAACACATTATTCTGTCTTTGAGTAAGATGACAAATTAAAATATTTGATTTCTCATTTTTACTGTACAGACACAGATTGGTTCACACACAATCTCCCTACCACTTCTTCCATATTAAAGGAAACAAAAAAAATTCAAGGCTGAATTCCAGATCTATAAACATGCTTTCCTCAAGGAAAAATCCCACTGTTATCCCTGTGGGCTTAAGAATCTAAATATTATCATAGGACACACAGAGGATTTTTTTACTACATGAAAACAAAAGTAAAACTAAAAACAATGGAACAGCAATCATTAAGAATGAATTTCAGCATACTGAATTTTAACTATTTCTGGTTTTGATAATCTGAGATTTGATATCTGCCTTTTTTTAAACATGGTTTTATATACATCCTTCTAATGTTCTAGGCCTCTTAACGTGACAGCTATACTCTCTTCAGAAGTCATGAGTTACCATGTTCACTAATATTTTAATCATAGGCATTTTTTATGGAGGAGGTGAGGAGAAATGGCATGTCAAAAGGCAATGACCAACTAGTTTACACATAAGAGATTGGCATTTGAGATGCAATTCTTACTCTTCCATTGACTCAGCATAACTCCCCAGTGAAATTATGGTCTATATCTCAGTTTCCTTGGCTATAGAAAAAGCATAGTGACCTTTGTCTATCATTTCACTTGCTCCTCTTTGTGAGGATCAATCAGTTACTTGTATGTCTTCACAGTGCTTTGAAATACTACATTTCATGTTTTATATTCTCTTAATTTTTTTAACAATGTTTGTTACTGTTATAAGATGTTAGTGTTTTGTATCACAGAGGGTCAGAAATTTACTTCCTTTCATTTAGTATTAGAATGGGAAATAGCAGATATTTAAGGAAAAAAAAAAATACTTGAAGGCAACTTAGTGTGCAGCAGATGCTGGTTCTGGAGGCAGTGGTAACCAATGCTGGATGTCAGAAGAAAATGCTCTGGTGGGAAACTCATCCTGTGAAGAAGACAACTGTTTTTATGGGCCATGGCTCAAGGACTTTGCCATGTGAATCACTCAGTTCATCTGTCTTCTAACCATTCACACAAGTTGCTGGAGAGGGGAGAAGAGCAATAGGCACCTTGCTGCTCATAGGATATTTTCTGTCAGCTGATTAACAGTACAGCGGGAAAAGGGGTGTCTCTTTTCCAAATGGCATATGAAAAACCAAACCACGTGATTCTCTTTCTAGGCTGCTGCTGAAGGAATAACTCCAGGAGACTGCTGAGAAAGAACATCCTTCATTTGGTTAGCATAGTTAGTAAAACACACTTTCACTGAATCTGCCTTACTAGGAGGGAGAAACGTAGGAACAGAAAGGACCGTTGCTCCTAATTCACTGTTCTGCTACTGACACTGTGTCGTAACATATCCTCTGCAAAGTGAGTAACTACTGTTCTAACTGTAGTAAGGTACTGAGCACATGCTGCCGTTCAAAAGACTGAGTAATGAAATATTGGGAGGTATAACAGGAGTTCATGCAAAATCAGCTGCAGGCATTAGAAATGGCTTTAGACATTATGAACCAATTCCACAGATAAAGAACCATTGGCTTCTCTGGCCATGAGTTTAAACGCTGAATTCATTATGCTAGGACCTGATGAGTGGCTATTGGCTTATTTAAAACCAACCTTCACAGGGTGGATTTTGCTGTTAGGCTGGCTTCATGTCTTCTGGCTAGGTCTCCTCTAGAAGGTAGTGGTCCTGCTAATGCATCCAGACCTTGATGAAGATGAAAATCAAAATGATTCTTCATTAAAGCAAGCTGTTCTGAGCAAGCTGATAATATGGAGTGACATCCTAGAAAAAAGTTGCATGGAGGAACTTTTCTAAGTGTTGTTCCCAATAAGCCGGAGATCCTGGCTAACCAGCAATGAAACTCTTGACAAGGTTAATAATTTAATTATAACTGAATAACTTCTCAGTGTTCTTTTGTTGGGTATGTCTCTGCCTATGAAGAAATATACAGAAGAATCCCACAAATGCTGTGCAGATTGTGGCTAACTCTGTATGTGTTCGAATAACCTCAAAACGCAACAACTTGTTCAGTTGCTCAGATTTCCTCCATGAACTTAAAGCTCATGCTCTCGTAGAAGGTAAAATGAAAGCTCACACTGTTAATGAGCTTTCTTTGTGATTATGGCCAAATTGTTAATCTTGTATAAAGCCTATCTAAAGGGCATCAGGCATACCTGTGTTGAAGAAGCTCATGAAGTGAGCGCTCTTTGGCCAGAGAACCCTGGTATCTTCAAACATTCATGCAAACGAACATGGTGCCTGATTTGGTGGCTGTCTTGTGCATGTTTATACAGATGCAAACAATATTGTGCCTTGATGGCTGTCATTTACTTGTGTGGGAGTATAAAGCTGTGTAGTCTCCATCTTCTGAGGTTTCAAAAACTGGGCTGAATGATGTCCTGAGGCAACCTAGTCTGGCCTAATAGCTGATAGTGCTTTGAGCAGGAGTTTGACCTAGAAACCTCCTGAGACCCCTTCCAAGCTTATCTTTTGATACCATGATCCTAAGGTTTCACTTTGACATCAGCTGAATGATCATCAGTTCTGTGGTGGGTCAGCCTTGACCAAGTGCCAGATGCCCACCCAGCTATTCTTTCACTCTCTCTCCTCAACTGGGCAGGGGCAGAAAATAAGATGAAAAGCTTGTAGGTCGTGATAAGGACAGGGAGATCTCTTACCAATTACTGTTATGGGCAAAACAGGCTTGACTTGGGGAAAACTGATTTAATTCATTGTCAATTAAAAATAGACAAGGATGGTGAGAAACAAAGACAAAACCTATAAGATGTCTCCCACTTCTTCCCAGGCTCAACTCTTCTCTTTCCCTAGCAACTCTTCTACCTCCTTCTTCCCTGAAACCCCAGCAGCACAGGGGGATGAAAAATGGGGTCTGGGGTCACTCCATAACAGTTCCTCTCTGCTGCTCCTTCCTTCTCACACTTCCTCCTCACCATGGGGTCCCTTCCATGGGATACAGTCCTTTGCAAAGTGCTTCAATGTGGGTCCTTCCCATGGGCTGCAGTTCTTCATGAACTGCTCCAGCCAGGGTCCTCTCCATGAGGTGCAGTCCTTCAGGAACAGACTGCTCCAGCATGGGTCCCCCACAGGGTCACAGGGCCTGGCAGAAAACCTGCTCCTGCATGGGCTCCTGTTCATGGGCCACAAGTCCTATGGAGTAGGCTCTCCATGGGCTGCAGCTTCCTTCAGGGCAGCTCCACCTGCTGCAGCATGGGGCGCTCCGTGGGCTACAGTGTTGGTATCTGCTCTGCCATGGTCCTCCATGGGCTGCAGAGGGACAACCTCCTCCATCATGGTCTTCTCGACGGTCTGTAGGAGAATCTCTTCTCCAGCACCTGCTTCTTCACTGACCTTGGCGTCTGCAGGGTTGTTTCTCAGATTTTTCTCACTCCTCCCTCTCAGCTGCTGTGCAGCCTTTTTTCCTTTTCTTAAATACATTACTATGGCATCACCACCATCTTGGCCAAGGGGCTCAGTGATGCCCTGTGGTGGGTCTGTTGGAGCCGGCTGGAACTGTCTCTGTGTGGGGCAGATGCACTCCCCACAGAGGTCACCCCTGCAGACCCTCTGCCAGCACCTGGGCATCTGCACCCCATACAAGTTCTGCTCAACAGTATTCTAAACTTGGTTGCTCCAAGGCCGGATGGATTACACAGGAAGTAACAAGAAGCGTGTAAGCTTCTTAAATCTTCTGAAATGGGACCCTGAAACCTCATGCTGACACCAAGCTGAGTAGTGTCATACTTTCTTCCCAAACTTCAAAGTAGTATGTGAAACAATCACTTTAGATGACCCAATTATTATTCTGAAAAGGTCAAAATTGTTTCATCCAGCTCTCTGTGACTCCTTACACCTTTTACAAAACAACTGAAGCACTGATGATGATTGGTATGCAGTCAGTATTGCCTTCTCAGTTTTCTTTACACCTCTATAAATACAGCAGTATAAATAAAATACCTTTACTTAGTTTTTAATGATTTATTAATTAATTTTTGATGGTACAGACAGAAGCAGACAGAAGTACAACATAATTAGGCTTAAATTTTGATTGATAAACTTAGTAACATTACAGTCTGTGCAAACACATGTCTACAAATATGCAAGGAATGATGTGAACTTGGCTCTAAGCATCAGTTGGGTTAGCAGACTTCAAGGTATAAATAAGCAACCATTTAAAATGGTATTTCAGGTATTCTGTTCTGGCAGTGAGGTACGGTGCTAGGAATCCAGACCCTATCAATACAGCATGAACATGATATAAAATGCATGCACAAGCAAATTAAGAATTAATTGTGAACATTCAGTGCTAGCAGCAGTGGAACCACTACCAGTGAAATTGGTGTTACGAATACGGAAGACTATCAGGTAGTAAAGAACAAGCTTTTCTGTAGAAGTGTTAGTAGGGAAGGAATGGTTTAATCTCATTAATCTTTTCTTCACAGATGCTGCATACAGAGCACTTGCATCCTTGGAGCACTGCTATATCAAACCCTGGCAATCTGTGCTATTCTGCAATGTGGTGGGTTTGAAAACATGCATATATTAGAATACTAATACATTTTACATGTTGTGTTAGTGAAGAAACATTCCTACTTTTGTGTCCTGGAAAATATATGAATGTCCATACTGTAGTCAACTTGTATATAATGTATGTAGTGTGCTATGCATAGAGGTGTACACTTTAACATTGAGATATTCAGGATCACCTACCAACATCTAATGTAGGATGCATTGTTCTCCAAGACTGTGACAAAATCTGTTTTTATTTATGAGATATAGAAACATACTTTGCTTCATCAGCAATTGCTTCATTTTGTACACCCAGTTGCAAAAAAAAAAAAAAAAAAAAGACTTCCAAATGCCAAGAAGACTTTATGTGAGCACCTAGCACATGCCTTGCTCTTTAAGCCCCATGGTTAGGAGGCGTTACAGTGAGACTCATCATTAGCTCCCTGCCCAAAACACCAGAAGCACATGTTTAAAAGTTCTGCTACACCGCGTAGCAACGTAAGAAGGCAGGCAAGGCAGCTTGGGACTGTGAGGAGCACGGGAGGGCTGTGGAAGCAGGTAATGGGGAGGAACACCCATAGCGCTCAGACCACACTCCAGTTGCCTTCAAGGCAAAGTGTTACACAGGAGGATAAGACCTGTGCAAGCAGCATTTGCACTTCAATTCCACCAAAGCTGTTTACATTTTCATGACCCAGCCTGATCCCTTCTTTCTGTCCCTGTCTAGCAGGCCCTGCTCCTACAGAAGCATCTCCTGCTTAGAGAATTTTTCCTGTATTTTCACCCTCCTCCTGTTTTTCAGTTTATATGCTTTTTTCCTCCACTTCTCTTCCTTTTGTTTCTCTCCTCTCTCATGTGCCTCTTACTGTTTCTTATCTTTTCCTAGCTTTCACCTCCATATTGTATACTAACTTTGCAGTTCTTGCCATCCCAACAACAAACAGATGAGTTTGTTTCTCCCCTTCCCCTTCCTCTCGCCTTTTCCTTGTATTTTCCTCTCTCCTCCCCTATACTGAAAATGGAGCTTCTTTTCAGCCAGCTGAATGTTAGCATGACCCTGTAACTTGAACTCAAAAGTGGGGTAGCAAAAAGTTAGACTGTTAGCTATATACAGAATGTTGAGGAACAGTAAAGTACTGCTATAATCTTAAAGGCCTTGTCGGACCTACGCTATGACAGTGTGAAATGCAGCAGTACCAGGGCTTTAAAAAAGCTGTGGATCTCTTATTTACCTCATCCAGTTTCTTAAATAACTTCAGAGGCTGACTGTTTTTTTCCTGAAGGCAAGCTGAGTTCTCTCATTTCTTTGGTTTATTAAGGGACTTCCTGTCTCATGCAGTTCTCATTTACATTTTTTTTTATGTTTTAAGGAACAAATCAAAGGCTATCAAATAATGCACACATAAACATGTCAGTCAGGTGTAACCACACTTACAGACAAACTCCCAGAAAAGGGCCAAACTTTCCAGATCTTCCTGTTGTTCAGCCCAACTTGATAAATATGCTTTATCAGAGTGAGTTCTGGGGCTCTACAGCAAGAAATGTTCCCCATGTTCAAGGGGGTGTAATAAACAGGAAATCAATCCAGCTTAGTGGTTTAGTGATTAGTTTAGACCGGTTTAGTGGTGCGGTCTGGCTTTGGACTGGAGCAAACCCCTGCAGGCTCAGCATCCCTCAGATGCAGTGACTGGCATAGTGGCTTGGGGGAATCTTTCCCATCCTCTGACTACAAAAAGGAAACTGGAAAGGAAGTCACAGCAGGCTACATGTGACATGCTTCAGCCTATATTTTCACTTACCACGTACCTGAGTCTAGAAGATAGTTGAGAAGCTGGTTATGTCCTTGATAAGTTGCAGGGAGCTGCTGAAATCCTCTTGCTTATGAAGTTAACATAGCGTAGTCACTGAAGAAAAGACTTACTTCTTCCGATTACCTGCAGCATGCCATCACCATCCCATCTCATTATAGCTCATGACAGGTGATGTTCTCCCAGCAATGCCTGCATTTTCTGCATTCAAGCTACAGCTGAAGAGGACTGCTTTTCCAGGAAAGGCAATCCTTCATACAAACTGTATTAGAAAATCTCTAGATTTTCAGAGTATCCAAAACCTCGGATCTTGCTGCACACTACAGCTGATATTATTTCAGTGTAGATCTCACAATATTAGAAATCAAGTTAGCTATATGACAATGACAGCTATAATTTAGAAACTGTACTTAAGGTGAGCATTGAAGAACTCAGTTGTGAATGTGGCTGTAATATCCGGACACCAGAAGAAAAACAGAACAAAGATCTAATACCTGTAAAAAAAAAATTTGGACCTGACTTTTTTGAATTTAAGGTTCACAGCCATGAGTTTAATAACTTCGTAACAGTAGTCAACAGTTTTCTCTGTCAGAGCTTCCTACTGATGGCTTCTCTGCATAAACACTATCTTTCTTTTATGGGTGGGAGACACTCCCTGTTAAAATGTTCATCTTAATTGGCATCTGTGTCACTTTAACTAGGTCTTGACGCGTTGCCCCCATGAACTGGCTTGGACTTCTGGCTGGAAGCCTATGTTTGGCTTGCCTAAGTCATTGCTTAGGTTTAGTTTGTCCCTGGGTTTATTTCCATGGCGTGTAGAGGTCTAATGACCCCGCGGGAACCAAAACTGAGGATCTCCTGACAATGATGCTCCCCAAAACTTGCATTCAGAAAGCAGAGGAGAGGAAAAGAAGAGAGGATAGTTACAGACAAATGTGGTTTCTGTTGTGTTTGAACAGCATGGGGCTCAAAAACCAGCAGACTGACTGATTACCCGCGTCCCTTGTAATTTGCCAGTCGGCATGGGCAGCCTGTCTTTGGGATAAAAGATGCTTCACTAAGTGTATTCAGAACAACCGCCTTTTACAAGAATATCAGAGTATATCTAGTGCCTTGGAACAGGCATAGCACCAGCTCCCTGAGCATGAAGGTTTCGGCACGTCAGTGCTCATTGCCTTACCCCAAAGATATAATTCTGGAGCTCCTCTAATGTGGCAGGAAAGAGTGCAGTCATCTGGAGACAATAATCTACTCTTTTCTGTGCTTGAGCATGGGTCTACTCACTCCTGTTTTACTAAGAAATGTGACAGTTTATCCATTAGGCAGTATTCTTTGAAAAAGTTATGCTTTTCTCCACAGGAAGCTCACCTCCTAAATGTCCACAAATCTTCACAGTCTCTATTTTCTTTTGCCAACTGGGTTCACAAGGTACCAGTCCAAATTGTCAGAGCATGACTTAAAGTCCTGGAGAGAATGTATTTTTTTTTCTCCTGGTAAATTAGGTTGTTACATCTTGCCACCCAATTATCTTTACTATTAAAACATATTTAAGTCCTGCCGAGGAAGCTGAGCATAAGCAAAATAAAACAGGATCGTCTGGTTCTTCTTTGCATAGGGGTAACTTCTCAAAATCTTGACAGAGACTTTGTAAAACCACATCACACACAAAATTAGGTTCAATAAACAGTAGCTAAAGACAGAATTTTTTCTTGCTTTGATAGAAATATACAGATTTTGCAGTTTCTAGTTTTAGCTCTATAGTTTACAATAAATATCCTGAAAGCTTTATTATGTATTTTTTTGGTGGAGGAAATATATTTAATGTAATATTTCCTTTATTAAAAAATCAAAAAGTGAGAGATGCTTATGATTTCCTTAATTATTAAGTGTCTGTTGGCAGTGCTGCAATCTTCTAGGGTCTTGTTAAACAAGCAAACAAAAAGAACAATGGATTTTTACTCAGTGCCATGTCAATTCAGAGGTCCCCAAGGTGTTTATTGCCATAGAAGTACTAATAAATTTAATCAGCTGTTCAAGTGGGGCCTTTGGGGCCTTTTAAGGTTTTTTTGTTTGTTTTTTCCTGTTACCACTGCGTTATAGCTCTGAGTATTTGCCTTAATTTAACATTTTTCACATTTAAGTGGTCTTGTCTGGCATGTCTTACTTTAAGGGCTCTCTAAATGTATTGTCAGTACAATGTCAAATCACTATATTTTTGCAGGAAATATAAAACTGATCAATAGATGAATAAATTTATTTTTACAATATTTTTGACTGTGGATTGTTACTGTGCCATGGATGCATACGTGTGTGATGTGTAGTAGTAACACAGAGTCTGGAGAAACCTTTATGTGATAGCATCCACTAGTGTGTTTTAAGTAAAACCTTCACTAGTGAAGTGAGAAACATGAATTCAGGCACATTTGTAACACACACCAGCTGAACTCTGTAAAATGCTATGTGGAAATGATTCTTGTTCCATTGACTCCTTTGCTCCTCTTTTTGGGTGGAAGAGACACAAATAAGTATAGCTCTCAATAGCATGCTGAACATCTGGAGAACTTCTCTGGAAGGACTGCAGACATTTGGGGGCAGCGAGGAACGGGCAGGTGGGCACGTGTTGAGCCAGACCAGCGCAGGGCTGCTGCAGCAGTTGTACCTTATTTTTCCTGTAAACACCTCAGAGACCCTACTGAGCAATAACTGTTGAACAGTGCTCTTGGTAGGAAGTTTTTCTTTCATGGAAGACGCATTCAGGGTTGTACATTTAGCCCAGTGACCATGTGCTGTTCCTTTCTGTTTTCATTTCAAATTTATTGCATTAGACCTCAGCGCTTTTCTCTGCTCACTGTGTGAGCAGGGAGCTGAGTCAAGGAGACTTGTCTTTACATGAGGAAGAAGATGAAGAGGTTGCTCTGTGGCTTGCTTTAACTTTCTACTTCTCCCCTGGAAGCCCACATGGGTAAGATATAGGAACTGCATCTCTGCAGATCGGTAAATAACAGTGATAGGTAAGTAATAGTGATAATGGCTAAAACAGGCCATCATGCCTCTTACTAAACATAAGATGCCTCTTACATGTCTCTTACCACTGTCAGCAAGCGTTTGTGAACAAAACTGTGTGAAAATCAGTGAGAAACTAGATGTGCTAACCTGTTTCCTCTGGGCAGTTAGTCTCACTGCTGATACGTTGCCACGTGGATGTATGTCAGTTCATATATACAAGTCCTTGTGGTGCTCAGTGCCTGGTTTATACGACTTCATTGAAAACACTTGATTACAGCTAAAACTGATCACTTTGAGAAAGGTGTACTGGATCATACGGCTGCAGTGAATTGCGCTGGTACCTCATCAAACAGGCAATGGACAAAAATACCTTTATGCCCTGGTCCTGTACTTACATGCCTGAGTTAAACATGTCCATAAGTGTTTGTGTGATGAGAGCTTATGTCAGCAAGTTTTCCTTTGCGATTCTTGACCTGTGTATTTTTTTTTTAGAGAGAAGTAAAAAGGAGCTCAGTTTCCTAATGGATTTGGAAAACGGATGACTATCTTACGTTTCTCACAAGTTGTGAGCTGGCCCGACGCTTGAAATACTGAGGCAGGGCTGGTCTCATGTAGCATGGAGCTCCGAGCAAGCTTGGGCCCTGCATTTTTGCCGCTGTAAATAATAGTTATTTTGCTTTCCTGAGTCCTCATACTGGTTCCTAGTATAGATCACATCCCCTCCTCCTCTGCTCCCCTGGCTAATTTTCTCACTTCAGTCTCAGGTTTTTACCTCAAATAGCTGGTTCTGGTACTGCTGCTGAATCAGTGGCTAGCTACCGGCAGTAGCTGTTTAGGAGACACGTTCCTGTGTTGAAGTTGTCTGTGCTCCAAATGCTGGCATCAGCTGAACATAAGCAATATATATTTTATACGTGGACCAATCAGCTAACACGCAGCAGCATGAAATGGATCTTCAAAACCAGAAGACACAAAACAGTTCACTTAGACTTATAACCAAGACTAGTCTTGATTTAAACTGCTCAGCTGTGGGATTGTGACGTAGCTATACAAGCCATTTAGAAATTATAATTAAAGGTTTTAAAACAGGTTTTGAGTTCACTGAGACCTCCCCCTCACTTGATTAATCAGTGATTTATACATATATAATGACTTTAACTGACTTAGGGGGTAATTTATGTCATGATGTGCATGATATATGGATCTAAATAGACTACAGAGATGGAAAAAGGAACCATCTGTTTTCTTAGAAAACCATCCGCTGTCAGGAGGATTCAAGAACCGTGTTTGAAAAATGTGTTTAGAAAACCAGGAATAAATGTATCTAAATTTCTTGTGCTGTCTGGATGACATTATCATCAGGTATATATTGCCCAACAAACAAGGTTAGTAATTTGCATTGTTAAGCTTTTGCAAGACTTCATATTCCGTAAGGTGTTCAAAAGGCTGTATTTTTATGAACACATGTAACGTTTCTTATCCCGAGCTTCACAATGCTCATGGCACACTGTTTTTGCAGCTACAGGACGTATACAGCGATCCAAACCGCCCACTGCCCAAGTTCAAACACTACCTGTGCCAAGCAAGAAAACAGAAGTGGTATTTCTTGGGAGTGGAAGGATTTTACTTAGAGCAGGGGTTTAAAAGCAAAGGTATCGCTCTTTGCGCCACTGACCTGCCTACCTAGTAGGGTTTGTCAAGTGAGAAATCTCCTTGTGCCCTTCTCTTATGCAGTATGAGCAAGTTAACTATCGTTAAGAAAAACATTTATGCATATTCTTAAATTTGCACATGCAAACTTTGTATCATCTTCAATAGGACGACTCATGCATGCAAACTTAAGCAAATGCACAGGCACTTGTGGGATCAAGGCTTAACTTTCTGCCTGAGGGGGAAAAATCATAGAATATAGATGCGTGCAGCAATTACAATACAAAGGTGGACTGGTGTGTGCTCCAGAAACTATGGACAGCAGCTGAGAAGGCAGTTGCAAGTCCTTTTTTATTCTACCTTTTCTTTGGTTTTGGTTGTTTTTGTTTAATACTACAGGGCTGTTGTTTTTAAATGAAATGTACCTGTTGCAAGCTCAGTATTTATCAGCATCTTGGAGAAAAACACTTCCCGCCAAGGCTACTTTTAAGGTCAGCCCCTCCCGGACCCCTCACCGCTGTCTCCTGAAGCCCTGCACCGCCAAGTACCGAGGCGAACCCCGCTTCCCGGCCCGGCGCCCTCCGGGGAGCATCGCCGACCGCGGCGGGACGCCCCCCGGCCAGCAGCCCAGCAGGGGTCAGTGCTGCCGCGGCGTGCGGGGCGGTGGCATGCGGGAGCCCTAAGGGAGCGAGCCGGCACCGGCGCCCCCGCCCCACAGCCGGCAACCGGCACAGCTGAGCCCCGGGAGAGGGCAGCGGGGGCCCGGCTCCGGGACCGGGATGCCGGTGGGGTACCGCCGGTGCCGGGCGGGGCGGGCGGGCGCGGAGCAGCCAGTCCAGGGGCGGCGGCGGCTCCTCGGCCTGGCAGGTGCCGCCTGCCGGCCTCCGTCTCAGCGCCGCCCCGGGGCGCCGCCGCCCGCACGGGGGGAGCCCTGCGCGGCCGACGGCAGGAGGCGGCTGCCCGGCGGTCCCGCCGCTCCCGGCCCCCGGCTGCGCTCCCCGACGCCCCTCCGCCCCCGCCGAGGGAGGAGGCGAGCGGCTGCCACCGCCCTCCCGGCGTGGCCGTGGGCAGCCGGGGGCCGCCAGCCCCGCGGCCGCCGGGCACTGCCGCCGCTCCGCTGCGCTCGCAGGGTCCGCGGCCGCAGGTAACGCGCTCGCCGGGCGGGGACAACCCACACAAAGAGGAGGCGCGGAAACGTGCGCGGACGGGGCGGGGGACGGGGCGGGTGACGGGGCGGGTGGGCGGCTCGGTACCTCCCCGGGGCGGCCGCGGCGGGGGAGCCGCCGTGACAGCCAGCCGTGGGCGAGGGCTGCGCCCTGGGCTCCTTCCTAAAAAGCCGCCGGTCTTTTTCCTCCCCCTTTCCCACAGGGAGCGCTCGGCACCCCCGTCCAGGCTCTTCCGCGGGATGGCGGCGGCGGGCCGCCCCGCGGGGCTGGGCGCTGCGCCCTAGCAGCCGCCGGTCTCCAGCCGCCGCGGCGGGGCGCGGAGCCGGGCGCGGAGCCGGGCGCGGCCCAGCCCCGGCTGTGCTTCAGCCCCTCTCCGCCGCGGTTCGGGGCTCTTCCCGCCTCCCCGCCCCGTCCCCAGCCATCGCAGCAGGCAGGCATGGGCTGTTTCTGCGCGGTCCCGGAAGAATTTTACTGCGAAGTTTTGCTCCTGGACGAGTCCAAGCTGACCCTGACCACCCAGCAGCAGGGCATCAAGGTAAGGGCGGCCGGCGGGGCTTCGGGGCGGCCCCCGGGCGGCGTCTGCCTCCCCACCGCTTTCGCTAGCCGGGAAGAGGGCGGCGGTGGGAAAAAAGGGGTTTTCGGGATCCCGCGGGAAGCGAACAAATAATTTACTAACTTTCTTTGGGGCCGCGGAGGGGACGGAGGAATCGGGGAGGCGCGTGCCGGTGGGGGGGTAGACGTGGCTTTGGAGGCTTGACTTTGAGATACGTACTTAAACGGGCAGGTGCCGACCACTCCGGAGTGCTCGGGACACTTGGCACAAGTATTTTTCTGTACGTCCTATCAAAAAACACTCCCCCTCCCCCCCGAAAACCCCAAACACCCCCCCCCCCCAAAAAAAAAAAAAAAGAGCAAAGGGCGGCTGCGTACGCCGGCTGCCGCGCACCGAGTGGAGTCACTGCCCGCGGGGGGAGGTGGCCGCAGCGGGGCAGAGCCCCGGTAGCCCGGGGCTGGGAGCAGCTCTTGGTCGGATGAGCTCCTCAAAGCCGTCATCGGGCAAAGGGTAATGAGGCCTGACGGAGCATGCGAAAAGTGGCATTTTTCTAAAGGCTCTTCACTTGGTTCTGTGTGCTTAAGCCTGATGACAGCAAACGGCGTGTCTCAGACACTTGACGCCCTTGTTCGAAAAGCCGGGGACTTGAATTTATTAGAACGAGGTTTCAGTGTTGCATCAGAAAAAAAGAAGAAAGGAATCGGTTCTTCTAAAATTTGTTATTAGAAAGGGCTGATCTGCTTTACCTAAGACATCCAAAGTCTGTATGCCTGTGTGTTTCAGCTTGAATGAAGAAACTGAGGAGAGTTGCCCCAAAGCGGGGCGGGGGGGGGAGAGTGAGTCTAAATTTAACAATATAATTTTAATGATAATCTGTGGCACTACCAGCTCTACATTGAGAATTGTCAAGCTTTGGTGAATCAACTGCTTGCACATAGACTCGTAAATCCATGCTTAGCACAGAAGAGTAAGCAAATCGCGGTGATGGTGGAATTCAGTACCTATATAGGGTCTTTGAAGTCTAAGTTTAGACACTTATGAAAAACTTGCCTTTATACGTGGAGATGTGGGTATGTGTGTTATACACGCATATATGCTAATGCTGCCTGTAAATGTGCAGTCGCAGAAGTAGTATATTAAAAAAATAATCTGCAAAGATAGTCCAACGGTTAGGTTTATGAATACAAACCCTAAGAGGTGATGGGTTTGTGCAGTGTCTAATAAAAATTAATGTCCTGTAGGAAAGAAAGGGTCTGAAGACGTAACTTCTTTTTAAGAATGTGTGACTTGCACTGTTGGGAACCGTCTAGCTTGAGATGAGGGTGCGGTTTCCTGCCATTCTTAGTGTGATCTGAATGTGGTGTGATGCTAAGTATTTCACCCCTTCCACCTGCTCCTTCTCTGTCTTGAATCTAACCATGGAGCAGTCATAGAGTCAGTTGGAACAGTGTGCGGATCTGACAGAAAAGTAGTAGTTTTTTAACATTTTGGGGTGGTCACTGACACTGCACAGCAGGGAACTTTAGGGAGAGGAGAATCTCCCTTTTTGTAGCAGCCTTTTTTTTTTTTTAAAGACTATATTTGTATAATGTGAAACCGCACCCCAGCGCTGTAGCTCCACGAGCCTTTGAAAACCTCCAGAGAGGAACGGCATAGCTCTCCCCTAGTCGATGGTTTCCACCATTGTGTTCTCCCTTGCCTTTGTACTTGCACAAGTGTTTGTGCAGCTGCGTGTGAGGAGCAGCGCCTGTCCAGCTGAAGGGCAGCCACTGCTTTTCCTTTTGCTGGGTTAGGCTTCAGCTGGATCCATGCCCTGATCCGCTTCACAGCTGGAGGAGGGCAGAAGTGGCTCTTTCAGCTGAGACCTGCCCTATGCCATTTTAAACTGCTCAGGGAGCATTTGTTTTGTTTTTATTCTACAGATTTCCACTGAAGTTATAGGATCATTTCTTAGTAAAACAGAACTTAAAATTTGTAATCTTCTGTCATTTGACACTTTAACCTTGAAATAGGAATGTTTTGTTTTAATTCTTTTGTTAGCATGTACACATCTAAAAATGCAGAATCTTGTATTTGTTTTTATAGGATTTCAGCTTTGGCACCGAGGTATAGATTATGAATGTTCTCATGTATTCTATTTTAAAAAAAAAAGATTTCCTTAGAACTTAAGATTCTGGATGTGATCTTTTGTCTTCACACTTTTAATTGGGTTCACAGCTACACAGGAAACTTACATTTTTGGTACTCTTTCACAAATCAGAGATTTTAAGTGGTTATACAAGCAACTTCATTCCCTTATTTTCCCCTAAACAGATGCATGTCTGCTAGAAATAAAAACCACAACTTAGTAGCGATTTACTGTCTATGTAGTTACTTGGTATTAGTGGATTTAGTCCTGTTTGGTTTGAAGGGTAGAAGACTTGAGCTCTGTGACTGTAGGAATCCTTGGCAACTTCATTTCTTCTGTGAATCTGGAATGAAGGCATGAAGCAGATACCCGTTTCTGAACTGATGTAGAGTTTGAAAATGCATTGCTTAGTTTTCATGGTAGTTATTTCTGGCTTGCTATGCTTGACAGCAACCATACACAGCAAGGTAGGACATTTTTGAATTACCGTTTTTATTAACATATTCTTGGTACTACCGTGGGCTTTACGTTGTACTTCCAGTTAAAACAATGAGCTGAGGTGGCACAAGACTAAGATTTCGAGTGCAATTTAGAGGTACTTGTCTCTCCTCTGTGGATTTCAAAGAGCTTGTTAGGGAAGAGAAAGGATTGTTTTTTTCTGGTTCCAAGTGGGGAAGCTGAGGTGCAAAGAGGTTGAGTGACTTTTCCAAGGTTGTGCAACAGGTCAACATCAGAGCCAGGAATGAAGTTCCCAGCCCTCTTGGCTGGTAGCAGCTGCCCAGTCTGCCATGGGCCACGCTGTCTGGAACATTTTGTGGTAGTCTCTTCCTTGTAGTTGCTCAAACTGACTTTTGCTTCTCATAGGTTGTCTCTGTTTTCTCACTGTTACCAGTGCTGTCTTGCTGCTCTCCCTGTGTCTTTGTGGTTTATGAAAATGTGGAAGCTGGGTCGCCAGCCTTCAGCTGTACAGCAGGCTGGTAATAGCTAGATAATCAGGAAAGGGCGTCAAATATCTCATAATCTCAACTTTTATGTTTCCCTATAGTACATTAACAGTGAGAGATATTTTGGGGAGTACACATTTTGACATAATAAAGCAGTGGCCATTGTTAGTCTAAACAATTTGGGATTAAAAGAGACTATTCACCAGGTTCTGCTACAGTTTAACCAAGGTGTATGGTCTTGGATTGGGGCAGCTAAAAAGGATGTTCAAGATGCCAGTTAAGAAGTAGGTTTTTAACAGACTTTTGTACAAATATGGTAAGAATCAGCTGTTAACTGAAAAATGATTGCTTTTCCAGGACTATTACTTTGACTCATCTTCACATAGGTTAAACAATAACTTAGGCATTGTTATGGTATGATACTACCTTCTAAGTAGGTATAGCTTATTTGTTGATGTCACAAGACATGTCAGTAGTGTTTTGACTTGACTGATGGGTTGTGGGTATTCCATATTTTGACTCAGTTAAGTGTTGATGTAGTTGTCCTTGCAGAAGGAGATTGGTGTGCCTTGTTGCACAAACTTGTTATTGGAGGTTAAGGAAACCTCTGTAGGCCCTTAGAAATACCGCTATGAAGCCCAATTGCGATTAGCTGTTTCAGAAGGATCAGTCATCCTGTAATGTGTATGTAACAGGTATTCAAGAACTCTTTCACTTCTTTTTCTTGAAAACATTATTTAAGGCAAATGTTTGTTTTCTTTTTCCTGATGAAGTTGAAAACATTATGAAACTTACCTGTTTTATGTTTGTATCTCTTTGGTTGGAATAAAGTTCTTCAAAAAATATTAGGTACTTCTCCAGTGAACAAGCTCTCTAAGTAGTCTTAAGCCATCTGGTCATTGCACTTTTGAAGTATTCCTTGAAATTCCTCTCTGAGCACTGTTTTTGTGCTGTCTATTTAATTTGACATGTGTGATGAGCCAACAGCAAAGTTGCATTGTAAGTGAAGTGATGATCGGGATAGATACACTAATTCTTCCTGGAAGGCTCCGTTCACAGCACATGTTCCGTAACATTAGTTTATTAGGTAGTACCATCTAATAGTGATATTCTGGCCACCATGCCACTTATTTGGTATGTTAAAAACATGAGTTCATTCATCAGAATATGATACATGTTGTTAAGAAACTTACAGAATAATTAACAACGTGATTTAGTATGATATATAGAAATAGGTAAACATACTATTTCTCAGAAAGTATTCTGGGGATTATTCTGGTATTTTTCTTCTTTCTTCCCTTGCTGGTGAAGTGTTGTGGGTTTTTTTGTTTTGTTTTGTTTTTTGAATCTGAGCAGTTCCAAATGTTCCAGGCTTAATGCCTTCAAAATTTCGTACATACAGAAAATGTGGTGTGCACTTTTGGGTGAAGCTAATTTATCTATAGGGACTCCAAGGAGTCAATATGGGAATGGTAGGCTCCTGTGTTATTTCCCTGGTGAAAATGCTTAATGAATGCACACGTCATCAGGAAATAGAGCCCTATGAATAGAAAGATCTTACATTGTGTTAATTATTCTAATTGAGAGGTGGCATTAAAAGTCAAATTGGTAGTCATTTGCTGTGTGAATATGGAACGTATTCTTCATGATAGTGATTTCTGCTGTTTTATATTTCTACATTTTTTGAAAAGAAAAGCATTTTTCTTCGAGAAATTTTCTTAGTTATGCAGGTACACTATTTCAGAAATCCTAAAAATCTTTTTAGTGGTAGATTGCAGTTGCTTTCCACCTATGGTAATTTTCTTACCACCTACAGCAATTACTAAACTGTAATACCAAGGCTCAAGCATATTAAATTGTATCCTTTGCCCTGTTTGGTACTGATTAATAGATACTTCGAAGGCAGATTCTTCAAGATGTTCAGAATATTGTTTTGAAAAGAATAGTTAATAAAAAGTGAATTGGTTAAAAGGACACAATCTTGGAATCTATCTTTTTCATTTTTAAATGCTAAAAACAGTGTTTAAGAAAACTGATGCCGTTCTAAGTCTTGGTGGCAACCATGTAATTTCTTTTCTTTGTAAGGCTACAGTTTTCTGTTATGTGTGCATACTTTGTACAGCAGCAGGGAAACTAAACAGCTAATATTGTCAAACTCCAAGTATAAATAAGCACATACTTTCTTCTTCAATGTTGTAGATACAATACATCTAAGCATTGTTTGTAACAAAAGCAACAAAAAGAAACTTTAACAAAAACGTAAATTAATGATACTCCATTGCACTTCTACACTAGAAATATGCTGTTCTTTCTTAAATTTCTGTTATGGGTATAAAATAGTCATCTGATTGCACGCTGAGTGCAATAGTCATCTGAGTGCAAGACGGTGCAGGTGGAATTGTGCATTATTTCAGTCCTCTAGAAATGAACTGAAATAGTGCACAATTCTAGTTAAAAAAAAAATGAAAGGAACAAAAGGGCTCATGAACCTTGATATTAACTACTTCTCAAAATTACTGTCACGTGTTTGAAATAGATTAGTAATTTCACCAGTATCCTTACAGATGAGACCAGCAATTTTGAATACCCCCGGGAATAACCATAAAATAAATGAACACTGAGACACTTTATTTTCCCTAGGTGCACTTAACTAAATTAATGAAGCCAGCATGACAGCAAGAGGGAAATCTATTAACTTTTAAATGAAGCTACCTCTTAGTCAACCTGAGGTTTGAGAAATAATATTGTCAGAGGGGTCTGTTTTGCTGGTTTCAATGAGCAATAATTTCTTAATATAACCAGGGCAAATGTAAGTTGTGTGAGGCGGCCTTTTTGTTAAATGCTTTTAGATTTCTGTAACTTGGATTGAGCATTTCTTAAATTAGAGTACTTAGTATAGTTAAATACCATCTGTTGATATTTTACCCATTTTAGTTTATTAAATTTCTAAAGTAAAATTCAAAAAAAGTAGAATTGCAACCCTTCGCCTCAAGAAAGAAAACTGCTAAAAATTACCACATGATATGAGGGGGACTCTTGCAGAAACTGAATAATTTGAAAAGTGCTTCAGAAAGATAATTTCATAAAGAAGCTATAGTTTTACGTCGCTTCACACTGTAAAATATCTGTTGCCGAGATGGTATTGAACAGGCATGAGAAAATGAGAAGTTATGTATTGGTCATTACTGATGTTCATATTTTTGGTAGAAAGATGAGACGTTATTGATGCACCCTCCTTTCTTCATTCTTGTCAGTGTGGTTTTTTTTAATCAACTCTTATTATCCTCAAGAGGATTTAGTTTTTGTAGCGATAGAGCAGCTATAGTAGCTGCATTTTATTAAAAAGTGAGATCTTTGCAAGTGAATAATCATGTTTCAGTATCTCTGTAGAATTTTGCAGACTACGTTTTTAGTACACATTTTAGATACTGCCTTTTTGATCAGATCTTTTGCTTGCTGCATACTAATCTAATGTCATAGTTTAAAATGAAGATTGTAATTTCAGTATTGATTGTGCTCTTGTTCCGAATTCTTCCTTTGCATCCTGTGCTGGGGATGGTTGAACACTGTAAGCACTAAGGTCAAAGGGACATGTTTGGGGTCAACCCATGCTATTATTTAGACGTGGAAAACCAATAGAAACATTACAAAATGAGAGCTCTGTGCCTTTGGTTTTGCTGCAGCAAAAGGAGGAGAACCTGCCTATTTTGCCAAGTGGGAAACGTGCTTTTGTGATAGAAGGCTGTATTTCTAGGTTTGTAACCATAAATACTGATTTTTTTAAAGCTAGAATTTCAATATTGCCATAAACATACCAGACCTTGTTTTACCTGTTGTCCCACTGGTCAGAGGTAGATGGTGCTTAGTGACTCTTTGGAAGGCAAGTGCCTACCTGTAAGAAAATGGGTCAGGATGGTCCCGGTCTGAGGTGTATAAGGGAATACAGGCAGCAGTAATCAGACAGCCAGTGGATTTGCATTCCATATTTGAGGAAAGGAAAAGAAAACCAGTAGTATTGCGGAGGTTAGAAATAGAGAGAGAGAGAGAGAGAGAGTTGGGAATATGAGTAAGAGAGGAAAATAAATGCTGTGATGACAAGGGAAAGAGACCTTTTGTGAAATGTAATTCTAGTAGTACCTTTCCAGAGCTGGAAAAACGACACCTCAGTAGTGTCTCTGAATTGATAGTAGAAATCATCATTATTGAAAATGACAACTAAAATTTAAAATACCCATGTAGGGATTTTTTGATCATTCTTCATGGAAATCTTTAGCAAGCTGAATGCATTATTAACCTATAGTTATGTTAAAGCTTGGTGATTAGAAGTCTCAGAGGTTTCTAAGGATTCCTTTTAAACAAACCCTTCTTTCTCATTGCCTCTGGTGATTTTTTTTTTTTTTTTTTTTTTGTGTGACATGAGGGAGGTGCATACAAGTGGCAAACCCTCCCATCAGGTATTTGTATTAGTTATGTTTAATAAGGGTAATCCTTTACAGTTTGTGAAATCCAACTACTCCTTCAGATTACATTTAAAATATATAATAAAGTCATTATAGTCATGGATAGTTACTAATGTGGAGGAAAAACTGTGTTTTGTATGGTTCATGTACTTATTTATTTGTCAGTATTTGCCTTTTAAACTTTGCAGGGTTACAAATAGCTCCCTCTGAGCCAGACAAGATGGCACTTTGTCTTCCTATAGTTCTTGAAGTTTTGGGTATGTGGGTAAAATCTGTGTGTGGTTGAGTGAGCCAGTTTGATAATAAGTGGCTCAGCACTTCACTATCTTTCCTATGTTCTCAGCAAAAGGAGAACTCAATGCACTGAGGGATAAATTCTGTGGCTGTGTGAGACAGAATGCCTTTTAGTAATGGAAAAGGAAGATCTTTTATATCTCAATTGCATGAAAAGTATTTGGAAGGCAGAAGATGGCAGTTTCCCTATGTAATTAGTGGTAAAATTTGGCATGGCTACTAAAGTGTGTAAGCACATGCTTTAACACTTTGCAGAACTAAAGGCAGTTGAGCATCTTGCAGGATTGAGCCAGAAGAAAGGTCATCCAAATAAAAAACACCGGACCTGGATCTTGTTTTCCACATACTATGTATTTCATTGTAAGTTCTCATTCATGTCAGAGAATAGCTTATTTGTAGTGTCACCAAAAGTATTTTCTATCTATAGTAATGCCTACTTATTTATTAAATATTGAAAATCTAATTTATTATTAATCTTTTAAATAAATTAGATATGGAAAAATTACAGTTTTGGTTTTGGTTCATCAGTTTTATTCAGAGTCTCGGTGTCACAGTGTAAAAAAATTGGTACAAACTTCTTTCCTATTTGGTGGATGAATGGTGACTACAAGGAATGTAATGGGTTTTAGTTCTCTTCCCCTTCTTCTGAGAATACCAGAGCAAGAGTTGTCTTCATAGGCGTCTACATTCAGAATCATAAGGGAAAATACACTTTTTTCTATGCCATGTGTGAGTACCACAGGAAACTGGTGAAACTAGATACTCAGAATTAAAACGGTGAGGAAGAACACCTAGGTGAGTAATGAGGAGCGAGTTCAGCACTGACTTACATCTTGAAGCAAACGATTAGATATCCCTTCTGAAAAGAGGTAATCTCTGAATATTGGTATCCATGTAATATGAAAGTAGACTCTCCACATCTTCCTTCTGGGAGCATCTTAAACTGTCCTCAAGACTAGTCGGTGTTGCCCAACACCAGAGGCAGGAGAATACGGCATTAGGCCTTGCCTCTGCTCTATTTCTGTTTCGGTGGCGTTATGGTATAGAACCGTTCTGTTTGCCTATGGTATGGAAGATGGCTGGTGTTTAGGAAGTAGTGTAATCTTTTCATCAAGGCTGCTGGAGGGAAAGGAAGTCATGCGTCAGAACCAAATGGGACTGGAAAGCCATGGCTGCTGCTGCTTTTTGAGTTTTTGTCCATGCTGAGGAACCGTCCTATTCTCCTTTCCTGTGGTTTTCTGTGGCCGTGTCTGTATGACCTGGGAAGACAACAGGAGGGAGTGGAAGGAGCCTGCTGCATCCCAGGCTACCAGGCCCAGCTGGCCACATCCACGCGATGTTGCATGCAGCCCAGACCTCCTCCTTTGGGGGTCCTTTGAAGTCTGCTTGATGCTGACAGACAATCTTTTGTCTGTATGGTTGGTTTGTTTATTCAGTATGCCAGAATAAAAGAAAGCTGAGTCTTAAGACTATCGTAATTCTGATTGTCGTAGCATGACTGTCAGGGGTGAGTGATACGTATCGGGGTGCTTTGAAGGTGCGTGTATTGCTGGGTAATGTTGAAGGCTGACTCGAACGACTGAAACCAAGCTGTTTATACTGGGGAGCGTGCAGAAAATGATCCCCATAGCTGTGCCCGGGTCTCCCTTCAGAGGAAATTAGGACACTTTAGAAGGGGTCATGGGAGAAAGGTAGCCTGAGTTCAGTAGTGGTGATCAAGAGAAAAAGATGCTGGGCAAATGAAGGAGAAATGCAAATTGATGGCATGGTTACACTTGCAAAAAACTTTTCTCATATCGCTCTTTCCTCTGTGAAAGAAAGGAAGAAAGCCACAAGACCTTGTAGTGGAACCTTTTGAAGAGGTGTGTGAATGTCCTGACTTGCCCTCAGCTTTTTAGGTTTAATTTGCATTGGCTGCTTTGGGTAGAGGAGGAGGGAGTGGGCTTAAAGGTGTTTTTGAATAATATTTGCAGGATGGAATAAAGCCCTTAAGTTCAAAAGATCAAATATTTTGCCTCCTCTGTTTTGAAGTGATGTCAGATGCTTCAGCCATATTCTTCCCCCTATTCTTTTTTTCTCTCTAAAAGTCCCTTCAGCAGGACCTAGATGTCCCAAAACATGTGCCCATATGCCTTTTGTTTTTGTGTGTAACATTTAAGTTGGCTGAACACTTCAGTTCTCTTTTCAGCGTGTGTGTTCTTCACCTGGAACACAGCAAGCTCGAAAGCCATGGGACCATACTTGGAAGCAAAAGCTTTTGGTGTCCTTCAAAGGTACCACATTTATTCTGGGTTATTTTAATTAGTCTTTTGTTCTTCTGTATTAAGGATTGACAAACAATAGCCCCTTTAAAATCACCAATACAAACTGTCTTTCATCAAAAGTGGGGGTATTCTGTGCTCTCACAATGCTCCAGATAGGTATGGACAAGATTTACTATTAAGAAAATGCTCTTTTCCAAAGTTTCCAAAGTTACCAAAGCCTTTCCCTGATTTGGGAGTACTTGAAATTGTGGACCTGGTGTCAATTCCGATGAACGCAATAGCTGTTTTGGTGTGCTTTGGCACCAACTTCAAGAGGAGCCAAATTGGACCCAATTTTTCTGTGAGCAGGCTCAATTAGTAAATGATGATGCTGAAAGTAAAATGTGTTAGATCTTGTACGAAGATGTTAGATGTTGTTCACATGAAAGGAACGTATAAACTTTCTACCTTTTAAATAAAAGTTAAACTTTTTCTTAGTCATCCTTGGCCTTTCATCAGTGTTCAGATCTTGAGTCTGGCTGTTTAGAGCATGAAAGCTGTGTTTGCTGCTTTCATGACTGAATCTTTATTTTGTGATCTTAGATCTGTTTTTTCTCCTTTCCCACTTTCCTGAAAAATTTCTGCTATAGAAACAGCTTTCATGAACAGTCTCCTGAAGTCTTTGTTTAGAGGCAAACTGCAATGCAAACCATGTTTGTTTATGATGTCTGCTACTTTGTGAACAGGTGAACAAAAAGTCAGATGGATGGTCAGAAAAATAATATGTTTATTTTTGATATTGTGTGCGTGTCTGTGCAGCAATTGGAGCGGTCTTGGTGAAATTAGGATGTTTGGGGACAGGAATCTATAAAATGTCAAAAGGACAGAAGTTCCTCACTTCTTCCTTTCGTTTGTTGTGTATCTTTCTTTGCAGTGATTTGTCCTCTTTGTGTTACTGTAAGAGCTCAAAATTTTTACTGTAGCATGCAGAAACTCCAGAAGCAACTTACAGAAGTCCTGCAGGATAGCATGCTTCTGACTTGGCATACTTTGTTGAGAGGTAGGTTTGATTGAGAATTAAACCACCTGCATTGAGTTAATTGAAGATGAATCAAACCCAGCTTTTTGTTGTATTTTTCCTGTTGCGTGGTCTGTATCTGAGCCCATGACGTTTTCTATTTTCTTGATTTAAAAAAAAAAAAAAAAAAAATCTTATTTTTTGTCCATGAGTATTACATAGGTCAGGGTTGAAGCTTTGCAGTAGGGCAGCACACAGAAATACTTTTGTTGCTGTGTGCTTATAGAACCTTCCAAGAATATTAGTCCAGAACTTTTCATAGGCAAATAATGCACCCAAAGCAACTCCAAAATCAAAAGAGTAAGCAAATTTTTCTTCAGTATTATTTAATCTTACCATGTGTCTTCTCTTGATGATTGAAAACAGCTTGATTTTGATACACCTGCTCTACTGAAGTTTAAGCATGCACTTGAAAAGCCACAGAAGTACAAGCCAGTGTTCATTACTTCATTCACCTGCCTTTCGAAGTTATATAAATGTATGCTACGTCCATCTCCATGCTCAACTTGAGGTGATTATACTCTGTGTGTGTGTATCTAATCCACCAGTGGACTGATGAAATTCTGTTGAAATTGGTGGAGTTTCTTCTGCCTTTGCCTGGGGTGGGTTAAGGTTCTTCATCTTAATACGCATTTTTTCCTGCATAAATCTCACTATGTACAGCAGATGGACTTAGTATTTATTACCTATAAGAAGAAGGACGTCTGACAGGCTGCTGCTTATTGTCTAGTTTCTCAAGCTTGCTCTGATTCATATTTCTTTTCTTGCATACAGAAGGAATACGGGATAAGGAAAATGACTTCAACTATAGAAAAGTAGCATAATTGAATCTTGAACATTGATTTCTGAGTGTACAAAAAAATGAAGCAAAAGAACATACTCAAGCAGAGAATTACAGGAGCTAGCAGAGTGTACAGCGCCTTTAAGAAGCAGGTGTTTGCTATGAAATTCACTGTGCATACAAATGTGCTTGTGTTTTGAAGTCAGTTAGGAAGAGTTACCGTGGACCAGGAAACCTGACCGGCCTGATACAGGCTTTTTCTATTCAGTACAGGCTTGAAAAAAGGGAAAAAAAAAAAATCATAATGCAGGGAAAAGCTTGATTCTTCTTAGCTCTTTTAAGCTGAGGCAGTAGGGGGGAACCAGAAGAACAATTTAAAGGAAATTGCAGTAGTGATTGTTTTAAGTATACACAAAGGAAGCCTTGCGCTCTGCCGGGAGCACTAGCCATTTTCAATCTGGAAGAAGGGACTGAACATTTAATTAAACAATGCCTTTGACTCTATTAGTTTATGCTCCAGCACTCGTGATACATGCATATTTAGGTTATTTTTCAAGTGTACAGCAGTCTCCTCCTGCAGAAAGTTGGGGCTGGAGTTTTTGTAGAGCAATGCATTGTTTTAGTCATGAGCACACCGATAAAACATCAAAGTACTCTGCAAACAGCCAACGCAGAAGCAAGCCCTGCCCCAGAGAGATCTTGGGGCTGCAGCAGTAACACCAGTGAGCAAATGGACAAGTGTGGGAGAGGAACAGGTTAGGATGGAGGAGGAAAGAGGCCAAGTTGTCAGTTCAGGGAATACTGTCTCTAGACAGTAGAATAGCTGATTATTTGAGGTTGTTGCTCTGGTAGTATCGATTTGCAGAATTCTGCTGTGAGTAAATTGCACCAGGCATCTGCCCCAGGTTACAGGTGCACGGTATGGGTAGCTCCGGACTGATGTCCATCCAGTTCCAACACAGCTGGCATGACTTTGGTTAAGGGTGTTCTGTTTTTGTTGCAAGAAAGTTGTAAAGGTAAACCAGCATGGAAGCAGTTTATACAGATACAAATAATTTTGTACTTACCTAGCTTAACCTCTCCTTAAGTGAGAAGGGTAATAGGTAGCCTTAGCAGCTCGAGCGCCCTTGCCTGGGGCAGGCTGGCAGGGGGGTACCGTGTGGTCCCAGGAGCACTGTGAATTCAAGAAGGCTTCTAGGCAAGCCTGAAGATTTTAAGCATCTCAAAGACGAAATCTGCCAAAGGCCAAGCAGATAATTCCACAGTAAATACTGACCTTATCAAAACACAGAACCCACAATCTATCAAACCTGTGTGATCCCTCCATCCACGAGCCCTGCCAGCCCATCAGAACCCCGAAAACTCAAGGTTTTCTCTGCATGCAAAAATTGTCTTTCTTGCCTGACTTGATGTGCTTTCACAGGGAAAAAGCATACAATCCTCCTGTAGTCTGTTTGGCTACCCATTATGATAGTGCTCATGTTATACAGGCTGCTCACTCGTGGGAAACGGAATATGCTGGAGAAGGTTAAAGCACCTTGGAAAAAAAAAAATATATATACCTCCATCTATGCTAAGGGTTAGAGCAGGAAAAATACTTTGGTGAAATAACAGGCTTGTTTGAACCCTGGTGGAACAGATGATTTTTTTTCCTTAACCTGTTTCATTTAGATAGAAGGCTGGATCTGCTTAAAAGGATTTTTTATTTTGAACAAAGGTTTGTTTGGGTTTTAGGCTCTTGCTTCAACTGGGAATTTTATCCTCCAGTGACACCTGATTAAGCCAAAAGAAGTCAAGTCAGTGGTTAGGCTTTAGTCAGCTCACACACGTTCTGCTGCAGTGAGAAAAAAATGACAGTATCATTTGTTGTATTATGTCAAATGTCATTCAAGCAATAATGTATCAAAGCAAACCAAAGTCAGATCAAACCAGAAAAAATTATGCATATGAAAAAGAAGAAATTGGAAGGATCTGACCTTGGTGAGGAAGATCCTGTCGATGTCAGTGGGGATTATTTTGTATCATATAATCGCAGGTGGGATTGGAATTGTACACAGAGGACACAGGCATGACACTTATGTTCAGAAGTATTCAGGTGCTTGCATAAGAGTCTTTCAGAAGCCTTTTCTAAAGATAGTGCTTGGCACTCAGGTAATTCTGAAAAACTGTCTCAAGGTCTGAATTACCAGTTACAGAGTAAGTATCGGTACAGCAGTATCCCTGACATGGAGGTGCCTTTATGATGCCTCATGTATGAGAGCTAGACCCATGAGCTGAAACTGGGAAGCAGCATCTTAGCATTATGAGTTGGCGTTTTCTTACTTGGTGCTAGAAACAGGAGATAGAGGATTTTTATACTGTTGAGTCTGTATTTTTAATAAAGAAATGATCCCAGATAATTAAATGTGGATTTAACAGTTTTAAGGAACAGCTGCTGCTGACACAAAGAAATGTTTGCCTCTAAGCAATACTGTAATTCTTCACTTAGGAACATATTAAAACTGTATTTCAAAAGGAAGGTATGACTGTCATAGAGTCATTTATGTAGTGAAATGGAGCTGAAAGTTCTGTGATTCAGCTAGGTGTGTTACCCTATCTAAAACTAAGTTATCCAGTGGGACTGCAGTATCTAAATCTTTTACTTGCATGCAGAATATGTGGGCTCTGATGATTCTTACAAGGTTCTGTCGAAAGGTTTGGGCAAGTGATCAAGCTGGTAAGTGTTTAGCTGTGGTAGCTATCCACAAGCATGAATAGCAAATATTTAGTAATTCAGTTTCGTTTAGATTACAGTAAGAGGATTTAGCTGCATTATCTTTCACTTGCTGTTGGCGAAAAGCCTGCACAGGTAGTGGTAGTTCAGCTTACGTAGGTATCTCCAACGGTCTCTGATTTCCCTGGAAGGCTTCAAATCTGCAATGCTACAGTCTGATTCTTATAGTGGATTTCACTTTGGTGTTTTTGTCAATGCAAAGTTGTGGAATTTCTTTCTTGCTCTCATTTAAAATAATTTAAACTTTCTGTTGTCATGGTTGCAGAGAGGAACGCAAAAGCATGAACCCTGCTGACTCCTAAAACCAGTAAGCCTGCATATTTCTGTGAGGAAGCCCAGAATTAAGGCAAGTGTTAGGATTTTTTTTTTCCCTTGAAGGTAAAGTCATCATTTCTCAATGGCTAGGATTGCTTCTGTAGAGCAATAGGGGTAGAAGGGAATTAGATGAATAGGGTATATAGTCAATTTATAGTGAGTTACGTTACATGAGGGAATGGTCATGGTTCATTCTTTATAGGTTCTTTTGGTCTGATCTGTTTCTGAAAACCTCGACTAAAGGAGCCTCCCAGGAGCTCAGCTGCAGTCCTTTGTTACTCTTCTAGTTAGAAAGCTTTCCCTGACATCTAGCCAGGGTCACTTTTGTTTTCAGTTAAGCTACTTTCACTTTTTCCTAACTTCACTGAGTCTGTGCATAGAGTACATTTGATCCTTAACCTTTTCTAACATGCTTTTTTATTGTACGTTAGGAGACTTGGTGCTAGGAAATGCTGGGAGTTTTGATTTGGGGAAGGACAGGCACCTAGTCAATTGTCTGGCACCCAAGACGAGGGAGGTTATGCATATATGGAGCATTAGGTTGTATGCAGATGTCTTCCACTACCATCTCATATTCATGTACCTAGGGAAAACATCAGGTCCAGTTTACTTTACCTTAGCAGTTTCGCTCTGCCCAATGTTTTTCTGTACCCCTATGAAACTTCATCTTTGTTTCTGTGGTGTGTCCTCACTGAAATCCTGCTTTGCAGTTCCTTTTTGTCTTGAATAGTTCTTCTATTAGTTCGTTCCTGGATGATAAGGAGAGGGGACTAAATTAATCTAAACAACCTTCTTAGTCTCCCCTCACCTTCTTCCATGTGATTTTTTTTCCAGTCTGGTAAATGAGAGGGAGGCAGTTTGCCTCCCAGCAAGTAGATGACAGCATTTACCTTGCACTGTCAGTGATACAAAAGCAAAAAAACTTTAAGCAGCAATTTCATCTGCGGGTAGAAGGTTGTGCACAGATTCCCTTTCTCACTGCGTGCAGCAAATCGACTAATGTTATTAGCACATCTTAAACAGCATATACTCTTATGCTCCTGTATGGGTACTCTCACTTGAGAGGCTGAGCAGCAGTGGCCCTTAGGCTGCTGCCTCTAAGGGTTATTGTTCTGCCGTGTTTTTCTGAGAGTCTCCCTGCAGAGAGGACTTAACCTTGTGACTCTGCAAAAGCTTTGGCAGCTTCTCCCTCTCCTGCTCCAAACCACAACACACTTTCCAAACGTGTATCATTATCTCTGTGCTTCATGTTGGCTGTCCCTGGAGCGATTTGCTTGGCAGAACGTTGCTGGTTCCAAGACAGCTTTAAACTGATCCAGGCTGGGATCCAGCAGAAATCCAGAAGACGTGATATGAAACAGCCTTCTGAAGAAGATGACAAGGAGATGGAAAACTGGTAAGAGTGGTCTGCTGGCCAAAGCCTGGAGATGGTATGTAAATGAGCAGAGTGCAGTTCTTGCTTCTACCAGTCTGACCTCCTTGGGAGTGTCTGGACTTCAGGTCTTTGTACTTAAGAAAAGGGGAAATTACATTTCCTATTTTAAATTCTGTTTTGTCTCATTATTTTGACTTTTACGTTTTGGGAGTTAGGGACTAGTAGGTCTATTTTTTACAATCTGTACCACAGGGAACTGCAGTATTTTGGCAGTCTTTTTGTGTTTCATCTCTCTAAATGATGATGATGGTGATAGAGCAGAAGGGGCAAGTGATATGAGGGGAAATAAGCACTGCGGTGTGAAACAGCTACTTTATATTTTAATTAACATCGATCTTATCAGAGATAAGTCCTTCTACCAGATAGAAGTTCTCATACAGTTCTTTGTTAGAAGATCTGAGAGGACCTTGAAGACTGGAAATGTGTTCAGGCAAAAATCTGGGATTTTATTTAACCTCAAAGAACACAGATTGACTTAAAACAAACCCACAAAACAGGAGCAGAGCAAAAAAATATGCAAACAAACCTCACCACCAGCTCTGCCAACTTCCTGACCCTCTCCCCTTAAAAAAAAAAAAAAAAAAAAGGCCTGCAGCCATAGATAGATTTATTTCTCTCTGCAGACTTCATTTTTAAGTTTGTTGGCTTGGTTTTATGCATCTGATTTTTGACATCTCCACGACACTATTGCATCCAGTGTCCCTTCCCATTTTTAAAAGTTTGTATGAATTCACTGCCCAAAGGTAAAACTCACGATTATAGAAAGACTGTAGAAAACTCATGATTTACAGACGAGCCCTCTGCTTTCAGGACGTTCCTCGAAGTGAACTCATGTCTTCTAGAGGCAAAGCTACTTGCAACTTGGTCTCAGGCTTTGAAGGACCTGAATGTGTAATGGCTTCTTATTAGGCAGTTCTCATCTTTCACATTTGAGAAGTTCTCCAGTGTCTTTGTGGTCACATTGTTCTTCTGACAGTGTAACATTAGGATGAATCTGTAGATAGTATGACCCACCTTTCTTTCCAACTGCTGTCCTGGCAGCAAAATTACAAAAGCAGAAAAGGAGCGTTGAACCAATATTTTCCAGTGTTGTTCCAGTTTGGGAGTTCTGTAGAACTTAAGAATAACAGTTTGTCTCCGATTTGGCTCTTGGCTTGCTAAGATGCTTGTCTTCAGGGACAGCCTGTTTTGAGTTACCTACCTGATGCATCTCCTGGGGAGGAAGAGTACCTTCATTCTCAGCACTGGCATTGCAGTTGAATTTTTGTCATCTGGCCCCTTCTTTTAGGATCCCAAAATACTGAGTAGATTGACATGGCAGAGGTAATACTCCCTTCCATTGGTGCTTCTTCCCATCTAGACTTGCTACCATTTGTATCTGTGGCTGCAGAGATGGGAAGGAAAGGAGGTACGCTACAAAGACCTTTGCAAAACCATTAATGCTCGACCAAATTAAGACGAAAAATGTTTCTGATTAAGAGAGTATGTGTTCTTTGAACTCTATCCTAATTACAGCTGCATGTTTCTCCTCTCCTGACTTGGCCTGGCCCTATCTAAGGTAGCCTGAGGTCTACTTTAATTTACTTCAGTTGGCTGTGATTCTTGAGGAGTTGTCTGCCACCTGGCTATGGCTAGAAGAGGGCTTATCCCAGCCGCTCCCTTTCCCCACCCTGAGAAGGCACTGTGGGCAGGAGTGTGTAGGAGCAGGATCTCCTAGATCGCAGCCCACCACGTCACCCCGAAGCAGGGAGCCCCCGGTGGGGAACTTGCTGAGAGTTTCCACTTCGGGTTGTTTGGGGCGCGGAGAAGGACCGAACGTCTGCTGACCTCCTTCAGGTACTCCCATATCCCCATGATGGAAGGTCTGAATGCTGCTATCCAAAGCCCTGTAATTTTGAAGGTGGGCATTATGGCCTCTGCACTGAAGTCAATGTGTCTTCTCAGGGACCTCCTCTGCTTAAAACCCTTCTTTAAACAACACTGTGGTTTCTAAGTCAAAGATGCTAATATTTTGTCTCTGAAGCCTTTGCAAAAATGTTACTTGCACAAGCAAAATAGGAATATTCCAAAGAGAAGTTAGTTGCCTTCGTTAATTTACAAAATTGTTTATTGTTAGTCTTGCTATAAAGAGTTTTATCGTGCTGTTTCACTTGAGTGCATATGAATAGTAAATGCAATAACTAATTACAGAATACAGTGTTGCACAATAAAGTCAGGTGATACTTCATTCAATCTGTGGACTGTATTTTCCCCTCCCCACTCCTCTGGATCAGAAAGGATTTAATAAATGCTGTTAGATCTACCCTTCTTCCTTCACCCCCTTATATAAGGCCATGCTTTGGGAGTCATTATTAAAAATGTTTGTGCTGAAGCGTAGGAATTGATGTCCCACCTATGGTTTTTCTAGAGCTATTGTTTCTTTAAAGGGGAAAAAAAAAAAAAAAGAGGTACTTCCACTGGTGATACGCTATCACCAATACTGTTTCCAAAGTTACCTTCCTGCTTTATGTATTTTTTAAACTTTGTGATTTATATCGTGGCCCAGTATTGACTTCTGTTTTTGTTGATGGTAGGATTAATGCAACGACACTTGTAATATATTAGGAATTGAGATGTCATTACAAGAGTTTACAAAAATAGTGTTGCTCCAGTGCATTGTACCAGTTCTAAGAAAAAGGTTTTTTAATACATGAGGAATTGTTCTCTGCAGCCTTCTCAACAGCTGCATCATTCTAGAAGGTACATTTTAAAATGTGTAACATTATTTTGCCACGATGTTATCACAGAAGCAGAGCAAAGTATAGTTTCTTCTCTTGCCCATCTTAATTTTTTCCTTTTACTTCAACTTCATATTGCACTGGCTTGTTGTCAACAAGAAAAAGTTTCACTTTACAGTTCAGCAGATTAATTAGTGGTGAAAAAAATTCACTGTCTGGTTTACAGAACCTGGGCTGGTTTAAGATTATAGTGAAGTGTATTATAGTAAGCTGTGTGACTGGAAATCTGAAACTTGGGAGTAAATATTGATCACGAAAATGAATTTTTTGGATTTTCAAGCGTCTGGATGTGTTCTATGCAAATTACCTTCAGAATTTTGTAATTCGTTTGGTTTTACTGAGTAGTTACTGAAAATATTACCCTGAAATCAAACGAAAAATTACACAATGTATAAATGCTTTTCAAAACCTTTTCTTACCTTCTGTGTGATAGGGGATGTAGTGGAAACACGGGGGAGAAAAGTCCATTATTTTAAAAAGTTTACTAATTATAATCATCAAACAAATACATTACGTAACAGTTTTGACTCTTTCTTCATTTTATGCTGTAGTGTCATCTTGTTCACAAAGTTATTTTTCATTCTTTATCCAGAACTTTGCTTTTCATCAGTAAATTTGCTATGGATTAATAGTAATGTCAAAAAGGAGAAATTATGCTGATGCATTTTTGGTAAAGTGAAATAATTGTTTTAATTGCATTATATTGAAGCTCCATACTTGTACATACAAGCTCCATATACTGTACAGTATTTGGTGAAAAAGGTATAAAATATACATTTTCTGAGAGTATGAAAGGACTGAGCTTTCGTACAAAATGGACTCAAACATTTACTGTCATGCCTAAAATTGTTGAATTGTATGTCCCTCTTTCTTTAATATTGCTTCCTTTGATCTGGCAAGTTCAGTAGTTTGCTTTGTGGGCAGTTTGGAGTGGAATTACAATAGTGTTAGCAGTTTGTAATTAAGCTTAGGCTTAATGGTGGCAGTTCAGTCATGTTAGATCATTTTTTCCTCATTTTATATTTTGAGGAATTAGTATCCTGCAAGTCCAGCACTAGTTGTTGGTAGTGTTACTCCCAAGTCAGATGTCTTAGCAGTAGCAATTCTTGGTAGATAAACAAGTGGAGTGCTAATATGTATGTGTGTATGTGTGTAGATTATCCGTGTGTGTGTGTATATAACTTACATAAGTTGTATATAAAAAGTATATAATATATATAAAAGTATAAATGTGTTCTATACTTACATATCTCTGTCTGTCTGTCTAGCTATCTATGTAAAAAAGTAATTGAAGGGCCAGAGCTCTTCTCCAGGAGATTAGTGGCTGAAGAGTGCGGTGTGCTGAAGAAGTGCTGAACTCCTGTACCGCACATGCCATTCCTAAAAGTCTGGAAGAATTTTTTGAACCCCTCGTAAAGGAACAGAGGGTGCTCAGTATTTTCGTGTGAGTTAGTTGATGATGGGATGAACGTTACAGACACGTTGACTGTGTACCGTGTGATATTAATCATCTTCGTTGACTAGAATGTTGTAATGGGACCTCTATCTTAATATACATGGCTTATCTAAATGTGGCACTCAGCATTGTGACAACCAAGTGACTTACCAGAAAAACTCCCACCCTCCACAACTTCTGGCTTTATTCTGCACTTCTCTATTGGGTGCATGAGAACATGTTTGTGAATAGCTCTTTGCATTTTTTTATCTTGTATAGTTAGTGATCTAGGTTACATGTGCAACTGTTTTGTCAAGGGAAATTTTTCCACTGCTTTAGAAAGGCTGAGGGTCAGACTGTTGTCATTGTCGTCTTTGTTGTGGAAGACCTTTGATAACCTTGACAGGGGCCTGGATAAAATGTGTGCGTAATTTTCTCAAAAGAAATTTAAAAAATTTTGTTTGTATTACATAAAAGTTATTCCAGCAGAACTGGAATTGGTGGAAACAGCTTCAAAACATTAGTATTCACTGGGATCTTTTAATTTTAGATGCAATTGTGCACACATGCATACCATAAAGATTGCTTCACATGTAAATGATCTATCATTGTCAGGAGACTAATTTAACATGTAAAAACAGTACTTACCTAAAAACACAGGATTTAATATAATAGTATGTGACTGCATGAACTCACATTTTTAGCCATTTAAATCCTAAAAGTAGTGTATTGTTTCACATTTTCCAGTATCTTTTTCAGGAAACATGAGGCCAGGATTTTCAGGTAGCGGCATATTTGGTATCTTACATAGCTTTGTTGATTTCCATTGACTGTGCATTAAACTTGTAAGCTATGGAGTCTGTAAATATTCCAGAATAGATCTTTTGTATAGTTTATGTTATTTGTATATTTTTTACCTAGGTTTTTTTCATCAGTTTCTTCTCCAGTATTTTTTCTTTGCAGCCTTTCTTTTCCAGTTCAGCTACTGACTTTTTCAAAATCACAGAATCACAGAATCACTAAGGTTGGAAAGGACCTTCAAGATCATCAAGTCCAACCATTAATCCAGCACTACCATGTCCCCTAAACCATGTCCTGAAGTGCCACATCCACACGTTTTTTAAACGCTTCCAGAGATGGTGACTCCACCACCTCCCTGGGCAGCCTGTTCCAATGCCTGACCACTCTCTCAGTGAAGAAATTTTTCCTAATATCCAATCTAAACCTCCCCTGGCGCAACTTGAGGCCATAGTCATTAACCAGTCTCTTCTCATTGCCTGCGTTGGGTACGAGAGATGATTCTAGCTGTATGGTGTTAACATTGAGATGCATTTCCAGGTATTTCTGCCTATGACATTGAAAAACAAGGTATCGGGGAAAGCAGGTCAATGGAGACAGAATTGCTTGCCCCGGTGGCAAAACCTTCACAATAACAGTGAGTATGAAATCACCCTGGAAACAAAGAGCTCATTTGTTTTTGGTTTTCTGAACGGTGTTTACAATGCATTGCCTGAGTAGGCCAGGTGTAGTTTTGTGCTTTGTTTGTGTGCGGCAGTGTGGTCCGAGTACCAGCGGGGCCATACTGGGAAGCCTTTGGATATGATCTGAATATTCCCAAAGTTTCTGTTGGTATAGTGTTTGGAAGTGGGTTTATAGCTGTTGTCTGGATTTTAAGTAGTTGGAGGGCTTGTGAAGAAAATAGCAGTATTACAGTTCCGGGTTCATGACAGGTTTTGTGGAGCATCACGGTGGAAGTAATCTGTCTTGACATGGCTGCAGGGTGCCAGTCTTGGCTTGATAAAGTCAGGTATGCTTCTGATGGCGTCACAAACGAACATGGTCTTGGCCAGTTTTAAAAGTGAATGAACATCTGAACAGCACATTTGGGTCTCTGTCAGGTAATTTTGTAGGTTATGCACGTGGTTACGAAAGAGTTGGTAACTTTCTGGCAAAGCAATTAAAATTTTTCCTTTATCCCTACTTGGGCAAAAGCCTCTGTTTCTAGATCACTTCTCATAAATGACTCTGTCCTGTATTCTGTTTGTGAAATACTAAACCAGCTTATCCTTTCACCTGAGTAACAGCAGCAAGCCATGGAGAAGGTAGGGACTGGAGAAGGCATGGGATTTTTGCCTGTATACTTCACTTGAATAGGAATGTTCTGTAACTAGACTTGCAGTACCCAAGGGGAAGTAAAAATTATGCTTTTAAAACCAGTTACAGATAAACTGCATAATAAATTAATGCCTGACAGGCTCTTTTCTGTGCTTTTCCTAGTGTAGTGCACTTTGGTTGCTGCTCGGTTCCTATTTCATCTCCACTCTCTTACCTTTTTGCTTGTATTCTGTTTTTCTTAGGTGTTGTGGGAGTATGGGTTTTTTCTTTCTGCCTCCTTGGTTGCTTGCATGTGCTCATCACCTGTGGTCTTTCTCACCGTGTTGTCTATGATCAGATGATGGCCCTCCAAAGGTGACAGTTTCACAGCTGGAATCCTGCACCAGTGTGAGAGGAGGAGGATGGGGCACTGAGGATGTGCAGAGCTCCTGTGCTGCTTGCTGGAGGCAGACATTGGTGCTGTCCCCTCTGTTAGGCAGGAGAAGACAGGGCCGAACAAGGTGCTCGCTGTTTCGCACACGGCTTGGTGTTTGCAGTGGGAAGGAAGAAGGAGCCATGCTATCTCCCTCTGCTGCTTTCTTCTGCTCCTTCGCTCTGCCTCCATTTCATGCATCTGTGGCTTTCTCCTTCCTGGTTGCAGCTCCAGGGAGAACCCATCCTTTCATTTGCTACCTATGTTCTTTCAGGTTTGTAGCGGGAATGAAAAATGCTTACCTTAAGAAAACAGACTGCAGGGTTGAAATCTTTATTTTGTGTCCCAGCTGTGCTGAAAGTAGACCTCAGCTGCTATGTGTTGTGTTGCTTATCATGGTTTATGTTATTTGTATATTGAATGAAGCCTAATGCGTGACTGAAGCCTACATGAAGCCTGATGCGTGACTGCTTTCAGTACATCTCGACATCTTTTGGTCTCGGGCGTGTGGCTTTCACGCAAGAGGCAAATTTTGTAAGGTCATTTTCTCATTCATGCAGCCAGAGAGATCCCACAAAAGGGAACTCTTCATTTTAGTCTTTTCAAAATGCATCTGTGTCTGTCATAAAACTTAACATAAGAAGAGTTTCAACAACAGGGTTGGCTGAAAATGGCTAATGCTGGATGCGTTGCTGCCATTCCTAGGGCCTCCCAGCTAAGGGTGGCTTACCTGCCAGGCCTGTGCGTGTGAGTTGTGTTGCCTTGCATGTATCTGCAGGGTGAAAGAGGGAGGGTTGGGTTGTTGCATAGCAGTGGTCAGAGTTGTTTGGAAGGATCTTGGAGCTGATGGCAATTCACAAAGCCACCCCTTTTGATAAATCCAATTAGCGTTTGTACAATTAGTTTCCATCATTTTAAAAAATGAAATCCATTCTTCTCCTCCTGGTTGTTCTCTCCTCTGTGAGGAGGGGAACTGAAGGGCACTTTTTAAGTATTCATTATCTATTTTGGTATAGGTCAAATCAGCCATGAGAAGCTAAGTTGCATGTGTGTCTTGTGTGTGTAAGTCAAGTGTCACACTTCAAAAGCTCAGAGTACTTTATGTCCGCCTTACGAAGATAACTGTGAACATGGAGTTTGTGGGGCCTGGTATTACATAGATGAATGTGAGTGAAGTACAGATACAGCAACCTGACAGAGAGGGTGAAGTCTGAAAATATCTGCTCAGAAATTCCTTCTGTTTGTTTCATCTAAAGAATTTAGTAATTCTTTACATTCTTAAAAAAGCAGCACCCATAAGAAGAAAATACAGTGTGGTTTTTTATGGCAGATTGTGTCGAACGAAGGCAAAAACCCTCCATCACTGTGAAGGAAAAGGATTTTGTTTCTGCTTTAAATGCTAATTTCAGTGCAGCTTCAAATTTGGATGAATCTTTATATAAAACTACCCATCCTTTGGCTCATTTTTGCTGGCTTATATAGTTCCATAAACCTGCAGAGCCGGATCTGACAGAACAGCCTGTCTGGTAAAAGAACACCAAGAAAGCTAAGTGCTTAAGAATTGGCATTCATCTTCTTTCAGACAAAATGCATTAGCATATTCCTTTATACCTGAAATGAAATTATTGTTTTCTTGAGCTGTTGTCATGTTTGTTTGATTGTTTTACCTTTCACATAATGAAACCCAGAGCCTCAGGATATTTACTGACAAAGCAATTGCAATGGAATATAGATGTCATTTTTCCAGCCCTTTCACATTTTTTCTGCTCATTTGATATCACCTTTTATCCATCAGCATTTGAATGAAGTACTGCTTTCTTGCTATAAAAAAAATGAGTTTTCTGTGGATAAATCCTAAAGTTATCCTAATTTATCCTAATCCTAAATTAGTGAAGGGATGTAGTCTGTTGGAAATAGAGAATGATACCTGGTATTGAAGTGGGAGAGGTATTGAGGCATTCACCTGGTATTGAAGTGACCTAGTATATTTACTGAGTAATCATCCATATTCTTTGTATGATATTATAGAATCATAGGATCATTTAGGTTGGAAAAGACCTTTAAGATCATCTAGTCCAACTGTTAACCTAGCACTGCCAAGTCCACCACTAAACCATGTCCCTAAGCACCGTATCTACACGTCTTTTAAATACCTCCAGGGATGGTGACTCAACCGCTTCCCTGGGCAGCCTGTTCCAATGCTTCACAACCCTTTCAGTGAAGAAATTTTTCCTAATATCCAATCTAAACCTTGGTACTTAGCCTTGTTGAACCTCATAGAGTTGGCCTTGGCTCATCGATCCAGCCTGTCCAGATCCCTCTGCAGAGCCCTCCTACCCTCCAGAAGATCAACACTCCCAGCCAAGTTGGTGTCATCTGCAAACTTCCTGAGGGAGCACTCGATCCCCTTATCCAGATCATTGATAAAGATACTAAACAAGACTGGCCTCAGTACTGAGCTGTGGGTAACGCCACTTGTGACTGGCCACCAACTGGATTTAACTCCATTCACCACAGCTTCTAGGGCCTGGCCATCCAACTGTTTTTTTACCCAGTGAAGAGTACACCCATCTAGGGGAAGTGGAGTTTTCCTAGCCAGTAGTGTCTTTTCACCCCTTCTGGACAGAAAAAAAGAAATCAGCTCCTCAGCCACAGAAATCTTTAGCTTCAGATTGCACGCCTCCCCCACCGATGGTACATACTTTGTTCATTCACTTTCATGGTAACGTGCCTCTGGATCCTTAGCGTTGCTATTCAGGAGGATTATGGAGAGTTTGACTGGCAGTGAACCCTTCTGCTTTGCCCAGGGAGGGGGCATTAGAAATGAGTAGTGATGTAGGATGTCCATGGTCGTGTGATTGAAATGGAGCTTAATCTAGAAGAAACGGAACTGTTGAGGTCTGCTTTGGCTAATGTGTTTGACAGAGCATGTGTATATCCATTATTTCTCCCCTTCCCTTATTTCTCCCCTTCCCTCTATCATTTTCCAGTTGTGCTCCGGTTCTTCACTGTACCTGCACCCATGTAAACTCACTCAATACCTATGTCTTCCCCTACCATGAGCAAATAAAGCTTCACGTAAACATCTATAAGCTCAGCGTAGCAGGGGAGAAGGGGATGTGGGTTTGCAGGATAACACAGGGTAGGAGTGGAGGGTTCAGGGGGTCTTCTGGATTCTGCTGTCAGTGAGGAGGGGGGAGAGGATGCAGGGGTGTGGGCAAGGGTAAAGGGGGAACACCTCGTGGGCAAGGAGAGTGGTAAGAAATAGGTGAAAGGGAATAATACCTGGTGCATGGTGAAAGCCATTTATCTTGGTATGTGTGGAGCATGATACCTGCTGATAGAAAATGTACCTTGGGAAACAAACCTTCTCAAACAAAGAGAAGTTTTGCAACTTGGTGTAGTTTATGTGCATTAGCAGAATAAGAAGTCAGGAGGGTTATTGTTACTGGTGCTAACTGGTTGGGCGGATGAATGCAGCTGGCAATTCTCCGAGGAAACTGGAAAGATCAACGCGTGAATCAAGTCTCCACACTTTGGGGTGTAGGTACTTCTGATGTATTTGTGGACAGCCGCACGTCCTTCACTGGAGCTGCGATCAGTAAATAGAGTAAGTACATCCTTCATTTTAGGGTGACATCCTGTTAGTCCTGATCCAGAAAACATTCTGTCTTCATTAGTTGGTGATAATTTAAATATATGCAGTACTGCCTCTCCAGTAATTTGTGCTCAATTTTTAAAAAGGCAGTGATAAGAATGTAAGGTTTCAAATTAAGAATTACCATGTCACTTGTTAGGTTGTTTGACGTGTTTATTATTGTCACTGTTGATTTTTTTTAGTGTCCAATGTAAATTTGTGGAAGTATCTTTCACCCATTTGACCGTATTCTGTCTTCTGTTATTAAACAGCCCTCTGTCAGGTATCTTCCTTGTGTTGATATGGGGAGGCGCTGACCAAGTCACCCTTTTAATCTCTTCCTGACACACTGAATATTTAAAGTTTCTTTCGCCTGTTCCCAAATGACAAGCTTTCCAGAGTTTTTCTGTTTTCTTTCAACCTCAGTCTGAACCATTTTTAATTTCTTGAAGTATAGATATAAAGAATTAGCTATGTTTCTCAAATTATATGAAAATGTTGCCACCTTCCTACCTGGATACTTTTCTGTTCATATTGCTTTTGTATTCTCCTCTGCTCCTGCTTAGTAACTGCATCCCTGTGATCTCACATTCACTTGCTTATTCATGGTGATGCCCAAGTCCTATTGAGAGCAGCTGCTTTTCAGGACACAAACCTTACTTCATAAAATTGGCATAGTTTTCTTGTTATAGATGATCTTGCCCTTTGCAGTTGTCAGAATGCATGCTTTCAGAAGAGCCTGTCTTACCAAGTGACTCGGGTTATTTTCACAAATAACTACATTGCCTCATTATTTGTCACTTTAGTGGTTTTTGGGATGTCTACAAATTTTACTGTGGTGGTTCTATATTATCTTACAGGTTATAGATAAACTGATGGAAAACCCTGCCTGAAACTGGAAGACTGTTCTCTGCTAAAAACTGTATTTTGGGATTTATAATTAGCCCTGTTTTTATTTAATTTGATTACTAGTAGGTTTTCTTTTATAGTGTTAACATTGGCTAGGGTAGATTTACTTATGACTGCTAGAGTGCTCCAGTACAGTGCTGCAGTTACAACAGGCTCCTAATTTTGAGTGCATGTGGAAGAAAAACAGATCCCTATCATAATGCCATTTATTTTATACAAAGGAAGTTGCTGATTTTTATTTTTTCCCCTGACTGTGGTTAATTAGTTGGGGAAGGAAATGTTACATACAAAATTTCTGGTATGAAACCAGAGGTTATGAAACCTGTAAACAAAGCCTTCCCCCCTCCCATTCTCCAGAATCACATCATTGTTGAACCATGTGGCCAAACCCCCAAAGGCTTATTCTGTTATCTATTTACGCAATTGTATTGGGTTTACACAGCAAGGTTTTCGTAGCAGAGGTCTGCAAGGATGGCCTCTGTGACGGGAGGAGGGGAAAAGTGGAAAGGAAGGAGTGGCAGAGAGGAGCTGTTGTGGACTGATCACGACTCCTGTTCCCCATCCCTCTGCACTGCTTGGGCAGGGGAGGAGGTAGAGGAGTTGGAAATGAAGTGAAGCTGAACCTGGGAAGAAGAGGGGGAAGGTGTTTTAGGTTCTGTCTTTGTTTCTCACCATCCTACTCTTACTTTTAATTCGCAATAAATTAAATCACTTTTCCCCAAGCTGAGTCTGTTTTGCCCATGGCAGTAACTGATGAGCAATCTGTCTGTGCTTATCATGACCCATGAGCTTTTCATCTTATTTTTGACCCCTATCCAGTTGAGGAGGGGGTGTGAGAGGGCAGCTGGGTGGGCATCTGACAGCACTGGGCAAACGGTAATATAAAAAAAAAATTGTCATACATGTGCTTGGCAGTAGTCATGGTGAACAGCTACTGTTGTCAACCCTCCCCAGTTGTAGCTCTGAGTTGACTCTTTTTTTAATTCTACCAGTGTATGTGGTTCAAAAATACTCATCCGTCTTTTAAAAATGAACTAATTATAACAGCTGTTTATGCTTGTTTAATAATCTTTGGTTTTGTTTTGTTGCTTTTCATGCATTTTCAAATACAAATCACCGCAGTATGGCTGCAGAAAGAGTAACTTTTTGACATTACTGATAATTTAATTTTTTAGAGTTTTATACGGCATTATAGACTTGGTGTAAAATAACTACTCTTTTATGATTTTAGTATTGGTGCATTGTAATACTATTCTTCCCTTAATGAAAATAAAAAAAAAAAATTGAAGAAAGGAGTTACAAATCCCAGCATTTATTATTCTATAATATCTTTGTAACATTGTTTCTTACTGCAAGCTCCAGTCAGTGGATCTTGGAACAGCATAAAAGAAATTAATGCTGATAATGAATTACTGATAGTTTATTTTGGAATGTGACCAACATAAGAGTTTTAACGCTCTGAAGAGCAGAGGGTGGTGAATTAATGTATGTAGAAAATTCAATACCTTGTAAGGTGTGTCTGTATTTATCTACTAACATCTTGAATGTTGACATATCTGCTTTACTAAGGGGGACTTGCTTTCTGAGTCTTTGCTTTCCCCTTCTCTAATTCTGTGCCCCAAATAGGCTTACTTCTTCACTATAACTTTATTTACTGTATTTAAATCAGCAGGCACAGATGTATCATGGTGGGCTGTAAAAAGTACGTCCTCTGTCTGCTTCATTAGTCTGTCCATAGAAGCATGTGTTTTTTTTTTTCCAGTTATTTCATGTCATAGTAGTTGTGGGAACACAGAAGTCACCCATTCAGCTGTGTACACTTTATTGTCTTCTGTTGAATCTTCTTCCTAGTACAGTCAAATTTTTCAGTGGGTTTAAAAGTAAAGTGCATATGTTGAGATCTATTCTGCTAACAAAGTGTTACGAATAATTTATAACCAAAAAGGGTACTATTAGTACTGTATGGACAGAGAGTAGCAGGCATGAAGACATCTTCAGGTCGTTCCATGAGGTCTGCAATACATGCACTTGTGAAACTCGCCTGTTTCATGCTCCGCAGAGCAACGTGTTTTGGTTTTCTGTCTTCTTTGCTGAATAACATGTGTATCGTATCTCAGAGTGGAGACTGTATTTTCAAATGCACTCCTAGAGACTGAGTTAGGAGAATGAGACCTAGTATTGTGGCTTTGGTTTCATACACAGTCAAGATTTTGTTTCTGTTTAAAGTATTGTTTGTGCTGGTTAAAGGCCAGCAAATTAGAAATGAAATTGGATTGGAGTTTATGTAATGTTATCTTTTTCTCAAAGAAGTAGAAAGTTTCTCATTGAAATGCATGTTAACTGTGTCCTGGAACCTCCTGTTGTGTCTTTTTATTTCGGGGAGATAAAATGGCCTGGGATTGATTCACCTGTCATTCTGGATGGATGATGCAAGCACTGGCTGAAGTAAAACTTGCCAAATTTTACGTGCCAGTCATGAGAATTGCTCTTTCCCTGCTTCTACCAAGCTCCACTGCTGGGATGCTGGCACCCTAGATGTTAACAACTCCACAACTTCCCACGCCAGAGGCAACTGGCAGGCACTGGTGCCTGGCCACAGCCTTCTCAAGCTTGCAGCTGGTTTGCTGCATGTTCCTCAGCCTCAAGGTAGCTCTGTGGCCTGCCAGTATCTATGATGTGGATGGAGGACATGGAGGGGTTTTGCATCCTGAGATGCCGCTAGGATATGTCTGTCTCGTAGACCTTGTGGGCTGGATTTCAAAGAATTTGGGAGGTCTGAAGGAGACAATAGCATCTGAATAGCTAGGTGTGTTATCAACGGGTGAATGAGCCAACGGTGTTAATAGTCATTGTTAATGCCAGTTTTCTACGTTCTTAAACTGGGTCATTTGAAATGTTTGGAAATAAGTTCCCGTGCTTAAAATGTGTTCCTTTTGTGGGACCTGCCCTTCGAAAATGGTGTGATTTCAATGAACAGATGACTTTCCCATCCACAGTGTAATTTGTGGATTCAGACCTGATTCAGTTCTCCTGTTTTATAGAAGAATTGGACCAACGCCTAATGCAACAGCTTTAAATCAAGATTTGCTGGCATATCAGTGTGGGTTCCAATTATCTCAATATTCCTTTCCAAAACAGTGCCTAGGGCTGCAGTACTAGAGATTTGGGTTGAAATTTTGACTTAATTTATTTTCCTTCTAACAGTTCTATACAGATAAGAAAATGAAGGACCAGTAAGATAAATATCTTTTCTTGTGCATTCTTAACATAAATGTCTTACATGCTAATTGATTGCACCTATTTAAACCAGTGTACAGGTGTAACCTGATGAAGGCATCAGCTAGCTGCCTATATAGCAGAGGTTATGAAATAGTATTTCACCCTGGGAAGCTTGATGTTTTGGGTCATGAAAGGACATAAACTCGGAATGTTTTCTTACATTTTTCTGTATAAAATAGTAAATGAATAAATATTAGAAATGTTCCCTGAAAATCATGTAAATACAAAGTTTTAAGGAGTACACTCACTTGAAAGAAATTTTCCTTTTAAATGTTAAACTTACATAGTTGTGATGGTACCTAGCACATTATTAGCTGAGCCAGAACTTTAAAATTACCTTGATTGTTACAGCTAAGAAACATGTCCTGCCTTTAGAACAATCAGCTTTTAACAAATTTGAGCTTAAAAATTTAAAAATAATTACTCACAAGTGGTGCTGGAGATGACTTTTGAAGCGTGAGGATGCTATATGGTCTGCCTGAGTTTTGCAGACAGCTAGCACTTCTTTCTCCTTTAGGGAAAAAAAAAAGTAAAAAAAAAAAATTTCAGATGAAGATACTTGGAATTTGGTATTCAATTTAGTATTTTTCAGATACTGTCTTTCTCATTTCTGTATATAAATAAGGGATGAAAAATAGTCTTAGCTTTAAGAAGAAAAATTTATGTATCCACAGATTTGTCTGTGAAAAGCTTGAGCTATAAAGGTATAGTAAGAAAACTGCCCATGTCTTTTATTAAAAGTTATATGTAAGAGGGACGTTTTTCTTTATCAACAGAATGTTTCCAAAACACAGCAAATTTGGCTGTGTGACATAGATGACAGAAGTAACACCATTGACAGGTACAGTTCAGTGCTAAGTTCTGACATATCTGCTGTATATAATGGCATGACTCTTTTTTTAATTTTTGCCAGTTCATGAGCAGTAATTACTGAGGAGTGAAAGATTGATTTCCAGTTTCTGTTGGGACTGGTTTGCTTTTCTCATCAAGTTGGTGAGTGTAAACGAATTCAGTGTTGCATTGCCTTTCCCAGAGGAAAGTCGAAGCATTGTTCTGTTACAATAGAGGTGATTATAGCTAGCACTGTTTAAGCTGTCCAAACAGTTTTCTCTTTTCAACAGTAATAGTTCATAGCAGTATGTATAACTAAATTAGTTAAATAAAAACATGAAAGACCAAAGTAAATGTAAGAATTGCAAAGTCAGTCATCTATGTTATAATTAATGTTAAGCTATCAGATCATACTGTGCTTGAAATGGCTTCTATGTGGGTCACTGAGATGCTTGTGCCATTGTTTCAAAGTGGTCCTGTTAGCAGCACGGTAATTTATTGAAAGTAGGCTGCTTGAACTAAGAGACTTCTGTTAATAATTATTTAAAGGAACTCATGACAAGTATTGCTGGCCCAGCGTTTTCTAACTATTCTTTTTAGAAACCTCTCAGAGGTACCGTTTCTGGAAATTGTGCTAAAGGTAAACAGAGATTAATGGTATGATTGACTTTATGTATAACCTATCTTTTGGTGTGTTTGCTTTTAAAGTTAAGCAGACTTGCTGGTTAACGCTACAATATTTCACCGTAGTTAAGAGTTGCAGTTAATATCTAAGAGCTTTGGATAACTTTTTTAAACTCCTGCTTTCCTTTTATATAAACATAAGCGATATAAAAATGAGCATAAAATATTTTTGAGGAGGTGGTCTTTGTCAGTGTGTGCACTGCGAATTAATCATATGCTATCACACTTTAATAATCAGTTTCTGTATTTATAGCTTCAAAATGTGTTTTGAAAGTTAAAGTGAATAGCATTTGGCTAAACAATATTTTATTGTCTTGGAACAGTATGTGTACTGTTTTTAAGACTTTTCAGTGAAAAGTACTGATAATGCCTGTTGACTACATGTCTACACAGGTTCTATTAGGAGTTGGGAGTTCTGCAGACCACTTTCCAACTTTTTTTTCCCCCATGTTTATAGTGGTATCAGTTGTATACATTTCTTTTAATGTTTTCTGTGTGAGGAAGAGGTTTCTTAAAACATCCCTTAAAGCCAGGGGTAGGGGCATCCTTACCCCAAGCTACTATTTCCATTAATTCATGTTGAATTTTAATTTCAGACAAATACAAGTAAAACGATGCAGCATTACTCTCTTCTGTTGATTGTGTAATGTATGGCTATTCAATTTTGTGATAGGATCAGTTAAGTTGGAAGGAACCTCTGGAGGTCATGTAGTCGAGCTGTCTTCCAAATTAGAGCAGATTGCTCAGGACCTTTCCCAGATGAGCTTTGACTATCTGTAATGGCAGAGGCTGCATAACCTGTGGGCAACCTGTTCCTACACTTACTCTCCAGTAAGGAATTTCCCTTACTGCATCTTGTGATCATTTCTTCTTCTTACTCTGCATCTTTGAGAGCCTGGCTCCGTCGTTTCTTACTGCAACTACATTCTCCCTTGACTTCTTCTCTGAAATGCAGACAAACAAGTTCTCCTAGACACTTTACGTTCACATGCAGCAGCCCTCTAGCCACCTTTGTGGCCCTCTGCAGAACTTCATCACAGATTATCTTTCTACAGGACTTGGATGAATTTACTGTTGGTTCCTTTTGTCTCTAACCTACCAGGGATCTTTGTTTAATTTACGACTGTAAGCCTGCAAACATTCCTTGCTTTTACATTAATGCTAGCGTAGAATAAAGGAGACTTCAAATTGAGTGGAAATCTCAGAAGGTGTGCTGGGTTCCCGTTGATGTGGTAGCCTGCGTGTCGGGGGTACTGGAATACTTTACAGCACTCTGCCCTTCTTCAGCTGAATATCAAAAAGGTGGTGAATGGCACTTCACTGGAGCTGCACTGGGCCATCGTGTAAACCCCTAACTTGGGGTGTTCATGACAAGTGATAGTGGTGCTGTGTGTAATCAATACACCTTTGTACCCCATTTATTTCCGCTTAAGTGGTGTTCCAGCTGTAAACAGAAATGTACAGTTTTGGTCTGTTGAGAGCATATCCTTGCAATTTTGTCTGGTTGAATTTAATCTCATTTCTATTGATCCTGCCCTCCAGGTGGTTTTCTTTTGGTAAGGTGTGTCTATCCTCTTCTGTTGTACTTCTTAATTTTAGACTTGCATTTGCATTAGCTGCAGGAACGCAAAAAATGCTAAGTGGTGTATATTCCACCTTCAACCTTAGAGGAACTTGTTTTGGTAAAGTTCCTTTAAAAAATGAAAAATCTGCTGTCAGTTTTCTTCAGCCAGACTGTCTCTTGTACAGTTCCTCTACTGAAATATACTTTATCCAATTTAATTAATAACCTCTTGTGTGATACCAAACCAGCTATTTTGGTGAAGCTCAGACTGGTGAGGCATTCTGTGTTTTCAATTCTTGAAAATCACTTCTCAGCAATGAAGGGTGGTTCCTTAGTATATTAGAACAGTCTACAACACGCAAAAATGTATCTTGTTGCATTCTGTTTACCCGTGTGGCTTTAGTTGTTGTTTTCTTCAGAATTATTCTAAGTTTTATAGGGTAGAGAGGCCAGACTCACAACACATTTCTACAGAAGAGGAGGCTTAATCAATGTGATGTAACTCAGGCAGCCGGTACAGAGTGAAGAATAGACATGCCTCTCACGCCTGTCCATACATAATATGCAAAAAAGCAATCTTTTATCTCGATCGAGATTATGATGATAATAAATTATCAAGATTTTTGATATGTAACTTCTGATCCTAATGAGCCTAGAGCTCTCCCAGAATGGTAGAAGTGTGAATATGCCAGATTGACTGCAACCAACCTTAGCTATTTCCAGTCTGGCTTATGAAAGCGGGCAAAAATACACATTATAATATCTATAAAATGACTTGGAGGGAAATATTTGTCCTCTTCATGCTTCTAGTGGCAATCTACTCTGCTTGTTACTTTTAACGAGGCATCTATTTCTCACATAAGTTACTGGAAGAATTTGGCAGCAAAATAGCCTTTTGCATAGAACAGAAATCTTAGGCTTTCTGGTCTAAGTTAGTTAGGTCTTAAATGAATGCTTAATTTGGTAAATGTTATCTGGTTAAAAGCTTCTGTGAAATACAGCTCATTTAAGTAGTATCTTGTTTGTGCAATGAATGCAGCATTGGGACACACTGATTTGATTGTCTGCTGTCAAAACGGCTGTGTTACCAGTTGGCTTGTCAAACAGTGAAATATTTTGAAGCCTAGTTATACCACGTGGTTTCGACAGTGGTGTTATATACCTTTTCTCCTTCATGACAAATCTGAGAGCAAACATTGTGTAGAAGAACACAGTAAGGCTTACAAAATTCTTCTGTTGTCAAAAACAACAGCTGTGCATTTAAACTATTCAACCATTTCCTTTAGATTTGTCACCTGCAACAGTACAGTCAACTGCTTTGTAACAGTTGTTTGAACATCGGGTGTTTTCAGGTGTTGTGAATTGCCCTGTGGACCTAACTGAAGCTATTCTAATCTGTATCAGCTGAAGACACTGGAAAGTCTTGACTTGCTAAGGACTTGTTGCACTAATAAAATGGAACAGATGGAAGTTTTTCTTTTGCCATTGTTCAGTTAATCTGTGGTAACGCATTTATGATCCTTAAGGAATGAACTTGAAATTGGGTTTCATGACCAGGAATGTAATTTTTTTTTAATTCTAACCTCAAAGAAGGAGTTGCATAATGAATGTAAGGTTTGCTGGTGTATATTTGAAGTGTAGACTTAGTTGATGTAATTTGGGTGATTAGCCTATTTTGGCTGCTTGGATCTTGGTATTGTGTGATGATAGTATGTCTAGGAAGAACAGGCTGAGTTCTCCTCTGACACAGCTCAGCTCTATTGACTTAAGTGGATTTACACCAGAAAATAAGAATGGGTCAGTGAATACACTATAAGCCTTTTGGTGAGCAGCATTTTGCTTCTTATTGCAGAAAGGATGAATGATCATGCTTGGACATGTGGAGGTGAAAAATTGAAATTGTAATTGAAAAAATTGAAATATTTTGATTTTTACTGAGGTACCAAGAGAGAAACTCCAGAGAAGACTCTCCTATCAGACCAGGAGGAACTTTAATAATTATACTAAAAATACATGTGGACAAAAGGAAGTCAACACAAACATGCAAACATCTCAGTCTTTGACTATTAACACACTCTTGCCTTCTTACCTTTAGTGCGAGGTCTACTCTAGTTTCAGTAAGAACATGCAATGTTTTTGTTCTTGCTAATTGTTGGTTTTGTTTTTTTTTTTTAAACCAAGATTTAATCCTGTAATGACAGACTAAAGCAGAGTGATACATAGGGCCTATGTTAAAGCATTAGCTTGGGTGTATAGTGATGGGAAACTGCTCCTCTCACCTCCAAACAATGTTGTTAATCAAATAATTTGGCCTAAGAGATAGCTGTCATCCTACCTGAGCTGAAGGCTCTAGAGTTGTTTGGGTTATTGCAACTCTGAACAGGACAACAGACGAGTTCCCTTCATTTAGCAAGACGGTCAAAATGTTACTTCTGCTTCAAAAATGTGAAGTTGTCAAAACCAGCAACTCTGAATTGAGCAAAATGTGTATCTTGGTTTCTGAGTACAGCAGCCTGGATGGACAGTTCTCGGTGTAGCTGTGCAAGTGGAGGTGATGGTTCCTCTTATTTTACTTGCTTTTCATTGTCTGCACTTGATTATCATACCGTGCTGCTTCTGTGCCAAAATGTGACATCCCCAAATCTGTCAGTTCTCTTTCTTGAGGAAATATCAACAGCTTACTTCAGGCTTTGATGTCTTGAAAGTATGGTGTCAGTACCGCCTTTCTTCACAGTGTTCCCAAGAGAACTTTTTTGTCTCATGGCAGGGAGTGACAGCCAGGTAATAGCTGAGTTTATAAAAGCCTTCAGACAACTCTAAAGTGCATAGACGTGAACAGTTTGAATGTAAAAAAGTGAGAACTTCTTCATTCTGGGAGAATGTCTGAGTGTGCCTAGGACAAGACAAACGTTCAGTGTCCAACTTGTGTATTTTCCATATTTTGTTAGTTAACCTTGATGATCTTTGATCATCCTTCTATCAATGAGGATTTTTGGGTTTTTTTTTTTTGAAATTCAGATTAGAATCTGGGGAAGATACTGGGATAGTGTTGTCCACTCATCCATGCAAGAAAGCAATCACTGCCTTTTGTGAGGTGTTGCGTGGCAGCAGGACCAGGCTTGGCCTTAGAAGTGTCAAAGCCACTGACACTGGGTAATGAACTCCTCCTTAATAACTGGATGAATGACATGTACATCCCTGGCGTAGCATTGTATTCCTCCCAGGTCCAAGCTAGATGCCCGTCTCATGTTCCTAGACATAGCTATGTCTAGGAACTGCCCAACTTTCTGTTAAAATCTTACGCATTTTGCATCACTGGATATACCAAGTGCCTTGGAGGCTGGTGCTGTGCCTGGGGTAACGGATCGCTACCCCAGTGTAACTTGTATGGTTTGGGGGACTTGTTTATTTTAGTACTGATGAGATCCTTATAGCCTAAAATTCCCAGCAGGTTTCTGACAAGGACATCAGCAGGCTATGGAAAGTCAAAGTCTGTTAGATTTGTAGAGTTTAGCTGCAAGATCTGTGCTAGCCTGTTTTTTTTTCAGTGAATCCAGACGAGTTGCACTCCCAAGAGTAGCTCAGCAGAGTAGGAGCAGCCGGGAGGCTGGTGTCCATCATCTATTCAGCACAGGGAAGGGGATATGCGGCACCTTTGGTGTCTGGGTGAGCAGCGGACAGATTTGTCGCAACTGGCAAGTTGAGTGAGACTGTCCTTGAGGACATTTGTTTTGTGGGTATTTATATTGTGCGAAATTGTAAGACAGAGTTTACAGGGCAGATTAATGAGTGCCTTGGTCCTTTTTTGTGGCTGAGGCATGGTGGTACATCATGATGGCTTGGGAGCAGGGCCTGGGAGAAGTAGTGCTGGGGTGAATCTTTACTGTGGTGTAGGTGGATACTGGGCTAACACCTGTTAGGAAATAAAATGTTTGGTTTGGACTTTTATGGTGGAAAAAATTTACTGAAACCTACCTGGGAGGTTTTGACTCATGTCGAACTGCACCTTTCAGTGGGAAGACAGTCTGCTTGCAGTCTTCCTATCTGTCCTTTCATTAGCTGCATGGGATGGAGTTTCAGACCACATCCTGTCTGGAAAGCATCAGTATTTTGGGGGCAGCTTTAAACAATAAAACAGCTTCCTCAACTTTTAAACAAATACAGTTATTTAAAAATAATTTTAGGTGTACATTGTAACTGTGTACATTCAGAGAGAGAGATATATATATAAAGTTCTGATTGTGCATTTTGCCTCCTGTGGCGATAGTCCTGGTGTGGTTATTGTCAGCAGAGAAGTTTTGTGAGTAAGGGTTTATATCACCAGAAGAAAATTATGCAAAACCTAAAAATCTTTATTTTACAAGGAAAGGTGCTTAGTAACATTTCACTCTGGAATATGAATGTCACAGAGTGCATAGTAGCACTTCAAGAAGCACTACCTGGGCATATCCCATTTACTAGCCTGTTGTCAAAGCAATGAGTATAGGCATGGTTGAAATCCACATGAAACGGCATGCCTTAAAAACTTACAGATATGATGCCTCTTGACGAAAATGCAAGGAGGAACCTAGTGGCTATTACTTTATTCAAGCCTGCTGAATGTGCTGCTAGTTTTACTCTAAGTAAACCATATTATTTTGTCTTCAACCAATCGGATCAACATTGAGGGATGTGAGCCTCCTGTCTTCAAACAAAAAGGTTGGTTTTTTTTACCTTTGGATTTCAGTGTGAATAGGATCATGTCCAAATCACACAGTAAGCTATATTTAATGTAAATGAAAGTAAATGCTGCCAAAAGTCTTGTATTCAATACGTATCAGAGATGAATCATTTTGGCTTCAACAAATAGATATAACCAGGTACATTTCAAGCAAGCTAAAAATGAAAGTAGTGATTTTTCTATTTGAAATGTAATGGTCTAGTCTGCAGAACATGTTGTGATTTGCCTGCAATGAAAGAATTGCACTGGGCATATCCGATACTTTAAACTAATTCACTTTTAAAGCATGACTGTTTGAGGTTTATCTAGTGTTCTGTGGCAAGGTACAACTGCAGCAGAACTGGAGGTACTCTGATGTAGATGCCTGATATACACTAGAGGCGCACCTGCAAGCTTGTGATTTGAACAGAAAAGTTTTTGCAATCAGTCTTCAGTTTCATAGTGTATTTTGCTTTTATTACAATCATCAGTTTTTACTCTGCTAGGTTATTGGGAGGGAGCTGGGAGCTATTTGCTGCTTGGGTCCAAACAAAGGTGAGTAAGCTCATGAGGCCAGTAGCTCCACGATGAGCAATTGCTGGCCTTATGCAAAGTTTAGACTGAAGGCTTGAAATCTTATTTCTAACATGAATCTGAAATCCTCTGCCTCAAAAGTCAGTAATAAAATCCATATTGATTTAAACAGGATCAGGATTTCACTCTATCAAAATTCCCTCTGAGTGAAAAAGCTGAATGTGTTATTTTCACATCACCAGTGAATTCTAAACAGACTTGGTTTTGTCTTATGGTATTAATTGATATTTTTTTCCTAATGTGAAATATGTTTGTGATTTCATGTCTGTATTCAGAAAGCTGTTAAAAACTGTTTTCCTTCTTGATTGAGGTGTGTGAGCAGACTCATGGACTACAGCAGATAGCCACCCCCATTAGCAAAGGATAGCATGCCTGAGGCGTTCTAGTAATTAACCTCTTGAGTCTGATTCTGAATATGCTATATTTTTTATTAGAGTCACAATATTTAGACTATGAGCATTGAGGCGTTAACCGCTCTCGTCTCTGTGAACACATTTGTTCATGAACAGACATATTTGTTAGTTTTCTATGAAATGTAAAGAAAGAAGGGTCTAGTTCTGTAAAATTCTGTGTGCCATATTTGTGTATATATCGTTATGTTATGCTTATCACTAACCTGCCTATCAGTTGGGAATGAAGAAATTCATTCAGTGTTGCACGTGTATATAATCTCTTTATAGTCTCCTTCATGGTGATGTATTACAGAAGTGCTGATTAAGTAAGGTTTTTGCTTTATTTTTGTTTCTTCAGTATGTGGAATATTTTTGTTAGCACAGGTAGGTAACCACCACATATATCAACACATATCATATATATATATTCATAGAATAGTTTGGGTTGTCAGGGACCTTGGAAGGCCATCTAGTCTAACCACCCTGCAATGAACAGGGACATCTTCAGCTAGGTCAGGTTGCTCAGATATCTCACACATATTATACCATGTGTAAGGTCTTCATTTTCTTGTAGGTTCCGTATCAAAGAACAAAAACATTCTATAGGAATAGATTTCAAAGCCAAGGTGTAGCTGTTCTTTGGTTTGTATCCTCACGTTAAAAACACCTTTCCCCAACAACGTTGATATGTTAAACATTTATTAAAAATAAAGACGTTGTGGTCATTTTATTTTTACTGGTGAATTTACAGGTTAATCATGACAGGTTGTGCATACAGTTTTAGAAAAATAATTCTGGATGATCTTGAAAGATATATAGTGCATATGAAATCTTATTTTCTATGCATAATCAAAACTGTGGTATATCTGAAATTTTTACAGGTCAATAAAAAGATTTTTTAGAAGGCTGTCGATAATGTTATATGCTATAACCTGTCAACACAGATTTAGTATTGGTCAAGTAGCTAGTGAATGTTGACTGGTTGAACAGTGACCTACCGTTCCTTGTGTGTGAACATGCCAAGATGTATTCTTATGTATATGCAGTTTTCCCATAGCATGTAAAGCCACTTCAAAATATGCTAACCATCTGAGGGAACAAACGAAGACTAAGCAGTGAGAAAGTACTGTCCTTGTGTGAATCACTGGGATTAACATCAAGTTACCACTTGAAAGATTTAATTACTAAGAGGGGAAAGGAATGGAGGTCACAGGGAAAAAAAGAACTGGCTAAAATATGCCACAATTTCCCTTAAAACCACACGGAATATTTTTTACATTCCTTTTTCAGAGGAAGAAAACTGGATTATCACTACAGCTTCATGCCCAATAACTAGTTCAGAATAATACTGACTTTTTAATAAAATCTCTGAGGAAATAGCTGTAAATTCAGTCTGAAAAGCTTGTGGGATCTTCCTGAACGGAAGGTGCTAGGGAGAGAGTCGTTACCACTACTGAAGTTGCTGGGTCTGTTTGTAGGTATGCCAGTCATGAAGTTTTGAAGTCTGTGATGAGTTACATTATTTCCCAAAGTTTCATTCAAAACAGTTTAGTTATTTCCAAGAGTGAAGCAAGGAAGAAAAATTGCCTGTCAAAGAAGAAGAAACCCAGACAACTTTTGTCTGAGAGGCTCTTGAAGCAAAGACTTGATAAAGGCTATCAGTAGGGTCATCATGCCAGAGATGTGTTGTTCTTTGTTCTTTTAAAGATATGCCCACAATAAGCCTGTTTGTGGTGCTGAAATCTCTCTCTCAGGAGAAATTTCCTCAAATTTATCAGTTAAATCTTGTAAGGATGCTATCTCTTACCGTCCCTTTCAGGTCCCAGTGGCCACCGCATCATCTGTGTAACTGGTGTTTCTGGTGCTTGAGTTTGGGTGTCAGAACCGAAAACAATTTTCTGGCACCTGGGAGCTGTCAGATGTGTTTCTGCGTTACCTGTCCCACAATACAGCACCGTGGAGAAATTTGCTGTCTTGATTCATGTGGGGACAAGGGCCCAACCGGCAGCAGGAGAGGGAAGAAGTAGATTGGAGAAGGGTCAAAGTAGTGGAGGGAGGAAGGACGTGTGGTTCCGTGCACAGGGAGTTCAGGGGACATGCAGGAAGCGGTGGGGATGACAGGCTGAGGGAAGCGGCAACGCGTGTGACAAGGGAGCATGACGTGTGTGAGCCTGGAGGGTGCTATCTGGAAAGGGACAGGTGGTAGGAGAGGACAAGGAACAGGAAAATGGTTAGGGAAAAGAGGAAAAAAACCCCTACCTGATGTGGTAGGTAGATCTAATTAAGGAGCGCGGGACTGGCAGGCTGGGATGAGGAATGATGCCAAAGAGAAGACGGCGACAGTCCTGGGCGAGTTGGGTGGGGGGGAACAACCGATGGTAATGCTGGCACAGCACGTACCCGTGAGAGGCTGAATGAGCAGTGTGCAGGCTGCTTTAATACTTCAGATTTTTATTTTGTGCGCGTCGTCACTTGAACTTAACGCTTGCCTTGTGTCTTTGTTTGTGTGCAGGGGTATCATTCTCCACCAAAAACCTGGCTCGGATCCTGGTTTATCGGAATACGCAGGGCTGAAATCTGCAGTGGTTCAGTAACTGACTGACAGCTGACGGATTCAGGAATTGACTGACAGCTGAATGAGGCACCCTCGCTGTGAGCGCGGGGGCGAGGGGGCAGGCGGCACTACGCGGGGGCCGAGAGCAGCTAGTGACCCCATACGTCCTTCTCATCCCCCGCCGCTGCGGCGGGTCTGTGAGCGCCCTTCCTTTCCCATGGAGGGCCTTTTTTGGGGGGTTTTCTCAGTCAAGGTTGTTAAAGTTGAATGCAGCCCAGTACCGGCAGAATGGTAACAAGACCCCGCGCAGTGCGGGACCTTCAGCTCGGCCAGAAACTCTAGAAGGGTCAGGAGGGAATGCAGGTGTATAGAGTTCCCCATTAGCAGCCATTACAGCCTGCTAATGGGTAACTTACTCCTGTCCCCGTGCAAAGATGTTGACTGTTTGTGTGGGGTTTTTTTGTGTGTGCGTGTGTGTGGTTTGCTAATGTGCATATCTAGGAAACTACTTTTAGAAGAAAAATACTCGCAGTGTGTCTTCATTTGCTCTCATGAAGAATATCTAGTACCAAAAAAAAGAAAAAGAGCATTTAAAAAAATGTCAATCTTTAATTTTTTCAGACAAAATTCCAGATGGCTATATTATGAGAAAATTTAATGAGAATTAAGTTTCCAGTAGAATCAAATCAGTTTTATGGGAAGTACCATGGCAATCAAGTTATCAAATCTGTACAGAAAAAGCATTTGTATTTTCTAGGATAACCAATGCATCCTTTTGCCTTCTGTCAACATTGCAGGAGTAGGTAATTTCCTAATGTCGGTCAAAATAAGAAGTTAAACTCCATCAAACTGGAAATAAAACTTTTAATTATTTAAAATGATGTAACATTTTGGAAGAGCTTTTGGAGGATGTGGCAAACCATCAATACATAGACTGTAAAAGAACAGTACTGTTTCAATGAAAATATGTTCAAACACAGGTGAATCTTAAGCTGAAAATATGCACTTTCATAGATGAACTGCAAGTTTTTAGATGAAAAAGCTCTTATTGATTGGTTGCAGTGTAGAATCCATTAAATTCAGTACCAAAATACCCAGTTTGCAATTGACAGGCGGAAAGAAATAGCTGAACTAGCCTGTAGGAGAGCAGCAAATGAAAAAATGCCATCATGTTTTCTTGGCAGGCAGAGGCTCTTCAGCTGCCTTCAGAAGTGCCGCAGCAGAGCTCACTCTACAGGAGGGTCGGCTTTACATCATCGGGTTCAAAGATATATGTGCCCTGAAAGGCTTGTTTAACGGAAAGGGCTACTCTTTTTTTTTTTCCTTAATAATCCCCCCTCTCTTCTTTCCCTGCGTCACCCATGTCAGATCCAGAAAGAAAAGGATCCTCTGTGCTTTCAAGAAATGAATTCTCTCTTTGTTTTTCTCATTAATTTTGCATGTGAGAAGGGTTCCACTGTTTTTCTGATAACTTTTTCTCTTGAGCTTCTTGTAACGTCTCTTGGCTGAATCATAATGAGGCAGTGCAGTCAACTGAATCAAATGATAAACAAAACCCAGTCTGATACTAACACTTTCGCTTTTGAAGAAGGAATATATGAAAAATTTTTCAAAAATGTTTTTTGAACTGACCTTGATAGAGGGCTCCAAGGTGTGAATTGGCTTGAAGACACTGATTTAAACCTCTCTGTTATTTCATCGTAGCCCTTACTCTTGAACAACGTGGAGTGGAGTAGAAAAAAGATTAAAGAACAAATGGAGAATTTATTTGGGAGTTATATTTGCCATTATATGTTGCTGACTCCATGACCAGAGCTGTGAAAAGACTTAGAGAAAGAAAGCCGAGGCTAGATGGAAAACAAAAAAAGTGGAATGATGCAGGTAAAACTCAGGGAGCAGCAGAAATAAATATCCTAAGAAGCAGAAGAAGAGGCCATTTACACTTACGAGTCATACTGAAGGAAAATATGGCCAAGAGGTTAACATTGTCACCAGGGCTGAAAGCAAGTGCTAAGCAGGACATCAAGTTTGGGCTTTGCTTGGGGAGAGGGAGTGTGAGAAGGTGATTTGCTCTTTGGTTGGAGAGTCTTGTGGTGTTCTGGACAAACAAGCTTTTGCAGGTATACTCAGCTGTGACAGTACAGCTATTCATTCTGAATGAAAGAAATGGCGAAATAAGGGATTAACAAGATGTATACTGATCTTTTCTCTTTCCCATTCTTCTTGCTCCTAAAAAATCCCCAGACAATCCAATATAAAACACCCACGCCATTCTACTAATAGTTAAAGCCAACTTCTAACAACAAGACTGTAACCATGTTACTGTATAACTGTTCTGCTTAACAGCTGAAGTAGTAATAAAATCCTGAAACACTTTGACAGAACAAGTGTCTCCTCTTTAATTTTTAACATTTTCTCTTTCTGAAAGCCTTTTAGTATTTAGCTCTTTAACTGACATTCTCCCTTGACAGTCTGGCACTTAAAGCTGTTAATCAAAGCATGTGACATTATACATTGTAAGATTTTGTTCTCTAGAACTGCTGTGCATAATGAGCTTAATGTCCCCATAAAAATGCATACAACACCTAATTTAAAAGAAGCGTTTAGACCAGTGACCATAGGAAAAGTTAGAAATGTTAGAAGTGAGGCTTTTGGTACTTGAAGTGCCTCCCTTTTGCACATAGGCAGAAATCACAAAGTCTCTTAAGAGGCGAAATAGAACCAAACGTACCAGAACTAGCTGATTAAAACGAAAAGATTGTACCCTTGTATTTATCCTGCAATTTGTATTTTGTGTGTACATAGATAGAACCAACCTAAGAAACGTTGCTGCAGCAAAACGTAAGAAATAAAGGAAATAGGGCAAAAGAAATAATAGGCAAAACAACTGAAAAGGTGACAAAATGGAAATTGAAAATGCTTCGGAACAGATTTATTTCAATACAAGACAAAATAAGCAGCATCAAAAATACATTTTTAAAATTGCAACAAATTTATATGAGAAAGGTTTCAAGGAAGGCTTCAATGAATGGAAAAAGGTTTCTGTCAAGACAGTTAACTAGAAAACATAGGATGCTTCCTTTATTTGGGGTGAATGTGCTAGAAGTAAGTACATCATCTTTTCTCTGCCAGAAGAAGACTCTGCTGAGGCACTTCTGAAGGCAGCTGAAGCTGGATTTGAATGACAGCTGTCCTCTGGTTTCTTTCTCTGATGTAGAAATTATTCAAAGTGCGTGCGGTGATGGAAATGATCATTGGTATTCAGTTCTTCAGAAGAGCTCTTTTGTGTGGAAAGTTGAAATGCATTGTTGTTTACCTTTACTCATCTGTCATATGGTAAATGTAGATGTTAATGAGCTGCATAATGTTAATATTAGGGGAGAGATTAGGGAACAGGTTTTTAAATAAATTGGTATGTCCGGAATCTCTATACACAGAAATACTTGCTGCCATTTTACAAAATATTGTTCATGGCTCATAAGACATCAATTTTAAAGCATTAGTAAGTATTTAATTACACTTCCAAAATTTAGTTATCTTTCCATTACTTATTTGCTTGCTCTAATTGACCTTTGTTTTCTTCACTGGACAGTGATTCCGGCTTGGAGCATTCCTTATAATATTCCTAATAATATAATATAATATTATTATCCTTATAATAATGTACAAATTGCATTACTGTGCCAAGTAAATATAGTTGCTTATATCTACGCCCAAAAATGGAGCCCACTGAGCTGAAGTATCTTCCCGTAAGCCAAATATTTTGTTAAATGTTTCTTTTAAATTTTTTTTCTTTTATGTGTCTTTTCTCGGAGTCAAGTAGATCAGTGTACATGTATCGGTGACAAAGCCTCAAAGTGCTCTCACAGCAGTAATTAGAAGGGGAGAGGTTTAATTAGCTGGAGACCCTGCTCCCAGGAATCTTCCCCTCTCTTAAAGAGCTGGCCCCTAAGTGGATTTTTAAAGGTATTTATAAATTTGGGACAGATACACTAATTGCAAAACCAGACAAATGATGTATACTTAGGGCAGACTTTTGCGGTGTTACATCTGCATGTTTTAAATGGCCAGTTTCTGAAAGTATTTACTTCTGTTACGTGAATCTGTTGGGGAATGTCTGCACATATAAAATAACAGTAATGTAAATTCTTCTCTGTTTGGACATGCATTCTGAAAATTAAGGGGAAGCTTTTTTTATCTAGGTGAACCCTTGTAAATATTTAGCATCGTTAATTTAAAGATTTTTCTCTGCTTGAACACGCGGTGTGCAAATTGAGGCCTGGCTGGCTGACTGCCATGGGGAAAAGGGTGGGTTACTCTATGTTGGTAAAGACCACCAAGGCTTTGATTGCAGAGCCTTGGGCCTTGCTGCTTTTATAGATGGAAGGTGATGGAAACCTGTGGTGGTGTCTGGTCTTTTCTGAGCTTGAGGTATGGGGGAAAAATAGACAAGGAAGATCAGTGAGAAAGTGCTGTTTGTAGATACCTGTTTCTCTTAAGTATCTACCAGGAACAGGAGGAACTGGTGGCTCTGCTCACCCTCGGTTGGGTGACCGTACGCTGCTTTTGCGCGTAATTTTTGTCTCTCCTCGGTAACGTTTCCTTATGGCAAAAAACTGCAGTTTGGTCTCTGAAAATTCTGCGTGAAGTTTAGTGCCTGTACGTCTGCCTCAGTATGCTGATGCTATCTGGCTGGTCGGTGTGCGTGGGCCGGTTGCTGACACAGATGTCAAAAGCTGTGCCCGTTCTCTGCCCTTCCCTGCGCACCGGTGGGGAGGGGGCATCTCAAAAGGCAACGGCTGTGTTCGACCAAAGTTTTAAGGCTTTTTTTTTTTTTTTTTTTGAGCGAAGGCTCATGAATTCGTCTGCATCTTCCTTAGATCTGTGAGGCTGTAACAGGTGGAGTCTGTGGATTGAATTACTTTCAGGAGAAAGGGCTCACGATGGGTGCTTGAACTAAAAGAGGCGATGTGGTTTTTATTTTGTTTTTAATAAAAAGGGGCTTCACTACTTACATCACTTTCCTTTCAAGAGAGGGACTAGCATCTTACAGAGGCAGATGTAGCTGCACGTCTTGCTTTAAGTTCAGTTAACATTGATCATGGATCTGATTTGGCCTGCACTGCTGTGTGCAATACAAAAAAGAAAATTAAAAATATCTGACTAGAAAAACCTCACTGGAGCTAAAAAGCAGTGAACAGTGTGGAAGATAAGAATTCCTGGTGACTAAATATATAGTAATGTGACTATGTTAAAGTATAGTACTTTATATACCATTTTTAAAAGAGTGATTTCTTTTCAATTCAAAAAATACAATTGAATCAGGTGTCTCCTGCATGTTCTGGCTGTCATTTTTTTTTAGCCAGTAGAAACCTGACTTTCTGGTTTATGAAGCCACGGTGCTAACATGTAAAGCAAGACGTTATGACTCATTCGAACAATTCTTTGTTCTCTCTTGAAAGCGTTGCTGATGTTATTTTCAAGTATACTTGGGTTTACCCCTACAAATGCAAGCCTCTAGCAAGTCTGAGCTTAATGCAAGGCGGATTATGTAATTTTTGCAATGTGAATGTGAATATAATCCTGTTAACATCTTTGATAGTTTTATCTTGCAGTTTTGCTGAATTTTGCTGTATTTTTATCAAGAGAAATAAGATGGCTTTTCTTAGTTTTCCAAACTTTCTTCAAACGCAGTGAAAACGTGTTTCAGGAATGAGAAGTAGCTGCTTAGGGATTCATCAGCAAAACTTCTTTCTTAACTCGAAGAGGCAATTTGCATGAAACCCTAAAATCATGTGGCTTAAAATGAGAACTTTAATTGAAGTGAGGTTGCAGTGGTTTCAGCAAGGGTCAATGTTTTACCTGAAGGGTGCTCCTCAGTGTTGGGAAAAGATGAGGTTAAGGAAGGTGAGGTGAGAGGGGTGTGGGGATACCTGCTGGCTCTCATCTTGGCAGTTCCCTTGCGAAGCACTGCCTTGTGTGCATGCAGGCATTGACGAAGGATGTGAAAGGGATCGGCGAGGAGGGCTACGGAGACTACTGCACACAGTCTGTTTTGGCTGAGGATAGCCAAAGTGTTGAGCATCTTGCTGCTCTAGAGGTGGAGAACCCCCAACCATTGTAAGTTGGATGGTTTTGCTCGGCATTTCCCCCACAGCGGGACCACCTGTTCCTGCAGGACCTGCAATGATGGAAATGTTAACGGAGCTGTGCCAAGAGAATAAATTCACAGGCATTTATGTTTTCTCTCAGCCCAGCAATATAAGCAAAAAGCAGTTAAGAAGCCTTTTACGTATCGTTAACTTTATCTCTGAAAGAGAAGAAGTGAGTCTTTAATTTCAGCCAAACCAGGTGTGAAACGTGCGTGCTTCTCGGGGTTGACACGCTAACTTCAGCTTCCACGGCGAGGGGAAAGCAGGCACAAAGACTCTTCAGGTAGAGCCCGTTGCAGTCCTCTGCTGACTGAAGAAGACTTCCAGTCAAGAAGGCTAGCTGAATCCTAAGTTGGTGCAGATATTTATGAAGTTAAACTCCTGTAAGACTTAAGCCTCTTTGTTATGTTAGTATCTTTGATTGCTCCCAGGAGCATGTATTATTACTGTCAGATGCCTGACTGGAAAATTGACAGCTTCATCTTGGACACTGGATTACTCTTTCTTAGTTCTGCTCATAAAACTAACTGACACTGTGAATAACGTTACTGGTGGAACGAAGACTGGAAAGCTCCTTGAAAGCAAACAGATCTGAGCTTATATTGTATGAATGATGAGATAGCTGTGCTTTTTAGTGGGGCATCTCTCCTGCTTCTTTGAATAACAACTGATTTAAAGATAAAATGAGGCAGGACAATTACTGCTGTCTAATAATTTAACTTGTATTTAAAAAAAAAAATAAGATGTGTTTTGTTTTGTTTCTGTCTTTTTGCTGTAGTGCTCCTGATAGTCACTCTGTAGGTATGAGGGACTGATTCTTGTCTCGCATTGTTCTTACAACCCAAGTTCAGTTTCTCATTGAGGAATATAATGATAAAATCACTATATTGCTCTGCTTTATCCAAAATGATAAAATGAGATTTAGTGAAGTGCTGCTTACCTTAATCAGTTTGCCCCCAAATGGTTTTCTGTTTTGTGTCTGATCATTAAGTCTCACTGTAAATGCTAAGGGAATATGTAATTACAGTTACTTAGTGTAAGCAACCTGTATGATAGCTTTAAACTGTTACACAGTGAGAACCTTTTAAGAACATCTCCTGGTTTAAGCAAATATATAGTAAATCTGGTGAATAGCATGGATACACAATTCCCAGCCTACCAGAGATGTTTACCTTCTCGTGGCTTGCTTAGAGTGTGAGTGGCCATCTGAAATTGTTGTATTAGCCCTGCCCGCGTGACTAGGTGCAAATCCTGACCAAATGCGTCTGCTGAAAAATAGTTGCATCTTCACTGTTGTTATGTGATTGATACTTCACCAGAAAAGCTAAATGAAATTATGTTTTTGATCAATATTATTTGCCATGTGAATTTTGAAATTATTTGTTCATAGGCTAAAAAGTGAAACAGCACAAACAATATCCCACAGCTTCTTCTTCCTGTTTCATTTCTCTCCGGTGATTTTACTACAATCTAGCAGTTTATACAATATGAAGCAGTTAACCAAAACCTAATTATGAGTTATGTCCATATTTTCTTGTGGAATTTAGGACTGTAATAGGCAAAGGCTGTAACTGATTCTGATCATTCTCAGTCTTCCTAGTCTGTTTGTTGTTGGCTGCCAGGTGAACCGACAAATAAGAGGCATTCAGGTGGAAGTGAGCTTTTTACAGTCCATTCTCAACAATTCAATGTTGTTTGCAGTATTGTCTCAGCTTTGTTTGCAAATGCTGCCGTAGACCCTTAATGAAGTGCAATTCAAGAAAATAACGGGATTATTTCAATTTAGGGTGTTGGATTCCTCCCACTTCTGCTATCAAAAATATTTTAAAAGAAAACAAATAACACCTAACCTTCTTTACAAAGAGTAGTAACAGAGCAGCTAATGATGTATAATTTAGATGTTAAGGGCAAAGTTTTTCCTCCTGATCTTTGTTGTCAGAGTCTGAGTGACAGGCCCGTAGTGGAAGGAAGAGTATGATTTTAGAATTAAAATACGTCATTGGGGATTAGAATTTTGATCAGGGAACAGAAATTTTCTAGAAAAATGCTAAGTTCACTAGCGTCATGCTTTTGCAAGTACGCTTGGTGCGGTTTTGTTTTGTTTTGTATTTTGTAACTATTGACCTGCCAGCTACCTAATAGTGTTTACAGAATGATTGATTAAACATGTATGAAGACAAAATATTTTCTTCTGCACAGCTGAAATTTTTGTTAAAGGCATGGGGAACTGCCTCTTTTTTCTTTTTTTTTTGTTTTTGACAAAGCTAACTGAACGCATGAATGCCACTGCACATAGCTGACAAAGGCAGAGCATCTTTGTGAAAAGGCTCTGTAAATTCTTTCCCACAGAAGTCAACGAAAGGGTCGGTTGTCCTGGGCTACGTATTTCGTCACTTAAACCTAGTGGAGATAGATTACTTTGGACTGCGCTACTGTGACCGAAGTCATCAAACGGTGAGTAAAAGACATGGCAGATTGTTTTCTCCCTATGTAAAATTTACCCTGTTTGTGCCGTTTGCCTGTCGAACATTAGATTTCACTAATTTTCACTATTTCCTGGCCCAGGTTTCTAGTAATAATATCTTTGTGTTTGTTTACAATAAAGTCTTTGAGTAGCTATTAATGTCTTAGGAACAGAATCAAATGCTAAATGTTGTTGAAAACTAAATGAAGAAAGTATAAATGGTACAAAATTATGATAGGAAAGTAGAATTAGTATTTTTCCCCTTTCAATACCGAAGCCAGTGGTTGGTGCACTGTGCTGTCTGGCTTTGCTTGGCCCCGCGGTGTCCGGGAAGCAATGTCACTGAGCGTGGCACAGGCTGCTTCACTTGGACCACTTGCTGAATGCCTGTTTCAGTGTATCGTACAGTTGTTGTGGTGGCTGCCTGTGCACTGGTAGAGCCCCAGGAGTCAGGGTGTCGGCAATGACATTTTCAACTCCTCTTGAACCATCTCTGTGTCCTGGAGCCCACGCTCTCTTGAGCCTTCTTGACAGGGACTCAGCAGATGTCTGAGAGCTTTTTCCAGCAGGAGATGATGGTCCTAAGTAGGGAAGAAGATAGAAGCCAGGCTGAGATGTTTCAGCCAAAGCAGGCAGTGGCTTGGGGCAGTGCTGTCGGGAGTGCCACCCCAAAATGGCCTGTGCAGAGTTACTGCAGATCGGAGGTGAGGAGCAGGGGATGCTCAGCAGGTGGGACCAGTGCTGTATTCATAGGGAGGTCTTCATAGTACCTTAATTTTACAAAGGGAATAATGCCTGGCCTGTGACTAAATTAAGTCAAGCAGTTGTGCTTTTAAAGTCACTGTTCTGTGCTGAGAGTACTGCAGAAGACCCTGACCTCAAGAGAGGTCGTGTTTCATCTAGAAAGAACAATAAGTTATTGAAGTGGCTAAATAGTTGCCAATTTCTTCTGTTTAGCAGAAGTTGAACGTGTAGAGACTGAAGTCAGAACAGTATTAGCAGAAGATCACTGATTGCTGGTGAAAGCTGCAGACTGCCCTACTCCGTATATCTTTATTTCTGTGCCACAGTCTAGATGTTTATGAATTCAGTTCCGTGATAATCTTCTAACCAAGTTTCATTCCATGGACGTGAAGGTCAGGTTCAGCTGACTACCTACAAAGGTAGACTGTTAAAACCAGTATTTTTGATTTCCTCAGGAAATTGAGGTGTGAATGAAGAGCAGGTAGGTGTTTTTTGCTCTCAGCAGTGTCCCCTTTTTCCTGGAGAGGCAAATAGAATAGAAACGGCTGTTACTGGGAACATTTCCAGAGGCACGTTGTGCTTCCAGAGACCCTAGTTGTGCCCCGGTCCCCTGACGGGAGCGCTGCGTGTGTCCCCTGCCCGCGGGTTTTCTTCGCGGGGAAATCCCAGGTGCGTGGGAGAGCGGCGCATGCCTCGGCTCGTCCGGGCACGCAGCTGGGACGGCCGGGAGGTACAACCAGAGACCGCGACGGTGGTCCACGCTGCGGAGCGCATCTGCCCGGCCACGCAGGTGTGCTGCCAGAGCGACCGACCGAGTGAACCTGTGCGGCTGTGTTCAGTTTCACATGTTCTATGACAACTTGTTGCTAGCTTGCTATTTTCAGTGAAATCTTGGAAGCTCTTAAAGAATGGCCAGTACGAAGGGCGTTCTGTGCGACAAACAGCACCTTGTGCTTTAGCTGTAGACATAGACTCAGCTGCGCGTTGAATACGGCTAAAACTCTCTGGGGCTGTTGTGGGAATTAGTCCTCTTTAGTAATGGCTGGCAAGAAGCCTAGATTTGAATTTTGGATTGGATATGTTTTGGATTGGCCACAGTAGATTTCCTAAAGGAAGGGGGAAAAGGTTACCTCCCTAATTAGTTTTAAAACCATGCTCCTGAGTTAGCCTCAGACAGAGAAACGTATTTCGAGGTTTGGCTGCCTGTTAATACATTGCTTGTGGTGGGGAATATTTTGATACTTGCTCTGTCAGTTTTTTTGTCACACCATATATTTAACTGAATGATGAATAAAGCAGGGTGGACAAAACTATGTATTTTAAAGAGTGAAACCCAGTGACAAAATCAACATTTTTTTTTCATGAAGGGTTTGAAAGAACTTATTTAGTTATTTTCCCCATTACTTTTGCATGGCTCAGCACTTCCAGGTGGTCTTTTAAGTGCTATGTTGGTGTGCTACCTCTTATGTGGGTGGTAGCATCATTATTTTAGTAGTACCGGTAGGGCTCTAATCAGTCAACAAGGTTTCACTGTGCTATGTAGTGTGTGAATGCATAACATTAAAATGGTCTCTTCCTGAACAGCTAACAAACTAATTAGCACATGAGAGAGAATAGCTGGGTGCATAAAACAGACTGACAGAACTGGATAGCCCTGGGAAGACCATGAACAGTAGGATAAAGCATAAATTGGATGACACTGTCTCTAGGGTAGTAATTTGGTCATATGACACAGATTTCATTTTATTGACATTCCAGGTTCCCCCAAGCTCTCCATGCTAAGAGGAAAGTATTTAATTTGCAAAATCAAGCTTGGGAAGATTACGAGTTGCCAGAACAGCATAAGCTGTATCTATCTTGTGCTCTGAACAAGACAGTACTCCTAAGGAAAAACAAAAAGTGTCTTGTAATAATTAATTGAAATATAACATTTAATAATCAATTAAAAATCTTGTAATCTAAAAGTACACCCAACGGAAGAGATGGGTTGAACTAATGCTGGAGGTTGACAGTGGTGTTTCCTAACCTCTGCGTGCTTTTGGCTGACAAACTACAGGGTGCTTTTTCAACGCAGTGCATGAGTACCTTCTTTGCTGCAAATACTTTAAAAGGAGGACCAGTTTTCTTTGAGTGCCACTGAATCTCTCAGTGTGCTTCATCACCAGCCCTTCATCTGAGCCGTTTGCATTGCTGCAGAGACTTCTGACGCTCAAATCAGGCTAAGCTGAAACCAGAGACAGTCCTTATGCTTCTTAATGTGGGTGGTCAGCGGCGTCCTGATTGACAGGGCATATTTGTCTTCTGCCTCATCTGCCAGGGACGTGGGACACTGTGCCCCATCTGCTATTTTCACGCCAGACATGATCACCAGAATCTGTGTTGCAGAAGCTGAAGGTGGCTTAGAAAACTCTGTCCTGCCTTTTAGTCTCTCATCACTTCAATATTTGGGGAAAAGAGCAGCGCAGCGATGTACCTCTCCTTCGGTGGAGGAAGGACCAAATGCGGGGTAAGCCGGTGCTGGGAGGGCCATGCAGGTCCCCTGCCCCTCTCACTGCTGGTTCCCACCGTGCTGCAGCTCCCAGGTGCTCCCCACCTAGACCCTCTGCTACTGCCTTTGTGGCATCTCCAGGGTGCCCTTAGGATAGTCATGCTAATTACTGTTCTGGCAGGAGGCCAGTATTTTCTCGAGGCACACAAAAGAGAGAATGGAAATGGCAATTTTAACGCATAATATCTTGGGAAAAGCTGAGCGGAATTTGATGAGGGAAAGGGTACTTTTGAAGCCCAGAGGCATTCCCTTGTCAAATCACAAAAGCGTGCTGAAAAGAGTCATGCTGTTAGAGATTCTCTTACAAAAAAGATTTTGAAACTCCCTTACTGCAGAAAACTAGACAACCAAAAGCATTTGAAAGGCCTGTTGTTAATAAAAACTTTTTTTGTGGGGGTCTTTTTTGTTTGTTTGTTTGTTTTGGGGTTTGTTTGTTTGTTTGTTTTTTGTTTCCAGAAACCCGGCTGCACTTCACGATCTCACGTTGGTCAGGTTACCCCCTCACCGTCCCTAACCCAGCTCTCACGTGAAACCTGCCGCGCGAGGCACGTCTGCGTCGCGCAGCGGGCTGTGGTGCAAATACCCCGCTTCCCTTATCCCATATAATGCTCACCTGGGCCATTACGCTCGCGACGTACAGCATACCGATACTCTCGCAGGGCTCTCAGGGACGGAGGACAACTACAGAAAGCCGTATCACCGCGTCAATTCAGCGTCGCAGCCAAAGTCCCTTCCCCAGACCCAGTTAGTCCGGGCGCGGTGCCGTGCGGACGCCTGCGTACCGCTGTGGGGGAGCGCTGTTTTTGGGCATACAGACCGGAGAGCACATCAAGTAGCGGGGTAGCCCGTGGCAATGTATTTCATGGCTGCGTAGCCCAGAGGGCACGTGGAGACGGCGGGGAGATGCAGCTCTGAGGTTTCTCGTGGAGCTGAACTTCCCGCTGTGAGCCGCTGTGCTGCAGCGACGGATCAGGTCCGCTGTGGCAAAGCTGAGCGCGGCAGCCTGTGCCATGAGTCGCGTATCCCCGCCGTGCACATTCATCTATCGGAAAGTTGTTTCTTGATCCACCCAGCCTGATCGATAAAGCAGCGTGCTCGGATTGCCAGGTTACTATACCAAATAAGATGGGGTAACGGATTGAACAGGCCGTATGTAACTTAATTATGGAACGAAGGGCATGATTTTAACAAAAGGTTTATTTACAGTCAGAAATGCCTGTTCTCTAGGGAATTACTGTCATATAATGCGGTGTATCTTTTCGTCTCAAGATCTTAGAAAGACGGATGAACTGTACTTAGCTTGTATGGATTTTGGGGTTTGCGTGGGTTTGACATTTGCCCAAAGCATGATATACTACATTATCTAGAAAGAAAAAGACTTGTTGTGCTTGTTAAAATAGGCAGCATAGCCACTGGAAAGAAAACGGAGACTGATAATATTGATTAGGAGCTGGAAATTTTAGAAGACTGTTAATGGATTAAAACATCCTAGACAAAGCTGATGGTGAGGTGAATTAAGGGCGGTAAGAGTAAGCTTTTAGAGTGTAGCAGGATCAACTAGATCAACACTGGTGATCTAGTACTAAGTGTAATCAATATAACTTCAGATTCTAATAAAAGACAGAAGTATTAAATACATATTTGTCTGTGGGAATTACTTGATGATTTATACATTTCTTACATAATAGGTATGTCTTGAACTTAGCAGATTTACATTCCTTGCACTGAACATTTGCAGAAAAAAATGACAAAATAATTCTAATTGTTAGTGTTGTCTTAGAGTGTGGAAAAATCTTGATAATTTCAGGTTATAATTGAGCAGTACTGGGTTTTCTCTTGAAAGGTGCGGTTTTCCCGTTTGTAAATGTGAACAAAAACTGGCATGTGTGGCATAATGAGTACAGCTTCATAGGCAACTAATTAAGACAGCCCAGGGTTTAGTTTGAAGTTGATAGATTTTTCTCCACCAGACACTTCATTGATTGATTCCACAGCAAACATTTCAACCTAGTTAATATTTTGTTTCAAACAGGTTCATGGAATTTGACCCAGGTTTAACCCTATGCAGATACGAGGAATGGGCATTCCAGTTTTGTGGAAAAATGTTTGCAGTCATTTAAAATGGCTAAATATGAAATACTGCATGGCGCTTGGATGCATACTGCTTACACATCTGGTTTGTATGGGAGCCAGATTTGTAAAAGTACGAAGTACAACAGAGGCCATCTATTCTTAGATATGCTGTACTTTAAAACATCTATTTTTATTATTTCTACCTAAAAATTAAAAGGGAATAATTTTCTTTAATAACATTGTTATTTATAATCAGTCTTAATAAATAAAAATTATTAAATACTATATGGTCTTTGTAAATAACAATTAGTAAACTAGTAGCCATAAAAATTATTAAATACTATATGGTCTTTGTAAATAACAATTAGTAAACTAGTAGCCATCGCTGTAGTAGTTGGATAGTTGCGTTGATGAGGACTATTCAGAAATCACTATTTTTTTTCCACTTCTTCTGTAAATGTTAAATTCCCCTTTCAGATTCACAAAATTTATCCCCTGCAGTTGGATGGTTGTGTGCTGAGCCCTCCACCTCTCTGCAGTGAGCCGTTTCTAAGTCAGATAACCCTTGTTTGCGCAGGAGGGAGGCAGGTGGGAAATCACTGAGAAGTGGCACGCTGGCTGCCGTACAGATAAAAAGAGTGAGGTTGCGTGTTGGAGCTACTGTGGCGTTCACGAACGCAGGGTTTGTTGGCCGCGTCTGCTGTATGAGGGTACTGGATTAATAAGATGCTCTGCTTTTCTGTTCCATTTCTCTTGGCACTTGAACATGCGAGCTCAGAACTGTAACTATACCCAGCACTGTTTTTGTGTGTAGGCAAACATTTAACAGGTATCCAGTACACATTATTATGTATGTGTGCATATGCATGCTTAGATGGCTCTGTTGTCGGGGTCCTTGGTTTTGTAAATGTTCTCGTCTTTATTGGCTAACAGTCTTGAAAAATGCCTTTTCATTGTCCATCAAATGCCATTCATCTTTGGCTTACAAATAAAATGTTACGCATCTGCCTCTCCTCCCCGTACCCCTCACATTCTTCAGGAAAATTTTGGCAGCCTTTGAAATAATAAATAGCTACACAGTGATTTTAAGTGTGGGCTCGTGGCATTGCCCACTGGGCAAATGAGAAGCCTCTTCCCTACCCCTCTCTGTGCTGTCAGTAAAGCGGTCTGAGCCGAAGTGTTTAACGTCACCGATGCCGCACGTGGATCTCGAGGCCCGCGGTACCCTCAGAAGAGCATATTTCCTTGTGCCAGCTGATGCTTATTTTCACTAGCACGACTAGCAGCAATCTGTCTTGCGGGGATGAGGGCTGAGAGTGCGGTTCCTCCTGCCGTCTCAGTTTGGGGGAAGGAAAGGAGGTGTTTAGCAATATGAATAACTAGATTTGTTCCCTCTCCTCTCTTCAGATTCCCTCTCAATCTGAACTTGCAGTTTTCCCTCTGAATTTTGCTCCCCGTTCCTGAAGCTTAGAAATTGCCTTCAGAAGGCATCTAATAGGATGTTTGAACAAGTGTGAGAAGTTTTTCTTTCCTTTGCACCTTCTGTTGACGTTAAGAGGTTTTATATTTGAATATCTGTTGGATGTATTCAATACAGGTACGTACTGAATATTTTTTTTCATTTAAAATTAGGCAATATTCTTAACAAACATTCCAGGATTTGAATAGCAATGCCCAAGAAAAAGGCATACAGCTGTTTCTGTTGCAGGTGGATCAGCAACTAATGGAAGTAGTTTATTTTCATGTTTTGTCAAAATAATGGTAGTTGTTTACAACCACTTATGAAATAAGTTGGTTTTGATTTTACACTCAAATGCTTTGTAGTGTTTTTCCCTCCCTTCTTTGTGCTACTCCTTCCAACAGTGAAATTTTTTTGTCCGGAGAAGTTCTCTGGATGGAAGGGGGAGATTTTTTGATTCATCATTTCATTCTTGTTCTCTCTAGGGTTAGTTCAGGGGTGCAGGTGAGGAGTTTCCTTGTGCATTGGTCTGTGTACTTCCTCAGTTAAAAAAACTGTGGGTGCTAAGGGAGTAGATTCAATCTGCCCTAATTTGCTCTTTTGAGCAGCTGTGTTCTGCAGCCTTTTTGTTTCCAGTGTTTTAAGAAGGGGTGCCAATCTCAGATGGTCCAAAAAGTTTGTGTATGAGGGAAGAGGACTGAAGAAAAGGAAGACAAGAGTGGTCTTGGCAGCTACCTCTGCACTTTCTTCCAAAACTGAATCGCAGAAGTGTCAAGCTAAGGAAGAAATAAGTAGCTGGAGTCATTATAAGAACAGGATGCTGGTGACCTGTCTAACCATAATGTGAAGTACACAGCTGTTCTGTGGTCAGCAGTAACACCAGGATAACTTTATTGGAAGTTTGATAAAGGCGGGGCAGAGTAATCAGTGAGAAATTTTACTGCAGATTGTTGATCAAATGGTGTGGGAACCCATGTAACAGTTCATCCCTCTGCGGCGTACTAAGCATACCTTGATCATCTCTGACACGTTTGTCCAACTAGTCCTGTAAACCGTCCGGTGGGAGAGTCTGTGCCCTCCCTATATTGGTGCCAATTTCCAGTCATTCTCTCCCCCTGCTACTAGAAACCGCTTCTGAAAATCAAAAATAATTTTTCTTTGCTTCTAGGTAAGCCAATTTCTTCATACTTCGTGGACATGAAGAAAAACTGATGCCTATGTTCTTACAGCAATTTATCATGTGTTGGAAGAGCGCTGCTATGCCTGTTCCCCCCTACAGTCTTTTGTTTTTCACAAAACAAGTGAAGCCCCTTCATTCTTTCCTTGTAGGTTCTGTCTTACATGCTGTTGTTTAGCGTTACCCTGCTTAGGTTAATCTCCCAGGAAGAAAATAGCAAGGTTGCATATACTATCTATGGCAGATCAGGTAGGCACCAGCAGGTACTTATGATGATACATCTGTAGAGCCATCTTGTCACGAGCCTGTGATGTGGTGGCCCTTACCAAGCAGATTTCCTTTTAGGAAGACCCCTACCTCCAGAGAAGATAGGCAACGTTAGACTTGTACAGACAGCGTTCCTCTGATCAGAAGCTGGCACAAGTTTGTCATTAGCAGGCTGAAGCGTGTCAGGCTGCTAATAAAGATCAATACATGAATAAACGTAGACTTGCAACTGTTCTGTATTAATTTTCTGTGTGAAGTGACTAATTTCCATAATTATCTGTCCCACAGTACTGGCTGGATCCTGCAAAGACCCTTGCTGAACATAAAGAATTGATAAACAGTATGTATTTAATTCAAACTTAAAGAACATATCTGAAGATGAAGTAACAGAGGCAATGTTCCATATATACAACCTGTACAACATTTATATTCTAGTCACAACAGATTGATAGTTCTTGAACAAATTTATTATTGCAGTTCATAGCTGTAACAAAATTTCATACATAGATTGAACATATGCCACCATTTTCCAATAATTTCTGTGTTTATTGTGCAAAGATTTTGCTGTGCATAGATTTTATTTTAGAATAATAAATGGTACTATTCTTAACTTGTATAATTAATTTTATAGTCGGTGTGATACCTCTGTCATACTGTACCATACCATAACCAACTTAGATTCCTTTTTGCTTCTGAAAGTAAAAGTAGTGCCTCTTACTGATAGAGGTTCTGTTACTGTCACTCTTCATATATCACAGATGCAAGATCTGTTATTTTTGTTATAATTAAAGAACGTGACAAGATTATTTTACTTAAGAATTTGGAGAGCTTCTATAAAAACATAATAAATGTAGCTGTGAGAATTTCAGTACTGAGTTAACTGAATCTTTTGGGATAGTAACATTTTTAAAAGGTGAATTAGAAAAGCTTTTCCAAATATTTCTTAATTAAATTGGCACATAATTAAAGTTGTACCATAAGATATTTGAAAGTGTGGAAGGGATAAGTATTCAGTGTTATTAGTTATGATGGGGAATCACATTTCATTCACAATTACATTTTTCAAAAGGTTTCAGTGGAAGAAGTATCTAAATGTCAAAATCGAGCAGTAAAAAAAAAAAATCTTTGAGAAATAGCAAGTTAGCAATGAAATCTAAAGTTAACTCTTCAAAATAAGCAAAACTCCAAGTAGACAGTCAAGCTGTTAATAAATAAACACAAGTCCAGACAAATAATAATAAATATCCTTTTTTTTTTTCTCTTGTGCAATGAGTGAGATGTATGGATTTGCTATGTGGATGCAAGATTTTTTCGGAAACTTTCAAGTCTCTTAAAATATTAAGATAAGCTTCTTAGTAGTTGTTTTGCAGTCAACTAGTAACAATTCGTAACAATTACCAGTTCATAACAACTAATGTTTGCACCAAATATTTTTTTATTCCTTCAGCTGGACCACCATACACCCTGTATTTTGGCATTAAATTCTATGCAGAGGATCCGTGTAAACTTAAAGAAGAAATAACAAGGTACAGTATTCAATAAGAGCGTAGTTTGTTGATTTCATGGTAGTAATCTACCCCAGCCAGGTACATATTGTTGTGGTGTGGCTGGGTTGGTTTTGTTTTTGCTCAAACATGCGTGTATAGGAAGAGGATTGTGACTAGCTTCACAGTGGTTGGTATGGACAACTATTTGGAAGCCCAAGATGATAAGATGCTCTCTGGTGCATCAAAAACCAAAGGGACTTGATGTGCATTTGTGTGGGTTTTTTTTTTAAGGAATGCATTGTAACATTCGCATTTATATTGTGTAATGATCAAGTTTAGAGTTTATTCAATATCAAAAATAAATACAGGGAATTTTCTTGGTTATTGGCCATAGCTTAAATTCCAGAGCTGTTTTGCAAAAGAATTTATTTTGGTCTTTCTAAAAATATGCGAAGGAAATTGAAGAGTTGCATGCTTTTGATTCTTTTAACTAAGCTTGAGCCTCTACAAAATATGCGACTGCACACTCTAACACATGGACGCGTACGCACACAGACACATACATACACATGCTTGCTTGAGCTCTCACACGCAGGGTTTTCTGTTTGCTTTATTTGTGAAAGGTCTCAGACAATTAGTTTTAGGTTCAAAAGGAAATTTGAGAATTTGGATAAGTAGGCGGACAAAATTAGTGCGCTGGCTTGCATTAATAAATGCCAAAATATTTCTTTTGATGTCCTACGTGTATGACACATGAGAATTCATTAGAATGCACACAAGGTTTTTAATTTTCCTTAATCAAAGGTGGCAGTTGTTGCAGCACAGGCAGAATATTTTTCTTGTACCAGAGTGAGAAAATTCTTTTGTTTCCATACCGGCACAGCAGGAACGGAAGTCTCCAATATAACAAGGCTGAGGCTGGCCTGGTAAAAATAATAAACACCGTGGCTTTGCAGGTAAAAGAGCATAAGCTGCCCACAATGTGATGCCCCGGTACCATGAAAGTTCGATGCAGTTCTCCTGTGCTTTTCCAGAAGCACGTTCAGCCCCGCTCACAGGGGAAGGCAGGTGGTCCTGGGAAAGGAGATTTGGCCACCAAACCTATTGTGGTTGCTGCCCGGGAGACAGGGTGGATTTCCCTCTGGGAAGTGACAGGGGCTAGGTTTTCAAAAACTGCTCCTCTTTGCCTTGTGATAAGGGCAGTCAGTGATTTGCACTGCTGATTAGGTATGCAAATCTAGTCGAGAAGCATTTTGGTATAATTAGTAAGCCTGCAGAATTTATGCCTTAGAAGGTACAGAGGGAGGGCATAAGAAAGCAACATGCTTGGATCACAGAATCACAGATACTATAGTCTTCAACAAAATACATTGAATAGTCAAACGTCCTCATCATTTCTGAGCATTTATTCCTGCAGCCTCTTAAACCTTGGAAGGAAGGTATATCTTTTCAGGGAAAAAAAAAATAAAACCTCCTTCTGCTTAGGCGGGATTAAAGGCCTTGTTTTTTCTTTATAATAATAATTTTCTGCGTCAGTGTGTAATTGCAGTGATGTGTTAACTGTTTTCGGCTTACCGCTGTGTTTCTTTGGAGCACATGTTTGTTATTTTAATAGATGTGAGAGCAGAGTCCGTTGTTCTTAGATGTTGATGATCTGTGGCGTTACATGATTACTATTTGCAAATAATGAAAACCCGTCAAATTTGTAATTGCTTCACAGCAAAATCTGTCTGGCTTGTAGGCAAAAGCTAACACTGCAGTGGTACGTATTAACATTTCCTGGATGTGTTTGCTAGAGCAAACGAGCACTTAGGCACTATTATGTATGCATGACAAACTTAGCCTACAAGATGAGAGTGCTTTAGCTACAAGTTTGGACAAAAGACCTGGTTTTGTGGGCATTGAGATTGTTCGCTTTATAGGAGTCACTTAGGCACGTAAAAGTTGGCTCTGACTGTTCTTTTGCAGGGAGGTGGTGGGTTTTTTTGCAGTTTCCTATCTATGCTATGAGAAATATAGGTACCTGCTACATGGAAAAGACATTTGTAGCATCATCACAGCTGGTATGAAGCTGTGCACTGTAGAAATGTAAGAGTGCTAACAGAAAGATGGGTGCATATCAGAAATGCATTTTGTGTTAAAAAGAATGTGCTGTGTACTCCACAGTAGGTGTAAAATGCTCTTTGTCATCATCATTCATACAGAGAAGATTTGTCTAGGTACGACTGGCAAGCATAATCAAGAAGCAGTATAGATGGATTGCTTAGAGTGAAGAAACACTGAGCGTATGTGCTTTGTGTTGCCTAATGACATTCCCAGAAAATTCTTAGATTACCCATTTTTTTAAAAGATGGACATTCCTGCTATAATAGCTGTCACAGCACACCTTCTGGGGGATCATTAACCAGAAGACACCGGTGTCATTATTTAGAGGCTCATCTGAGCTGATAAAGTCTAGTAAGTTTGGTTGGATCTTAAACAATTTGTAGATCAGCTATCATGTAACATGCAGTTTGCAAACTTGCCTGAAATCAGCGTAGATGCTCTTTGAACTTACAGATCATTCCAAGGTGCTTTCATAAGTAACTTATACCAACACAAAATAAATTATTTGCAGTACAGCTGAATGGCCCAACATAGATAAAGTTGAATTAGTGAATAACGAAAAAGCTATATGTATGGTTGAACATTTTTTTTTTAAAGTTACCTTCTTAGTGTTTTTACCTTTTGTATGAACTTGGTGCAAGAAATTTGCTTAGAATGATGAGAAATACTGAGTAGATCTGTTGTAATAAAACCAGACAAAATGCGAATAACATTTAAAAGATTTCCTATGGATGAGTATGGGGAGTTGCAAACCAAGCAGATCCTGTGTATGATGGCTTATTTTCTTGCCTTTACTTTTCCATCCATTCTGTGCATATTGTCTCACTGTAAGTGGTCTCACTACATGCATCAGCAAGTGTAGAAGCAGGTTATGACTTTGCAAATTGCATTTTTGCCCCTGCTGTCTCTATTCCAAGAAGAAGAGTACCCTATGCTATGACAGGTACAGTTAGCTGCTGTTGGTATGCCCATTCATCTTTTTCAGGGGGGTATGGACTCCCATCAAATCTGCCTGCTGCTCTAGAGTTGGTACTCTGGTGTGTGGAGAGGAAACCTTTGCGTAAAGAAATAGCCAATACCCAGTTGTCCCTTAGGTTGATCCAGTGATCAGGTTAAACTTCCACCCTTTGGTAGGTTTCTTGTTCAATTTTTCCGATTCCAAGCCCTCTTCCCCACTTCCTGATTGCTCTATGAAAATCAAAAGAGAGAAATGACATTTTTAGGAGGAAAATTCTGCAGAGTGCTCCCTTGCCTAGGTTCTTTCGCTAGATTAATCTTAGTCATTACTTCAAGGTCAATAGGTGAAAGGTCATTCAGAGAGGAATACAGTCTTTGACTGTCACATAGTTACGGTACGTGGTATGTCTTCAGTAAACTGGAAGATGATAAAACATTAATTGGTGCATCAGGCTCAATATTGAAATAACAACTTTGTTTTCTCTCTGTGTTTTAGGTATCAGTTTTTCTTGCAGGTCAAGCAAGATGTGTTACAGGGCCGTTTGCCGTGCCCAATCAACACTGCAGCACAGCTGGGAGCATATATAATTCAGTGTAAGTTCTTCTGGCCAGCTGAGAGCTTATGTCTTTTAATCCTACATTATGATTAGCTTTAAGTGGTGACTGAAAACTTCACTAACACTTTATGCATTCATTTTAAAACAGAAGAAAATTAATATGACTGATTTCAGCTAAGGGAACTGTAAATAGATGACCATTCTGAACAGATAATATAGAAGCAGTATAGAAGTTAATGTAAAGAAGAAACTGCAAAGTCAGTCTGAAGACTCTGACAAGCACTCTTTTTGCCTTGCTGAGGAATATCTTATTATGTACTTAAGAGTTTATGGCTTACGCCGGATTGCATATAGGCTATGACGAAGCCTTCCATCAGGAGGTTTACAGATTTGATGAGCTATTGGCAGCCTCCAGCCAACAAAGTGTCAAATAAAAGATTCTTTCAAAAATTACATTATGTCAATATGAGTGTGCCTGTGCTTGAAGGGAGGATGTGTTTTGACCTGAAATGAAGAATTTTAATTCTGTCTGTCATTTTTCTGCATTCACCCATCTGTAGTTAGCTTTCCAGAAGTGGATGTTATATCCCGCATACTTGATAGAACTAGCAATCAATTAGAAAGGAGCTGTCTGTCCACCAGTTAGTTATTCCTTTTACATTACAGCTCAAGCTCCATATTCAAACACAGCTGGTAACAAAAAAACATATGATGAGCCGTGTTGGAACCTGTAACTGTAATTTGTTCTAGGTTAAATTTAGATTTCTCATGAGTGATGTATATTAAGCAAGGATATTTGTATTACTGGTGTTCCAAGTGTGAGTCAACAACACTTAAAACAACCAAAAAAATTGTCCTCCTTTCATTTCCATTTTAGAATAACACGGCAGAATAACTTGTGTATGAAATGCGAGTGGGCATTATACAGAATTTCAGCGTGTTATACGTGTTTCTGAAAAGCTAAAATTTCAGGCAGTTTTTATTCTTTTACAATTATTTTTAACCTCATTTTGCTGCCTAAGAAATGTGATGCATCATACTGTGAAAAACTGCAATGCACATTTCACTTTACTGGCATACGTACCTTCCCTGAAAAAATACTGCAAGTTTGAAGCAGGAAAATGTGTAATGATTGTAACATCCTCATCGTATTATGAGAAATGAGTAAAAAGAATACATTCTTGTCCTTTAGTCATTTTGTAAGGTTATTAGAGAATGGGCAGCTGTTGTTTTTGTATAAAATCCTGTTCTTCTGATTCTAATCTCAGATATTCTATTGGAAAACAATGAGGAAGCTCATGTGAGTGAGGAGAGTTGAAGCATGGCAAAGAATACATACAGTGGGTTAAAGTTAGTTCTGGCACCAGCAAACATACATTCCCATTGACTCTATAAAAACCTTTGTCCTTTCATTTAGGGCCTGCAGTTGTTCAAAGTATATAAAGACACTTGAGAAATGTCTGTGCCAGATACTAAGAATGTGAACCCAAAGTGTCAGCACCGAAGTCAGCAGCCTTTCCAAGGGTGATGTGCCAAACTGAGATGAAGTGCCTTTGTGGAAATTCAGTAATAGTTGAGAAGCTCTGCTTCTGTAACGGTATCAGTGGTGTCTTTCCTCATGAAGCTACTAACTGCCGAGATCCAGAGGAGAAACCGAGACCATGTGTTCTCCCAGAGTCCCCTACACATGTCCTGCTCCAGCCACAGGCTCTGCTTTCACCATTCAGGTTGTGCCTGGGTGTCATCTTTGGGCAGATCCTGTCCTTAGCACATGAATCGTTTTCCTCCTTTTGTGGTCAAAGACTGAAGACTATTCTAGTGGTGATGGTGGAAAAATCAGTACCCATGGCACAGTTTGCAGAATATACCAGTTTTCCTATTGGGAATGCTGGAGTTGTTGCTGTTGGAGTCATTCCTGTTCTTATTCCTGCTATTGGGCAAGAAACCACGTCGTTTTTATGGAGGTTTTCCAGGGAAACTTCTCTACTGAGCAGATTGCTGTCTTGTTCTAGAAACATCTTTAAATTCTGGAAAGAAACATGAGTTATTAGTTGAGTCTTCTTGGCTCTTGTAGGCTCCCTTTGGCTATGTTTTTGTGGTGTTTTGGTGGGCATCGGATAGAAACATTCCATGAAGCTTTTCTCAGAGAAGCGCAGTCTGTGCAGACTTTACTCAGGGTTATAAAGATTGAAATACTAACTTTCACAGAATTTCTCAGATAGATGCAGTTATAGTTAAGATCAGTAAAGGTGAGTTCTGACCAAGATGCATGTTTATTTTATAATTGCTTTGCAACATGTAAAGTGATACAACTAATGTATGCAAATTCAAGGTTGTTTTAAAGAAAATTATACTAGCTATTCATTATGTTTTTTTTCTTTAAGATTTTTTTAAATTTATTTTGAAAGTGACTTTAATGTTCACGAAATACATTGATATTTTATTGAAGAATGAAATTTTGTGTTTCCTCACAAGAAATGACACCCTTAGAAGGGCATACCTCTAGGTGTCTCAGGATATGTGTCTCCATTTGCATTCCCACACTGACATTTATGTTAGGAGTCCCAGCACGAATATGGGTCAGTTCTGTCTGTAATATTACAGCTTATTGTGAGGGCATAGATATTCTAAAAGATAGACTTTTCTTCTATGCTTGATTTATGTATGCTGCCAAATAATATACGTCATCAGATTTCAACTTCGTTGGCTTGGACAAAATCATATCTAGTCCTGTAGAAGTGGTAGATTTCCTGTCAAAACCTCTAACTCTTTGAATCTTCCATTTCTCTTTTAAAATGACTGAATACATTTTTTCTTGTTTTTCTGTGCTGTAATATGAACAGTGCTGAAGTGTCTTTGGGTTTTGTAACTTTTTAACTGACTGCATGGTAAACTGGCAGTCAGCTGGAAAGAGGCGGCTTGGCACCAATACCTGGATTATATAACATACTTTTTGGTTAACATAAAGAGTTGAAAAATGGTGACCTTTCTTTTCTACTTGTGTCCTCTAGCTGAGCTGGGGGACTATGACCCCTATAAGCACACTGCAGGTTACGTCTCGGAGTACCGCTTTGTTCCGGACCAGAAGGAAGAACTGGAGGATGCCATAGAGCGGATACACAAAACTCTGATGTAAGAATTCAGTACTGTTGGGAACTTGGCAGTTAACATCAGATCCAGAGGTGCTTGGTAGGTGGGGAAGGGAGCAGCTTGTGGTACAGAGTGGAGATCTCTAGACCCAAGGAAAGATCACAGAGCATCCAGTTATGTCCCTCAGAAACAGAAAACATTTTACGTAATTGGAGTTGGTCTTTTAGGAACTGAGTAGGCCAATAACTGGAAATATGATGTCTGTCAGACCTAGGAATGGGTGTTTCAAACTAGCAGTTTTAATAGCGTTCCTGTTTACTCTTAGTTTTGTAGTTTAAAAGAATGAAATAAAAATCTGTGCGTTCTGTTCCCAGTTCCAGGACAGATTTCCTGCATAATTTTGGACAAATTGCTTATTATGACCATGCCTCAGCCTGATGTCCGTAAAATGTGGATAATAACATTTCTTTGCTTCGTACTGCACTGTGTATTCAAACGAACTGTTAGGACAAAACCACTTTTAATCTAATAATGTACAGCACTTGGTACAATGAAGCCTCTATTTTCTTGCCAGATCCTTAGCTGGGGTAATGAGGGAATGCTTGTAGCAACCTGCATGAATCTTTGTGGGAGCAGCTCACGTTGCAGGAGGTACCGGGAAAGTAGTTTGTATACCCATGGTTTAAGTGATAATCTCAGTTGCAACATCTGCATGAATTAAAGAGACAGTTTGGTTTTACAAGCATAAAGTCCTTTCATTTTATTAACCAACATAACTTACATAAAACATATTGCAGTGGTCAATATAAAGGATTCCACTGTAAGGAAGAACATATGATTTGTAAGAAAAAAAAGCAGCATCTAGAAACTGAGTCATCACACAGCACTGAATAACACAGGGCATTCAAAGTGCTGGTTTCTGGACAACAACCAAACAAATTCCAAAACTTTGCATGTGACCTTAAAGCAGTGGGAACACAGGGTGGGCCTCGAAATTATTTTGGTTTAAACTGAACAAGGCACAGGCAACTACACAAGTTCACAGGCATTGAAACTATACCTGATATTATATTTCTTATGTATGAGAAGGAGCTGAGAAGGTGGGAATAAGCTAGAGTTATGGTACTTGGCAGGGGCAGCCGTTGAAGGGATTGCAGGAGGATAATATTAGGCACACTGCAGACAGGACAAAGGAGATCTGAAACATGTATGTTGATGGACCTGGGAGACTCATGCAATCCCAGCTTAACCTTCAGAAAAGTTGGAAAAGACAAATTCATTTTTATAATAGAGACTGCAAAACTTCAATTCTCCATCTTCCAGTTACTGGAACAATAATCACCTTGGACTCAAAGCATGTGAATTGTACCGTCATTGACATTCTGGATAATCTCTGCCTGATGGTGGATCCCAAGATGCTGCTTTGGGGTTCAGTTGATTTTCTGTCAGACTGCAATTTGTGCATACAATGCCTTCCATTGATTACTTGTCAATGGAGTGAGAAGCAAAACTGCAATAAGGACAACTAGGAGATGGACTGGAGTGCCCAACAGATAAGCAAAGCAAGACAAGAGCTAGTAACCTCTGGCCCCATCAGTGCTGTCAGCGCTTGAGAGAGGAACAAGAGCAGCAACGTAGAGAGGAAACACATAACAATCTCATAGGGAAGCTGGAGGAAAGAACATAATTTCCAGTTAAGAAGGCAGAGCCAGAAGGTGATCCTGTATGAGTATAGATTAAATACTAGATTCATTTGCAGCAGCTGTGTAAGTAGTCTCTTAAAGAGAAGGTTTAACTCTATGCTCTCTCTAGGCGTACAAAACATATAAAAAAAACCCCAGCACTTCAGAGCTACTTCTTGTCCACTTACTCAGCTTTAGAAACGGCCTTCTACGTATGGAGTACTTTCAGTGAGATTAGAGTGAAGTGCTCTTGATGTACAGTAACAGAAGCTGAACCACCAGTCACTGTCTGAAAGCACTGCAGGTCAGAGGGATTGGGCTTCCCAATCTGCTGTTCCAGGCGTTAGACCACAGTGCCTTCAAAAATGCAGAACGTGAAATTGGTTTTGAAAATAAAACATATGCCAGAAGTTCAGTGGTACATAATGCCAAAATAAACATATACTTGCTTATCTCCAAGTTCATGTTCCTGGTAAGTGTAAAGAAGCTTGTTCTAACAAATCCAGCTTAGGTGCAATTGTGATATAACCATTTGTTAAGACGAGAGCAGGAAGAATCATTTTATGAGTGTGTTCATCATACCTTTTGTCAAAGTAATGTAGAGATAATCAGAGCTAGCCATCTTGTATGTAGATCTAGATTTCTTGATTTTCTTGGTATAATGAAGCCACAGCCTGCATAAAGGTTAAGTAATTTCTTGCCTGTAGTTTTGCATGTTAGTATTATGTTAGCCTTGTTTAATGAGAAGAGATAGTAACTTGGAGACACAGCTGTTCTCTTTGAAAAATTCTCCTGTAATTGGAGTCTCTGCCAGTTGCCACATTGACCTGAGCTTTCTCTTTCAGGGAACAGAGTCAGTTGTTCAATAATTATTTCTCTGTGGTTGCCTGACTACCTTACAGTAATTGATGCGTTATGGAGGACCTTACTGCAGGTCCTTTGGTGAAGTAAAAAAGTACTGTTTTCTTCTGTTCCAGAGGGTGGAAATTGAGTCACAGAGAGTTTGTTTGGTTCAACATCGCAGAGGTTGTGTTTCAGAAATGGAACTTGAGAGGAATTTCTGTGTACTGGGCCACTGATACAGCTGCATGGCTGTTACATTTTTTGCTATGTCATTAGCAACTGCAAAGGCTGTTTTGCTTTTGGTGTGTATTGTCAGGTTGTATGATGCTGAGGAGAGTTTGTGTTTTAATACACAGTAAAAATGAAACACTCTTTCTGATGACGGGAGTTGTTTCAGTTCCTGACATTCCCCTCATGTTCTGCCTTCTCCATCTGCATTTGGGAGGACTTCTTCCTCTGGCTCCCATCTGCTTCCTTTGGAAGCTCCAGCTCACACCTTTACTTCTTTCAATATTTTTGCAAATGTACTTTATTATAAATCATGTATTATTGTGAAAATATTTATTCACATGCACACAGTTATATGAGATTTGAGCCTTTGTGTACAGAGACAGGTGACAAGAGTGGGATAAGCACATCAGCATTTTTCTAAGCATGGTCAGTAAGGGAACAGTAACAGCAGTATTTAAATTGGTGTGGGATTCTATCACTAATTCAGTAATGGTAATTAAAATAATGAACGGTAAATTAATTAAAATAAATAACAGTAAATCCACTTTGCTCAAGACTGATATCTAGCCTGCCTGGGAACTCAGTAAGACAGTACTACTCCAGTGAACATTGTGCTTACAGTCCTGAGAGTACCAACAAGATTTTTAAAAAATCGAGCCATGGAGTAAATTTTTATAGCAGAATTGGATAAAAGACATGTCAGATGTGACAGCGCTGACGTGTTGAATATCCAGTGTTCTGCATAACCCGAATACAGAGGTGAATCGCAGATCTATTGGGAAATGCCGCTCTTGAAGAAAGGGATTTCCTTTACAAGCTTCAGGTCTGCTGCTTTTCCAGGAGTCCTTGGAAAGAAGGGCCAACACCTGAAACAGTGTCAGTGCTGCTGTGTGGATAAGATGGGCTGAAACAGCCCATCTCCAAGATACAAAGGCGACATTGTAAATACCTATACTATTGCATTCGTGCTAGCACTGCTGTTTCACATCTTCAACATCAGACGTGTTTTTTTTTTATCTTCTCAGGCATAACACAAAGCTGGAAAAACCTAGAAAGTAGCTGCTAGGCTGGAGAGAATGGGGAGACGAGAAGTGGGAATGTGCGTATTGCAGGACTTTTCCAGGTCTTGAGTCAAAACATTGAGCTCTGCTTCACACCTTGAATTTGAAAGGTCGCAAATGCAGTAATGTATTTCCCCAAGACAGCAATCACAGGGTGAAAGAGGAGATGCATCTTTTTGAGTTGGTATTTTCACAAGATGTGCTGTACTTTCTCAATAACAGTCCAGTAGCTTTCACAGAACTATTAAAAAGGAGTGAAGATGAAAATGCAGCTTCAATTATTTTAGGCTTGCAACAGAGTGTCTTGGTCTTGTATCAGTGGCAGTTATTAAGGGAAGAACAAATTAAATTTTGAGGATAAGTCTGTTGAAAGCTTTGAATTTAGTTAGTCATTTTGTTATTTTTGAAAATAAATCCTTCATCAGTGATGTCAAATATGTTCCTAGTAGCCAGGTTTTTTCCCCCCACCAGTTTTCCCCTATTGTTTCCTACCAGCATGGAGCTGATGGTAGTTTTTAACTGATGAACTGGTATTTGCAGATAGGAAGGCAAGCTGGATCTTTGAAAGTGGTAATCTCTTGAGACAGACTCCAAACTTTGTTTTCACAGTAGCAGACTTGAGTATTACCAGTTGGTGTGACTTCCTGTAGGCAATATTCTATGAAGAAAGGAATATTTTGTCTGAAGTTATGAACCCTGCTTTCAGAAATCCTTTGTAGCTTCAGCACTGCTATGGGGAAATAGTACCCCAGTCAATTATGCCATTCCTGCTTTATTAATAATCGTGTAGTTATTGGGAAAAAAGTTATTTTGCATATTCAAGACTAAAAATGGAGTGTCTGAAATGTGTTTGTGACAGCAGGGAAAAGATCAGCCATGGTAGTAGGCATACAATGTATATAAGATAGCATATATCTGTGGTAGAATCTTACAGCAGAAAATTTAGTAAAGGTTTGTGCCTACTTTCCAATCTCAGTCTCACTCGGAGCAAGCAAAAATACTGTGCTGAAAGGATAATGACAGTCTAAACAAATGGTAGGAAGAGTTGCATACCTGTCCAGCAAACTGTATTTATTAATATGATCTATTTTAATACATTGACTGGAAGTGCAAAGTTCTTACACAGAATTTTGTTTACAGGGGTCAAGTTCCTGCTGAGGCAGAAGTGAACTACTTAGGGGTGGCCAAATCCCTGGAAATGTATGGAGTGGATCTCCATCCTGTCTATGTAAGTGTTGTTTAAATATTTTAAAGTTGGTAACAATGAAAAAAAATTAATGTACTAATGTGGAGAGAGTATTTATACAGTTCAGTTGCCACAGAATAACTTGAAAGGAAACACTGTACTTAAGAAATGCAAAGGAACACATATTTACAGATTGGGGATTCAGTTGTTCATACATACAGAAGCCTAATGATTTTCAGATTAAAGGCTGTGATTTTATTATACCTATAAAGACAATCAGTTATACTCTGGAAAAAACAATTCAGACAAATAAGTTATTAGTGCAAGTGTCAGGAGAGATGAGAGAGGGTTATAACCTTGTCTTTGACACAAGAATTTGCACGTTATTCTTGTGTAAATAACAGTGTGTCCCAAAACCTTTTCAATACCATTGCAAAAACTAGGGTCGGGTAGCAGCAGCACATCTGGCTTTTTTTAATGTTCTTTGTGAAGGTTTTGCTAAAGATCCAGCGTATGCTTCCAGCTTTTCCTCTGTTGTATCATGCAGCAGTGCAAGTTGTCTGCATTGCCTCAGCAGAACTTCTTTTGTAAAACGGCATGTATGTTGGGATTGGGTCCAAGTCATCACCTGGAGGCTATGTGCTCCTGGTGGAAACATCATTCTATCTTGTTTGAATAATTGTGCTTGTGGCAGGTTTTTTTGAATAAAAGAAAATCAGACGTTCGAATGGGGAGTTGTAATGTAGATAGTTCACTGAGCTAGATGTCAGTACTTTGTAATATTACTTGAAAGAAAATAAAGAAATCAAGATAGTACCAGAAGATTAAGTGTGTATTTCCTGCCGAAAATTGTGTAGCCTGCAATGTGAAGGATTTTTTAACGCACCCTGTGGCTTAATTGTATTCGTATCCCATGCTCTGTGCCCCTGCCAGCCACAGAAAGCTGGGGGAGCTACTGGAACAAGATTCAACATGATCCAACAAAATCATGTCAAATTAGCAGAGCCTGGAAATTTTTTTTTTTTTTCCTTTTAGCTTGCTTTTATTGTGCAATGAGATCTCTGTCTGGGTAATGAGGGTGAGCTGTAATATGCCCAAGTCTAACCCATGGATGTCATTGTTTCTGTTTGTATTACAACAGCGACGGAAGCCCTCATTGCACATGTGAAGCAGATGTAGTTCTTCTCCTCTCTTGGTCATATTAAAATTGAAGCTGCCTTTAGCAGCTAGCTCACCGAGGAGCCCAGGCAGAGCTCGCCAGGCGTGCTTGAGCTTTCGCACGTCAGTAGTCACGCAGAAGGACGCTTTCTACAGTCAGTCCCTCTCACAGTTGATACCTTTTGCGGTTCATGCTCTGCTGGTTTAGAGCTTGCAGGGCTCTTCCTCGTTGCCTCAAGTAATCAGATGAACGACCTTTGCAGCTGGCTTTCTTTTAACCTCATGCACTAAGGTTTGCACTCTTTCAAGTGTAGGGTGCATCTGATTTTGGTTACTGGCCATGCAGCCGGGAGGCGGGGGGGCTTCTGCCAGTTGGCACTGGGGTTTCCACCCTGTTCTCTCCCGTGTGGTTTGTGATTTGGATACTCACCTCAGGAGCGGTTTCCTTTGGAGGAGATGATGCATGTGGCTGTTCCTTGCATGTCGCTACCCATTCTGAACAAAAAAATGCTCTGAATCTCCCGAAGGAAGTACTTCACTTGGTAGCAGTACACAGGTGATAACTGTTTTAGGAGGGAGAAGCCAACTCTGAGGCTATACTGTAGTAGAAAAGGTCAGAAAATCGCTATTTACCTTCAGATGAAAGTTAGGATGTCTGTTGCATTCACGTCTCAATAGAGAGTCTAGTTTCTGAGTTTTGGCTGTTTGCCAAATACCCAAAAGTAATTCCTTTTAAAAAAAAAAAAAAAGTGATTTTTGGTTTTTTTACCATGGCATGTGGAATCTGCCATTCTTTCCCTCCTTGCCATTCTTTCTTGCCTCTTTGCCTCTATGCCTCCAGGTTTTCATTGACGAGTTTTTCTCAGTAGATCGAGTGCTATTCTCCCAATGGCACAGAGAGTGAAACACTATGTTGAAGTCAGGCATCAGGCTGACTTCCCCACTAGAGCTCACTGATACAGTGGTACAACTTGCAACTGTGTGAATGATGTACATTTTTATTTTCCAGGGTGAAAACAAATCTGAATATTTTTTAGGATTAACACCCATAGGAGTTGTTGTCTACAAGAACAAAAAACAAGTAGGAAAGTATTTCTGGTATGTATAATTCAAATGTGCAGTCTGTGCTAAAACAATAACAATGTTGTATGGAAATGTATGATTTGTGATATCTATTTGAAAGTTTAAGTGTATCAATTAAAAAAAGTATACTTGGAATTCCTAATCTTTATCTGGATTATACAGATTCTTAATTCTTTGCTAATACGAGTATTGAAAAAAAAGTTTGCCTTTACCATACGTATGCTGAAATGTTTAAATACCGCTCATTTTCTGTTGATATCTGGTGCATACCTGAAAAAAAAAAAAAATCAACCTGTGAATTCCTTTTTGTCTTTGTATGTAAATATATACAACTTTATAGTTTATTACGCATGAAATTAAAGGCTCATGAAGTTCTGTCTGTCTTTTTTTTCAATATTACAGGCCTAGAATTACAAAAGTTCACTTCAAGGAAACACAGTTTGAACTTAGAGTCCTGGGAAAAGATGTAAGTTTTTATTTAAGCCTCAAAGAAAAAAAAGTATTCTCAGGTCTTATGGAGTGGGAGATTTTGTGTGTCCATCAAAGTCTAGTTTATTTTGTTGAGATTTACTGCAAGAAACCATCAAAATGAAATTCATTTTATTGATAGTTACTGCAAGAAAATTACCTTATCCTCAAGTGTAGTATGTTCCTGATGGTGCTTGCAGTTTTATTAAAGAAAGAAGAGGAAGAAACACTTTCTATCCTTGTTCTGCAGGTATGGGGAGAGAACTTCAGCAGAACAGTACTAAAGTAGGAATTTTATAAGAAATCTTTATCATTTTATATCGTGCTTTGTAAATTACAGTAGACTACTTCTGCAGTGCCTTGTTTGTGGTTTTACATAGTGCTTTTAAACTAGGCTAAATCTACCTGGAAAGCTAATGCTAACCAAAATGTGGATGGAGGAAAACTCACAAAACTGTTAGGCACAAGTAATTTTGTAACTTGGAAACAGAAGCAGACCCAGCTATTTTCAAATAGCTTGAAAACCATTTGTCAGAGTTTAGCTTCATTGTGCTGTTAGGCCATTTGAGAGAAAACAGTGGTGGTTGCAGTGGAGGAAGGATAGCAGGTTGATAGCAAGAGAAGAGGTTTTAAGGTAGAGTCAGTGGAAAAAAGAGAAAGATATCTATCACTTGTGAAGCATGTGGGGCAGGGGGAGGAGGAGTGTTGACGATGTAGGGAAAATTATGCAGTGTAATAAATCAAATAGTTGCAGTCAGTCTGTGATTTTTGGTATCTGGTTGAGTTATAAGTTTAATTTGAGTTATTTTTTGAAAATACTTTGTAGGTCTCTCTGGAATATCAGGACTGAAAGTTCATAGTTTTGAAGAAATATTAACCTGATGGCAGTATTCCCCTTTACTGATTATCTACGTATTTTCTTTCATCTGTGTAGTGGTTGTTGGTTTTGTCCATGATTTTCCCAGGAGGCCATTTGGTATGTTTGGTACATTCTGGGAAATATAAGCGTACCCCTGACTGGTTGTCTTGCTTCTGTCGTGGACACCATTTCTTCTGTCTCTGCAAATGCATTGGCAAGTTTTCTTTTGTTACTCCCATGTGGTGATCTATGGGAAGTTTATTTCTGGTGTTTTTGTTGAAATCGGAGAGTTGTTTGAAGGCTGGAGGAAGGTTGGGAGAACTTCGGTCAATGTTTCACGTGAAGGCGGAGTGCCTGTTCATGTATAAACAAGTCTGAGTTTGACTTAAAGTGAATTGCACTGAAGTGATGCTCTAGTTTCTGTTTGATGCCATGTATGTATAGTTTTTTGTCTGAACCATGTGGAATTGCAAAGGTGTACTATGCTGAGGAGAAAGCCTGGCAGCTTTGGAAAATGGCCTGAAGTTGAGACTCTGAATGTTGATGGCTGTTGAACACTTACTATTGTGATCATAATGCAAACACTTTGACAGCACTTGGTAATTTCAAGTCTCGACAGGTACTTCTAGGAAATCGTTCAAGAGAACAGCAAGTACAAGGGTGTGTACCGTCATTAAAATCTCCTTTGCAACTAATACTCATTTGAAGTGTTTCTACAGTGCTTCATATCCTAACAAGATCAGGAAAGGCCAAAATGGCCCCAAAAAACTTCCTATCCCTTTTTTTTAAACCTTCTGGTGGTGTTACCTTGAACAAAATTAGGTATTAGAATAAGTAAACAATAGCCTTACTCTCTGGATAAAAGCTGTCATAACAATTTATGCTGTTCTGCACCGAGAGGAGGAAAAGTTCACGGTTGTATTTATACACCTGTATGTTCCAATACTCCCTGAAAACTTATTTCACAAATTTCTTCTACTCCTCTTTTTTTTTTCGGAAAAAATGCTATCACGTTGTCCTTTCATGTGGGACATGAGTTTGCAGTATACAATAGGAGAGTAAACGTGACATTTTTACTTCATCCTGCCTCCTGGGATATCACTTAATGGCCCAGGGAATTAATACTTTCCTCGTTTCAGATGTGGTATACCAAGTCTGGAACGTGTTCCGTGTTTTCAGTTTTAGTTGGAGAGAACGCCAGAAAAGATTTATGAAGAGAAGAAATAATGGAGACTTTCCTGTGTCGTAGACAGAGCTTTTATGGCATATAGTGAAGGAACTGACAGCCTGTAATAAGAAGAGCAGATTATTTCTGAGTATATTGAGTGCTCAGTGTGTGAATCACGTTTTCCATACTGCAGTGAAAACTCTGTGCAGGCTGGATTTTGGCTCGTCTTTCCACACACTAGTTACCTTTATTCACACTGACAGGGACCTTTCACGAGTGCACCTGCTCATCAAGAGGAAGCTGTTGGTGCTTTTAGTACTGATGAAGTGTTGTGCTTCCTCTGCACGGGTTACTTGTGGTAACTTCTTCAGTCTCCCTTTCAATAAATTTGCCTGAGATTTTTTTCATCTACCGAAAGAACTTGAATGTGTACTTCCCACTAAATGGGGTGGAAGTGGACAACCTGATCTCCTTGACAGATGGCACACATGGCAGACTAAATGTACAGGTCCATGTCCTTAGGCTACCTAAAAAATACACTGTGGGGTGCCTGTGTCAGCCGTATTTATGGCTGCTGAGCTTGTTGTTTAAGTTGTTTCACTTTTCATTATCTTGATGGTTTACTGAGTGGAAGATATTTGGATATCTTCCAAAGGGAGGAGGATATCTTCCAAAGTGGGGAGGTTTAGACTAGATATTAGGAAAAATTTCTTTATGGAGAGAGTGGTCAGGCATTGGAACAGGTTCCCAGGGAGGTGGTGGAGTCACCATCACTGGAAGTGTTCAAAAAACTTGTGGACATGGCACTTCAGGACATGGTTTAGTGGGCATGGTGGTGTTGGGATGATGGTTGGACTTGATGATCTTAAAGGTCTTTTCCAACCTTAATGATTCTGTGTGATTCTGTGATATTTATGCTTACTGTCTTACAATAAAGTAAGGTGCTTCACCTCTCCTGTTTTGTAGTGTAATCTCTTGTGCTTCTTCATATTCTTCCATGTAAACATTTCCCATATATTTAACTAACATTAAGCATGACCATGGGTATTTTGGTTTTATCTTTCACTACTTTGCTTGTGTTAGATGTTTTTTCTCTAAAGCTATTGCTGCTGCCGCGTCATAAACAAAATACTGCCCTTAATATTTGTCTGTCTGCGACTTACCCTGACATGCGAGACTAATGACCTGGACCAGCTGGCAGAAACTCTTTTTCAGTGGTGTTAATCATTGAATCAGTATTTCATTGTCCCCTGAGCGGACCCGTGCTGTGAATTCTGAGCTAGAAACACGTTAGGCTTTCCATTAAACCTCTATGTACCAGCGTGAAATTAGGAGTCGTTCCCCTGCGAGGACCGCACAGAAGGATTCCCTGAACATAACGAAGAGTCGCAAAGAAATTTTGAAGATGAGAAAAGCCTGTTTTCGTGCAGTTTCCTTTAAGAAAACCGAGAGCTCCGTCTGATGCCCGTGCACAGTTCCCAGTAGCATGATGTCTGTTGAGCAACCTTGCTGGAAACGATCCAGCCATACAGGTGGCTGCCAAAGGACCCCATCCCACCCCTTCCCGAGGCAGCAAAATGGAGCCTCATCACAACGGATGTGCCACGTGGAAGCGGGTAGTCGAAGGGGCGCAGAGCAGACCTCCTCTGTGTTCCCTGTGTTGAGGAACACGGGTCGCTCCACTGGGGGCGTGAAGCAGCAGAGAGAAGAACATGGTTTCACAGGTTGTGTAGGCTGGGAACGTAAATGCAATAATACGCAGGAGTGAGAGATGTGGAGCTTTTTTTGCCTTTAGGTACTGAGTACTTCTGTGCTGTTCCCGCAGCCCCATACTGTTTTCTGTAACGGCACCTTTTACTTGGGTTGCACTGTGTCTGAACATGCAAGTGCATGATTTCACTCCTTCGCAGAGCTTATGCAAAGCTTCTGTACTCGTTACTTTTCACGTTTCTCTTTTGCAAAACCGGGTCTTGAATGTGCAAAACACTTCCTTTCATTATTTTTTGTTGTAAGAGAAGGGTCTTTTGAACGTCTGAAATTTTTGTTTCGAGGGATTTTGAAATTTGGGTTCTTTCAAGTCAGAACAAACCCGCAGACTGTGCAGTTAAAAATGCTTTACACATTTTCAAGACATGCCTTCCTCTGCAGTCTTGCTTAGTCAGATGAAGAGGCCCAGCTCAGCTGAATTCCTAAGGTGAAGTTGGTAAAGACTGTTTTTGGGAGCAATACCAACCACTGATGCATGCTAGAGGAACTTCAGGGAAATTCCAAAGTACCTAAGCTCCCTGTTCTTGTGGCTGAAACTTGTCTAAGGACAAGCTTTTTGTGTTCTTTTAAACAGTCTCAAAAAACCCTGGGAATATGCTTTATTTTTTTAATCTGCTTTTTCTAAGCATCAGAAGTCTGAAAAGTATTTAACATAAAGGTGGTTCAACTGTACCCCTTCTTGCCCTGTCACATGCTATATTCCATCTTGAGTTACAAATTCTAATTTTAATTTGATTTATTCCTCTCGCAGTTTCTTGGGAAGATAGAACAGGGTTTGAAGAGATGCTCCTCCCATTCTGAAGTCCAGTTTAGCTTAGATTTCAGTTCCAGACAAAAATAGCATTTTGATCTTTATTATGGTTTAAAAATTACAAATTACTTTGGTATCATTTGCATTTGCACCCACTTAAGCCTGAGTGGAGGGTGGAGGTGAACAAGCACAGTGGTGTTAATACAACATATATAATGGTTTTGGCTTGTTTTGGTTGGTTGGGGATTTTCTTGGCTTTTCTTAACCGCCTTCTTAGAGCCATCTTTGAAGAATTGTAAGATAGATTCAGGGCTTGATAGCGAAATCTTCAGTAATGAATATTTTTGAAGGAGAGCTAGGATTAAAATTCCTGCATAAACTTAAATTCATTGCTGCTAAGGTGTTACTGTCAGCTTTTTTTAAAAGTTCTGCTTTAGTCTTTTTTTTTAATTGGTGTAATACGAGGCTGAGATATGTTTGTTTCGATCTTGACATGCTTAATGCAAACTGGCACAGCACTATTAATTCCTGACTTGTATAATGTTCTTAAAGATGGACCTTGTGTAACAAGTAATAATACATTGTTACATAAGCTATGATTGGTATGCATTATGTAAATATATAAAGACAGAATATTTCCTATTAGAGTTAACAATTGATAGTACCCAGGTATGTGCCTAACCTGGCAAAGGGTAAGTTGGGAAGGAGTAACTTCAGAGCTAGTGTTCATATTTCTGTGACATGTACATGCATGTGTGTTACATGTACATGCAGTGTGCTCTGTGCTGGGGCAAGCTCCCTCCTTAAGTTATATTAATATTCAGTGCGAGCAGGAAGAGTGGTGTGTGTACTTGCAGGGTTCCTACTGTGGTTTTGGGGTTGGGTTTTTCTTCTTCATTTTCTGAGCCTGGATTGGTGGGAACCAATATAAGTCTTGTCATAAATCGTAGCAGCTAAAGCCTGCTCTGAATCATGGGTTTTCAAAACATTTTTGATCCGTGGACAGATGCAGTGCTCTGCAGAATGGGTGTAAGTCTACTGACCATGGGCCTCTTCTCTTTGGGGTAATTCATGAACTTCAAACAAGGTGAAGGGCAGCGTGGGCACTCCTGAACTCGTATGTCAGCTCCAGCAGTTTGGAGGCATTTTGCGGTTAGGTAGAGCAATGACCCCTCTGACTGGTCTCCTTTGAAGGCATTAGTAAGGCGCCTGCTTTCAGTCTTTCGGTTGAGTGGGGGAATGTGTGCGTGGGTTGATGGTGGGGCGTGGTACTGATTACCAGCTGTTTAGTGGAGGTCTCCAAGGCACTGCCAGATGAGTCTTATGGCTGATTTGAGCGGCAGCATAAAACACCTAAGGGCTATTGCCTACGTGTTTGAGTGCCCGCCTATTTATAAGGTCATACTATAGTCAAGCAGTCTTGCATTCCCTGTGCTAATCTATCTCTCCTCCCATGGGTGAAAATGGTGGTGAGGCTATTGCAGTATGAGCTTTAGCATGTTTTGGAGACTGCAGGACAAGCTTTTAATTCCTCCCATTTAAAAGGGGAGGAATATTTTATGTTTGTCCTCACAGTGTCTTTTTAGTGTCTTGCCTTTTTCGGGATTACAGAATCGCACAGAATCGTTAAGGTTGGAAAAGACCTTTAAGATCATCAGGTCCAACCATCATCCCAACACCACCATGCCCACTAAACCATATCTCGAAGTGCCACGTCTACACGTTTTTTGAACACTTCAGTGATGGTGACTCCACCACCTCCCTGGGCAGACTGTTCCAATGCCTGACCACTCTCTCCATAAAGAAATTTTTCCTAATATCTAGTCTAAACCTCTCCTGGCACAACTTGAGGCCATTTCCTCTCATCCTATCGCTAGTTACTTGGGTGAAGAGACCAACACCCACATTGCCACAACCCCCTTTCAGGTAGTTGTAGAGAGCGGCCTCTTCTCCAGACTGAACAACCCCAGTTCCCTCAGCCGCTCCTCATACAACTTGTTCTCCAGACCCCTCACCAGCTTCGTTGCCCTTCTCTGGACACGCTCCAGCACCTCAATGTCCTTCTTGTAGTGAGGGGCCCAAAACTGAACACAGGATTTGAGGTGCAGCCTCACTAGTGCTGAGTCCAGGGGCATGAACACTTCTCTACTCCTGCTGGCCACAGTATTTCTGATACAGGCCAGAATCCCATACTTTCTCCATTAGCACAAGGTAGTCAAACAGCTCAACAACTACGTAACTGCTGCAAGAGTTATGCCTGTCCTTTTGCAGCCTCTGGCTATGGCAACCTGCCCCTGTCCCTGGCTGGTGCAAGGCACAGATGTGACCAAAAATCACTGTACAAAAAATAAGTGGTTTTCTGCTTGCTTGGTGAACCCCACTGGCATCCTGAGAGAGCAGACGAACACCAAAGCTGGTTCAGAGGAGAGGGGAGATCTTCAGAGTGTGCAGACAGCCAGGGCTGCTCTGGAAGCAGAGAGCCTTCATGGTTTAGTGATACCTTTAGTATGCTGGGGGCTCTGAAAGCAACAGGATGAGTAGCAGGGCTTGTGAGGCACCAGACAACACTGAATGAGTTTGGAATTGTCATTTCCTGTAAATCATTAGTAAAAGTACACTAGGTGTTTGTTTCTTTTGGTTCAGATACATGAGAATAATAAGAAAAAAACCACAGCTAACTCTCAGTACCTGTAAGAAATCACAGTTGTCCAAGATGCTAAAAATGTTGCTTTTTATTGGAGGTGAACGTTTGTGGTGTTAACAGGTAAGGTCATCTTTGCTTTACCTATACAAATCAGTTTATTCCCTTAGGGGAGAAAGATTAAACCTGGAAGATATTACTGCCTTCAGTACTGCTTAATTTTTATATATAACTTTTATAAATTGTGAGGGTAATCACGGTACCCTTGCAAGCCTTTAAATAGTCTTAGAAAGTAAATGGAGGAAGTCCTAAGCCTAGATGTGCTGTATACGGTGTCATGTTGGACTTAGTTGCAGTAAGTTACTGCATCCTTTGCAGAAAAGCTGAGAAATGGTAAAAGAATTATGAGTTGCCTCCTCTGTGTTGGTGAAATACCTTGGAGATTAACTTTTTAGTCTTTCTTTCTCTCTCTTTAGTAAAATTTAACTGTGCTATTTGATTTACTACAGGCATATGTGCTGAGGCAGTAGTTTTCAGACGTGTTTTTCCTTCAAATTCAAATAAATAAACCTCAGTGTGCTATCAGAAAGCTTGTTGGTCCGTCCCCTGATTTTTAGGCAGTTGTTTCATTTTCCAGATCTGAATTCCATAACTTGTTGATAAATGGGATCTATAGGGCTATGCTGTTTTTTTCCTGAGTGCCTTTGCTTGCTGCACACTAAGTATAGATGTTTCAGCACGTAGTTAATCGTCAAAATTTTTTTCTTGCCAACTGAGATGAGCTTTCTTCCATCTTAGAAAATAATGCCTTCAGGTGATGGAATCAGTAATGTTTACTGGTCAGATCTTTCGGTCGTATGGCAATGTAGCTATACCGTGCCTCTTTTAGTCACTCACTGATTTTCATGTGTTAATGTGTCATTTCTTCTGTATATGGGAAAATTCTAAACTTTAACTTAAGAAAGAAGAAAAAATTGGACAACTAGAACCTTTTCCTTGATGGGAATCTTTCCCTGAATTCCAGTGGTATTTGAACTGGGCTAATAGTAAGATATAGCAGAAATACCTTATTTTAAAAACTCTCTTTAAAAATCCTCAAAGCACCTCGTCTCCTCTCCGCCCCTCCCTTCCCCCAACCCACAAACTCTCGCCTCCAAGATTATGTAATTAAATAAAGTTAAGTGCAGCAGAGGATTCTTTGCCTAAGAGTAAAATTTAGGAATGGATAAAGAAGGAGCAAGATCCTGCATATTAAAAGTGAGTCACTGAGTTCTTTCCTAACAGAAGTTAAATTGACTCATCATATTGCATAAAGTTTGCCATACCACAGGCCTGATCTGATATTATTCTTTAAAAGAGCACTGGTGACTATAGTTGTGTGGATTTATATGAAATCACATCAGATGACAGCCTGATCCAGAAATTGTAAAGTAAATTAAGTCAAAAAAATCTGGAGCTATGTTTCTGCTATTGTGTAAAATAAGAAAATGAAAAGTACCCCTTGACATGTCTTCTTTAAAACTTTAAAAATTTAAAAATGCAATGTGATCGTTCAGTGGGTAGACTCTTGTTTCTGGCTGCGAGAGGAGCAAAAGCAATATGGTTACATATGAAAATTTTAGTATAAATAGGTTTTTCTCCTTGACAATCGCCAGGATTCTCCAGGTAGCTGATTTTTTTCTTTTTTTTCCCCAGTTACTTAGATTATTTTTTTTTTCTTCCTGTTTTAGAAGAGCTTCGGTTTTTAAGTTTCTGGTTTTACTGTTTATAAATTAAACTTATTTTTGCTCCAAGTTAAACCCCTTGTGAATCCTGCAGAGAGATGAAGATCCCTATCAATCCTGATATGGTATTGTAAAGAACTGCAGGAATATATTTATGGGACTAATCTATTATATAATCATTTTATGCTGTGCATAGCAATCTCAGATGAATGCTAGTTTTCAGCATTCATACAGTGGCTGTATGCCTTACTGTATTCCTCTTTCTTGCTGTAATGCCCTAGAGCGGAAAATGTGCTTTTGAGAGAAGACTAGAGGGTGATTTTCGTTCTTTGGATATTCCATAGAACTGTTCAAGCCAGCCATTAAACTAGCTAAAATAATCCATGGGAGAAAATAAACTGGTGTGTATGTCTTCAATTTGTTTGTTTGGTGATGTTTTTGTGGGGGTTTTTTTGTGGTTTTTTTGTTTTTCTTTTTTTTGTCAGGGAGTGAAATCTCAGTTATTCTAACCACAGGTGCAAAGTTCTGTTATTTTTACTGTTATTTGTTTCAAGATGGAGGGAAGGCCGCTTGAGCAGGTAATTTGTGATTTTGTGGGGCTGCCTGACAGCTGGTAATAGAGGCATAAATGTTCTTTATTAGAGGTGAAGTTTTGAATTCTAGAGAACGTACTGAATTTGTTCATGGTTTGCAAGGTGCTTGCAGGTCACCATACCTCATTGAATGAAGAGTGGGAGAAACTTGAGCCAGAGCTCTTTCCCTGCACATGCATGGCACTGCAGAAGCGTAACTAATGCAAAGGGCATCCCTTTCCTAAAATCAGCGGCCGAAAGTGGTGTGAATCGTAACCGCTTTGTAATTCAGGTGCGAGGGAAATGGTTTGAGGACTCAGTTTTGTTACAGATGGTATCATGCCACGCTGAGGGACCACGCTGAAGTCAGTGGGACTACTCGTTCTTTGTGCAAATCACTGATACAAAACTGAGCATTTAAGTTTACCGTGTGACAGATACATAGAAGTGTATTTTATGTGAATATTTGAATGTTTAGCTTGTTGGAAAGAAGCATTGTGATGTGTGGGTTGTTTCTTCTTGTCTGTTGGAAGTATTTTATAGTTTGTGTGTGTCTGACTTCCCTTTCATCAATCCCTGCCTTTTTCTCATGTCAGCTGTACTGACTGCCAATTTCCAGTGGCTGGGTTTTGAGCTTTGAATATTCTTTTTTGTTGTCTTCCTTAAGAGATTTTAAGGTGGATTTTATGGCTTTTACCTTTGACTGTTTTCCTAGTATTTCTTATAATTCTGAAGTTAGCTAATTTCTTTTTAAATACTTTCTTTCCTCTCATCTTTTTTATTTCCAGTTTTATGTTGGTTCTTCTCTACATGTGTGTTTTGTGCATTTTCTCTCTGTGTTGTTGCTTCATATCAGTTTGTCACAGATCTTGAGAGTTTCTTTCTTTCACTTATTCTTATCTTTTTGTATACTGTTAAACAAGAGCCTTGGCAATATATTTTTGCTTGACGTCTCAGGTGCAGTTTCAGAAAACATCAGAAACATGCTATTTGAAAAATACTTTGTACTTTTTAATTAGGAAAAATGCTGATATCTATGAACAAGAATGAAGGAACAGAAGCGTTTCAATAATCTCCTTTCTCTTCTGTTTTTTGTTTCTAAGGAGTTGATTCTTTAAATAATTATTTTCAGGCTATCAGAAACCAAAAAGAAAACCTGCTTTTAAATGAAGAATTCTACAGAACTATAGAACCTGCTTTTCTTTATACTGATGTCTTCCGTGCATTGATATGAGATGGTCAATTCTTGTGTTCAGTAAATGAAGATTCACGTCCCTCACAGAATCCCTCATAACTATATTGATTTGTTTTGTTTTCAGTGCAATGAAACTTCCTTCTTTTTTGAAGCACGTAACAAGATCACATGCAAACATCTCTGGAAGTGCTGTGTAGAACATCATACGTTTTTCAGGTGAGTGATGCAGAAGTTGCGGTTTTGTTACCAAAAGGAGGGAGACTATGTTGAGTAAGAACCTTGTTATACCTGCAGAGTGGTGTAACACAGGCTTGCTACCTGGAGACACATTTTTGCTCTTGGTTATAGAATGTTCTTAAAAGCTGTTGCCTTCCCTTTTCTTACAATGATGTTAAGCCATGATTTTAAAATTGGGTGGTTCGGTGGTTTCTTTTGTCTTAGAATTCATTCCAAAATAGTATCTCAGGTTGCACACAGTAGGCTTTAACAGCAGTATCCACAAATGTATATGTCAGGATTTAAGCTGCTATATACATTTTAATGTATTTAACCATCAAATTTTCTGTAGCAGCATTGACTTGAGTGAGGCCTTTGGATTTCAGACATTACTGTTTCCTACAGTGCACAAAAATTTTGTTTCTTGACAGAAAGACTCATTGAATTTCCATAATGTTTTGCTTACTTATTGAAGCGTATAAAATGTTTCCACTATTACGCATCTCAAACCACTTTTTTTTTACTGCTGCAACACTGACAGAAATGTGCAAGGGTGTCTAGCTAGGAAGTGGTCGATGGGGTGCTTTGGACTGGCTTCAGCAGTGCTGTAAATGAGTAAGCTCAGAATCGCTCCTGCAGTCTCATTACCATGGCATGATGTTTTTGCCTGCTCTGGTGAATATTAGACGAAAGGCTGCTGCTGCCAGCAGTTTACAGTAGACCCTGAAATAAAAAGGTGTGTAGTCAAAAGAGGAGGGCATAAACATGTGGCTTTGTGGAGCTTTCAACCCCATAAGAGTCTGCCTGGAGGTAGGGATGAAGAGGAACTAGCAGAAAAAAATGTTTTTGTTTTTTAATCTAAAGTTTGTATTTATCTTCTTTTCATAGGAAGGGGACTGTAATTAAGACCTATCTATGTAACTTACGCCGTTGTTTTATTTTTCAAATTACATAGGGTGCCAGAGAATGAATCAAACTCTCTGTCAAGAAAATTCAGCAAGTTTGGATCCATAGGTTATAAACATCGGTACAGGTGAATTTATTTTGTTGTTTAAACTTCAATTAATTCCTTCTTCATTCCTTCTTTTCTCCTTTTGTCTTCCAATCAAAGAGAAACCCCACCCAGGCTATGACTCAGAGCAGTTCTGCTGACAGCATGAATCAGGACCGTTTTAACAGACTCCCCTTGGGAGTCTGGCAGTTTTGGGACAAATGTGAGTTACTTCTCATCCTCCAGATCCCCAGACTTGGCTAGGGCCTGCTGTAGCCCGTAGTGAAAGTGAGAGCAGCCTGGGCAATTCTTTAAGTCAAAATCTCCTTATAAGTCCTGAAATTATGTTCATGTCCTAAAGTGATTTTCCTGACTACTGGGAAGTACCAAAAAGAGGAGGCATGTTGGCTGCTGCCTTTTATCTGAGAGTTAGCAAAGGGTTGGTGCAAAGAAGTGTGCAAAGTCTGCAACTGTGATGCCTTCTTTACAGCTGCAGTTGAGCTGTGGCAAGGGGTCTCGGTCTGAATGGTTATGTCTAATCCTGTGGCAGTACTGCTGGTGCAGTGCCGTTGATTTAAGAATAAAAATGAGGGCAGATCTGAGGGCAGATGGGGGTATCTTTTCTGACTGGAATAGCTGGCAAAATTGGATAAGCATTCAAGGCTGCAAGTCTTGAGAGACTTACCCAAAGTCTGAGACTTCAAACTAAGCGTGTATAGGGAGCACTTAGTCTCAATTTTAGCCTGAGTTAAGCAAGCAGACAGTGTGATATAAAGGGCAGTTGATACTGTGATACACAGGAAGATGCGATAGGGAGAGTGGGTTTAAGATCCGCTAGATGCTATTCCATAAAGGACTAGAAGAATTTAGGATGTGGTTAAAATTCTAAGATGTCAGAAACCCAATAGTTTTTACTGAGTTTATTGAGACTTTATGTTTTTAAGTCTGTTGAAATGACAGGGTCTTTGTCTAGTGAATAAGGCACTTGATTTGGCAATTGGCACTGACTGTTTTAAATCCGTTCTGTCACATTGGCTGAGCAATTTTGAGTCAAATAATTTATGGTCTGATTCTTAAAATTGCTTTAGAGTTGCATATTCAGTCAACCTGAAAAGGAGGGTGGAAAGCAGCAAATCAAAACCACATCTGAAAGCCAGACCCCCTTACGTTTTCCATTTTCATTTTCCCTGTTGGTCAGGCAGGGATAAAAACAGTTTTTCAACTTTTGTAGTTATTTTGAAAGCTGCTGGGTAAAAAGACCCTATTTACTATAATAGCAAATTCTAAAGTTTTTTTTCCATGGCCTGCAAACATACCAGGTTAGTTTAGGTTTATTGTTGGCTTACCTGTCTGTCTCTCCTTCCTGTTTGTATTTCCACCATTACTCAAGAAATACATGGATCATAATGAGTCAGGTTGACTATCATTAACTAGGCAATTCTTTGTCACTGCCTCTTAGGAAGACTTTTCTGAAAACAGGAAAACCATAATCCCCAATTTCTCTAGCAGCTTCTGGATTTGAGTTAGTATCTGTGGTAGGTACTCATAGCAATGTGTAATAGCTCTACAGAATTCATAGTCAACTGTCTGTTACCTTTGGATGTAAGATCTTGCTTGTAAGGAAGGTGTTACTGATGGAGAGTTGACTATGTCAGGTCTGAGCCTGAGCTCTTGTGACTGAATCTGGACTGTCTCCAGCCAGGATCACTGGTGGGTTTCTGCCCCAACTTCTCAGATGTATTTGGGTTATCACATTATCTGTCATGATCCAGCTTCTCCTTACCATAGATAACAGGGGAATGATTGTACTCCCTTTCGAGTTTCTAGTTGCATCCTGACCCACGTTACCCCATCCATGAAAATGGATAGGAGTTCAACAGATTCCTGCAGGAGTACTGCAGATGAGAGTTTCCTCTGTTGGACCATTTCAGCAGGTTGGAGCAGGGCACTGGTGCTGGGGAGGAGAAAGCTTTGTACTTACTAGGACCTTCCAATCAATTTAAAAAAAAATACCATGAAGCAGTTAACTACGTTTAAGTTATTCCTGCTGATGGTTCATTTAAGTTCATCTTCCTTTTCCAATAATTTTCAAGGGTGATCTGTGGTATGGCTTGCCATGTTGGGATGATGATCATTACCGACAGCTATGTCTATAATGTTAGTTTGGTCTAGAAAACATTAAAGTATATACTTCCCTTCTAGTATGAAGTGTTTCCTGTTCTGCTACAGTCATTCTTCAGGACTCCCCCTGACCTGAGTGGATGTTCTAGTAAATGTGGGTTGTGACATCTAGTTGCATCATATTGATTATACCATGTTAATGATAAATAGTGATAATCAATTGGTGACTGACTTGTTAACTCTTTTCTTGGAATTCAGAGCATCAGTAGCAGCATTTTCATGTACTTTGAGAATATTTTCTTTGCTTATCCATTGGCTTTGATCATCTTCCCTCTCTGCCTTTGTAGCACCAAAAGCAGTGACAATTGTCGTGTATTTGTATACATCATTAGCTCAAAGCAGAAACCGTAATTCCACCGTTTGACTGTGTATGTGTGGGGACTATAATGTTACCTTTTGCCTTTTTTTTTTTTTTTATTATTCTAGATACTTCTCATTAGGTGGCAGACAGTTTTCAGGAAAGCAATTTCCTGGTCTTAAGATCAGATGCTTTGGTTAATAGGGGAGGTGTTAGTGTGAGTAGAAGGTCTTATTCCTAGAAGTTTTGTTAAAACTGCTTCTGGAATTTGCTAGACTGACATGGTTGCTGAACTTAAAAGTTGAGCAGCAGGGTTTCCTGCCTAACTTGGGAGCAAAAGCCCCATTAAGCTGAATATCAAAAACCAGCACTGCTGTGATGTAATGTTAGAATTTGGGGATTTTTTTTGTCCTTTAATTCTTTTATAAATTTTGATAAAATAAAAATTCTGCAGTGCTGACTAGCCCTGTGGGTCTCTTGGTGAAAATACTATCAGTCTATTCGCATAACTCAGAAAATCTACATATCTAATGCCTGTATAGTTGCTTGGCACTTGCTAGTATGATACCTGTTTACTTCTAAGTCATCGAACTGCAGTTGCTTAAGCAACTGGAAGTTAATGGTAACAATTACTTCTCTTGTGAGGTAAGTTTCTAGAAACAGTGGAGTTTTGGGGAGGAGTATGAGGCCTGTTTTACATTTTCGTTATCAACACTATATTCTGCTTAGTCACAGGGAGAGGAGCATTAAAATGAGCATAAAAGAATTTATTTAAACTTAATAACTAATGAAAATTGTGCAGTGAAGAACAGCCTTCCTGTAAATGGGAATCAGGACTTAACACTCAATTTATTATCATTTGGGCTGTGCTAGTGAGAGTACTTTGTTAACAGTCTGCTTTGCCTGGGGTTTTCCATGCTCTTCGGGTTGTCATTCCACATGGTAGAGGATGTGGAATGTAAGGATGCCCCTTACTGACTACAACTCGGCAACATGAAATATGTGTTTTCCCGAGATGAAAACTTGCAGGAAGAATTCAGGAAGTAATCAAATTATTTCAAGTCGTATGTTAGAATATTTGAGGTTACAAAAGGTCACACTATCTTAGCCTATTCCTAATAAACCAGCATTTTGTTTCAGTTGCTTAACTCCTCTTGAAAATGCCAAATATAGAAGAGGTTGGCACAATCTGTTGATGATTCTGCCAGCGACTGATTCAAAACAAAAGTCAGGGTAGTGCTACTCAGCAGGAGAACCAGAGCTGGGTTGAGAAGTGAATAGCTAACGAAACTTGTTGCCCAAACACTGTCCATTCTTTTCAGTCTAAAGATCCTCTATTTCTTTGATCATTTTTCCAAGTGTTTTCCCATGATTTTGTTGCGTTTTCAAGTGGCAGGACATCGTCACAAATGACCAGAGACCCTTCTGTGCAGCTCCCGCGGCCTGACCAGTGCATTGAAAGAAGCCGCAGCAAGACTTACCCGAAAAGAACACAACAGACGGGTAAGTCCTTCTCTGATGAGTCTGTGGAGACATGTCTTCTTTGGTCTTTGATTCATTTCATTTTCAGAACAGCCGCAAGGATCTGTCCTCAAGGATCTCTCAGAATGGATTCTCTCTTTTTGCCTTAGCTCAGTATTTATACCTAACCTTAAGTGGATGTAAAAACTCCAGCTTTGTGGATAAAAGCAAAAGAGATGGTGTGGATCAAATATGATAAAGCCCATGTTTGTTGGTCTAATGTAAACTATAAAAGGGAATTTTGAAAACGGATGGTGAGAACATGTTTATTTTTTTTCAGGAGTCCTGTCTCTTACTAGAGAATTTCATATCTGTGTGTCTTGGTTGGTATCGCATTGTTCCAGCTGCTTGACCCAAGGTGTCTCTCTTGTACATCCTCTTCCCAGTTCAAGGGCGGTATCCCTTTATTTTGATATTAAGTGGAACAGAAGTTAGTGCCATGCCCTCTGCAATTTTAGCATTATTCAGATGTGTGAGCTGAAAATCTGTTCTGCGTGCTGAAGATGTCAGGGGAAGCTGGAAGTTTTTACAGGCGTTAGAGGAAACATAGAAGATCAAGCATGGATCACAGGAGTCATACCCAGAATAATGGATGTTTCCTGAAATTCAGTAATAGAGGCAAAACGTTTTTATAATGTTAAGCTCCAGCAGTCATGCAGATTTCAGTCGAACTCGTGCATGGAGTTAAGTATGTATGTACGTGTGTTAGTTTGAGAAAAAACTCGTCTGGGCTTCAAAATGTAAGATTTCTCTTTATCATGGGTCAGTACAGCATTATAAACTCCTGAGAGTCACCAGTTTTAAAAAGAGAGCAGGTATATACATCTGTAAAGCTCCCATGTTTGTTCTGGGTGCCATCTTTTGTCTCAGGAACAAAGCTGGTGTGTTCTGCCTTTTAGCTGCAGTGGGTTGTAGTGTAATTAAAAATATTGCCCTTGGAAAATACAAGCTGTTTACAACAAATTTTTAATTTATTTTATTTAGTTATGTGTAAGAAGAGAAGGATAGCTTTCCTTTCTGATCAATGATACTTTTTTTTAATGTCTGAAGTTGTCAATGGGTGCCTGGTTGTTGGACAAGAGGACAAAAAGCTGTTCACCCTTGAACCTAGTGACTTAGACTTCTGTTAAGCTGGGCTGTCCCATTCTTAGGGTGGTAGTTCAAGATGAACAGCATTTCCCACCTCATTAGTTCCCAGTTCACTTGTGCAGAAAATTGTGTGGCTGTTCAGCAGTAAACTTGTCAGCTGAAACTCAGTCCTTAGCTGAAAATAATATTTGCCTTAGCGCAGGCAGTGAAAGTCAGTCTATATTGCTGTGAGGGGTGTGTGTGTTTTGCTTATTGGTTTTTTTCGGTCTCTTTGACTGGAATTGTGAGGAAAACTGAAACCTTCCTGTGGTCTGTTGTGCTGATGTAACATGATGCAGAATTCTTTGGGAAATGAGTTTTTGTTGTTTTAGTGGATTTAAATACTTAGTTCTACTCTCAAATAAAAAGGCTGCTTTTTACATCTTTCTCACATGTATCTGTGTAATCTGTATCACCCATTTGGGCTTTTTCGCTTTTAATTCAATTTAATTGGTTACCCCTCTGTTCCAAGTGTGCAGTCATTTTCCACTGGGGCAGGTGTATTACCTCACATGATTGTTAAGTTAAATGAATTTGTTTCGTCTCCCGCTTAAAATATGGGCTAAAGGAAGGGAGCTATGTCATTCAAATTCCATCTTTACCTATAAATGAGCATATTTTTTCCTCTTTGTTTTTTCACTTTGTATTTGGGTATTCACAGTGTTAAACATCTAGTTAGTACTCTTTCTCTGTTTAAATGGGCTTTCAGATGCTGAAGGCAGACTAAAGCTACTTCTCCGTGGGTCAGACACCATGTGACACTCTATTGCATGTCACTAGAATAAATCCACCCCTTTTCACCTAAACTCATTCTTGGAAATAGAAAAGTCCATTTCATACAATAAATCAAGTCTGTCTGATATATTTTAATCATCACTTGTGTAAAAATACTAACCCAGTGTAGATTTCAATTTTACAGAACAATTTTTATCTCGGAAGTGAGACTGGTGGTGTAAACAGTTTTATGAGTTACTTAAAACTTTACCTGACTGAAATGTTTGAGAGAATAATAGGAAATTTCTTCTTAAAATAAGTATTTCTGTTGCATAATGAGATTATGCAGATTGTTATCATTGATGGCTAGTCCGTTGTTCTTGATTTTGTGTTTCTAGTATGGTGTAATAAGATTAAATATGCCTTGTTCAACATTTTAAACAGGCTGATTTTAGTTTGCATATATTACATATATCTTAAGATGTTTTCTGCCAAATGCTGCTTACGTTAGGATCCAGCTGGACATGGCTTATAATTTAGCTTTTGGGGATGAAAATCAGAGTTCCAGTTATTTTCCCCAAACCCATTAACAGCTGACAGATAGTTCTTAGGCAGTAACTGCCTTCCACCTTCTCTGAGTTCAGCAGCTTTCCTCACCCACTTCTTTACTTTTTTTGCTTTTCTTAAGATTGCAAAGTCAAGTGCGTGAAAGGCTTCCTTTCTGCAGCCGGTTCAGTCAGTCGTTCTGGTTTTGTTTTGTTTTGTTTTTTAACTGTTGGTGCCAATCATGGGACCAGCCACAAGCAGTGGTGTTGGGGGCAATTAGAGGAACCAGCAGCTACAAATGTGGCTGTAGCCATGTGCAGTCTGCACTGCCTCCGTGGTAGAGGTGAGTGTGAAGTGCTAAAGCCTCTAACCTCTGGCATCTCATGAAAATGTTTTCCATTGTTCCTTCCTTTTGTATACGTCTTCTGGTGTTATAAGCAGTTACATAGTATGTGTATTTTATATTTCTTTTCTGTGGTCTGAAGGTAGAGGTTAGCTACCTTTGGCAGAGCTGAGCGACTAGTAATGTTCCTTTGTCTCAGTGGTCCGTGAAAGCATGCCGAAGTCTTTAGGACCGCAGCCACTTGGAGAACTCTGGGGTGAGGGTTGCAGTAGGTGCCAAGACAATGATAGAAAATATTTACTTTTATGTTTTCCTTAAAAATATTTGTGCTTTAGGAGAGGGATTGAAGGAGATGATACTGTGAACAGAGAGAAACTAGCTTTCTTGTTTAAAAGCCACTGCTTTTAAACAAGATTCCCCTGATAGGATAGACAGTGCAGACAGGTTGGCTTTAGCATGGCAGATTGTCGTCTTAGAATCCAGATTACGGTGGTTTAGTACACAGTAACCTTCCTTTGGTCAGTTGCTTAATATGTTTCATATCCCAGTTGTTCTAGGGTCTGTGGAAAAATCAGACTGGGAAACTTCAATGGCTATGCAATCAACGTTTTTATATTCGTGCTTTGTATGTTTAGGTTGGCATTCAAGTTGATGTTCAGTTGGAGAAGGGTTTCTTTGTTTTGTTCTGCAAAGTCTTGTATGTGACATAGGCGTAGCTTGTTTCGTTGGTTTATTCTCCCCGATTAATTTCAACTGAGAGAGAATTACAGTTGCATTTTGTTCTGTTTGCAAACTCAGACACGGAACAGGATCTGTCATTATTTGTCTTACCCTCTTAGGGCAAGACTGATAACATTCAACTTTCGCAACAGTGCGTAGGGTGAAAGCGTTCATTACTCTTTTGGCTGAATGCTGCACTCAAGAAGCTCCTTGGGAACATCCTCTCTGAACAAACATTGATGTGACCAGACCTGTTACTGTGGGTCTGAGTTTATTCAGTGGTGGAAAACACACTGCTTAGGGTTTGTTGTTGTTTGGTAGCCGAGGACTTGATTTGTCCCTGCCTTGCACACCGGGTAGTTGTATAAACTACTACAGAGTAAGTGCTGCCATTCTTATTTAAAAGCCAGGTGGAAAATTGGGAGCGGGTATTGAAATCACAATACTCTCTGTATCATAGTAGACCCTAAGCAATTACAGGCAGTCACAGTCCCTGCCCTGAGTAATTTACATATTACCACAAATGCCTATCGTTACCCTGCTTCACCAGCCTCAGTCATGGTAGCTAGAACTGTTGGTCTGGCACATTCAAAGTCATGAATCTTCTCCCAGAAAGTTGTGAGACTGGGTTTGGAAGCTAAATTTTAGAAGATGAATCTTGGGGTAATTTTATCTATTTACTTACTTATTTACTTTGAGCTTTACAATTTAAAGTTTATATTAATTCCCAGGTTTTGTAAAAGGATGGATGTGACTGCTTCTGTATTTCATGCATGTGGTGTGAGATACACAAACCCTTGAGGCTACAGGTTTGGAAACTAGTTTGGAAAATAAACATTATCACAGAGTAGGCTATGCTACTGTAGACATACGGAAGTCCATTCATTTTTATAGGCTCTTAGTAACATGCAGTGCAAAGCGTGAGCTCTTAGTGCATGTTTTTCTTTTGATCACACTATCTTCTGCTCTCATTAATAGATTTAAACACAAACACTACTTCCAGATAACGTCAGTGAAATATCTTTAGTTGATAAGAAACAGGCATGACAAACTAATTAGCTTGCCAGGCTCCTGACGTTTTGGACATTTGAGTTTTTGAAAACATAATAGTTTTTTTAAATTGAATGCACAAATCAGCATCAAGATGGCTGTAAAAGGTAATTGAAGTGTGTGTATTCACCTTACTGGAAAAGTTGAGTGCAGTGAATGCTGACAGTAACTTATGTGACAAAAGGAAGACAACCAGGAAAAGCTGCTACAAGTGAGATGTTCAAGATTTCTGGCTATCTAAGATATTTTTGAGAGGTCTATTACCTTGGCATGCAAGAAACAGTGGTATAGGTAAGTTATTGCAATGGGGTTGTTGGACAGTTATTCTGGAGTCTATTCTTTTATATTAGGGATACTGTGTCGTACAGAGGTGTATGTTGGTAGAACACCACTGTAGTTAGGAAAAGATACATGAGGTGGAACATACTTAAAGACAATTATTACAGTTTCTGTAAGTGTGGGCAGAAAGCTCCCAATTAAGCTAGTTATTTGTATAAAAGAATTGTACAGCAAGAGCTTGTTTTTTAAAACATTAACATTAACATTAGAAGTGCTAGGGTCAAACACGTAAAGGGCTTGGCTGAGTTGCTTAAGGAAAGGCGACTAATGCCACTTGAGACCCTCTGCAGTGTATGAGGCGTCTGCAGAAGACTGGCAGATTTAACCTGTAGGAGAGGTAATTGATGGCCAAAGGTACCTTAGGATATCTCAAGTAGTGGTGTTGAAGTAGAGGGAGTCCAGAGGCTTTGTGTGTCAAAGGGGTGGTATGGAAAGTTGGGGGAAATTGTGGAGAAATTCTTCTCTGAGATTGTGGAGAAAGCTTATAATGCAAAATCACACCGCAGTTAATTTTAAGACATTACATTTTAGTTTTACCCAAACAAAAAGGCTTTGAGTCGGTACCACTATATTAACAACCCTATGATGCTGTTGCTTGTGCCCAGAGGACATGGTATTTCCTTGTTAGCAGTCTTGCAGACTTTAGTTAATATGTTTCATTATCTTCAATGAACATGCTCAGAATCCTATCCAGAGCTAATGTACCATTGTGATCATCAGTGATGTTGCTCTGTTGTTTTACTTAACATCTGTTTCTGGAGGTTAAGTAGAACCTTACTTAACCTAACTTGAAATGACTGAAATTGCCAGTTAGATGGAAGGAGAATGTGTGAACTGAAGAAAAATTACAGATTAATAGCACAGCGTGGGAACTAAAATCATAGCACCAGTAGGAGCAAACCTGACTTCATCATTAATATATTATTACATACCAAGCTGAACAGAATAGTTTTGGTTTTGTTCACAATACTGAGCTGTATACATCTGTAGAGCATAATCTTATCATGCCACTTTGACGTTAACCCAGTATGAAATACCCAGATTCCGTTGGCCCTCAGTGCTCTTAAATCATGAATACACAAATCTGTTGCTTTGAAGCCTGTTACATGGGGTCTCAAACAGAAGAGAAAGTGTGTGTTCCTTCTGCTTCTTCAAGTTGCCTTTCATGACTCAGGTGGGAATTTAAGTGCCAACAGTGTGAAAAAGTGTAGGATCAAAATGGAAAGAGTATTGGGCACAAAATTGGAAACTAGGCACATAACTTTCAAATATTGGCCAAAACTTTCTGACTCTGTCTCTGTTAGAGTAGTACTCTTTATGGTCTCTATTTACATTATTGGTTTTCTAATCCATTTATTTACGGCTGTTATTTTCCTGGTCATAACTTAGGGTATACTAGTGTTGTGTTGCACTGTATTGGTACATCTTAAGGCAAATACATAAATACATACATAAGGCAAACATATTTCTCTTCCTTACCATCTAATCTAACAATTGTTTTAGAGGTCATAGGTATTGCACTGGAGATTCCCAAGCTTCTTTGTAGCCTTTGTTCTCCTCACACCTTTCTTCTCATTGGTGACTGAGCAGGGAATTCCCTACTGGTGGCAATGGCATAGGATACCTTTGAGAACAACAGCTTCAAACTCCTCTGTCTCATGTGGAAGACTAATGAATGCCCCCCATGTTAAACTTTCTCATGATGTTTCTGTGATAACTAGAAATAAGGATAAGACATGAAAGTGTGATCCTTACACACCCTTAGCAAGTAGAGCATGCACCAGGTGTATTGTGTATCATTATCTCTCATGCTGCACTGTGTTCAGTAGGTGATTATGCTGAATAGGTATGCAAGCATATATGCTACAGGACCATTCTGTTTGTGGTTTGGTTTTTTTTTTCAGGTTCTAAGAGCATGAGCCAGATTACAACAAATGGGGAAAATGAAGGAACTACCAAAATTATCGCACCTTCCCCTGTGAAAAGGTATGTAGACCAACAGTTCCCTTCCAGCTTTTAAGAGATTGTGTATTGCATTGAATAGAGGAACACATTTAGTAATCATTAGTAACAGTTTATCCCGCCTTTAAGTTCAGGACTGTCTGATCTTCTGCTGACGAAGGTCAGGGAGTGTTGCTCAGTAATTAATTAAAAAAACCCCCTGATTTTCTGATAAACCTGGAGCAGGAGTTCCAGGTTTATCAGAAAATCAGAACAGGAATTCCAAGTGACACAGAATTTGGAAACCCATGATCTGGGAAAAGTTAATGGGAAGACAAACAGTCTCAGTTTTTATTATGACCCCGCCCAGATAATGACCAAGGGGCACTGCTCAGGGTAGTCCTGTGAAGTCCTGTGTGTCTCTCCCCTGGGCACTGTGGGCTGGCTGGCAAGGCCCTCGGGGCATATTTCTTCTGCCTCTGCACTGGGCAAGCTCTGCTTGGGATGTGGGCAGGGAAGAGCTGGGCATGGCCTCTCTTCCAGCGGTGCTGTTAATCTTGCAGTCCATTACCCGTTAAATTGTTAAATGCAGAACAAAACTCATGAGTGTGCCTGACCCTTAGGAGTGGTCAATTGCCAAGGCTCCTCTGGACTTGTGTGGTCTGCTGTGTTTAATTATCAGTGCTGAAATTGTGCATCTCTGGTTATTAGGCATATTTGAGACAAAGAGGTGAAGCTCAGATTCAGAAAGGGATTTATATCCCCACCCTTAATTTTAGGTGGAATTTGTGTGCCTGAATCAAAAAAGAGTGATCTGACAAAACAATGAGTCAAAAACGTGGCACCTAACTTTTTTTGCTTAGTTGCCTGGATGTCTGTCTCTGCATGCCCAGTGAGCCTGATAGGGTTTTTTGGGCTGAGTAACTCTGGCCTTATCTCTCCACTGAAGCTGTGGGCTTCACATACTAGTTGTCTGGACTGACCTCTGAAGCAGGATCTAAAAGACTTGCTCCAAATACTTGGTGGATAGTGTTACCTATTGCCTAATATTTAGAACAGTTGCCCCAAAAAAGAAGAGCTGAGTTTAGTTGTTTCCTCAATTTGAGGGAAATTGAATCCAATATTCTAGCCCTTAGAAAATAATACTGATCATGGGTTACAAGAAAGTTTATGATTTTGCCACTTGGTCAGGCTGAAGCTAGGCCACTGAGCAGAAGACAGTACAAAGGTGTATAAATACCTGCAGGGAGGGTGCAGGGAGGACAGAGCCAGGCTCTTTTCAGTGGTGCCCAGTGCCAGGACCAGAGGCAGTGGGCACACACTGAAACACAGGAGGGTTCCTCTGAACATCAGGAAACACTTTGTCCCTGTGAGGGTGACCAAGCCCTGCACAGATTGCCCAAGGAGGTGGTGGAGTCTCCATCCTTGGAGATAATTCAACAGCTGTCTGGGAATGGTCCTGGGCCACTGGCCCTGGGTGGCCCTGCTTTAGCAGGGGGTTGGATCAGATGACTTCCAGAGGTCCCTGCCAACTCCAACCGTGCTGTCATTCTGTGATTTGTTAGCAGGGAGGAAGATGCAAAGGAAGATGTACCCTTATTGCATAGTGCAGAGGTGATCTTATTGGGAAGGGGTAGGAGCCCTTCACTACAGGATGTGTTCCAAATGCTGTGTATAAATTTTTAGCAATGAACTGTTAAAAAGAAATGGATAGGCAGGTTGCAGAGCAAGAACCAAAATAAGAGGCTCTCAGCATGGCAGCTTCAAGGTTTCTGAGTTTAGTTTCTTACCTTGACAGTTTAAAAGCAATTCACAGGCAGATTCTCACTTAGTCACGTTTTTAAATAGCGTTAGTTACTTCCAGCAAAAAAGTGTTGGAAGTTTGTTTTTCTTGCATGCTTTCTATTTAGAAATTGATTTGTTTTTCTCTGTGTCTCTCTGCACGTGACACATCTTTTAGGTCTGCCAGGCTTCGTATGTGTGAAAGGCAGCACCCATACTTTGTAGTTTACTCCATCCTATGTAATTCTCGCATTAATTGTCAGTCATGCTTGCAAAGCATCTTTCAGCAGCTCTTGCAAACTGAGTTTTTGAAGTTTAACATCTCAGCCAGTGTTGAGATACATAGTTGGTTACTTCTGCATAAGTGGCATAAATTCAGGGTAAGCCGTAAAAAAAAACAACAACAGTAATCTCTCATGAAATTCTGATCCCAACCTTTTCAAATACTTTGAATGAACTCAGTCCCTTTTGCAGCTGCATTCCTGGAGATACTACTAGTAACTGAAGAGCTGCCATGCTCTAGCTCTGTAGCTGTAAAGTGTGTGTCTGCTCTGAATGACTAATGACTTAGGAATCTAATGCAGTGAATTAACCTCTCATGTTTTTTTTAAGATTTCAGAACACTATTGAAATTTCTTTAAGTCCAACTTCAATCTAAGTATTGTTCAGTAGTTTATGCTCTGCAAAAAACAATTGCTTTTTGCAATACAGGACTGAAACATGTTTACCTGAGTTACTTGCTTAGTCTGTAGTAAGCATACTTTTTTAAGCCTGGGAATAGCTTGTATGCACATATGAGTCAATAATTAATGGGTGCAGTATTAAGAAAATTATTTACCTGATAAAGTGTAATTTAATTTCTTTTCCCGCTGACTTACTGTAGCTTTGCATTTTGTTCACTATGTGAGAATTAAATGATTAACTCAGTGACCTGCAGAAACCAAAGGCTGAAGTTAAAAGGGGATTAGTGAGTTAAGTAGCCACGATTCCTTCATAAAGCCGAGTCTGTCACCTCCTGCTCTGGGCAAAAAACTCTGGCTTATGTCCTCCTCCCTGTAAGCATGTGTAAAGTGGTTTTTTTTTGCTGCTTAAGTTGCACTTTGGAAAGGTATATTGCATTAATGCTTGTAGTGGGTTGCTGTCAATAGTACTTCTTGACGAGCTTAGTGGAAATCCATGTGGCTATCCAGTTCTGTATCAGGTGAACTGCTTGTTCGTGTAGAAGGTGAGCTCTAGAGATGATGATGCAGGAAAAGCGAGACTAGCTGTTGGCGGGAAGATGGGTGCAAAAGCATGCTTCAGCTGGAAGCCACCTTCCAGCACTTGGAGTGGCAGTGAGCAGGCTATCTAGGAGCACTAATGGGTTGGAAGTTGTAAAAAACCTGATGCTGTGAGAATGGTAGGAATAAAGGAAGAATTGGAGCATCCTGCTGTTTTTCCCCCTGGTCTCCTGTAGGTTCGATGGGAGAGTGGTTACAAACACTGAGGTATCTCTGAAGCCAGGTGACTATCTTGACTGTCCTGGTGCCTTACCTTGCAGCAGTCAGTGAAGACAGCTCTTTCACACTGTCAGATCTGTACTCGGTGTCTAGCAGAAAGAAAGCATAAGGAGTTACTGGGGAAGGAATGAGAAGAATATGCTACTCTATGAACCTGTGGTCTGTCATGTTTTGAATAGCTATCACCCCTGCCTTTGTTGCTCCCACCTTAAAGAAGGTATTGTAGACCTGGAAAAATGGTAGAGAAATATGATAAGGATAATCAGAGGTTTGTGGTGACTCCTATACTGGGAGAGATTAAATAGTCTGTGATTCTCGCACTTGGAAAAGAGATGAGACAGTTGTTGGAAATGTATTTAAAAAAAATTATGGGGTGGAGTTTGTGATTAGGGAACCATCATTCATAGGGCTTTTTTTTCTTTCTATAAGCACAGAACTAGTGAGGAACACAGGATGGAAATCTTGAACGAGGTGGAAGTTTTGAAATAAAATGAAATAATTGTTTGTGCCATGGTTAAATACTGGAGCATACTTCTACTAGGCACTATATATGACAAAAATTAAAGTTCAAGAGATGTTTAAGTAAATCCATGGAAGAAAGTTCCATCAAGAGCTATGTAGAATAAAAAGCAGGTAAAGCCTCTGGGTAACTGCGTATTGTGGAAGACTGTAAGAGCATATTGTATATTTGCCCTATTGTTGGACTTTTTGCCTAAACATCTGTTCTCGTTTATTCTCAGAGAAGATTGACCTTTTGTCTGACTCAGTGCCACCATAATTATGAGCTTGTAGAAGTGATTTTCAGGTCTTTCCCCCCACCCCCCCCCACCCTTCTGGTCTCTCTTTCTAGGATAGATTCGTGAACATAGCAGCTGTTTGCCTTCTTTCACATAGCAGGCAAATTGCTATATGACAGGGTGGGTCTCTTTAATGACTGTATGCCTTTAAGATTAACTTTTAAGAGGTCAAGGGGAGAGAATGTGATCTGTACACTATGGGTTTAAAGAAAAAAATATCTGTACTTTTATTTAGCTTTAAAAAGATGAAAAATGAAAACAGTCCAGAAACCCAAAGAAGTAAAACAAGCGCACCATGGGAGGAAAATGGCACACAGAGGTAAGGCAAGGCATGGTGTCCTAGGTATTGTGCAATGGTAAATATCATGCCATGGCAATAGGTTGAAGGATATTGATACAATATATTTTCTTAACAAGGTCACAATAAATCTGTATTGCATACAAGCAAATAGGTCCTGTCATGGATAAATAATCCTAATTTCCTAAAAATTAGGAAAGTAGGTGTAGGAGGATATGGTCAGTGAATGAGAGCCACCAGTGGCTTTCCACAGAGATCTGTTCATGGACCTCTGCTGTTGAGTATGTTTGCCAAAGACCTGTAAAAGGGGTGGAAAGGTTTGGTGGCAGGACAGAATTGTTTGGGATAGTGAGAATGAAAGTTGTCTATGAAAAGTGGCAGAAAGACCAGTAAAGTACGAGTGACGAGTCACTAGGTGGTAGATGATACTGAGTTAGTAAGTGTAAAGAGAGGCACATGGGGGCAAAAAAATAACCCTAGATTTCTGAGTAAAATGGGGTGCTGTGGAGTTACGATAAATAACTTCATGAAAACATCAACTACGTAGCAGTCAGAAAAACAATTAGGAATTATTAGGAAAGTGAGAGAACAGCATTATGCTGTTACATAAACTTGTGGATCATGTATTTACTCCATGAATTGAGAGTGCAGTCCTGATGTCCTTATCTCAGGAAAAGACTGTGAGAGGGGGCAGCAAGGATAATCGAAGGTGTGAATGGCTGTGCAGGAAATCTGTACAAGGAGCATAGGCCAGGCAGGACTCTTTCTTCAGTCTGGGAAAGAGGTAAGTTCAGGGGATGTTGTCTAGAAGATCATGAGTAGTACAGAGAAAGGAGAAAGAGATCAGGATTGTATTTTTCTAGCCTAAGAACTTGCGATCTTCAGATGAAGCTATTGGAGGCACTTTAAAAGCGTGGAGAAAGGCAGTGAGTAGTGACTCACCATGCGTAGGAGACCTGTGGTCCTCCTTTAGAAGGGATGCTGGGAGTTAGTGGATTCCCAGGAGAAGCTAGGTGAGTCATGGAAGAAAAATCTCCAAGGGCTTCTGAAGACAGAGGTGTAGCAACTGGCTTGGTAAGTGCCCTGGACTGGGAATTGTGGAGGACTGAGAAAGCACTGGGGAGCTGTCATATGTATTCAATTTACTGAGGTTAGGGTTAGGGTTAGGGTTAGGGTTAGGGTTAGGGTTAGGGTTAGGGTTAGGGTTAGGGTTAGGGTTAGGGTTAGGGTTAGGGTTAGGGTTAGGGTTAGGGTGGGTGGCTCCTATGTCTTCCTGCACGTGGTTGCTTACGGCCACTGAACTAGACATGAAGTGTAATCCAGGACGGTCCTGCTCTTAGGGGATGATTCAGTTCTATACCTGGTGTGTCATCTGGGGCACCGTGATGATTTACCGTTTGTGCTCCTTCTGTAAACATAAAGAGTTTTTTGAATAAGGACAAGGCAATGGGCAAATATTCTCTTGCTACAATAGATGTTTATTTGTGTGTTTTAAAGAAGAAGAAGTGGTGTCAACTTCTCAAATTATGGCTCCAGTGTTAATATTGCTCTCAGCAGTCTGCAGAAGCAGGTGAAGATGAATATATCCAATTTGAAGGTCAGAGGGTGTTAGGAAAGCAGAAGGAGACATCTTAACTGGAATTGGTGAGAATATCACATTTACCACATAGCCATTGTGAGAAAGGCTTTGCTAGATAAAGATGTGCAGTTGAGTTTAGCATCCTTCCTCCAAAAAGTTGTGGAATCATTAGTAGACCACCTTCGAGTGATACGTACTCCATCACAGACTCTGTTACACTTTTGTGAAAGGTCCTTACACTTGTGGAGGAAGGGTAATCTATACAGGCATTTGATAGTCTACATCTCATTCAGTAACAACCCAACCCATTGGGTCCCACCCAGGCTTAAGTACATAACCTGAAACTTGAAACACCTCCAGAGGGTTTCATGGATGAACAGCAGAGAGCTGGAGCTAAAATTGTTTCACTGTCCCAAACATTAGCTCTGTGATGAAGATTTATGTTGTGACAGGTATACTGTTTTCATACATATATCCATGGGAAACATAAAGGACAGAGGTGCATTTGAATGCCTAGCTTTGAGTTGGATACTTCATACTAAAGCACAGAATTTTATTATGCTAAAAGAATATGTGTATATTTGGTTATACATTTTGTAAGCTTAGAGCTGTTGGCTTGGCAGTGCTAAGAGGTCTGTCTCCTACATGTTCAAGGTTCAATGAAAAATACTTATTACTGGAAAGCAGTACTATCTATATTTACATAGCACATGTATACGTACATATATGTATAGCTGAATATTTCTATAAGTGTGTGTGTGTGAGCCTTCTCATTTTTGTACGCTGAATCTCTTCTGGACGTTTTAAAGCTGACTGTTTGCTATTCCTTTTTAACCCTAGTGGGCTGTATAATTCTCCCAGTGACCGCAATAAATCACCGAAGTTTCCTTGCTCTCGGCGACGGAACCCGTCAGGTGGCAGTGAGAATGAATCTGGGCAGCCAGTCCGGAGGAGGTAAGAGCCCCGGGGTTAATTACCATTAGCGTCTCACAGTAGAAAGCCTGAAGTCCTGAATACTCTGTGTTCAGTTAAGGCTCTCGGAGACACAGCTGGGTCCTGGGAAAAGGGGTACTGTAGGGGCCAATTGTCAGTCCAAAAAAAAAACCTGAACAAGAATACCAGATCTGCTTTTGGAAAAGCAGCTTTGATCAGGCTTTTTGCTCATGTGCTGTTCTGGCTACTAGGAAAATTATGTTAAAAATATGAGGAATTGCATTGTTGGCACTTGCAAGATTGTTTCAATTGCTGCAGCTAGATTTCCCTTGTGAAGGAAAGGATTGGTGGATGCTGCTTGTTTGACAGTGAGCTTCTAATACAGAACAGTATTTTGGTTTAAGTACGTTGCTTTGCTTTAAATGCAACAAAGATTAAATGAATGAGCCATAACGCTGTCTTCAACAGTCCCGTATGTGAATTACTTTACATTAGAGAGGATGACAGCAAAAATACAACTGTGAGATACTTAACGTGTTTTTAATGGGTAGGTGCTGAATTAAGTAACTTAGAGAAGTAAAATTAAATGGATGGAGATTCTGTGCTGGGTGTCCTGGAGTATGTCCAAAGTGCAAATTACAGGGGCAGTTCTGAAGTGATACAGTTTTGAGAGACTACATGTTACCTGGGATGATTTGTCCTGCTGAGGAGCTGCTTTCATCGCTAAGGTACCCTGGTGCTGTGAACTGCTATGAAGTACAGACAACCAGAGCTACTGTGTCATATTCATTGCAGTATTCCAGGACTGCCTCACGAGCCAGCACTTTGGAGTTACATCTCCTGCTGACATCTCTGAAATCTTTGGCGTTCAAAGCCAGGGTTTGCAAAGGAATCTCTAAAGACGCAACTGTATCTATGAGGAAATGTAGTTAGACGTGAAGCCTTTATGTTTGTCAGGTGTCTGAGCTGCTACAGACCTTTCATCTGCCATTAGCTGTCTAGAACAGGAGTGAAGAAAACTCATCCGTGGTCTATGCTTAGTGACCTGATGCCTGAGTTAAAGTAAATCAGTGTAGCGCGCTCTAAGTCAATAGAGTTACATTCATTTGCCCTGTTGGACAGAGTCCTTGTAAATGTTGATAGCAATGTGTTCCCTGAGCGGGTTTTCCGATTCATTGCTAGCTTAGTTGTCAGAAGAACCTGTTGGGCTCTGTAAAAATAAAGGAATAGAAACGTGCAGTGCAAAACTGCCTTGTACCAAGAGAAGAAGAGTGTTTGTGCACTGTGCAGTAGGAAATTTTTTGAGATGCAAAGTATTTATCATCTGGGATTTGCATTTGGCTGATGTATTCAGGACAGGTGTTCATGCCAATAGCAAGTTTTCTCTTGGGCCACCACAACAAAATGTTTTTAAAAGTCTCACCTCATATTGTGAGGTTGTGAAGACTGAAAGTAATAGGTAGATTCTAACCTAATTATGTCTTCCTGAATCTTGGTTTTATTCATGTACTTTCCTTTTTCAACTGTTTAATAACAATAGTTGTGTTGCTTATGCAGTCTTTAGTGGAATTGAGAGGAAAACATCAGGCTTTGCTTTGCTGGAGACAGTAGGAAACTCTAAAGGCTAGCTAGCATACGTGCTTAACCTTGCAAGTCAAGGGTTTGCAATGAGAGCTTGAACGGGCTTATGAATTCACAAATCATTGTAGAGATGTTGTAAAAAGTTTAAAACAAGCACATGCCCTTCCTTAATTCATATTGAAAAAAACCTTTGTAAAGTGTTTTTTAAAAAAAAAAAGTTTTTGTGTATTTGTGTTAAGTGACCCAATGGTATTTCATTAAAACTTCCTTAATGTCACAGGAAAAATCAAAACAGTGGTGAAGATTCAGATTTAAAGCAAAGGAGAAGGTAAATATATAATATATAGCAGCCATGAAATGATAGTGAAGGTACCGATCATATTTTAGTTCCCTGCATCCCTTCCCTTCCTTCCTTCTCCCCCATGTTCTTGAATGTTTAAAAGGCTTGTTGTGTTCCACCTATTTAACTTTTTCTTTCCTATTTTACTTTTTGCTAAAGCGCTCTGTAGCATAACCTCATCACAGCACAGATTCCTACAAGCTGCCTTGCACATTGTTACTACACAATGCCAGAAGCAGTTTGTGGAACTTTATGAAAGGCTTGTCTGCAACTTGAAAGTCAATTCCAGAAGTTTTAGCTTTTGGATTTTGCATCTGCAGATTTTAAGTTCTCCAGCCTCCTAGTCCACTTTTAATTAATCTATTTTGAAAGCAAGTGTACTATCATTTGAAATTAATTGTTCTGCAAAAGGTGGGTGCAGAGGCATATGAAACTTCTTACAATCTTCTCACTGTCTTGCACATTTTTTGCTGAATTTTTTCTTCAGCTTCTTTTTTTTCCCTGTGCAGTCTTGACTAGTTGTGACATTTCCAAATCAAATGATGGTGTGAATTTGGGTGTGCCCTTCCACTACTTCAGCTTTTGACAGATTTTTGCGTTTGGAGTCCTCTGATGCCACATCTGCTGGCCGTGATTCTGTGCTGTGCTCCTTCTCTCGCCTGTGCTCTTGCCCTGGCTGCTGGAAAAAGGAGTGCATGTCGATGTCAGAATTTCTTGAAGCTTACGAAGGAGAGGAGGCACTCCCAGGATCTGATTCACTGCTGCAGCATGGGAAAGGAGACCTGGCAGAGATACAGACATCTCGGGGACAATCACAGGAAGTCAGGGAAAGTGCTCACGTACTTTGCACCTATTATAAGATAACAGATTATTTTTTTGAAGGGTGTTAACCATTACAAGCTCCCCATGATAGTCCCATGGTGGATGTCCAGCACATAAAACTGAGAGGACTTAGTTAGGCATCTCAGGTGGAAAACCCCAGTGGTCAGAAGGGACCTCTTCCAAAAGGCTGTGCCTACTGTATTACATTACAAATGTACAGGTTTGTCATGGCACGCTGGAACAGACCTTCTCCACTTCCTCACACTTTTGCTAATTTCCTTTCATTTTAATCAGAAAAGGAATAGAAGAATATGAGCCTTCTCTGTCAACCGTTTATCTGAAATACCAAATCCTGCAACCCACCCCACCCCCAAGCCCCCTTCTGGGCTGTATTTGTTCTGTCTGTCTTGCTCCTTGTGTCAGACCATACAGATATACCATCCACAAAATGCCGAATATATTGCATGATGAAGAAAGCATGAGAAAAGGTTGAAGGGTGCTTTGCAATTGTCAGCGATCAGGATGATCTTGTGTTCTTGCACCTGACTTAGGAAACCACCTTTGTTCCCATTTTTTGATATTTTATTCAGTTGGGTGAAAGCTGATGTTTAATATTCAGTGAAAGATAATATTCTGACAGGCAGCATGAGCAGCTGCCACTCAGCTGATAGCTCAGCAGCCCTGCTGTCTCCCTGCAAGTGCTTTCCTGACAGCGAATACAAGGTAATTTCATGTGCAGGATCCAAAAGCTGGATCAGATTTCCATTCCTGAAAACTTAGAGAAAGGCTTATCTTGAACTTGAGCAAATAGGATGTTTTATCTTGCGCTTCTCCTGACACAGTGTGATTTTTGCTGCCTTGGTACCTTATGGGATAAATTGCTTAAATCAGAGTAAGAAGATACTTGGAAGTGCAGAGAAATATAAAAGAGCAGAGTTGCTCTGATGACCTGAAAGTGTGAAAGAAGAGTGTTGCTTGGATGACCTGGTAATGTTGAGATTCAAGATCAGTGGAATACTTATTAAACATCTGATAAATTTGGGACAAAAAAGGTATACTCTTGGGCATTTAAGATCTGCTGCAGTTCTGGGGCATTCATTGCTCTGACCTCTCTGAATGTGCTTGAACCATTATCTTTTGGACACCATCTTTTAATCTTCCTTCTTCCTTCAGGGGTACATTTTTCTGTAGTAACATACATCTTTCTTATCCCCACTTTCAGCTTCACCCAGAAATGTATATTTTTACCTGGGAAACTGGCTATCCTGGGCCTCTCAATGGCTTTAAATTATGAGCCATGAAATTTGGGGATGGGGAGAGGTTTCTGCTTCTCTTCTGGGGAAACTTCACTTTTCCAAGCCTATTCCCTACAGACAAGCTGGGCTGAACCGATTTTCCTAAGCTTTGGTTGTCCTATTATTCTAAAACATTTGTGTTTGAATGGGAGCTATTTGAGTTAATGATTTTGTAGTTTGACGGGGGGGGGGAAACCAGACTCCATAGACTCCGAGGCGTTTAATGACACAGCAATTTCATAAAACCAACCATAATTCACTGGTATTATGGGCAAATTCATGAGAGTCTCAGCTGTGTCAGAAGGACATCTGTAACAGTGTCCTAGTTTCAGAGACAGAAGGTGGAGTGATGTGTCCTTGACCAGATAGGACACTCAGGGGAGCTCCCTGCTGCAGCTATGGAACAAAAACAGGAACTTCTCTTCCCTGGGAAGTCTCTGTCATCTGCTCTCACCCCATTTGGGCTCTTCCCCCTAAACTGTTAGAACATGCAGTGAGTAGGTGCTTGTAAATAGCCTCCAGCCTTGTCGTGAAATGCTTCCCCTTACCTGTTACCTTAGCCTAATGAACTGCCTTCACTCCTCAGCTTGTTTGAGGTGTTGTTTAACAAATCCATCCGCTTACAGAAGTGGCTCATCAAAGAGCAAAAGAAAAGCCAGAAGGCACAAGAAAGTACGTGTCTCTGCCAGCAGCATCAAGAGTCATCCCCTTATATCTCCTATCTTATGCCCAGAGACCTCAGAAAACAAATTCTGTTTTCCATTGCAAAATCATCACCTATTCTAACACCTTATATCCTAAATCCTTCTAGGCCAGCTCTTGTTAATATTAGTCAACTTTCCCCATTAATCAGCTGGGCTGCCAGTGCTGCAGAGAAACATATCTTTCTTTGGAGGCACGCAGAGACCATCACCACACTAAAGAATGGTCCAGACCAGTTTTTGATGGCAGTGCCATTTTTTAGGACTTAGCCCAGTGGTACAGTAACAGAGTCCTGGTTGCTAGGACCAGAGCCCTGGCAGCCGGTCTGTCTGCTCCAAAGTGTTGATCAGTAGCAGCCAGGGATTTCAGGGTCTCAGACAGTAGTGGCCAAGCACTTCTCTCTACTGAGGGGAGTTTGCCTGTAGGTATGCATATGCCCATTTTCTTCTTGAAGTTCTGCATCAGCCTGTTCCACCAGTCTTCTTCAGTAATAAATAACCAGAGTCATAAATGTCACCTTATCATTTGAAGCTTTGCAGTCAGAGGTGATACAGAAGTAACTGCTTTATTTCTTTTTCCTCACATGATGGACCATCTTTGTAGCTGTGTATCAGGTCATCCCAAAACTGTGCTGATACACCTGCCAATGCGTGCACTTCAGTCTTTCTGTATTTGTAAAGATCAGCAGGATGACAGTTATTGGTGTTTCTTCCGTACTGCTTGACCCTTGAAAAATGATATGAACTTACTAGAAGCTAGATGAAAGTTGAGGTGAATAGAAGATGACAAATCTGGTGAGCATTTCGTTTTGCCTGCAAAAGCAGAATTAGTGTGTTGTTGGGTGTCCCACAATATGCAAGAAGAAAAGAGGCAGAATACATACAGTTTAAAGACAAAACATTTCACACCTCAGAGAAACATTTCACTGTGGCGTATACACAAAGAATGCTGAGAGATGAGGTAAAATAAAACAAACAAAACAAAAATGCAGTGCAGTGATTCAGATGGAAAATAGCACTCACCTGACACTGCACCCTGGGTGCACCTACCTTCAGCGCAGTTATTCCCAATCAACTAATGAGAAAAAGATAATATGACTTTCAGGTGTAGACAAGCCCTCTAGAGTCTTCTAATTTTGATTTTCCTAGTAATGTCTTCGCAGTTTTGTTTATTCCTTGTTTAGAAGTACTTCAGATGTTCACCTTGAGATGTTGCTTTTCTCCTCTACAGATCACGGTCTCGCTGTAACACCAGCAGTGGCAGTGAATCAGAAAATTCCAACAGAGAGCATCGGAAGAAGAGAAACAGGTGACCCTATATATTTTAGACTGAGACATGAAACATAAACAAATGGAGATGGGCTTTTCTGAGATAGACCTAGTAAGGAGGAGTCTAACATGATTTGTATGGGTGCAGTCCTCCTGAGGCAGCTTAAGGTCCTTTTTTGAATAAGAAGAGAGATAATGGCCAAATACATATACATCATAGGCGTATGCAGTGAATGCATACCCTCCTGTTGCTTGAGAAGAATGCATTAATGAACTGCAAAATCAAGTGTGGGGCACGTTTACAAAAGACTTGCAGTATTAATGCAAATAAAGTTGATTATGGTGATGACAAGATAGTCACAGCATATACTTCAAAACCTCAAAAATTTCAAGTGCAGAATTTTAGCAGAAAAAAAGCTTTTGCGGAGAGTAGTCAGAATACTTTAATGTATCTGAAACTTGGTGTTGTTTTTAAATGCATGCCTTTAATTGTGTAAATATTTTTATCTTCCAAAATGCAAAGTGTAGGCTTAAACCCAAAATGTGTACAGAATCAGCTTTTACTAGGACAACAGTAGTTAATATCAAGTGATGCTAGCAATTTTTGATTTTTATATTCTATTTTTCTTGTTGCTGATTTGAAAAAGTTAACACTGATTTATTTTAGCAAAAAAATTCCTTTAAAACTGCAACTTTCACGCTGCACTCGAGATAACAGCATTCAAGAGCTATTTCTGAAAACGTATTTTTAAAAAGCACATAGAATTTCATCATATTGCATAAATGGGGCATAAGAGAACTGTCACTGGACAAAAGAGGAGTTGTTTAAGGCAAATTTTCTAAGAAGCTGGCTGCACAAGCTGCCATAGTTTCCTGTTGTCCCGCATGCAGTACTGTGAGTGATAAATGATTTTCAGATACTTGGAAGCTCTTGGAAATAATTGTATGCTAGATAGTGCTGCAGAAGTTTGCAGTATGCCTTGCAGTAGTTAAAGAGATGCTAAAAAATCATTGTGATGTTCAAATGTGCGGGTATGAGGATAGCTGAGCCACGAGACTTCTTTGGAGTTCATTTAAATCAGAGCAAGTCTTGTGAGATACTCGGCTAACAATAACCTAGTGTGCATGGAAGATTTGTTTTCCAGTTGAGCTCTGAAGTTTGAATGAAATGCTGAGTATAGTTTCAGTGATCAGTAGGTAAATGGTATTTTGTATCCCTTTCTCTCAGAACACTCTTGCCAGGCTTTTTCTCTTGTGAAACTTCTTGTTCAGGGAGCTCCACAAGCAAGTGAAGGAAATTAGAGACTGACCACAAGAATGTTTTTAAGAGCTTCTTGCAGTATAAAGATTGAATTGTAAGGATTAGAGTAATGGTTATCATTTTCTGAAGAATAAAAGGGCCTTTACCAACCCTTCCTCACCTTGTGGAAAAGTGCTTAAAATGACAGAGAAAAAAATAAATTTGTATGGATTGTTTTTATGTTTTTCACATTTTCAGAAATGTGAGATACATTAGAAATGTTAATGTTGCAGCATCTCTTACTCTTAGGCGGTCACTTGAAAGCAAAGCAGATCAGAAGTCATTACCAGTGTTAAAGTAGACAAGTACTAAATGAGCTGGAGGTCTGAGACTTGTTCCTTGTCATCAGGTGCAGAAAAACCACGATGAACTTCTGCATTTTGTTAGCAGCCACAGCAGGAATATAATAAGCTGAAAGGGCACAGGCGCTGAGTAGCTTTCCTGCTAGCAGAGGTGAGCCAGCCCTAACAGGGTTAAATGGGACAATATAATGAGGCTTGTAACTGCTGTTACTCCAGTTTTACCTGTTGCTTAGATTACTACTAATTTATTTCCCGGTACAATAATCAAGTCCCTGGCACAAGCAGACACAAAATTGTATTGTTTATTGGAACAAAATAACTGAATACTCACATTACCCAAAAGAATCTGCTTCTGATCATAGAAGAGTAGAATTCAGTGTTCACATGAGAATAGATCACTGTGAACTATTCATCAGATGAAAGCAAATATCAGAGAAAAACAGAAGTGCAGATGAGAACTTCTGAAGGTAAAACACTGGAAAAAGGTTAGGGAGAAGCTCTTTACTTGATCTCAGTCTTTGAGATTTCACTCCGTCATATGAATGTTTTACCCCAAGCGGATATCCATACGAAATTAAGGAAAAACCTATGATGAGCATATTCCAATCATAGAAGAAACCTATTTGCTTTTTTTAATGCTGTGGTCAAAAACTATTGTGTGGATAAAAATAAATTAAACTAGTAGACAATGTGTACTGGAGCATAGTCTTCTACTTGACTATACTTAGAAGATCCATCTGATTAGAATCACAGAATGACTGAAGGGTTGAGGTTGGGAGGGACCTCTGGAGGTCATCTGGTCCAACCCCCCTGCTTAAGCAGGGCTACCTAGAGCCAGTTACCGTTGCCCAGGACCATTCCCACATGACTTTTGAGTATCTTCAAGGAGAGAGACTCCACCACCTTCCTAATCAACCTGTGCCAGTGCTCGGTCACCCTCAAACAAGTGTTTCCTGATGTTCAGAGAGAGCCTCCTGTGTTTTAGTGTGTGCCCACTGCCTCTGACTCCTGGGGTACACTGCTAATTAACTGGGCTCCACGCAGTCTTTGTGCTACTGATCACTATCCTCTGGGTGTGGCTGTTCAGCCAGTTTTCAGTGCACCTCACTGTTCATCCAGCCCCTTCAACAGCTTCTCTATGAGGATCTTGTGGGGAGACAGCATTGAAAGCCTTTGTGAAATCCAGGTAGACAATGTCCACTGCTCTCTCCTCATCTACCAAGCCAGTCATTTCATTGTAGAGTTTTCTTAAGTTGATAAATCATGACTTCCTCTAGGTCAATCTGTGCTGACTACTCCTGGTTGCTTTCTTGTCCTTCATGTGCCTGGATATGGTTTCCAGGATTAATAGCTCTATGGCCTTTCTGGAGATCGAGGTGAGACCGACCAGCCTGTAGTTCTCCAGGTCCTCCTTCTTGCCCTTCTTGAGCACATGAGTGACATTTGCATTCCTCTAGTCTTTGGGCACTTCTGCCAATTTCCATGATCATTCAAAGATTACTGAGAGAGGCCTTGCAATGACATCAACGAGCTCCCTCTGCACCCGTGGACCTCTGGACTTAGATATGTTCAGTTTGCTTAAGTCTTCCCTGACCTGACCCTCTTCCAGCAAGGTTATGTTTTCCTTGCTCCAGCCTTTTCCCCTGGTCTCTGGGGCCTGGGATTCCTGAAGGCTGGTCTTGCTAGTAAAGACCGAGGTGAAGAAGGCATTTAGTACCTCAGCCTTTTCCATGTCCTGTGTCACCAGGTTCCCTGCCTCAGTCAGCGGTGAACCCTATCCTTCGTTTTGTCACCTGTCTACCTATAGAAGCCCTTCTTGTTGCCTTTGATATCCATGGCCAGATTCAATTCCATTTGACCTTTGGCTTTCTCAACCTCATCCCTGCATTCTCAAGTAATGTCTCTGTATCTCTCCCACATTACCTGCCCCTGCTTCCACCTTCTGCATGCTTCCTTTTTGTGTTTGAATTTGGCCAGGAGCTCTTTATTTATCCATGCAGGCCTCCTGGCATTTTTGCCGTACTTCTACTTGCTGGGATGGACTTCTCTTGAGCTTGGAGATGATCCTTGAATATTAACCAGCTTTCTTGGGTCACCTTGCCTTCCAGGGCCTTACCACACTGGACTTTTCCAGGGAGACCTTTGAAGAGGCCAGAGCCTGCTCTCCTGAAGTACAGGGTTGTGATCTTATTTTTTGCCCTCCTCTCTACTTGCAGGGTCCTGAATTCCATCTCATGGTCACTGCAGCCAAGGCTGCCTTTGACCTTTACGTCCCCAATGAGCCCATCGTTGTTGTACACTGTACCTAAATGATAACTTTTCAGTGAAATATTTTGAATGAGAGTCCAAGAATTAAGTCTTTGGAGTTGCTTGTCTTAAGAGAATTTATCATTGCATAAAAGTAGCTTGCTATCTCACCACCTGAAATGGGGAAAAAACATCTCTAAGTCAACAGAGAAGTGATGATAGTCTTACGACTTTCCATTTTACCATCAAGATTTCTTGCAGACAATGCCTAATTTGCCACTGTGATAGCTATTAATCTCAACTGGGTTTACTTCACATTCCAGTAACAAGGATTCTTTTTCTATAAGACATAAATCAACTTGTTCCCTTGTGGGAGCAAAAAAATGAAAAGAATGAAGGGAAAGTTATAATGGACTTGGAGTACAAGGGCAACACTTTTTTGTCAAAAGTAAGTTTAAATAGAAATTTAGGTTTTGACTTAAATTTCTTTCCACTTTTTTGGGTTTTTTTTGTTCTCATCGTCATCGCTGTTGGCAAAGAGCTAAAGATTTTGCCCCAAAATTGTTATGATTTGATCACTGCATCTAAATAATGTATTTTGTGTAGAGATTGTGTTACATTGGTCATCCTTATTTAATTAATTTAATTTACGTTAAATTTGAGCGTAATACCTCTCATCTGCAAAATGAATGCTTTATTGCTTCGTTCTGCTGTGGTACAACAGTACTTTGAGTGTGCTGACACTGCTTGTTTTAATAGCTGCGATGCAACTTTATATATTTAGATTTTTGGTGTTTTGCTCAAATTAAACCGATAACTAACAATAATGAACACTGTTGTGTGTTATAACAAGTAGAAGAAAAGAGGCGGAGTGGAAATATCACAGAATCACAGAATCATTAAGATTGTAGAAGACCAAAAAAGGACCATCAAGTCCCACCATGAACCCAACACCACCATGCCCACTAAACCATATCCCGAAGTGCCACGTCCACACATTTTTTGAACACTTCCAGTGATGGTGACTCTACCACCTCCCTGGGCAGCCTGTTCCAATGCCTGACCACTCCATAAAGAAATTTTTCCTAATACCCAGTCTAAAGCTCCCCTGGAGCAACTTGAGGCCATTTCCTCTCATCCTATCACTAGTTACTTGGGAGAAGAGACCAACACCCACGTCGCCACAACCCCCTTGCAGGTAGTTGTAGAGAGCGATAAGGTCTCCCCTCAGCCTCCTTCTCCAGACTGAGCAACCCCAGTTCCCTCAGCCGCTCCTCATAAGACTTGCTCTCCAGACCCCTCACCAGCTTTGTTGCCCTTCTCTGGACATGCCCCAGCACCTTAATGTCCTTCTTGTAGTGAGGGGCCCAAAACTGAACACAGTATTCAAGGTGCGGCCTCACCAGTGCTGAGTCCAGGGCCACGATCACTTCCCTACTCCTGCTGGCCACACTATTTCTGATACAGGCCAGGATGCTGTTGGCCTTCTTGGCCACCTGGGAACACTGCTGGCTCATGTTCAGCCAGCTGTCAGCCAGCACCCCCAGGTCCTTTTCCACCGGGCTGCTCTCCAGCCACTCCACCCCAAACCTGTAGCATTGCATGGGGTTGTTGTGACCCAAGTGCAGGACGCGGCACTTGGCCTTATTAAACCTTATACAGTTGACCTTGCCCCATCAATCCAGCCTGTCCAGATCCCTCTGCAGAGCCCTTCTACCCTCCAGAAGATCAACACTCCCATCCAGCTTGGTGTCATCTGCAAACTTACTGAGGGAGCACTCGATCCCCTCATCCAGATCATCGATAAAGATATTGAACAAGACCGGCCCCAGAACCGAGCCCTGGGGAACACCGCTTGTGACCGGCTGCCAGCCAGACTTAACGCCATTCACCACAACTCTCTGGGCTCAGCCATCCAGCCAGTTCTTTACCCAGAGAAGAGTAAACCTGTCTAAGCCATGAGCCGCCAGTTTCTGCAGGAGAATGCTGTGGGAGACGCTGTCAAAGGCTTTAGTAAAAGTCCAGAAAACACCCACAGCCTTTCCCTCCTCCACTAGGCGGGTCACCTGGTCATAGAAGGAGATCAGGTTGGCCAAGCAGGATCTGCCTTTCATGAACCTGTGCTGGCTGGTCCTGATCCCTTGGTTGTCCTGCACATGCCCTGGGAGCACCCTCAAGATGAACTGCTCCATAATCTTCCCCAGTACTGAGGTCAGGCTGACAGGCCTGTAGTTCCTGGGATCCTCCTTCTGGCCTTTCTTGCAGATGGGCGTCACCTTGGCAAGCCTCCAGTCTTCTGGGACCTCCCCTGTTAACCAGGACTGCTGATAAGTGATGGAGAGTGGCTTGGCAAGCTCCTCTGTCAGCTCCCTCAGTACTCTTGGGTGGATCCCATGAGGCCCCATAGACTTGTGGGTGTCCAGGTGGCTTAACATGTCCTTAACTGCTTCCTCCTGGATTATGGGCAGGTTATTGTGCTCTCCATCCCCATCTTCTGGCTCAGGGGGCTGAATACCCTGTGGATACCTGGACTGGCTATTAAAGACTGAGGCAAGGAAGGCATTAAGTACCTCAGCCTTGTCCTCATCCTTGGAGACAATGTTCCCCGCCATATCCAGTAAGGGATGGAGATTCTCCTTGCCTTTCTTTTTATTGTTAATATATTTTTAGAAGCATTTTTTGTTATCCTTTATGAGTGCGGCCAGATTGAGCTCCAGCTGGGCTTTTGCCTTTCTAATTTTGTCCCTGCTTGACCTAACAAGACCCTTGTACTCTTCGTGAGTTGCCTGCCCCTTCTTCCAGAGGTGATAAACTCCCTTTTTGCCGAGTCCCAGAAAAATCTCCCTGTTCAGCCAGGCCGGTCGCCTTCCCCGCCAGCTCTTCTTACAGCACATGGGGACCGCCTGCTCCTGCGCCTTTAAGATTTCCTTCTTGAAGACTGTCCAGCCTTCCTGGACCCTTTTGCCCTTCAGGACTGTCTCCCAAGGGACTCTCTCAACCAGTGACCTGAACAGGCCAAAGTCTGCCCTCCGGAAGTCCATGGTAGCAGTGTTGCTGATGCCCCTCCTTACTTCACTCAGCGTCGAGAATTCTATCATGTCGTGGTCGCTAAGCCCAAGACAGCCTCCGACCACCACATCTCCCACCAGTCCTTCTCTGTTTGTAAACAGCAGGTCCAGCAAGGCACCTCCCCTGGTGGGCTCACTCACCAGCTGTGTCAGGAAGTTATCCTCCACACACTCCAGGAACCTTCTAGACTGTTTCCTCGCTGCTGTGTTGTACTTGCAGCAGATGTCTGGTAGATTGAAGTTCCCTACAAGAACAAGGGCCAGCGATTGTGAGACTTCTGCCAGTTGCTGATAGAATGTTTCATATTAAGCACTTGGAGATAGATTAATGCATTGCTAAGGACTTTCCTTGCCACGCAGCAGTATGTGCTAATCTACTAGATTAGTAGAATGGACCAGAGCAGAAATGATGTGTTTACTCCTTTAATGAGAGGTCATTCGTGGTCAGTGTGGAAATGTGGCTTCAAATAAGGAGGTGCAGGATCCCATATGCTCTTTGCCAGGGTATGGACCTTATGCTCTGCTGTGTTGCGTGGGTTGCCTGAGAAGAATAAGTAGCTCTCAATTATTTTATGGCAAGCATCCGAATGCCTCCTTCAGAGCACAGCTGTCTACTTGACCTGTTAGGAGTTGTTGTTTGAGACAGGTGGGGCAAGGTACTGGCAAGCGAGCAGCCCACCACCCACAGCAGCAGCACTGGTCTGGCAGACGTATGTCTTCTTTTTGTGCAAGTGACTGCTGTATGTGCATGGCCGTTGATAGTGTTTATACTATGTGGGATGACTGCTGTCTCTACAAAGTGGATTATTTGGGATGAAAATCACAATTCATTAGTTGTTGCTGTGTGAGCTCTTCTACGAAATCCTTAGACAGAAGTTTATGTTAATCTCTGTCACCAGATTACAGGTTTAAAAATACTTGCTTAGAAATCAAAACCTGATGTTGCAGTCTTCTCTAGATGCTCAGTGCCATTTGGTAGAGTTGTGGCTGTTTACAGTAGTTGGGGATCCAGCTCAAAACTCATTACACATGTGAGAGATCTGATCAAAGGAAAAGCAGCAGCCTGCATAGCCAGTTTAGCATGATGCAGTTCAAAACTCAAGGAGAAAAGTAAATCTGTAGTGAGGAGCAACAACAACATGCTTTGCATTTCGTATCAGTCATGTCTCCAGTGTAATCCCTTTATCTCTGTTGGCTTGTTTGTTTTACCTGTCAGTCTTTCCTTTTTTTGCTAATCTCCTCTGGTTTCTTCATTATGCCAGTCATACCGTCCTATCAGAGAACCCACTCTTGGAGTGAAACTTTCCAGGGTTCTTTCCAAATCCCTGCTGAATTTTGAATTCACTGCTGTGACCAAGCATATCTATTTCTTCCACCTTAGCATTTCTTCACCGCACTCATATTTGCAACCCCAACTGTGAAGCATCTGTAGAGCTTTGAATGGCCAAACACTGACATGCTGGTTGCCCTGGCTGGTTGTATCATCATAGACTTACTTCAGCCTGCTGACAAATTTATAGGATTTGGTTTAATCTGTACTACGGTCCAATAATGGATTCATGAATTTATTAAAAAAAAAAAAAGGAATAAAAGGCATATCATGTAATTTAGAAGCGCACAAATAGAGACAGGGCCCAAAGCCACAGGGGTCAGTGCAGAAAGGGCTGACAATGGCAGGATTATATGGGGCAGCTGGAGAGATCTGCATGTGTCCTGGCCTTTGTTGCAGGTCAGGGTGAAGGGATCACTTCCTCTGAGCAGGAACCCACCCAGGGTATCCCTGGGGGATTTTCCCTGGATCATAGGAAGGCACGTGCTGCAAAAAAGTATTCGGAGAAGCTGTAGTAGTACAGCCTTGTATCACGATGTTGGGCTTAGGCTTCCTGTAGATGAGGTGGACTTGACTACTTAAGCAGGAAGAGAATTCTGGATGTTTGGCTTGGTCTGAGGAGACAAACTGAATTCAAGTTGTAGTCCTGTTTTTAAAGGGTCATCTTATTTTCGGCTGTCGCTGTTTCTAAATAGGAAATCAGTGAGTTTTCTTTGATACAGATTCTTACATTTTAATGTAGTTTGGGAACACTATTTAAAATTTAGCAAGATAAAAAGTTAAGGTATTGCATTGCAGGAGGTGAATGTCTGCGGGGGAAGAAATATCTCGATGCTTCTCAGAGCATCCTATGCCAGAGACCTCAGACTAAACTCCCAGTACTTCTTTTGCAGATTACGGCAAGAGAATGACATGGTTGACTCGGCTCCTCAGTGGGAAGCTGTACTACGGCGACAAAAGGAGAAAAACCAGGCAGACCCAAACTACCGGCGATCCCGGCACAGATCTCGATCGTATGTAACCCTTGACCTCTTCGGTGGGAAAATTAAGGCGGCTGTAGCATGTTAAAAAGCAGGAGGAGTATCTCCAGTGTGGTGGTGGCTCTCGGCTGCTGAGGAACAGAGACTTTCACGTGGCGCGTTCTCACATTAGCAGATGTGTCTTTGTGGTCAAACTCCCGTCGTATAGTGATTTGAATTTCAGAGCATAAATAACACAGGAACAGCTCTGTAAGAGGGTTTGTCAGGAACTCTCTCCGTCATCTCGGAGGAGTCCTGGATGGTGTTGTGCCTTATTGGACGTTAGTTCTGTAATGAGGACAGTGATTCCTCTGTTCTGAGCAGCATGTCTGTGAAAATATTCAGATTTTGTGTGATAGGTGCAGGCATTTTTGTGAAATGCGTGCACACTTGTTTCATCATATAATGTCTGCGGTATTGTCCCAGATGAGACCAGCTACTGATGGCTCCATGTCAAATTACCATTGGCATGCAGCAGCCAGTGATTTATTGCATCCTGATGTCAGGATTTCCATGACGGAGCGGTGCTGCCAGGCAGTGCTGTTCCTGCTGACAGCTGGTGAAGTTGTCAGCTTCTGAAATTAATTTTCTCAAGCTAATGAAAACGCTGATTTCTTTTAATTTATGTTGTTCTTTTAATGGCACGTTTTGGGGGTGTAGCCACACTGTCTTGTATTGTGTTTCTGTCCAGCCTCATCTGCCACCCAAGCAACCACCCAAAGCAGCGCCAGAATCGGCGTGTCTGGAGGGCAGGGCAGGGCAAGGCAGGGCCAGGGATGTTGGAGAGTGCCAGGAGAGCAGCTCTGAGGCACTGGGAGAGGAGGCAGGAGAGAGCAGTCTTTTAAACTGTACCCCCACCCTCACTGCGAGGCTAAAATGGATGAGTTGTCCGGTCCTGGTGCTGGTGGTGTAACGTGTGACCTCTGATTACATAGAGACTTCCCGTTAATGTCATATCTTAAATTTCCCTTTCACATTCAGGTTTGCTGCATAGTGCCTTGGATGATTATTTCATTGGCAGCAACTGAAACCGTAATCCGCACGCAAGTTTCCAGTATTAAAATCCACCTGAGTTCTGTTTTCAGTCGCCTGTGTTGCTAGAACTCATTTCTGTCTCCAGTTTCATAGTGCGCAGTTTTCATTCTTTTATGAGAAACAGAATTTGCCATTAAAATTCCAAATGCTGGAATTTCTACTTTAACTAGCTTTGTACGGACTTGTTCACTTTCAGCTGCACAAAAGTCAAATGTTATTAGGTGTAATTATACAATGATATATTACTAAAAATCAGGAATATTAAAGCTAACTTGTGTGGAATCCACAAAATATAGGTGATTAAGTTTGATTTACCTTTTTTTTTTACTATATACAGAAAGTGCTGTAAACTAGGAAATGTACTCGGTTAATAAAGGTTAGATCAAATTTATAGCCAACTTTTCTTTTTTCCTATAGGCCAAGTAAATTTCATTCCTTGGACAGCGCGGGCTCCCTCTTGTGGCTAGCGTAACATCGAATGGCTTTTATTTTCCAGAACAGTGGCATTGAGTTATATTTTATTTAAACTACTATTAGAAAAAAACCGTAAATGTGTAGCATCTTACTTAATAACGAAAGGTCCCAGAGGAAGCAAAGAAATAAGGAAATCCTGGAGATTGTGTGTGGCTTCTCATTTCTTTTCCCTGTTGTGTTAGTGATGAATATATCCCTCCTTTTTGTCTCACTCTTCAGTTTAAAAAAACAAAAAAACCGATATAAGCCCAAACCTCCCAAGTATGGCAGAGATCCTTAATATATGCAGGTAGCAACTAAAAAAACTAAAATGGGAATTCCTTTCAAAGTGCTTTAAAAAATGTTTAGTAAAAGGCACTTAACTGTTAACCTGCAGTAGCTTATAAGAGCATTTATTTAATTTAGGTTAGCTCAGCTGTTTGCTTATGTGACTGGATGTGGGTCAGAGGGAAGTGTTGCCCTAGGGTGTAGGATATCGTTGTTTTTTGTTTTTAAATCTGGCCATATGGTCATTTCAATTTGCACATTTAACGATTGATACAAAACCTGCATTTTGGTAGTACAGGTAAGTCTCTCACCTTAAGTTCCTTACTGCAGTCAGCTTAACTAGAGGTTCACTTTGGCAGCGTGAAGTAATGGAATATTTGTTACTGTGCCTGGCACAGTGTATTTCATTTGTTTGATAACGGGTAATATTAATCATTGGTAGTGGTGGGGTGGTGTCTCCTTGGTCTCAGGAATAAAAATATTTGACAAGAATTTGACCTTTCTTTCTCCTAAAGGTATCAGCAAATAGAGAGAGCTCCCAATTCTAGTTCTACAGGGTTTATTTTCAAGAGTTCGTGTAAAACATCTGTGTAGCCACAGGGCTTTTTTTAATTAAGAAGAATGGCCATTAAAATTCCATAGCTATTTAAATTTACCATTCGTGACTCAAACTGAAATATTAATAAGAGTGCAGATGCAGACACAAAAAATAATGTAGGGCTTATTAATGTTTAGAGTTGTTCAAGCTTGTGAAAACAAAATAAAAATAAACAAAAAAACCCCTGGAGACTCATCACTTACTGGGAATTCCCATTAGGTTTCGTGTGCATTAGAGGATCTGACTAGTGTACAAATTGTCCAGAAGCTATTGATTCGGGTACTGCAATAGGACAATCTGAGTACACATTATACGTCAAAACTGTGAGTTCTAAAATAGTTCATGGTAAAAAGATTAAAACAAAGTGAAAGACGGATTGTAATCTGGCTTTAAAAGATTTAACAGAAGGATTGCTTTGTTGTGGGCTGTTAAGAACTATACAAACATGGATTTCTTATGCAGTATATGCAATACCCACATTTCACCCTAACAAGACATTCCTTTTTGGAAACTTTTCTTCATTTTGCCATCAAAGGAAGCAGGAACAGGCCTTTGGAAGAAAAATGCTTTTATTAAGATACTTTATCTGTATCTTATTTCTGGATATTCTTTTGTGGGGAGTTAACTTAAGTAAAAGCTGTGAGGTTATCCCAGTATGGTAAACTTCTTAAACGCATGGAAAATAACTAATGTCAAGATGGGAATTCATAAAAGCAGTTGGCTCAGAGGAATCATTGTGTTTAGCCCTTTTCCTTTTTCTTTTTTTTTTTTCCCCACGGGGTGCCATAGTGCTAAACTGGTATTGTACTGCAGTGGCTTCCTTATTAGGTGTAGTTGCAGGGGTGGAAGGAGGGAGAATGGCAGAGATCACAGAATTAAATGCCTGGAGTTGGCCACAGAAAGCAGCAGGCGCAGTTCCTAGAAGATGGAGAAATTAAGATGATTTCTTATTTAACCGCTCTCTTTCCACACTGCCCCACAAATTAATGTTTCTTACTGTAGCTGAGGCTTCACATGATGTTTGGTGATACCTGAGACGTAAGGCCACATCCTGAACTGTTGTATTTCTATGAATAAGTAAAAGCCATGAGCTGCTCAGATGGGTCAGTGAGGTGCACAATACCCTGCTTTGTGGGGATCCTGGGTTTGGGAGCAACCTTCAGGCTTTGCTTCCTCAGGCAAACTAGGGCTTGTAAGCATTACAAAGCCTCCCTGGAGAAGCTGGCATTTTTCAGGGAGCTTTCACATTCCCCACTGCCTGATTATGCAGCCTCAGAAGAGGATGCCTATCTTCCCAGCCCCAGGCTGAATGCAGGGTTTGCAGCTGTTAATTTTGTGAGCAGGGGGTTGCATGGTAGGAAAAAATCAATTCAAAACTGAGGGGTGGAAAAGGCTATTAAATGCCGCTGCATACCGAGCTACTGCATCAGGGAGTTAAAAACAGCATGGACAGATGTAAGAAGGAGAGAAGAAGAAGTAAATGAAAGAAGGGCGAAGGAGAGATAGGAAAAGTGAAAATTGGAGAAAAATAAATGCATTACAGTAAACACAAACACAGAAAGCCACAAAAAGCGCTGAACACTGAGAAAAATTGGACTGGAAGCTGCTTGTGGCTGTAGCTGTTGCCGTCACGAGGACCTGAGCAGTTGGAACAGACAGCAGAGCAGTCCATCAAAGGTGGGAATCGTCTGGGGCATCTGTGTCACGCTGCCTGGAAAAGCATTGCCACCTTGGAGCCCGAGAAGGTTACGCGTTGGTTCATATTAGTCCCACCAGGGAGTCACAAATGTAAGGTTGTTTCTCACCCATCTGTCTCTCTCTGGTATTTATGAAGCAGTGAACTAGTGTCTCCCAGTACTTCTGCACCTGTAAAGTCTGAAAAAAAAATACCCAAACCCCGAAACATTACCATCCTTAAATAATCTGCCTTTACACCAACTATAAAACATTTACCGCAATATAGAAGTCTCTGAATGTAGTTCTCAGGGTGAAGGCTGGACATGAGCCACAGTAACAGTGAAATAAGAAAACAGTGAAACTGTTAGTGCTAGAGAGCAGTTTGGAATTACTTCTGATGCAGCTCTGTCAGTGGGCAAGGGAGAGCGGATTTAACAGATGCTAAAACGCAGAACTCTGCTGTCCTCCTTGATCTTCATTTAAATTTGGATTATATCGCTCCAGAAGCATCTTTGAATATGGTAGGCCCTTTTGTTTAAGGAAAAAAAGCAAGCCGTATGATCTGATGATGTAAGACTCAATCTCTGAAAGACTGTGACGTCAGTGGGAGCATTTATGCATGCCGAATCTGTCTAAAAGTTGCGTCCCTCACATCTCAGATGGTATAGAATAGTCTAGTTATTGACACTGAGTTTATATAATCCCCATGAAAAGAGTTATCTCACCTCTCCATGCAACTGTAGTCCTTGCCACTGTGTAAAATGCTTATTTAATCTATTATGCTGCAAAGGTTTTGGTGAATTCTAGGTGCAACTTCAGCAGCAGCGGTGATTTTGCACTAACCCTTCAATAAAATAGGATAAGAAAAAAATAAAGGGGATCCAGTTTGGAGATTGTATCTTCTGTAATTCAGTTGAAAAGGTGAGGCATGCCATTCAGGCTTGCTTTACATCTTGCTTTATGTCTGCAACAGGGAATTTACAATTTTGGCCAAGTACTTTCTTTGTGAATTAAATGCTTGCTGAAATATTTGTGTACATGGTTGCTAGTTTGGTTTGTTCGTCGTTGGTTTTTTTGCCCTGGACATCACAGAGGTAAATGAAGTGAGCAGAAACCGTTCTTGGAAATGACCAGGCGGTGAGGGGCTGTGCTGTGACCACAGTTGAGCAATGGGTCCTCTTTACTGGTCCTTACTGGGAACAGGCAGAGTCTACTGGTGTGTCAGCCTGGCATGGCCTGTCCCTCCTCTTGCCGACGGAGGTCTCTGTGGGCCACAGGGCACTTCTGAGGGCCTTGTACAAAGATGTTATTCCAAAACACATTGTCCCATTGACAAGGGGTGGCAGTAGCCGGGCACCAATTTGGCTTGGGAAATTCTGCTGCTGTTTATATTTTATGCATACTCTTGGCTAGTGGAAAAGGAATTGTGATTGAGAGCCTGTCATTCAAGAAATGACTTTTCAATTGAAATAAAGTGATGAAGTTTAATGCATTTTCTGAGAAAACAAACCTTAAAATTGCAGTCACTGGTGGATTACATTTACCATGATTTCTGTGCAGGGTCTGTGCCGTTAAAAGTTCTGCCTTTGTTGTCTTTGTTGGTATTTGTAGGAGAAGCCCAGATGTACAAGCTAAAGAAGAACTGTGGAAACATATTCAGTGAGTACGGTGCTTGTAGGGTCTGAGTGACTGCTTGGTTTGCCTCTAATGTACTTACTCACACCCCCTGCTGTAAGGCATTACGTTCTGATTTAGTTATGTGCCACAGTAAATTATGCGGGTATTAATGACCTGTTATGTGTAGAAGATACTGCAGATCGCTGAACGTACTGAATACAAATGCCCATTGTATGTAGATGAATTATTAAAGAAGAATACAGCATTACAGAGATTTATTCCTCTGGGGCTTCCAAAATGTCCTTGTTTGTAATACTGATGCTTTTAGGGTGAGGCCCCACATGCTGTAGAGCTACCAGTTAGGAAGATAGCTATTCCAAAGCATTATTTGATGTTCAGTATACACAACGTTCATATATATTGTGAAGCAACAAGATCAGATTTGCAGGGAGGTGAGAGAAAGGTGGAACAGGATGTGACACGCAGGTGAAGCAATCGAGGTAAAGCTAGACACATTTCTTAATAGGTTCCTTATTTTGATGTCAAGATAGCTTCAGGGCTGACAACAGCTTGTTTCAGTAAATCTTTTCAGCCTAATACAATAAAAATAAGAACGGTTTTGCAGTTGGTAGCTACTGTTACATCTTTTACTCTGCCTAATCCTTTCCAGGAAGGAGCTTGTGGATCCATCTGGCCTGTCTGAGGAGCAACTGAAAGAAATTCCATATACTAAAATAGAGTGAGTTTATGTCAGGATTTTTCTTTGTGAATATAAAAGCCCACTTTTCTTATTTTACTGTGGACTCTGTTATACTGAAATGGGAGTGGGTTTACACATAATCTCCAGGCTTTTATCTATTCCAAATGCTCATCTAGGATTGGTTGGGTGAGGATACTTAATAATTTTAAAATCTAGTATTTTCTCTTTCCAAAATGCAAAAAAAATCATCTTCATCTCTCTCTCCCCCCCACATACTCTTGAATCTGCCGGATGTCTGTATGTTCTGTGCGTCTCCCTATGCCATCCATCTGTTTTATGTTACACACTACAGAATCAGCGACAACAGAATGCAAACAAGCAAATCCATTTATTTCCTAAATGTCTGCTTCCTTTTAAATTTTTATTCCAATCATCTAAGGCGCTGTTTGACCTGTTCAACCCCTTTCCTTGCTTGTCATGGGCAGCTGCTAGGGCATTAACTATTTCCTGAAGAATGGACATTATTTCACTGTGATGATTGCCAATTTGGGATGCCATGTGTCAGCGCAGGCAGCTGCATGTGGCAGAAATGGGATCCCGGTTTGCATTATAATGTGCTTCCACAACACTGCTGAACAGAAAAGGCTGATATTAAAGCTGTATATATTAACGCATTCTTTATTAAATAGTTTCATTCTCAAATGTGGGCATGCCCGTTTGTCACCTTTCCACTTTTGAAGCATCGAATTTCAAGTACAGACTTCTGAAGAAAAGCATCAGCCTTTTAAATTCAGCCAGTGCAAGAAGCCACTTTATTAAGAAATTGGGAGGGTGTCTCAGTCTGCAGCTGAGTTTATGTTTTTGTGCTGAAGACCTGGTTTGGTAACTTACCATTGTGAATTCTGCATCTCTCTTAGGACTCAAGGCGACCCGATCCGCATTAGGCATTCACATTCCCCTCGAAGCTACCGTCAGTATCGGCGGTCCCAGTGCTCTGACGGTGAAAGATCTGTCCTGTCTGAAGTGAAGTACGTGAATGTGGTGATGAGCAATGGACTGGTTTAGTGCAGCCCAGAAGTTGTTCAAAGATCATGGTTACATTAGAATTGGCATAAACGTGGTTGGTTGCTGGTGTAGGATTTAGGCAACGCTCTGAATAGTAGGTCTTCGGAACTAAATGACTCAAGTACAAAAACATTTCTGGTCTATTTTGGGCCACAGAGGCTTGCTTGATCTACTCAGAAGGGTGAAATACTGAAAAAGCCAAAATAAACCTGTATTGCTCTTCAGTGGCAGGTCATGAAGTTGGCTAAGGTATGAGAAGTCATGAATTGCTTTCCAGATACCCTTCATCCTTAACAGAGTTAAGATGTCATCTGTATTAACTCTGTGTCGTTTGTTTCATGGGAACTGTAGTCCAACCCTCTTCAGCAATGGGTGTATCAGTCTTTCCTAGAAGACTGATTTGTAAAGGATGTACTTACGAATGTGCTTACGACAGCCCTGTTCTCAGTTTTATTAAGCCCTTAAATATAAAAGCAGTCCCCTGATGATATCATCCACTTGGGACGCTAGTGTTAGCTGGATGGCACCCTGAAGAAGGTGTGGCACACCCACAATTTCAGGTGAGACTCATGTTGCATGAAGTTGGGTTGCTGCTATAGACCACGAGGAGACGGGTCCCTTGAGAAGGGACGGGGTGACCTATGCCCCAAAGGTGCCCACTGACTACTGAGGATCAGCACGATAGCTTTTGGATGTCTGAGGACAGGTGATAAGCCTTTTGGATTTTGCCTTTCAGATCTATGTAGCTCTCTGGGTCAGTTTCATTATTCTTCCTGTGCACAGTTATAGATTACTTCATTATAGCAATTTCCATTCTGTAATATCGTAATTCCAGTGCGAAAACTGATCTGGTGCCTCCACTGCCTGTTACACGATCTTCAGATGCTAGAGGTCCCAGCGTCCAATTGATTCAACAGGTAAGCAATTGTGCCTCCTTTGCAATTTTCATTTTTGGAGGGAATAGGGAAACTACTGCTTTATTTAAACTAGATCTTTGTTTTCCAGTTAAGATTAAGGCTGGCTGAGATTTTTGCAGCAGCAGTGTGACTTGAAATTTTACATTTTGCAGCCTGACTACTTTGTTTATATTTCCAAATATATGTAGTTTTGTAGGACATGCCCCTGCGAACACCTGCTGCTGCTAGTGGAGAACTCTTTCCCAGTTTGTGTTTGATGCTTCCTTAAGATGATACTCTGTTCTCCACAGGAGAAGAATCAACTTTCACAGTTTCTTAGAATATGCAAGTGTGCTTAGGATGCAGTTGTAATCACAACCTACTATCATTTATTTGCCTCATCTTAGAGCTTTTTTAAAGAGTTTTGTTGCTTGGGGCTTGAAACATTGCCTTTTTTTCTTTTTTTTTTTCTCCACATGCTGAATAGTTTTTTACATTATTCAAATCTAAAAATGATAGAACTTGTCTTTTTAAATGTAATCACTGGCTTTCATCTTAAATTATGGTACTATATCTCTCAGCTTTGATAGTTTTATTAAGCTCAAAATGTGACAAGCAAGTGATATTTAAAAAGCACTTGCAGGTCTGTTGTACAAGCACACAAAAGGAAAACCAAAACATGGAAGACAGAATTCCAGACACATTTCTCCCTAACTTCCCACACCAGTCCCCATGTCTGTTAATCTGGCATGTTTTGGCATACCAAAACTGCATGCTGATACTGTATGTAGTCCAGAAACGGCACAGAATTACAACCAGCAAAACATGTTATATTTTGTCTTATAACCAGTCAGAGTAACTTGAGCTTGAACAATTTTAAAACAGTAAACAGATACTTTTCACTTTTAAGGCTAGCTAACAGACCACCTGTTCTTTGATAGGAATTAAGTTCAAGGATATTTGTATTCTTGCATATGATGGAAATTGAAAAAGATGAGCTGTCCTTGATGTTTCTGTAAGGACTTGCTCCAGCAGTGAAGGGCAAGTTGGTATACTTAAGGCTAAACGTATTTACCTGCTTTGTAGAAATAGGTAACTTGTGTGATTGAGTCCTGTTCAAAATTCACATTGTCTTGTTTCCATTTTTACCTAATAAAATGTGGCTTCAATTCATGCCCGGGAAGGAATTAATATTACAATGTTCACTGTCCACAAACACCTCTGTTGTCCCTCTGCGCCAGACCCCCTCACAACAGTGGCCATTAATTCCTTGTGAGCGCTTGCTTGCAGTGTTTTGCTAAATATCAAATAATTAGTGGCATTTCCTGAATAGGGAATATGAACCCAAATAGCACAGAGGGGCAGCAGCTGGCAGGGGAGAGAGGAGACAAGAGGGGGAAGAAGTTCTGTTTGATCAAATACATGTAGAGACTTTAATATTCCTGGTGTGTGTGTTTGTGTGTGTGTGTATATATACATTATATATATATATAAAAATATATACAAAAATTGCTGTAGCCTAAGGCTGTCATAGCAGCTGTTACCAAAACACAGTATTTAAAATCTGCTAAATTAAAACATTTCGACAACATGTTTTAATTTGTTCCCTTCAGAGACAGAATGGATCTAAAGACAGCCTAATAGAAGAAACATCTCAGCTATCCACTAACAACGTTGATGGAAAATCCACCACTAAGATCATAAAAACTGTACAGGCGTCACGCTTCAAGGTGGAGACTTGACTGCCGTAACTGAAGATGGTGAATGGATTTTATTCTTCGGAAACTGAGAATTTGTGTGTGTGTGCAAAGGAAGGAACTGAAGTCGACACGGTAGCAATTTCTTCAGGACACTCAGAAGCGCAATCTGCTTGCTGGGAAGGCCAAGCAATGCTTTTATCACCAACACCATGCCAGTGGCATGACTGATTGAGGAGAAGCTGCCTAATTAGACAACCAAAAAGAAAAGTCGTGGTAAAACTGAATGACCAGCAGTTACATTTCCAAAAAATGAACAAAAAAAATTGCTGCAACATAGCCTGTTTCCAAAAAATGACTGTTAACTGACATGATCAGGACCAGATGCTTCAAGAGAAGCAAAATAGTCATATTTTTGGCCAATTGTGCAATACAGTGTGATATGGGGAGAATTATCTTCACAATTTTATATGGGGATCAACTTGTGTCCTGAGACATAAGGACTGATAGCTCTTACAAGGTTTATTTTAGCCTAGCACAGATGCTTGTGTTGATAATACAAATGTTGGCTCAACCCGTTTTAGCTCAAAAATAATGGACTCTGCAACACCCTGTAGCAGCGAGTTCCAGAGGTGATACACTTACTTTCCTTTGGCAGTTTTAAGTGTTCTCAATTTTGAAAGCCCTTTTATGTAGAGGGACTATCTAACTGAACATTCCATACCACAGAAGTGTATCTATCACCTTACAGTAAACCACACTGGAAAGAAACTGGAGAATATGTACTGACCCACTGTATTAAGACTGCTTAGCAGGGCACTTAAGTACTGGTTAAATGAAACTTGTAGAGTAGGATTTAAGACAGCTAGCAAATAGCCTTTTTTTTAATTTTAACTAGATTAGCAAAGTCTGCCTTAATCTCTTTTCATATGAAATAATTGATGCTAGTACCTTCCGATACTTTTCTCTGAGCCATTTCTACTATGTTAAAATGTCAAAGGCAGTATTTCAAGTATGATAATTGCAATTTTTTTCTATTGTCACGGTAGGAATAGTAAGTTTTAATGATGCTGCACATTGAGTGGGTTATCTTCTAGTATGTATGAAGTGATGCCTAGCTCTTCTCCTGTCCTATCACTTCATACCAATAGCTGAAGTCATTCCTCTGCCTCCTGTTTGTCTACAGTCAGTACATGGATGAGCCTTCTGGCGTTGCTGACTGATTTACTCAGAAGCTTAGTAAAATCTTTGTGTTGTGAATGTAACTCTTGCTAAGTGGAATCCCCAAACTAAATAGTGAATTTATTCAAGAACATTGGAAATGGCTGTAGTAGTTCATGTGCTTTTTTACATCCGTCCTCACTTAAACTCAGTCCCCGCTGCCTTCAGTGACTGGCAGTGATGCTGTGTCTTCCACCCCTCGCAACACATACGAGGGGACTGGAGGCCCGTCAGAAAAGCAATATTGTTTGAGAACTGGAGTGAGCGTAAGGCATCTCAGTTATGCTTTACAAGAGGCACGGGATTATGGATACACATTTTAGATAACAAAGGTGAGAAGTGAAACCTTGTACGATGTGTTTCATTTTCCACTTAGTTTTTTTGATTCTTCATGGTTTCACAATCTGAGGTGGTCAGGTGGATGCTGCTAGCCAGGGTGGCAGCCATACAGTTTGTATATTCCTGTCACAGTTTGGATTGGTCTGCAGGTTGGGAGATGCTGCATCGTGCCAAGGCAGGCAGATTCACTTCGTAAATATTTTTCTTTGATCACTTGTTTTCGACAGCTCTGCTTCTTCAGTCTCAGTGAACAAAAGGAAAGAGCTTAGAACCTCGCTGTGGTAAAAATACTGTTTTCCTGGAGGTTCTTCAGCATATTCTAAATTTACTATGGATTTCATCCTAGGACATTGTTGGGCTTGGCTCAAAGTATTTGCCTAAATTGTTTCATAAGTCTGTTAAATGGTTTCATTGTCACTGCTCCAATTTAAAGTGATTCTTCAGGATCTATTTATGACTTTGTGTAGGATTCTCACAAGCACCAGTTAAAAAAAACAAACCAAACAAAAAAAAGGCAAAAAACCTCCAAAACACACACAAAAAAATCACTGTGGCAAAGACGTGTGGTGATACAGATTAATGTAGAGCATCAGAGTCTTTTGGAAGACTACTGAAATACAACAAACCATACAAGAACTGCTTACAGTGTCTGCAATGAAAGCCACTCATTTTTTCAAGAACGTGTCCCACACTGGAGCATTATGCACTTGCTTGTAGTTTGTTGCTTTCTAAATCATTACCATCATTCTACATTCCTTACTCAGGCACAGGCAAGTAGAACATATCTACTACTTTAGGAGGATTTGTGTTATTATTGAGAATTACCTGTACATAGTGTCTGTATCTTGCCGATCCTCAAAATACCGATCAAGAAAAAAATTATTTCTAAGGTTTATGTCCAACCTCATGTTTTCCTGTATGTCATCTGCCCGTGGGCTTTTTTCTGTTGTTGCTGCATACCATCAGCCAAATGCGTGATATTTTACTTATCCCACTACATCAGAAAATAGGCTTTTACCTAGTCTAACAGTGATAGGTTTCAGTTCTTAAGTCACAAGAGTGTTGTTCCATAATCAAGTCAACTTTTTTGCATTTAAATGAGAAATTTATAGAAAGAGTCCTGGATTTGAGTTAGTGGTCTTATCTCCAGTGAGACTATGTAGAAAGCAGGTTTTAGCAAGTCTAATGTTCAGTTAGGGGCATTACAATACAGTTTTGTATCTGCAAAAGAAAGAGTAACCTTAACGGTTAAATGTCAGTGCCACAACAAGGCAAAACTTGGAGAAGGATGTCGCTGTCAGCTAACAGTACAGAAAAAGAAACTTCTTACATATATGTGAGCCTCCTTTCCCTTCCAGCTTCTTTTCCTCTGTCAGTTGAGGAAAGGCACCGTTTCTTCTGATCTTGTTGTTTTTGTGAAAGGCACCGTTTCTTCTGATCTTGTTATTTTTGTGAGAGAGATACCTACAAGTGGTCAATCACTGAAAACACTCACTGTGCCACAGCTATGCTCTGTAGCCCTAAACCAGCCCTACAACACCAGTAATTGGCTGGCCTCTTAAAACTCGGAGCTACACTTGGTTTTTCCACTGTTGCAACCCTTCCCCAGCTTTCTTGGGGCGTTCACTGCCTAGAGGCAGTTAGGTTTTCAGACCAGTTCAGAAGTCAGTCCAAAATGCTTGTACCTCCTGATAAGTCAGGAGACGTATAACCATGTCAGGCAAAGTTTACCATGGGGTTGGATGCCACAGAGAGCTGCCCTCACATGGACAAAGGACTGATATTTGAGATGTTCTTATCCTAATTCTGCTTCTGGTCTGCTGAATTGATCTCAGGCCAACAACTTTAACTTTGTGCCTCCGCATTTAGCTCTTCTCAGACTTCTGTGAGTGCTAAGAGTAGGTAAGTTATGGAACTCTCACACTCAATAAACAACACAACATTGACAATACCTCTTTGCAAAAAACGTATTTTATACAATAAAGAGGGCTTGCTAACCACACCACAAAAAGATTTTTGTATATCCCATATGGGCCCCTTTGCTTGTTAGCTGGTTTCTTTTATTGGGAGCTAGCCTTGACTTGCTGTTTGCTACACTGCATTTCTTACCAATATCCATAGCCCTGCAACTTGTATTGTAATTGAGCTCATTATATTGAAGATGTTGGTTGAGGAGAAAAAAAAAATCCCTACCATTTAAATTGCCAAATCAATTTTCTTTATACAGGGGAATATTGAACTGAATAGATAGCACATTTTCTTTTGGGAAAACCTGTTTAATTCAACACTCCCTAGAAAGATGTTTGAAAACAACAAACATATCAGTGTGATGCCTATGTTCTATGTACATTAAGTATTCATGAAGCAACTGTGTGCTTTATTTTAAATTGAGTTTGATAGATGGCTGTGTCAATACTTGTGTCCAGGTTATTTAAAAGTCAAGTAAAACTTGAATTTTTAGGGCATTCCATGGTTGCCTGTGTATCTTATTTACATTACACAAAGGAGTAAAGCCTTCAGAAATGTGAGATTCATTTGACAACACCATCTGGTAAAAACAGGTGTAGTACCAATTAAAATCCACTTGAGGATACAGCTTCTCCAGATTAAGTATTTTTCCTGGTAGCAGAAAGTTGTCAGCTTAAGTTTTATACTTCCAGTACATATCCATACTACGGCTTCCTGTCTTATCTAAAGCAACACCAGACTACATAAGCTGTCAAACCAAACATACAGATGCCAGCCAGTGTGGCAGATGCTCTCTCCTTAATGTCCCCGTTTTAATTTCTCTGCTGTATTTGTCTCCTTGATAAGAGTTGTGGCAGGTTGACCTTGGCTGGATGCCAGGTGCCCACCAAGCTGCTCTATCGCTCCCCTCCTCAGCAGGATGGGGGTGGGGGGAAATAAGATGGAAAAAAACCTCGTGGGTCAAGGTAAAGGCAGTTTAATAAAGCAAATGCAAAGGCCAAGTGCGGAAGCAAAGGAAACAAAAGATTTGTTCTCTATTTCCCATCAGCAGGCAATGTCCAGCAACTTCCTGGGAAGCAGGGCTTCAGTATGTGTAGTTGTTGCTCCAGAAGACAAACACCATAATAATGAATGCCCCCCTGCTCCTCCTTTCTCTTAGCTTTTATTGCTGAGCAGAAATCATTCGGTATGAAATATCCTTTGGTCAGTGTGGGTCAGTTGTCCTGGCTGTGTCCCCTCCCAAGATCTTGCCCACCACCAGCCTACTGTGAAAGTGTTGCAGAGACAGCCTTGATGCTGTGTGAGCACTGCTCAGCAGTAGCCAAAACACTGATGTTTTATCAACACAAAGCACAGCACCATGAGGGCTGTGATGGGGAAAATTAACTCTATCTCAGCCAGACCACGCTTAAGAGTGAAGAAAACCACTGCCCTCCCAGCCGGTCACAATTTAAATGTTCTATCTTACTCACTGTAATGTTAAGATCTCAAAAATAGCTAAGTCTATGCAGTGATTTCCTCAGTGAGGGTATCAGAATGTACTTGACATTCTTCATAAAATACTACCGTTACATTTACTACAAATGAGCCGCTTTGCCAGGCAGAGTCAACAGATCTGCATTCAAGAATGCCCCCACAGGTCACCCATTGGCACAGACTGTTTTCATTTAGCAGAGCTAGCCTCCATCAACTTGCATGCAGTGTGCTAAAAGGCTAAAGAATTTGGAACAAGCCAGTTCTCTTTCTGTGCACAAGTCTCAAGAGTTCAGATTTGCAGCTTTTAATACTGAGAGCCCTCTTCTGCAGAGCACTGGAGGTGAGTAACAGAAAGGAATGCTGGTGCAACATCAACCTAGTGCACATCTCTCTGTTCTCCTGCTCCCCTAGATCACCTTGGAATCTGCCCTTCTTTCTACTTTTTAATACTATTGAGTTTGACAGTCTGTCAGACATTGTGTTCATGTAAAACAGAGGAAGGGGAAAAAAGAGAATTAAGGAGTCTTTTGAGTTTTTTTCCAAGGGTACAGTCCAGTTAGCCACTCATAAAAACTAAAAGACAGTCCTAATGCGTAACACCATACCTAATGTTTACCAGCAGTACTATTTTTGTAATCGGTGGCCCTTGCACCCACCTATTCCTCCCTCTAACTCACCTTTTCTTTGTTCCACCACACTATGAAATGGTTATTACACACTGAAGCTTAAGATTCTACAGTTTTTCTTGTTGAAGGGGAATTAACATTTCAGACAGCCATCATTAAAACTGGTCATTAGCAGTTGCTCTCAAGACTTTAAAAAAGGTCTTAAAAGCTAGTCCTGGTAGTCTTCCACTGTAAGAACAAAGACCTGTGAGCAAAACTCCTGAACAGATGGTATCTTCAGGGAGTATAATCCCTAACAGAAGCCCTAAGCTTTCAAGTGCATCCAATAATTACATGTTGGATCACTAAAAATTACTCATCTAAACCTCCTTCCCTGCTCACAAACCAAAAACTAACTTAGACAAACCAAACACTTAGACTTCACATTAGTAATTTGTTTACATTCAGTACTGAAAATCAGACATTGCAAGATACGTAATTTCAGCATTTGCCGTTTTGATAAAATTAAAGTTCCTGAAAAAAATAAGCAGGAATTCCAGTTGTTATCCCTACAGTATTTTACTCCAAGTTTAATTAAGTACCATATTATGCAGCTGATCAAGGTAATAATAAACCAAACTTGCAGTTTGCAATGTTGCAGAAGTATCTTTCCTGCTATTTTTAAACCCAGGTTTGCTGAATTTTAATTTCTACTTTTTCTCACAATACAATCTCAGCTAACCCAGTCTCTGAGTACTACAGAAGACCATGGTTTCAGCGATCACCTTTCATCCGCTTAGTAGCTTCTAGCTTTTATTTAGTCCAAAGGGGTGAATCAGTAAGCCCAAAAAAAAAAATGTAGAGCAAGTCTGAACTGTCAAACAGAAGCAACTGCTATTATAGCTTGGGAAAGATAAAAATTCTAAGAACAGAAACATAAATCTTTATTTTTGGACTACATAAACATCACCAGACACTGCCCCAATACAGTTAAAAGCACCTTGTGTTGCTACACGCAGGCTTCATATCCCAACTTCTTACATTTTTTGTTTCTTATGAGTAGTCTTGCATAGACTGCCACTCATCTCAGGCTCATTCTGACAATTCTTCCTATGGAAAAAAGTAAACACAATGTGAGATTGGACACACATAGCACACAGCTGTTTTCAGTAACAACCTCTAGATCCCTGAGACTAGTACAAAGTTACAAGGATCAGCTTTCCCCTCCCTGCTTTGTAAAAAAAGTCAAAAGCTAAAAATCTGCAAATCTAATTTTTAAAGAGCCTACATGCAAGGGAAGCTTTGCCCATCTAAGCAAGATTTCAGATCCCAGCTACAAGTTGGTGGCGGTACTAACACTTTCTAGCTTGTGGGAATCAATAGAAAATTCTGTAGTAGTAACTCATGCACATGTATGTCTGTGCATCATAATGAAAGTTGAAGAGAATGGTGAGCCAATAATAGAAAGATGAGATTTAGTAATTTTCTGTTGAAAAACAAGTCATTCGCCATTTCGGCGAAGCCACCGAGGCGAAGGGCTACGGAGCGAAGGATCGCGCCGGGGGAGCCTTCCCGAGGCGGCCAAACCGCGAAGGCGGCAGCACAGGGAGCGAGAGGGTGCCCCAGCTTCCCCCCCCGACCCCCGGCCGGCGGAGCGGGCTCCTAACGAGCGGCAGCTCTGACTCAGCGCGGGCGGGGCCCAGGGCGGCGGCGGCCAAAACCCCTCGCCTACAAGAGCAGCGACCCGGAGCGCGAGCGACCCGCAGCGCGGCGAACAGGGCGGGCAAACAGGGCGTGGCGCGTCAGGAGGGCGTAGCGCGTCAGTTTGCGCGGCAGTTCGCGTGGGCAGGGCGTGCAGGGAAGGCGTGCGGGCGGGGTACAGTACAAGTGGCCATCGTCCTCCTAGAGGAGGCTCAGCCATGGTCGCCACTCGGCTGAAAACCGGGGCCAGAAAGACTGTGGCGACACAGACTGAGCTCCTGCTCAGGCACGTGGCTGTCCAAGTATCCGGCTGCAGAGAGTGCCTGAGCCTGTCGGTTGTCCCAGAGACCGATGGGGACGCTACCTGCGTGCGGTGCGACCAGGTCAGCGACCTGCTCAGCCTGGTGGCAGAGCTGAAAGAGGAAGTGGAGAGGCTGAGGAGCATTAGGGAGTGTGAGAGGGAGAGAGATTGGTGGAGCCACTCCCTGGCGGCCCTGAGGCAGGGGCAGCTGGTGGAGGCTCCACAAGCAGCAGGAGATCCCCTGTCCTCTTGCTGCCGGGCAGAAGGAGAGGACCTAAGAGATGAGGGGAAATGGAAGCAGGTCCCTCCTCGGAGAGGTCGGCGAATTCCCTCCCGGCCTCCCTCACCGTCCCAGCTGCCCTTACACAACAGGTATGGGGCTCTGGAACATGAGGGACAGGAACATGAGGACCCTGACGAAGGTCCGTCTGAGGGGGTGCCTAGGGTGAGTCAATGAGCCCCATGCATCAAGACGTCCTTAGTTAAGAAAAAGAGGAGGGTGATTGTTGTAGGTGATTCCCTCCTAAGGGGTACAGAGGGCCCAATATGTCGACCAGACCCAACTCACAGGGAAGTCTGCTGCCTCCCTGGGGCCTGGGTGAAAGACATCACCAGAAAACTCCCTGGTCTGGTTCGGCCCACTGATGACTACCCGCTGTTGGTCATGCAGGTTGGCAACGATGAGGTTGTGCTAAGAAGCCCGAAGGCAGTCAAAAAGGACTTGAGAGCGCTGGGGCGACTGGTCAATGGAGCGGGAGCACAGGTAGTGTTTTCGTCAATCCCTTCAGTGACGGGGAAGAACGCTGAAAGGAACAGGAAAGCACACCTGATCAACACGTGGCTCAGGGGCTGGTGCCGTCGTCAGAATTTTGGGTTTTTTGACCACGGGGCGGTTTACACGGCACCAGGTCTCCTCGCAAATGATGGAGTGCAACTGACGCCGAGGGAAAAAAGGATTCTTGCTCATGAGCTGGCAGGCCTCATTGAGAGGGCTTTAAACTAGAATTGGAGGGGGGAGGGGCTAAAACCGGGCTCACTAGAGTTGAACCTAGGGGTAGGTTCAACGTGCCAGAGTTGAAATCGATAGCCCGGCTCAGGTGCATCTACCAATGCACGCAGCATGGGCACCAAACAGGAGGAGCTGGAAGCCATTGTGCAGCGTGACAGCTATGACGTAGTTGCCATCACAGAAACATGGTGGGATGCTTCTCATGACTGGAGTGCTGCAATGGATGGCTATAAGCTCTTCCGAAGGGATAGGCAGGGAAGGAGAGGCGGTGGGGTGGCTCTGTATGTTAGGGAGTGTTTTGATTGCATAGAAATCAATGATTGTGAAGACCAAGTAGAGTGCTTGTGGGTAAGGATGAGGGGGAAGGCCAATGAGGCAGATATCCTGCTGGGAGTCTGTTACAGGCCACCCAACCAGGATGAAGAGACGGATGAGACATTCTATAAGCGACTGGTGGAGGTCTCGCATTCGCTGGCCCTTGTTCTTGTGGGGGACTTCAACCTACCGGACATCTGCTGGAAGTATAACACGGCAGAGAGGAAACAGTCTAGGAGGTTCCTGGAGTGTGTGGAGGATAACTTCCTGATGCAGCTGGTGAGTGAGCCCACCAGGGGAGGTGCCTTGCTGGACCTGCTGTTTACAAACAGAGAAGGACTGGTGAGAGATGTGGTGGTCGGAGGCTGTCTTGGGCTTAGCGACCATGACATGATAGAATTCTCAGTTGTGAGTGAAGTAAGGAAAGGACTCAGCAAAACTGCTATCATGGACTTCCGGAGGGCAGACTTTGGCCTGTTCAGGTCACTGGTTGAGAGAGTCCCTTGGGAGACAGTCCTGAAGGACAAAGGGGTCCAGGAAGGCTGGACAGTCTTCAAGAAGGAAATCTTAAAGGCGCAGGAGCAGGTGGTCCCCATGTGCCGTAAGAAGAGCTGGCGGGGAAGGCGACCGGCCTGGCTGAACAGGGAGATTTTGCTGGGACTCAGGGAAAAGAGGAGAGTTTATCACCTCTGGAAGAAGGGGAAGGCAACTCATGAAGAGTACAAGGATCTCGTTAGGTCAAGCAGGGACAAAATTAGAAAGGCAAAAGCCCAGCTAGAGCTCAGTCTGGCCACAGTCGTAAAGGATAATAAAAAATGTTTTTACAAATATATTAACAACAAAAAGAGAGGCAAGGAGAATCTCCATCCCCTACTGGATATGGCGGGGAACATTGTCTCCAAGGACAAGGACAAGGCTGAGGTACTTAATGCCTTCTTCGCCTCAGTCTTTAATAGCCAGTCCAGGTATCCACAGGGTATTCAGCCCCCTGAGCTGGAAGATGGGGATGGAGAGCACAATGTACTCCTCATAATCCAGGAGGAAGCAGTCAAGGACATGCTAAGCCACCTGGACACCCACAAGTCTATGGGGCCTGATGGGATCCACCCAAGAGTACTGAGAGCTGGTGGAGGAGCTTGCCAAGCCACTCTCCATCGTTTATCAGCAGTCCTGGTTAACAGGGGAGGTCCCAGAAGACTGGAGGCTTGCCAATGTGATGCCCGTCTACAAGAAAGGCCGGAAGGAGGATCCTGGGAACTACAGGCCTGTCAGCCTGACCTCTGTTCTAGGGAAGATTATGGAGCGGTTGGTTTTGAGAGTGCTCACAGGGCATCTGCAGAACAGCCAAAGGATCAGGCCCAGCCAGCATGGGTTCATGAAAGGCAGGTCCTGCTTGACCAACCTGATCTCCTTCTATGACCAGGTGACCCGCCTAGTGGAGGAGGGAAAGGCAGTGGACGTTGTCTACCTGGACTTTAGTAAAGCCTTTGACAGCATCTCCCACAGCATTCTCCTGGAGAAACTGGCGGCTCGTGGCTTAGACGGGTTTACTCTTCGCTGGGTGAGGAACTGGCTGGATGGCCGAGCCCAGGGAGTTGTGGTGAATGGCGTTAAATCCGGCTGGCGGCCGGTCACGAGTGGTGTTCCCCAGGGCTCGGTTCTGGGACCAGTCTTGTTCAATATCTTTATAGATGATCTGGATGAGGGAATTGAGTGCTCCCTCAGTAAGTATGCAGATGACACCAAGCTGAGTGGGAGTGTTGATCTGCTGGAGGGTAGGAGGGCTCTGCAGAGGGATCTGGACAGGCTGGATCGATGGGCAGAGGCCAACTGTATGAGGTTTAATAAGGCCAAGTGCAGGATCCTGCACTTTGGCCACAACAACCCCATGCAATGCTACAGGCTTGGGGAGGAGTGGCTGGAGAGCAGCCCGGCGGAAAGGGACCTGGGGGTGCTGGTTGACAGCCGGCTGAACATGAGCTGGCAGTGTGCCCAGGTGGCCAAGAAGGCCAACAGCGTCCTGGCCTGTATCAGGAATAGTGTGGCCAGCAGGAGTAGGGAAGTGATTGTGCCCCTGTACTCGGCACTGGTGAGGCCGCACCTTGAATACTGTGTTCAGTTTTGGGCCCCTCACTACAAGAAGGATGTTGAGGTGCTGGAGCGTGTCCAGAGAAGGGCAACGAAGCTGGTGAGGGGTCTGGAGCACAAGTCTTATGAGGAGCGGCTGAGGGAACTGGGGTTGTTTAGTCTGGGGAAGAGGAGGCTGAGGGGAGACCTTATCGCTCTCTACAACTACCTGAAAGGGGGTTGTGGCGATGAGGGTGTTGGTCTCTTCTCCCAAGTAACTAGTGATAGGACAAGAGGAAATGGCCTCAAGTTGTGCCAGGGGAGGTTTAGATTGGATATTAGGAAAAATTTCTTCACTGAGAGGGTGGTCAGGCATTGGAACAGGCTGCCCAGGGAGGTGGTGGAGTCGCCATCCCTGGAAGTGTTCAAAAAACGTGTGGATGTGGCGCTTCAGGACATGGTTTAGGGGACATGGTGGTTCTGGATTAATGGTTGGACTTGATGATCTTGAAGGTCCTTTCCAACCTAGTGATTCTGTGATTCTGTGATTCTGTGAAGTAGCAGCCCTGTTATTAGATATATTACTCATAGTGGATTACTTACACATTTCTCTTCCCAGTATCTGACAGGTTCATATAAAAAAGTGCCCATCTTACTCTTCAGCCTTGCAAAAACCCAGTGTCTATTGTGCTAAAGGTCTGGGATGGATTTCACCAATTCATTTTCTATCGACAGAACTGCTAAAGCGTTAAGTGCTTCTGTGTTTTTCATGTTGCTCAAGTATGTTTTCAATGCATGAAACTTTCTGAGTCCAGTATTTTCAAGGGCATTGTGACAAACTTGAAGGAATTTCATCACTTCCCTTAAGATTTCTGTTATGTTCTTTCCTGCAAGGAAAGAAACAGTTGATGTAGTGGATCTTGTATCATTCAAGTTCACTTTTGTATGAACATGTGCATGTTCATGCAAAATACTGAACCATCTTCAGTTTAATTTTTCTCAAAAAGTTCCTTGAGTAATTTCTCATCAGGAAATAGCACATACTCTGTATACAACTCCAGATCACCCAGTCTGGTAGGTGCTGGGATATCTGAATATCTGTCTTCAGCATGGGCAATTATTGGACCACAGACTTCCTTCAGAATTGGACTAAGCTCACTTTGCACAGCTTATTTCTTGGCTTAAGAGCTTCTTGTGTTGTCTTTGTGAGCAGCTGCCAAATAATCAATCTGCTTTCCCAGAGCTACAATCACATTTTGAAAGCTGCTATTGCAAACACCACACAATTATACAACAGGTGTTTCTCTTCTGTAATAGTTTGTACAGTATTTTCAATTTCTAGCAGAGTGGAAAAAAAAAAAGAATTAAAAAAGGCAACAAAATTGTTTATTGCTCAAAAGCCTGAATAATCCAAAAGACTCAATGGGTGCCAAGTGCCACCCCAGTTCTTCCTGAAACTTCCCCATAACTTTTATCTCTTCTCACCTTTCTTGAACACTACTTGTAGTTTCCTTGGGAATATCACTGTACAGCATTGTGTCTCAGCACCCTCCTCCTTACTATGTCTCTAGGAGAGCTGGATGCATCAGTGAAACAATAAAAACAAGAATGCAGACAAATATGCAAAAGACACTTCTGGTTGTATTTGTGTCCTGGAACATAGCTTCCTGCATGAGGTTTAAAGAAGGCATAATTGCACAAGACATCTTTTATTGGTTTTCTACTCCATTCAGTCTACCCTTCATCTCTGCTGTACCTTTCCTGTGTTTGAGCAACTAGTTTGTCCACGTCATAAAAGTCAGGTGCTGTTGCTAAAAACACATCCAGCATTTTTTTCTTTCACCGAGTACCACACAAAGTATTCAACAGGAACACCACTCTCTAGCCTGTGATAATTTGACCTTTTCTAATTCAGAAGACAATCAGTCATTTCTTCAGTTTGACTTGAAACTTAAGATTGCACTCTGAATTTCACCTTTGATTTTCACTAAATCATTAGACTGCTGCCTAACAGTTTACCCAGTACAGTTTACAGCCCTTGAAATGCAGTTAAGTTATCATAATGATTTCTCAGTACTGGATCATTCTTACACCATGTTTCCAATATTGACTAAGAGTTCCTGGCTTCATAGACTTGGATTGCCTGTCATGCCCTTGCGTACCTAGGTTACACAAACCACAGTTTCAGCATGGAAGCAATATTTCAGAATATATGCAATCTTTATTAATGCCTTGTTTGTACCACTGAATATCACGCTGACTTGCACTACTCAACTCTTCAATAGTGTTGGCTTTACAGTGAAACAGTGTTTTGCATGTAAGGTTCTGAACTTTCAGATTTTGCCAGTCTTTGAACATTCTCTGTCCTTGTATTCTGAACTTCTTCACAGTATTACCCCCAAAAGCCAAACATGGAAAAGCACGGGCTCCTCTTGGAGCAGCCACACAATGATTTTAATAAGCCACTCAAACTTTTTACTCTAGAGTTTCCACTTTGCTTTTGTGGATGAGAACATAGTCATCAGGCTGATCTCAGTGTTTCAATTCCATTTTCTGCTCTGAAGTCATTCTGCTGAACTTTATTTTCAAGCGAATGTCTGCTTCATTATAAGACAAGGCTGAAGGACACAGCTGCACAAGAAATTACTGTCACTCACCTCATGAAGGAAGTTGCAGGACAGCTGGGCAATCAGCACTTCATTACTTTTTCCTACGCACCCTTCTCATGCTTAGAGGCTTTCACCACATAGCCATCTCTGTGAGCTTCTGAACTTCCAGCAAAACACACCAGAACTCTGTAAGAAGTGTTCATAGCATTAAGAATTCTGGTAGGAACAGACCCCACTATCCCCAAGTTAAGAGCTGCCACTGCAAGCAATATTAGAGTATACTTTACACTTTCGAAAGTGTATCAAGGAAAGACTGTTCTATGTACAGCGAAAAAAGTAGAATACATTATTATCCCATACCAAATAGTCCCACAGAAGGATTTGCTTTATACCGTCCTGGTGCCAGACATAAATAACAAAAAGGCAAATGCACATAGGCAAAACATATTTTTCCCCACTAAAGAAACTTTAAACCACACTTTTCTGTGGCTGAATATTCTGAAGCTGTAGCTATCTTTTTGCAATAGAAAAACTAGAAGCCATTGCAGGAGTCCGAAATGTCATGTACTAATTACTTGCAGCACAGATGTAAGAAGTTACCACAATAGACAGGACAGATAAACAATACTAGAACTGGCCATTATAATTTTAGTTTTTCCTCTTTTAATAACTGTCAGATTCTTCGTTTAAAAAGACTGAAGTGTAAAGTCTACTACATAACTGTTCAACCATACAATTTCTACAGATTTTTTTTTTTTTTTGTCCTTGCAAAAACAGGGAGGAGAAAGGTAAATAACCAGCTCCTTAAACAGTTTCAGCAAGAATTCCTGTTTGCCTTTTTTGACACCACATTCATTCTGGACAGGAATGAATGGGCAACACAAAGGCAAAAATTTAAGTATTAGAACTGATCATCTCTTGAAAATTAAATTAACAGCATATGAAAAAGACCAATTATTCAATAGGCAAATACTTAGAAATTCACTAGTAAATAACATTTTATGTAGAGTAAGCATTTAAGAAGAAAAAAGAAGCACACCATGCTCTTAAGATGTCTTGTGGTCACATTGGTGCTTGCTTAGGCCATGGATGGACTTCCATTGCTTTCATCTGAAATAAGAGGGAGAACACACTTTCACTTGGAAGAGTGACCGAGATACACGAACAGTACAAGAAGCCTAACACGAAATACTTGAAATAATTTCCCAGTTTCAAAGAACAGACAGCAGACGCTATGCCCCCCCGCAAAAGCCCCCATCATCCCCGTCAGTACGCTTTCAGGCTGTGGGTTACTCTACTACACGAGTTCCAGCGGCCTGCTGCAGCAACCAGGAATTCCGCGGAAACCCACCAACACCTCAGAAAGCCAGGCACTGGTGAGCGCTTTTCCACATTACTGAAAAATTATTTCTTCAAAATAGGTGGCCCTTCTATCGATGCACATGGTGCATTAAAGACTGGCCAGTGTTGGTCACGTGGCAAAAGCCTGCCCAAAGGAGTTCAACATACACCATCTATATAACGACAGTAGGAAGCTCACTCTTCCAAAAGGTGTTTCAAGACCCGCTGCCACCCTCTCCCGTTACCGGCCCAGCCCACCTCAGACCCCCGCCCCGCCCCACCCCCTGCAGCCTGACCTACCTCTTCAGCCGCCGCTAGCACGGACCGGTCAGCCTCAGGACCGCTAATGCCCCTCGGTTCCTGCCCCGCAGCAGGCAAGGCCCCTACCGGGCAGTGGGCTGGCGGGCTCTCCCCGTCCCATCCACGCCATCCCCGTCGCACCCCGAGGAAGAGACCGGCGGCCCCTGGGGCTCCCAGCGTGCCTCAAGAGGGGTGAACCAATGCTCCCGCAAGGGGGGTGGAAGGGCGCCCTTCGCCAGCTCCTCCCGCAGCGCGGAGGCCGCGTACCGCGTCTCTCACAGACGCGACACTACAGCCTGAGTCGCTTCAGCAGGCGGAGTCCGCGAGCAGGCGAAGCCGCCGGGAGCAAGGCGGCGAGGTCTCGGGCAACATCGCCCGTCGCCACCTGCGCGAACCCGGCGATGGAAACACCCCGGGGAGAAAGGGCGGAGCGTCCCCCCACCCCTGCCCGAGCACCTGCACATGCGCAGTGCCGCCGCCCGGCCGGTGAGCGAGAGGGGCGTTTGGCTTAGTGCTGTGTTCCCAGCGGCGCCGCTGGCGGGAGCGGGAGGGTGGGACTGCCCACGGCGGGTGCTGGCTGCCCGGGGGCGACGACGGCCGGCGGCTGCTGCCGCGCTGCGGCGGGCTTTGGTGCTGAAGCGGCCGCGGTGGGAAATTTACGGGTGTAACTGCTCCTGTGGTAAGGGGGCTGCTCTGTGTCCGGCGCGTTGACGCCAGCGAGCTGGGCGCGCTCTGCGGCCCTCACCAGCACGGCTGGGCCAAGGTGGGGCCCTAGTGGCACAGTTAGCTGCCGCGGAAAACGCCTCTCGTGCCTGGAGCTCTCGCTCCGTTAAGCTTCCTTGGTGCAAGCACGGGGTCTTCCAGGGCAGCTCTCTCTGGAGGACTCGCGTAGTGGGAGATAATGTTTTTAAGCTAAAAGAGGGTAGATTTAGACTAGATCAAAGGAGATGTTTCACAATGCGGGTGGTGCAACACCGACACAGGTTGCCCAGATTGCTGGTGGATGCCCCATCCCCGGAAACTTTCCGGGTCAGGTTGCACGGGGCTCTGAACAACCTGATCTGGTTGAAGATGTCCCTGCTCATTGCAGGGGACAGTCCATTTGGACTAGATGGCCTTCCAAGGTCCCTACCAACAAAAAGATGCTGTGATTTGATGATCCTCACGCTCACAGGCAGCACTAGGTTTTCCTTCTGAGCATGCTGGGTCTGCGTTTTCGCGGTAACTGCCATTTGAAAAGTGATGAGGTTCATCATGAGACAACTGCACATGAACATCCTAATTTGCATATTACTCATACTGGTAGCACCCTGCTGTTTGCTCCCCAGCTGGAGGAGCACATGCGAAGTAACTAGCCTCAATTCAGGTAGGCAAAATGAATGCTTGAATGCTGTCAGAGGCTCAGTTCTGAATGCACAATTTCTGTATTTGCTGATGCTGCAAGTGGAGGCTGTACATACCATGTTTGAAAGACTGAGAAGGGGTGAATGGAGCGGTTACGTACACCAGGAGGATAAACTGGGACCATGTCTGGAGCAAAAGCAGAGTGAGGCTAGTACCAGCTATAGAGAAACCTGTACAGCTCTCTTACCTGCCTTTCTCTCTCTGCTTCTTACAGCTGCTGTGGCCTGGTTGCTACTTCTAGCTCCTCCTTACCTACTGGGAATAGCAGAGAGACTGGTTGCACCTGGTATCTGGAAGGCACAGTTGCAAAGTCACTTCTGCAGGACAGCATGGTGTGTGACAGCTAAATTACAGGAGGTCGTAAAAGGGCTGCCAGATGCCCAAGTGTTACAGAACAGGCAAGACTCATTGCAGCCTTGATAGTCAGGAGGAACAAAACATAAGTGTAAGAAGCAGCTAAGGGGCAAGCATATGTCACCACTCACAGCTTCTGGAGAACTGTACAGACTTGCAGAAGTGCAGGATTCTTCCTTTGGTAATTTAGGCTCAGTTTGCTTTACAGAAATTAGTTTTTGTCTCATCATGCTTAGACATACCTCTAAAACAGACAGGGTGTATTAGTGCTCTGTTTACAGCAAAACTAATATTGTTAACATTAATTTTCAGCAGATTCACCTTCAGTAGTTTTGGCTTGTCATTCAAAATTCTGTTTTCCACATAAAGAAGATTGTCTCAAGCATTGTCTCAAGCCTAACTTATGCATGCATAAAGGTCAGCATTTTGATTAAAGTGATACTTAAAATATAGACGTAGTTGGTCTTGCAGAGGACACTGCTCAGATTGTTGCTGACAGTCAAGCTAGTAAATCAGTTGAGATCTGTTACACTTTTGCTGATACAGTCAAGTGTTGATTTGCAGCTCAGCCACAGCTGTCTTGGACAGAAGTTTAAGTCAAATGGAACTAGTCCAGGTTTTGATTACATAAGCGAGCAGTATAGTGAAGAAATACCTTTAATGTTTGTGACATTTGTTATTTGTGGTTGGGGATACAGGAGAGCCTGAATAGCTACATTAGAAAACATTCTATCTGTAAAACACTAACTGATTATATGAAAAACATGATCATTTCAAATGTCCCCAGTTACTGAATCATGAAATCACAGAATGGTTTGGGTTGGAAGGGACCATCTAGTTCAGCCCCTCTGCCATGGGCAGGGACATCTCTGGCTGGATGAGGTTGCTCAAGGCCCTGTCCAACCTGACCTTTAACGTTTCCAGGGTTGAGGCGTCTACCACTTCTCTGGGCAACCTGTTCTAGGGTCTCACCATCCTTGTAGTAAAGAATTTCTTCCATATGTCCAATCTAAATCTCCCCTATTTTAATGTCTAAGTAATGTATACTTCTCCACAGTTTTTTTTCAAATACATAAAGCCAGCTTGTGAGTGGCACTGCAGTCTTCCAGCGGCGAGGTGCCTGCATCTCTAAGTAGGCGTGGACAGGAGTTGTGTTTCCCAGCTCCACTAAGCTGCTGATTCTAAACCCAGCACTGAAGTGAGTCTTACCAGCTATCTAAACTGAGGTTTTCTCTTTCTGTATTGTTGAGCACTTCCTGAGCATGCCCAAAAGGCCTCTTCTTATTACTGAAGTATCTTATCAGACCTGGGAATATTTCTGACAAGTTAGCACTGAAAGAGCCTATTTAGGCTTTTGATGGCATTTACTTTAGTTCTAGAAAGTACTGCACAGCAGCAGTGATCTCTTCATTCACTCTTATTTCCTATTTTCAAAGAGTAATTCAACAGCTGGCAACTGAGGGCGCTTTTTTTTTTTCCCCCCTGGAAATGTGATGTCAAATGATGTTAGTTTCTTATACATTTACCACTACATGCAAGGGAAAGTGAAGTTAATAATCTGGCCCAATTCAGTATTGTCTCACTCTGCAAGGACAGTGCAGTAGAAACAGTTCTGGCTCCTCAGCCCTTTCAATAGTCATCAATTTCATAGGACACTAATAAGCAGTCAAAATCTGAATCTGTAATAAACGTCTTGTTTTGTTCCACTCTCTCTGGGCGTGTACTTAGTTTTCCTGAGTGAATTCCAACACTAACCTGTAAGGGTATAATTCCCTGTTGTGCTTTCTTCAGCAGGAAAGCCAGTTCCTGCCCTTCCTGGCTTGTGGCCTCTTGTTCCTGTTCCCAGCATCCATTAGCTGCTCCATGAGTTTTGCCAGTGCCAGTATTGGTGGCAACATGCCACAAAACAGGTCACTGAGATTATCAGGACTCCTAAAAACAAGTGATTTGGCTTCAGGCACAATTAAAAGGTGCAATAGAAGAAAATAAAATAAAGAAAAATAGTTAAATATAACCTTAGTAGAGCCAAGAAAGGTTAGAGTTTAACATACATAGTTCAGTTTGGGATGTGTGTTGCATAGCAAGCTTGCAGATCCACCCGTTCTTTTCTTCCTTTTCCTCATATCGAATAAGGGGCTGCTGTGTACGCAATATTTAGTGATGTTATAGGAAATCCTAACACAAACTGATAAAGAGTATCTCAAGAGAGAATTAGGAGTAGAAGATGAAGTATCTCTAAAGTGCTTTGTGAGCAGTGAGTCATTAGTGTGATGTTGCTCCTGCCCTGTTGTCTTGAGTGATTTGGAGCACTTTCAACACCAGGCTTTCTGTATGCCCTCACTGAATTCCCACCAAAATTTTAGAGTGTGATTTCCTTGGCTGTGAGCTTAATTTCTCTACGATTTTTTTCTTGCAACCCACCAGAGGTCAGTGTAATGCCGAGAATGCTGAGGAATAGGGCCAGAACAATAATGCCAAGTTTCTGCTAGTTGCTAGAATCATAGGAATTACTTGAGTGCTGCAGTTATCTGTCTAGCAGCGTACCTTCTCTTTTGCCAGTACTGGCTGAATTAGGGAAAGGTTATGAAGCTGGCAGTAGGTCAATGCAAAGTTACCTGTAGATGGTGAGACTGTTAGAAGTTTAGTCACTAAACTCCAGAAGCATGAAGCTTGCTATATCTTTCAAAGGAAGAAGGAAATGGCCGAGTCCTGCTAAACTCTTGTCTCTGGCTGCTTGTGCTAACATAGGTCACAGCGTATTTGCAGTTTGAATGAGAAAATAGTTTGATACTCAGTTTTTCACCTCTTATTTGGTTGTATGTTCTTGTATTGTGAGGCAGGATGAGCAAGTTCCCAGGAATTGTACCTTCATTATTTTACACATTATTACCAGTTTTACCAGTTTTCCATGAAAGAGAGGCACTCCTGTCTTTCAGGCTCTCTTTTTCATTATTCTTATTATGCTTTCCTGAGTTTGTTAGGACATAATCCCACCTGTTTTGAGGTAGAATGCTTGGTAATGGCATACAAAATTACAGATGAATCTGCAGTACTGGTTTCTGCAGGACTGTATTATTTTTATTATTGCCCCATCTCCCATTCGTTAACAGACTTCAGTGTTTCCCTTCCTTTTCCTAACAGCACCTGTTCATTGAATAAAGGTCTTCACTGGGCTACAGTGACATGCCAGTTTCCTTCAGAACTGATATGAACTGAAAACACTTCAGAACACCTAGCCATAAAGTTTTTTCTCCAATGTATCTTACTTCTTATTTGTTGTTACTGAATTAGTTTGCCATTGTATTTACCTATTCAGCTGACTTGTGCAGGCTCTTCTGAAGTTCCTCTCAGCTTCTGTTGGTAGCCTGAATACCTATGCTTCATTATAAAACCCCGTAAAATACCGGTGCTTTAAGAATTCTGTTAAATATCTGATACTTTTTTCTTTCAGAAATTTCTATAGCCACTCTGTATCAGAAGTCTTCATCAGGTGGGTTGCATTTGGAGCTTGTTTCCTCAGGGTGAAGGCGTTTTCCTTCCTTTTCTATGATTTCTTTCACTATGAACAAAGCAATATAGACTTAGGTTGTCCTGAGCAAGTGTCTTTTCCCCCTTTGATGTGAATCCACCAATTGACTTTTTCTTTTGTGGTATTTCTAGGACTGAAAGTTTGGTAGAAACAAGTACAAGAAGTACCTAACCCAGGCTCAGACACATAAGTTAGTAAACCAGATTTTCAGACACTCTGAGCATCTCCAAAAGTGGACTTACCTACTAGCGTGTGAATCTGGGTCCTAGTGCCAAATCACAGACTGCCCCCTTAAATATACTTTTAGGCTAATGTGTTTCCACAGGTAGATATAAATAATTCTTACACTTACTGAAAAAGCCACAGAAAACCAGTGTGGGAATTGCTTGGTGCAGAGATCTCCACAGCAGCGTATATCTATTTACTCTTGAGTGAAGAAGAAAACTTGAAACTGGTGCAGGAAAATGATGTGTTAGTCCCTGCGGTGGAGTGTCCACAATTCTGCTCAGCAGCCTGCTGTGAACTGCTCAGCTGCCCTGTGGAGCTGGCAGATGAACCAGCCCAAGCAGCTGCTTGTGAGAATGTGGCCTTTGTGAAGCCAAAGGATTGTTAATTTTTGTGTAGGACGACCGATTCATTTCAGAGCAAGACGCTTTGTGTGTATATTGGCAGTCTCTTGCTCTGTATATGGTGCATACACTACGCTTGGTTTGCAAAAGTTAACTCTGTTAACAGAGTTAACAGATAATTCCTGATACCTTTATACGTTCTAGAAACAGCTTTTATTTTCAAAACATTAGTTAACATAAGCATACACCCATTCATCCTTGCTAGCATTGTTATGGCTTTGAACTGTTTATTTGTTGTTGAGAAGCTCAGTCAAGGTGGGCACTGAGTAAACATAATAACCGTTTATGTCTCTAAATTACCACTGTGTAGCAGTGGTAGTGCTAGTAGCTTTTCAGGGTGTTTTTTGAAAGTAGTTTTCTTCTTTCCACAGAAGTTCAGTCTTATTATGGCACTTTGCGTGTGAGTCAGGAGTAGGGTATTCAGTTCATTTGGCACTGGGAAAATTTGAAGTACAGCTTCTAGGTTTTGCTTGACTCCTTTTTTCTGTTTTCTTGGAATAAGGTTCTTGTTCTGTGGAAATGGGCAGGACAACAGTGAGAAAGATTACAATATCTTGACTTTTCTTCAGGGTGTGTTCTGTTTGCCAAGTCCCTTGGACAGGTCCAGGGCTACTTACTTGTTTCTTCCTTGTTCTTCACTTTCTAATGTAAAGGGGTGGAAGAGACCCCAGGATTGTTGTACAGAAAAGGGCTTGTTTATTCTTGTCCAGATAATCAGGAGAGGGCATCTGGGTACTCAGATTACCAGTAGGTTTTCTTGGCAAATGTGTTCTATAATCGCAGCTCCTCTGGCTTTGTCAGAAGGGAGCCCATAGCTGTGTTGCAGTGTTCTGCCTTTTGGTTCTGTACAGGTTTAAGATGCTGTCACAGTTCCCTCTGCACTCCCTGCACTGCCAGCATTTCTCACCCTGAAGGGGGTGCTGGCATATCATTACCATTAAGAGCTGCTGTCTATGTACAAATGACTTATCTTAGAAGTCACTGTGTCTCTGGGTCACTGGGAAGCAGGGGAAATGGAAGCATAGGGATGTGCAGAACAGACACAGAAAGTTTCTGGTGAGAGGAGTATTTAAAAATGTCCACCTCAAAAACATTAACAAATGACACTTTAAGTCTTGCATATTGCATTTTCTGTAGTGTTCTGACGTTTCCATTTCTGGTCCTCATGTGTACCTGCTAGTAGTTCCTAGTCCTGATGTGCTTAGGAATTGCCTAATGTGGGCAAATAAGGAAAGAAGTGGTATCATTTTAAATCTAGAAAATTTTGATACATACCTGTGTTTGCCTGAGGGCCAATTTTTCTAGTCAGTGAGCACTGTTGTTTTTCCTAATGGTAGCAGTGAGCCCTACTTCTCAGACTCTGAACAGAAGAAGCAGTTATGCATATAGTACACTCATCCTCTGCTTATATGGCAGATCTAGTGTTTCCTAGAAATGCAGAATGAATCAGTGACAATTCTTGAGGGATCCTTTGAAAGGAGGCAGCTAGGTGCAGGATGCAGCTACTATAACAATTCATGCATCTTGTGACCTGCTTCCACTGAGCCCTCAGGAAAGAGGGCAGCTGGGAGGAAACTAACAGGCCAGAGAAGCAGCTTTTCCTTAGCCTACAGGACTGGAAATTAGTTTAATCCATTAATTTTTCTTCCTTCTTTCTCCGACCCCTTCTTCTGCTGTGCACCTCTATAATATTCTTTGATGACCATTGTTCTTTTGTGTGTTTCAGTCTATTTTAATACATGCTTTCTGAGTATGATATTAATCCCAGGAAATTTTTCTTTTTAAATGGCAGCACTGTGTGATTCGGAAAATGAAATACTCAGGTGTGAGACCATGCAATAGTTGAGAAATAATGCTGTCTGCTGGTGGTAAAATGCAGCATTAACATCATTTTACAGTAATACTGCTCATTAACTCTCACCATTGTAGTTTCACTGGAAAAATGTGTTGGCCTGACATAGGCTAAGATAATCAGAGCTTTTCTTTCATTCTGTGATTGCACATCCTGTTTAATTAGAAAATTGCAGACTAGGAGATCCTTTCAGGCTGCAATAAGAAAAATGTCAGTATTAATCTACAATATTTGTCCCATTCACTAAGAGCAATTATGAGCTATGAATTATAAATGATAAATTATACACTGTGGTATTCATCTGTACTGCAACACAAATAGGTTTTCAATTCTTGTCCCATGTATATGAAAACCTCCATAGCTTTATTCACCAGGAAAATGGGATACAAGTTTTCACTTGTCCTCCAGAGCTATTGGCTTTAACTTAGACTAGAACAGCCGCTGGTCATAGGTTACCATTCTATAGAAGGCGATTATGCTCAGGGACCACTGAGGATGTACCCAGCTGCAGTGCAACCATGCACATTGATTGCATACTAGGCTGAGCCAACTGAGGGGCTAGGTCCCTGAAATACCCGTGCTTCCTTGCGGATGTGCCTTCTTGCTGGGGTAAATACAATGCCAAAACTCTGGAAAGGGAAGCATGAGACTGTTGTTGTAGCCTTTCTATTGACCATTATTGGTAGTACTTGCTCAAAATACTGGGTTTTTCCTGGTGCTCTTTCTGAAATATTTAACTCTTCCTTTGCAGGATAGTAAAAGATAGGCTTCAAAGCCAAGGGCTACAAGGTGTCGTTGTAGTAGGCTCAGCATTGTGGAGTCTATATTCCCCTGTGGATCTGACCCCTGTTCAGCCAAGTCCTGATTCTGTGCTGGGATGCACAAAGACCTGCGCATATGACTCAATAGAAGCATGGAGTTGGAGGCCTTTCAGAGCACCCTGATTATCCATGTGAAAATAGTTTTCAAACATAGATGTCACTATTCCACTATGTTCATTGGTCGATTTATCACTGTTTAGTGCTGGCTTTGCTATCACTGTACAAGTACACAATGAATGTGTGCTTGCTGTTTTACTCAGACTTCTCAAGGGAGGACTCTGCTGTTACCCGGTCAGGTTCAAATTTGTCATTTAAATTTTTGGAGTAAATGCAGATTTCCAAACTTGACATGCAGTTAACTCCCTAGTGTTGTTGTATTAACCATCTCAACTGGTTATAATCTAGAATATATGCAGCTACTCTGGAAGTTTCCCTCTAAACTGGCAACCAGATAATGGCATTTTAAGAAGTATTTTGCCCAAAATTACATTTATGTCAAACTCAAAAAAACTCTGCTCTGTCCCAGGAAGTGACTATGGCAAAGGCTTTTGTTTCTCAGCAGATCTCACTGGATTCCGGGAGCATAGGATAAACAAGCATTAACCAACTTCTCCTCTTGTTAACCTTAGAGTCAGCTGTCTAAAGGAATACATTGAATTCTCTTTTTGTACATTCCTCATGGAGTTGCTTACTGAATGCCAACTTGTCCTTTGAAAACAATGGGTTTCCCTGTTTCTGCACAAAGGCAGAATCTTCCCTGCTGAATGTTTGTTATCATGATCATGTGCAAACAGGAATTAACTCAGCTTGTCCTAAAAATCCCATGCTAAATTTGGGCTTGTCAGAAATTATTTCATTTTAATGAAATAAAATGAAATGGACATACTGATATGAAGGTTCCAGGGGAATAATAAATGCAGAATGCCCAAAACACCTGCCTAAGAGACATAAGTTAAAAAAAAAAAAAGTTACTTTTTTTTTTTAATAGGGAGTTAGAGGGGACAAATTGGAATATCTCAGCTACAATTGATACACTTCAGAGATGAATGCTTTTACCAACCACAGATACCAGTTGTGCTTCTTTGTGACATGTTTAGACACCACACGTTGCTTTAGTGTACTTCTCAGGTTTCCATTGCTATATACAGTCTGTCATCCTGGCAGCTATGAACTCATGGTCTTCTTTTCTCCTACTACTGAAGTTTGGCACAAGTGTCACTAGGTGTTGTGTGAAAGAAGCATATGGTATCGCTGTGACTGAGGAGGGATTCCTTGTGGAAGTACGAGTGCTGGAAGTATTACGTCAGCTGGAAGCTATTTTTTTTTTCTTTAATTGTTATTTTTGCTTTATTCAAACTGACACGTCAGTCTGCAAGCAGGCACCTTGCCACTCCAGCAGATGGGCAGGAACATAAGTAGCCAAGAGAATAGATCTGTATATGTCTCAAATGTGTGATGGTCTGATTCTCAGAAAGAGCTGTCACTCTAGTTCTTCATAGGGAACTTCCTTGGCATATGGCTGTGAGATAGTATATTATCACTCCATTACTTCCAAAAAACAAGCTATCAAAAGTAGTGTGCAGTAAAGTTGCTGGGTTTTTACTCTAATAAGGAGGCAGAATGGCTGCAGTTACCAAAAAATCTTTGGGTTTTTTGTGTTTATGTGAAGGAAAAACTGCCATAAAAGAGTGAAGATGGGTAGTATGTCATGCAGCTGAGTAGCTTAAAAGAATGATAGATTTACTTCATCAGCACTGCTTTTTCATTTTTTGTTTAGTATCTAAAGCTAGTAATACTTCTGAGGACCAACAAGGCTTGAAAGCTCTTTGCAGTGTGCTAACACGTGGTAGATGATAGTTGATAGTCCTGTGTCCCATAGAGTGTTCACAAACCAGAAGCAGGCAATAGATAACTCGTGCAATCAAGCAGCTGGAACACAGGCATAGTTCACACAAAGACTGACTATCACAAATGTATATAATAATATGCTTTCTTTAAACCTGGTAAGTATTAGAGGTTTTGCATTTCAAATAATTTTTTTGGAACTTTTCCCTTGTCAGAAATTCTTTAAGCCTCACAGCTTTTCCACTCAATGGAAGAGTGTAAAAAAGTCCACAGTGTATAACTTTGCTTAAGTGAAAGAGCTAATCACTTCTCCAGTTTTTGTCCAGAAGGGTTTTTCAGAAGGAAGAACACATTACAAGTTCCTTTTTTATTATTGTTACAGGTTTGTGGGGGTTTTTTTTCACTAGTCTGTTTTCCTAAGGAAACTAAACTGCTGTGCTCAGATTTTCTGGCTGCCAGGCCTTCCCATAGCTATTAAACCTTTTTGGACATTTTCAACTGATTTCAAGGGGGAGAATGAAGTATACTCCTACGGATCGAATGAAAACTAGTGGCTTTGTAGAAGCAGAAGGCCTCCCTGAGAACAAAAGACAGACAACTCAGCTGCTAGATGTTCTGTTCAACAGGCCGTTAGCCAGCCAACAGTCAGTTGCATATTAGCAGCTGCATGTTCTATTTCTTGCCTTTTGAAGGTGTTGTCTGAGGGTGCAGAGAACAAAGGACACAACCCCATAGGAAGCCCTCTTTTTAGGTCTGCTACCCAGAGAACACCTTGTAATATTTTACTCTTTTAGATGATGAGAAAATCAATATTTTCAAAACTGAAATTGATTCAATGCGAAATGTAAAATAAGATCTTTCTTCAGGACTGCTGCTGTATTGGGCTGGCCAGATCTATGTGTGGAACGTTAGAGAATATTAAAACAGAACAATTAATAATTTTCAATCAGAACAAACAAGAACATTCTTTAGTATAGCAGGGAGTAGGACGTTGGCTCTGAGGCTTGAGTTTCTTCTTTCCTGCACATGTAGAGGAACGTATGACCTTCGCTTATGCAGACACCTGCAAGGTACTCTTAAATTGGTCCATTCGGGCATGAACAATAATGTAGCCTTAGCAGTGTGCGGCACTGCAGAAGCTAGCTGCACAAGTGTTTATTTATGGGGACAGGTAGTACAGAACTCCACACTGCTGCAGTTGTGGTTACCTGTATAAAGCCTGCTTGGATCATGTCCAGGAAAACCTCTGACTGCAGGGTACATACGTCATTGCCCACTGCACACAGCCCCGAAGGTGAGTATCGGATCATTCACTTGCCCTTGAAATGGGGGAATCAGAAAATGTGTGCGGGAGCCCCAGTAATTGGTAATCCTTGATGCTGAAGCCTAGCCAGACATGTACTCTAGCACAGCCTAATGCGCATTCTGGATGCTTCTCCAAATCCTGTGTTGCTCATGGACACACTTTTCTATTTTTGGAGCTAATCTTTTTCATTCTTTACAGATAAACCAAGGAACATGCAGGGTCCAAATTGAAATAACTTGTTAAATCTAGGCTGATCTTTTATATATGTCTGCCCATTACCTCTCCATTTTCAGTAGTGCTCAGATGACTCAGATAGGAATGGAGCCCTGCTGTCCTAGATGTGAATAAAATCCTTAAAAATGCCATTTCCAGCCTCAAGAACTTGTTATCCAAAGGCCTGATCTGTAGTGAAGAGCTAGTGAAAAGAGTGTCATTAGATTACCTGCATGCCTGCAGGGTAACAAGTACTATTATTTGTGTGCTTAAAGTTAAATGCCCATAATTACAAGACCTGGGCCTAAGAAAGTGAATGATTTGAAAATAAAGAGAAGAGGGGTACAATTAAATCTGATGTTAAAGGTAATCTGAAAACCTGTCCACATACTTTTACATTCTTTGCATAGGTTGTTTAAGTACTGAAAGTAAAAGCAGATACCAGTGAAAAGCATTTATATAAAAGACAAGTTTGTTACTGAGAGAAAAATAAAATACTGATATGTGGATGTTTTTATTTTAATTAGAGTACAGTAGCTTCTAAAGAAGCAATGTAATGCACTTGGCTGCTAGAGTGATTGCGTAATGCACCACATAACCCAGCTGTTTTCTGACCATCTCTAGAAAAATGTACTTGAAAGCAGATTGGACCAGAACATCATTTTATTAGTTCTTGGGCATCTTGCCTCTCTTTTTTTGTCTAGCACTATACGTGCTGTGTATATGAGCTAGCATGGAAGCCATAACTTAGAGGAATTTGGGGGAATAGCTGTATTTTAGGCCTAGGTTAAAAAACTGTCAGAGAAAGCACTGTTTCTAGTCAAGGGATACTCATAAACTTAATGTCACTTTGCCCCTGGAATAACTCTACTGAACTCAGATGCAAAGCTGCAGATTTACACAAATGTAAGTAAGCTCAGAAACTAGGCATTTGTCTATTAGCATTATCTGATCTTAGAAAGATAAACAGTTACGTTAAAAAGAGGCCACAGCAGGTCAGGATTGCAGAAAGCTTAATTTATTCAACTGAAAAAGCAAGGACTAGTCACTTAAAAAGCCATGTGATCAAGATGACTCACTCTTGGCAGCAACATACTACACTAGAAAAGAAAATCATCTTATTCCAATGCTGTAATACTAAACAGAAGCTCATATATACCATCAGGAAGATGAGGAGGAATTAGGTGTATAGGTTCAAGTGAATTGAAAATCTGGCCATATCTTTATGCTCACTTTGAAATGATCTGGGAGAAGTTCAGAAAAGTTTGCTATGTTGCATCATAATCCAAACTGTATCTCTGCATGACAAAATCGTGTCCTTGCATGTGCTCTTTGATGCTGTCATTCCATCATAGTGTGTTGTGATTACACAACTTTACAAATGGACACTTGTTCTAAGAAGAAGAAAAAGACACAACTCCATGAACTTTATTTTACAGGACAAGTACCTTCTTGGTCATACATGTAAACAGGAGATGTTGAAGATCACATGGAGGACTTGATATGATTTTGGGCATGTTAAGAGTGTGGAGAATAATGGAGTTTCTTCCATAAGTGGCAGAATCCTTAGTAATTACACTTCTACCCCTTTTTTGTTTTTATGTCTATGCAAATACCAAAAGCTTTGAATATTTTTTTAAAGTAGCTTGTGAAGTGTTTTGTTTTGTTTTGTTTTGTTTTTTAATATAAGATTATTGTATCTAGAGTGGAAGAAAATAAAATAAAAGATGTGCAGAGCCAGGCCTTGTCACACTCATGCTGAAGATAGCCTATATTTAGGCAGAATTTCCAAGCAGTTGTGATGCCAAGGCTTGTTGACTATAATTTGCAGCTATATTAAGTCAGCTGTTTCTGACCAGTTTAAATGTTGTATCTTCTTTTGAGGGTATGAGAAAGCTGTCACTGGTTCCACCACTGCAGAACCAGTCTTTATTTTTCTAAATTTGGGGTTGATGCTGGGAGTGGCTGAACACCTTCCGCGTTACTTCCCCTTGAGTCAGAGAGAGATGCAGTACCTCAGCCTGAGAGTGCATGCTCTGCACAGAGGCTGAGCCCTTCTCATCCCTAGACAGCTAACATAGCTGCCTTCCAAAGATCAGGACCCGTGGCTCACACAGCTTGTACAGCTTATGCAGCTCAGCACATAAACGTGCCTGAGCGTGTGGCGCAAAGCTCTGGGTCGGCTGCTGTGCGTGGAGTGGTGTGCAGCATGAAGAGGGGCTGTGGAGGGTCTCCGTGTGTCCTCACCGTGGCCCTGGGAGACTGGAAGCAGATGGAGAGGAGAGCGAGCAAATTTTTTCTCCTGGCAGAAATAAGACTTCCTAGTATGTGTGGTCTTGTAGAGAGTGACAGTTCAACATGATTATGCAAAGGCCCTTGATCTGTTCCGCAATCAGAATGGTACTTCACATGGCTGCCATGAAAACATAAACTCTTTGTTTCTGTGGAGTTTTTCTAACCCCCTTTCAGAGACATATACACACACAGAAATTCATTGTGGAGTGAATAGAGGTAATACTATTTGATGCATTCTGTGAATTAACTTCCACATCAAGGCACTCGTTATGTGTTATGCTGAAAATATTTCCTGCTTCATTGCTAGAGTTCAGTATGCTTCACTGAACTGTTTGTACAAAATGGAGCTAATGGAGCACTTGGGACTTTCTACCGAAGTTCAGTGGTTTGTGTGCTTTGCTGTACAGATAACCTAACAGAACAAAATCAAGCCTTTGTTTAAAGAAAGATAGTCACCATGTGTTTATCTCATTATGGTCTTGATAGAAAAGGTCACTGGTAGGAAGTAGGTTTCGCTCTTAAAGATGGCATGTACAGGTTGTTATGCATGAGGAATATTCTTTGGATTTTAAATATCTTTAAGCACACCCTAGTTTTTCTTATAAAGATGTGTAATGTCATAAAATATAAATCAGACATTACATTGTGCAAAAGAGAATATCATTCTTTATCTTGGACCTGTCATGTTTTGTATGGTGCCAGAAGACAGGGACGGAGAGCACAATAAACTCCTCATAATCCAGCAAGAAACAGTTAAGGACCTGCTAAGCCACCTGGACACCCACAAGTCTATGGGGCCTCATGGGATCCACCCAAGAGTACTGAGAGAGTTGGTGGAAGAGCTTGCCAAGCCACTCTCCATCATTTGTCAGCAGTCCTGGTTAACAGGGGAGGTCCCAGAAGACTGGAGGCTTGCCAATGTGACGCCCATTTACAAGAAAGGCCAGAAGGAGGATCCTGGGAACTACAGGCCTGTCAGCCTGACCTCCATACTGGGGAAGATTATGGAGCAGTTCATCTTGAGGATGCTCACAGGGCATGTGCAGGACAACCAAGGGATCAGGCCCAGCCAGCACAGGTTCATGAAAGGCAGGTCCTGCTTGGCCAACCTGATCTCCTTCTATGACCAGGTGACCCACTTAGTGGATGAGGGAAAGGCTGTGGATGTTGTCTAACTGGACTTTAGTAAAGCCTTTGACAGCGTCTTCCACAGCATTCTCCTGGAGAAACTGGTGGCTCGTGGCTTAGACAGATTTACTCTTCACTGGGTGAGGAACTGGCTGTATGGCCGAGCCCAGAGAGTCGTGGTGAATGGCGTTAAATCCGGCTGGCGGCCGGTCACAAGTGGCATTCCCCAGGGCTCGGTTCTGGGGCCGGTCTTGTTCAATATCTTTATCGATGATCTGGGTGAGGAGATCGAGTGCTCCCTCAGTAAGTTTGCAGATGTTGAGTGGGAATGTTGATCTGCTGGAGGGTAGGAGGCTCTGCAGAGGGATCTGGACACGCTGGATCGATGGGCAGAGGTCAACTGCATGAGGTTTAACAAGGCCAAGTGCCAGGTCCTGCACTTGGGTCACAACAACCCCATGCAACGCTACAGGCTTGGGGAGGAGTGGCTGGAGAGCTGCCTGGTGGAAAAGGACCTGGGGGTGCTCATTGAGAGCTGGCTGAACATGAGCCGGCAGTGTGCCCAAGTGACCAAGAAAGCCGGTGGCGTCCTGGCCTGTATCAGAAATAGTGTGGCCAGCAGGAGCAGGGAAGTGATCATGCCCCTGTACTCGGCCCTGGTGAAGCTGCACCTCGAATACTGTGTTCAGTTTTGGGCCTCTCACTACAAGAAGGATGCTGAGGTGCTGGAGCGTGTCCAGAGAAGGGCAACGAAGCTGGTGAGGGGCCTGGAGCACAAGTCTTATGAGGAGTGGCTGAGGGAACTGGGGTTGTACAGTCTGGAGAAGAGGAGGCTGAGGGGACACCTTATCACTCTCTACAACTACCTGAAAGGGGGTTGTGGCGAGGCGGGTGTCGGTCTCTTCTCCCAGGTAACTAGCGATAGAATGAGAGGAAATGGCCTCAAGTTGCTTCAGGGGAGGCTTAGATTGGATATTAGGAAAAATTTCTTCACTGAGAGAGTGATCAAGCGTTGGAACAGGCTGCCCAGGGAGGTGGTGGAGTCACCGTCACTGGAAGTGTTCAAAAAATGTGTGGACGTGGCACTTCGAGACACGATTTAGTGGGCATGGTGGTGTTGGGTGGACTTGATGATCTTAAAGGTCTTTTCCAACTTTAATGATCTGTGATTCTGTGATTACTGAGGTATTTTCCAGGTAAAACCTCAATAGATGGACTTATGCATTCTAAACACCACTTGAGAAAGATTGTGTATAGACTATTGGGGAAAGAGTTTATGTGGTAGAAAAGTGATGTGATAAACCTACTATTTTATTTACGGAATTAAATTCTAGTTTCTTAACATCTCCAGGAGAAGAACAAAAGATAACAACAGAAGCTGGTTAAGAGTACCTGAAAATGTGTTCTTCCACAAGTACCTGAAGGGCAATGGTCAAATGAATGCCTCAGGCAAACACTCTGAAACACTTGAAATCAGCATTTCTCTGCAACAGACTGAAGTAGTGCTTGGTGACAATCTTTTGAGAGTTAAATATTCATTAGGACAAGGTGACAGAAAACAGATGCCCTGTGCAGATACGGAAAGCTAAGACTGTAGACTGCACAAGGCTTTAGTCCTAGAGGAAAATGTTACTGACAAACAGAGGGCAGAGAAATTTTTGCACTTGATCTGTGTTTTCAGGGACTCGGTGGGATGAGAAGTCTCAGTACAGCCCGTGGGAGATGGGGAGTGAGCTCCATGGCAGTGAACGGAGTACCTTCCTGGCTAGACCTGCCACTGTTTTTCACCTTGCAGGTTCCCTAAAAAGCACTCTGGTAGGAGTGCCTTTTATCAACCTTAGCCTGTTGAGAATAGGCCTGGTTTTCATGGTTAGAAATAACGCATGAGTCCTTAGGTTTAAAACCACTGACCATGGCCAGTGTTTTCAAATATGGCCAGTAAACTCAGCTGAACAGCTCTGTTCCCGGGGGTTAACATAGCTGATGCCTAAATGCGCACAGTGTTTAACATCCCTCGAACTCACTCCTGGTGTATCTCATGCTCAGCTTCTAAAAATGGAGACTACCAGAATGAATACCTGAAGCTGAAACGTTGGCTGTGAGTACACTTTTATGGACAGATACAACAAGTGAATACATTTGCTCTGACTGCACTTAAAGTTGCCTGGAAGTGGGCCGTATATGGCCTGCAGATCATATAGCTTCGTTACCATGGCTCTGAGCCTGAGTTAATAAGCTGTGCTGAGCAAGATCATATGTCTCTGCACCTGTCTCCAGAGCTACTTCAGGAGACAGAAAAAAAGATGTGTGCTTTGGGGAAAGGTGAACAGTTCTTTTGTGATAATTGCAAGTGCTTTCTTTTAAATCTACCCTCTTGATTCTAGGAGGTTTTCAAATTGATGAACTCAGTCAGAGGATGGAGCTTGTGTAAGAAGAGTTTATCCTGAAAAAGGAGTCGAGCTCATTTATTTATATTGCAAAGCTCCTTGCCTCATGCTGTATCAACTTCATCTCTTTTAATCCCGTCATCCTCAAAAGTTTGTGTATTTTTGGATACAAAGGTACTAAAGGCCCCCAAATCATACATTTATTTAAAATACTTTCCATGTGATGATACCACAGTCAGTGGAAGGACAAAAAATCTACTTTACTGTAAACTTTTTGCTTTTCATTTAACACTCAGCTCACATAATGAGAACGTTGTACTTCCTACTGCTGGTCATTCATATACTGATACTTTGGAGTTAACAGGAGTTTTTTGTTCCTTTGCAGTTTTCAAGATTAGGCCTACCACATATGGAGATATTTAAGTTGCAAGCAAAACTTTTTCAGATTTGAAATAAATTTGACTAGCCTCACTTATAGCAATTAAATATTTTGTAAACATGGGCTTGATTTGGAATTATGAACGCCAACTAATCCAAAATTTCGCTTTTTCAATATATGCCACTGTTGCTAGCAGTGAGGAGTTTAAATTGAAATAATTACTGTCACATCAGTAGTGGTGTCTTTTGTAATGCACACTGATGTACTTTGTAAAATGAATGTCATAAGTGTGTATTTTCTATTCTTTTTACTGAGGCTCTTACTTTATAAACTCAAATAAAATGTAGAGTACATCTGAATCATACTTTGGTACTACTTCATAACCTGCTATTCAAGAGCAAAAAAAAGTTGTCATGGAAACTTGAACTGGGAGATGCAAGACAATAATTTGATTCAAATCCTTTATTCAATGAATATGTTCTCTATCTGTTAATTAATTGTGAAGGATTTGTGGTTTCCTTGTATTTGTCTGTTTTTTGAAATAAGTTGCTAAGCAATTTCTATTAATATAATTTCTGAGTACTTCTTTGCATATATTTAATATATGACATTGAAAAGCCTTATTAGTTTTGGTTGAAAAGAACAGTCACATGATATGGTGTGTTGCTTTTCCCTATGCATCAGGTATGTTTCTCTTCCCTTAAGAAATTTCCTTCTTTCCTAGGTTCATGTTTTTGATGTGAATACTTATAATTTTTGGATATTCACTTAATAGGCCATGTTCTGTGGGACATTCCTGTGTGCACACTCATTTATTATAGTATTTGTTGAATATAAGAAGACAAAAGGAATTCAGTTTTTTACTTGAGCATACTTGTAATAGGATTTCATGGAGGAATTTTTCCACAAGCTGATTGATTTATTAGGAAGCAATTTATTTGACAATATATGATGTCATATATATATATAGTCATATACAATGACGCTCCATAAAGAGGATCTATTCAGTGAAATGCATTTCCGTTATGAATGGAATACTGTAAATTTGGGAGGAGTCATTAAGTTAGGATTTGGTTTTTTCCATAGTCTATTTAGGAATTGTAAGCAATTTTTACAGTATATTTTGTTGATTAATTTCTTGTCAGGTAAGTGCAAAAGTTGTTCTGGTAGATTAGTAAGTAGTTGTGTTAATGGCTGTTTTTATAAGGGCTGAAACTTAAATACAGCCGGGTATTTTTCTCTGAAATAGTCAAATTTCAATTCAGGCTGCTTGGCTTTGTATTCTAGTTTCTTTTAAATATCCATCTTCCTTGGCTTTGCATTCTAGTTTCTTTTAAATATCCATCTTCTTCATGATGACCATCGTATTTTGCTTAATTTAAAATTTTTAGGATTTTTTGTAATAGTAAACATTAAATATAATGGACTGACAGCCATGGAAACTAAATTCCTCTGTGAATTCACAGTTTTAATCTAGGCTGCACAGTTGCTCCAAGTGAATTTTTTTAACTGAACTGTTCTTATGGGCAAGTTACATTTCAGAGTGGAAAATGCCTGTTCCTGCTCCACAGGGCTCTGCAGTTGCTTCTGTATTCTGACTTTTTATGTAACTCTGTGCTTTTTTTTCCCCCTAGTCATTATCCTTTTTCTTCCCCCATATCTGCTGTTCTAATGTACATGAATTTTAAAAATTTTTTCCACCAGGGTTGTTCCCTAGTGTTGACACTGAGTGTACCCAGCCACTGGTGTTAAGCATGGTGTAATTTAGTTCTGCTCTGAACTGTGGCTGGCACAGTAGCTGGGTGGCTTTTGGCCACCAGTAACCTGATGGCCTTGTCAGCAGTTTCAAAATCCTGGGAGGTGGGTCAGCTTTAGTATTTTCCATTCTGCTATAAGTTATCCTGGAAAGAGGACTCATGTCCAATAGAAAGATTTTGCCATTACAGTGTCCATGAGTTTAGCTGAACCAACAGATTTTCCTAACAGAGCTGCAATTTATAGGCAAATTTACTAATGTATACCAGCAAAAGCCTTTTTTTTTCTTTTTTATGGATGAAATATGACTTTAACTTTTTTTGACACTATGACACTGACCAACATTTCTAGACATGTGGCTGCAGTGTACTAGCAGCACAGGAATTGAAGAGTTAAGCTTCAAGAGATGGAAATGGAGATGCTGACTGATAAACAAAAGAAGTTAATGGTGGAGACTGTCTTTGCTCTCTCTGATATGCCTTTCAGTGATAACGGGCTTTATCTGCGTAGGTGAACAGCTGTTTCTTCACTTTTTTATACCCCAAGGTTGAGAGAATTAATCCTGTCATTTCAGTGACATAAAAGTGAAAAGAATTTGCCTTCTTAATGTACAAATTTTGTCTGTTCTTCATTTTGTGATTCTACTGTCTCACAACAGCAAGATCTAGTTTGGCTTCAGAATCTTATAGGTAATTGCTTATTGATTCTCTCCAATCTTTTGGCAGATGACCTGAGAAACTATTAGTTCAATCCCTACATTATTGTAAGCTCTGTCAAAATCACTGCTTGTGCCTAGGTAGACTTTGAAAAAACACTGCATGAAAAAGATCTCATTCAGACAGCCTTTTAGATCCTTCCTGAAAACTGTCATAGCAAAAAAAAAAAAAAAGAAAAAATCATCTTCCTTCTTGTGTACTTTACGTTTGAGAGACCTTGCTTAGCAGACAAGTAGTTTATACTTAGGAAGAGATAGTGTAGAGCAAGTTAAAGAAAATTATCTTATTCAAGGCCATCACTTATTTAGAAGACTAATAACTACATGTTTAAATAGACCGTACATAAAACATTTTGGGAAGCTCTGTTTAGTAGGAAGAATCCAGTGCACATGGAAGGGAAGAAATAAATTAGTTCTCCACTGCTTCTCAGTTACTTGTAGAACTTATTTGTGCAAAGAAGTGAATACCTTTAGGAAATATCCTGAAATAAATACTTCAAGTTTGTGTGAACAGGCATATTCAACATGACACCATCTCTTCTTATAAAGAAAAAAGATTACTATACTGACCGATATGTACAATTATCTGAGCAGAACAGTAGAAATGTTCCATGGTGCACTACACCTTTCAAATTTCTAGCAAAAATCAGCCTTCAGTTACTAGTGGTTGTTCAGAGTAAATTAGCATTTCAGAGTAACAGTAATGACAACATCATCATCAAAACTGTTTAAAGTCCAACGCTGGGTTTAGTTTCTAACCCCAGGCTATTTTGGAACTGTACTAACCATTGCTTTCTGCATACTGTCAGTGGCTGGAGACTTAAGATTAGAAGAGCTTTTGAAATAACAAGACTTTTGTGTCACATGGTTTAAAAGTTTATGGTCTTAGATTTGGACATCTAGGTTTATCCTGCTCATCAGTCAATCTCTGAAGAGATATTACATTAAGCATTTGTTTAGTAATTTCTTAAAGAAGTGATATCATAGATTTTTATTTCAACTGGGCTTTACACAAATATAATTTTTCGGCCTGTTTGGAACCTGAGTGCCTGTGGAGACACATATTAAATACTAGCAGCACTGTGAGTAAGATGGACACTATATATGAAAGATGGGCTGCGTTAGCAAGAATGCAACTACCAGTGATTAATCCCTTCTTTTTACGCACTTATGAGGCCACATCTGGAGTACTGTATCAAATTTTGGGAGCCCAGTACAGAAAAAATACTGCCAAGCTCGAGAGAACTCAGCAGAAGATGCCCAGAGCACATAACATATTCCATGACTAAGGGAGATGGGTTTGTTTGGCATAATTTTCAGAAGACTAAAGGGGGATCTTATTGCAGTCTTCAGCTGCAAAATGAGGGCTGTTTAGAAGGTGAAACCACCTCTCAGGGGTGTGTACTTGAAGGACAAAAGACAACAGTCCCAACTTGCAGCAAAAGAGATTCTAACTGGATATAAGGCAAAAAACCTGTTCACTGTGGGAGCGATTAAACACTGGCACAGGTGCCCCAAGAAGGTGTGTGATATTTAACCCTGGAAATACCGCGTTGTAGGCCAGGCCCTGAGCAGCATAATCTGACTTGGAGGCTGACTTGCCCTGCTTTGGGTAAGAGGCTGGACCAGATGATATCCAGGGACAAATTAAGTGGTCCAACTTGAATAAAGAGTAAATGTGAACAAGATGAGGAGACAGACATATCTAAAAATTCTCTGTGAAGTTTCCCCAAGCACTACTCACTTTCTATAGGTTTTGTATTTTCAAAATCTTTTTCTTGCATTTGTTAGTGGTGAAAATCAAGTGATGTAAGTAGTATTTTGGATGAAGCTTAATTCCAGGTGTAATAGATCTTTTCCAAGAAAAGCTTTACATTTTGCGATTTCAAGTCTTTTTTTTTTTTTTTAAGTGGATAGAATATATTGAAGTAGAACTTTAAGTACATTGATGTAACCTTTTTATGTCTTGTCATTTATGGCATCTGTTTCTTGCACTTCAGACCATCCATTGCAATTACAACAACATCTGTGTCTTGGAACATTAGTGATAAACAATTAAACTTCTTATTAACTAGCTAGCTCTAAAAATACACTTTATTCTGTATCAGTCAACAACACCTGTGATGGAATTTGAGTTTCATTTCCCCCTTCAAATGCAGAAACCATGAAATTACCCAGAAGAATAAGATACAAAAAGCCTATCATGAAGAATAAAAACTGGAAAGTGTAAGACTAGTGTGTACTATGCACCATCCATAGCAATTATATCCTTGGCCATCCCCTTCTGTAAGAAAGAAAGAGGCTCTTTTGCTGACACTTATTTGGTAGAAAAGCTCCCTTCTCTTATGTAAGCATCCCACTTCAGTGAGCTCTAAACATGTGGCCAGCCCACCGTGTGTGGAGAAAAGAATGACAGATAAAGAGGAATAAAGGATCATTTTGATAATGAGAATGATATTTGTTTTGAAACAAAGATGTTAAGTTTGATGCAGGTCATGTATGAGTCAGTAATGGACAGTTTAGAAAGCTAAGATAACTTTCAAGCTTTTTCTGTAAAGCTCTCTTAATTATGCTTGATTTATTTTTTCTTTGAATTTGGGCCCTGGCTTTATTTACAAAACAGCCTCATGGGGAATTGTATTGAAGATAGAAAACTTTTGGTCGTCTGGGTGGGCTATAAAACATGGTCTCTTGCTCTTTTTTCCCCTGCTTTTCTTTTAGGAAAAGCCTTCAGCTGTCCCCAGTGACTAGATGTTTGTTACAGTAAGAGAGGGAAAAGTCAGATAACTGGAGCAAAGGTATAATTGTGGTCAAGTTATGGAATACCACCCATCCTCTTGAGAGATGGAGGGGAAAAAGAGGAAGAGAATGGGAAAAAAGTAAAATACCTGACTGGAAGTGTTCCATGGGCAAATATTCTGTTTCTTTTTTCCACCTGCTTCCAGATCTAGACCCTACAATTACTTAACAATTAAATAATTTAACAATTATTTAAATAACAAATGAGGTAAAGCTTAATTAACCAGAATACACCCATCAGAAACACGAACAAATGTAGAACAGCAGGGAATAGATCTACCCACACAAATTCTCCTTCTTCCTGAAGATGTAACACAGATAATTGCCTTCCTTTTGGTCCAAGTACCTAGAAAACATTTGGGGCTTTTTAGGATATTCCAGTAAGGAAAAGAGACCGAGCATTGAGCTGGGTTAGTTTGTGCTGGTTTGTTTATTTGCAATGACACAGAAAATTTACATTTTTTGAGCAGAGGAGGAATCCAATAATTTCCTCCTCACCGTGTTTTAGTTTAGAACCAAGTCTGTCTTTGCACCTCTTTCTGGGCCCCAAGCAAATCTAATATTTTTTGTCTTTCTCTATCAACATCTTATTCCTTTCCTAGTTGAGGTGCCCAGCATCCATTCAAGCTTTGAATAAAAACATAAAAAGCTCTTTTTACCTATAGCAACAGGATTCCTTTGCCTTTGTTTTCATCAGGAAAAGGTACTTAACATTTGCTGCAGCTATCTTCAGTGAAGGGAAATGGTTGAACTTCCCAGGTTCAAAAAGATTTAATTCAGTGCCTAACAGTACCTGTTGCAGTGGTCTAAAAAATCCCAGGCAATTTTAGTTGAAAGATGAAGATGACCTGGAGCTTAGGCCCTAGAAGAAAGCATTTGTCATCACTCCCTTTCTTTTATTTTTCAGGGCTCCAGGTGGAGCAGCACCTTTGGCAGGAGTAGTAACAGCATCCCATGAGAAAAGAGTAATTTTTCCAAACAGGCAGCTCTCGCACTATTCAGGTCAGAGATTATGCTGTTAAATCACCTAGAATCCAAGAGACAACTAATTAAAGTCAAAGAGTGCCAGTCCCATGCACTCTCAGGAAGTGACAGTGATTTAAAAGCCAATCCATTGTAACTCTTTCAAGTTTGGAAGAGAAAACATCATTAAGACCACACTGCAGTACAATAAGAGCAGTAAGAGTAAGGTGTGGACAACAACAGAGAGGTCAAAACTCAAAATCTTTGTTCTAGGACCAGGGCTAGACATAGATGGGAAGGAGCTCCCTTGGCTGTTGAGGTAATATGATTATCTTAACCAACCGGGAATCTAGCACAGTTCTTGTAAACAAGATAAAAAAGCATAAAGATAATTTGTTAATGTGTGATAAGGTACTTGTTATTACTAAATGGGAGTAGAGGTCAAATGAACAGTTGACTTTTTTGGATAATCATAGTTTTTCATAGAGGGCTAAAGCAGTGGGTTTAAGTTCCAGTGCTGGAGGTGTACTGCCCCCAGCTGCTTCCCAGCCCCCTCCTGGAGATCACCACCATTATAGCAAAGTATATCTGGATGATGACCAGTGAGCCACTTGGCCACTGCTGTTTCCAGCCTGCTACAGCTGGCAGTATAGAACTTGATCCAAGTTCAACTAATATTCCAGTTCGTGAACTGCAATGGTCTGGGAACCGTTTCACCTAGAGCTCAGATGTCACTGTTGCACGTTGGTGACCTCTGGGACAGTAGGGCAGACAACTGGAAATCAAAACTGCTGTAGCCACCTAACAGCAGCATCTTCTCTTCAAGAGACAACACCATGAAGTTGTTGTGCCAAAAATGTTCATTGTGTGGGCTGAAAAGAATGGTATCAGATTTGGAGACAGTGCAGAATTCCTGTTGAAGCAGCTGCATATGGTCTTAAAATCCTTACCCACATCAGATGGAGGATGGCTGAGTAGATAGAGAGCGATCAAGCCAGGCTGCAGTGGAATAATAGCTCCCAGCAACACCGAGTTTAGCTGTCAAAAAGACATGCAAATTCTATCAAATATTTGGAAAGATGAAATAGATGCCTGCCAAGATATAACCTGTCAAGAAGCCTAGGGCCTGGAGAACTCAAATGATTTGTTTTTACAAACCCACATAGTCACTAGGCAGGTTTCTGTGAATTGCCCCAGAGCTGGAAATAAATGACTTTTTCATTGCCTTCACCCATGTGGAAACCTTCTATATCATGAGAAATGTTCTTTGAGAACGCTGCACTGATGGAACCAGGATTAAAAACATGTTTTAAATCAAATAGAAGGGAGAGCAAAAAGAGTGAAATACAGACTGTAAAGAAAGCAGATGGCATCTGATATGATCTAGTTCAAACTTGTAGTTGCTTCACCTCTGTTCACAGTTTTAGCAGAGGCCTTTGGGACTAATAGCAACCCAAAGGCTGATATATTTTTATTGTCTTAATGACCTTCTTTCTAAGTGATGGTTGAGACCCTCAGCATACATAAACAAAAATGTTTACACTGTGTTCATGTCTGTGGATGTAAGTATAGGTATCTAACTACTATTTTTGCACAGCTTTGGTAACTGTGAGTGAAAATTGGCTAAAATCACTGCTGTTTTGTTGATGTTGTGTTTGATTTTTTGCCCTTTTTTTTTTTTTTTAAGATGCTTGCTGTTACAAGGGTCAGATTTCAGTCTATGTATAGTAATAACCCCACAGCAAATACACATCTTAGGTTTGTGTTCAGTGTACGAGAAACAGAAGTCAGGAGCACACGTGTTGGAAAGGTGCGCCTAATTATGTGTACATTTCTTCCAGATGTTTTAAGGGGATACCTACATGTTTGCAAACCAGATCGTACAATGCTCTAAGATGGGTCAAACAGTAGGAATATGGCTATCTGAGCTCTTACTCAGGTTCCTTTTTGGTCTTTCCTGGGCTAGATGCAGCGGTTTCTACCAGAATTCTTGTAAGAGACGGTGCTGTACCCCAGCTGCTGGCTCCCCCATATTCATGTCAGGTCAAGTCAATGTTCTGGCTGTGAACTGCCACTGCTGAAGGGAGACACACTGCCTTTCTTGCCACTACTGCTTGGTACGTGATGGATAAGCAGAGAGCGATCACTTCTTAATCTGTGACATATGTCATCTAACTTCAACAATAACCCTGAGTCAGAGTATTCAGCAGGGCAGAGCTACAGCACAGTGTCAGTGTGTTCCTATGGCTTCTAGAGAGGACCTGCCTTACAGCTTGCCAAGTCACGGTTGTGGGCAGAGCAAGTCCTGGGCTACCATCACTGAACTATGCAGATAAGTCCTACACCTTCTATATATATTGCACATGTTTATCCTTTTATTTCTAGATTGAGATCTAAAGCACAGGAAATCATTATCCTTAGCTCACCTCAGCGGACAACAGCATGGTATTGCTTAGACCAACTGATGTCTTGCATGTAAATAGTGAACAAAGAAGGCCAGATAAAGTGACTGCATGCAAATGCCCCAGCAAAAGCAAAGAGCTCAGGCAACGCAAGCTTGATAATTTATCTATTGCAGCTTTTTTGTTGGTAGCACAGCTCTGTCTCTTTCTGCTAGAGGTGCATTGTCATCATCACCTTTGTCCATATCATCATTATTAATATTATAAAAGCCCTGTGAGGCCCCAGTCATGCTTAGGGCTCCACAGTCCTTAGCACTCTACCAATGCCACTCTACATTCAAGAGCCCTGTCCCGAAGAGTTGTCTGGGGCTGTGAGGTACAATACTTTCCCTGTCCAGCTTCAACAGCACATCGGAACCAAAGAGATTCATGTGCATCTGTGTGTGTCAGAGAAGACTTGGACTGGTCACAGGCAGTCTGCTATGCTTTTTACTCCTCTTTTTGCCTGCTCTGTTTTAACTTGATTTATGGGTGTAACTGAGTTCTCAAGCAGGATTGAATTTTCATGCCTGAAATGATTTGTTATACGTTCATACTGAAATAATACATCTACATACTGATGTTGTTGTAAACAGCATTTTTTGTGTCTTACAGAAATTTGTGAACTTACTTGCTTTATTGGCACTTGTTTTCCCTACAATAAAATCCATCTGCACTTGGAGCAAAGAGATAAGGCTTGGCTGAAAACAGAAGTACTCCTCTCTAAATTCTTATGCTCTTTCCAGGAAGTAAGAGCTGCTATTCTCCCCTGCCTATTGCCTTGTCTCCATGTGGTGGATAGGTTGTTGGAATGTAAGAATTCAGTGAACACTAACTTTGTACCTCTGCATTGCTCAGTTTAAGACCGTTTCTGTGGTAGCAAGTAATGAACTTTTTGAAGAAAAGTATTTGAGTCTGGAGGTTTTCCTGTAAATGTAATATTATCTTCAACAAGAGGAAAACAAACTGAGTCAACTACTTTGTGGAACCTTTCTGTACTGTAAATACTGTTCATGTATGTGTATTTACTAATTGGATATGCACTTGTCCACCACGTAACTGGGGTCAGACAGGTCAAGCAATGCATCATTATGATCACGAATGAAGGGTTGTCTTTTGCTATATACCAGACTTATTTCATACCACCTTGTGTATCAATAAGCAGCTAATCATATATACATGTATAAAAAATGCAGAAGTTAGTTAACTCTTTCCCAGATATATCAGGGGAGGGGAGGAAACCCCAAACCCATGTTAAGCAGCAGCTAACATTGTGTCATACATGTTACAGTAAATTTCTTTGTCACTGCAGTTGACGCTGTTTTAGATGAGACAATGTTGATCACAAAGCAGAAAATGGACCTATAGTCTGTTTCTTAAGTACACCTTCACAGTGAACAAGATAGGATTTTCTGGCCATGGCAGTATGGATGTTTGAGTAGCTGAGGTAATGACAGCACTATCTATAATTCAGTGATAAAAACTGTAACACTATACACATGAGTGGCTGCTGTTCAAATACCAGGGCGTCCTCAGACTGGGCCAGTGATATCAACAAATATTTTTATCCCCATCTGACAGATTTTGAAATTGAAGGAGGAAGCGAATATCTCACTCAAATCACACAGCAAGTTAGAAACTATCCATAAGTGTTTAATACATATACTAAATATATATGTTAAATTACGCCTGAATATTATATTATATTATATATATTAAATACTCATGGGAAGTTTCTAACTTGCTGGGTGATTCACAGCTGTGTGAATCCCTCCTTCAGTTTCTGAATGAGTGAAACCCATCAGAGTTTATATTTTAATATTTAGTCCTTCTGTTATTTTTTCTCTTTCTACCCTCTTACTGTTCTTTCCTGGTTAGCAGTTGACATGCACCTGCCATGTTTTAGGAGGTGCTTTTTTAGCTCTGCCAGCTAATCTGCTGTGGGCACTCAGAAACCAGCAGTCTGCTAGGAGCATTTCTGAAAATCTTCTGTAAGTTGTAGTTGAAACTGCCGGTAACTTTAGATTTGATTTATGAATTGAGTAAAACTTTTTAGTCTGTAATTTAATCAAAAGCCTGTGGTCCCTGACAATTTTGCGTGGCGAATATTTTATTTTGGGATATAAAACAATGTAGCAAGAAAGCTGCTAAAAACGAAGAGCTAGCAAAATGATCTGGTACTCGTTCTTCCTGCAAGAGTTATACCATAAACGTAAGTAGATCAGAGGATATTTAATTATTTAGGTTCAGATTTCAGGTGGGACATATCCAAAGTAAAATATGAATGCAAGAATAAATTGCTTGCCTCTATGAACACAAAGGCTGCGGAGCCAGGCATACACATTTATTTACCATGCGGAGAAAATATTTACTTCTAACTCATCTATAGACTTCTTCCCTTCCAGCGATATGGAAGCAGTTTTGCGGTCAGTGGGATCCGCTGGATGTCCTTTCCTAGTTCAAGTATTAGATATTGTACGTGAAGCATGCAGTCCTGTGTGTAATGTACTCCATCTGTTACAAGACTGAAAGGAACATTTGGTGCACACGCCTGCCAAATGAACTGCTGTGAGCTGCCAAAGTGTAACGTGTTAAAAGGGAGAGGAGGTTGAATTTCCCGATTCCCTGATGCCTGGGAATGTGGCAATTGGAAAATAATTTCTTGTGTGGCATACAGTGGAAGTATACAAAATTATTTATATTCCCCTCTCCCTGGTGTTTCCAGTCATTTCCCCACCTTCCACCCGTGTCCACAGTTGTCTCTCTCAGCAGTGAGCGGAGGTTTGCTGCCACCGGGCATTACTCAGTCTCTCCCTGAGGTGCACAATCAGGCATCCTGTTTTTCCCTTGGAATCTCCTTGCCTTCTATTTCAGAAATATCACTTCTCCGCTAGAAGTCGTGGCTGCCAGCAGAGCGGGGTTTTTTTAAGCCTAGGAACCAGGCCAATGAGAAGATTCTGGGTGCATGATGCATCCAGTTGGTGTTGCGTTAGAGCGATGGAGACTTGAGATAGTTCCCAAGGGGGAGTTCGCGACCCCCCTTAAGGTAGTAAGCGTGCCCACAGTCACAGAAGAATGCGCCTCTCTGCTCTTCCTCCATTTCCTTCTGCTCGGTGCGAGGGTGGCTTGAGGTAGACTGGAGGATGTGGCACACGGACAATTGCAGGCTTCTGGTGCACTGCCAAGGTGTGTTCCTCCTGCTCAGCTTAGAGCCTTTTCTTGCTGCTCCTCAGCTTTGCTCTGTGGAAGAGTTAGTCCTTGGTCAGTGGTGGAATGAGGGGGAGGGCAGAAGGATTTCAGGACATGGCTTGGCCTCAACTTGCTCCTGTGGCAGAAAAAAGAAAGTAATTTGCAGGGCATAAAAATGACCCCCTTCTTGTCCCACCAATCGGCACAGGGCAGTGGAGGTCTTTGAGCTTCTGAATTGCACAGGCTGGGCACTGCCTGCATCAGCACTGTGCAGGACTGACAACATAAGCTCTAATTAGAGTCTATCAAGCAGATAGACTGACCCAAAGCCCCAAGTTCCCATGGTCTGTGGAAAAGAGGTTGAAAACTTGAGTGAAAACCTGTTCTGTTGTGGGGACATGCACCTAATGAGTGTGTGTATGGTGCAAGGGATAGACCATCTGGAAATCTGAATACCTGATATGTGGAATACTTTGCTGCTTGATTCCCTGAGGGTCATGTGTGCGAACAGAGGACATATGGTGATGGACGTAGATGCAAAAGGACAAAATACACTGATGTCAGCAAAACAGAAACAAGAAGTGAGTGGGTGTACAATGAAATCTGCAATAGCCAGATCATCTCTCTTTCCACCTCTCCCCTCATTTTCCATAAATAAAAGATAAGCCTGTCAAGGCTGCCATCTAGACTGTGTATTGAAGAAATTTCTGCAGAAACAGTGGGATCACGAAACAAATCGCACTGAAACTTGAAGGTTTTAACAGGTTTTAAATTCTGGTTTCCCTTTTGAGAATGTTTGCTTTCAGGACATTCTGCTTGAATAGGTAGTTCTTGGTTGTGTTGAAAGGGTTGAGGTTTCCCTTTGCCTGTGCAAACAAAGCTGAAAGCTCTGATTTAGACAGAACTATTGTGTGCCTTAATTTAATTGAACAAACACAATCAGCTATAATGAAAACAAAGTATTTCTGTGCTGTACTGCGGGCGGGTGTTGCACTTCTCAGGGATGGATTATGAGGTTGACAGGATCTGCCCTAGCACAGTTTGGTATTGTCTTTCTCCTTACTGCTTCTCATGGGGATTCATGTTGAAAAACGTAATAATTACAAAAACCAGAGAAAGTAATGATGCATAAAATATGATAACAGAGCAGAACTGCATCTGACCCAGAACTCTTTCTAAATGGTCAATGGGGTCACTTATGAGTAACTGTGGCAAAGCACAGGGAATGATATAGGTTAATAGACCAGAAATTTTGTAGGTGGTCCAGTACAAATTAAATTTCAGGTACCTGTTCTATCCCTGACTACTCAGTTTTCTGCTTGGCTGATAGCACATAGTTTCGCCTGGGTCCTGTCTCCTGATTGCTTCGGGATGGAAGGCACACCGTGGGAAATGTGCATGGCTGCAGCATTATGGCAGTTCCCTGCTGCTTGGGAAACTGCACAGAAGCCATTGAAACTGGGGAAACTGGGTATAATTTAAGGTCAGCAAGCAATGATGATCCATCTTGGGCAAAGAACTAGTACAGCTCCAGGGTTAGGTGGCCCACCCTTTAACTCAAATCCTGTGGCATACAGAGCATGAGCAAACCCAAGGATCTGGAGATAATGGTAGCCACTTGAGGATACAGATATTTATTATCAGTATCTAGTGATCAGTCTAACTTTATGCCCTAGCTAATAAATTTAAGACCATGGTGCTAATTAGCTCCTCCTCTTTTCATAGTTCTATGCATGTGTAGGAGAAGCAGGCTGACATATATAGGTGTCTCACATAAGGACACAATGGCAAAAATGACAGATAAAGCAAAGGAGGAATTTCATCAGTTGATAAAACAGGGTGTTATTCATCTAAGTTCAGACAGTAGCTGAAGGCACAATTACTTTCATAAAACCAGGCAAAGTCAGAACTTGCCTAAACCCAAAGTTTTAGCAAAAGTCACAAAATGCAGACTCACAGGAACAGTGTAAGAATTTGAATACATTTCAGATTGTACAAGTATTTTTCAGCTAAGCACAAGGTATCACCTCACACATTCCTTAGTCTCAACTCATGAAAGGTTTACTGAGGGCTCCCAGGGGATTCAGTGGGAGCTAACCTTCTAGACTGGCTCCTGGACCTAGATGCCAAGTTGAAATCACTGCAATTGCCTCAGCAACCATGTGGCGTGAGACAGATCTTTCAGGGTATGCTGCCTGGGGACAAGAATGATTAATACTGCAGTAAGCAGTGGTTGCAATATTCTGCAGCACATCACACACCCCACACCTTTAAAGTGAAGTGGATTTCACTTTAAGCTGAAAGAAATTAGTTATGTTTGAGAACGCCTGTGTAGTGACAGATGGGTTGAACAAGGTGGAAGAAAAGAGGAGACAACTGTACAAATGGAAAGGCTTCCTCAGTTGCAACTCCCTGAAAACTGAAACCCTACACAGACTCCTTTCCAGCTGACTAGTATAAACAGATCTCTCATTTGTCTCAGTGGAGTGTATGTGCTGGGGTGTAGAGAGGTGTACGTTTCTCGACTTCAGAAGGCACCGAGAAGGGTGGAAAGAGGAAAGCCTTGGGCTGGGTGCTCCAGAAGCACTTCTAGATAGTCTGAGGTTGATGAACAATCCACATAGTCCGAGATTAATAAACAATCCACCACCATGGCCACTGCAAGACAGTAGTGTGAAGGAAGATTAAAGCACCGAGTAGCCTCAGAAGAGTTAATTCCAAGGGAAAAAAAAAAAAAAAAAAGAAGAGAAACGAGTGAAAGAAAGCTGGAGGCAGAATGTGGTTGCACACACTTTCATGAACACCTCTGTGCAGGAATCACCGGCGATGGCAGCAGATCTGAAACCGCCGGGAGCCACCGGCTGTGCGAGGAGAAGGCTCCACCGGGGCCATTCAGTGCCGCTTGCCTTCTGCAGCCCACTCCCTTTCCCCCGGGATGGTGAGGTCACCACGGATACTCTTCCACTTGGCTGCGCGCCACGTGCTGAAGTGCATTTGGAATGCGATCCGTGTTAGCAACAAGCTCGTGCTATACCGAGGCAATTCTTGGTGTGTTGCTTGTGCTGTAATGCCCCTCGTATAATTACGGTTTAATTGTGATGCAGTCGTTCAGGCTAACCTATGGCTGCATTATTTTACGTTTTTCTGTGGGCAGATTTTACTCAGCCCGTTTGGCAACTGTCTCAGCAACAGGCCATGATAGGATTCTTCTTCCGTTTGTTTATAAACGCTATATTCCTGCCTGATAGCGTAACATTACACATGGTTCTCAGAAGGTCACACTAGCCTTTTTGCCCCGCAGTTTCTGTAATTCTACCTGCTTCCTTCTCAAGCAACACTGAAGCACACATACCTCCCTTGCGGCTAATCGCGTGCTTCAGTGTGCCCAAAACCTGCAATTATTCCCTTCCCTGGTGGTAAATACCTTTTGTCTTTCAAAACGGTGCTGCAGGTACTGCATGCAAATCGCAGACTAAAAGAACAACTGAGCTGCAGGGAAGAGGGAGAAAAATGCAAAATGAATTCACTTATTATTCCTTAGGGAAAGTCTTTGCGCGTTATAGAGAGCTGCAGGTGTGATCGCCCTGGGGCCAGAGTGTGGGCTGTTCTGATACTACAGTGGCCGGCAGATGTGAACGCAGTCTCACTCCTCTTTCCATGCTCAGACTGCAGCAAGGGCTGTGGAGGGTCTCAAAGCAACAGACGCACATCAAAAAAAAAAAACCCAGAAAACAAGTTTAGAACAGCAATTCTTCCAAGGCCCACCAATTTGCGACAAGCAGTAATCACTGCTGGCTGCATTTGTAAGAGGGACAGAGGCAGATCTATCCGTGCTGGTGGTTACAGTTGTTATAGGTACGCAAATATGCCTGCAGATGTTTACTCTCCACTAGGAAAGCTGTTGGCAAGAGTGGGATTGTTGAAAGTAGGCTGTGAGATACACTTTGTGCATGGATTGCTGCTGCCAACCTAGTGGAGTACATGCTGAGTGATGCTTAAAATGCCTTCTGATCGATATTACAATGGTAATGCAGGGCCACATTTAGCCACAGTTTTAAGTGTGTGTGAAATTAACTTCTGTACAGCCAGCAAGAAAAAATGCAGGTGTAGATTAGAGACTTTGTTGAAGCAATAACCTGTGACAATCTAGGCTGCATCAGCAAAACCACAAATGGCAAGGTAGAAACCACTGATTTTATATTGGCTGCAGTGGTAAGTAATAGAAGAAATCTTCCTGTATTCTCTCCACATTAATTTCCACCCTAGATTAAATTTTGTTCTCTGCTATTCTGATTATCTAAATGAAGATCCCCAAGCAAGGTCATCTTACACAACTATGTGCAATAATGCTCAAGGACAGCCAGTGTACATCATAACAACATTTCATGGTCTAGTCCCAGTACAATGGTGAACTAACTGCAAATCAGAAAAAGGTAGACCAGGAGGAGACGTATTGTCATTTGCTATGGCCCAGTTAAGGGCTAAAGAAACCACAGCTTTTAGGAAACCTTGTCAAACAAAAGTTCCAGGTACTTCGTTCATTCTCTAGAGCATTTTTTCAAATATGTTGCTTCCCCTTGTACTAAATGAAGTGCCTTCAGAGACAAGATACTCTTTCCCCTAGATTAGCTAAAACATAATGGGGAAAAAATAAGATACATTTTCTGTAATTCAGAAAATGCTATCAGAAATGGTCCTTAAGTTTTGTTTCATTTGTCTCAAGGCCTCAGGAGGTAGGCAGGAAGTATATTGCCATCAGGGGGACTTAAACTTTTGGGAGGTTTTTTGTATTTTAACTACAGAAGAGGCTTCCACTAGTCTCACTGAATCAAATGTTGTCTTTTGGACAGTGAGGACAAATTTTCAGAAACTGGCTAACATTTCAACACCTCAACCTAAGTCACTGCTAACGGGCCCAGAGCTTTGGAGAATATGCAAGATACATGTTCAGTGAATGCAATAATCATGAGTCTTTGATCACAGATGTTGGATATTGCCAGCAACTGGCAAGTGCACATTATGCTGTCTTTCCTGTGTTTGGTTTTTAATTTATTCCTGACTGGGATTCCCCAGCTCTCTCTCTGTATTCTTCCTATTATTCTGCTTTTGTCTTTTCTCAAACTTGCTACTTAGAAGAGGTAGTCCTAACAGGAGAAAGAGTAGGAAAGGACTATCTACAGTTAAGCTTGCCTTTTAATTTCTAATCAGCATCAGATAAACTAGCAGACTGCCATGGAACAGAATCTTATTACTTGTATTTATTCTTTGTCATTTGGAAGTTCATGTAAGTCCCAAGCAGTACCAAAACCTAAGTATACAAGATGGTAAATAAAACCAGAGCATGTCAGGGACATTCCTGATACTGTAGGTGACTTCTGAAAATGGGTGAAATGTTACGTGGAGAAGGAGGAAGAGAAGCATGAATACAGAGGTGAGGACTGGGTGGGAAACCATGGAAGAGCAGGAGTGATAATGAGGTAGGAAACAGTGCCAAGGCTGAGTATGACAAATGGCAAGGAGGAAGCAAGGAAAGCTTGCTTTAAACAGATAGCAAGAGCAAGAGAGATGGTGGAAACAGTGCTGTGAGAAAGAGAACAAGGAATTAGAACAGGCATGAAGCGAGGAGGAAGAAGGGGAAAGATGGAAGACAAAAAGAAAGAAGACAAAACATAGTGCAAGCCTTTACAAGGAAGAAGGAAAGTGGCACAAATATGGTGAGACAGTGGAGAAGTGATGCCAAGCAAGCACTGAATCACTTGGGGAAGAATCAATGGCACAGGGGAGTAACCACTGAAAATGTGGTAAACAGTCTGCCAGTAGGAAGCCTGGGCATGCAGGTCATGAGTGAGTCACTGAGGTGCAGACCATCAGGTTCATGAACAAGATAGAGCAGAGGGACAACGAGGCTGCCTCGTCTGTGGCTGTCCCTGCGAGTCTGACAGGTGCCAGCCAAAAAGTGGGGTATTGGCAAAGCCTCTCATCGGTGCTTCTATGAACAAGGGACAGTGTGGCTGTGTGTAAATACTTCTGAGGATGTGGGCTAAAGTGATCGGATATTGAAGTTAGGAATCAGTGGTGTGTGGACCAGAATCCTGGCCTGTCTGACGCTGTGGGGAAAATCAAGGAAGGAGAAGGGAGAACTGTCTTTTCAGCTGTTCCTGAGTCCCTAGTGTTGGAAACTCCTGGTGTGTGAGGTGGATAGGTTGGTAGCAGAGGCTCCCTGAGAACTATTCTGCTGTCCCAAATCACTAGAAGACAGCAGGCTTACTGTTGTCCCCCTTTGCCAGGCCCTCCTGTTGGAAAAGAAGAGCCCAAAGTGGGTACCACTTTGATTCTCTAAGGAATGACAGTCTTGCTTAGGGCAGCTTTCTTAGTATTTTGCTTGTGTAGAGATCCCACATTTCTGGTCTCAAAAATGGTTTAGCTTTCAGTAGCAGTGAGACATGAACAACTGGTGCAACAGAAGATTTGACTGAAGGAGTGGTTATTTAGACATAACCCCAACTTTAAATTACCCTGCAAACTCATTGCACTTACTTATCGGCACAAAACATCAAATTAGGGATTCATTTGTCTTCATCAGATTGTTTATGGAAACTTGATTAGAAAGGGTGGCTGCAAAATGCAAATATTAATTTTGAAATCTCATAACATGAACATAATATGCTTCTGAATTATTCAGTGGGACACTGCAGTATTGACAGATTATATTTAAATTATTAACAGCGTAGCCTTCCATTTCATAGGCGAGACAGTTTTTACAGGAACTCTCTCATTTACTGTGATCAGACTGATTGCATTTGTTAAGAATTCCAATCAGTACACTGTAGTACAGTGTGTACTGCTAACAATATACAGAAGTGTTATTCCACAATTTTTACAGCATGTTCTATCTCCTGGGTTTTAATTTTTTTAAAAAATAAAACAATTTAAAAATAAAACAGTGCTTGTGCCATAATTTTGTGTGATTTTTTCTTTGTTTCAGTTAGTTAGTGGTTATTGCTTGAAGTGTATTACTTATACAGTGCCGTAAATGCACATGATGCTTTACACATAAGCATGCCAGATCCTGTGCTGAAGGATGTGTCATTCAGCCAAAACAGATCAGCGTAATGTTTTGCATTTCAAAATCCACATATCTGTCTGCCTACCTCTGTTTAGTTACTTGATTTACCACACACATTTTTAATGCTTGTATGACTGTAGTATCCGGCCAGCCTACAAATGGGTGAAAATCTACATTTGTCATTTTAGACCCGAAATAGATCAGGCCCAGTAACTGTAATGATGATCAGCATTGGACAACACGCCAGCCTGATTACAGCATGCAGAGATGGATACTTCATCCTGCTTTTCACAGTAAATGCCAGTTCCAGCAGAAAATGTCCTGCCTCACCTTCCAGACACTTCTCCCAAGAGCCCTCAGAAGCAGTCAATATTTGCCATCAGGATAGGCTGCAAAGGTCTGTCATCTGCTGGGTAAATCTTTCTTATACAGACCCTAGATCCCAAACAGTTGACCAGTGCAAAGTACCGGCTGGTATTGTAATGTGCTCCATCAGGCAATGTTGGGATACCCACTCGTATGGCATCAGCAGGAGGCTTTACACAGTTCCACCATCACTGACTACTGGACAATACCACATCTGCCCCAACCCAGCACAGGGACATGCTGTGAGATGACTTCACTGTGTTGAAATTACAGCTTCAAATACCGTTGAGGTCACCGGTGACAGACAGCTGAACAGAATCCGGCAGCTACTGGGTAATCTGAGGAAATCTGAGTTTCAGCCCCTTCCCAGTGAGAAGTGTTTCGTGCTATAAGATCCAGCCTAAGTGCTTTGTCAGCTGCCTGCGTGGAGATGATAGGTGTGAGATCAAAAGTTAAGGCCCTGGTCTTGACAATGCTTCCTGATCCAAATATTCCCACTGAGGTCATTTCTGTGAGGTTTTTCTGGTCAGGCATGTGTTGGCTCAGAGGCGGAGATGCTAGAGATTGACCTTCCAGCTTGAGGGCCAAGTTATATTTGAGAGAAGAAGGCTGAGTAATCTCTATGGCTTTTGCCCTTCTGGGTCTGAGAGATGGCTTTCAGCCACTAACATTAATAGTTGATAGTAATTAATTCATTTGAAAATCCTGATTTGTGCCCATTCACTGTGCCTTTAACAAAATCAAACCCATTGTGCCAAGTAGGATGGTGAATAAATAAATAAATAACTCATAGCAGCTGTGAAGCCAGTGCTTGCCAGAACTGTATATAGCAGTTCCCAGAGGCCACTGGGAAGCTGTAGAGGAAAAACAGTTTTAAAATAACATTTTTAAGTACAATATTTAAGCCAACTAATAATTTAGAATGTAACTGCATCTGTGGATTTGTTTAAATAGAGTAAATGTGGAATAAGTGGAATATTGGCATCAAGCAATTATTTAAAAGGACTGATCAGAAATATACTCTTCCTCCACACTATCCATCTTTTAAGCACTACAAAGTGGGGAAGTGATTCAGACAGCATCCTGCATCTTGAAATTTGATAAAAATTCATTTCCACCCTGTTCCTGATTTATAACCTGAAGGATTGTGAGTCAAATGATCATGAGCCTTGTTAAAGCAAGAGAAAATGTCGACTCCTGAGTATTGTGTGCCTGATCTTTTGAAGAAAGTGAAAAGTATGTGATGCTAAGTGCATTCAATTCCTACTGCAATTATCAGTTTAGGAACTTTTTTTTTTTAGTGCTTATTGCTTAGCAGTTCCCATTGTGACACTAATGACTGGACTTCCAAGAAAATTGTGCTTGATATACACGGCTTATCTGAAAATCTGGCCTCAATTATGGAAGCTAAGAAGTTTTAAAAGTCTTTCCCTGATTTTAATTCTTAAACTTAGCTCATAATTGAAAATGGAATTAGAACAGAGTTACAGATCTCCTTAAAAATACAATGAGAAATTGAAGAACTCTTGCCCTGTCTTCCCAGCGTAGCCTCATGCACATGGAATAACTTCCAGTTGGAATTGTAAGCATTGGAAAGGTTTCCTAATACGTCACATTGCAGAGTTCAGATGTGGGATGACTTTTACTTTTGAGCACTGGAAGAATTATGAGATGTTATGCCTTGCTTTCTGCCTACAATGGTGCTTTGCACCCAAATGTTTGGTTTCACTCAACTCTGGACAGGCTTTTGAAGATCTGTTTTGCGTTGCTACATCAGAAATATCCATACAAACAATTCATAGTTGTGGATGTGCCTACTCCTGTATGCTAGTTTAAACTGAGTTTAGTAGCCTTTTTTTCAATAAATTTATACATTTTTTGTTGCAAGAAAGAACAGTAATATTCTGGTGAAAAAGGGGATCTGACTGTATTGGGGGATGATCAGCTTCAAGATTCTGGTGAAATCTTCACTGGGACAGGGCTTAGAAGCTGAAAACTCCAACTTTAACAGCTGGCATGAAAGCAAAAACTTGGGGTGGGTATTGCTGGCTATTGGAAATAGAAAACTGGATAGATAGAACTAGTAGGTCACCCAGTTTTCACCCAATGGAAATTGGTGAAACACAAATCGATTTTAAACTATATTGAACATCAAATAAAATAGCAGATGGTTATAAAAAGAAGAGAATTTGGTTTTCCAAAAGTGACTGGTGAACCTGAGTTGTGGATTCAACTTTGGGTGCCCAGCCTTGGCTACTGTTAAAGAGATTTTTTTAGAGGTTGAGGTCTTCTTAATGCATCTAAACTCCATGCACTAAAAATGTAGTCAAGTTTGAAAATCCACACCACTTCATTTAGTGAAACAGTACACAAGACACTGATTAAATGACAAAACATTAAAGTAATCTGGACAAATTTCATTAAAGAAAAAGATAATTCTAAATTATACTACTAATTTCATATACATTTACAATCCACAGGATACATAGCCATTAAAATTGTGGTATATATAAATGTGATATAGGATGCTTCTGAAGATAAGAAACAAAATCCTGTTGCGAAGAGATGTATCTTGTAGTATACCAAATCAGTGACTAAGTAGGGGACCTCAGGCTGGTACATAAAGATACAAGAGTTCTTGGAAAGGACGAGTAGTAACAGGTAACTGATCTCATGTTTTCTGCTTTTCTTGGGCGCATAGAAATTAATTAAATACAAAAAATATTTTGATTCATTGGATCAAATTATACCATGAGTTACAATTATGCAGTTCCTGATTATAATTATACAGCTCCTCAGATTAGCTGATGTGGTGGAGAACAGAACTGACCTGTAGTTTCTGATTTAACAGTCCTGATTTTAGTATGAGTAAAGGCTGAATTAATTGCTATAGTAATCATGAGATAAGCTATAGATGTGCTTTTCATTAGCACTGTATAACATCAGTTATTCAGTACACTCTGTTATGTGTACTAGTCATTCCTTAGTGACTAATTACATTGATGATTCCTGTGATATTTGAAATGCGGATCACTTTGTTCATTGTTGCCATGAAATGTGGATAACTTCATGTACAGGCTGTATGATGGTATTGCATACTGTATGATGTAAACTTGTATTAGCCTATAAACTTGTCTGGGATGGCTTTAAGACTAAGTTAGTAAGATCACACTATAAGTATGTCACTTCAGCCAGTAATATACACCTCTTCATTATTTATTTTGTATATGCCATGTACTTAATTGAAAGACAATTTAAAATTTGTTAAGATTTTTTAAATTAATTTTTTTTTTCATCTGTCAGGCAGCATTATTGTAATGTGCACGAGATCTGTCTAGGTAGAAGAAGATTGTAATTGATGTCAGAAAAATACCTATTAAATTATTTTTAAAAATTCTCTACATAGTAACACATCAGTCTTTAGTAGCCTTGAAGCAGGTGTTGAATGTATCACTACATATATGGGATTCTTTTTTCTGATGCTCTTTATTACAGTGTCTTTCAGATATTTGTCTGTAAATCTGTCCTTCATTATCAGTGAATATTCCTCACCTCACTTTTTAGTTCACTAATTTATATGTGTAATGTGTACATGGGTTGGAGGGAAGATAACACTTTTTCATAAAAAGCCGTGATGATGGCTGATGGAAATTTCAGAGACAGGAACATGAATTCAGTTGGTGAGAAGTTGTAATAGGCAGTGTACAGATTAGAAAAGCAAAGTCTAATTTTTGGAGAACGAGATCTTTGATTTCTTTCAGAATTTAACTTCGAAAGACAAAACTTCTGGCCAGCCCTCAAGGCACCAGTTCACTTTTTACCCCTTCTGGAGACAACTGAAATAATTTCGTGTATTGTAAAAGAATGTTGTAAACTGCTCATTTGAGGAGCTGTGTATCCTAATCTTGGCAAGTGCCATCAAAATATGCCAGTACACACCTACCGAGCGTGCGTTGTTGTAGGCACGTGCTGTCACCAGCTTTCTCTTGGCTGACCATAGTTTTGAACACAGTCATAATTGTAGCTCTGGTGCTTGATGTGGAGCCTGATGCTGTTGGGGTGTGTTGGGTGTGTGGAAGGGAGCATCCATGGGCTTTGATGGACCTCAATGGAGGGCGCCAGCCGGTGAATTCAGCAGTGGCGTTTCTGGGGCGTATCTGCACAGATGCTGAGCTGAACCAGAAGCACCCTCTAAACTGCCTCCCTCAAATCTTGGGTGCCTCTAAGGTTTACTTAGCAGTGTATTTATACAGAGGTCATGAGGCTTGCATGTTTTTACTGAAGCTCTGCTTATGCCTTCAGAGATCTAAATCCTTTCATGGGTCTGAGTTGTAGGCTTGGCTCTGTAACATGAAAGCTGTGAGCAGACTGCTGCATCTTTATGGGGACAAGGGTCTGGGATGACAGTCATCACCAGATTCACGGCTTTAAACCTGTAGATGACTTGTCAGTCTCTGGTGGGAAGGGTTAAATACCAGCTACATGCTAGCTCCTGGTAGACCCTATTCTGTGGACTAAAATGGTGCATAGGTCTGGGGCAGATCCTCCTCTCTCCTCCTCCCCACCCATGAATATGAAATTCACCCACAGGGAGTGGGAACTCACAAGGCCTGAGATACTAAGCATTGCCATTACTCATTTTCTAATGTGAGCTAAAACCAATGTCTCTCCTGTGTTAAGCAAGGAAAGAAGGCTATTTCTAGTGAATATGAGGATGAATCAAATGCCATAAGTATAAATCAAACAAATAATAATTTTTAAAAGGGCAAGAATTTTATACATTTAAAACAAGAAATACGGAGAAATTAGTCAGAGATTTGCGATCTACTCTGTATTCTGCTGTTTGGGTTTTTTTTGTTTACGTAGTGACGTTTACTCACAAGTTTACACAGATGGAAACATGACATTCATGAGTCATTGATCTTAATGTGGTATTAGGAATGAAAACCTAATTCTTCTCAAAACCTATCTTCAGGTAAGAAAATGGATTAACCAAGATAGATGGTTTTACTTGTCTTTGAAAAAGTGATGATAGGGAAAACGATAATGCAGAATCTAATAAAGCAAATATGAGAAAAGATATACATGGAGAAACACAAATCATAGAACATCTACTATTTAGGAATTTCTGTGTAACACCAAAGACCTAGTCAGTGGGCTGCAGAACAGGCTATAGCATGTATCTTATTTTGGAAAAAACGTGATGGAACGATACAGGAAAATGAGAAAAATCTGTTATATCCCAATCTTGCACAGTCTGTAGAAGACAGGATGTTCACAAGACCCTTTTGGGCTGGACTCCTTTATCCACTGTCTCAAATGCCCGTGGCAGTGTAGAGTATTCTGTCTGTGGTTACACCTGTGAGCACAAGCTAGTAGCTTCTGTTTGTCTTTATGGTCGTTGCCTCACTTGTGGATTTGTTTGCAAGACCCACACTCCTTGTGTGGAGCTCATTGCTCTGAACTAGTGTGCTTTGGGTAGAAGGAGCCAAAGTGGACGGAACAGGTGAAACTCTCTGCATCTTTCTCTTCCTTGCTCAGTGTAATTGCAGTCACACGGATCTTGAATCCTATGGCTTTAGCTATGTCATGCTTTTTGAGTGGTATCTGAAAAAAAATGTGAACACCACCATTAGGATCGACTTCTCTTCCTAATCCACACGACTGCTGCACTGGCTGCCTATAGACAGGCCATGGGGAGTCTGTCTGCAATGAGGTGCATATTAAGATGTCCTGTAACTCACCAAGCTATTGGACATGCCTGGGCATGTGGTGTGCTTCATAAAGTGGCCTCTGGCTGCACCTGGGGCTGTACTTTCTGTCTGTGCCAACTGTGCATTTGGTCTTGCACCTTGCCTTGGGGCATCCTTTACAAATGCAAGATAGATGTGTCCTTTGTGCCTGTAGATGGAAGCGAAGGGCTTTTCCCACAGAGCAGCAGAGGTCTGCTTTTTGCACAGCTGTATTTTATATAAATGTATAAATATAGGCAGGATTTCAAGTGAAACTAGCATATTCTTCATGAAGGATACTTAAAATCCTGTAGAATTCCTTTTCTGTCCCATAAGTAATATAGTGGAAGAAACTGGAATCTAATATGAAAAGCCCACATAATCACAACTGCTTAAGATGATCTATGGCTCTTTTGTGGTATGGAAATATATTATTTATACTTCCTTTTTGTTTTTCTCCTTTTTTGTTATAGTGTTCTTAACTGACTCTATCTTGGCCCAGGATCGGTGTTTCTAGTACATCCGGAATTACATATTTGTGGAACTTAAGTACTAAAGATGTACAATTTGTTCTTTACAATTTGGCTCCTCTTCTAATCTCACTTATAAACCCAGATAAATAAAAGAACACATGCCTGGCTGAAATGCACAACCCTTGCAGTTCTGCCCAGTTGCTTCCTCTTTCAACCCTTTCCTCTCCAGTTTTGTTTAAAGCCTGTGAAGACATTTCTGCCTGGTTTCATGTTTGGCAGATGATTGAAGGCAATTGCTAGGTAAACTTGGTCACCATTCAGGGGCCCTATAAGATAATAGCTACCCAGCCTTCTACATGATGCCAAGCCAAAAACGTGTCCAGAATAAATCTTGTTCCAGTTAAGCCTATTTTTTTATGTGGAACATCTTCTATAAGTCAGCAGAAAAAATGATTTCTGCATTTTAAATAATATGCTCAAAGTACCGAGAACCCAGGGACTAATTTCTTTTAGCTCAAATGGCAGGCTTGTGCAGGTAGGCTAGCATGCTTACCAGAGGAGTAAAATGCTGAACCAGCAGTTACAGACTTTGCCAGCTGTGGGGTGTGCCAGCACTGGAAATATTTTTGTATGCAGATATATGGCAAACTATCAAACTCTTCCAGGAGATGTGAATCAGTCTTGTTAACTATCAGAGAACATGGTCAATTGGTTTCATATAGAGTTTTGTTTTATTAATTTTTATTCCAAAGCTTACAAACCTGAACAAGCAACATGTGCAGGTTGTTTATATGTTAGTGTTTCCTATGCAGTAAATAATAGATATCCCAATTGCATTTGAAGGAGAGTAAAACAGATATGCTTATTCTATATCTATATATAGTATCGCCTTCAAAAGGTCATGCCTTGGCCATGCCAGAAGAATTTTATTTGGATGACAGCTTCAGAAATGCACACAGACTATCCAATTTTTATCTGAAAGGTGCTTTTTAAAACATAAAAGTCTAGAGAATTTAACAAGAAAAGGTTAATCTTTAACCTGTGTTTGCATAAGGAGTGCTGTACTGGAATGAAAAGACATACGTGTTGTATATTAGCACTAGAGCTATAAAGGCAAAGATTTGCAATTTATACATATAGCAAATATATTTATTTATACATATATGGGATCTCTCACTCACCTATCTCCAGGGGAAACAAGCTATTCTTTAGAAAAATATTGTTTTTCCTGTCAGATCTTTTGTCAGTATAACTGTGTTGGGTAGGGCTTCATACTCTTCATACCTTCATACTCTTTCCAAGCAAATTCTTTGTAGTGTAAACCTAGATGAGTATTTTTACTTGTAATATCAGCACTTGAAGGTCATTTGCTCATGTCATACCTCCCTGGGATGTACTTCCTAGTTTCCTAGCAAATACCCATCCTTGGGTGTGACCTTTTGGCTCAAATTGCCTTCTGAAGTGTTTTAGTCAAGCTGATTCATCTTAGTACCTTCATCTGGTCAATTACAAATTTTCTAGAAGATTCCTGCCACAGATTAGATCATATTGTGAAGAGGAGTTGCCTACAATACTTCATGAATAAAATATGAATCATCATTCATTTGGTATTGCATTGGTTGCTATACAATTGCCTGCTAGAATGAACACTTGGCTGTTTCCAATAGTATGTCTCATCACTTGCTAGCCATGGCACTTACCTACGTGCTGAGTTCTGCACCATGGTATGGTAGTGGGAAGGAGAAATCCAGGTTGTGAGCTGAAACAAAGCTCTTTGGCAAACCTCTGAAGAATGGGAGAAGTGAGAAGTTTCTGCAGAGCACATCATACCCAAGGCCCATAAATGATATATCCAAGGCAACCTAGCTCTTTTTGTACTAGCAAACAGGCACAAGTCACTGTCTCAAGTGCTGGACTGCAGTTGCTCATGCTGCCTAACTGTTAGGAGACTCCTTGACACAACTTTGGTAAACACTGGCTTTCCTCAACAACTTCTGGCAGCAGTTCAGCTGTGCAGTCTAGGAGTTGTTCCAAGTGCACAGTATAGATGAGACCAGCCTTTCTAAAGGGGAGAAGGAGGACAAAGGGAGAGGAAGAGCTCTGCACCAATCTATTTAGCAGTAGAGAGATAGTCAGTAGTAGGTTTGTCTAGGAAAGATGGGAGCAAAGACCTTTTATTGCCTTAAAGATTCTGATTGCTAGTAATGTTTCATCTCTCCTGAGGTAGCTATTTGTATTCACTGCTGTTCCTCGCTTGCAGACTCATGGCATGATCAGTGTGGCTGTGCTAGCAGGATTGGGTAGGGTAGGCCTGGTCTAAGTTGCTCTTTGACCTAGCACTTTTTGTTCAGTGAATGACCTCTTGGATACATATGCTAGTAGCACATGATGGTCAACTTGCTGAGTAACCATGACTGGTGCCTCACCAAGCCAATTTTTTGGCAAAGGCACGTATAAGCCACTGCTAGTGTGGAAGGGGTGTGGGTAGCAAAATCAGGTCTGTGCTCCTGGTTCTCCTGGCCTGAACTACAAGCTTTGCAAAATTGCTCTAGTCCTCAAGGCAACAAAATTTGTTTTGTCTAATTTGCTGAAAAAATGTGAACTGGCTCTGGTCAGAAGAGAAGCTGGGACTGGTAGGTAGTGTAGCGTGCTTTGGACCTGAGGAATTTTGTCTATAATTTCACATGCTTTGCTTCCTGGTTGGTAAATTTTTGGTAAGGATAGATACTAAAATAAAAGTGACACAGAAAAGTGAGTTTAAATGTGGTTGGAGAGTGTTTCTGTAGAAAATGTTAACTTCGTAACAAAATTCCTTTTAGGCAGGTCCTCTGGAGATCATCTAGTCCAACCTCATACCCAAGTTGGATCAGATGGCTCAGGGCCTAGCCCAGGTAAGGACAAGACATCTCTAAGGATGAATATTCTGTATCTTCTTGGGGCACCTGTGCTGGTGCTTAACCGCTTCTACAGTGAACATTTTCTGCTCATATCCAGTCAAAATTTCTTTTGCTGCAGGCTGTGACAGTTGCCTCTCTCCTCACTGCGCATGTGAGATAAGCTCTCTTCATATTTTCTATAATCCCCTCTATGTTAATAATGAAAATTCTCTGTACATGACTACCCTGGTTTAATCTAGTCATTCCCAGGATACAGGTTGTCAGTTATGCAGCTTCAACTGCATATTTGGCCACTGTGGCTGTAGTTTTTATACAGCTTTTGCAACTGAATGGATGGCAAAATCAGAGCTCAGTAGAATGCAACTTAGCTCATGCTATGCCCAGCTTACACAGCCTGATCTTAAGTCACTCTGGTGACTCAAGTCATTCGTGTAATGAATATTTCTGTAAGGCAAATAAATACACTTTCATTGCTCCAGTAATGAGGTCACCCATTTGAAGGGACTAAATTACTATTTTAAGCTGATACTGCACTGTAGAAAAGTTACTAGTTCAGCCCCCTTTTGTTATGTGCCTTTATACTCTTCCTAGTTCCATTCTCCATGCTGGTGGTGTTCAGTAAGATCTCGTGCATATGTCTGGGCAGGAATGGGGCAGGACTAGGAACTAGCTGCTTTGTTCAGCATTTTCCTTCTGAACCTAGAGGAAGCCAATACAGTACGTCTGCAAGGCTTCTTACTACATATTGTGTCATGTGGTTTCCCTATGGAAAATATATGGCTGAAAGGAGAAATTGGACAGGCTGCAGAATGTCTTGTGTCAAACCTCTAGAATGTAAAGTATTTGGGAATCAGTTTTCCTCACATAGCTCCATATTTATAATCAGAAAAGCATCAGAAAGGGGAGGCTTTTTTGTCATGTCCTGGGGCTGTTATCTCCTTTATCCAGTATTTACTGTGGGAGGTTATGACAGAGCCTTATGTTATTCTAAAGGTCATTTTAGTCTTCTCACTGGGAGGAAGATGGAAGGGGAGGGGAGAAACAGGAGGGAGAGAAAGGGAATGAGTGCTCCTACCAAGCAAAATTACTAGTCCATTGGCAATGCTGCTGTCTTTCCATTACATTCTATTGAGAGAAAGCAAAGGATGGCATAGTTACATCTTGTTTAATGCCATGGGGTTTGTTAGCAAGGTAGCCATCCTACAGCGACCTTAGGCAGTGATAGGTAAATAGTGACGCTGAGAAGAAATTTTGGCTGTACATGACACACTCTACTCTTTTGCATGTTGTAGTTCATAACGGTACTCTTCGCAGAGTTCAGTGATCTCCAGTACTGCTGCTTTTACTGGGGTTATGAGAATATATTCCAAAATTGCAGCTTTTTCTAATATTCTAGGAATTTTCAGTAATTTTTTCATAAAGAAGGAATTGCTGTAGAGTCTGAATGTAATAATGAAAACTTCCATGTAAATACATTCTATTTTTAAAATAAAATATATTTTTTTAAAATTGTAAAATCATGAAATGCAGCTCAGAAAAGATGACATTTTCATTTATTCATGTGTATTGCTGTGTGTGGAGGTCACAAAGGATTGAAGGGAAAAGCACTGAAATAATTAAATTCCCAATTAAATTATATTCATGATTCTGATAATGTTTGAAATTTGAAATGAACATTTGGACCTGGTTTACACTCTATGAATTCTTCTACAAAAACTTAATTCTTTACCCCAGGAAACTAAAATTGTCTAAGAGCATGATTGACATTTACAAACAGCAAGTAATACAATTTCAAAATACAGTCTCCAAGGAGAAATACATACTTGGATTAGTAGGATATTATAATTCTTTCCCAGTGGTTCTGTGCTTTGGCAAGACATCTCCTTGAATGTTGGTAACCGGCAACTGCAGATGGGCTGGAACAGCTGAAGAGGGAACATCTGAAATGATTTTTTTTACACATAGATCTAAGTCACTCATCTGTTTTAAATTAGCAAGGTCTAACATCATGGTAGCAGATGTCCGTCTCTGAGGCTAAACATTTCAGAATGGAAAACTCTCTGTGTGTCTTCCTCTCTGCATACATAATATTAACAACACACAAACATATCTTGTCATTCTGAGAAATGTTTTCACCTACATTGAATTGCTGGCTTATTTAGAGGAAAGTTAATAGTATTAACAGTGTTAATAATCTTCTTGTGCCTGAGGGGAGTACCTACCAAGGGCCTATGGATATATATGATAGTCCTCATCTTTCTGTTTTGCTATCCATATTCTTTACTATAGAGGATCATGACTTATCCTTTGGACAAAAGCTTTTCATTTTTATGTGAAAAGCTACGTTTCCCAAAATGTGGGCCATGATAACAGGAGCAGGGAAAGTGAATGCTGGAATATATATACATTAAAATAATTAATAGACCTCAACTTGAGGTCTATTGCAGAGATGATATTTTCCCAGAGAGCTTTCATAGGTCCAAAAGGTATCGATTGTTAGATTATTTGAGAAGACGACTTCTATTTCAACAACACACCATACATTTCTTTTATAAATTAGTTGTCTGTCTTCATTTATTATCAGTATTGAAAACAACCCTTTTCTCCCACTGCCAAATCTAACATATTTTGTGTAGGATCAGGTACAAATACACTGAGTTTCCAAAAGAAGTTTCTACTCTCCTCAGGTAAGTTAAGTTTAGAGTGGATATTTTAATGCCAGTGCCTGGTACTGGCATTTAATAGTGATTAAAAATGGTAAGTGATTAAACTTATCGCAAGGTGAAGTTTCTCATTTGCCAATTTAGAAATTAATCAGAAACATTAATCAGACCCATAATCTTAATTTTTCTCAATCTATTCTGGAAATAGAGAACAAATCTGGTGTTTTCTAAAGATGGAGAAAAAACCCAGAAAACATAATACAGAAGCATACATGGATTCCTTATTTTTTCAGCAAAATATATATTTTTGAATATGGAAGCTCTATTATTTTCTTTAAACAATATCAAAATTCAGCATACTTGAGAAGAATGACTGTCTTAAAGCTGGGGCATGGGAGAACCAACTTCAGACAGCGGCCTGAAAAACAGATGTAGACTTACAGACCTTTATTTTATTTGCACTCACAGCAGAAGTCATCAGCGAAGACTGCCTAAGTGGAGTAAGCTATTTCTGAGGAGTCCCCATAGCTAGTGTTAGTTTGCTGTTCCTGTTTCAACCCAGGTGTTTAGTTGTTGGGTGGAATCCTGACGACTGCTGGTAGCAAGAGAGAAGCCTTTGGTAAGTTATACACTTTGAGACTTTATTCTATTTTATTTTATTAGACCAAGGTGTTCAAGTTTTGTGTCTCAATACAGGAGAAACGGAAGGAAGTCAGAAAACTTCTTTCATGAAGTAGCATTCATACTTTGGGGTTTGCGCTATTTTTTCTCTCTCTGAATAAGTTTTTGCATTTTTTTTTTTACATTTTGTCCACCTTTTTGTCTCTTCTGGGACTTGAAGAATTGTGCTGGAGACTGGATTCCCCCATCTCTTCCCCAGTCCTCTCCGATTGTGCATAAGTGTCTTTGAGTCATTCCAGTAGGAATCTGGCAGTGTAATGCACCCCATTGCCTTCTTTTCCACTCTTGTGATTGTCGCTTTCAGAGACATGCCCACAATTTTCATCATGGCAGACAGCTCACTCTCCCATTCTCCAAGTCTGCTCTGGGGACGGCCCATCATTTTCTCCTAAGGAGTCACGTGAACCTGCTTCTTCTGCTATTTGTATGAAATTCCTCCCCTGCATGTTCTTCCTTCTGCTTGCATATCATTCTGTATTTGGCCCTCTTTCTCCTGATTTTCTGTCTATCATCCTTATGCCACCTTCTGTTTCATCCCTCGCCTATTAGTGTTATTTCTTTTTCTCCACCCTCTTTTGGAAAGAGTTTTCATTTTCTGTTTCTCCTTAGTGCAGCCAATCCCTCAGTGATACTTTTCCTCTGGTAGCTTTCTTCCTCTGTCTTCTGTCCTTACATTCTTCCAGAGGTAATCCATCTAAGCCAAGGTATTCTTCTGCTCATCTTCTCTAGCAGGTACCTCTCATTCTTGGTTTACCTACCCATTTTCTGCTCCATCATGATGACGAATCTCTACTGAAGTCTGTTATTCTCTCCAGATGCATTTAAGTCTTGGATCTCATCTTTTGTTACCTTAGTTAGGCCAAACTGTTCACAGGAACAGTTTGTGCCAGGTATCCCTGCAGAGACAATGGATACCCTTCTGCCTCTTGCACCCTCTCATTTTTGTCATGCCAAGCCTCAGGTGATCTCCACTTCTCTCTGTCTGTGCTTTATCACTGCCAACTTCTTCCTTTTCATTGGCCTTGAAAAAAGAAAGAACAATATCCCCTAACCTTTCTTTTATGCTCTTTGCTTTACTAGCTGCATTTCATAAAACGAAGAATGAATGTCATAATTATGAAAGTTATGCTTCTTTCCTCATGCATAGCAAAAGTGGCTGAATTCCTGCTTTAAATGTAAAATTTGACTCTCTGTTAACCGTGGGAACTCCAAGCTGTATAATTAGTTGACAACTTTTGCAAAATTAAAAGCAAATGTATGGGATTGTATGCAGATGTCAATTACTCACATCTGACTCAATATTATATTGTAGGGGAATAAAAGGAGAAGGATGGATTCAGGAAGATCCTCAACTAGCTAGGACTGATCAATAGAACTCCGTTGCTAAGGATATTTTCCTCTACTCAGGGCATTGCCATTAGAATTGGAAAGATTGTTTGAGGAACAGCAGTTTTGTTCACCAGCAATATCCAAATGTTGTCAAATGCAAACACCTGTATCCATTAAATCAACGAGACTTAGAAGACTATGAACTGGATAGCCTACAATTTTCAAGAAGTTTCAGCTTCTGCCATTTAAGCACCAAATAAAGTTTAGATTTTTGGGAGACACATCCATGCTCAGCATCTGACAGCCAGTGATGGCTCCCAGTCACAGGACACTGTTCAGTCCCCGCTGACACAGCTTAGTTCCCACTGAATCTGGATGACAGAGGTTGCATATCAGGCCAGACAGAAATTGGTGTACCAGAAGCGATGCTTTCACCACAAGCGTGTATATCTATGTCTGGTTTGGTGAAAAGCAAAGGTCCAGATTTTCACATAGTCCCTGTGATTTTAAAGTGACCTCAAAATGGTAATTTCAGGAGTCAGTCCTCATAACGCTGGTTCTGAATTTTAAACCAGATAAGCCGAAATGATCACTCTTAGAAAGCAACTGAAATATCTATTTTTTCCTGTTAAATATTAGAATTCACCTTCATGATTCATTTCAAATGACCAGTTCTACAAATGCTTAATAAAAAGAGCATTTGCAACAGATCCATTTGTTAAGCTGCATTCTGCCTACCAACCAACACAAACTTCTGCACTCCTTTTACTAAATGTCGTGCAGTTTACTGCTTTGAAAATTATCTCATTTCAATTCTATTGCAGTGAGACATGCGACCCTCTTTGTAGGAAGTATAGCATTTGCGCTTACATGACTGAATGTAAAAATCCATATCACCCTCTGTTTTGCCTTATTTTTGCCTTTTGTCTTACTGAGCAATCTGCTTCTGCTGCCGCAGGGAGCTCTCTGCAGCAACTTCGTATATGACCTTTAATATAGTGCAGGTTACTCATGACAATTAGGAGCGCTTCTGAGGACAGCCCTTTGTGTGGCCATTTAAACTGTAAATTGATTCTGCTTCTTGAATCATCGTTCAAGCATCTTACAAAGATTCCTCCACTGATGAGAGAGGGGGTGTACATTTGCTAGTGAGTAAGCAGTATGATAAGTCCTCTGAGCCAGTAGCGCTGCTCACGGGAAGGAGACGTGGTGTTGCAGGATGAGGTGCTGACCTGGGTGACTAGCCATAAATTTCTGATCAGGTTTCTAGCAGATCATGTGCTTGCTCCTTTCCTTCCCTTTTCTAGCATTTCCCTCCATTTTGTCCAGGGAAGAAATTCAGACATTTTCTGGATTGCTACACAATGAGTTTCACATTTATTTTCTTCTCTTTCATGAGCTTCTTCCCTTGGAATACAATTTTGAGGGGAATTCAGAGTAGAGAGGGCTGCTGTGGAGCAAGGTGCTAATTGGCAGGAGCATTGGTGACAGAACCAGGTCTTTCAATGAGGTTTCTGCTTTGTTCAATCACAGAGTCTTAAACTCTACAGCAGAGTAATAAAGAAATTCTCTTGGATTCATGGATGTTACAGATGGAAAAGTCATATGCAGTCATCTGGTTCATCCTTCTGAGAGCACAGGGTTATTCATCAGGGCATATGTTTCTAATATTTTGTCTAACCTATTTTTATAGGCTAGGTGATGAGTCATGGGCCTCACACCATCCCCAAAGCAACAGTGTTCTATGGCTAATCAAATTTCAGTGCTGGGAAGACTTTTTCCTCCTATAGATTTTCCATTTCTTAATTTTATTTCATTACACTTGCTTATCTCTTCTAAAAACTTCCTCTCAACTTTTGTATTTAAGCTCCTCAGCTGTATCTTTGCTCCTATCAGATCATGGTGTTTTAAAGAGAGCAAGTTGTTGAAGCCTATCTTCATTTTTTCCTGGCATGTTGCCTTATAAAACCCTGTGTTCATAAGTGTATCATTTAATCTTCAGACTTAAACTTTTTGGAAAGTTCAGCCGTATCTCAGAACTGTATGAGGCAAAAGTACTCATGTCCCTCTCCATGTTAACATAAGCAATACACCCATTCAGTTGAAGCTCTGCACGCCCATGCTTTGAAGCAAGGCTGTGAAATTGGGCAGGAAGTGCGGGCGCTTACAACCAAAATGTGCCTTTTGCCATCCCTGCAAAATATATTTTAGAGAAAAGGTAAACTGAAAAAACAAAAGGAGTCAGTTCTCAGGAGTGCAGTTGTCAGGGCTTGGCTGTTGGCTTTCCAGCATGGAAGATGCTCTGTCCAGCCGCGGCTGCTGCGTGGCCAGCGGAGCGTGGCTGCTCCAGCTCTGCCCTGGGCGGTCTGCCGAGGAGCCCCTCTGGCAGGTGGCCACCCACCTCCCTGCGGGCACGGGGCACCTGCAGGCACCAGGAAAGCAGGGGAGGGAAGGAAGGAGAAATGAGCGATGGGGTGAAGGGAGAGTAAAGGCCAGGGGAAGGTGATCAAAAGCAGGGAGAAGGAACACATGGACGGAAAGAGTAATAGACCAGAAGAGAAAGGGAGGGAGAACGAGAGGTCTGAGCTGTGAAGGAGAGGAGATAAGAGCAGTCAAGGAAACCAGTATAGGCAAGGCATAGGAAGGTGTACAAAACTCCATGCCATGTGGCCCCCTCTAGAACCGGGCATACGATAAACAATAAGAAGGCATGTTCTTCCGTATCCTATGGAGAAGGGCACTTGTTTTTTGGAGTCCTAGTTTTACAAACATAGTTTTTAGTTCCAGGCTTCCTTTTTGCCTGTCGCCTAAGTAGCTCCATTCCCATCTCTCATCTCCTGTCCCATATTCTCCCGAACATCTTTCTACCAAAAGCAGTTCCCTATTTCCTCCATCTTCTAGGTCCCCATCTGTACCTGTAACCGGTACATGTGTTACCTCTGCCCTAGCTTGTACTCCTCCTCCTTTCCATGGCAACAAATTTTGTATGTCAACAAATTTAGGGCTGTATTCTTTTATTAGGCTCTGTGAAGCACAGCGAAATGTCTGGAATGACTGGTTTGTACATAGTGATAGGAATCATGACTACGGTCATTTCAGTAACTATCGACGTAGCATGAAGAATCTCTCAACAAAAAAAATTGTCTAACACTTCTCATTTCAATGGCCATTTCAGTATTACGTTTAGTAGTAGTTCTGTTTTTTTATAAAATCAAGATTTTATCAAAATATAGAAACAAATAGTTCTCTTGATCTTGGTGAGAGGAAGCAAAAATGAACATTGCTATTATGCTTTAAAGGAAAATACAATTTGCTGTAGTAGTGCCTTATTCATAAAGAAGGCAGGCAAGTTGGTGTTTTGTCTCCAGGGATTTTCCTTCAGTAGAGGCTAAAAGGCTGTCAGATATCGAGGGTAAAGTTGTGAATTACAATATTGGAGTATCTTTCACTGCCTTGAACATTACTCTACCAGTCATAAAACAACATAAAGTTGCATTTATTAGTCTTCTTGCTGTCAGTGTTAAAGCTGCTTTTTACAATCATGACTTGAGAACTGAGATCACTGTAAATTCAGCTATTGCATTGTAAAGAAACCTTTTATTGTTGAACTACAGATGTTTGTGCTACTGCAGTAGAAACGGCATGCAGGGAACTGCACTTGATGCTTTTGGATTTCTTAATGGTTTGTCATCTAATTCCTAGTGCATGATTTTATTCTACTGTGTTTGATTTCTTTTGCAATACTTGTATTCTTTGATTCCTTTGCAAGCAGTTGTTTCAAGGAACAAATATTGCCACATCACCACTGAAAGAAAAGATAAACCAGTTGCTACTGGTTACCCAGTTCTCAAATCCAAGCCATTATATCTCCTCGGGGTTTCTGAATATAATCCTGAATTTGGAGTCTTGTTAATGAATGAATAGAAGACCTCTCCTTTGCTGAAAGTATTGTATTTAACCAGCTGTGTTTCAGGATTTAATGTGCCAGGATTTATTACAACCTATCACTAAGCTAGCTAGGATTGTATTAAACACAAAGTGTACTTTTTAAAAAAGCTGTGCATAGTAACCTGATATTAAGGGGTAAATTGAATTTTTTAAAATATCAGAAATCATTCTGTTCAAGACGTATTCGTTATACATCTTATGATATATCATTAGTAAAAAAAATTAAGAAAACTATTATCACCAAAAAGATAGAGGTTTTTTAGTGTTTATGTGAAGACAGTGAATCTTTTAAACTAAACTCTTAAAAATACATTTGTCAAACACTTGACTATACTGTCAGCTTTCTTTGTGAACATATTTTGCTATTGCTATAGATTGTTTAGCTAGCATTATGTCAGTGCTGAAGAAGTAAATAAAGTAAAAAAGGGACAAATTAATTGTGTGGTATTTATGAAAACGAGATAAACTCGTTCTTGCTGAAATGAGAAGCAGATAAACGCTTTTCACCTCTATCTCCCCTTGACTGCATTGAGTTATTGCAGCTAACTGTCATCTCTATCACATGCACACCAACACACATTGTACTCTTTCATTTACTGAAGCAATCTAATATTTGAGTGTGTGTATAAATAAAAGAGAGACTTGTACTTGGAGCTAGAATTTATACTGGTAATTCCTTCCTCCTTATGCAGCCCAGCAGTCTCTGTAGCAGGGGAGTGCCAGCCCTTCTTGCTTTGAGTCAGTACTGTGGGAAGGGTGATGAAAGCTGTGTCCTGAGGAATAAACTGGGCAGAATGCATGAGCGAATTTCTCATTCCTGTGGGCACAAAGACTCCCATGAAAGACTACAGCTTCTTGATGCAAACTTTCCTTGGTCCTCCTCCTGTGCACTCCCCCTTGCATAGAGTAATGACATGAAAGCCACCATCTAATCCTAATTACACAGGCTGAGTCACTGCAACCACACAATCCTACCCACAGCTTTCTTGTCTTCCCTCCCAGTTATTCCTGGTTGTGACTTGCTTGAAGTACATGACAAGCACCTCTGGATAAAGACTGCCTGCTGCTTTGCCTTATTTCATTATCCAGTGCAATATCATTCAGTCTTGATTTGGGATGCAGGTGGGCACTGGGATGCTACTGGTAAACTAAAGAGAGAACACTGATTATAAAGGAAGGAGTTTCCATGTAAGAAGTCTGGCAAAAGTATATGCCACTGCCAGCATGACTGAATTAGATTGCAGGGTATGTGGTCTGAGACAGGACCTGGTCAAATGATAAACTGCTGTGTTGGAAAGTATCATTTGGCTAACAAACTGGTGAGGGATTAATATGTGTTTGCATATTGCTTTGGTGATTTGTATATACTTTTCTATTTTGTGAGTATTTCCTTGCCTCTCAAACATTAAGACTGTCCAGAGTAAACTGTTTTTGTCACTGCATCTTTCTGCTTGAACAGGAAGGAGAAACCACCAGAAAAAGTACTTGTTTCATCTAAGGGTGAAGCAGGGATAACATCATTCCTTTTCAGCCTGGTGGTCTCTCATTCCCATGGAAAAGCAACAGAACCTTGAGCTGTCTGTAGTGCAAATGAATATGTTTCCAAACCTGGATTTCCAGAGTGCAGTCTAAGAGAAGATGACCTGTTTCGATTCCACCTGTCAGAGGGATAAGAAAGTCAGTCTAGAAGCCAAAACTGGAGAAAAGCAAGCAGAACACCCTGGAAATCATCATCCTGTCATTAAGAGACATTCAGAGGAGAGGTGAGAGAGGTCAGACAAGGATCTGGTCAGACTCGGGAACCTTGAAAGCTGCCAGGTCCCAAGACTTGGGACCAGAAAAGCTACTTCAGAGATATTCTTGGTAGGAAGACCAGATGGCAGAGTAACAGTTCATTTGTTCATCAGAAGTTATAATGAATCTTTAATAATGATTCTCCAGTCCAAAAACCCTGCAAAAGATAAGATGACTGTAGTGCAGCTAGGGAAAAATGTAGGCACTCAAGTCCAAAACAGCAGTTCTGTAAGTCCTCCTCTGTTGATCTCTAACTGCTGTAGCTAGTGTAGTCCTCCACCTTGGACTTCTCCCCGTTGTAAGAGTTTGTCTCTCTACAGGTACACAGGAACCTCAGATTTGTCATGGCAGAGGAACTTGGTGCCCAGCTGATACCTACAACTGTTTTGGATTTTTCAATGAACCAGTGTGCCTAAGCCTCCTGAGATGCTGGTCCCAGGGTTGCCTGAGGACACACTTCTGCAGAGACCAGTGCCCAAACATGATTAACTTAGACAGAGACAGTAATATAGACGAGAGCTGCCCTGGTGTAGTTTCTAACCAGAGCTGCCCAGAGATTCAATCTGGACAGAGATAAAAATGGACACTTCTTGACTGAGATATTGCATTCATTGATCAGAAATTGTTTGTAAATGCCTGAAATTTGAGTGACTGCATAAGAACATTAATTTTGAGTCTGATATCTCTTAAGAGCAAAGGAAGAACAGATTGTGAAGGCATTTAATGTCATGAGCACTGTGCCTCTGGACCCTGGAAGAACAGCATCTTAGCAGACTCTTCGGCTTTTTAGTTAAAAGTGCTAAATTATTGGCACAATGTTAATCAACTTCTTTTGGTGATCTGAACAAATGTGGCATTTAACACATCAGTTAATATGTAATCAAGATATGGATAAACTAAACCACCAAGTAACTGACTAATATGCAAACAAGTAGTATTTTTGAAGTCTCTGTTACCTCAGGTTTCCTGCCATATTCTCCAGCTGCTACTTAAAAAACTTTTGCTTGTGTTATTACCAAATTGCATATTTTAAAAAGTCATCATGCAAAAGCTGGCTGATTAAAAGCAAGTTACTCATCAAACTCATTACAGCTTTCATGAGTATCTGTCTCATAGCTGCCGGAAGAGTTATTTTGCTATAGTGGCATTTTTGTTAAATTTTCTATTTTGGTTTCTGTTATCAAGCCTCATTTCTCCAAGGTTTAGTTGTCTTACAAATGTATCCAGCATTCTTTTGATTTTGCCAACCAGTTTCCTTGAGGGAGGAGGTCTGGCCTGAAAACTGTGCTCAAGACCACCCACTTGTGCCTTTAAAACTCATACTTAATTTCTCAGTTCTTGTTGCATTGAGTTGCGTTCTTTATGATCAATGAAACCTCCCTTTTGTACCTCCTCCAACTATCCATTAATTCCTTAAGCAAAACTCAATTCAATCTGTTCCTGTTTGTATTTGCATCTTCTAATGTCTTCAGAGGAAGCTGCATTTGATGCTTCCTTAGCTGGGTTGTTACTGTTTTTTCAGCTCATAAATTACAGAACTGTTAAGATAATTCCACCAAGCTTCTATTGGAAGAGACTGATTTTCCTTCTGTCTCTGCCTGAACTCAGGCTTCTCCTTGACTATAGTGCTGAAGTAGTGCCAGTGGTATTACAAGCAATGATACATTTAGGGTCCCAGTTCTGTTTTCAGCTTCTTTTCCTCATCATCTTCAGACAAATTCTCATGGGTTTCCTGCTTATCCAGTGGGGGAAAGGCATCACCATCTTTGGCTATGAGGCTATTAGAAATGTTCTAAACTGCCTTGTTTGTTTGTTTGCTTCTGTGGCCACATTTTTAGTTTTTAAAATGAGGGTGAAAAAAGCACACTTTGGTGTAAGAATGCTTGTTGTTTCCAGGGAGCTCCAGTTAAGTGGCTTGCAAAAGTGCCTAAGTTCACTTAACACATCTGACAAGAAATGTGAATTAGCTTGTTTTTTCTGTTATGAGTGCTTAGCTGAAATACTTAGAGGAGATGGGTTCTTGGACATGTCTTGGAGGCAACATCAGAATTTCAGGAGACACTGGTTTTATCTCTTGACAAGAGCTTCACCATCAGTGTGGGCAACACTTCCATTGAGGACTGTCCTCTTTAATTTGCATTCACATTATATTTCTGAGGACTTCTGGCATAAACTGTGCTACTACACTCTAGAAGTGTATATACTTATATGACTGCCATCATGAAGCACACCAGTGGTGACAGGACAATGAGAGCTTGAAGATGCTGAGTCCAGGTAAACTTATAGTTTGGTGTCAACTAGAGGGGACTGTAAACCTTAGTGCTGAAAATCTAATAGCCCTGAGCCAGAAAGCTGTAGCAGTAGCATAAGTGTGAAGGGAAAAGAAAAAGAACAGAAAACATGGCTTAGAATATCTGGATGCTGAAACTGCTTCTGCTGGAGAGACTAAAACTTCTAAACAAGACACTGAAGGCAAACAAGTTGAAAGGTTGCTCTATGAGAGACAAGAACAATTTGTTTTCAGTTGCTTTCTTATAACCAGCCATGGGTGAAACAAGCTGTAGCTTCACACACAGAAAAAGGATTTTCCACAAAGTTTCAAGAAGTTTCATCATTCTCCTACTTTCAGAGGAGGATGAAAGGGGTGCTATGGTAACATCAAAGCGAAGAGCAAAGTTTGGCATGTGACAGGAAGCCAGAGAAGTTAATTCTCTCTAAATGCATTGCTATTTAATTTTTTTTTCCTTTCGTTTCACCTATCTATGATTATGGAAAAGCCTTTCACGGTTCTGGAAGAAAGAATATTGCAGTGTTGGTTTGTGAAGCCAACATTCAGAACCTCCATGCTTATTCTTTGGGATGAAATACAGCACACAGACCTCTGTGTTAACCCTCCCATGTGAATTGTGGAAGGTTCAAGCCAGTCCGGGGACTTCAGAAGCCTTTTGAAACCTCACGTACAACTAACACTTTGCTTTTTCATGAGAATTCACCATCAGTGAAGTGCATGAACAGAAAATTGTCTTGCTACAGCTCCAGAGTAAGTTCTTCTTAGTATCAGTTACATAAGGTATTTTTATGTTTTCATAGCATTTATAAAATTAAACCTCTATCAACTCAAATTGTCACCCTTGTGTTTTGAACAAAAATGCAATAATCTTTCCAAAAATGCTGTCAAAACTTTATCAAACATCGAAATGTGTAGTGTGTTCATTATCAGTGTTACCAAGATTGGAGACTCCATGAGTGATCACAATAAATTAAAATATTACTTACCATTTAGTTTGTTATAAAAGTCTTTGAGGAACAGAGAAAAGGTTTACCAGCAAACAAGTCTGATCTGTATTTCAGTATAGCACTGGGACAGGCTGTTGAAGTGAGCTGTGGTTATAACTGCAGTAATATTGTCCCACCTTCCTTTTAAACTTTTCTAAACAAGCAGTTTTTCTCTAAACCTAAACCCATTTTAAGAATCTGTGAGGGATTATTTTCAACTGGAAAATAACATTGTGTACCTCTGGTACTATCAGCTAGCTGTAAGTCCAGACATAAAACAACCATTTTCCAAGAAGCAGGCCTACACAAAACAAAAACCCTGATAGCAACTTGGGAACTATTTTCGCTCCCAAATACTTTCCTTTCCAGATTATTAGGGAAAGCAGTCAGCATCTCGTACCCCTGTAGGAACTAGAAATCCATTGTCATGAAGGGAATCCACCTTTTCACTTAAAACAACACCATGGATGCAAGTGATGCAATGACATTTTGAATTTTGTAAGCAAGTTACAAAAAGCTAAGGAAAATGTTCTGCCACTACCGCATTGCTGCTTACATTTTGGATCCATGGCAGCCAGATTTCAAGTGAGACAAAGACACAGAAACAGCTCTTCTAGATGATTTTTGTATTTCTATAGAAAAAAGAAAGTGTGTCCATTTGTATGTTGGGTCTCGCTTACATATGACAATCCTGTTCCTCAGTCCTTTTCCATTTCCAGCAGACTGTGGGACACAGTGAAAGTGCTAGAATAGCATAGGTCTTTTGCACTCGAGTAGTGGCAAGAATAAATAGACATGCAAAACTGTGCTATATCCTTTCATCTCTAAAAGCTGAGTCCTCAGTTAGGCAGTCTTCTCTGTTGTGGAGATCATGGTCACTACAGATATGCTGGGAGAGCTACTGTGGCAATGTAAGTAAATAGTAATACAAGTATTATGTAGCTCTAGCGAGGATAAAATATACTCTCTCCATTCAATTCAGTCCAAATAAAGGCAGTGGTGTCAGAAACATCAAAAGTGCGTTTGAATTTCTGGCACCAGTAATTTCTCACATTGTTAGTCACACCTATCTTCTGATTACTTAACAAAAATAATACAGAATGAAAACAATGTCCACCTTCTGTTCACTCGGTGGCAGATATGGCTCCTGTTATCACAAGATGTATTTATCATCTCTAGGGCACTGGTGGTGGCTTTTCACTGACCCTGGCTGTCATCCCAGAACATGATGAATTGGAATTATATTCCAGAGAACATAATGCAACTGATGCAAAACTGGTGGAAGAGAGAAGACGGTTGGCCATTATATCCAGTAATAATGTTACGGACTTTGATAAGGCTCCAGCGAGTATGAAATGCAACAGCCCATTTTCTTTGCAGCAATAATCACTGCGATTAATTTACACTGGTGTTTTCTGTTGACTATTTTCTATTAACTTCCTTTTGAAAATAACGGTTGTGTAGGGTAGTGTTTCCAGTTGTTTCATGGGATTAGTAATCAGAAATAGCCCTCGACAGAGATGTTTTGGAACAACTGCAGTATGCTTGATCAATAAAACAGGGGTAGGCTCAAAAGTGATAAAGGCAGAAGTTCTATAGCAGCTGAACATATGCTAGATTACCCACTTCTGAAACAAAAATGGTTCAGGTTTTCTCATAGAAATAAATGTAAAAGTACTTACTTAACTTCCCTTTAAAATGATTTTTCAGATTCAAAACCACAACTCAGACAAACATAGACAATACGCTAAGCATAAAGTGAAATAGTCAAGTTAGTCCTTACTCATTCTGGGAAAAACAGGAAAGATACTGAGAGACTCATGGTCATTTGCAGTTGTTAATACTTTGGAAGTATCTAAATACATTAGATCATCTGGATGGTAAAAACAACTATTGTTATATGGCAGAAGATAAAAAAAAAAGATACTCTTGAAGAGCTATTCTGCTCTGGAAATTGGTAATAGGGGACATTTCACTCTCAATCTGTTCTTATAATTAATAATAAATAGATAAATAAATAAATAGATAGATAAATAAAAGAAATACATTGTTAGTCATTCAAGTGAACTAAAACCATTCAGAACAGGTATGCCAGAGAATGCAGCTACTTCAGTTAGACCCATTTAGGTAGAAATTTGGAGAATTTCCGAGTCTTTTCAGCAAAAACTTTTAAGGCTTCTTTCTGTTACTTCCCCCCCCGCTTTGGATTTTTGTGTGCATGTGTGGGCAGTCAACCTATGTCTGTATAAAATGTAATAATTGCTGCCCATAAAGGGAACAAGGAATCCTTGATTCAAACTCAGGGCTCCTTTTCTTCACTGAAACAAGGTTACCGAACATCAGACTAATTTAATCATATCTCAGTTCTCTCTTTCTTGCTGTTATGCTGCTATTATGCCTTTACTAAGATTGATCTCTTCAATTGAAGCATGCAACTCATGAAACATTTTTAGTCAATAAAGCTCCAGTGTGAAGAAAATGTGGATGCTTTTCTCTAGTTTGATCTTTCCAAATGGGTCCCCAAATGCAGGTAACCTGCTACTCAGAAGGAAATGATACCCGATGTCCCAGAACAGTCAAATAAACAAAACTCTTCTGTCTGACAAGTGTATGCTAAAATCTCTCCCATTCACAACTTCCTCATCATCTTTTTACAGTGGCAGTGGGACCATTTTATCTGGAACGAACTCTGCCTGTGACTTAGAACCGGTTCTGGATTTAAATCTATCCAGATCAATCCAAGAAGCTGCTGTGCCTACGGGTACGCCGTGTTTACATGGGAAGGGTTGTGTCAGAGCCAGCTATAGGCATACACGAAAAAAGGAGATAATTTGCATGGGGAAGCTGAATGCCCAGGGCCCTGCTGCGTTGTCTGTGCCAGGGCTCTGGAAGGCTTGGCTGCCCACTGCGGATGCACGGGAGCGATGCTGCAGCCCACGATGACTACCAGCCCCGCTTCAGCAAGCCCAGGCAACCAGAGAGCGCTTGGCTCTCCCATTTCCAACCTGTGCCCTGGACAGAGCCTCGCTCTGCCCTCGCTCTGGCAAAATTTAGTTTTACCTACACTGCTGAGAAGTCTTATGAAGGCTTTGTCTTAATTTATCCCAGAATTTGTCAACAGGAGCACAGGAGATTTAGGAGGAACTGTCTGCTCTCCTTAACGGAGCTGAGTTAGAATGAAGTAGTGTGAAACTAGTTACCTTTAGCTGTATTTAGGTGGCATCACTTTCAGCTGCAGAATCCCTTGTGGGGTTTCTGAAAAAAAAAAACAAAAAAAACCAGCAGGAAGTATATTTCGTTGTTAAATAATAGGTCTCAAATAACTCTGTAAGTAAAAAAAAAAAAGTGACAATGAAAAAGAAAAGGTAAAGAAGGTAAAAAGATGATAAAAAGCATTGCTTGGAATAGTAGTATTCCAGAAAGAGAGTGTTTCTTCTTGCTAGCTCTTGTGATTTTTCACATTAGTCTCACAACACTTCATATTTTCCTTACGGTGCTAGTTGCTGGGGTCAATGTAACATTTTTTTTGTGAGGCATTTTTTAAGGAAGTAGATATGGATGGTGCATGAATGAAGCGTATACGTGAGGTTTAGAAATTGACTGTTAATGTATTTACAGCCTGAAAAAGATCCCTCTGTGGAATATAATTTTGTTTTCCCAGGGACTCCAAGTCTCCAGTTTACAAGTCAAAACTGAGATACAGCATTTCTTTTTTATTGTTTCAAAATTAAAACATTGCCATCTATGTTTTGGGAGCCACTTAGATTAGAAAGCACCAACTAGAAAGAACAATGGAAAGGACTTTTAGTCTGAGTTCTCTTGACCAAACTAAACTCCAAGGACAGCTTAGCTTCCTAGACCTCCTGTGCATATTTCATTTACACAGGAAGTATAATCACATGTCAAATCTTTGAAAAATACATGTAGAGAAATTTTATTTCACTTTATATTTCCTTGTTCCTCCCATGGGATATTTAGAAAGTACTTCTGGGGTACAGTCATTCTGGGGGTATTCCCAGTTGAGGTCAGTGCAATGACACCATAAGTGTTACTGTTTCTCTGATTAAGGGCATTTCTTCCTTTAACAGCAAAAATCACATAAATTTATTTGTCACGGACTGTGTAACATTAGGATTTTGCCTTGTAATCACAGTTACTGTGAGCTGAACTGATATGCCCTTTTTTATATTAAAAAAATGTCGGCAGATTGCTGTAGTCATAAGTAGAGGCTAAAAAGGAATTACAGTATGTCTTGTTACAGAGTTTTTCTGAAGGACGTCCTTTAGTGCAGTGTTTGTAAAGGTGTGATCTCTATCTTTGTGCTGCCTGCTGTTTTTCAGCAAATTGTCACTTTTTTTTGCCACAGTATTGCCTGGACAACATGAGACACAGTTTAAAAGATTAAATTCATTAATTAACTACTTTATGCACTTTAAAACATTAATGCATCAGTAAGCAATATGCTAGTATGATTTTCAGAAATGAACGCTGCAGTGTGTGCACTTCACATATGTTTCAGTTCAGAGCCATGTTTCCTTTTCACATTAGCAGGTACTTAATAAATGAAAAGAATATTCTATTCTCTTATTGAACCAGATGTTGCTATAACTCTCTATGGCTCCATGAATAAGCATTCAGGATTTCACTAAAAAGGCTCTAATTATTCCATCTGCACTTACACTTATATAACCTTCATTTGTAATTAAAATCTATTTCTGTCCTAATTGTGGACTTGGTTTTCTTAACTGGTGATATCAATGCAAATGCCATTTTATGCACTCGCAGCCTCATGTTGTTAGAACTATACATGCATACATGACTAAGCACTCATAAGCACAAATCAGAAGTTTGGTATGGTATTTTTTCTTCTTATAACTTCAAGACAACTTTATACAAATCACTCTGTGAATCTATTTTCTATATTCTGATAGTATATTTGCAATTGCTGGCTTCCAAGATTCATTGGACACTGTATTATGGTGGCTTTGATGTAAATTCAGCAGAAAATAATTCACGGTGGGAAGAAATTATACCTTGCATATTAAGCCATATTTTCTGTATTGGTTCAAAAACGTAGAATATAATTTTGAAAATTATATTATAGTTCAGAATGTAAATTAACCAGTTAACCAGTCTCATCCAAAAGTTTAATCATTTCAGTTCTTCCATTGCTTGACAAGATTACATTTAGGATGGCTAACACCTGAACACAGAATGTGCCACTTAGCCAGTGCATTTACATTTCCTTGGTGGCAGTGTTGAATAAAAGGGGATTAATGTCATTAAGCACCTTAATGGACTGTGTCAAGTGTCTGATGAGAATGCTAGTAATTCATGTGTTGTAGATCTGGGACAAAAGTTATTTTGAAAGAATATAAGCCTGTCAAAACTTCCTGCTGTCACGCACAGCTGCACAGCCATAGCTGATTCTTCAACCTGCCCTTTGGTCCCTGGCAATGTTTGACACAGATTTGTCCTTTTTACATTTGCAATTATTTTTTCTGTAGAGGCAGCTGGTATACAAAAATTATTTTTCAAAATTCTCCTGATTATTTTACAATTACTGCTGTTGTTTGGTTAGACTATGTCAGTATAGGCATTATTTAGAATGACAAAAGAATTAGAAAGTAGCAGATTTTCTGAAATATCCTTTCTAGGACAACATATGGGCACAGTGGGAAAGGAAACTCTGTTCTTCCCTTATCAATCAGCTATATAATGCAGACATTTCTTGAATTTCCTTCAAACTAGAGTATTTCCCCATCATCTCCTGCAGAAGATACGCAGTTGGTCCACCCTGCTTTTGGTCACACTGACACTTAGTAGGCAAAGGCACTAATGTTATAGAAGACAAGGACTGGCCATCAGCCTGCCAAATGAAAACCCAGCAGCCAGCCTGCCACTTCTAAGTGTGCTATTACACTTCTGTCAGGCGGTCTTTTGGTTTTTTATTGGTACAATTTCAGATGTTACTAGAAGGTAAATGGAGTTTTCTAAAAAGTGGGAGAGGGCAGTTGTCACAGTGGGAACTGTGTTATGTGAAATAAATAAGAGCTCTGCCTCTCTAAAGAGTTAAATGGAAAAACTCTGCCCCATCTTGATACCTTGCATATGGGTGAATCTGGCTTTATAATCAAGAGAGGTCTGTAGGACATTAGACTTATTTCCCGTGTTTCTTGTGATAAGAATACAGACATACTCATTGATGCACTTGGAGGTCCACAGCAGCTGAGAAAGCCCATTCTCTTGAACCAGTTGTCATCTCAGCCATGTCACTAATGCTCACCAGTGTTGAGTAAACCTCACAACTGACTGACCGGTAGACCTCCACCACTGCTAACACTAACAGTTTTCCAACAACGAAGTGATGAGCTATGGGCATGTACTTATTTGGGTTGCCCAGCTTTGTAAAGCAGTAACAAACTTTGTCTGGAGGATTGTTACTTCTGTCATTTGCTCATCTTGGCACTGAAGGACCAGGGTGAGTTTTTCATGTGTAAGTTTTTCATCTGTTGTTCATAGATTCATATCTTTAGAGAGTATGACCTTCTCCCCACTGTGCCTCCAAAGGACTAGTTGTATTTGTTATATTAATGTATGCCCTTCTAAAATGAGGATGTGGCTGTGCTGTCCACCTGGGGACCAGCCTTAAAAGTCATATTGCAGCATGTGGCTGCCTTGTCATGTCAGCAGCCACTGTGTCTGAGTGGGCAGTGGGTGGCCAGGTCATGCGTGGGAGTTCAAATCTGGTCCCCTCTGTACTACAGTCATATGTTCAGACAAAGCTGATGGGTTGCCCTTTTAAATAAAAGGTTGACTGATGTAATCAATGACTAATGCAACTGGCTTTGGATTCCAAACAGAGATGAGTTGGGCAGCAGCTATAAAACAGTAAGTCATCGATGTTTCTTTTATCAGGGCTTAAGATGAAAAAAACACCTTCCCACAAAGTTTTCTTGAGTGATATTAATCATCAGAGGCATCTTGAGGTCATCGATGAAGAGGCTAATAGTCTCCCACTTGTTTCAAAACAACATCCCTTTGCTCAGGCTGCAGGAAAACCCATGACTTACTGCAAAATAGCTCTGAGCTGATACAAGTGTCAGCCTAAGCTCCTGCAAGGAGTGACTGAATGTGCCATGTGTTATGACTGTTGTGCTGGAAGGCACATATAGGAGCAATCCTGAAAGTTTTGCAACTCATGGAAGCTGTAATGTGAACCCCTTTGCCAAGCTGTGTTGCTGAAACATTTTCTTCTGTTGCAATGCTGTGTGCTGGTCTGTGCTTTTTGGTCCCTGTTTACATCAGAGCATGACCCATGACTCAGCTCTGGAAGACCTATTTTTAGAGAAAAACTGAAAGAGATCTAGCAACAAACTCTTCACAAATGAAAAAGTTTTCATTTCAAGTAGCCCAGTTCTGCACAGCCAAGGAAAAAGAAAACTTCTAAAAGATGTATGACATGAGGCATTGTCTTCTCCATACTTACGGAGGCTTCCAGAGAAAACAAAAAGTAAACAGTGAGTGTCTAATTCATAAGTAAAACAAACATGTTTGACAAGCCCCCCGCACTCCAGCTACTCTAGCACATTACTACAGATGCAGACATTAAGAAACCTCTTCAAAAATACAAATGAACTCATAGCTTTCAACTGAACAGCAGAATAATGATGCAAATCCACAAAACTTCCTTTAGTCACTTTAGAGTTCTCAAGAAACCAGTGATTATTTTCTAGCTGCTTCTTTGGTGATACAGCGTGTCTTTGATTCCTAACAATTCTTTTTGTTTTTCAGACTGAAGGCATTTGTGGAATACTGTGATATTGAAGAAAAATACTATTGAGAGTTTACAACATTGCATTTGGAACAGGTACTTTTGACAAGACAGGAAAAAAAGGACAGAAATAGACAAGACCAAAAGTAGGTATTAATTTTCTGAGGGATCTTTGTCCTAAGGCTGTGCTGTTTCCATACCCAGATATAAAGGAAACTGCCCAGAAACCAGAAGTAGAATTTGAAATTTTTGGAAACCCATGGAATTCTTCATCTTCTCCTTCAAAAGTGTGCTCTGCTTCTTCAGTAATTAAAACATTTCAGACAGGGAAAATAAACAGAGTTAAGAATAGAGTGAAAATCTCAGTGGGAAAAAAGGATCATTTTATCACTCTTTCTTCAACAGTGCTCTGTAGTCCTTTCATCAAGTTCTTTGTAATACCAGCCAACATTCTGACTTTATTTTTAGACTGGACTTACAAAAGCTACACGGTCTAAGGCAAAAATAAATATGTAGCAAATGACATTGATTCTCCTGTTCCTTCACCATTGCTGTGAGTGGGTATGTACACACTTGGGTTCACATTTTTCTCTTCTGTGAATCCCTCCTCACAGACGCATTTCTAGTGGCAACAAGCAGTGCAGTGCTAGGGGTAGGGTGTGAATTAGATATGCTCTGGAGGTGCCTCCTAGTCCTGTTTTTCTGGATTAGTATGATTTTTATGGTTCTGCAGCACTTCGCCTCCTAGGATGGTGGCCAGGACTAAGTAAGCTTGTCCCTCGTCCTGTTTCAAGCAGGCAGTAAGGTGACAAAGAGAGTCTCCCCGTCCCAGCCTATGTTGCAGATGAATCAGAGCACCACCCCAGACTGCTTGTGCTAAGTCCCCTGCTACAGCTTGGATGAGACTTGCTTCTGGCAAAACCTAAAGGTTTGTTTGGCTAAATCACAGGATACAGATGATGGCTTGTGGGACAGAGTCTTCTTGGCAAATTGTTCCATCCAAGTGGGTCAGCAATTCAAACTGCTGCAGTATCTCCAGAAAAAAAACAAGCCTCGGCTGTCTTCTGAGATGGGGCCAAGCAGTCAGGGAGCCCCTTTCTGTCCCTTAGCTCCTACCACTTTGCCTATCTCAAGGATATGCTTTAAACATCAAACTACTTCTTGTCAAGCAGCATTGCCTGTTTTTATTTAATCTCTTGCATTTTTTCTTTCTCAGTAGAAATGTTACGCGTTAAGCCCTAATTGCTGTGTTTTCCTGGGAGAGGTTTAGGCTACGTCTGCCATGAGAACCACGTCCATTTACTTTCCATGAGTGCCTCTACTATGAACTTTCACAGTGTATCTTTTTCATCCAGCTCTGTCATATCCTCTTCTCTTGAATTTAAGTCTTATTAGAGGGTGCTAGCAACCAAATGGTATAATTAAGCTGCAGATTACGAGAGGAGAAATAGAAGTCAAACGTTCATTTTTACTGTTTTGTCTGCCACACAGAGCCAGCAAAAACAAAGCATAGAATAACAAACCAATTAACTGATTATCACAAGGCTGTTACTTTACCTTATTTCAAGCTTTGGCTCATTTGCTCACGTTAGACGTATCTCTGTGTGAGACTTTTTTGTCCAAATAGCATACAAAGGCTAAGGTGGTTCAGTAACACCAAGAGGGAAGGATCATTGCAGAGTCTCTTTTGTCCCATCCAGTCTGGGGCTAAGGGTAGAACCTATCTTCGTGTAAAGAGGAAATCAGCTTCACCCACAGAAGGCCTGAGGGTTGAGGCTGTGGCTGAGCAGAATGTAGAACGACTGATGAGTTGACATTTCCAGCCCTCTGTGTTAAAGCACAGGGTCGCTGAGTAACTCCTTTGTGGCTGGTATTTTGGTCTATAGGTGGGGTGACAGGCTGTAGCCTCTCTGCAGGTGTTGCCCATGATATTTGAAACACTGCAATTGGGTAAAGGTAGTTCAGTGGCTCCTCTCTTACCAGCTCCTCCTGTGTTACTGTGTGGATTTTGTTGGAATGAAGTGTTCACACCAGCACGCTGGCTGTCCAGTACAGGTGATGTCTATTTTCCTTCTCCAATATTAAAAGAGGTGTTAGGAGGCTCAGAAGAACTTAGAAGTTTTGTTCAGACACAGCAGAAACTTCAGCTCATCCAAAAATCTATACATTAATCTCCCCATTGCAACCAGCTTCTCATTTGTTAATACCTCCCGCAGCCATTCCTCCAGGCTCACAGTGGGCCTCTAAATACCCTTCTGAAGAGATTAGCAGCTAACTTCTCATCAGGCATATTCTACTGGCAGGAAAGACAGATGTGTGCACATCTGGCTCTGAGCCCATCACCCATCATAGGCAGTCACTGGTGGAGGTTAGGTCTTTCTCTTACCTAAATAACGCATGGCCACTTTGTTTGTTTGTTTGTTTTGTTTGCAATCTGTTTGCAATCTGTTTGCATGGCTTACTCTTACTCTTTGGAATAAGACCACACATATGATATTATGGTATATGTATTTTTCTTTTACCTATCTTGTATGCTTGAAGTAAACAGGGCCGTGTTACTCCCATCACCCCAGAGCACCTTAGGAGCCCTACGGAGCTGAGTCAAATCCCTTCAAACTGCTATCTGGCAGGATCAAATTTTGCATCAAATCAGCAGAAAAACACCAACTGTACCTGTCCAGCTGCACTGCTCAGTGTGTTGGGGAGGCAGAGCCAAGGATTTACCCTGACCTCACACAACTGCTTTTGTGAGGAAAACAAGTGATAAGCATACAGCACACATTTCTTTTCAGATCCCTTAATCCAGCCTGTAGTAATTCAGGGCATTAAATGTGATTCTTGTTTCTGTTGGCAAATAGTCCAGTTGTATCTAATTACTTAATTATATATATTGGCTGACTAGTGCTTAAGTGCATATGACTGGTGGGACAATAACACTGATAATGGCTGGGCTGCAGTAAAATATCAATTTGACTGGGAAGACCTGAAGTGAGAGGGCTGTGACATGGTCTGACAGAGCCATGAAATAGTAAAACGACAGTTTTGCTGATGGGAACTAAATGAGCAGTGTTACAGTAATTCTGTTTCAATATGAGCCATAAACCAGATTTTAAATGGATGACCATAACTCAGTTCATTCAACCCGCTCAGGCTTGAATGTCCAACATTTCCAGTGTTGCACATGGAACATGCACATAGTGTCAAAGTAAAGGACATATTTCAAGCAGCAGTAGATTCTAATTTCTTCAGTACATGTAAGACTCTTTTTTTAAGCACAGTTTCAGTGTTTCTATTGTCAACAGTATATTCATCAGCCTTGCTGTGGACTAAATCAATCTGAGTCTAAAATAAATGGTATCCCTTATATTGTTTGAGACAAGCTGGCCTAGTGACTACTGCAGTGAGGAAGAAAAGTAATTTTCTTCTGTGTGATAATTCACTGACAACATGTTTCACACTGGCAGGGGAAGATCAATGTTAAGAATGGCCAGACAAAAAAAATCATCATTCTTTCTCAGAAACTGAGTTTCCACAAAAAGGTAAGCTGAAAGATTTTACTGTTGGCAAGACACTCTGCTGAAAAGTTTCTGGTTTTAAACTCAAATGCAAAAAGCCAAAGAAACAAAGCCAGTTTTCAATGCAAAAAACCTGAACAAAATTTTTCATTTTCTGTAGCTTCATTGCAATAAAAAACTGCAGAAAATACTGACTAAATTAAAACATTTGCGCAAGCTATTCTCTCAACACCCCCCCTGCTCCCATCATTTGATGGATGCTTTGACTAGCTCGGCTTTTGAGAAGCATTCTGAGCAAAGAGAAGGAGAAAAGAAAAAAGAGGAAGGAATATTAGTATTCCTTCCAGATATATAGTAGTTAGATACTGTAATTTGTAAACCTTCTTTTATATTCATTTTATGTAAAACTTTAGCTTCTATTTTCTCCAGCTGCAGAGAAAAAGCAAAATAAGCCTCAGGCACCAGGGACTCAAAACAAAGGTATTCTTAGGGCACACACTTGCTTTCAGTAGGACACTACAGCCTGTCTGGGGGAGATAGATGTCTTCTCCACAAAATGTAAAAATCTGAAAGTTGTGTACAAGTTGGGGTGAGAATACTAATAAAGGTAAAGAAGCTCTAATACTTATAGTTTTCAGGAATTATGGTGGGGTGTCTCTTTTAGAGATCACTCTGGGAAAATCTACCATGCATACAGTTCTACAGTCTGCCAAGAACTGATTACCTCTCCTTACCTATCCTAAGAGTGTTTCTAAATATTAATTTTATATTCAAACTCATAGGATTTTTTCACCCTCAATAACATGAATCCAATCAAAGATGTAGAGAGCTCTCTGCTTCCCAGCCTATGGGACAATTCCTTGGAGAGGCAAGAAAGTGCCAAAATTAGGTTTTTTTGGTTTTTGTGTGGGTTTTTTTTGTCAGCAAATTCCAGGATGAAAACTACTTAGGCTGAAGGAAGCCTCAGTATCAGGACAGTAACCAGCTAATAAACTAACTGGTATAGTAACCTTGGTATGCAAGCAAAGGTGCTTGTTGTACATAGCCTGGACGATCACCTCTCACTCGCGGTGCTTGGCTTGCCCGTAGCCACTAAAGCACACTCACCTTTAAAAATAAGACTCACCATAGCAACACAGAGGTCTCACCAGGATTTTCCATGACCATAGGATCTCCTGAATACTTCTGTTCTTCATGGTTGATGTTCACCCTACTTGATTGCCAATATGAGCAGTGGAGAAAACACAGCGAAGCACAGGATTCGGGTTAGCCAAGAGAAAGACAAGAATGAATAATGCAAGAGCTGAAGTTACAGGAGGCATGGCACTCCTCTGTTTAAAGAAGGTTGATTTTCTTCATAAAGGTTATTACAATAACAATAGAGTTGGCCCTGATCTGTAAGTACAGCCTGTGGGCTGTAAGACAGCAGTGCTGGAGCTTGTAACCTGAAGTTTGTTTCAGGATTAGCTGTTTGAAAATGGAACGTTGTGTGAGAGTGCTGCAGGTACAGGAATGGGGGAAGGAAAAGTGTAGCAAGAAGGCAAAAAAATGAAATAGCTTGTGTTAGGTCTTGGCCCTGAGCTGAACTATAAAATCATAGAATTATTAAGGTTGGAAAAGACCTTAAAGATCATCAAGTCCAACCATAAACCCAACACCACCATGCCTCCTAAACCATGTCCCGAAGGGCATGTCTAAACATCTTTTGAACACCTCCAGTGACGGTGACTTCACCACCTCCCTGGGCAGCCTGTTCCAATGTTTGACCACTGTCTCAGTAAAGAATTTTTTCCTAATATCAAATCTAAACCTCCCCTGGCGCAACCTGAGGCCATTTCCTCTTGTTCTATCGCTAGTTACTTGGGAGAAGAGACCAACACCCACATTGCCACAACCCCCTTTCAGGTAGTTGTAGAGAGTGACAAGGTCTCCCCTCAGCCTCTTCTCCACACTAAACAACCCCAGTTCTCTCAGCTGCTCCTCATAAGACTTGTGCTCCAGACCTCTCACCAGCTTCATTGCCCTTCCCTGGACACACTCAAGCACCTCAATGTCCTTTTTGTAGTGAGGGGCCCAAAACTGAACACAGGATTCGAGGTGCGGCCTCACCAGTGCCAAATACAGGGGCATGAACACTTCCCTACTCCTGCTGGCCACACTATTTCTGATACAGGCCAGGACGCTGTTGGTCTTCTTGGCCACCTGGGCACACTGCTGACTCATGTTCAGCCGGCTGTCAACCAACACCCCCAGGTCCTTTTCTCCCAGGCAGCTCTCCAGCCACTCCTCCCCAAGCCTGTAGCGTTGCATGGGGTTGTTGTGACCCAAGTGCAGGACCCTGCACTTGGCCTTGTTAAACCTCATACAGTTGAGTTGGCCCATTGATCCAGCCTGTCCAGATCCCTCTGCAGAGCCCTCCGACCCTCCAGCAAATCAACACTCCCACCCAACTTGGTGTCATCTGCAAACTTACTGAGGGAGCACTCGATCCCCTCATCCAGATCATCGATAAAGATATTGAACAAGACCAGCCCCAGAACCAAGCCCTGGGGAACACCGCTTGTGACCGGCCGCCAGCCGGATTTAACACCATTCACCACAACTCCCTGGGCTCGGCCATCCAGCCAGTTCTTTAACCAGCAAAGAGTAAACCCATCCAAGCCACGAGCCGCCAGTTTCTCCAGCAGAATGCTGTGGGAGACACTGTCAAAGGCTTTACTGAAGTCTAAGCAGACAACATCCACAGCCTTTCCCTCATCCACTACATTGGTCAAGCAGGACCTGCCTTTCATGAACCTGTGCTGGCTGGGCCTGATCCCTTGGTTGTCCTTCATATGCCCCGTGAGCACTCTCAAGACGAACAGCTGCATGATCTTCCCTGGTACGGAGGTCAGGCTGACAGGCCTGTAGTTCCCAGGACCCTCCTTCTGGCCTTTCTTGTCAATGGATGTCACATTGGCAAGCCTCCAGTCGTCTGGGACCTCCCCTGTTAACCAGGACTGCTGATAAATGATGGAGAGTGGCTTGGAAAGCTCCTCTGTCAGCTCCCTCAGTACTCTCAGGTGGATCCCATGAGGCCCCATAGACTTGTGGGTGTCCAGGTGGCTTAGCAGGTCCTTGACTGCTTCCTCCTGGATTATGAGGAGTACGTTGTGCTCTCCATCCCCATCTTCCAGCTCAGGGGGCTGAATACCCTGTGGATACCTGGACTGGCTATTAAAGACTGAGGCAAAGAAGGCATTAAGTACCTCAACCTTGTCCTCATCCTTGGAGACAATGTTCCCCGCCATATCCAGTAAGGGATGGAGATTCTCCTTGCCTCTCTTTTTGTTGTTAATATATTTGTAGAAGCATTTTTTATTATCCTTTATGACTGCGGCCAGACTGAGCTCTAGCTGGGCTTTTGCCTTTCTAATTTTGTCCCTGCTTGACCTAACAAAATCCTTGTACTCTTGAGTTGCCTGCCCCTTCTTCCAGAGGTGATAAACTCTCCTTTTTTCCCTGAGTCCCAGCAAAATCTCCCTGTTTGGCCAGGCCAGTTGCCTTCCCCGCCAGCTCTTCTTACAGCACATGGGGACCACCTGCTCCTGGGCCTTTAAGATTTCCTTCTTGAAGAATGTCCACCCTTCCTGGACCCCTTTGTCCTTCAGGACTGTCTCCCAAGGGACTCTCTTGACCAGTGACCTGAACAGGCCAAAGTCTGCCCTCCGGAAGTCCATGGTAGCAGTGTTGCTGATGCCCCTCCTTACTTCACTCAGCGTCGAGAATTCTATCATGTCATGGTCGCTAAGCCCAAGACGGCCTCCAACCACCCCATCTCCCACCAGTCCTTCTCTGTTTGTAAACAGCAGGTCAAGCAAGGCACCTCCCCTGGTAGACTCACTTACCAGCTGTGTCAGGAAGTTATCTTCCATGCAGCCCAGGAACCTCCTAGACTGCTTTCCCTCTGCCGTGTTATACTTTCAGCAGATGTCTGGTAGATTGAAGTCCCCCACAAGAAAAAGGGCTAGCGACTGCAAGACTTCTGCCAGTCACTTACAGAATGCTTCATCTACCTCTTCATCCTGGTTGGGTGCTGTATAACAGACTCCCAGCAGGATATCTGCCTCGTTGACCTTTCCCCTCATCCTTACCCATAAGCACTGGACTTGGTCTTCACAATCATTGATTTCTATACAATCAAAACTGTCCCTAACATACAGAGCCACCCCACCACCTCTCCTTCCTTGCCTATCCCTTCTGAAGAGCTTATAGCCATCCATTGCAGCACTCCAGTCATGTGAGTAATCCCACCATGTTTCTGTGATGGTGACTACATCATAGCTGTCCCAGTGCACTGTGGCTTCCAGCTCCTCCTGTTTGGTGCCCATGCTACGTGCATTGGTGTAGATGCACTTGAGCTGGGCTATCGATTTCACCCCCATTAAACAAGACATATTTCACCCACATTGAACAAAATGAGGCCCAGTAGGGAGCCCTGGGGAACACTACCTGTGACTGGCCATCAACTGGATTTAACTCTATTCACCACAAATCTCTGGGCTTGGCCATCCAGCCATTTTTTTACCCAGTGAAAAGTACACCTGTCTAAGCCACAAGCCTCCAGAACAGTATAGCTGAAGCTGCTTCTTCCTTAAGACTCACCAAAGGCACTTTAAAACAAGGTCTGTTGATATTTAGTTATCTTTCTGCATAAGTAGTAGTGAGGTAGCACTTTGAAAGATACAAACTGTTTTGCTTAAAATTAGAAAGTGGTGATTAGAGGTGTGAGGTTAGGTGCTTGATCCTTTTGTAAATTTATCTCAAGGGGTTTACCCTGGGGCCAGGGGGTTGAGTGGGCAGGAAAGTACATACAAAGTAGGTGTAAAGCAATCTGTGCAGTGACCTAGGAGCCTACATCCCTTTTTTTAAAGTGTCTAGACATTTGGGAACCTACCTCTAGACTCAACACTTCTGAAGATTTTTATCCTAGGTCTGCCAATAGCACAGCTTGTTAATTTGATGTGGACCTAGCTAGATTAAATAGAGATTCCTTAACTGGATGTTTCTTTTTTTAATTATTATTTTTTAAAAGACCTGTGTAGTACAGTTGATTTAGTACAAAATCATCCTGGTTGTAAATCAGCAAATTTTTCAGTAGTGTGAATCATATTCAATTGCAGGAAATAAATTAAGTCAAGATAGTCCCTGTCAGATGTTTTGATAAGACTTTTTATGCTGAATGACTGGAAACAATTAAAGCCATTTTAATGGTTCATTTTAATGGCTATACTTTTTTAAACCTCACATGAATCTAAACTGGTACTGGTTTAGAATTAGTTTTTCATTCTATTTGATTAGGCATGAACTTAATAAGAGCAAAATATACTTATAAGGCAATTCTAAATTATGACTGTCTTGGCTGATGCTGATGAACAGGATTCATACAGCATGGTTCTGCATGGCATAATATTGGCATGAGAACATCAGGCAAGATCCTATTAGAATGCAAACATATCTTTACAAGAGACAATACTGAATCTCTTATGTACATACAAATACATCCACTTTACATCATCAGCTACTGCTGCAGGTGCCATAGTAATTTGTCCATTTGTACCTGGTTTGTGCAGCTTCAAGCCATAAAAAGTTTTGCGAGGCAATGCAGTGGGTTATTTTTCTAGGCTTCCCTGGAAACGACAGAAAACTTCCAGTAAGGGTCATGGCTGTGCCTCAGATGTGTTCTTGACTGGATGGCTCTGTGTGATATGCAGAGGTTCTTCTCAGGTTACCAGGTCTTTGAAAATGCTCAGAAAATACAAACAAGATTCCATCACATATTATAAATGGCGCTTTTTACAAAAATCTGTTCTTATAGAGGATATAGCACCAAACAAAATGAAAGGATATCTTAAATGTTTATTAGCAAATTCAGAAATTGGACCTAGAGCAATCCCACATACCTATGACAATTACCTGCCTCTATTCTCTGTCTAAGTCAGAAGAGCTGTCTACCTAGACCTTCAGTATACTCAGCAAAGAGCCATATGCACTTCTGCAGAAAGATTTTCTTGTATCTCTCCACTGACTGCATACAGAATCACAGAATCACGGAATCACTAAGGTTGGAAAGGACCTTCAAGATCATCAAGTCCAACCATTAATCCAGCACCACCATGTTCCCTAAACCATGTCTTGAAGCGCCACATCCACACATTTTTAGAATACTTCCAGAGATGGCGACTCCACCACCTCTCTGGGCAGCCTTTTCCAATGCCTGACCAACGTCTCAGTAAAGAATTTTTTCCTAATATCCAATCCAAACCTCCCCTGGCACAATTCGAGGCCATTTCCTCTCATCCTATCGCTGGTTACTTGGGAGAAGAGACCAACATCCTCGTCGCCACAACCCCCTTTCAGGTAGTTGTAGAGAGCGATGAGGTCTCCCCTCAAGCCTCCTCTTCTCCACACTAAACAACCCCAGTTCCCTCAGCCGCTCCTCATAAGACTTGTGCCCCAGACCCCTCACCAGCTTCATTGCACTTCCCTGGACACACTCCAGCACCTCAATGTCCTTCTTGTAGTGAGGGGCCCAAAACTGAACACAGTATTCAAGGTGCAGCCTCACCAGTGCCGAGTACAAGGGCACGATCACTTCCCTACTCCTGCTGGCCACACTATTTCTGATACAGGCCAGGATGCTGTTGGCCTTCTTGGCCACCTGGGCACACTGCCGACTCATATTCAGCCAGCTGTCAACCAACACCCCCAGGTCCTTTTCTCCCAGGCAGCTCTCCAGCCGCTCCTCCCCAAGCCTGTAGCGTTGCATGGGGTTGTTGTGGCTGAAGTGCAGGACCCTGCACTTGGCCTTATTAAATCTCATACAGTTGAGTTGGCCCATTGATCCAGCCTGTCCAGATCCCTCTGCAGAGCCCTCCTACCCTCCAGCAGATCAACACTTCCACCCAACTTGGTGTCATCTGCAAACTTACTGAGGGAGCACTCGATCCCCTCATCCAGATCATCGATAAAGATATTGAACAAGACCGGCCCCAGAACCGAGCCCTGGGGAACACCGCTTGTGACCGGCCGCCAGCTGGATTTAACACCGTTCACAACTCTCTGGGCTCGGCCATCCAGCCAGTTCCTCACCCAGCGAAGAGTAAACCTGTCTAAGCCACGAGCCACCAGTTTCTCCAGGAGAATGCTGTGGGAGACGCTGTCAAAGGCTTTACTGAAGTCCAGTTAGACAACACCCACAGCCTTTCCCTCATCCACGAGGCGGGTCACCTGGTCATAGAAGGAGATCAGGTTCGTCAAGCAGGACCTGCCTTTCATGAACCCATGCTGGCTGGGCCTGATCCCTTGGTTGTCCTGCACAAGCCCTGTGAGCACTCTCAAGACCAACCGCTCCATGATCTTCCCCGGTACAGAAGTCAGGCTGACAGGCCTGTAGTTCCCAGGATCCTCCTTCTGGCCTTTCTTGTAAATGGATGTCACATTGGCAAGCCTCCAGTTGTCTGGGACCTCCCCTGTTAACCAGGACTGCTGATAAATGATGGAGAGTGGCTTGGCAAGCTCCTTCACTAGCTTTCTCAGTACTCTCAGGTGGATCCCATCAGGCCCCATAGACTTGTGTGTGTCCAGGTGGTTTAACATGTCCTTAACTGCTTCCTCCTGGATTATGAGGAGTATATTGTGCTCTCCATCCCCATCTTCCAGCTCAGGGGGCTGAATACCCTGCAGATACCTGGACTGGCTATTAAAGACCAGTGGCTGATTGCAATTACTGGAGATGGGTATGGTCCTGTTTGAAAAAAAATGTTAGAGGTAAAACACAGGCTGCATCAAATGAGGCGTGGTAACAGTCATTCTAGAAACTCATGCTATAAAGAACGCTTTATGTTACTCGATTCATAATTTGATCTCATTCAAATTATGGACATCCTCGATACCACATTAAAATGACAGGAAGCATGATTAGTTTGCCTGGAAGACATTGCTTGTTTTGGAATAGTCTGTATTTAGTGTTCTCCTTTGAATAACTGACATCAGCTTCCTTGTTAAGTCTTTTGTCAGGCTCTAGGTGACTAACCCTGCTTCACAGCCAAGGCACTGCATCAGAAAAACCCTCCACCCTTTATTTCACATTGTTGCTAAATTGGTTCATGTCAAAGAATTGAAATTGGGTGACTCTGCATTCAAGTAAGGACAGCTCGTAGTGATTCATGGAGCTGATAAAATTCAGGTTTCCCCAGTCTGGAGAGAGACTTGACTGGACTCAGATCCACTAGATGAGTCAAAGAGAGCAGAATCCAAAATGCTATTTTTTAACTGAATTTGTTTATGGAAAAAAAGAGCACCTTAAGACCTAGAGGCTATGTACGCAATGCAAGCTCCCTTGTATGAGAGCAGATTTCTGTCTTCCGTCTGTCTGCACTATTCTCACTGGCATATGTAGACAATTGATACAGGGTAATATTAAATATGTTCACCCATTCTGTGAATGAGTTGGTTGTTGACATAAAAGACCTTCCCCTGACTTTTTCCATAGTTCCATTACGATCTGCTCAAGGAAAATTGGCTGGACTCTTGCCAAGACTTCATTTGAAATGACACTTTCAGTGTACCAGGATCAGTCTCACCCTGGTCTCGTAGACAAAAGCATTCCTCAGTCAGGATTGTCATGAACATGTCTGGTTTTTTAGCTTTTCATTCTGCATCTGTGTAGCTCAAGGTGCAGTGGGCTGTAGTAACCAAGCAGAGCTGAGCATGAATTATGGTAGTAAGGCTCTGGTCCAAGAGGAAATGACACATTTTTTTTGGCTTAAAGATGGAAGGAGGCATTTCTTACCACTGCTGCTATTGGTGTGTTCATGTGCAGTAGCTAGACTAACATACTCCCTATTGGCACATAAACTAGATAAAGGGCAAGTTCAGTTTCCTGGATAGCTCCCTGACATTTCTTCTCTTCACGCCAGCACCGGTTCTGCCCTGTTTGAGTCAAGCTTGAGGCAGCTGCTTGATACGTACATGCAATCAGTCTAGTACTGGGGTGATGATTCTGACGGGGTCTGCTGTGAAGAAGTTGTTATTGTTACTGCTGCTGGTCCAGTCTGCTGCTGAATTCCTGGTAGAGTGCACCATGTTATGAAGTGCCCAGTGGATGATGCTTTCATGTAACTTATGGGAGTGAAGCAAGTCCTTCAGTCTGCATAAACATGTATTGCAAATAATTTATGTTTTTTCAGTACAAGAGAGATCTCACTCTTTTCTTCACTGCAAATGTGGAATTGCTAAATTATGTACTCATCTCCCCCACAGAGACTGTTGGATATGGAGAGTTCTGGGAACTGAACTTAACAGTTGGAAAGAAAAATGATGTGCTGTAATTTTACCCAGGATAGCAGTTAAAAGAGTGCTTGTTGAGGTTTTATAGATTTGAAGAATTTGATTCCATGTATGGGAAATCACAATCTGTTATAATATGTCATAGCATGACGGGCTTTTGTCTTGTAGTTGTTACCTGCTGTAAATATTTTAGTGCAAACATTCTGAATAGTTTAGAAACACTGCTGACTTTCGGCAGAAGTAAGAGTTATTCTTACCCTTGGGAAAAAGGACAATATTAGCATGATCTGCTATCATAAACTTTGGTTGTCGCTGCATTTCAAGAGCTGCTTCTAGAAAACTCAAGCCAGCGAAGAACTCTATGAGGTAAAGAGATAGTTAATACTACAGCTGCCCTCTCATTTGATGTCCTTGTTCCCATTTAATTCCCTCAGACTATGATTCCTGGATGGCATATGACAGGAAAAAAAATTAAGGAAGAAGATTAAAATTAAGGAAGAAGGGTGACATTGCCTTTTATCACTCTTACACCACTGACAGACACACAGAGAAGCAATGCCTGAGAGCTGCAGATGGGAAGGAAGTGCTGAGTAAACTACTTTTGTTTTGGCAACATAAAACAGCAAAGTCAATGCAGACCACTTGTGGAAGTAGTTTCTGGACCATCTCACTGCTGTTTCATTTGTTGACACTTCTCAGTACCAGGACATTGTGGTGAAGAATGATGATTTTTCTCTGCAGGAAAGAGCTCTCAGCTTTCACAGAGCTCACAGAGCACAAAGATAAGCAAATGTAAGTACTGGCCATTTGATATTTGTGGAATTATTTGATAGTAAGTCTCTAACGAAGCTTTTGACAAAACAGGAAGTGAACCTCCAGAGCTATCTGCCAGCACCTCCGACCCTCTCCATCGCGCTGCAGCTAAAGTGCAGCACTTAATCGACTATAGAAATGATTGCTGTCCCTGAGGAACTGCAGTCACCCTCACCCTGCTGGCCCTCTTTTGTGGATCACCAATGGCTTCAAATTGATGCAAAGAAAATAATCCAAGAATGAAAACTGCTTAACATCCCATTCAGAGACCCAGTGGGGAGCTACTGTCAGGGTGCCATAGGGGTCCTAGCTCCATATAAAGGCAAAAATGCCAGTGATTTTGATGGAACACTAAGAAAGTCAATTTAACTAAACGGGAGACTCTGTCCTGACTGAGGAGCAACAGAGGGAAGGGAGAGGATATCCACTGGGTAGGAACTATGGATTGCTTGTGGACTAGAGTTACTGTGTTAGCTGGTGATGGAAAAAAGAGCAGAAAAGAGACAATGCAGGCGGAAGGAGAGACTCAGCAGACGAGAGAATGGAAGGATCCAAACCCTAGGGTTGCCAGGGACTTTGTTGAAGAACCATAGAGGAAGAGTGAAAAAATTATGCTGGAGAGAATAGATAGCTTTTGAAAAGTGAGTAACAACACAGAAAGCAGAGGAACCCCAACAAACTCTGAAAAGGAAACTGAAAGTAGGTTCCTTAAAGTAAGAGCTTTTTGTATCCTTACGTAAAAAGTCCAGTTGCTTTTCTTCTCAAGTTGAGCAGTGTTGGCGAAGCTGTGACATAGTATGTTTCACCTCTGTTATCCAAAGACTGGTGATAGGAATAGAAGCACTATTTATCTCTCATTGCTCTTTGACAGATGTTATTCTTTTGTATGATCTTTTGTGAGGTATCTGTGGGGTGCTCTTGGAAACAGCACCAGGAGCAGTATTGACCTGCAGACCCTGGGGGAGAGCCATGCAGAACCTGGGTGCGTGTGCATGCCCAAGTACAATCCCCACCAACCTAAACAAGCCTTTAAAATGAGTGTGGGGAACCAAGCAAGGTGAGAGCATTGGGTGTAAAGTTTGGATCAGCAAGGGAATGTATTTAGGATCAAGTATTCCTAGTTTCTGCTCAGAGGAGTCAGGAGCCCTACAGGCACAGCACTCAGAAAGCACAGATATGCACCAGCAGTTCTTCAAGGAAAATTCATTTTCACAGCAATTTCATTTTGGTCAGCTTTCTGAGCCTGATAGTATATTACATTGGCTGCTAACTGGTGACCAAATATTAGCAACCCTTGGTCACTACTGACCTAAGTGAGAGTGAAAATGTAGTACGGCAAATTACTCATAGTAATTTCATGAGTTAAGGAGCACATTTTCAGTAGCACATGCAAAGGGGTTAATACCCATTTTTGATCACATTCAGGAAGTGATAATCTCCATTCCTAGCACACTGATCTGAAAAAAAGTACTTGTAAGGTGTTTCAGCATTGTGCAGCAAAAACCACTGACCTCTTTTCAAGTTTCTATTACTTCCCAGACACCCAAGATAGGCCCACAGGCACAACAGTTTACCTGAGGAAGTGTAGCAGCATAATGGCCAAATTAATTCCTGAAGAAGCTCCAGCATTTTCTGAAGAGCTACACCAAAAGTTAATTGATTTTATGCGTTAAAAAGCAGGGGGAGGGGGGAAAAGAACCCCAGATTCCCTGTTTATGGGTGATATTTTTAATCTATTTTTTTTTGTCTTCACCATTACCCTTGTCAATATACAGAAATCTATTTTGGCTGTTCAACTGCAGTCTCCAGTCTAAATGTGTACATGCAGTTCATAGTGCTTCATTTCTTTATGTATTCATATTGCTGCCCACATCCTAATTTTGTTAATCCTTACCCTATTACTGTAAAATGGGTAGCCTCTTTCACTATTGAAGTTTAAAATTGCTTCAAAATTGTTTTCAAACACTTGTGAAGAAAGTAATGATGAAAGAAAGATTGCTTGCTTGCTCTTTTCCAAAATCTTCTGTGATACGACTTAACTCAGAGCAAATTTATCAGTTGAATAATAATAACATCTTGAAAATGGGGGTTAAATCGAGAAGCTGACAGGCCATGAACTGCACAGTCTGACTGAGACGCTCTATAATTTTATATATTTTCCCAGTGTGTTGGGAGTCTTGTTCTCTTTTCTGCCTAACCCAAAATGACAGGTCTGTTATACATACGTACGCTAAGCGCCTTAATGGATTTGGACAACCCCTCCTAGATTTCTAAGATGCAGTCATTAGGTGGTTCTTGGAAGCAGGTGCTATTTATGGGTTGAACTCTGTTTCTCCCCTGCTAACCTTTTAATCTCTGCTAATGATTAACAATGATGGGGTTTGAATGACACCAGGGCAGCAGCCTCAGCTGCACTGCTGGGGAGATTTGGTTCAAACTTGCTTGTCTCTCCCCCACGGTTTTGAAAAGAAGGGAGAGATGTATGTTTATATAGACTTTAAGCCAATATTTAATTTCAGTTATCTTCCACTCTCCACACTTACAGATTTTTCTGCAGGTTAATCTCTGTGCAACCTGTCTCTCCTTGTACTCTTATGACACTCCAGTGTTTCCCTCTGGTACAAAGAGGCCAGTGGCTGAAGCAGGAGATCTGGAGACCCCAAAAAAGCAGTGTCTGCACCCATTGCTGTTAGCCATTTTCTTTGCAGCTCAGCTCATGATATTTCTAAATGACCAAGAGCAGAGACTACCGGATAATCCCAACCATGCAACGGATACCAGTACACCCATAGTATTTCCTAACACCTCTGGTTAAGGACTGGGAGAGGATGCCCAGCTGTGTACTACCTCACGGAGTGATGCTTGGCCTTGCAAAGCATACACTGATGCAGGGAGGGGTGTACCCTCAGAAGCACCTGCTTTAGCATACCCCAAACCCATGCCTACACCGGCACCTTCTTGAACAAAGGGTAGGAAATGCACCCGGTGGTGCCGGAGGTGTGGCTGCAGGTCTATATTGGACAGGTGTTGATGTTAGGGCACCATATGTTACCTCATTGCCTAGCAAACGAGATGCCTTGCAGCAGTCCTCCTGCCCCTGACGTGTGCAAGCAGATGGCCCGATTGTATTGCTAAGCACTGTTGCCAGCATTTGTCCTTTCCTGGTGGTCAAGACTCGGGCAAGGACACGGTTTGGTCCACAGCATTAGCTCACCACTGCATGTGATTGAAGGCCTTCCACTTCTGAGTCCACTGAATTTCACTGCTTTTGAGTCTGTTTTAACTTGCTTTCCTCAGAAGTAGGTAAATCAGAAATTAATTTTGCCCCTTCTCTTAAATTTGCTAATGTTTTTGTTGGAAAACATTGTCTCCAGCACCAAGAAATTGATTTGCACATATTAATCTTCTCTGATATCTAAAATAGACACATTGACTATTTAGTCTTGTCATTTAACATTTCTGAAGTGAAAATAGGTAGAAGTAAAAAGAGGCATGAGCTAAAATAAGTATGTTTACAATATTCTTACCAAAATAATTTACTTTACTTTTAATACAGATACAAAGTAAATTACTAAAGCAATGATTAGGGCCATGTATATATCAAATGAGTAAGGTATATGGAAAATGTGGGATATCATTAGCAGAGTGATAATAGAATAACACCTTCTTCCAACTACGTTCATTGTAAAGTTTCTTGGTCAATAATTCTTTGCTTTTCATTTTTTGTCAAGGACGATGAAATAGCTGAGAAACATTAGGTCATAAAGATGCAAAGTCCTAGTGGTAGTAGAGGGAAGCCTTGCAGAATCTGTGAACGGCACAGCGAAGTTACCATGTCATATGTTTTAATTTGGTGATTTGTAAGAGTGTTCAGGAGAGCACACATTAATCATCAAGCTAACAGGATTCCAGTAAAATTTCAAATAAGGAGTTACATTGTTTGGAGGGGCATTATATAATGAGTAGTACAGAAACATGACCCCTGCAGCAAGACTTATGGAAAGTATACATTTAAAGCACCATATGACAGCACAGAAGAAAGATCACATGGTTTTGAGAGTATGTCCTCCAGTATAATAACCTGATACAGCTGCTGTTACTGCTACTGTATTAGCCCGAATACCTTCAACAGGAGGCTAACATATCCTACCATTTCCCCTTCCCATCTATCATTGGCCTGAGCATTTGTACCAGGAACATTACTGTAATGGCAGCCAGGAAATGGAAAAGACTTGGACAAATATGTACTGTTTCCCAGTTTTGGCTCATAACCATTTCACAGCAGCGTTACTGATGAGAACAGGCTTTAGAAGGAGAATATTAAAGAGAAAGCAGAATTAAGAGTTAGGGACACAGGACATTCCAAATTAAGTATTTTAACACCTTTTTTCCCCTCAGCTGTAGATGTAAAACCACCTGGTTTTGTTAAAGTGCCCTTCAAAACATGCTGGAATCAAGAGCTCAGAGTGAAAAGAATATATTCAGATCTGGTGAGGGATGAATTTGTGTTTTCAAAAGCCCCCAAGAAAGAATGTGAAAAATCATATCTTCCAAGTGCTTGTTGAGACAAGAAAACCAGATGCATACCACATTAAAATGAGGGTGAATTCTGTCATCTATATCCAAAACCTGTTGCTTTAGAAAAAGCACACTGGTATGTGCAGCAGTCTTTTTATATGCTCTGCATCTTTCTGCAGGCTGCCTAGTTTTTCTGTGGAGTAGCCAGTAATGATTTGGAGATGTAACATTTCTCCCTACAAAGTTCATCCTTGCAAAGACATGGTAAGAAAATCTGGCCTTGTGTTATTTTTATGGGTCTGTCCTTTAGATTAAAAAAATGGGGGATCAAGGTTGAGTTCTCACTGCTTGCTACTATGTGTAGTGAAAAGTGCTGTTATTTATATAGGTATATGTATCATGGGTCAGCACCCAGTTATGGTATGCTGTTGAAAAGAATATCCCTGACATTTATCAGGACTTGAATGTGAGGGCCCAGACACAGCTTGAACTGAAGATGATGTTCACTGGGAAAAACTTGCTGAACTTTTATTTGGCTAGAGTGAGACATTTCTAGGCTAAAGGGATAAAATGATTTGTCTACAGCCCAGATGATTCTCAGGCTTGCATTTGCAAGCAAGACAACTGAGAAATACAGTAGTAAAGGAGAATGGACTGGGACCTGTGACACTGCCCCATAAGTAATGTGGAAGGTCAGGCAAGGGGATCAGACTGCAAGAATATCAGAGATGCACAAAGAGAAACAGGAGAGGAAAGAGACACAAATTCAAGAAAAAACAAGATTTCAAGAAGAAGAAGAAGTAGTAGAAGAAGAAGAAGTCTGACTTTTCCAAAGATTTCTGACAACTGAATGAAGATGAGACTGAGGTCAAGTAGGGAAACCTAGGAGGTGATGCATGTCTGGTTTCATTATAGATATCCATGTTGTGTGTGTCTGTCTAGTCAATGGAGACCAGAAATTGATTAATCTGATCTAAAGCACACACCTGTCCTTGATCAGCATCATTGCTTGCTGCAGTCTACTGACTAAATTGACCAAGACTTCATTGACTGGTATGGGTAGACACCTAGGTCACAGGCAGATGCCTGCATCAATGGCATTTAAACATAGGGGCACGAATCCCACTCTGGTTCTCTCATGTCTATGTGCTATGTATGTAAGAATGTTCTGTTAGAAAATCAGCTTCTGGAGGAATTTTGCAAACTCATTGTCATTTACACTGCAAAGAGAAAGAACAGTCAATATATGCAAGATCCATGGGAATGAGCAAATGGGAATTTGCTTGCACTAGAATACACTCAGTTCTTTATTGTCCATGAGCCTAATAAAGTATGGGGTATCCAGGGATCCAGACTGTCATCTGTGTTATGTGGAGCTATAAATTCTGATCCTTCCCATCCGACCATTTATTGAGCTTATGCTTTCTCTTGCATTTTCTCTGACACATCATTTTTGCTGAGTGAAAACAGGAAGAGCAGAGAATAATGGGTATGTGCATATACACATGTTCATCTGTGTACTGTATGTGTAGTTGTATGCAAATTGACAGCTTGATTTTCTAGCAACAGCTGAATGAGAATTTTCAAATGTCCAATTCATCTGAAAATCAAGCCACTCATTCAGGTTGCTAAGTATAATTTTAGGCCTTCTATTTTGAAATACTCACACTTCTTTTTAAGTGCCACTGAAAGAGAATGGTGTGACTACGTTTTAACTGACAGACAGCAGCACATTACTGCTCTCCTCAGTGGCACTAGATCAGTGCAGAAATTAGCCTGACTCCTTCAAAATGCACAGAAAAGGCAAGCAGATCTCATAGTCATGATTCAGACGCATGGTTTCAGGTATCAGAGAGGTCACTCTGTTCAGAATTTTACGTTATGTCCATTGCAATGGTATTAGATCTGTAGATCTACAGATACAAGTAGTACCTGCTTATTAATGTCTTAAGGAAGAATTGGAATTTATACAGTTAACAAAATTGGAATCTGACCAAGACAACTCTTATATGGGTGAAATGGGAACTGAGTTCTCTTGGAGCACTTAAGCTGAATTTTCTACACTGAAAGCTCTTAGATATACTTTCTTTCATTATTTACTACTTCTGGTGCTCACATGGGCCTGTGAAGTTGAAGTGTGTTAATCTCAGCCAATTTGTGTTTGTTTGATTCTGCCCTGAGCAAATGGTGGCATTAGACATAACAATAACACACAGTGCTGTGCCTCCCACAGAGGGTAAACACAATCTGTGTAATTCATTTGTGAGGAATAATAATGTGAATTTACCCAGTACCAGTAAAATCCAGGTCAGGACACATTCAAGGTCCTGCACTGCTCCAAGACAATACAGCTGATACTTTTCTTGTGTGCACAGTGTTGAAAATCAAGACCAGCAATTTAAAGTTACTCTTATTTATCTCATAGTACTTCATTGCAGCAGTAGACCCACAGAAAAGCTTCATGTCAGAAGGCAAGTAAGAACATCATAATCCTGCCTTTGGTTGTCAAATTTAAAAAAAAATACTTAGCCCGTGGACTACATGTGTCAACAGCTTCAGCACTTAAAAGGAAATAATTTAAGTTAGCAATGGTTTTCAGATTTCTGATTCAGAAACTCTTAAGAGATGCCTCTAAGGGATCCATAAAAGGCAGTTAAAGGGAGGCAATGTTATTGTCAGTAGTGTTCTGTTTTTAGGACAACCACAAATTGAAAAAGGTCGACAGTTGAAAAAAAAAAAAAGCATTTGTATTTGTATCCTTACCTAGCACACAAATGATGGAAAATAACACTGCACAAATTACAGGTGTCCGGAGGGTAAACACAGATTTGACCAGTGTACTGTATATATTGTAAATATTTGGTGACCAGTAAATTCCCAGGCTAAACAAATGGTCATGGACCACGCTGTAAATAAGTATAACCTCTGTGGCTCTTTCTACCTTCTACCTATTCAATGAGAATAGGTAGCATTATCATCACAAAGAGTCCTTCAGTGCCAGGCTCACAGGGTTAACTGCAGAAGACCTTATTCAGTCCTTCCTCAGGCAAAATTCCATTTGCTCAGCAGGAGTTTGTCTGGGTGAAGAGTTTGGGATTTGACAGGCAATGTTTATGAGTTATACAGGAAAACTAGCTGAAATAGCAATCTTTGCAGCCCTTCCTAATAGACTAATAGATTTTTTGAAGCAGCTGGAAGATTTTCTATAATCCCTCCAAGCCCTTAATTTCAGGTTTACAATTGTGGCTTCCAACAAATGATGGAAGTTTCTTTCAATTTACCACCTCAACCAGGTGCCTTAATGAGCTCTGCAGGAAAGCTCGCACAAGTTACAACAGGAGCTGGAGGAACAACTGCCTGCTTTAGGCACAGAACAGCTGCTTACAGATGGTTTGTGGTGAAGAACCACTCCCAAAGCCTCTCCCCAGCTAGAGGAGATTCTGCATGTTGAGGGCAAGGTTATGCTAGGTAGAACATTGCCCCTTTTCTTTCATGTCTCCCTCAGCACTCCCTACCTGCCTACCTGCCTCTACAGTAAGGATAGAAGGGGGGCACAGACACTTTGTCTGTTAAATCTGTTGGTGGGGCTGAGATGCATATGTGATCCATACTGAAAAACTGTTTTAGAAATGATAGACTGAGTAGGAGATTTTCTCTTGCAAGTTTTGTATTGCCTATTACAAAGGGTGGAAGACAGTTTCACTCCTAGATTATACCTCTATGTTTTCATGACTTCTTTCTTAATACAAGGTTTAAGGATATTTAATCTAGTAAACACTTATGTACAGTTTTAATTCCAGTTTAAGAAAGGCTCTGCCTTCCTTTCCCAGAAAAACCATGGTGTAATATTTTTAATATCCAACCTGCTATGTGCTGAGTATCTTCCCCTCTCTGTGGCTACTACAATAGATCATGTCTTGCTACTCTGAAGAGGTCATTGTTTTCCCAGTTAAATAGCTGCTTTTCTTTGGTGTGTGTATTGCAAAATGGAACAATGGACTGATTTGTGGTCCATGATTTAGCTTTTTTACATTTGGAAGCAGATACCAACAATATAGAGGAGAATGCTTAATGCACTTCACTTCTGTACTGTTTTATTAAAAAAAATTATTGTGGGATAAGATGTCACTTTTTATATGGAGCAAGTTACATTCCAGTGAAAGACATATTCATACTGCCCATGTGGCAATAGGAAGAGTGATGTAGGCACGTATCATTTCCAACATCTATTTGGCATGGAGCTTGGTGCTTCTGTCTGGCTTGATGAAGAGACTGTGTGAGCTTATCTGACTTTTAAAACTATATCATCTAGCTAATAAAAGATGCTATGTCTCCTGAAAATCTTGTTTTTTTATAATAGATATACACAATGGAAGAGGTAAGGTTGCATGTAAACTTGTATTGATGAGTCCTTTATTTTATGGACAATAGCATGAGGCTTCATAAATGGAAAAGCTCTATACTCTCCAACTGCATTTTTGTTTCAATCAATGGTGTTATAACAGAAGCTTGTATTAATTTTACAAAGCAAACAAAACCAGAAGATAACCAAGAGTTATTTCAATTGTATACTTCAGCTATGGGCATTAACAAAGTTATGACCGCAACTTCCACAAGAAGACAAGGAGCCCAGTATGCTAGTTCATCATGTTAAGGATCCCCTCATCACTTGGAACTGCCTCCCAGAGGAACGCATACCCATATGCAAGATAGAAAGCACGATTTCCAGTGATACTGATAGTTTTCCTTGCAGCAAAATACTTTCAAGGCTCTCCCTGCACTACCTTCTTTGGTAAAAAGGAGTGGAGCAAGACTAAACATTATTACTGCTTGTTCTGCTGATACTAATTCAGTGAGGAACTGGGGAGGGCAAAATATGGCTGGGGGAATCAGTATGAGAGAGCTCAGTGATCGCACTATATATTAATTTGGGAACGTGAAGGTAATCTCAGAGTTGAAAGCACAGAATCACAACGCCTGTACTTATATTCTGTACATCTGCTTTACTCCTGGTAAGCAGTTGCAATGATTCACATGGTAGTGCAATCTTGCATAATTGCCGATGAGTTGCCGGACTGTTAGAAAGTGCTTTTTCTTCACGTTCTCATCAAGCCTTCTTTCTTTGTAATTTTTCCAACGTTGATCCTTAGCTTCACATAACAAATCCAAGAGGAAAAAAAAAATCATGTGGGTATCACTGGAAATGACTGTGATTCATTATTTGCAGCTGTTGGTTCTTGGACATCTGCATTTGGGCAGGACTCAACACAAGACTTTCTAACAGCATCTGAATTCCTGGAGTGTAATTATTCTCCCTGTAAAGCTGAATCAAAATTGTTTCCTAAGGCCATATCCTGACACACCTAGGATTCCCCTAGGAACCTTGGACCCCCCTTGGACCATGCAAGTCTGGTTGACACTAAACAAAGATTTGGCAGTAACTGAGAGTCCTGTTGGCAATATCAGTAGTCATATAATGAAAACTGAACACCTGGGAATGGTTTTGATAAATCAGAGATGAAGTCTACTGATGTGGAAGCTGCTGACTTGTGTTTTTTGCCAGGGGAATAAGAGGTACACCGCCCCTTCTGAGGGGATAGCTAGAAGACAGCAGGTTTCATATTCACTACATTTACCTGTTTAAAAATATTCAGGCTAGCTAGGCCCCAGTTCTGTTAAATTTAAACCAAGCTGAGACCATCATGCTCCAGTCACTCCTTTTTCTTGACTAACATGCACAGTTTGATTACCTAGGCTGTATCTGAACCACCAGCTGAACTGATAGGTTCTGACCTCTGTTTGCCAGCTAACCAAGGCACAAAGTCCCCTCTACAAATAACATTATTAGGTCAAGCTTTTGACAGAAGGTTTTATTCAAAATGTGTGGCTTCGGATAGGTCTAACTTTCTGACCTGGTCTGAGAGAGTGAAGACTGGTGTTTGTTTAGCAAAACCAGTGGTAAGCATTCCTACCTTCACCACTTCTCACCAGTCTTGTGCTCCTGAAAGGTACGTTGTTTCTTAAGATCCAAAACAATCCCAATTGTTTTGGAATCACAAGCTGATGTTAAATATAACCGTTCCACAGAAGTTCAGACATCAATTCTTCCTTGGAATGTAATTTAATGGAGGCAAAGAAGGACAGAAGTATCAGAATTTAAGCAAGAATGTAGATGTCAGCAATTGTGTGTCACCATATGATGAAAGGTTGGCAAAAATATACTCCAGATGGGCTCTTCTTCCCTTGACTGTATTTCCAGTAATAATGAAATGATCTAGACCTCCCTTATGGAAGATCTTATTGCCAGCTTCTTTTACGTGGGGTTATAAAACTAGCTTCAAGAGGATAATGTGAGGGACTTTCCTATGGATGTGTGGAGTTGCTCATAAATTTTTTACTGAGATCCATGATCAAAGAAGTGTGACATACAAAGTAATGAATGATTGAATCTCACTGAAGATGAGTAAGAAAGAGTTGGCAGTTCTGCAGTGCTTCAAAATATAAAGCCTAATGGGGCATCCTCCAGCAAGGATTCATGATAGCCACGCTGGATTCAAGACTCTGTTGCCTAAGCTGACATTCTGCTCTGGCAGCAATCCCACTGCAATCTAAAACTCTTTGCAGAGAAATTGTTTTCCACTGAATACTGCCTGGATCAGGCAGTACCATGTCAGTATTGCAGTTAAGAGCATGAACTGGCAGTACATTTTACAGACCACTGCTCCTTTGCTCCTCAGACACTTTTTATGAACTATGAGAAAAAAGAAACAAAACCTAACAACCTTACTAGAATAGTTCAAGCAAATCACCAGTGTTGCACTGCTTGGTCTGCCTACTTATACAGCTGACTGTATGGTGTCATCTCCAGTAAACTGTGTAAGTAGGTATTTGACAACAGCTCTGGGGCAATGGTCTTCAAAAATTAGATGACCTCTTGTGATCTCCTGCTGTGAAATAAGGTGAGGAGCAAGGGGCTCAGCAGCAGGGAACAACTCTGCTAACCTCTTATTTGCAGCAAGTGTTGGTAAAGCACAATGAGACAAATCCCCAGCACAGCTGCTGCATACAGAATAGTAAATGATGTAGTAAATGATAAATAGTAAATTATATGCAAGAAGGCAAATTCAATGGCAAAAGTGTGTTTATTTGACCCTCATTCAAAGAAATAGTCTCTGCCCCACAGAGAAGATTTGAACAGACTGGTGTAACATAGGTTTTGATTGTGCTATGCATGAGCCTCACACTCAGGTCCTGCATAAGGGTGTAGCCTGGGTCTAACAAGATCAAAAGCATTTTCCTCTGTGTTATATTGTTCATTTTTAGGATTTTTCCTTGCCATCTATCACCAGAATATAATTTTCCAGTTAAAACCCACTACCTGAAATTTGCAGGTGGTTTCACAGTATTGGATGTCAGCAAAGTGTCTTGAAGACATCTAGACACCCACCATCTGACTGGGTGGAAGTTGTCTTTGTACATTTTCTTAGACACCCAAGTATTTCAATAAAGTTGGAGTCTCTCTACCTAGATACATTTCTGTGTTGCAAAGAATCCCAGCAGGTCCAGAGGTCTTAGACCCAGTGAACCTTTTCCTTTGTGAACCAAAAGTGTAGGGAGGGGAGCAAAGTGAGATTTACTTCCCAATGCAGCAGCTGGCAGGTGTCTCCTGTGGTCTAACCCACATTTGGCCCTTGACTAGAAAGAGATTGAAGGTGCTGTTATTAACTCCCAGTCAGCCACCCCACTCTGCCAAAAGACAGTGGGAGCTAGACGCCACAGACGATCTGATCCCCTGTCTGCTGGACTTCAGAGGGCAGACTTCCAATGACCGAATTAACACTCAGCTAAGGTTTCAAGGGAGCAAAACTGTTCCAATAGCAATTTTGCCTGCATGAAGCCCTGCAAGTGCTCTTTTGAAAAAGGCATGCAGGACCTCATCTACAGGCACGGTTGCTTCAGACTGTGCAAATCTGCCTGTGGAGTTTCAGGACTAGTATTTCTTGCTGGAGAGGTGAAAGAGACTGCTTCTTCCAGGGCAGAGATGGAGGTCTCCACCACAGCTGCCAACATGGCTTCTTGCGCTCTGACCCTCTGTATGACTTGAGTTATGAATCCAGTTGTTTCTTTTGCATGAGCAAATAAGGTGCAAATGCTCGTCAGCATGTGCTGTTGTGTTGTATTCATTTCATCCACTGTTTCCTCCTCACCAAAAAGTCCACAGTGAAATTTGGCATATGTCCTTTCTGGAAATCAAATGCACAGAATCATTTTGCGGCAGAGGGAGAACAGGCTGGGAAAGTAGGATGATGCCTGCCCACCCTTTCATGGAGACCCTTCTTTCCTAGCTTGTCTGTTCTCCCCAACTCCCTACATATTCAGGATTCCTCATGTGTTTAACTGCAACCTTTATATCAATGGCTTTCACTAATATACAACAATATACAATCAGGCCTGAATGCTGATGAATTGCTGTTATCAGGGGTGCAGGGTGGTGGTATGCTATGGTGGGTGTGCTACAGAGCAGCATTTCTCTTAGTAACATTTCTCCCCTTTTACTCCACCCTGGTGAGACTCCATCTGGAGTACTGCATCCAGGTCCCCAGTACAAGAAAGGGTTGGACCTGTTAAAGCAGTGCCACAGGAGGGACATGAAAATGATCAGAGGGCTGGAACACCTCTGCTATGAAGATAGGCTAAGACAGTTGCTATTGTTCAACCTGGAGAAAAGGCAGCTCTGGGAAGACAGAGCCATCTGAATACTTAAAGAAGGCATATAAGACAGATGGAAATAGGTGTTTTACCAGGGCCTGTAGTGATAGGACAAGGGTTTACAGTTTTAAACTGAAAGAAGATAGACTTAGGTTAGATATAAGGAAGAGATTTTTTTATGATGAGGGTGGTGAGAGCCTGGAACAGGTTGCCCGGAGAAGCTGTGAATGCCCCCTCCCTGGAATTGTTCAAGGCCAGACTTTGAAATGGGGCTTTGAGCAACCTGACCTCATGAAGGACGTCTCGACCCATGGCTGGGGGGTTGGACTAGATGATCTTTAAAGATCCCTTCCAACCCAAACAACTGTGTGATTCTGTGACAAGAGCACATGAATGAAGCTAACGGATAAACCACATTCTCTGCATCCTCAGGGCAGCTTATAAGGAAAAGTGCATTTTAGTTCTTACAACTCTCTTTGCATCATACCTGGGCAAGGCACTCACTTTGCACTATTTTTTTTTTCAAGCAAACCTGAGGGTGGTTTCAGTCTGTTGGTTTTAATCCTTTTGGGAACACTGAGACCCTGTTGGTTCCATCTCTGGTTGGTTCTGCTAACACAGTAGAGAAAGAAGGTCTCTGTTATTTTAATTTCTTTCCATTACAATGGTTTTAGATGGTTTTGAAATTATAAATCTGTCTGAATTTTAGAATCATAGAATCTTTCTGTTGGAAGGGACCTTTTAAGGTCATCTAGTCCTAGCCCCCTGCAATGAGAAGAGACTGCTTCAACTAGATCAGGTTGCTCAGAGCCCCGTCCAACCTGACCTGGAATGTTTCCAGGGATGGGGCATCTACCACTTCTCTGGGCAATCTGTGCCAGTGTTTCAGCACCCTCATTGTCAAAAATTTGTTCCTTACATCTAGCTCAAATCTACCCTCTTTTAGTTTAAAACCATTACACCTTGTCCCATCACTACAGGCCCTACTAAAAAGTCTGTCCCCATCTTTCTCATAGGCCCCCTTTAAGGACTGAAAGGCCACAATAAGGACTCCCCAGAGCCTTCTCTTCTCCAGGCTGAACAACCACAACTCTCTCAGCTGTCCTCATAAGAGAGCTGTTCCATCCCTCAGATCATTTTTGTGGCCTCCTCTGGACCCACTCCAACAGGTCCATGTCTTTCCTGTGCTGAGGGATCCAGAGCTGGACACAGGACTCCAGGTGGGGGTCTCACCCAGAGTAGAAGGGCAGAATCACCTCCCTCGACCTGCTGGCCACACCGCTTTGGATGCAGACCAGGATACGGTTGGCTGCCTGTGCTGGGAGCGCACATTGCAACTTCATGTCCAGCTTTTCATCCACCAGTACCCCCAAATCCTTCTCGGCAGGGCTGCTCTCAATGCCTTCATCCCCCAGCCTGTATTGATACCAGGGGTTGCCCTGACCCCGGTGCAGGACCCTGTGCTTGGCCTTGTTGGACCTCTCAAGGTTTACGCGGGCCCATTCCTTGAGCTTGTCCAGGTTCCTCTGGATGGCATCCCTCCCTCAGGTGTGTCAACTGCACCACTCAGCTTGGTGTCATCTGCAAACTTGCCAAAGGTGCATTCAATCCCACTGTTTGTCATTGATGAAGATACTAAAACAGTACTGGTCCCAGTATAGACCCCTGAGGGACACCACTCATCACCGATCTCCATCTGGACATTGAGCCATTAACCATTACCTTCTGGATGCAACCATCCAAGCAATTCCTCATCCACCCAACAGTCCACCCATCAAATCCATATCTCTCCAGTTTCAAGAGAAGGGTGTTGTGGAGGACCATGTCAAAAGCCTTACAGAAGTCCAGATAGAAGACATCAGTAGCTCTTCCCTTGTCCACTGATGAGGTTACTCCATCATAGAAGGCCACTGGATTGGTCAGGCAGGACTTGCCCTTGGTGAAGCCATGCTGCTGTCTCGAATCACCTCCCTGCCCTTCATGTGCCTTTGCATAGCTTCTAAGAGGATCTGTTCCATGATCTTCCAGGCACAGATGCGAGGCTGACAGGTCAGTAGTTCCCAGGGTTCTCCTTTCTACACTTTTTAAAAACAGGTGCAATATTTCCCTTTTTCCAGTCTGCACCACCTAACTGCCAGGACTTTTAAAATATGATGGAGAGTGGCTTGGCAACTACATCAGTCAGTTCTCTCAGGACGGTGGGATGCATCTCATGAAGTCCCATTAACTTATGTATGTTCAGGTTCCTCGGGTGGTCATGAACCTGATCTTCTCTTACAGTGGGAGGGACTTTGCTCCTCCAGTCCCTGTCTTGCTGTCCATCTCCTCAGGAGGTATGGGAATAGAAGTGAAGACTGCCAGTGAAGACCAAGGCAAAAAAGTTGTTTAGGTACCTCAGGATACCTGTCCCTGCTTCCACTGCCGGTGCATTTCCTGCTTACCTTTCAATTTGCTCAGCAGCTCTCGACTCAGCCGTGTTGGTCTCTTGCCTTCCTTTCCTGATTTCTTACAGCTGGGGATTGAGAGCTCCTGCAATCTATGGAAAGCATCCTTAAAGACCTGCCAGCTCTGTTCTGCTCCCTTGTCTCTGAGGGCAGTTTCCCAGGGGGTCCTATTGACTAACTCCCTGAAGAGCTGGAAGTTTGCTTTCCTAAATTTCAGAGTCCTGACTTTACTCTTTGCTTGCCCTCTATCCTTCAGGTTTGCAAATTCTGCCAGTGCACGATCACTGCAGCCCAGGCTGCCTCCAATCTTGACATCAACAATTAGCTCACATGCACTGATGACCAATCTCTGTCAGCTGTGTCACCCCCTTAGGTGAACACTCTTTAGTTCCTTTGAGGTCTTTCTCTGGTGCAACAGGCTGAGGGACCTTGCTAGCACCCCATACCTCAATACCAAAATATATAATTTTGATATACAATGTTCTGTGGTCACACGTTAAGGGCGTTTAGATTTAATTTGACAAACATACATGTCTTCCTAGACAGAAAGGCTAAAGAGTAAAATACTTCTATATTAAAAGTAAACCCAATTTGGGGTTAATTACTTGATGGTCTGCAATAACTCTACTGATTAGATGTTAGGAACATATTTTCATAATTTTTGTTTTTAAGGATACTTAATTTTCTCCCAAGGAAAATTAGCTCAGTGAACCAGGGCCTCACTCTTCATCTTTCTCAGGGAATGTCTTCAATTTCTCAGTGAACACTGAAAATAAAATGCTACTCCGTAACAGCACTGACCCAGGAGGAACTGGGAATGCTTATGATTCCATTTCTGAAAGTCAGTCAGATCCAGCAGCCATTACTCAATGTTCTACTCCTATACTCAGGGTTCAGTGTTTCTCCCCTTTGGCTTTTCCCCCTTCTTGCCATAAATACTGTGCTGAAAGGCCAAACTGCTACTGGTGTAGCAGAAACAAACCCGCACGATTACAGAGAGGCCCATCATACTGGATTTCAAATACCAGTTAAAAAAAAACCAAACAAACTTCCTGTAAAAATTCCAGTATCTAATGACCAAATTCTACATTTTAGCTGTAACCTTCATGCTCCTAAGTCAGATTGAGATAAATTATCAGATCCTTCATTGCAGTATGATTTTGTCTCCCAATCTGATAGCAAATAAAGACTACTGTACATCGAAGTACATTGTATAATAAGGCTGCCACTGAACTGGAATGAGGGCGAGCTGCCATGCTTTATTAATGTTGCTGCTAAAACTAAAATAGAAGTACAAAAGCCAGATTCTACCCTGTGTGCTCAGCCTTCCTGGCAAGCAACATGCTAGAATGGTTGTTCAGCCTATGGGTTTTGCTGCTGGAGGAATATTTAAACTTCAGCACCTTCTCCTCCAGAGGAGATTGCAGTAGAAGCATGAGAAGACAGCAGGATGGAAAGGCCTATTTCGGCTTTCCCACAGACCAGGATGTCCCTGGAGAGTGTGTTTGTCACAGCCCTTGGCAGCCCTCAGACTAGGTATAGACAGTTACAGCTGCTGCGTTGTTATGTATGTGTAAGATAAAGTTCACCATGCGGATCCATAACATACTACAGTGACAGCTGTAGCTAAATAATGAGCAAAAACTGGTTTCTGCTTTCAATTACATTTGCACAGCACTTTCTCTCTTTCCCAGGATTTGTCAGGCTACAGCTGGAACAAGAATCTGACCCCAAGATCTGCCCTGTGGAAGATTTGCAGCTTTCTAAGTTAGACCATAAATAGATATTATTTCTGTTACTTCTAGTTATAATCAAGTAGCATCTCTACCAAGTACTGTTTTACTACTTCAGCTGGCAAATGCATGTCATTTTGATGAGCAACTGTAAAAAGGTTACAGAAAGAAGATGTCAGGCTCTGAAAACTACTTTAAATGCTTTATACATATGCTCAAGATTGTCAGTAAAAACATACAGATGGGCCTAATCCTCGTCCGACTGAAGTAAATGCCCATTATGCTGGTAAAAAGTGGTGTTGCCTGTGACTTTTATCAGGACAACTTTATCAATATTTACTTGATAAAACTATCACCAGAGAAATTTCCAAGGCAACCAGAACCCCTTCTTCCTTCCATTAGGCCATTTAGCCTAGCTGCCATTTTAGTGATTCTTCCTAGATAGGGTTTGGCAGGATGAAAGCAGTAGTAAATGCACCAAGAAGAATAAAAATAGCAAATGTACAACAGTATGCCAGAAAAGCTGCAAAACCAGATAAGATGCTAGCTTGAAAATTCTTTGCAAATATTACAAAACTCTGTCCACTCAAGCGAGGACCATGAAATAGAAACGATACTGCAAAAATAGAAATTCTTAACTTTTTATAGACAGAAGAGTTAAACCAGAGTGGTTTGGGTTTTGATTGGGTTTATTTTAGTGTTGCCTTGTCAGTTGTAAAGTTTTTGAGGACATTGACTTTTTTGGCAATTACAACAGTGAATTAAGGAAAAAAGTTCTGTCTTGCTGTAGAACTTCGCATGTGTTTGATTTCCATGATTTCTAATGAGAAATTTTTAGTAGGAGTTTGTTTTTCCTGTTATAATAGGTAAATTATTTGTCTGCTTATATCTTTCCAGCAAGTCTTAAACATTGCGACAAATCTTAAACAAAAGGACAAAAATGTCCTCTTTAAGTGCAGTGATAGCGATTGCATTTACCTTACTAAGCAACCAAATGTACAGTACAGTGGTGTCTGTACTATGACTCATGAAGAACGGCAGCTATTTAAATTCACATTTCACATTATATGAAAGAAAGATATTTATTAATTGCTATTAAATACAAACACTATCTAACACTCCTTTATCAGTCCAGCTCGGCATGATGTGTCCCTAATATTCTAAAGCAAATGCTTAAAACCAGTATGAATCCAGTATTTCCCGTGCATAGAGGTGTTGGTGTCAGAACATGGGCACCATCACCCACAGGCAGCTCTCCTGCATGTCTGGCAGCCCCATGAGAGAAGTGGGCCAAAAGTCACCTTTGGACATCTGGACTTCAGTTCTGGTTAGAAGAAGAATAAACTTTTTAGAGCATCTGTACGTATAATAGACATCATTCTTCTGGTATTTGAACTATGCCTCTTCATGTGCACTTTTTGCAGATGAAGAGTGGGAAGTATCCTGATAGTTCATTTTGCTTCAGAAATGGAAGTGATGCTGAGCATTAAACATGAGGCTTCATGCACACAAAAATCATATGTCATCAGTGAGTTACATCCTTTATTAAACACAGATGGTAATTTTCCTGAGGGCAATACTAACACTGAGATTAAATCCTTACTCATATACAAACCCTTCTACATTATATTAATTATTGGCATTCATCGGCAGTCTGGCTTCCTGATGGAGAATATTAAGCTCTTACAAGTAATGCTTCAGCTTAGGCACTTGATGTCTTGGGAAGCTATTTTGTTCTCCCAAGAGTGTTTAAACAAAGGAAATTCAAGAAGTTTAAGCAGAAGGTATTGTGCCAATTCTCTGTGGTAACTGCTGGGACTAAGTTGATAGGACCCTGCACACAGATGCCTAGCAACGGTACCCCCATATATGCTGCTGCTCTCATTAAGCTTGTCATGGGCTTAATTGCAACCCCAAAGCAAAATAACCTTGGGTTTCAGAGAATTCAAGCATTTTCAAACAGCTGCAGGTAATTAATTTGGCTGCATTAGAGTGATTTATACCAGGTGGACACTCTTATTCTAAGGCTTTGGTAGGCATTAAGTAGATAAGAGATTTTCCTAATGCCAAGCCATTAGATTTATTAGTATTGTATGATAAACAGCTGGTCAATGCCCACCCCACAGTGACACCTAGGCTGGCATAGTGCTGTTGCAATGTAAAAATAATGGGGATCTTTTGGGTAGGAAAGGTCAATATAATGTAATTATACACATCAGCAAAAATCATGCCATGTTGCACACTGTAGCGTAGTGAATTCAAGTGAAAAGGACTTGTTTTTCAAGATAGTATATTCAGCAAGAGAGACTGTATGATACTTTTGAACTATAAAATATAATGTGTAGGTGTTTTGTTTACCATTTCCTCGTATTTATGGAATGAGTGAACATGTTACAATATCCCTTTTTGGAATAATCAAATGCTTCAGAGTGAATGATGCTGAACCAAGCACATGGAAGGGGATAGCATAACTCTCCAGGTATTAGGGTGCAATACTGGCATGCAACATGTGAATGCATGATATAATCTTGTGAACATGAGTTTGGGATAGCTAAAAGGGGCAAATGGCTACATTGCAGTGGACCTGGCCAGATAACTGGACACATGATCACATGTTTTAACAAAAACACATGCTGTTTTTGTTAAAAACTGGTCCTCTCAGTCTTTGCTCTCAACCTACCCAATGTGTTTCAGAAAGTGCAAACTGCATCTCCTTGTCCTGTACAGACAGTGTGTCAAATAAGTGCGAGCTAGTGGCTAGTGTTTCCACCAGGAGAGTATTTTCTCATGGATTCAGTTAACAGTCTGTCTAGACAAGGTGGCATTGGGAATGTGCTGAATATGTATCTTGACCAACAATCTTAACTGTCTTCTCTTCAAAGGGAGATGCTTGCTTTTTCAGCAGTTCTGGCAACGAATCAGCCCCACAACACACAAGCATTGTGTTGGCATCACAGGTAGCTGCAACACCCCTCTCTGGCTTTTCCTGTGATGAGTCTGTTTGGCAGCAGGTCTCTGAATTGATTTGGAACACTTCAGTATTTCTCTGTCACCTTACTGCCAGCCGGAAGATTGATGCCTGACAACGTACTCCAGAACAATTTTTCTCTTAGTAAAAAAAAAAAAAAAAAGAACATGTAAGTATCAGAGAGAGTGTTTTTTATCTGCTGGTACACTCACTAATTGTGGCTGCAGTAGGGAGTTTACATGTTGGCCTGGTTAGTATGTACTTGTCTGCTACCTTTAATTTACAATAAGGGCACAATTAGGGGTTAAATATTTTAAAAATCCCTAGTTAACAGGTTAAAAATCCAGATGTTTAGTTCCACAGACACCTCTGCCTGGAAACTGTGCTTCAATTCACAGAGTATTTCCAAGGATGATCCTGTGTGTTATGTGCAGCTCGTGGTGCCACACACCTTTCATATTTTGGGTGTTCATCATAGGAATGCATGCATGGTATTTGCTTATCACATGTGAGCAACAAAATTATATCTTGTCTACCTAGGAATAAAAGGGTCATTTGATAAGAGTATGAATAATTAGGTACTTTTTAGTTCAGCAGAAATTGAGACTCACTCCTCCCACTTAATTTTTACTGCTCTCCTCCCCTGCCTTCTCAGTGTTCTTGCCTCCTAATATGTTTGCTTAGTTTAGAGTGGAAATAAGCGTTAGGTCTTTCAGCCTCTTACATAAAATAATAAATAGGAAGGAAGGGTTAGATTCATGCTGTTGCTTGCCACTTCCAGTAGTGGGAAAGCTACTTCAACTCTTGCATCTGTCAGGGGTATTTTACCCTCTGTCTTCTGGGAGAACATCTCAACATTCATTTGTTACGGCTCAGTGAGTATTTGATTGTATCACGCACAGTGGGAACAGGAGAGGTGGAAGGATGCCTACTTAGATGTTGGCTGGGGGGAGGCTTAAGTTGGTCAATGTCTGGATGTCACCTGGACCTGCTCTAGTCTGTGTTTACTTACTGAAGTAAAGACAGTTCCAAAAAATACGCACTGACAGCTCAGCATCCCCCATCTCAGCATGCTGTTTGAGACATTTTCTGGGAGGGGGAAGACCAGAAAATCAAGTCTGTGTCTCCCATATCCTAGCTCACCATCAACCTGTGCCCTCTTTCACTGTGCAGTTAATGCTGAAAATATGGGTTTCTTTTATTGCATGGAAAGTACTTGCTGAGACGGGCACAATATTCATAGAAGTTTCAGGGTGACTGAAGTGCCACGTCCACAGGAATCATGAAATGGACTTCTGCCCCTGAGAGATACTCCTGCTCCCGGAGGAGCCCACAGACAGTGGTGGCCCTTACTCAGGTCAGTTAGAAATCAGTCTGGCATTCTTCCATGTAGACCTATAAATCTGTGTGTCCTGAGCGAAGAACATATTTTAACGCTGCATCCCAGGAACGGCCTCCAGAATTAAAAAGTCTCATGTAAAGTGTGATGACTTCTGAAATGCTTTTACTCTTTTTTTGCTCATTCCTTTTCTGTTGCCTCTCTTCTCTCCACCACACCTTCTGCACACCTGGCTGTTAAAACCAGACACCCATAAGTGCAGATATGTTTAATGCTGTCTAGACAAGCACCCTATTAAGCTGGGCTGGGGCAGCAGTTGCCATAGTGATGAACAAATAAGGTCTTGTAGCTGAAAACGAGGTAGCGGGAGATTCATACTTTCTTCACAATATAGTGGCGATGTCAGAGTGAATTTACAGTATGAGAAATGGCAACTCTGTGTTAACTATTAGCAAAAGAGCCATAAATAGAAAGTGATACAGTTGGTTAAGGACTAGACCTTTCTATTTCACAACAAAGCAGAAAATTCTCGATTTTGAAATAACAACCTCAAAACTGCTCCTGAATGCAAAGACGACTAAGTTTGCAGTATTTCAGTTTCTTTGTGGTATAAAGCATAATCTGATATCCTATGCTGCTTTTACTTCAACATTTGAAATTTATGCTGAAGTTTTAGCTTAGCAGGTAGTAGTTTTTCACTGTTAGAGTGAAAGCCCTTTCCAGTTTTCACACCACTTCTGAGTGAAACAGCAGTGCTGTGGAATTGCTGGGGCAGGCTCCACGAGAAACCACGAGATTTTCCTCCGCTGCAACACAGATTCAAGTGAAAAGTCTTTCTCCTTTTCACCATGTCGCATAACACAAGGACAAAACCACCTCTCGTTTTTCATGGAAGAGGTTAAGCTACAGCAACTCTTCTGCAGGCTGCCAAGGGGAAGGGAAAGTGGCCTCGACGCGGCAGCACGTCACGCCAGCTCTCGCTCCCCCTCAGCCCCGGCCACGGTGGTGCCCGGGTCACGGCACGACTGCAGCCCCACCGTGGCGCGCACGCTCCCCTCTCGTCCCACGCATGGTGGCACGGGGTATGTTATAGACCAGTTCTGGTTGTCAAGGAAATGGAGCACGACATTCACATGGCGCCTTTCCTATACAAATTGTTTTTATTGTCATCTGAAACTCCTGAAACATGCTTCACTGGAGAGAAAAATATTACAACATAATTGTGCTGGGAGGTGATAAAGCAAGGAAGGAGCATTTCAGGTGGCATTATGGCGTGTTTATGAGTTCCTTTTCTCTTTATCCCTTTTGCATAATTTTTATATCAGTCCGTTAGACATAGCTAAGCTGTATATTTTAATGTACATGTTAATGTACACAAGCCTGTGAGCTGTAAGACATGAAGAAAATACTTTCCTCATAGCACAAGTTGAAACAAATATTAAATTAACAAATTTACTCTTATTTCCTCTGAAACTCTTCTCCGTTTCAGAGACAGGCAGATGTGGGCTCACAGATTTCAGGAGCAAAAGTATACAGAGAAGCCCAGATGTCTTAAACTCCTTTTACTGAGGTGTATGATGACCTCAAATGCCGCTTGTTTGCTTCAAAAGGAGGTGAACAAGCTGACTATTTTTGGAAGTTTCACTTCAAAATGGGAATCATAGGGGTTATAAATCACCTGAAAATTCCTGGGAACGGACTGACAATAAAATAGATTGTGCTAGACCATTCGGTCGTAACTATATTTAGAAATATTTTAGAACTAAAAGATTAAAAATTAGAAAAAGCAGTGGAGATGTTTATTAGTACATATGGATAAAATACCAACATCTTCCCAACCACAAAACTAGTTTTATTAATGCTTGGTTGCTGACTGGGATGAAATGCGTACTGCTAGAGATTACTCTTTCCACCTATTTCTCATGTTAACTTTTGACCAGGGTCAAAAATTTGCTGGTTTTGGTGTACATTTAAGAAGGCTTGCAGGTAGAGTGAGATGTGTAGAAAGTACTTTAGCTGACTGCAGTATTTTTGCCTGTATACTCTAAACCAGGTCTAACTTGTATCACTGAAGAAACTTTTGTGACAGGATAACCGGGCCTGTAAAACTTTTCTGTTGCCACAGCATTATTGATGAGGTACGTATGCTTTCCTGGCTCCTTGCCAACGTACTTGTGTGGCTAAAACTTGCCGGCGTGGCCTGCACCTCAAAACTGGATTACCTACGGGTAGAACCGAGACGTGGCACATTGCTACAGGGTCAGGAAAAGGCAGAAATTAAGGACATTTTCCTCAGCAGTAGGTTAAATACATTATTGACAGTGTTTCTACTGGACTATAAGTACCCAGGTTAATAACTTCGTAATGCATGTGGGCATTTCGCTGTTACTGAGGATGTATACATCTACTATGCAAGAATGAGCTTCTTGAACACTGCAATATCTACCACTATTATTTCCAGTAAATGCCCCTGTTCAAGGATTAGCTTGAACATGTGCACTGTGAACACTCGGGGGGAACTTCTTGATTATGTATTTACAGTGTATATCAAAACCTTATTTTCAAGGGCACAGAGACCCTGTGATTTTTGAAACTGTTCACAACCTGATTTTGTGCAAATGAGAAACGTCTATGTAAAGGCCTCAGTTTTCACCTGTGCTAAGAATTTTCCAAACTCATAAAAATTGCTAGATCTTTATGCATGTCCCTGATTTCAGAATGTTACTAAATTTGAACAATTTTTGGCAAAGTAGTATTTTATGTGCAGTTGGTTGGTCGATATAATTGTATGTATATTTCACAGTATATCTGCATTTACCAAAGTTCTTCTAGTTTGTCAGTGTGTCTGCCCTACCTTCACTAGAATTTATAGTCTTTTAAATGATCCTTCTTTGGCTTCTAAGATTCAGGTACTAATTTATTACAGCGTAAACTTTCTAAATTGGTTTGAACCTTTTCTCAGCAGAAGTAGAAATAGAAGCGATACATTTTGATTAGCCTTTCCTAATACAATCGCAAAAAGTTTCTACATAATTTCTACAAAGTTCCTACAAAGTCTTTCTTCAAAAATATTATTGGTAAAGGAATCATTATTTTCCCCAGCCTACAGTATTTTCAGGTAGGTTTTGCATCTGCTTGGATAACCTATCTTGGAAATAATTTTATTTTGCTTGCAGTTCTGTAAGAGAAAAGAAGAGCTCTCTCAAGTGTGTAAAAAGTAATGATTGCTAGAATTCTCATCCCAAGTTATTGAAGTCAACAAGAATCTAGCCAGCTTAAATGAGTTTCAGACTAGGTCCAAGGTGAAACGTAAATGATTCACTAACTGAAGGGGTCCACAGTTTTAATGAGTATCTTTATGTGTACAACTGAGGAAGGCACCACAGTTCCTGTGTATTCCTACAGTACCAGCTGGTTGATCCCAACACTAATACTACTGCTAAAAATGGTATGCAATAAACTCTTAAGACAAGTTTTTCTGGATTGTTTCATTTAGCACTGATTGGTTGTCAGGGGAGAGGAAAAGAAACAGGAATTTCCTTCAGGGAAACACAAGTGTAATATATACTTCCGAATATACAGGGTGGCTTCATGTCAATCAATAATTATGGTTCACATGTATGCTTCCTTGTATGCTTCCTAAAAACTCATGTGCCCTGGTTTGATATAGAACTCCTTATATAACTTTTCTTTGACTTTTCTGGAAAAAGTCTGTTCAGTGTGTGATTTTTGTCCTTTACTCCAGTGCACAACCAGAAGCGTATTCAACCTCCTGTTCACCACCGCCCCTTGGCCATCTGAGTCCAAACAGGGACTTCCTCTGTCCTTCTTTTTTTCCATTCTGGAAAGGACAACCCAGAAAGAGAGTAGTGTAGAAACTGATACATCGCGAAAACTTCTCTTTCAGGTCTGGAAGGAAGGCAGTCCATGTAATAGTGGAGGCCTCAGAAATAGCACTTGCCAGCTGCATCATCCTTCCCGTTTTCTATAGGATGCTTTCCCACTCTCTTACGCTTTTCCGTCCTGCTCTTAAATATCTCTGTCAGCTGATAATAAGAAACAGAGAAATAATCAGTGTTCCAGTTTCCTGAAGTTTTAAGACATGGAATGAAGACAGAAATTGGGAGAAGAAGGAGCAGAGGAAAATGGCAGAGAAATGAACCTCCAGGGTTATTGACTCTAGCCTTTTGCTGTGACAGATACCACAACATATAATCTCTTTCAGAAATGTGTCATAATTCTGTATCAAATGTTGGTGATGCCCTTTAGTTCCACCACTTCTGTGGAAGAGGTTGTTCCTTCCTAGCACATCTCTGGCTACATCTTCTCCGGCTTGCCGTTTGCCATCCCAGAGAGTGCCCCAAGCAGGCCACTCCACTGGCGTGAAAATCCTGTCCTTTGATGCAAATGGCCTCTTACTTCCCGCTCGCTCTGTCTCTGCAACCCTGATCTCCATTCTTGCTCATTCTGAAGGTGAGCTGGCCCATTAGTAGCTACTTACTCTCTGGAGTCACAACAGTGAGCTTTTACAAAAGGAGAAACAACGCTGAAAATTGTCTTTCTCTTCCACCTGCTTAGAGATGGTTAGTGCTATCTGTTGTGGTTAGTAATGGCTCTAGCATGATTTGATTTTTTATTTTTTATCTAGAGAAGCTCCAAAAAGATTAGTTCTCTCTTCTGACATTAAAACTAGTGTCTATCTCTTCTGCAGTGTGATGGGTTTGTTGTTGAACTCCACAGTTCTGGAACAACACAAATAACTGAAAGACCTCAAGTTGACTAAAAATGCTTCAGAAACTCACAGATCACATAACCTTCCAATAACATGAGTTAGTATGAGCTCAGTAGTAAAATTTATGGTATATGCTGTAATATTGCTTGACAAAATATTTTTTAATTTATCAGCTTATAGTAGTGTGAGTTCTCCTGCTGCTGCCATACTGGAACTATGATTCAGACACTGTTGGTGTCCTTTGCCCATAGTCAAATGTGTCTGATGTCTTAGGGCTGAGTAAACAACCAACTTAGAAGACGGAGCCACATTCTTCCTGGTGGTGTACGGGAGGAGGATGAGAAACAATGGGCATGAATTGAAATGAGTGGTTCAGACTGGATTTAAGAAAGCCCCACAAGGTTTTCCCCACGAGGACAGTCAAGCCGTGACAGAGCTTGCCCAGAGAGGCTGGGCATTGTCTGTCCTTGGAGAGTTTCGAGCCCCGACTGGACAAGGCCCTGAGCAACCCTGTCTGACCTCAGATGCTGACCCTGCTTTGAGCGGGACGATGGACTAGAGACCTCCAGCCTGAAATATTTTGCAATTATGTGATCTGAAATAAAAATAACCACAGAGGTTGGCACAATTTCATGGCTATGAAAGAATCACCTGCTACCAGCAAAGAGATCCCTTCCTCCTGCTAGGCTGGTAAGGTAAGTGTTTAATTAGCCTCACACCATGCCCTGATGGACACATTATGAAGGTACCATCCAGATATGAAGTAAAGCAATTTGCATAGCATGATCATTCTGTTATGAACATAAACATAGTCTGCTTGTGGATATTTCCCTTCTAGGAGAAAAGAGCAAACACATCTTGGCCATCATCCTACAGGCAAGAAACACAAAGGTAAGGAAAAGTTTCTGAGGGAATCGAAACTTGCAGAAATTCAGATCTTGCAGAAATTCAGACTTGTGAATTATAACATGAAGGAGGAAATACAGGCCATTGAATCTAAGAGGTAGAGAAACCCAGAAGTCCACACCAGGTAAGAGGTGAGCTGCCATGGTAAACACTGTCCGAAGCCTTCAGTTGTTTTCAAAACCTAATTAATGCCAAAATACATCGTGGCCCAATGAGACAGGGCAGCAGAAGTGCACTAAGGTGACCATTTCTGGATAAGGCGGTCTCTTGGCTCATAAATACAGTGAAACATTTAAAGTCACCATGGTTACCTTCAAATTCAAGCTATAGTTATTATTCCAGTAAAATCCTGTGTCTGCAAACCTCTCTGAGATAAGAATAATGAGCTTTTCATTAGTTGGGCAGATATACATCGCTCTACCTATCAGGTTGCATGACTTTCATTTTATATGGGGTGAATTTGAGCTAAGCAGCTTGCATCTGAGCACCTGTCATTGTCAGGCAGTTGGAAAGCAGAGACCTCGAGTTGTTTTGCTGAAGATGAGACTAAGGGCTTGATTGAAAGCCCCACCGAGTTCAGCTGATGCTGAATCAAGCTGCCAGATAAAAGTGTCACCATAATGAAAGTACTGTAGGCCAAATCACCCAGTACTTTTCCCCCAGCCATAGATTTAAATCCAGATTAAATGAGGAATATGAAGGGTGCATCTGTGACAAATCAGTCTGCACTTAATCAGTATGAAGTGTGACGTATTTTGGAAAAAACATGCTCTTGCGAGGTATTAGCTTATACGGTTGCAACCTGTAAGGAGAAAAATCAAGACAGAAAAGCTAAAAGTACAGTTAGTTTGTCTAAAAATAAAATTATTAAGATATTCTTTACAATTGCTTTTTTCATGCTTTATTTTCTTATATGCAGAAGGTTTCCAGTCAAAATGGATGGGTTTTTTGTCAAATACAGTTTTGCCAAGCAATTTTGAAAAATATTGTCCAGAACCTCTGAGCAATCCTGGAAAGAACCCGACTCTCAAAAAAATGTGACTACACTGTTACTAACTTTCCAGCTGACCTTAAAAAAATTTCAACTCACTTTTAACTTGGAATCTAAAGTTATCATTAAATGATCATTTTTAACTTGTGATAGTTTTGAAGTCTGAATATTCCTTCTAAATCTATGACTTAACACACTATTTTTCACTATTTTTCTTGGTCATCCTAAAGATGTTTAATGGAGAAAGCATGGTTGTTAAACATAGAAAATGAGATTTTGGTCTATACAATCTATCTTTAAATTGCTGTTGTGTGGGAGTACAAAGTCAGAATTTCACCATTAGCCATTTCCAGGGCAACAGGCTGCGATGATGTAAATTCAGGATTATGACTTCACCATAGGATCAAGCAGCAGAATCTGAAGAGTGATGGAAAACGTTTATTTAAAAACAAATACTAGTAGTAAAAGTGAAAGGAAAACATACATATTCTCTCTTTAATTTAAAGTTTGGAAACAATGCCTTTACTGTGATAATACAACATTTCATGATACATAGTGGAGTAACAGAAGAGGACAAGGAGAGAGACAGGATTCATTATGAAAGACAAGACAAAAGCAAAAGGCACATGGTTACATGTTCCTCAATACCGCTGACAAGAGTGTGACAGCACTGACCTGAAGGGACTTTCTCAATTTGTTTGCATTGTTTTTTAGTCCACCCCTTTCTTACTGTGTCAGGAAATGAGAACGCCAGCTACTCCTGATTGCAAGGATTGAGTGAAATAATATAAATTATGGACTAAGCCGATCCACCAAGTCTTTCACACACAGTTGTTCACCTTGTGTCAGATGATAGTCTGGCTAGATTCAGGAAGAGTAATCTACGAAGACCTCCATAGCCTATGGTTAAATACTGGACCTTGCTGCTTGGTTGATTCTTTCTTCTTTCTCTCTCTTCACATTCCTTGCCTTTCAAACTTCCTTTTATTTCCAAGGAGCACAAAATTTCCTTTAAAATGTGGCACTTTGGCCTTAGATATGAACATGACCAAATACAGATGTACAGTTAATTCCTGAAGCAAAGGGAGACTTGTACACTGTTATCAATCTGTACTGATTTGCAGACCTGTACCAGGTCAAAAGTGCCAGACACCAGGTGAATAAATGGAGTCAGTATCTACACCAGTCTTCAGGTGAGATAGAAAAGTATCCAATTAAATTAATATAGAACACTTTAATAATATAAAAGGTACTGAAACAACTTACAATATTCAGTAGTAGCTCTTCAATATTGTCTTTGCATCCTGCCTTAGTGCAGTATATCACAGCATCACAGAAGGGCTATCTCCAAGGATGGAGACCCTACAACCTCCTTGGACAACCTGTGCAGGGCTTGATCAACCTCACAGTGAAAAAGTGCTTCTTGATGTTCATAGGGAACCTCCTGTGTTTCACTCTGTGCCCACTGCCTCTGGTCCTGGCACTGGGCACCCCTGAAAAGAGCCTGGCTCTGTCCTCCCTGCACCCTCCCTGCAGGTATTTATGTACATTGATAAGATCCCCTTGAGGCTTCTCTTCTCCAGGCTGAACAGTCCCAGTTCTCAGACTTTCCTCCTAAGAGAGATGCTCCAGTCCCTTCATCCTCTTGGTGGCCCTCTACTGGACTGTCTCCAGTATGTCCATGTCTCTCTTGCACTGGGGAGCCCAGAACTGGAGCCAGCATTCCACATGTGGCCTCACCAGTGGGGACAGTAGAGAGAGGGAGAATCACCACCCCTGACCTGCTGGCAACACTCGCCCTAATGCAGCCCAGGATACCATTGGCCTTTGCTGCAAGGGCACATTGCTGGCTCATGTTCCACTTGGACCCAAATCCTTTCCTGCCAAGCTGCTTTCCAGCTGGGCAGCCCCAATCCTGTACTGGTGCCTGGGGTTGTTCCTCCCCAGGTGCAGAACTTTGCACTTCCCCTTGTTGAACTTCATGAGGTTCCTGTCAGAACATTTCTCCAGCCTGTCCAGGCCCTTCTAGATGGCAGCACGACCCTCTAGTGTTATCAGCCCCTCCTCGCCATTTGGTGTCATCATCAAACTTGCTGAGGGTGCGCTCTGCCCCATCATCCAGATCATTAATGAAAATGTTAAACAGAATAATATTACAGAACAATGTAACATTACGTGATACTATAAATGTGACTGAATGTGACCCTTCAAATCTCAGTTTTGCCTGTTCACTTCAGCAGTCACCAACCATTCTTTACCCCAGTAAAGGCACTGAGCCAAAATTCTTCAGATTAAATTCTATTGTGTCAGTATTTTATCAAAAGATCAATTTGATCAATTTGAAATACTTTTCAAAGTATTTAATCAGTGAGTTAGGTTACCACATGCTTTCTTTGAAGAAAATAATGAAAGTGCACTGTCAGACAACACAAAGCAAAACATGGTACTCTAAGGGACAGGATCATTTCACAGTTATGTCACCAACATTACTTCAGTAGAGCGTGAACACAGTGCCAGAACTGCACCCTTACAATAAACTCCATTACCGAATAATTACAGAGAAAAATGAAAAGCACTACTTTTTTTAGAAATCTGTAAACATTTTTACAATATGATATTAACATCTTAGTCTTCATATTCTTTCAGATACTTCTGCATTGTAGTGTCAATGAAGAGCACATCAGATAAAAATCTTTTTTTTTTTTTGGCAGCTGGAGGCCAGATTTTAAAACAGAAGGGGAACAAGCAAAAATCAGCAAATAACAACAACATATAACAGGGTCCTTACTAAGCAGCTAGCTCAGTATTAAGTTATAATATAGACTCTTCAAGATTGCGTATGGGAGTCCAAGGTCCTAAAATCAATAAATGGTTGGGCATGGACTCATTTGGTGCCCTAGGGATACCAAAAAAAAAAGGATACAAAGATTGGTTTAAAGGAGAGAAATATAATAGCAGCAGAAAGAACCATCATGATTAACTATCTGAAACCTCTTATATTACACAGGTTATAGGACTTGACTGAATTAGTGCCACATTTACATGCATAACTAGACTCCTGGACTACAGCAACTTGTGTGTCAGGTGGTGGGACTCGGTTTGGTCAATTGCTCCGCTGTGAGGGAGAGTGGCCTTACCAGTCGCATAAGGAGAGGTAAGCAGTGCTTCTTCCCCCACTCTCCACGTTTCCTGGCATTTCCTCTCATCAGTGTGACAGGACAATCGAGTGGGAAACTGCCTTCTCTTTCCTTCAGCACTTGCAATGTTCTGGTAGACATGGTGAATTTGGCAATCCCACCAATGCCACCTTGGTCTGCTGTACTGCAAGTTTTTACCTCCAACAGACATTGTAAGAATAGATCACAAACAGAATCACAGAATCATTAAGGTTGGAAAAGACCTTTAAGATCATCAAGTTCAACCATCAACCCAACACCACCATGCCCACTAAACCATGTCCCGAAGTGCCATGTCCACTTTTTGAACACCTCCAGTGATGGTGACTCCACCACCTCCCTGGGCAGTCTGTTCCAATGTTTGACCACTCTCTCCATAGAGAAATTTTTCCTAATAGACAATCTAAACCTCCCCTGGCCCAACTTGAGGTCAGTTGCTCTTGTCCTGTCACTAGTTACTTGGGAGAAGAGACCAACACCCACCTCACCACAACCCCCTTTCAGGTAGTTGTAGACAGTGATAAGGTCTCCCCTCAGTCTCCTCCTCTTCTCCAGACTGAACAACCCCAGTTCTCTCAGCTGCCCCTCATAAGACTTGTGCTCTGGACCCTTCTCTGGACATGCTCGAGCACCTTAAGGTCCTTCTTGTAGTGAGGGGCCCAAAACCGAACACAGTACTCAAGGTGCAGCCTCACCAGTGCCGAGTACAGAGGCACGATCACTTCCCTACTCCTGCTGGCCACACTATTTCTGATACAGACCAGGATGCTGTTGGCCGCCTTGGCCACCTGGGCACACTGCCGGCTCATATTCAGCTGGCTGTCAACCAGCACCCCCAGGTCCTTTTCTCCCAGGCAGCTCTCCAGCCACTCCTCCCCAAGCCTGTACTGTTGCATGGGGTTGTTGTGACTGAAGTGCAGGACCCATAACTTGGCCTTGATGAACCTCTTACAATTGACCTCAGCCCATTGATCCAGCCTGTGCAGAACCCTCTGCAGAGCCCTCCTACCCTCCAGCAGATCAACAGTGCCACCCAACTTGGTGTCATCTGCAAATTTACTGAGGATGTGCTTGATTCAGCCAGGTTTTTACCCAGAGAAGAGTACACTTGTTGAAGCCACAAGCTGCCAGTTTCTTCAGAATACTGTAAGAGACAGTATCAAAGACTTCACTAAAGTCCAGGTAGACAACATCCACAGCCTTTCCCTCATCCGCTAGGCGGGTCACCTGCTCATAGAATGGTGAACTTGTCTGCTCACCATAGATGGTGAGCTTGCCTGTGTAACCTAGGTCTGTTGGTAGCTGAGTCATCTGAGGCGAAGTCTCTTACACCAGCCCATACTAACATTTAAGAAGAATACCCTCCAGCAGCTTGGATGCCAGCGTCTTCCCTGAGACTGTCCTGACTAAGGTTTTCATAGAGCAGTGACTGACATTGAAGTGGCTTAATCTGTATCTCTTTGTCAACTAGAGATACAATACTGGGGAGTGCCAGTCCAGGTATCCGCAGGGTATTCAGCCCCCTGAGCTGGAAGACAGGGATGGAGACCAGAATAAACTCCTCATAATCCAGGAGGAAACAGTTAAGGACCTGTTAAGCCACCTGGACACCCACAAGTCTATGGACCCTGATGGGATCCACCCAAGAGTACTGAGAGAGCTGGCAGAGGAGCTTGCCAGGCCACTCTCCATCTTTTATCAGCAGTCCTGGTTAACAGGGGAGGTCCCAGACGACTGGAGACTTGCCAGTGTGACACCCATCTACAAGAAAGGCCAGAAGGAGGGTCGCGGGAACTACAGGACTGTCAGCCTGACCTCGGTACCGGGGAAGATCATGGAGCGGTTGGTCTTGAGAGTGCTCACAGGGCATGTGCAGGACAACCAAGGGATCAGGCCCAGCCAGCATGGGTTCATGAAAGGCAGGTCCTGCTTGACCAACCTGATCTCCTTCTATGACCAGGTGACCTGCCTAGTGGATGAGGGAAAGGCTGTGGATGTTGTCTACCTTTACTTTAGTAAAGCATCTCCCACAACATTCTCCTGGAGAAACTAGTGGCTCATGGTTTAGGTGTACTCTTTGCTGGGTGAGGAACTGGCTGGATGGCCGAGCCCAGAGAGTTGTGGTGAACGGCGTTAAATCCGGCTGGCGGCCGGTCACAAGCGGTGTTCCCCAGGGCTCGGTTCTGGGGCTGGTCTTGTTCAATATCTTTATAGATCTGGATGAGGGAATTGAGTGCTCCCTCAGTAAGTTTGCAGATGACACCAAGTTGGGTGGGAGTGTTGATCTGCTGGGGGGTAGGAGGGCTCTGCAGAGGGATCTGGACAGGCTGGATCGATGGGCAGAGGTCAACTGTATGAGGTTTAATAAGTCCAAGTGCCGGGTCCTGCACTTGGGTCACAACAACCCCATGCAATGCTACAGGCTTAGGGAGGAGTGGCTGGAGAGCTGCCCGGCGGAAAGGGACCCAGGGGTGCTGGTTGACAGCCGGATGAACATGAGCCAGCAGTGTGCTCAGGTGGCCAAGAAGGCCAACAGCATCCTGGCCTGTATCAGAAATAGTGTGGCCAGCAGGAGTAGGGAAGTGATCGTGCCCCTGTACTCAGCACTGGTGAGGCTGCACCTTGAATACTGTGTTCAGTTTTGGGCCCCTCACTACAAGAAGGATGTTGAGGTGCTGGAGTGTGTCCAGAGAAGGACAACGAAGCTGGTGAGGGGTCTGGAGCACAAGTCTTATGGGGAGCGGCTGAGGAAACTGGGGTTGTTCAGTCCAGAGAAGAGGAGGCTGAGGGGACACCTTATCTACACTCTACAACTACCTGAAAAGGGGTTGTGGGGACGTGGGTGTTGGTCTCTTCTCCCAACTAACTAGTGATAGGATGAGAGGAAATGGCCTCAAGTTGCACCAGGAGAGGTTTAGACTGTCTATTAGGAAAAATTTCTCTATGGAGAGAGTGGTCAAACATTGGAACAGGCTGCCCAGGGAGGTGGTGGAGTCACCATCTCTGGAAGTGTTCAAAAAATGTGTGGATGTGGTACTTTGGGACATGGTTTAGCGGGCATGGTGGTGTTGGGTTGATGGTTGGACTTGATGATCTTAAAGATCTTTTCCAACCTTAATGATTCTGTGATTCTGTGAGTGATGAGGTGCAGCACTGATCACTCTGCTTGGCTGATGCTTTCCCTGCATTATGTACCACTTCCTGCAAACATTAATAGCAGCTCTTCTAGTTCTAGAGACGAAATCTCTGATCTATGTTAAGCAGTAGAAGGCCAACAGCCACGTCACCTTTCAGTACATACCCATTTATTTGTGCACAATTGGAGTTTGATTGCTAGCAGTTAGCTGGGGTTTCATCCAGGCCACGGGGATTTTGAATTTCTCTTCAATTTTTAATCAAAACATTATGGGTGCCAAGTCAAACGCTAAACAGAAGTCATTGCATCAACTTTATTTACTTTATCAGCCAAACTTGTAGTCTCAGTCAAACAACTATATCATGTCACCATATGCAAGATTAGAGTTTTCCTCTCTGGCAGTGTTAATAGACCTTGGTGTGAGTATCAGTCATGTCTGCTTTAAAAACACATAAAGTGCCCAACTCTTAGGTATAATCAGGATCTTAAATCCTTCATCAGGCACAATTGGGTCAAGATGTGCACCAGTTTTCAAAGACAGAAAAAAACAGTTTTTAATGAAGTGAAGAAGGATGGTATGTGTTCATGGCCTTTACAAATCAAGTCACTTTGTAGGTATGTAACTTCAGACCCTCCCATTGCTGTCTCCACTGGCTACTTGAGAAAACTGCTTTTCAGTCTAATTAGCTGTTCCCATGTTGGCCTCTTTGCAGAGGAGCTTGTCCTGCTCTGCACACTCCTTCAATGAGAAGCTGGTTGCACCCATGCCCATTGCCCCTGGCAGTTTTCCACTGCTTTAAGTTCCTATGTGCTGCCTATGTCCCCTTCACTGGCGGCACAGGAATCAAGAGCAAGCCATTGACCACCACAGGAAAACCTACGATGAAAAACTTCTACTCTTAATTGCCAGCTTGCGTCTTTATGGCTTTGCCTTTGCTTTCTAAAATGTAACTTATGTTTAAACTAGCCATTTACAAAACCACAGAACTGAAGGGAAGCATGGCTTCATGGAGTCCACAGCTGGACTGAAAATTCTGCAGTCAACATCTTAGCAGAGATTAGTAATTATTTCTCATGACAAGCCTGATGTTGACTACACCACCTTTTAAAAAACTCTATTGTTCTTCTTTTTCATGTGCAGTCTCTGACCCAAGATGCATTTCCTTGAGAAAGGTTGGAAATTAATTTGACAAGATGTTTTTGAGATTTAGGACTTTGAAAGGAAGTATGTTTTTCATTTGGGAGAAACTCTAGTATTTTAAAAGTTGTTTTTTTTAAAGAGCTTGTAGTTTTCAAATGTGTTTATTATTAGTTCTTCATAAAAATAACAGGATAACTTCAAAATTCTGGAACCCTTCACTGTTGCTGCTGGAGAGGGTTCTGCTCTGAGAGTATGTATTTTTGCAAATGATGTAAACAGTGTGACGCGATCATAGAGTGTTCACAAAGACAGAACGCTTGTCAGACATGCTATGTATGAATGACTGAGTGGAACCAAACGAGTAAATTTAACATCATTAACATCCAACATTTAACTTGAATCTTTCCTACTGCTTGTCAAATATTATTCCACAGTTCTTTTGCATTCCCATCCTAAACTTTCTCACAAAGGTGTTTTGTTCTTTTTTTTTAAGGTGCAAATGCCCCTCAGCTGTGTATTTTTTTTTTTTTTAATAGTGGTAAATAATAGCTTTGAGCGCTCATCAGACTTTAGGTTTGCTTCTAGAACAGCTCTACATAATGGCAAAGTACGCTTGCCAAGTTAAAAAAGACAACGCCAAAAGAACTATCATGAACAAAGCTCTTTTTAAGTAATGCCAGACACAAACCAAGAAAGCTTCCACCAAAAGCCACTTAAAATACATTATTGACTTATTAACAGCAAGTAACCATTGCCATCTGCAGAGGTGACTACACTCTGGACTGTAAAGTGCAGCTGTCTAGGCATACAATGACCTTCTGTCCCAGTCCTTCATCTCCCGCACATGGTTTAAATACTTCAGTTGAATCTGTTCACGGGGAGGAAAAGCCAGTTTTAAGAACTAACCAGCATTATCCTTGGTAAAATATTATGCTGTTAAAAATAAGTCAGGAGACTGAAGGAAGCAGCATATTGTATTTTTATGGCTATGTTATATCGTAAGAATGAAAGACTGATTGCAGTCTTTTGGTCTCAGAACAGAAGTCCATCTAACCCAGCACTGCCTCTGACAGTGGCAAAGCAGGTGTGTAGGGAAGACAACATAAGAAAAGCATGTCTGATATTCTACATAGGATATTTGGCAGATGCCAGGTGGATAATTACCTCTCCAGGGCCAGAACTGGATTTTCATTAATCAGTGTAAAATATGGCATAACTGAACTCATCTGGTATATCAAGGAAGGATTTGGTCATTAGGATTTTGTTGTTGTTGTTGTTAAAAATGCATCATTTCTTTTTATGACATGCTGGGATTGCTGAACCTCAGGCTTCATCGAAGTGGCAAAACAGAAAGACTGAGTTCTGCGAACACACCCACACACGTGTCTTTAAGGAAGCACATCTGTTCACAACTTAAAAGGGACCTTTTAACTTTTTCTTCTAACTTTAATCTTTTGCTGCCTGGTTCTTTGGTCACTATTATAAGAAATACCAGGAAAAAGAGAGAATTATTAGATGAAGGATAATGGACTGAAGCTTACTTTCTTGAAAGTGAATGGGAGATGTGCTGTCGGTGAACAGAGTCATGACTCTTTCCTGCAGAGTAAAACAACATGGCTTTAAGTGAAGTTAAGATATACCCTGCAGGCATGTGAAAGAGGGAATAAGTAAATGATGATACAGTTTGTGATAGAAAGCGTAGTGCAATTCCTTGGAAAAAAATGAAAAAAGGAGAATTGTGAGGCAATCAAATTCTGACCATCTCTTTCCGTAGTGAAAAAGTTATAACTCATTATGGTTAAAGGAAAAATTTAAGTTTTGGTTTTAAGCCTATGAAGCTAGCCAAAAAATGTAATTAATTCCATACCCATCACTTCCACAGCTTCATATTTTCTTGATACAAGTCCTGAAACACTCTAAAGGAAATGTTATGGCCTATAATACAGCATTAAGGGGTCCCTGAGCTGTAGCAATTTCACTTATTCCCAAGGTACAGTTGAGTACATTGGCTGATTTTTTTCACAGAGTCACAGAATCACTAGGTTGGAAAAAACCTTCAAGATCATCAAGTCCAACCATTAATCCAGTGCCACCATGTCCCCTAAACCATGTCCTGAAGCACCACATCCACACGTTTTTTGAACACTTCCAGAGATGGCGACTCCACCACCTCCCTGGGCAGCCTGTTCCAATGTCTGACCACCCTCTCAGTGAAGAAATTTTTCCTAATATCCAATCTAAACCTCCCCTGGCACAACTTGAGGCCATTTCCTCTTGTCCTATCACCAGTTACTTGGGAGAAGAGGCCAACACCCTCGTCGCCACAACCCCCTTTCAGGTAGTTGTAGAGAGCAATAAGGTCTCCCCTCAGCCTCCTCTTCTCCAGAATAAACAACCCCACTTCCCTCAGCCGCTCCTCATAAGACTTGTGCTCCAGACCCCTCACCAGCTTCGTTGCCCTTCTCTGGACACGCTCCAGCACCTCAACATCCTTCTTGTAGTGAGGGGCCCAAAACTGAACACAGGATTCGAGGTGCGGCCTCACCAGTGCCGAGTACAGGGGCACGATCACTTCCCTACTCCTGCTGGCCACACTATTTCTGATACAGGCCAGGATGCTGTTGGCCTTCTTGGCCACCTGGGCACACTGCTGGCTCATGTTCATCCGGCTGTCAACCAGCACCCACAGGTCCCTTTCCACCAGGCAGCTCTCCAGCCACTCCTCCCCAAGCCTGTAGCGTTGCATGGGGTTGTTGTGGCCGAAGTGCAGGACCTGGCACTTGGCCCTGTTAAACCACATACAGTTGGCCTCTGCCCATTGATCCAGCCTGTCCAGATCCCTCTGCAGAGCCCTCCTACCCTCCAGCAGATCAACACTCCCACCCAACTTGGTGTCATCTGCAAACTTACTGAGGGAGCACTCAATTCCCTCATCCAGGTCATCTATGAAGATATTGAACAAGACCGGCCCCAGAACTGAGCCCTGGGGAACACAGCTTGTGACCGGCCACCAGCCGGATTTAACACCGTTCACCATGACTCTCTGGGCTCGGCCATCCAGCCAGTTCCTCACCCAGCGAAGAGTAAACCTGTCTAAGCCATGAGCCATAAGTTTCCAGGAGAATGCTGTGGGAGACGCTGTCAAAGGCTTTACTGAAGTCCAGGTAGACAACGTCCACAGCCTTTCCCTCATCCACTAGGTGGGTCACCTGGTCATAGAAGGAGATGAGGTTGGTCAAGCAGGACCTGCCTTTCATGAACCCATGCTGGCTGGGCCTGATCCCTTGGTTGTCCTGCACATGCCCTGTGAGCACTCTCAAGACCAACCACTCCATGATCTTCCCTGGTACAGAGGTCAGGCTGACAGGTCTGTAGTTCCCGCTATCCTCCTTCTGGCCTTTCTTGTAGATGGGCGTCACATTGGCAAGCCTCCAGTCGTCTGGGACCTCCCCTGTTAACCAGGACTGCTGATAAATGATGGAGAGTGGCTTGGAAAGCTCCTCCGCCAGCTCTCTCAGTACTCTCAGGTGGATCCCATCAGGGCCCATAGACTTGTGAGTGTCCAGGTGGTTTAGCATGTCCTTGACTGCTTCCTCCTGGATTATGAGGAGTATGTTGTGCTCTCCATCCCCATCTTCCAGCTCAGGGGGCTGAATACCCTGTGGATACCTGGACCGGCTATTAAAGACTGACACAAAGAAGGCATTAAGTACCTCAGCCTTGTCCTCGTCCTTGGAGACAATGTTCCCCGCCATATCCAGTAGGGGATGGAGATTCTCCTTGCCTCTCTTTTTGTTGTTAATATATTTGTAAAAACATTTTTTATTATCCTTTACGACTGCGGCCAGACTGAGCTCTAGCTGGGCTTTTGCCTTTCTAATTTTGTCCCTGCTTGACCTAACGAGATCCTTGTACTCTTCTTGAGTTGCCTGCCCCTTCTTCCAGAGGTGATAAACTCTCCTCTTTTCCCTGAGTCCCAGCAAAATCTCCCTGTTCAGCCAGGCCGGTCGCCTTCCCCACCAGCTCTTCTTATGGCACATGGGGACCGCCTGCTCCTGCGCCTTTAAGATTTCCTTCTTGAAGACTGTCCAGCCTTCCTGGACCCCTTTGTCCTTCAAGACTGTCTCCCAAGGGACCCTCTCAACCAGTGACCTGAACAGGCCAAAGTCTGCCCTCCAGAAGTCCATGGTAGCAGTTTTGCTGACCCCTCTCCTTACTTCGCTCAAAACTGAGAATTCTATCACGTCGTGGTCGCTAAGCCCAAGACGGCCTCCGACCACCACATCTCTCACCAGTCCTTCTCTGTTTGTAAACAGCAGGTCCAGTAAGGCACCTCCCCTGGTGGTCTCACTCACCAGCTGTGTCAGGAAGTTATCTTCCACACACTCCAGGAACCTCCCAGATTGTTTCCTCTCTGCCGTGTTATACTTCCAGCAGATGTCCGGTAGATTGAAGTCCCCCACAAGAACAAGGGCCAACGAATGCGAGACTTCTGCCAGTCGCTTACAGAATGTCTCATCTGTCTCTTCATCCTGGTCGGGTGGTCTGTAACTCTTTATATATTCCACAAACACAAATATTTATGTTTGTGTTTGACCCAAATTGTGTTCCCTTTTATGATTACTTTTACAGATCCTGCTTTCCAGGTCTGGGTGCAGAAATTTCAGGGATATTTAATTGTTTTCTAATAGAACCACAATGCTGTTGTTGTAATACAATGTGCTCGGATCATTGAAACTGTCAGCATGATTGGCAGTGGTGAACCTTAGTGTTTTTGTACTTAATCTAGAATGAAATTTTCTCAATTGAATGTATTTACTTCCATTGTTGTGAGGGGAAAAATAAAATCCAGACATTTGAAAATAAGCTGACAGAATTGATTCAAATCAAATGCCTATCTTTTAATCCTGCTTTTCAAGAATTGGTGAACTAGCAACAATTGATTCTCTGTTCTTGCATTACCGTCAAATGAAATTTAATCTTAAACTCAGCTTTACAGCTAAGCTTAAGTTTGACTTAGACTCATCAACTGTTGACTAAGGTTCTTACTAAATTGCTGAGAATAACTGAATGCACAGCCCGTAGTAAAAAAGTGTAGCTTGCATTTTTAATTAAATGAATTCTCACAAATTTAAACTAAGCATACTGTGTTTATTTAATTAACTTGAATAGAAGGGCTCATCTCTTGAACCATTACTTGGAACAGCATTTAACACATTGTCTTCTGTGCAGCCACTAGTGTGAATACATACTGCTTCAGAAGTAAGAGTTACAGAGCTAGGCTTCAACTCATGTCTCTTAAACAATGCAAGTATGACAACATTGCAAGTATATATATCAGAATGACATTCACAGAGTGCCAATGTAAGTTAGGAAAGGTCTCTCACAGAGTGCCAATGTAAGTTAGGAAAGGTCTCATGTTGGTTTGAGCAAAGTACACACATATACTGTTCACAGTGCTATCTACTCTGGATGTGATTTTGTTGGATACTTATCAACAACATACGCTGTGATCTGTATTTTAACTTTTCTTCTGAAGTTTGATAATGTCTAAGACTTGCTCTGCTGTCTCCCCTGTTTGCTCTCAATGTCTCCAGTGTAGAACTAGTTGGCAGAACTAGCAATTCCCAGTGATTCTTAGTCAGAATTACATGGTCTGCCACTGTTCTCCACACTGAAGCACCTGAGTTTGCAATGAGTCAAACCCAAGCTGTAAATTCTTTTCCAAGTTTCTGAATCTTTGTGTCTTGTTCAAGTAATTTATCATAATTTCCTTACAAGAAAATTAGGCAATGAGGTAGATATCATACCATGATCCACAAAACTTTGGTTAATGGTGCCTCTGTAACATTTAGACACTAAAATGGCAATGTCATACAACAAAGCAAGCCATGTGCTTGAGAGAGACCACACATAAGGGTTGTCTTCTGAACTCAGGAGATTCGTTGTTCCCTACATGCAGATATTTCTTTGAATATTTTGGCAATGCAGCTGTACAACTGAAGAACTTACTGATTTTATAGGAAAAGACAAGGTCAATGTCAAGGCAAGTTCTAAATATTTACTCATGCAATTTTTGGTTAGTATGCAAAGTTTCTTCAAAATTCAATTCACCAGCCATGAATATGTCTTTTGATCTATCGATGTTTAGTATTCTGGTACAAATATTTGTACGAATGGAGCTGATAAATAAATCAAAGTGTCTGAGAAGTAAAATGCATGTGCTCTGAAAAGATAAATTAGACAGACCAACAGGTTCTGGGTTTTGTTACACAATTCACTAATTCAGATAATTTGGGTTTGATGCTACAACAGAAACCCTAACTTCCTCTAAAACCTATGAGAATTGTGAACGTTGATTAGGCAATCATTATTCTGTCTTACTCAAACATAAGAATTAGGAGATAATCAAGGGACTTGTCCAGTAGGAGATACAAAATGAGACATAGCATTTTTTTTCCTACAGCACAAATAACCACAATTTTTAAGAGCCAGTCTGGTAACTGCTATAATTTAAACATGAATAGGGCTTGCCGGAGTTAACCAGATCGCAGAGGCAGCATGTTTCAAGGGAGCACCCTTGAATTAGGATCCAGGAAGAGCATACGCAGGCAAAGAGTACCAGGCAAACAAGCCACTGTAGCCACTTTTTTTCTGCTCCTTGTGCTGCAAGTGCAAAGCAAGACTTTTCCTGAATTCTCAGGCCTGTACTGCTACTGTGGCTACTGTTTTCCAAGTGCACAACTGCAAAGCTGGAAATCATGAATTGCTGTTGACTGAAATGAAATGAACAGAGTCAGTACCACTACCTTTTTCTTCCCTCCTATATCAGCTCTCTTTACTATTTGCTGTTGCTTTCAGAGCTCTGCTCACTTCACTGTATCTCAGAAATTTGCTCCATCTTTACATTTTTTTCCCTGTAACAACCAATCATGATCAAATCACACTACTTTTTCTACTACAACATTCTCAAATTATTTCTCTGTCTGGTCTAAGGGGAAAAAACAATTTTTCTCAGCCTATAGTAAAATTCCCAAGAATTTTAGTGGATCTAGAATTTCACTTTAACTTTGATATGCTTAACCTCAGCAGGGTACTTAACTGTACACTTATAGGTAGTTTCACTGAGCTCAAGGGAACTAATCTAACTCTGCAGACCTTGCCATGATTTTCCTTCCTCTGGTATATTTTTGAGGTATTCTGCATATTTTACATCTTCCTGTCAAGTGTTCGATGTCAGTTATTATTGCAGAGGAACTACAATAGGTGAACCAATAATCCATTCTGGAAGTGTGAGGAACTTCAGTTTGTTAAAAATGAACATGTTCATATAGCAGCTGATGTGTAGTTCTTCCACCCAAGCTGTCCTCTGTTGGATCACCAGTGAAAAATCCTTAGCATTTGGTTTATTTAATGACAAACTAATCTTAGTTGGAAATCTTCCAGACAACTTGATTTCATCAGTTATTTATGCATAGCTCATTTTGTTTGGCAATAAAAATAAAGGAAAACAAAATTCTCACAGATTTTGAGATAAGCAGGAAAAAGAAACCCTCTGAATCCAGCCCCCAGAAAACTAAACTGCAAATAGAGACCACAGTTTATATCTTCTTAAAAAGTCAGTTCATACTCTTCCCCTCTAACTTCAATCTAGTTTCCACAGAAATATCACACATCATTTCTGATAGCTAGTTTATAATCTACATTGCCCCCTTTACAGCTATGAAAATTTGTTGACATTTTTTTCTGCAGCAATGCAATTACCCACTTTCTTCCTTGAATTAAGTTTTTGATGAATAGAACTTAAGAGCAAGAATAGCATAAGAGGCAAAAGAATCTGCAAAAAAGGAAATCTGTCATTATATGCTGTATCTTTATGCCCACACAATGACTTTCTTTTTAGTGCTATGTGATACTTTTAGGATATACCCCTGAAAGTGCTGCAGTGGTGCAGATACCATTAATGGAAGCTGCATATTCACAAAAGCTGCAAATAAGCATAACCGAATTTGGGGGTTTGGATGGTTTTACAAGGAGTTGCACATATGACCTGGCTCCAATTGCCAAACCACCAGATTCACCCAGCATTTCATGTGCTTTCCTCCCACTTTCTTATTTCAGATGCTCCAGGCAATACACAAGCAATTCGTGACATGAGCGGGCAGCTCTCTACACTACCTCTGTCAGGCTTGAATCCGACCCATTTCCAGATGAGAGTCTTATTCGTTTTGCATGTTGTGCACAGTGTTGGAATTGGATGGCTGAAGGATGGAGGTGAGAAGATGAGTGGGAACTGTGGCCTGTAGTGGAGGACACAGCTTCTCTGCTCCCTGTCAGGCCTGGGACGGACAACTTCAGAGTCATTCTCTGGTGACTATTTTATAAGTATTCGTTGCAAGCTATGGAGTTTCCCAGTTTCCAAATAAACTGATTTATTAAGTGTATCTTTGTAACTTCTGAGGCTTCCACCTTCCCCTCAACCATAAGAGCCTGTTCTGGTCTCTCTGCTTTGCAAGCCCATTTTAGGCTATTTGTATAATCATACTGCTTTGTAGGTCAGGGCTTTATCAGTTTTCAGGTTTATAAGTCACACCAAATTAAAAAATAAAGGGAAAAAGAATCAAAGGAAATGGTCTCAGATGAGAGGTAGCAAAAGGAACAAACTTTTCCTCCCCATCTATAACTGGCTGCAGAAGAAAATCAGGCTGGTTTAGGTAACCACAGGGTATAAAGATCAGGCTTGGGGTTAAACCAGTCTTGAAGACAGCAGGACAGTTTATCTGAATGCCACATTTGTAATAATGAAGTTTTATATGAGTGTTTAGAGACTAAAAGAGGGAAGGCTGGCACTGCACTCACAGTCAGGCTGAAGGTCCCAGCTGCAGGGGCAAAAAGATTTCCACTTCCTCAGAATGTAGCATTTTAGAAATGGCAATCTTTTTCCCTAATAGGCTGGTGACTTATTGGTGTTTCTCAGCATCCTAATGCTCTTTACCTCTTTAACAGAGACATGATCAAAAATTGTATTTCTTTCGATGTATTTCTTGACTAATAATTTCAGTAAAGTGTTTTTCAAACATATTTTCACTTCAGTCTTAACAGTTTGCTTGCGTTAGTTCTTAACCATTCTCAGTCTCCACCTCATTGTCAGGGGTCAATATCCTCCATATTAAGTTTTGTCTTGCAAACCTTAGACAAGTAATTACAATTCCAGAACCAGGAGTGGCAGAACCTCTCCTGTCCCACGGTGGGGGCCTCCTTCTACTGCCTCCTCTTCTCCCGTGCAGGCTTTTGCCCTCTTATTCCTGCCACCAGCTAAACCTTCGTTCCCTAGTTTCCATCAGAGCTGCTAATGGAAGCTGGCTAAGGGAAAGGAAATTCAAGACACTGCAGCCTAACTAAACAGTGCAGACTTTGAGCAGATCCTAGCAACTTAGCTTGTCACAGGCAACAAGCAGGTAGGACTTTCTAGGTACAGTCAAGTACAAACAGCACAAGAAACCCAGTTGCTCACCTGGGCTAAGAAACCAAGTCACAGGGAGGAAAATGAAGGCTCCAAGGGCTCAAATGGAGGTTTACACCCATCCACAACCATTCTTGGTGGTTCCATAGGAACACTAGGCTGTGGGTAGGTTCTCAAATAGGGAGTGAGGAGGGAAGCAATATATATGGAGAAAGGACTACAGAAGCTGGGCACACAGAGTCTTGATGCAGCAGGGGAGGGAGAAGGACACCAGAGCTCTAGCTGGGAACTCATCTTTCCTCTCCACAGCTTTTCAGGAAATGCCATGTAACATCCAAAGCGCTTTATGCTAGCTTTGGCATGTTCAGCCCACTTCAGCATTTGTGACAGGTACCGCCATGGTCCCAACCCCTGGTAATGTGGTTAGCATAACCAACACCATTTTGTAAGGCAACCAGCTATTCTCTGTGACTGAGGGACTCATGTATTCATTCTCTTTCCCTCTTTATGAAGCCCTGAAGGTCCTGTGCACCAGGTAGACAAACCAACGAGATTCCTTCCTCCCCTCTCTATGGGCTCAAGGATCCTGGGCACCAGGCTGACTACTCCCTTCCTTACCAGCCTTGACGGTCTCAGGCACCCAGCCAACTGGGTGCTGGTGATGCCCCCCTCACAGAACAGGGAAACGTAGCAGCACCCAGAGTATCGTCTATAAAATCACGCAGTTACGCGCCCTAAGTGGCGAACTTGGACTGAGGCTGCTGCTGCTGGACAGTGAGGCCTGGGACTCTCCGCTGGCCAGGGACACCCCCACCGTCACCTGCCTCCTCCATGGACCAGGTGAGTGACTCGTCAGCTTTTACGTGATTTTCGACTCTAGACGATGACTGTTACATCGGTACAGAAAACCTGACCTGACCTGCAGAGGGTCCAGGTGATTTGAAATTATATGTTAAGCTAGGATCTAAGCGATGAGAAATTGTAAGTTAAGTTGTATTATAAATTCTTTCTTATGCTATTTACAGATTGTACTACATTGATTTTGCTTGTAGAAATCTTGTGCCATGCTAATAATAAATTCTGTGCTATACTGATCATAATACGCTGTTAAGAATATAAATCTTCAATTGTAACTATGATTTAGTGCTGTCACCATTCTGCCAATGATCTCTAAAAGAACCCATCTGTGCCCTGAAGTGTCAGGTGACAGCATTGTCCACTTCAGCTTCTTAGGGGCTTCACTAATGCAAGCTTCCCACCTCCCATACAGTTATGTCTTTGGTATCTAGTTTCATTCCCCAGTGTCAAATCCCTACAAGTGGTGACTCTTTAACACAAATCTTCCAGCAACAGAAATCCTGTGTGGACCACAGAAAAATGCAGTTTCATGGGGGGTTAAAATAGAAGTGGATTTAAAACATGAGGTTAGTTGCTCAGAACCTAGGCCTAATAAAGAAAGCTTAACCTTCTATTAGCCTGCAGCATGTATGATTTCATACCATTTTAACCACACTTGCCAGCGACATTTTAACCTTCAGGAAGGTAACTATACATGCTGCAGGGTAACAGGAAATCTTGCTTCTTATCACTTGTTTCTCTATTTTTTGGCCATCTATCCTTGTATAGCATTTTAGGGAGAGACACTGCGTAGCAGCGTACGGTCTCTGGTGCTCATCATCCATGTGCTTTGTCTACACTGCTCCGTTTCCCCTGGTGCCTATATAGCGGGACCTTCACGCAGTCTTTTGTACCGTGGTGTTTCACTTTACTTGGCCGTTTCCGCCCCTCGTCCCATGCCCCTACGCCGAGAACTGGGGCCGCTTACGATAACGTATGAAGTGACATTGCTCCTGCAAAGCTCGTGGGAGCCCTCCCTGACAGACTGTGCTTGACCCGGCACAGACCCTCTGCGGGATGCCGCTGCGCTGTCTCTCTGCCCGTCCTGCAGGCACACGCGGGCCGAGGAGGCTACCCTTGCAGCGCGTGCGTGTACCTGCACTGCGGGGCGAGCCCGTACTCCGTCCACGCAGTGCCACCGCCCCACGGCCCCACAGGCGGTGCCTAAGCCAGCCCTGCTGTGGAGCCCAACTGCACCTGCGGGGCCGAGGCCACCGGCCGCTCTCCCCCTCAGGCCGTCCGGCGGTGGCCCGCGCCTCCAGCTGGCGGCGGGACGCCCCACGCTGTCTCCCGGGTTCCGCCGCGCTCGCCAGCGCCCGGTGGATCGCGCTTCCCGGCTGGCGCGCAGCGGTCCGGCGAGCTGCCGGCCCTCCCGTGGCGAGCAGTCGCCGCGGGGAGCGAACCCCAGGGGCCCTACTCCGCGCCTGCCCTCGCCACCGGGGGCCGCTCCCCGCCGCGGCCCCCGCCTGCCTGTGTCACGGCGCGGCGCCCCCTCCTCCTCGCCCACCATTTTCCTCCCTCCCAGACAGGCGCAGGCGAGGCGAAGCGGCGGGCAGGCGAGGCGAAGCGGCGGGCGGGCGGGCGCGCGCGCGGCTGCCTCCGTCTCCCTCCCCTTCTCCTCAGATGCCCTTTGCCGCTGCCGCTGCAGGGTTATTATTACAGTATGTGGCTGCTCCCTCCCCCGCCCCTCCGCGCCGCGCCGCGCCGCTCCGCGCCGCTGGCCGGGCGCCGCCGCTGTGCAGCGCCTTGGCCCCGCTCCGCGCCTGGCCGCCTCCCAGGCCCGCGCCGCTCTCCTGCGGAGGGAGGGCGGGGGGACGCCCGGGCCCGCGCGCGCGGGGTGGCGCGGCGCGCGGACACCAACGGCCGCGCGCCAGCGGCCAACGGCTAACGGCCAACGGCTAACGGCTAACAGCTAACGGCTAACGGCTCCCCGCCCACCCTGCCGCTCCTCTCGGCGCCGCGGCGGTCAGCGGCCCCTCAACTCCGGAGGCGCCGCCAACCGGCCCCCTTGGCCCCGGCCACCGCCCGCGGCGGTGCCCGGCGGAGCGGGGCCGGCGGAGGGGCGGCCGCTGCCCTGGCTCCCAGACAGCGCGGGGACGTGGGGCTGCAGATTATTGCAGACTAAGCAGTCTGGCGCTGCAGCAGCGGGCGGGGGGAGGCGGGCGGGAGCAGGCGGGCGGGCGCGGGGGGGTGTGTGTGTATGTGTAAGGAGGGGACGGGAGGGGAGGGGGGAGAGCTGGCAGCCAGCCAGCTGCCATCAGAATTAGCTCATTGTTCAATATAACCGGCACTGGCAACCAAAATCCAGCCTGAGAGAGCGGGAGAGACTTTCCCCCAACCACCCCCACCCCTTTTTTCTTTTTTTCTCCAAGACTGCACTTTGGAAGAGGTGCAGTCATTCTTCCCCACACCCCCTACCCTCTCTCCACTCCCCCAACTATAAATTCCCCCTGTAGCATGCTGCCCTTTTTTAATCCACATTTGTGTTTCAGATCATGTAGAAAGGACAGAAAGTGAGCAGGGAGCGGGGGCTTTTGTCTGTAAGTATATGCAATTCCAATCCACAGAATTTTATTTTTTAAAAATTAATTCTCTCTCTCTCTCTCCCTCTCTCCCCCCCCCCCCCCTTTGTTTCTTTTCATTTCCTTTTGTCCTTAGCTGGACTTTGCTGCAGCTTGCATTTCCCCCTCTCGGTGCACATTTCCAAACAGGCTTTCTTAAAGAGGATGAGAAAACGTGCAGTATATGTATTTAACTCTTTGTCTTTATGCTTTAAGCTGGATTTCTAGGCTGGGGATTTTTTTGCACACATGCAAGGGGAGATGAGAAGTGATTTTCTAAAACTGTTTCTTTTTTCTCGCTTTTGCACTCCACAAACACCAAAATGCATTTTTGAACCTAATGCACTTAGCTTTCTTAGCATGCATGCAAGGCTCTAGGATTGGTTTTTCATCTCTTTTCTTCTCCCTTGTAAAACGAATCTCCCTCTTCTCCGCCCTGACACTGGATTCCTCTCAGGCTGCTGGGGTTTATTTTTAGAAAGCAGTCATTCTTGCAACAGCCTTCTGCTTTTTTGCATGTGCAGCAGTTAAATTTTGGGTGGTTCTTTAGGAAAAAACAAACAAACAAACAAAACGAACCGTATTTTGATGAACATTTAGTGATGTGCTTTCTTTCAAACGTTTCTGTGTACATTCGTTAATATATGAGTTTGCAGTTTTAAATCCAATATGTGTGTGTGTGTTTGTGTGTAAACATATGACTCATATATAATTACATTTCATATACACACTATAGGTAAGAAACACATAATCAATAGAAGAGAATTTTAATTTTTGTCACTATATGAAAACTGATAAAGGAGGTATGCTACAAATTCAGACAATTAAGAGAGTGGTAATTTAAGGTGCCATTTAAATGAGGTAGGACCTACTCTCTGTGGTTTTTTTTCCTCTCCCTATTTAAAATAGGGGGGGGTGTGGAACAGAGAGAGAGAAATCTGGAGGTTATGTAATGTAGTGCCATTTCCAAAAATACCTGCTCTCTGGGCCATTACATTGTGAAAGCCTGACACTGTTATACTTGTTACTTGATTGCAAAAAAACACACTTTGTAGTATGCCTAGGAACAATGGACCACCTTTACAGTAAGCATAGGGCGACGGTTTTTTTGTCCGCTTGACTGATTTTTAGATGTGTTAACCATTAGGTACAGTGCTCTTCAGAGGTGTACCTGCTAAGTATAGCAGAGGGTTCTGCAAATCCAGGTACCAGGGATTCCTTTGTCCTATATTTAAGCCTACAGACCACTGAAGTCCAGAGACGCATGATATATAAGCATACATATGGTTAGAATAATGTGCATGACTTTATTCTTAACCATGGAAGCTTATACTTGGCTCAACCACTCTTATGCTGGCAAAAAATACCTATGAAATATTGCAACAGTTGGAATTACTTTTTTTTTTTTCATTTTTATTTTTTTTAAATTGTTTTCAGATTGTTCTCCTTGTGCTACTTGAGAGAAACTGCAATCACAAGACTTAACAGAATCTAAAAATGGTAAGAACTAGTTGCTTTAGCAAAGAATATTTTTTTGTATAAATACAAATCTTCTTTCCCCATTCCCAATACTCATTTACAATACAACCTCTATAAGACACACATTTTGAGGCCTTGGGGATTTGCCATACAATGACTGATGTACTCTGAACATCCATATGTTGGATCTTTGATTTTCTTGCATTTATTGAATAAAAATCTGAAATCTCTCTTTGTGCAGTAAGGCTTATTTAATTGACACAAGAAGTGTTTAGGTTACTATGAAAAATACACATCATAACACATGTTGGAATACATGCAGACAAAACAATATCCAATAATTTCAGCCCTGCCACCTTCCTCCCAAAAAGAAGAAATAGGTCATTGCACTTAGTAAGTGACAGATTTAATGTTAGTCTGTCAGGGAAGTACATAAGAGACAAACTAAATTTTCTTATTATTTGGTAATTTTTTCAGAAGGTTAGTCTTTCTTTGTGATACAAATCTCTTTCAGAAAAAAAATATCTAGGCCTCATCCTAACTGCACTTACAGGCACTTAGCTGGAATACATTTATTGAACAATATTCAACAATGACCCATTTCCTTCAGTGTTGTGCTTATATTTTTAGTGATTAAAGCCCATTTGTTAGACTCTGAGATACTACTGATGACAAATACCTAATTTTATAGTTGAAACATTATACATCTAAATATTCTCTAAATATGGTATTCTCTGAGAAGGACTCTCTCAGAATCATCAGGACAAAGAAAATTATTTTTTACATAAGAAGTACATAAAGTAGGCAGAATTAGTTTAGAGGCTGTGTAGTCATGTAGCATTCTGGACTGAAGATGCAGCTATCACTGAAGCATGTCTGAACACATGTATTGACACAAATGTGATATATTTTGGGTGCTACATGATAATATCATGGTCAAAAATCAGTTAATTCATATGGGGCAATAACATGTCTGAAGTATCACTGCAAAGGGTGTACATTAGCACAGAACATTTTCCAAAGTGTGAGGTTCTCAGGGACATATTCTTATTGAGATTGAGTTAAATTAATTGCATATTATACTTGTCTGTTGTTTTGGGGGTTCTTTGTTTTGATTTGGGAGAAGAGGGATGATCAAAGCACGTTTAAAATAAGGAAATATGTAATCTGTTATAATGGCTTTTTTTTTCTTTTTGGCTCCTTGTTTTATATCATTCCTGTCTGCAAAAATAAACTTGCAAATTCTGGAGTTTAAGTCTATTCTGGAACCTACTTTCATCAAAGTGCTTTGCTCATCTGTGTATAAATGAATAGTTGGGGGTGGGGAATTAAAAGGGAAATGATTCACTTAAACTGTGAATAGAAATCACGTTAAAATACATTTTGTTCACACAACTGTGGAATATTGGATAAGGCAACTGTTTTCCTACCAACACCCAGGTGACAATCAGCCCACATTTTTAGATGGCATGCAGGCTGCTATGTGCAATACATGCCTATCTATGGAACAAAAGGTTATTTTAAGTTAGTTAGGCATAAAATAGCCACTGATTTTTGCCAGCAGATGGTTCTATAAATCCAGCAAGGTTCCTGTAGTAGTCAATGAAATCAGTTTTGTAAAGCCAGTCTCCAGGCCAGAACATAACATACAACTTAGAACTATCCAAATGCAGGAAATAAAATGTAGTTACCCACCTGTCTAGTCCTATTTTTTGTTTTGCAGTGTAACATAGTTAAAAATCTCACTTGGCTGTTTTTGAAAAGTTTTTTATTTGTTATGAAAAGGCCCAATTCCACTTTTTTGTGACTGTTGATCAGAATTTCAATGTACAAAAGACTAGGTTTTGCCCCAACTTGCAAGGTTGCTTAAGATGTGATACTTGGCAGAATGTCTTCCCCTACCACCACCCTTTTTTTCCCTTTCTTTCACTTTTGGCACAGTAACACCGAACGTAATTTTAAGTCACACTGCTGACATACTTTCCTTGCAGTAGTGGACGCACTTGTCTTTGGCATATTTCTTGTATTTATTGCAAGTGTCTCCTTAGCCATTCTAATTTGCAGGAAAAATTCTTCTTTACCTATCAACACTTTCTACACTGAAATACGTGATTGTAAATGTGCTTACTTTGTTTTCAATATAACAGCATATGCCAAGGCTCTATTCTGCTTTCACTGGTCAGTGAACATTTACCTGTTACATTTCATTTCATTACATTACACCAGACTGAACTAAACCTTAAAAAATGGGGGAAAATGGCTGGATTATTTCTTTGCTAAACTGAAAGTTCATTAATTATTTAGTTAAGCTTACAATATAACTAAGAGTGACTAGAATAAACTTGTTGAGAGAGAACAAATGAATGCTATCTTTCCTTCTTAGTTTCTTAATGTTCTTATTCCATAAAATGTTTCTTAAACTGATTACAAGTGAAAACAAATAACTTAGCAGGTTAGTTTTCAATGCTGCTTCTCCTTTTCCTAGACTTGGAATTATGATTTCCTCATACATGGTTCATTAATCTATCTTGGAGATGTATAATAATTACATCATCAATAATTTAAAAGAAATAGAAAGGCAGAAGAGTGTACTTTCTACTTAAAATTTTAACTCATGGACATTTTGAGGCTTCTTACACAAGAACACCTGCCATTTGAGGATCTGTCCTTACTTGTGTATGATATATTTCCTTAAATGAAGCCCTAAAGGAAGAACGAACCTTTTACATTTATTTGCAATGTATAAAGTCCTGAGATGATTTGCTATTTTTACTTGAAACTTCATGGAAAGTGCTGTATATCATAAAATAGAAATTGAGATTTTAGGGCTAATTAAGGGGTGGAAAAAAGGGTTCTAACTAAAAAGAAACAAAAAAAATTGTTTTTCAAATTTATTTGGCATATGTGATCCAGTCATTACAATAAAGGATCTTGTCAGAAGAGTGAGAGCAAGGAAGTCTTAATTCCAGTTTTCTGTGACCTCAAAGAAGACTTTTAGTAAAACCAGGAAGGGCTTTTTTTACTGGTAAATGTTTGTTTTTAAAGAAAGAAATCAAATGGGCATTTTAGACACTTGACAAAGTGGCCCGTTTGCTTGCTTCTAAAGCACTCAGGTTTGTCCTTTTCTCCTGCTCTCATTGCAGTTCATTTCTGGACTTTAACTTCAGTTCTGAGAGTTTGCAGTGCAGGTGCTAAGGAGTTTAAACAAGTAACACTAATAAAAGTGTGTATCAGTAAACAGACACATCCTTCATAATTTAGTCTTGACCTACCTGAAAATAAACAAAAGATATTCTAGAAGAGCTCATTAATTTACTTCTGACTCACCATGATTAGGTGGCTTTCTTCTTAGGCACTAGTGGTGTGGTATCTCTAGGCTAGGTGTTGTACAGTGCAGCTGTGTCATCCCAAAGCAAAAAGGCCCCAGAAGGAGGTAATTTGGGCTGAACACTTCCAGTAGCATATCCTTGCCCGAACTGGATCAATTTTGAGGTTATTCTATCATTTGCATTCTCTGCATTTTATTGTCTTACTTGGGGGAAACGAGAAAAATGGGATGCTGGCCTTTTCAAGAGAAAGCAGCTGGGGAGAAACTTTTCTTCATTAGGTCAGAGAGAAAGAAATGACAACCTGCATTTGGCTGAAGAGAAAAAAGATCACCATCACATTTCTTTTTTTTGCAGTTCAAAGGGAATTGTATTTAATATAGTTTAAGTTAGGTGAAGATATTTATGAGGCAAAGCTTGTATTTAAGATTTCATCCCAGTTTAGCCATTACAAACCTTTTTTCCTGTGAGTTATATGCAGGTATCTTTACACGATCTGTAATTTTCTGTGTCTATAAAATGACTTCACCTCAGTTTGAACAACTGTTCATAACTTTAGGATTATCTAGGAAGAATGGAACCTGGGATTGGTCTGGTAGAGGCAGGCATTATTCTGAGCCTTTTAGGTGCTCTGAGGAATAAGAAGAACAAGATACTAGGATGAGACATTATGTCCAGCCTTATACTAGATACATACTGGACAAATGCAGCTCCTGGTCTGGCATGAGAAAATTAATACTTTTTTTTTATTATTACCAAGTCTGGAACTGGAACTGTAATCTCCTTTATGGTAGTTCAGAACTGCATAGGAGCTGTAGGACTATATCAGATCCTCTTCTGTTCATGGGCAGAATTTGATAAAGAGAAATAATTAAGAGGGATGAAACTTAAGTAGTTTTGGCCATCTGAATGTGTATATTGTGCTTTTTTTATTATGCTTATGTATTGTGCATGAAAAAGACATTGGGTGCGGTTTGCTCAAAGCTACTTGATTGCTGAAAAGTTAGGGAGAATTAAAGCTTTCCTGCTTATGAAGTAAATAAGCAGAAATACAAACTCATTTTTTGCAGTAATTCTGCTGAGTCAGCTGTTCAACTGTGCAGAAAAACACCTTTACTTGATTATGGCTAGAAAAATTTGAAGTGACGTTTAAAAAAGAAGTAATTGTTGTGCAAAGCTATAGATACTGTGGCTATTTCTATGGTATAGTTCATATGCACATTAAAAGACAAAAGCTCTGTACATAGGTGTTTCTACCCAGTCACACACAGGCATGCTCTGGGTGCTAAAATTTTGTAACTGTGCACCAGCATACTTTATCTGAACAGAACTGTGTTGACACATGGAATTGGAGGTTTACATAATACTTTGTCCAGGACAAATCTTTACTGAACTTTTTTCACAAAGGCTGAAATCTTAGAAAATCAGAAATAAAAATTAATACACACCTTGTAATACTACGGTCATGACATTGATTTTTAAGTCTTGGGGTCTAAAGCCTTCAGCAACAATCTTCTTCTCTTTTTTTTGCATCAGAATACTGCTGCCCCACACAAGAGCTTTGATCTCTGTATATGGCTAAAGCGAGGGAAGAGGGACTAAACTTAATAGCCCTAGAACAACTTCATAAACATAATTCAGTATCATTGACTAGGACAGGATATTTTAATAAAAATATTTTTAAATATCTGTATTTTATTTTTATTTAAAATATTTATTCACCTCATTAAACCATATTGGTTGAGGGTGCAATCTGGAAAGGTGCAAAAATGTTCTTTTCAAATGTTTAATCTAGAATGATACTATGAATCATTGTTTGAGTGTTACATGAAATTCAATTTAGACTGCTGGTCTGGCAAATTCACGGTAGCACTACTGAATGAATCCTTATGTAGATGTTCCTGGGAGGATTCCTGATGTTTCCTTCTGTAAATACTGCATTAAAAAAAAAAAAATCACCCTCAGAACATGTGATATTTTCTCATCCTGCAGGAAGAAATGTTTCTGGATTAATTCTGTTAACACTAACCTTATTGTCTGTCTACTAGCACAGTGTACCTGTGTGAGAGTAAACTGAAAAAAGTTAAAAGAAATTTGTGTGTTCTCACTGAAGGTGGTATAAACCTTGGCTTAATATATCCATTATCAGAAGGAAGTCTTGAATTCTTACAGCACTGATGTTTAGAAGGCACACCTTAGCATCATAGACCTACTCACAAAGATTAAGTTAGAGAGGAACAAATCTTGCTTCTTTGTTTTAACATGACTGTATCTGTGATAAATCTCCATCATGAATGAGTATGAATTTAAGTCACTCTGTTCCTGCTGGCAGAATAAAATCCTGTGGAAATATTGGTAAATGTCCCTACCCTTAATTTCTCAGCTAAGTGATTATGTAAGGCAATATGAACAAAACCCAAAAACAATACTTGGCAGGACACACTTTTCCTGTGTGTCTCCTCATTAGATGAGTCCCAGAACACACAGATATTTTATTACTTTCAGCCTACAGGACATACATGACACAGTTTGTGTTTTTTGTACTTGGAGTAGCAGTTAAGCTACGTTAAACGATACTAGATGCTGGTAATATGGTGACTTCAGGTATATGTACCATAATGCTTTTAAGCACCTGTTACAGTATCATTAGCAGTGGTCATTACATCTCTTTTAAAGAGGTAAGTACTGGCTGTACAATGTGGTTCTGTCTCCCCTTTCCAAGAGTACCACTGGGGCGTTTAATACTGGCCTGGAATATGCTGGTTGGGCAAGAAGTTGGTAACTCATGAAGGGAAACGCTTTCGTGTCTGGGCTCTGCAGGAAAGCAGTCGGCAGAGGCAGTGACCTTGCCACCACTTGGAGAACAGCATCACTTGTTGGATTTCTGGTCATCTTTCTGGTATTTGTGAGGAATTCAAACAAAATTACACAAACAAAACAGTTTTCATCCAAAGCAGTATATTAAGTCTTCTGTAACTTACAGTATTCAGGCCATTAATTTAGAAAGTTTATAGGAAATTAAAAAATGAAACATGTTTCGGGATTCAGCTTGATGTATGCATTTTGTATACCCCAAGACTGGAAGGAGGGAACTGGGAGAGCACACAGGAGAAGCAGCATTCTGGGCTGTCTGTTCTTATTCTGTCTTCATGATTCCCCTACTGGCCACTGTTCTTGCTGGTCTTTCCCTTAAGATCAAAACTCGATGGAGTGAGGAGACTGGGCTAAATGGACTTGTTGGTCAGCCTGTGACAATGCTGCTTTTCTTCCTCCTCAGTTGCTCCAGTAATTTGTCAGCGTTGGGTATGAAACTACTGAAGAACTTAACCGTGCAGCCCTTGGTCCTGCATTTTGCTACCGCACTGTGTGTTCACCTGACTTTGTAACAAAAGACTTACTTCTGCAGTTACCATTAGGTGTAGATACAAATGGTTACTAATTAAGCTTTTCATTACCTTATTGCACTTGAAGAACAAATTACAAACTCTTATGTAATTGACTGAAAACTCAAATACTATTTTAATTCTTAGGCCTATTACTGTTGTTTTTCTGTGTGTGCATGTTAAGTAAAATAACAAAAGCTACCATTGTAGTGCAGAGGCAAATGAAGTGGAAAAGGTGCTGGGTTGCACTGGGTTTTAACTTTGGTTTTCTGGAAGGCTCATTTGGTTATTTAGATTTCTGTGCTACAATTTCAGAGCCCATGCACAGAAGTTTACTGGTGGAATAAAGTAGTTTGCAGCCATTTCACTGGTTAATGGAACTTTCCGTAGAATATACCCTTGTTTCTTATTATTGTTCTGGGAATATTGCATTTCTTTTCCTTTCAAGGAGTGTGATACTCTGGTAATGAGTATGTTTGTTGAACTGATGAATTCAGTCAGAAGTTGGATGAGCATTTATGACAGCATTCACAATGTCCCACTTGATTTCTTTTTCTCTTACTCTTCATATGTGTGGTAAATATTAACAAAGGTTTGCAGTAGTTTTTGCATATTAATGAAGTAAAAAAGCAGCATGAGAGCACTTGTAGCACACAAGCTAGATTCCTTCTGACTAGTGCAGGAAAGTGCAAATTGATCTCTGCCTAAAAATTGCATTACACTCAGGTGATGTGGGCAGGATTCCTCTCCATGGAAAAAGAAAATGTTTTCTACAACTAACTTAACTCAGTCATGTATGCCAGAAGACAGCTAAAGTTTCTGTTGAGGGTTCTTACCAGCTAAAGAATTTGACAGGAGTGTGCTGACTGCATACTCAAGCTAGATTATCTTGTGTTTCCCCCCTCCTCAACACCATACTCTGAGTTTTGGAGGCCAGTATTCATGTAAGAGATCTCTTGGAAAAATGTGCCTGCTCTGAGTGCTTAGTATCTACCAGCATCCTTTCCTGCAGCAAGGGTCTCTGCAGCACTAAAGCCCATTAGTCTTAAAAGCATTTTAGCAAATGTTGCACAGTCACTCAGATAATTTCCTTATATATGCCATGGGATTCTGTAAATACATATATAAAAGATGCAACCTATATAGTATGGTTAAGGACAGGAGTGAATTCTTTGTAGAAGCTGATACAGATGAGCTGAGGTAGGAGACTGCATAGGAAGAGACACTTCCGTGTAACCTGGAGAATAGGACCTTTAAGAACAGGATGAAGATGGGTTTATATGAGAATTTTTGTACTTACAATCTAGAAAAACTACTTCCAAGGTGACTTCTCTGTGTTGTGTAGGGAAGGAGCAGATGACGTGCTGTGAAATTGACAGAAATTGAAGAAGTGATGAACAAGGACTGCAAAAACCCCCTAATGAATAAACTTGCTAATTCATGTGCAGCGTGAAGAGGGGGATGCGAGGAAAAGCATACTTGTCTCATTTAGGCTTTTTCATCTCTATGTGGTTGTGAGTTTGAGTCATCAGATGGGGAGGAATAAAAAGCAGCAGTAATATCTTCTCCATGAAAAGGCATGGGGGTGCTGCATACATCCAGCATGGATGCTGATGCACAGAAGTCAAAGGCAAGTTCAGCTGTGCGGTTGTCCTGCCATGTTCTGCTGATATACTGCTGTGTATTAATTCTTACTGTAATGGCAGGTGAAGTCTCACCAAAAAGGTGGGCCACTTGAAGCAATCCCAGCCAGGAGAATGATGGTGTAATTCTTCATCAGTTCCCTCAAACCATTTATCTACCTTTATCTGCTGTGTGGAATTAACCAGGTGAAATGACTGTAAATTATCCTCCCTCCCTCCAATATCTGAATGTTCATGGCACATGGAAAGCAGGACTGAGAGAAAAACCTGCTGCCCTGACAGTATACTGGCAATATGAAGACAGGTTATTGGGGATAACTGTCACTGTACCTCGACCAGAGGCTCAGACTTGTGATGCAGAGCCACACAAAAAAGGTGATCGAGTTCACCAAATTGGCAGGCCTCACACCTGCTAAACCACATGTTCACAGTATTTATAAATAATTAAGCTAAGGTAATTAAGTTGCATTTTAACTTGGGCAAGTTGTGGTTTCTGATGTTTCAGTAGGGAAAGCTTCCTCACTGAGTCTGTTTCAGAGTAAGCCTACCACAACAGCAGCATCCCATCTGATCATGAGTACAGCTTATTAAATATAACAAAGGTCCAACAAAGCTTCAGTGACTTTGAAATAAGGAGTAATGATCAATACCCTTGATGTAGCCCTGTCAGTGCCCTTTCCAGAATATTCAGAAGAAAAAGCTGATGGATATCAGACTGCCACCCAGCTAAACTCTTGAAAAGCAGCAACCATTCAGCTAGCAGTTGCTGTATGTATTAAAACCTGCATGGTAGGTTTGGAACATGGTGGACATTAATATTGTATGTTTTCATAATGTTCCCCTCACAGTCTTAAAAATACAGCTACTGCAGATGGGAGCATTAGCTTACCACTTGCACTCAAGTAAATGCATTGATCCTAGCAGAAGCTTTCCTTCCAGTTTTGTTTAAAATGAGTTAGGTTTTTTTTTTTTTTAACAGAATTATTTATTTGGTGTTCAAGCAGTGGTGCAGTAAGATTTGCTGTTTATGCCTCTGGATTGTGATGGTTGGCTGCTGGTTACAAAGAGAACCTTTTACTGCAGTGGGAGGTGTTTGGGGAATTGAGAAGCGCATGGTAGAAAGTGTTGGGAAAAGTCACTACAGCTCAAACCAGCTGGTGACTACGAAACTTTAAAAAAAAAAACCCTGCAAGTTATAACTGTTTCAACTTAGTAGGCAACTATGTTATATTTTTTTGCAAAAGAAAGTGCATCAAGGACTCAATTTGGAAATAAAATCTGCTAGACACTTTTAGTGATGCTGAGACCAGCCACAAAGGAAATAAGCTACAAATTTTCCTCTAGGAGCCTTAACACCATTGATTTGTGTCACTGTAACCCAGAGCAATGGTAGTGAAAAATCCTCAAACTACTTTAAAGAAATACAGGTACAGGCATGAGGAGCAGCGTTCCTTTCAGGCTATACAGCCCATCCCAGGAGAGCACGGTAGGAGGATGTCTGCTCACTGTTCTGGATTGGGCACTACAGGCGGGCAGAGCCCTCAGTCCTCACAGCTGCACAAGTGTAGTTTTAGTGCTGCGGAGGGGAAGAGCATGCCCCTTTCTTTCCTTCTCTTCAACACATGCCCTTGTCATTTTACGCCCCTGTTCCCCAGACCATGGCCATTCATGTCTGCTATTAGACTGCTAATCCATATAGCAAAGCTTTGCCTCTTGCTTGTATTTTTCTTTTTTCCTCTCCTAGGTAGGCTAGTGCAGAATTACTAGAGATGGTCACCTTTTATTTGGAACTGGGGGAATTTGTAGAGTACTTGTAATTTCCTTTTTGTTTTCATGCCCCCCCCCCCCGCCCCCCAATTGGTTTTTATGGTAAAGAAGTTACCTGAAACTTCTCAAAAGTTGTTGCTGATGTGCTCAGAGCAGTTAGTCTTCTTCATCACATTTGTAGTTTTGAAATCCAGACAGCAGCTGAACTCAACTCCTCTAAGTCTTGAATGAGACTTAGTGAACAGGAATTCAGTTCTGGGCCAGATGGAGACGAAAAAGATAGAAAAAGTAACTTTCTTTTTAAAGCTTTCTTGCTTGTTTCTTAACTATAAAAACCTTGACAGGAGTGTGCTCATTTTACTAAGTTTAGCATGCCTTAAATCTGGGGTTTTTTTTTTCCCTCTTGATGGATGTATCTGATGTTTGAAAGGTGCTCTTAGTGAGTAGGAATGAAGAGTGGGTAGCAAGAAATTAATTGTAGCATTTTGATGTGACTGATACAGTATATTTAGTCCAGCTCTCTTAAAATTATTTTATGTATCTGTTTTAAAGTTGGGCAAAAGTTTGTGCTCCCCTACTATTGCTGTTAGAGAGGACATGGCTTAAAATGGAATAATAGGCATTAGAGTTTTGAAATGCTGGTTAAACAGAGCCTTTGAAATAGCAAAAAACAATTTTCTCAGTTTGTTGGGCAGAGGAGAAAAGAAGAGTCTACTCTAGAAATCCTTCTGGTTTTGAAAAAAAAAAAAAAAAGTAGCAGTAAGTCGTTCTGGAGTCTGGGTGCTGTAAGAGCCAGTAAATAGACTGGGCATTTATTTTCCTCCACCTTTGCTTTCTCTGATCTTTAATCTTAGTTTTTTTTATTTGTATATTTTCAAGAGAATGGACGCTAAAGAATTGAAAACAAATTCTTCACAGCTCATAATACCCTATTTCAAGTTGGCCTCGATGTTTCAGGCAGAATTGCTTGTTGTTGTAAGAACACTGTCTCAGACAGCACTTCCCAGATCAGTGGGTTTCTTCCCCCCTGACTTCTTAAAGTGGGAGTGGATGGTTTTGTGTATCACATGTTCTGCCAGGAAGGCAGGCTTCCAAGGGTAGTAATGCTGTTAGTCAGATGTTTAGGGGTGATCCACTTTGATAATTTATGGATAAAGTTTACTAGCTTGATTTTTTTTCCTAATGATTATCAAATACTGAGGCTATCAATTTGAGTCAGCATATGACTCTCATGCATTGTATAGATTTGCAGCAACTTTAGTTTTCAGTCCATCCTAAAGTTCGGTAATTCTGTTCTGAATCCTGATACTTTGGTTATTTAAGCCAAGCCTGTACTCGCATAAGAGTCACACAGGATGTACTAAGAAATGAAAATATGGTGTGTATCAATGGAAGCGTTTATTTAGAAGTGTTTGCTTCATGCTAACAGCTGGAATGCTGTAAGCCTTACATCCTACTCTGTAATGGAGCATTGCTTTGCACTTTTTCTCTATAGCTCATCTTGCAACATTAGTATCAGTTGTTTTGAGACGCTGTAATTGACTAGAAGTTCTTGCTGTGTTTTTCTAACACCATAGTTACCAGTATATTTGAGCTACTACGTAGTTTCTGCATTTTAATAAAGCATGTAGCATGGCAAAACATTTTTTTTTTTTTTTTCCCCCCTAGTGGATTGTAGGAAATCCTGAGTGGACTTTTCTACATGGGCATCTTTTTTCCATTCCAGAATCTTCCTCCACTTAGCCAGGATCCAAACCATCATTCCCCACCCTTTCACCATTGCTCACAAGGCAGATACTTGAAGTCCTTTGGCTGCCCAGTCAGGACTTTGGTACAGTTCTAGCAGAATAGTTACTGCCTGTGGAGTAGGTCCACATGTTTATTATCTACCATTATTAGCCACAGTAGTTGTTTTTGAAGAGATATTAAGAAAACAGGACATTAATGATGTCTTTTCTCCACAGAAAATTACTGTGAAAGATAGCTGGGGGTTGTGTAGGGTTTTTTTGGTGGTGGTGGTGGGTGTTGGTGGGGTTTTATTTTGTTTTGTTTTTTGACCCTGGAGCATAGCTCTGAGTATATTTTACAATTTACCTCTTTTTCCTCCTGCCTCATTCCAAAAATCCTCCCTCAAACTACAGTCCCTCTAAGTTCTTACAAATTTAAGTTGAGGATCCTTTCTTTATCATTTATCTGCAGGTGCTTACTTTCTTCCTGCTAGGATGACAAGGCCTATAAGCCTAACCTGAATACATCTCAGACTCCATGGAAAATATAGAAACTCATATTCATCATAATGACTAATACTGTATTCTGATGTTTATTCCTTTCTTCTATGGGAAAATACACGTTTTTGTATACTTTGCTGCTTTGAGCATGCATGTCCTGTGGTAGAGCTGAACTTCTATCACTGTTTCCCACCAAGAGTTTGCATACAAAGAATATGACTACACAATAAAATCAATCCCTGCTTGCAGGATGGGTAATCAGTCATTATAAATAGCAACAGGAGAGCTCAGGGGTTACTTGGTATCTTTCATGCAAGTGTCTCAAATATTCAATGTGAACATTAACTGATGAATTCACAGAGTGCCCTGTCTTGTGTATTAGTTACTCTATGTCAGCCATAACCAGAGATCTTAACTGGCTTGTCTGAGATCATATAGTAATCTAAAATATGAAATAAAATCTGATGCTTTAATCAGTAGAAAGCACTGTGTTTTGTACTGCAGGAAATCATAGGAGAGTGTATCAGAGCAGGCACTGCCTTAGGCTCTGTGTTTTAAATTTCCCTCCTCTGTTCCCTACTTTATAGTAGAGTTCAGGATTTTCTCTTGGAAAGATGACTCACATAAATTTCTGGTAATTTCTCCAAGCTACATCTAGTGCAGTTGTGACAACTAAGAGTCAACATGCAACTCCACAGAAATGAAAACATTCCTCAGGTTTCAATATAAATAGAATAGTAAGCATGTGAGTAAAACTGGCCCACCAGGAATTCAAGTGACAAGGCAAGTTTTGATTCCCAAAGTGCAAACAAGTTTGAATGGTGTAATTTATAATGTTCAACTCAAAACATTGACAGTTTGACATTCAGGCATTGTGCAGAAAGAGTTCAATTCACAAAACCTCAAAGGCCCAGGAGGAAAAATAAAAATTTCCCAGCAGGAAAATAAATCTAAGATCTTCAGTGTTGTATGCAACTTATACCTGACCATTTCAATGTTTAATGAGAGCAAGATGAAGAAATGCTCTGATCTTCATCCTGACGTTGAGAAACTGAAGCACAGGAGGTTTCCAGCTCAGATTCACTGTAACTGAGGTGTATTAGGCTGGCATTTATTCACTCTAGCTTCCCACTGTAGGATCTTATCCATTTTCCATAGTAAAATTTTCCTATAGCAGTCATAGGCCAGTATCTTAACCATTAAATCCTGCTGCCAGCTATTTTATTTGATGTCTTTTATAATGTGTTAGAATTCCTTTAATGTCTAAAATATAGGGTGCTAACACAGAATTATATCTGTGTCAATGGTCTTAGAATTTAGTAATTCTAGTTCACTGTTCATTGTGAAAGGATTATCAAAGATGTGATGCCCTTGTCTCCTGTAGTCATCAGCAAAGGTAATAATCGTCATTAAATAGTCTTTTGCTAGTGACTTCTGGCAGAAGAGAATGGGCATGTGGTCTCACAACATCCTCAGTAAGTACGGACATCGTCTTAGACAATGTTTCTTAAAGACATTTGAAAAAAATCCATCCTATGCTCTTTTTAAAAAGCCTCTTGAATGCAGATTGCCATAAACAATATAGCTGACATACTCTAGGGACAGATCTTGTTGTCATGGGTACTCAAAAATATGTACTGAGCATAAAACACAGCTAAGTCTCTGGGCCAAGCTCAACTGACATTAGACTCTTGGTTTTAGTAATGCGGTCTGTCACATGAACACCATTTAATTGCATTTAATGACTCTCTTTTTCATAGTAAGAAATTGTGTATGTTTATGTCACTACAGGTTTATCAACCAAGGTTAATGATTTGGGTAAGCCAGAAAATCTTTCCAACCAGCCAAGGGGATGGGGGATTTCCAAAGGTAAAGTTATTTATGTGATTTCTTTCATCTAATAAATAGTTTACTAATATGAAATTTTTCAGAGAAAAACCAAAACACTGAAAGTTCAATGGATTTTATTTTATGACTGCTTCAAGAGAGTAGCTAGCTCTCATTTTATCACGAGTCTCATGGTATTCTGTTTTTTTAAAGCCTTGGCTCCCTGAGCCAGGCAGTTAACTGAGGATTTCAGCTTTCATTTTAAATGATGTTTTAGCCTTCAGGCTTGCAGAAAACATGGACTCTTGCTGGCTACATACCAGAAAGAAAACATACTAATTTTCAAGAACTCATATTTCTTAAGCCTGTCTCATGATTTTACAAGCATGACATCTAAGTTTTGAATGCTTGCTTTTGGCAATTCTCTCTTAGCAATGCAGATAAAAAAGTCAATGATAATACAGAAGGAGGAAGGAGGTGTCCTTTTTCTTTTTTCTGTTAATTTTTCTGCTTGTGTTTTACCTGTCTTGAGTAACAAGCATGCAAAACATGGCAGTATTCATCTGAGTTTGACAAGAAGTACCCCAACATAAATGCAGAAGATGTGGCTTCTCAGACGAGATTCATAAGATTTTGTTCTCTTACCACTGCTGGTTTCATAATTGTGAAAATCAATTTGAAAATTGAGTAGGAAAATATAACAGTTACTCAGGAACAAAGAATGTGCATATTTTATTTTCATATTCCCTTTCATTACTGACTCAAAATCTGGCAAAAAAAGGGGCAGGTAAGTAAAGGAGAGAGCACATGGAAAATTGTTTTTATTAAGTTTCAATTATTATCTAGACTCCCGCTCCTGCTGTTCCTTCTGGATAACACTGTATTTTCCACACTTTTTCTTTATAAAGGAACTTCTAAAATTTATGGCTGGGCTCTTTGCAGTCTGCTATTTGCAGACTCATGTGCCAACACGCCAGTCTTTAAATTAACATACATGGCAGTACTGCCATTCTTAACATTCAAAGTATTTCAGAAGTTCAGCTGAGTAGGCTAATAGCAATGCCAGATTACGGTGAGTGTGCTATATCTGGTCATACTTACATGAAGTGAATTTGCTAATTTTGTGAATCACCTATGTGTTAACTAGATGATTTTTATTCAAAATTTTAACTTAGCAGCTTTTAGTAAGTTGTCGTTCATCACTAAACAGTCGCTCCTGAAACACGGGAATGAAGCGGTGAACTATGTGCAGCACCGTTAGTAACAATGATGCATTTTATTGGATTTATGAATAGCCATGTTTTTAGTTGTACATAGCTTAAAAAAAGTCTATCAGAAGGGATAATTCTTTCTCAACTAGTCAAAAATATTATACTTCTTTTCCTTTAAAGTGATTCGATTCCTGCTTTTTAAATATGATGCATTTTTTTCTAGCCTTCATGTAATTCTTCAGAAGATATTTGGCATATGCTTACAAGGACCAGTTTTTAGAACTAACTCCAAATTTTATTTCACAATTGATCTTCAAAAGCAACTTGAATATTAGCTGCACACAACCTAGCTTGTAGAAGAGTATCAGCCTTAACAGAAGCCGTGTGCCTTTGGAATCTATTTTTTTTCATCCATCTTATAAAATTAAGCTGGGTAAATTGCTGAAGAAGACTGCACAAAGTGCTCAGTCCTTCAGTCATGTACTGAGTGCTACACAGCTTGAACTGCTGAGAGAATAAAGTAAAAAGACATTTTAAAACTCTTATTTCAGATAAAAGTGCTTTTTTTTGTTTGTTTTCATGCAACCAACAAATATAAAAGGATAAATTTCTTAAAGACAATTTATTTCCAGACCTAGAAGGGTCATACGGGACTTTTTATCTTATGATTGTATGGCAGAATTTCAGGACTGAGATTGTTTTCACAGCTGAAAAGGAACTGCCCAACACAATGCTTTTGGAAATTTGCCCAGACCTTTGGTCTGTGTGGTGTGCCTGTTTGCATGTGTAAGTTTCTAGTTTTCTTCTCATATCCTGGAATGATACACAAGTAGCAAATCTAGTCAACAAAAAAAGCAAAAATATTATCACGAGGATGGAATTTTCTAGAGTCCTTTGGGGATACATGTTTGTGCAGTCACTAAAATGTAAACGTTATTTTTTCTTTCTGAAATTGTCTCTTGCAAAATCCTCAGTTTGGCTGTAGCAATGGCAAGGTATGTTTCTACTCCTACTTCTTCCCCTGGCTTGCAGAGCCCTTCGGCACATGTACTGATCGAAGTCTGCTCCGTTTCTCCATTTCTTATGCCCCAAAGATAGAGGGAACCATTTGCCCCTAGGAAAGGATTTTACCCTGTGTTCAGCCTGAAAACTGCTCCTGGCTGTATGCAGTGCAGAACCGCGGGGGGGTAATTCATCTACCCAAAAGCAGAATTTATCCTGTAAACTGTGATAAAGGCAGTGGAAGAGCCATGGGGTGGCTTCATTGCCAGCACAAGTATATGTAGCAAATATCGACATTGCAGTGCAAATTACGGCTTTGAAGAGCCAGGAAAAGAAAATTGCTGAAAATTGCACTTTCTTGGTTAGTTGAGAGACTGCTATGTGTTTAATTCCTAATTCAGATATTCACAACTCTCACATCAGAAAAATTGAACTTGGAGAAGATAACTTCAATTTCTTAAACAAACTAAAAGCAATCTGCTTATACAACAAACATGTCCTAAGCAGTAAAAGCAATAAAGCATCTTTACAATTCTAATCTTTTAAACACAAAGCCCACAGATTTTTTCCCAGTATATTACTAGCTAAACAAATTCTTTTTGTTTAAGACCCCATAGTGATATCAGCAAAGTACTTTAAGCACATGCTTAGCCTTTAGGCTTCCTTCTGAGGCTTAAAGTGAAACATAGATTTAAATGCTTTGCTGAATAGGCATAGACTTCAGCCAGTGAATGGTTAAATACGGCTCACGAAAACCTATCTGAGGCAGCTGGTTGATAGGCTACACCATCTCCTTACTTGTCCAGAGATAAGTAACACACTGTAGTGTCTTCAGAGTGCTCTTTGCAATGAAATACTATGGGAAAGTCACTTAGTAGTGTATGCTAGCTGCTTAAGCTGTAAGGTTTTTAAAAGATGAGAGGTCTCAGCTGTAAAAGGTTATCTTAATAACAAGATGCTCTTTCATAACTAAGAACGCACTTTTATGTTGAAGGCCAAGTGGAGCCATAGAATGGAGCTTGGGGATTAAAAAGCAAGCAAGCAAGCAAATTAATTTATTGGTAGATGATACAACTAACATTAGTTTTTTGATTCCCCAAGTTGGTACTGAGTTATATTTTCAAAGGAGCTCGGTGCTGTCTGTCTATTTGTGGCCATGAGTTTTGCATTCACGACACTCGGACACCGTGTCTGCCTCCTGTGCTTCATGTGTGCAGGACAGGTAATTGCTCATTTTCAGCCCTATTTATACACCAGAACTACTGCACGCACAGACCCGCAGGTGCCATTTTAGATCTGAGCTGTCCCAGCTATTGTGAAGGGCATAGAAATGGCTTGGTTTGACAGGAGTGAGAAAAATAATTTTGAGGAATAGTGTAAGGATGTATGACTGGTGGTGAGCTGCAGAAAGGGTTGTCACTCCATCACTCCTTCTCCTGTAACTTTGGAGTTACCCAAGTTACAACTTCGGGTGGTTGGGGTCTCCCCAGCCGCAATAAAAGTCCAAATTCCCCAGTTCAGCAGGGGAGGACATTGTTGGCTCAACTCTTCTGCGTTTTGGCTGCTGGGGCACAGTCATTCATCCCCAGCTGAAGAGTCTTCCTCAGATGCTGCATGGCTTGCCTGGCTTTGAGACAATTCTTTGCTCTCTGTGGCATTAGTATTTACAGTTGATTCAAGACATGTTTAGTAGATGTTTACTTCTGACCTAAAGCTAGGGACCTATGGACACCTTAGGATAGGAAAAAGGAGGACCCCACTGTATTGACTTCACGAAGCACAGCTGATATTGTTTTTTCCCCTCTGCAGGGAAGTCTCCCCATCTCGAAGGAAGTAAATCGCAAGAAGAAAAGTGAGGCGGAAGGGGCACGCCTGGTTCCACTAAACGGCTATGGACACCATTTCACCAAAATCAATTACCTCTACTCTTTTTAATCATGATTTCTCCATTTGTATTACATATGGTGTATGGGTTTGATGAGGTCATGATGTCATGTATCGGGAATTGTTTCTGTGTAAATCATCAAGTGTAAGAAGAAACTATGGGACTCTGAGCCTTGCTTTAGAGAGTAACAGTGGACAAACGTGTACCATAAAAAATAGATTTTAACATTCTGACTCAAGCGAAAGCTCTCAGAATTTCACACTGTGAATCCATGTTTACAAACATTACAGGTGGGCCCTCAGGCCTAGTTCTACCACAGCAATGTCTTCCACTACTCAAACTCCACTGCTCACACACAACCGGTAAACCACTCTCTCCATTTCCACCATCCCAAACTGCTTCTTGCAGAGGCTAAGAGTCCCCCTTTATTTTCATTTAGATGTAACAAGCCTAGTAGTTTATTTTCATTGATTGTCTGTATATCTCTATATTTTATCCATGTAGTCTTTTGATGTATAGAAGTAGTATGAAACTCATGGTTTCCTTGTGGTAAGTTATTGTGATGCTGCCACGGGATTTGAGACACTGATGAATGGTGCTATTTTGGACTTTAAATATGCTCCTTGGCAAGGTAGCTGGATGGAGTTATTTTTTATTTCCATGTTCTGAGAAGGTGTTGGTACTTTGTTTTTCTGAATGTTGTTCTTTAGACTGGACTGACTTGTTTACTTGTGTCTTCAGTGTGGCTTTCTTATTCAGTGCTGTAGGTGAGTAACTACTTATAGTGTACAAGTGAGGAACTGATTCCCTATCAGGGTCCACTCAAAAACATGCAGTTATAGTGGGAGCAATCACAAAACTGTAATTTACGTAAAATCTCCTTTTTGACTCCTATCCACCTAAAGGAGAAAGACAAGCAATAATTTTCCACCAACCTCTCAAAATCTCTTTTTATTTCTGTCTTTTTTTTTTAAAAAAGCCTTTTTTTAAAGAAGGGGCAATTTTTAATGTCCTCTTCAAATCCATAAAATAGGGGATATAGTAAGAAAAACACAGGAAATTTCTGGGAGGAGAAGTCCTAAAGGAGAAGAGTACATTTCCACGGTACTGTCAACATGTGGACTTTACATTTTTGTTCTTGCTCCCAGACTACTATCAATACAAAACAACACAAAACACAAAACTAAACAGTATCATCTACTCATGGAGTGTTGTTGTGTTAGACACAGTCTGAAAGCCCACCTTAATTTTTTATATAACTCTGTCTTTTAGCTCTTCCTTTACAGGGCAGGCCTTGTTCTGAACTGTTTTAGCTTCTGACTGTTAAATACCAATGCATGCACTGCACTTCCTAGATTTCTTTCCTTTCCTGACCTTCTGTATCCCTTTTCTTGTACATTTTGTTTTCCAATAGATTAGATTAGATATGTCTACTGTGCTGTATATAGAGCAAGAAGTAATATTCAGCAGTTGTGGCATTTATGTATAGTTGCAGTTGTGTACTGCTGAAAACGCAGGCTTTTGTAACAGTGTGATCTTTAATAATGCACTACAAGTACCCAATGTATTTTAGCTATTTTAGTAGGATTTGTTCAATAAATATGCAAGCTCTAAGGGTAGCCGTGATGTCTGTGTTTCCTTCTTACAATAAGAATACTGTAAGAAGAAATTCCCCCTTACAATAAGGGGAGGGGTCCTTTTCTGTTTGTCCACACCTGTTCTTTACGTGACTTCTGAGGGTTTTTTGGGGAATATCTGGTGAAGTAAAAGGTGATTCCTTTTGTTGTCTGCTAAACAATAGCTATTAAGCTAACCTAAATGCCAGACCTGCATCTGGGAAATGATCGCTGCCAGACAATGGTAGGCATGTACTTCGCTTTCAAGGCTGCAGAGTGGCTGGGTCAGACGTGACACTTGATGCCATTTTTAGTAATCCCAGGAGGAGACTGTGGGCCTGTGCATGGCAAACACAATATATTTCGTTCTCCACCTCTCATAAACAGAATTAAAAGGCCGTTTTCCTAATGCATGTAATACAGTTTAAAAGAATGTTGATACAGTCCTCTCTTTAAAACCACTTTTATTGGGGGAAAAAGTAATATCTGCATTTGTAAGTTTTAGAACATATATTGGTTTTGGTTTAGCATAGAAAAAAGATAAGGCAGCATTTTTTTAAAAACACAAGCAGTGATCTACCAATCAATACCAGATGTAGGTCTGCCCCTGAAATTTTCCAGACATGAGACCAAATAAGTGCAATTCCATATGCCCTGACTGTCTCTCCCACTGAGTGAATTTACACAGGGATTGATTTTGGTTTGAGGACTTCGGTTGTACCATAGAAGACTGATCATGCACACAGAGTTCCTGATGCAAATGGCCACTGACCTCACCATTAGGAAGCACAACAGACAGCAGTGTATTTGGGCTAGAGCTAACCCTCTGGTTAGAAAGCAGTTTTATCTTACCTACCTGTAGTATAGGTATATACATAGAGATGTTATATATATACACATCTATATATACATATGTAAATGATGAGAAACAGTGAATAGAATTAGCGCAATGATTAATTGATTAATTGATCTTATTTTCTTAACCTGTGGTCTACTGGCTTTGGGAAGTAAGTGAACCATACCCAAAAGAGGTATGAAAGGTGATTGAAAGGCCTTTTTAAATCCCAATGTTATTGTTAGTAATATTTAAATTTGCTACACAAGAAAAGCTTTTAAAGCTGAAATATTTAAAAGGGTTGCACACTCCTTTGGAACTTGCAGCTGCTGAAATAATGATTGCTTGACCTTTGGCACTGGTTTTTAATCTTCGCAGCAACATGCCACATTTTAACAAAGACATAAGGATCCGTAGATTAGGGTCTTTGATCAAACTACAACCGAAAAGTCATTCTTGAATACCACAAATAACAGGTCTTTTTGTTGATAATAAACATGAAGGACTCCTTACTGTGTAAAAGAACTTTTAATATGCTGACATTCTAGAGACAGAAATTTGCCAAGGATTATTTCATATACATTATGATTAATAGAGTCTTCCTAAATAGGTGAAGGTGACATGCACTTTTGCATCAGCAATAGTGGCTGTGGCACGTATGTAGCATCAGCTTCGTCAGATTTAAACAAGAGAAAAAGGTTACGGAGTAACCATACCTAAAAAAAATAATGGTGTGGTCATTTTAAGGAATGCCCCTAGGAATTCGTAGATGTCTTTCCTGTAATGCTGCGTGAATCACCATTGTTAGGCACGTTTTGAAAAGATGATGCAGTTTGACTCTCTGAGACATTAACTCACGTTTGCTCCTCTCCGGCGTGCATACGACAGCCCTTGTGCACATGGGGGGCTGGGGTGAGCAGGGTATTTCGCACCCCTGTGCCAGGGCTTGGGGCTGGGGAGCCGGGGGAGGAGGGAGGCTGGGAGTCTCTCCCGTCTGTATGCTCCACGCAGCCGCAGCAGAGCGGAACTTGGCTGCATCAAGAGCGAAGGTGATGGAGGTTCTACCGTCCTCATCCTTGGGACGGCAACATTTGATTTTGCCTATGGCACAAAGAGACCTCGAGCTGGACCTGAGAATCGGCAGCGTAACAGCTGATCCGGAGAGGTGGTGGTATGGAGCAAGCCCGTGCTCCTCGGGTTTGCGGGGAGGCTTCCTGGAGCTGGGAAGTTGACTAGAAGGACTGGGAGAAAAAAGCAGTCTATGTGTCTCACAGTCAGTCGATGCAGTACAGCTGCCTTTTTAACCCCCTTGTTAAATAATCATTTGTGTAATAGAAAAGCTAGTGAGAGTGTTTTCAAAGCATTATGGACATGTAGGTTGACTCAGGAAATGTTGGTTCTCACCTTGCAATAACCTATCATGGAGGATCTGGTGAATCAATCTTTGTCCCTCAGCAAATCAAACACGAAAAAAACAAAGATGAATTCTGCAAAATAGGAATAATAATGGATACCTGTTTTTCACAGCACATTTTAAGCTATGCAGATAAAATAATTAATTAGGAACTAGATATTGTTATCACTGAGCATTATATTTTAAATGAAAATTAGGGCAAAACAGCATGTGTTTATCAATTAATTTGATAAAGCCTACATTGTTAATTACCAAATGAAGAAAATATTAAGCCTTACACCTTGGAGTTTATGCTGACAACAACATCCTGAGGAGATGGGTTAAAAATACTGATTCATATTCATAAGTTTATTCAGTGGAAGTTAGCTAAATTCTGTCTGCATGCATATAAAACTTATGCAAAAGAACAGTAACAGTTTTAAATCAATATTACTTTAATGCCACGCTTCAATTAAATTTCCACTATTAAAGCTGTACTACCATATTACAAAAGAAAAAAAATAATATTTCAGATAAGAAGTTCAAACTCAAAAAGCAAATTTAAATAGAATGAAAATGAGCCCAGATCTGTCTCAACAGCATCATGTTCCTGTGAAAAAAAAAACCAAACACTATACTGGAATAACCCGGAGTATAACCAGCAAGCCAAGTGAGGTAATAGTTTAGCACTACTCAGCATTGGCAAGGCTACAGCTGGAAAAAGACACCCTACTTGGGCACCCCAGCTCAGAGAAGATGGGTGCCCAGTGGCGAGAGTCCAGGGGAACGCAGCAAGCGTGGTGCGAACGACGGCTGAGAATGTGTCTGACAGGCAGTGACTGAAAGACACGGGTTGGTTTAGTCCAAAAATGAAGCTGACAAACTGCTCTTCATGGAGGTAAAGCAAGACAGAGTAGTCTTCAATGTCATAAAAGAGGTTGAGGTAATACCTAGAAATGTGGAAAAGGCTTTCAAAGGTGGAAGGGTAGGAATGTGCTCGAGCAGGGTGCCAAGGGAGAGGCTGTGGGATGTTCATCTTCTGAGATCTTTCAGAACAGGCAAATATCTGTCATTATTTGTATTACCCGTAATTTAAAGCCAGATGATCCTACCACGAAGCAATGGTAGACTATATCTTTATACAGGTAGAATATAGAACTATTCTAGTTCTAGAATCGGGAATTTCTGTCTTTTTATGGCTTCCTAAAAACTTCCCTGGCAAACACAGCATGGCCCCCATGGACCCCTTCTTGTGGTTACTCACATCACTGTTTTCCAAGATTCATTTGAATTCATGAGAAGAAAATAGAAATACAGGATCTTACATGGGCTTTGCTGCTACAGCCATGAAAATATGGGTAACTTACACTCCAGCTGAGAGAAATGAAAGACCAAGAGAAAAAAAAAGAAATGTGGAGAGGATATAGAAAACAGTTAAGGGGAAATAGGAAATCCAGAAGAAGTTGTGCCTGTCTGAGTTAGAGCTGAAGAGATGCAAGGTTTGCAGAGACAAACATGAGTGTTACACTCCAGTTTGTAATAGATATTTTCCTTTTCAGACGCAGAGCTCTGAAATGCCTTGCTGAACTATAGAATCTCAGAATAGTTTGTGTTGAAAGGGACCTTTAAATGTCATCTAGTCCAACTCCCTTGACAATGAGCAGGGACATCTTCAACTAGATCAGGTTGCTCAGAGCCCCGTCCAACCTGACCTGGAATGTTTCCAGGGATGGGGCATCTACCACCTCTCTGGGCAGCCTGTGCTGGTGTTTCACCACCCTCATTGTGAAACATTTCTTACTTATATCTACCTCAAATCTACCCTCTTTCAGTTTAAAACCATTACCCCTTGTCCTATCGCTACAGGCCCTGCTAAAAAGTTTGCCCCCATCTTTCTTAGAAGCCCCCTTTAAGGACTGGAAGGCTGCAATAAGGCCTCCCAGGAGCCTTCTCTTCTCCAGGCTGAACAACCCCAAGTCTCTCAGCCTGTCCTCACAGGAGAGGTGTTCCATCGCTCAGATCATTTTGGTGGCCTCCTCTGGACCCACTCCAACAGGTCCATGTCTTTCCTGTGCTGAGGGCTCCAGAGTTGCATGCAGGACTCCAGGTTGGGTCTCACCAGAGCAGAGTAGAGGGGCAGAATCCCCTCCCTCGACCTGCTGGCCACGTTCTTTGGATGCAGCACAGGACACGGCTGGCCTTCTAAGCTGCGAGTGCACCTTGATGGCTCATGTCCAGCTTAGCATGCACCAGTACCCCCAAGTCCTTGAGCTTGTCCTTGAGGCCCATGCCTCCAGCTTGTCCAGGTCCCTCTGGATGACATCCCATCCCTCAGGCATGTCAACCGCACCACTCAGCTTGGTGTCACTGCAAACTTGCTGAGGGTGCACTTGATCCCACTGTCTATGTCATTGATGAAGAATTAAAGAGTACTAGTCCCTGTATGGACCCCATAGGTATTGACCTCACTCATCACCAATCTCCATCTGGACATCGAGCCATTGGCCACCAGCTGCTGGATGTGACCATCCAATCAATTCCTCATCCACCCTACAGTCCACCCATCAAATCCATATCTCTCCAGTTTCGAGAGAAGGCTGTTGTAGGGGACCATGTCAAAGGCCTTACAGAAGTCCAGATAGACAGTTATCTGTAACTCTTCCCATGTCCACTGATGTGGTCACTCCTTCATAGAAGGCCACTAGGTTGGTCAGGCAGGACTTGCCCTTGGTGAAGCCATGCCGGCTGTCTCAAATCACCTCCCTGCCCTCCATGTGCCTTAGCACAGCTTCTAGGAGGTTCTGTTCTATGATCTTCCCAGGCACAGAGGTGAGGCTGACAGGTTGGTAGTTCCCAGGGTCTTCCTTTTGAACCCTTTTAAAAATGGGTGCAATGTTTCACTTCTTTCAGTCTCCAGGGACTTCACCTGACTGCCAGGACTTTTCAAATATCATGGAGAGTGGCTTGGCAACTACATCAGCCAGCTCCCTCAGGATGCATCTCATCAGGTTGCATAGACTTGTGCATGTTCAGGTTCCTCGGGTGTCATGAACCTGATCTTCTCTTACAGTGGGAGGGACTTTGTTCCCCAATTCCCTGCTTTGAGGTCCATCTCCTTTAGAGGTGTGGGAAGACAGACTGACAGTGAAGACTGAGGCAAAGAAGTTGTTTATGTACCTCAGCCTTCTCCTCATCTTGTTATTGGTTTGCCAGCCTTGCTCATTGCAGGGGGAACGATTTATTTGACCTGTGTGAAAACACGCAGGAAGCAAACTTGACTTTAGAGGACAGTTGTTGATGGTTTTTCTGCCCACATTTTGTGAGTGAGGAGTTGCAGGAGAAGAGGCAGGCTGGCAGCCCCTTTAGGAAAAGAGGTAGCAGGAGATGAGACTCTTGGCCAGCTGTGTGGGGAGCAGGGGCATGCCTTGATGCCTCAGCTGTGCCTGCTTAGCCCAGCTTGGGCCTGAAGACCCTGGCTTTGCCACTGACATGGACATGCCTGGCAACATTCACACAGCAGCCACCACTGTGTCTCTAGTTTCAGGTTAAGTGGGGGAACATGTTAAAACAGAGCAGACACGCTGTAGTTAAGTCCTCCTGAAAATGAGTCCAATATTTGGATACTCAAATACTGTCTACCTATGCTGCAGAATAAAGAAGAAAATACATCCTGCATTTATAGTTTAATTGCTACGTAAACATAAACTAAAATTCCTAGGTAACCTACTAGGGTACTGACAATCCTGACTGCCTACACCAATTCATCTGAACTATTTTGTAAGTGCATCCAGAGCTCTGGGCTACCATCTGTCTACCAGGTTATGGCCAGAGCTCAAAGTGCTGTGTAAGCTGGTGTAAATTATCTCAGGAAGCAGTGTAACTGCAAAATCAGTGCTGCTTAAAAGAAAAAAGTCAGAAGGATGCTCATGCTCTTTGTGCATTCATTTCTACCATGCCCTTTCTGATATTGCCTGAACGCCTTAGCTTGATTCCATTTGTCAATTTGCAACATAAATTACTTTTCAGAGCAGCTTAGCTGTATTCCTGCTCTGAAGGCTCCAATTTGGTGTTTTAAGTTGTGTGTTTAGAGACTTCACCCGGTACGTCACTTGGTGCGTGCTGCTTTTCAAAGCTCTCAACTCCTTGTGACTCATCTAACATTTTCCAGCTGCTGATTCCAGAGGAAGGGATGTGACCCAACAGCTGATGTTTCATACAAAGAAAGAGTATCCTGTTTGTACAGCACTGTTTCAGATTCATATTGCACGTGTCTGAATCTGTTCAGACAGATAATAGTATTATTGGGAAATTTACTTTATGTAACTTAGAACAGATCCTGAAAGTTTCAAGAAGTCACAGCAGTAGGGACTTCTTACTTCCAAGACACATCCTCAAGTTGTGCTCAAGAGCTGAGCAGGTTTCTCATGCTTTTTTTCATGTATTCTCAGGTGGTTTTTGCATTCTTGACTCTTCAGTTCATCTCAACGGCTTCCCATTAACAAATATAAGAACCCAGAAAGTTCTCTGTGCCATGATTTCTCCTTTCAAGACCTCGCCGTCCTTAATGCTGCATTTCTTAGCTGGAAATTTCAGTGTGTTTTAAGCTCCTATTGATATTCTCTGCACCCATCCACTCAAAACTTACCTTTGGCCATCCAACTTTCTACAACAAAACTGCTGGACAGCAAGTCCTAGAGGTTGCTAAGTTTAGGACTAGACTGCCACAGGTTTATGGCTATACCTAGATTTACTTTCCCACCGGTTATGCAATCAATCGCATCACTGACTGTACTGACAGCTGCATGAGTGTTGCTAGAGTTAAGTGCGTTAGCAGCCTGTCAAAGCAGCCTTGTCTCTGGGGGTTTCATTTCCCTGTGAGTCATTTTGGCTTGGTCACTTTTTCCTCACTACTGTTTGCTCGGAGGTGAGCTTCTGCCCATGAGTCACTAGCGCGATTGTGGAGCCCCGCCGGGTGAAGTCCCCTGGGAGGCTCAGGAGCCGTAATGTTTCCGGCACAGGCTTCAGTCAGCCGTTCAAAACCACCTGTAGCCTCTAACAAATTCGCAGTCCGTTGGCTTTCGTTTCAAGCCCAACAAATTCTCAGTGTTTCCTCGGTAGCCCACCCAAGCTGGCAGTGCTCTTCACAGGAAGGTTGCATGAGGACAGGGCTCTGTGGGGCAAAAACACCCTCCAAAAAAAAGAAAAGGGGCGGGGAGAGTATAAAAAGGATGCCTGAACATTGCGTCTGTAAATAAACAGCAGTAAGCTAACCGTAGCAGCAGGAAACATTTCTGTCAGATTCTGGAAAGCTAACCATGTCAGGAAACAGTTATGTAAAGTGCAAAATTGCTACTATTTAAAAGTGCACTTTGATCAACAAAGTGAGAAAGGATGTATTTCATGCTTTTCACTCTGAAATACAGCAATTTGAGTAATTTGAGCAAGTTCTTTTCAGTGGGGAGCCCTGAGTTAGCAGACTTGCAATTTGCTATAACTGGTAAAGCTCACAGCATTGCCAGATCACACATGAGAGGAAAAAACTGCACTCTTCCCTAACCTTCCTCTGCTGTTTGTCCTTCTACTGAAGGATCTGAACATCTAAAGTCCGAAGCGGGGAGCTGGGCACCCAACCTCCCATCTTGCCAAAGCCCAGTGCTACACCCCTCCGCTTCTCCCGTTCCCTCCGCCCGAAGGGTCACAAAGAAGCAAATTTTAGTGACAGGGTGGCAGGTATATCTAAGGCAAAATCCGTATTTAAAAGAGACCGTGTTTCTACATTTTATGTAGACAGTTTTTAGCACTAATATTCTTAAAGCAAATGGCCAGAAGTAGGATGGTGAACATCACACTCCTCTGCACTTCGGGAAACCCCCGCTGGGGCAATCCAGACAGAGTTTTCCTGGATTATGAAAAACCCGATTTGGACTGGCTCTCTTGCAGATCATGCAAGTTCAGTGTGGAAGAGGAAAGCGGATTAAGGGCCTCACGTTGCCTGTTTCTCAGCCAGGAGTTAGCTTTTGCAATACAGGCAAGAGGCAAAGGCGCAGGACAGGAATGACTGCCGTCCCTCTGGGAGCGGGCAGAAAAGTGACGGTCACCAGACACCTCTCTGTTTCCTAAGCACCGCAGGCAATTCCCGTGCTACAGAACAGGTCCTTTTTGGTAATTTAGGATCTCAGAGGGCACAAACTAGCATGCTGTACCCTCAGTATGCCAGTGTGTCAAGAGTAACGCAAGGCCACAGGTGCCTTCTATTTGCGCCTGAGAGAGGGGTGACTTCTGAAATGGCTCTGGGTGGCAATCAGCTGCTTACTGACTGTATTTTGGAGGTGTGTATTTGTGGCTAGTTGGACTGTGTTATTCGTTTTTGATCTGGCAGGCCTCAACTTCTACCACCCTGAAGTACACCATTTCCATGCCAAGCCTGTGCCGCAAACTGATTTTCTGATTTCGTTCCTGTTTCCAGAATGATATGTGGACGCTACTGAAAAGAAAACAAACAAAAAGGAAGTATCAGGTCAGAGAAATTTATTTGTCCAATGCACTCAGAATTTCCTTATCTTCTACTGGTTGCTAAATATATCTTTTTTTTTTTTTCCTGTGAAATAAAAATATGTCACTGTCTTGGACCATGGCATTAGGGGGAGAATGCACCTCATGTTGCCAATCTGAACAGTCATGTACGTCCAGCGCCGTGCTATTTTCTTGATTTATTGCTGTATTACCCAGCACTCATAAGAAGTAGAGAGAAAACCTAACAGCGAACGAGCTACACGTCCCAGCTTGATATCTGACCCACACAGCGCTCTTTGAGCGTTCACAAAAATTATTGAGTCTAATAAAAGCAAGCAGTTGTAAAACCAGAGTTAAAATCCCCGAGGGAGAAAGTTAATGGCTGCACCAGAAAAGCCTATTCCCCAGCACCAGCACGCCCGTGCCGCTTGCTGCAGAAGACCCAGGAGGACACACTGACAGCGACAGACGTTGTAAGCGGTGGGTATGCTTAAGTCCTTCAAACCCATAGTTCCTGATAGGCCAGCCGAAAAAGACGCTTTTGAAAATGTAGGTTTAACTTTTCTGTGCTTCCTTTTTACAGGTGTAAGTGGAGGTAATACTGACCATCAGGTTTAGTAATGTGAGAGGCTGCAGGGTTCTCTGAGGACAAGTTAAAAGTGTGCGTTAAAAATAGCCCAAAGGCCAGAGCGTGACACTAAAAAAATACGGTAAACCGGTCAAGTTCACTGATTTCTTATGCAAACTAAGGCAAGTCACTCTCTGTCAGATCTAAAGGAAAAAAAAAAAAACAAAAAAGAAGAAGAAGAAAAAACCCTACCTACACGTTCCATGTTGGAGCATAATTTTTGGCACGCCAAAGCCCCACCTCACCCAGCCTCTCCCTGCTGCATGGCCCATTTTTGTTACAACTCCACCATAAAACACTACCTTCATCCTTCACATCCTTCACGGGGACGCTGTGAAACACCGAACGCGTGGTGATCTCATTCATGGAAGTGTGAAAGATGCATGCAACAGTTGCCATTATTCCTTTCTACACACTATTACTACAATGATTCCGAAAACCGGTTACTGACACTTCCGATCTCTACAATTACGGAATACCTGCTGTAGCCAACAGTACTTTGCCTCAGCCCACAGGTTCTCCCTGAATTATATTCCTTTATTCTGCTGGTAACATTTTCTAGTCTCATCAATGGCTCTTCCTCCTCCCTGCGTGTTCAGCCCTGATTTATTTATCAGGACCACCTGTAAGTTTGTTGTATCCATTTTGGGTTTTGTTGCTTTTTGAGTCTACTCTTAATGTAAGCTATACCCTGACCACCTAAAGAGTTTAAGTTACTCATGGCTTTCGAAGACACCATTGCAAAAACCCTATTATAGCTTTTAATAGTCACTACCGGTAGTCAAAACTCAGAGTAATTACACTGACTAACATAAGCAAGTCTTTCTATGCCTTTGTTATTCTTCTTGGGTGACTTGCTTGCTAAGAGCGTAAGAATCTATTCTTATTGCCGGACCAGAGTTATGGGATTTGGTTGTTATTTTAACCCATGTCTAGTAATCTATTCCTTAAAATAATTTGGATAGGCTGATCTTCCTCTAGAGTCAGCAATGCCTTGCATCAGAGGTTTTGAAATCCTGCTCATCACTGCAAGGTATTGTGCAGAATCCTGTAGTTTAAGTGGGGCAGGCTAACAGAAATTTGCCTTAGACAACTAAATTAACTAATCAGCAAAAGTTTTTAAAAAAATAGTAAAAGTTTGAAATTTTGGAAAAAAGGGATATACTGATACTATACAAACCATTTTTTAACAGCAAGGATTCATCAAGAACAAAATTGCCTCCAACCAATCTCATTTCCTCTACAATAAGGTAAAAGTCTTGTGAATAAACAATAGAAGCCATAAATCTTGCTTTTCATTATGTTTTTGACATTGGCTGATGTGATCTTTTTATAAGTAAACTAGGCAAACCGGGTCAGGATGAAGTACTGTTGGGTGTGAGCAAAATTGGAGAACCATACCAGAAAAGTGCTCAGCCGTTTAATACAAAAACACAGGCATAGATTAAGTCCTTGTCTTTGTGCAAATCAACATTTTCAGCAACTAGGATATCGAACTAGGAAGCAACCCTATTGAATTTTAGGCACTGAGCTAAAGGTACAGGCAGTGGCACTGGTAAACACCATGAACACTTAAAATTATCTTGACAAATTGATTTTTTTTCTTCTTAAGCAGGTGCTGTTCAATAAGAAGGTATTACACGCAGATAGTGTCTATCATTGAGTGTTTAGAGAGATACTCAAATTTTTGGGTAGTACTTCTGTAGAAGGGGATCTGGGGGTCATAGCAGATCTGAAGCTAGCAGGAGTTAATCTGCTGCTCTTGCTAGAAAAGCAAATACTGTACTGGAATATGTAAACAGAGGCATAACTTACTGGGCTTATACAGCTTATACAGTACTTATACAGTACTTGTTCCACTCCTGTCAGCTTTTGCAAAACCTCAGCCGAACTACTGTATCCAGTTTTGGGCAAGGCGCTTCCTGCAAGATGGGGAGAAGCTGGAGAGAGTCCAAAGAGAGCAGTGAGAATAGCCAGAGGCCTAGAAAATGTGCTCAGCGAGGAAAGACTGCAAGAAATAGGACTGTTTAATTTACCGTGAGGGGAACATGACAACACTCCTGAAGTATACAAAAGGCAGCTGCAAAGGAGCAGGGGAAAAATCTTGTTTCTTGGTCCGTGAGAGGGCAGGAAACAAAGAGCCTAAATCTTGGTGGGGGCGTTAGGCTTAATGGTAGGAAGTGTTTTCTAACGGCTCGGCCACTGCTGCAGGGCATCTTGGAAAATCTCAGATACACTCAAGACAAATTGCATAAATTTCTCCCAGCAGTATCACAGCCACGCAGGTAGCTCATACTGCTGCAGAAGGCTGAAACTCTTGGGAGACCTTTCCAGACTAGTAATCATCAACAACTATTTTCATTTCATGTATAACGAACAAAAAAAAGAGGAAACAACAGATGAAAGATAGGTGCAAGATTTTAGACCCTACTGGTAAATATTAAGGGCGGGATGAGGTTGCTCAGGCCTCCGCTGCACTTCACAGTGATTTAAAAAACACTTAGTAAGATATAGAACATCTGAAGAATCAATGACCTAAAACTTCTGATTTTAATATATGTTGGTTCCAGCTGCTTTGTCTCTGGAATCTTCATGTTTACCCCAACACCACTGCACCTTCCTGGTCTCAATGGCCAGAAAAGAAGGACGTTGGTCAGGTCAGCTTAAGAACACAGTCCAGAAAGGGGAGCATGGTCTGCACAATTTTCTTCCATATGCACTTTTGCATCCTTTGCTGGGGCAGCCCAGCCCTGACGGGGTCAGGCTATTAGGAACCAGCTAGCCCCAGTCAGCAAGCCACATGCTCACTCTTGGGCAGAAGAAACTCCACAGCTCGCGCTCAGCAGGACAGCAGGAAATACCTGCCCTGGTTCAGTGGCTCCATACCTGATGCAAGCTGGCAAATGCCTGCCCGAGGTGCTTGGCAGGGAGGGCACATGATGGCCACCACAGGAGTATGGCCAAGGGGGAGATCTGCAAGGCTGCTCTGGAGGTGGTGGTGATGCTTGTCTGGATCCCGCCAGCAGCATCCTGCCCCCGCAGCAGTACCCCCTCTGAGCCACCGCTCCCCCTTGCCTCTCACTCTTTGTCAGCTAAAATCGGGTCTTTTCCAGCCTGGCTGGTGACCACAGCAGCAGCAGCTACAAGCAGTGACGTGGGCTGCTGCACAGAGCCCGGATGAATTAGTGGGACTAACGAGATCACACGCTGAGGTGGGTTTCTCTAGCACCAGCCTCACTATGTATTGGCAATGGGTAGAGAAGCTGCGGGTCTTGTCCCCTCTTATGCACATGTACCTGACTGTCGCTGCCCTGGCATAAATGCAAGATCTTCTAAGAGTAGCTGCCTAACACATCTTAACTGAGTTTTCACTTAAAATGGGAAATTTTAGTTCTTTTTAATAATATCTGAAAGAACAAGATTTGATAGGTGTTTTTTTCCCTTATAGCAATCCCTCTCTACCTGAATGGAAAAGCAATAACAGGAATGCAATACCATGTTAATAAACAAAAGGCTTCAATGCTTTATACCTCCAATATTTTTATCCTTTTCTTTCTTTTTCTGTACTCTATTTAAAACAATTTATATATTTTTATGTGCACTGGTTTCCACAGGTATACGCAGGCTAGCATGTAAAATTCTGAACCATGACTGTCTGCTTGTCAGACTCTGATGGGGCTGTGCTAAAACTATGGGTTTTGTGGCTGCATGTAACCTAGTAATGGCATCAGAAGAAGCAGTCGCTGAGGGGCCCCCAACACAGGTCCCAAAGACAACTTAAGTGGCCTCATCAGCTGCCAAAACCCTGCACCAGCCCAAGTGACAAAGGTTGAAAAGCAAGACGCATGCAATTTGTGTATAAAAACTATTGCTTCGGTTGGAGCCGTAGCTCCTATCCACTTGGCTATTCCAAATAACCTTCACCTTTCCAAACTCCACCAGGTAGTACATGCTACCATATGGACATAAAACACTTGACGTGCTGGCCATAGCCGCGCTCCCTGTGAAGAAGAGACGTGGGAGCAGATCTGTACCTGCATGCCTGCTCCTAACCCGCACAACATGACACGTAACAGGATAAGGACAGTCTCTCTGGGCTCAGCTGGTCGCATTCAAGATGCCTCATGCTTTGTCAAGGCACACGTAACCACCAGGATAACTGGCTGTAAAAAAGCAAATTTTACTCTCATGTTAGCGTTCAGATCACCCCTCGGAAGTATGTTTGTAACATCTGCATTCTACCCGTTAACTCTGGCACATCAGCTACTTCATATCATACCTTCAGGAGGATTACAGGAATTCATATACATTTAAAAGACAATAGTTCATTATGCATTTCACTGAATATAGAAGTGTAAATCTGTTTCTGGGCATCATTCTTGCTTAATCTTGAAGACTGGTCCTCTAGTAAGTTTAAGGGGTCAGTCAATACCAAACGATGGATAGATATGAAATTGTACGTTCAGTCCTGAAATGAAATAAAAGATGTTCTTTATTCTAGTAAAGAAAAAAAAAATCTTTTTTCAGCCTTTCCAGGAAGAAAATTTGACATGAACAATTATTTGGTTTTTCTATCTATATGACAGCAGTTTATGTCAATTACTTAGTTTTTTCTTGTTTTGTGAATTTTAAAATGCTTAGAGTACTTTGTGTGGTTTTCCTCATTTTAGAGCCAACCCAGCTATTACTAAACTTCATTAAAGAAAGCTTTGTAAGCACTCTTCTTCAGAGGTGAAGCCAAAAATTTAGGAAGGTTTACAGAACTGACTTTCATGCAGATAAGAGGACCACCATCAAACACTGTCTCTTTAAATTTTAACTTCATGTTATGAGTTCAGTTACTTATGCTATTTGAGATAAAAGAGAAGACCTAATGTGTCAGAAAAATTTTCTTCCTACCAGCCTGCTTTTTGCATGGCTATCAAATGCATCTGCATCTAGTCACTCTAGGAGAATGGTACACTCAACAAATTAGGCCTCAGATTATTTAGTACCTATGCATTAACATCAAACTAAACTTACTGGTTTCTGCTGCAATGTGAATGAATTGCTAAAAAGCAATATATAATTATGAAGGGTATTCTCCAAATGCTCATATGGTTCATCTTTATGAATGTTCCAATAGCTTTAAGGTATTTTATCCCAACAGTCTGGAATAGAAAATAAAGCTATAGCAGAAATTTTCCATCCAGTATTTTCTTTGCAATATATAGTAAACACTATACTGGTTTTTAGTACATTTCTTTGAGTTAAATCTGAACTGACAAGACCTGAATAAATGTCTGACTGGTTTCCTTCACCTGCAGCTTTGATCACTTTATACAGTGATGCAGCCAACAGCTGTTTAGAATCCCTGAACTCCACGTTTTCCTGGCAATTGTACCCAAATTACAGCAAAGGACAAAACAAATTTTATTTCCATTTCTATAGTCAAGAGACGATGTGCCCACCCCCTTTGTCTAATGCTGGTGTGGTTACAAAGAATAGTGTGAAGATTAAAAGAGTCTGCAACAGAGACATTTGAGGGAGAAAATGAGCAAGGTATGGAGGAAGCAGACACGTCTTCAATTTCTAACAGGCTTTTCTTTAACTTTGGCATCCCCCTCTTCATAGAAATACAATTAGCCCAGTGTTTCGAGGTATTTCACATTAAATATGCGATTGTGCGGCTAGATGTCAAAGGCAACGTTCAATTTCAATGAATGTTATATCCTGCAGATTGGTTCTTGCTCTCTAGTCACAGTTGTGGGAGTAGAAGTCGTCATTGTTTCTCTGGAAAGCCTTTATGAAGTCATACCGGTTTCAGGGCTATATCTGTGGCAGGTGGTCAGTAAAAAAACAAGAGATGAAGGACAAGTAACATCTACTCTGGGTTATTACATGAAATTGTTCTTTAAAGATGTTATTCATATGGACTACTCATACTGCTAAAAGTAGCCGATAAATATGAGCATCACTGAGTCAGCAACTGTGAAAGTGGGAACTAAGCATAATTTCTGAAAGGGATAATATTGCTGATCTAGATTCACAGGAGCACTGCTGTTTCATGTTTATCTCATTTAAAGAAAATCCTGGATCCTAAAGGTCACCGTTACACAAAGACCATCAGCAGCCCCTCAGGTTTTGACAGAGTGTATTTTCAATATTGGTCTAGCATAAAGATACTAAGCGCAAAACTGGGACATTCTGAATGAAATAAAAATCTTAAAGCCAGTGACATTGGCTCACCTCGGAGGGCTTTTTCTCTTTAGTGCTCAGCCAGGAAATCATTTGAGTTTCACTCAGAGAGCCTCTTCTCTCCATTTCCAGCCATTTCAGCCTTTTTAGAACATTTCCAGTTAACATTTGTGAATTTATAAGCAAATGCATCATTTCTAACTAAAACGTCAATGCTGTTTAAAAACATAAAGTGAAACTTTGGGTAAAGAAGCCATTAGTTCTGGAAGGTATGTAAATGAAAAGCCCCAAAATTTATGTGTCCCAGCAATGGTTTTGGGTTTGTTTGTTCAGTTAATGTCTTTTTGTTTGTTTGTTTGTTTGTTTGTTTTGCTTTTGCTTTTAATCTAAAGCCACTGCCAAATTTGACACCCTTCTGCAAATCATTTTGGGTCTATTGAGAACTCAGGAGGAATAGGAAAGAGGGAAATTTGTCCAGTCTTGCAATGATCAGTTTCTCAAAGCTTGCCTCTGGGAAGCTTCTGAACCAAGGCCATAACATATGGCATGTGTTACAATTTATCAGACTTTATCATATCTGTCTGATATGTATTTTATATATGTGATAATTTATCATTCCCAGGGCCTGGTCTGCATACTTCACAAAACAATCATTTTCCTGGAAGCTGCTCTGCACCAAAGTAGGGTTTTTTTTGTTTTTAACTGAGTATCTGTGCTACACATTGCCTTCATATTCGTGCTGATTCTGCTCTAACAGTAATGCTACTGTTAGCAAGGACAATTCTAAGAGGACGGGGAGACCACCTCCAGCTGAGTAGCGTATATACGGTGACACTTTTCTAATAGAGGTTGGAGATCCGGGTTTATAGGTGGAGTTAATGTAGCAACCTGGCCTTTTGTCCATGAACTTTAGGCAGTTTATTGACTGCCTTTCCAAATTGAGTTCAGAGAAAGGTAAAGGCTCCTTTGGACTTCTACCGTGGGTAAATGTAATGTGAAATTATTAGGACAACCTCAGAACTGCAGCACTGTAATTCTGTTGCGCTTGATGATGTAGAAGAGCAGTTAGTGTACAAGCACAGAGAATCTTTTAAATGCCATAAAATGAACAATATAAAAAAGTTAATTTTTTTTCCAGAATACTCAAAAATACAACTCAGTACTTTTCTAATTATTATCTCTCAGTTTTCAATCCAAACCACAGCACTTCTTAAGCTAAAATTTAAATTAATTTGGAGATATTTTGCCAAAATCCAAGAATACCACAGTACCCACACATCATTGTATGGACTGCTTCTCCTCCACCTACAAATCTTCTAATTCTATGATGAACAAAAATAGAGCATTAGGCAAACCCTAATCTCAAGAGACAAAAATAAAATAGAAATATCAATACATGCCCTAGTACCTTTCTTCCTTATTTTAATTGATTCTTTTTCTCTACAGTAGGACCATTACTCTCTGAATCAGATTCTTCTCTAGCAATTCGATTAATTATAATTTACTGGTTTGGAACTGCACTCTTCTGTGCAATGTACGAGTACGTGGGGCAGGAAGCAGCAAGCAAGGAACAAATCCAAAGGTCAGATAAGGCAAGAATAAAAGTGCAGAGAAAAGGAGATATTTGTCTTCCATCAAGTGTGTTAGTGGGAGAACAAGCAGCACTTTGTTCCCTTAACTTTGCTGAGACGATTTGTGTGCATAAATGCATACATGCATTCATGTTTTGATGCCGTGAGAGTTTTAAGAGTAGGTCAAAGAAAGTGGGGGAGGGAGGGGAGACGAGGTTTGAAATTCTCATATTCATTCAGGTGAGTTGTTGCATCTGTGTTTATTCTGGTTCAGTGCTGCGGTATCAATCACTTCGTGGTGTGGCCAGGTTGGAGCAGAAAACGCACATGCGTGCATACACGTACATGTGTGTACACACACACATGCACGCACTCGTAGCGCTCTGTAGAGTCCAAATTTACTTTATCCAGTGACATAGTAAAGACCCTTTACACAGGTAAAATGTGATGAATAGTAAGCCAAAAAGCAGCCCTCCTTATCCACCCGAGGTGAGGGGAACCTGCTCTAAGTAGCAGTAGTGTCCTTCGTGGAAGAAGACAAAAGTGGAGCAATTCCCCTCTTTCTCTTCTTCCCTTGTTCCCATTCTTCTAGGGGTTGCGACCATCTTTGACACATCCTTATTTTCTCCTGTGTTTTTACTGTATATGGAGTTTTTACATGTGGGATACATAATCCTTTTTCTTTGTTATGCCCTACAACCAGTTTCCCCAGCTCTCCAGGCTGCACTCCTTTAGTGACCAATAATTTACCATTTATGATTTGTGCTTCCACCCTTGGCCTCCTGTTATCCCCTTATGCCTGTATCCTCAGGGCCTCTACCATCATCTTCTGTCACCTTTTGGCTGTACTCTTGAGGACCCCTGCTACAGAGTAAGAAGATCTCAAAGCTACGTTATCAGAGACCCCATCTCAAGCCATAAAATTCCTGCAGTGTGGATATATTTGAAGGATTTTAAAGACTATTCTAGAGTACGTATATCCTAAATGTAAATACAAATGCATAGCAGGTACAGTGACCTGCATGTAGTACTGCCTTTCACTGTCTCCAGAAGAGTTTCTTTTGTGTCAGGAAGCATGCCTCTATCACATCAGGACTTTAGCCAGTGAGAAGTAGGACACAACCTTCTTATGCAATAATAAATACTGTAAAACCCAGAACAAACTCTGCCTGACCTTCAAACACTTTCCAAGAAATAGTTTAAGTATTTTCCAAAACGGCAACAGTTATGTAGGATGTTGTCCAGCTTGGCAAGTATGTGAGAAAGAGATGCCAAAAGTCCAATCTCATTTGCCAGCCTCAAGAGTATAGTATCTACTATAATTTGGTTCCCATTTGGTACATCAGAGATAAGCATTAGCCACTTTTCACATGATGAGAACAACACATCTCCATAAATACACATCAGTCTCTCCAGTTCACCATATTTATTTTGATTGCTATGTTAAACCATATGAACATCTTACTTAGGCACATTTTGGTCTGACTTGCAATTCTATTTCAAATGGTGAAAATTCCTCCACCAGCACCCACTAACGTAACCTGAAGTTAAAGCTAAAAAAAAGCCAGAGGTTTTGGATAATGGCGCTGGAAGAATTGCTCCAGCTTTTGTCAGATGTCTAACAAGTTTGCCTAGCCACAGTGAGGAAGAGAGGGTTTTTTTCCCCCTACATTTCTTTTTCAAATCTGCCTGAGTTATGCTGGGAAAAGAAAAGTAGATGACTGCAAAAGTATGTATTTTGAGGGCTATCAATCCTGCTTGCTCTCTTGATCCTCCAAAGAAAATATGCATGACTAATCCCAAGTTTTATTTGTTTTCAGGTCTTCCTACCTTTAGAGTCATGCAATCTGATTTAGAGGCGGCTGCATTCCAAGCACTCTGCAAGCAGAGGACCCCAGTGCTTCAGGGTATTCTGGTTGATAATATTTTTCCAATGCCAAAATACCACAGATGGTTATATAATCATATATACTTCATCTAAAAATATGAGCACTAGTTTTGCTATCAGGAAGAAAGAGATCTTTTTTCCCCCACCTCTAAAAACAAACTAATCACAATATCTTTAAAACGACTCCAAGTGGTCTAAAGCACATGAAACTTGTTTAAAAGGCTCATTTGAAAATTAGGCATGTTTCCACAGCGAGTTCTTAATCAGCCCTTGGAATATATCAGAAAATTATTGGTTGCTGCTTATGGAGCAATTCAATTGTACTACAAACCTGATGCACAACTGGCACGTTTTGAATTTGACAAAATAACAAACCAAAGAGAACAAGGGCTGAGTTCTGAAATGCTCCAAGTGTCCTGGCCACAGTCCAGCGAAGCACTTACTCACATCCTCCATTTAAAATAACCCGTTCCACCGCAGACTGTTCACTTGCAGAAAGTCAGGTAGTACATCTGTGCTGTGTTTGGAAGGGAAAGGTCCCACCTATGGAAAAAGTTGCTTGAGGTGGCTTTCCCTGTAAACAGACCTTGGGTCAAAGAGAAAATATTTTAAGAGGGAGAAAAGTAAGGCTGCTACTTGAAGTTTTGTTACCCATCTAAGTAACTAGTAACCAAAAAAGTGCATCTAGGTCTACCACATTTTCAACGCCTCTGCATGTATGGTTTTTCTTGCTTGGAGGCTACGTCTAGCAGCAAGAGTGGATTTTAGTCTTCTGGATGGGAAGGCCAGGCTCTCTGGTTGAAGAGTAAGCTGCAGGTGCCCAGAAAACCTGGGCAAATACCTTGCCTGTGCAAGCAGATGGAAGCGGCACATGGGGAAGCTCTGCGCTTGTGCTGAGCCACACCTGGCCACGCTGGGCTTCTGGACAGCGAACGCAGGCGGGCGTCAGCTGAGAGATCAGGGTGTTAAAGCAGCCGCGAGTGTGTAGACGGGCTTTTAATTATGTAATTTCTCTTCACAGATGCGGCAGAGCCGAGTATTACATCGCTCCCAGCACACAAACTGTAATGATACAGCAGTCAATGAGGGAAGACACTAAAACTACAAAGTAACCATAGAAAAACAATTACCAAGATAAAGTGATTTTGTGAAGAGTGCTTATTGCTGCAACTTGTTTTACCTGCTTCGGCTCCAACGGCACAACGTTACAAAACAAAACAACACCCCCCTCCCCAACCTGTAATAAAGAAACATCAGAAACGCCATGATTAGAAACAGTCACTGTATTTAATGTGTGTTAAGACAGAGAATATGGAAAGTAACACCTTGCTCTGCCACACAGCCCATACTCTTCAGGAGGAAAAGCAGAATCTAAAGTTAATGTACAATGAATTTTCCAGTCAGTACAGGCAGCCTGGTAAACAACACACAAAATAAGAACAGATTTGAGTCTCCCCCATCCTGCTGACTCCACTTGTAACGAATGTTTTATTGGTTCAAAGGGCTGCTGTATAAACTTTTTGTACTGTCCTGCATGTTCTGGTTTAAGCCAGACAAAAAAGTCAGAAAAGTTAAGCTAGAGTGACTATGACATTTACTGGCCATATGTTAAGCTAACATGTTAATTAACTTGAAATCTTAACCAGTCAGATAGCATTATCTAGTATTATTAAAATATATATTTTTATATGATTGCTGAAAATCCAATGTTTATACAGCAATGTAGATGAGAAGGTGGTGAAATCTATGTATAGGGTTAGTCACCTATTCTGTTTTTTTAAAGTATTTATTTAGACAGACAATTTCTGCTGGTATTGTAACAATTGTATAAAATTTTAAAGGCAAATACACAATATTATTACTACAAGAAACTGCTGCAGCTTGACAATTTTGAATATATACGAGGCTGGTTTCATAGCTAAGGGCCATGTTCTTACATGTGATAGACAGGGAGAAAAAGGCTGAGAGATCCACCCTCAACAGGAAAAATAGGCCTTCTGAGAGACACTATTAAAAAGTCTCAAAATCTGCCTGAAGGCCTTTTTAGGACAAATATTCTGCTGGTAAAAAAAAAAGAAAATAAACTAAAATAAACAAAGAAAATGTTGCAAGGTCAGTTCTGTGTCAGTTAAGTTATGCTGAAAAATAATTTATCATCATTATTAAGCTATTGGAAAAAGAACCAGTTTGCAGTTATGCAAAAAAAAAAAAATCTGTTTCTCATGTCAATATGATATTGCAAAATGGTAAATGTTATCTGAGTAATAACTGGCTTAGAATGCACTAGAGGGTGACGAGAATATTTCTGTTTACTAACAAGGTAATGTTTGAATTGATTATCCAGTAACTACTTCTGATAAGCCTGGGTCAAATGTAGGCTGATTTATTTCTTATCTGATACTAGCACTAAGAAATATCCCCAGTTTTAACCCTGATGAACTGATTAAGTCTGAGCAAAATATTTATGATGTTTTTATGTTTTCTATAAATTAGTATGTTACAATCAGGTTTTGCTTTGTTTGTTTGTTTCGTTTTTTAATTATTTTTAGTTACATGTATGCCTCTCCCTGAGAACAATGAGGCCTCTAGGTATTCAGCTTTTGTATTGTATTCACCTCCAAAATAGGCATTGTAAAGCCTTTGTCCAAACAAGGCAATTTAAGGGGCTGGGACCATGCTGGGATCACCAAGTCAGTGGTGAGAGCATGAAGGGCAATCCACAAAGCTAGTTCTTCTGGCAGGGTCATATCAAGAGCTGCGCAACTAGAAACACTGGAGTTTAGACTGCCTAAACTGGTACTGTAGGTGCTTAAACCTCAGCAAACAACTGTCACTCCTGGAGGCACCTGAAAATCCATTTGTTTCAGTTCCTTGATGCCTAAACTCAGTCTCTTGAGCTTTGCTTTGGCAATCTCTATCCTGTAGATAGATATGGAAAGTACTTGGGTGGTGGGTCAATTAAGGGGTATGACATTGCCCCAGATCATGACATACAACTTGTAGGTCTTGAGGTCCCAATTCCCAGGCAAGAACCCCCTCACATTTACAGTAAGAGACACATTGGGTAAGGCTATCCTCCATTATCTTGTTAAACCTTCCTTCCTTCGTCCACTATAGGCTAATATTTCCATGGAAAGAGCAAGAAAAAAAAAAGAGTAACCTAGCATTGGAAACACTTCAGCAAGGTTGCGGAGATTCTGGGTTCTCCCAGGACTATTTACACACTTTGTATTGTACGGGTACAGGACAAAAGCAGCCTGAGGAGCAGCATGAAGACAGGTTGACCTGAGAAAGTGAGCCAGCTCTGAGGGCAGTGCAGTGTGCAGCATAGTCACAGCACTGTGGCACTGCCTGGTACTGGGCAGGTACTGAGCACTCTCTTCAGTACAGCACCAATTATCCCAGATAAGCAGCTTTTTTGCAACCAGAGTAAGCATCTGTGGCTTCTATTGCATAGTGCCCCAGTGGAAGGGAGAGGACAGGAAGACGGCAAGGCTGAATACCTTTGTATTTCAACTTATCCCCAAAATGGAAGATTTGCAATAGGGAGTTTGGAGTAATCAGCTCCTAATGATTGTACGAGAGGAACAATGGTTGCACCTTCACCGCCCTATTGCAGCATCCAACATGTCACAGAGACTGTGAGATAGAAAGCCACCCAGTCAGTACATACGCTGGAGACAGCCACCGCTTCACCCAGCCTTTGCAGTACTCTTCGCAATAGTCACTTTCTGAAGACAGCAGACTATTGCCTCCCTCCTGCGCACCACCTCAGAAGCACTCTTCACCAAATGAAGTGTCCGTGTGCCAACCAGGCTACACAACACAGGACAGGGCAGGACAGAGGGCTGGGCCCACTGTGTGCTTGCTATTGAATGCCTCAGAAAGGCTTTGGCCAAGCATCGTGAGAAGAACTGTATCCATCCTACAGCTGACACCCATCCCCTTTTATTTGGTGAGGCTCACAAAGTGCTATGTGTGCTTTCCCCAGCCTCCTCCTCCATGAAGGCTGGTCCTGTAGGGGCAGGTGCTGGTCTCCTTTCCTGATGGGGGCTACAAAGTGTGGAAGGCTGATGCTGGGCTATACTGCCTGTGAACGTTTCCTGATTTCCTAGAGGACCATGAGATCAGTGGCAAGGATGTGTGAGGGCTCCCTCTGAAATGCTGCTTGGTGGTGTCAGAGAAGTCAGGAGCAGGGCAAGTGCGGGAGAGTCTGGTGGGACAGCTGCACTGTCTGAGGACACTCCATGTACACAGTATGGATAGGGCTGGTCCCATCCGCATGCAGCTTTGAGACCTTTAGTGTGCATTTGTATAGGATGTCCTCCCTGGACTGGCACCCAGGAATAGACAGCTGTGTAGCTGTCATCTTCCGAGCCAAGCAAAAAAAAATTAGCTATGCCAAACACCAAGGAAAAGAGACAAATGAACTTCAGCTGAAATGGAATTGCAAGGAATAGTTTTTTAATTACTCCTACATGTGGAATAGTCTAATTCTCCTTTGTAAGATGAGTAAGGCACTGCAATGGTGAAGCTCAAAAGCTCGTACATCCATGTAAGATGCCCCAGAACTGCAAATAAAATATGAGGTTGAATCTGGAAGCCCATGTCAGTAGGCTGCTATACCTAATCTCATTAGCCCTCAGAGCAAGGCTCTTTAGCTCAGGATCAGAGCAAGGTTGACAGGGTTATGTCCTTTCTGGGACACAATTACTTGGCAGCAGCTGAGGGCTTTTTCCAATGCTCTCTGCTCTGGCCACTAGACACATCCTAGCTCAAAAATGGCAGAGCAGATAGAAACATCCCTGTAACAGTTGGTGGCAGAAGGTCAGCCAAGTGTCACCTATCTAGCTTTCATAAGACAAGAAACAAAGGAACTTCCACGGAAGATACAGAAGTAAGCAATTTAGAATTGAGAGAAGGAATTACAGTCTGAACCAAATCATAAGCAGTCTGAATACTTTCTACCTCACTCTATCAGAGAAACAAAGAGCTCAGTTGGATAAAAGTTAATTATAAAAATCTGACATTTTTTTCATAAATTAGATTATATTAGTTGTTACACTAACCAGAATGAGAATTAATACAGTATAGATTCATAGTTCATGTCATAATTAATGATTGTGAGACTTATGTTGGGAACAAACTTTTCCTATTGACATGTTAAACTGTGTAATTGGATTTGTGAAGGTCCTACATGTGTTCTTGAAGCTCCTAATCTGATCAAAGTCAAAGCCACCACTTAGCAGTGCAAGGTTTGTGCTTTTCCATACCTACCCAAGTTATCCACTAATTAGAACATTGAAGTTGAGGGTAGAGACAAGGGAAAAATGCTGCAGGGTTGCACAAACCAAGTGTATTATATAATTTCTGTCTTTATGACCAAAAGCGAGAATACATCACGTGTTACATTAATATGAAGCAAGGGCAGACTATTTGACTTGATAAAAGGAAATAATTTTTTCACCATGTGTTAGTGGTAACACACTAGAACAGGTTCCCAGAGAATCCCTGGGGTTGTTTCTGTGATTCAGAAAGGGCACTGCATAATTCTTTTCCACAGCAAGTAGGTTAGAAGGAAGACTGACATGTCCATCATCTGTTTAAGGCTTAGAACCTGATGACTTTTTGACTAACAGTTGCATTGTTATTGTACATTGCCTTCTTATTCACTACCTTGACTTTCCAGTTAAATAAATGTTGATTTAGAACTGCCTTCAGTCAAATGCAAGTCTTTGGAGGTGACTCAAATAAAAAAATCAAAGCTAAGCTTTATCCCTAGGAGGTGGCTCCTATGTCCGTTAGATATGTGAAACCATTTGAATACATTACCCTTACGCCACCTGCAGACATGCAGGAGCAGTAAAGATGGTTATGGTATCTTTATGGTGACGGTATTACCTACAAACTTGACTTCTAGTGGTGTACTTCCATTCTTGCTAGTATTGGCAGAAGCACTTAATTATGTGTGGCACACCCATTCTACTGTCTCTGAGGGAAATTACGAAAAGTATCTAATGCAGGAAAACCCAAGAAAGCAAGCCAAGTTACAGTAAGACACCTAGAAGTGTTGTTCACACACATCCCAGAAAAGCTCTTTCATTCATTATCTATATAACAGTCTCATTCAGAAGACCTAGAATGGCAGAGGAGAAAGTGTGTACTTGGTACTGAAGTTTTCATCTGCTTCAATGCCATTTCTGAATGTGCTTCCTGAGGGTAAGTTGTGTGAACCACCACTGATGGTAGCTAATTTAATGTATGTATTTTGCTATGCCTCAAATTCCTGTTACATTCATTTTACTGCATTAAAAAGAAGTCCTCAGTAACAACTAGGTTGTAAAGGCTAAGGATAATTCAGTTACAACATACTGATCTGGCACTCAAGGGCAAATTTCTCTTTATGCTATCCTTTCTTTTTACATGACACAATAAAATGTTTCAAAACAAATAGCTGATATATCTACTAATCTACTACACTACTAGTCCGGCCCAAGCAGAATTACAATGTGCAATACCTCCCAGCTTGGAGGACTGGCCACATCCCACCTGTAGTTCCCCTGCAAGCACAGTTTGGATGAGAAGTTGTTGATAACTCTGTCCAAGGCCTGCAGGAAGCTGAAGTAGAGGACACCAGCAACACCTAGAGTCCATTCCAGAAACAAACTTCTTCTCTAAAGGACTGAAGGAACCATGGTCTCAGTTATCACATAGCATGTTCTAACCAACAAATTTTCTTTTTGAGAGTAATCTCCATCCCTCCTCAGCTGGTACAGGCAGAACTGGGCTTCCAGACTCAGCTCTGTGCAAAGTGAGCACAGCCTTTTTTTGCTTAGCGAAAGAGAGCAGTCTTTGGAGCAGAGAGAAAAAAAAGATTCATTCCTTCCCATCTTCACACTCAGTGAAGTGCCCTAATCTCAAGGACAGATCAAACTTTCATTCAGCTTCATTTTTTTCCTGGTTTTTGCATTTTTGGCTTCAGAGGAGCTGAACTTCAACAGCAGAAAAATGTTCTCACCAAAGATGCCCATGGACTGGAAGTTTGGTCAATCTTCTGGTGATAGGATGCCGATCCCATTCATGCAGATCATAAGGCAAAAGGAGGTGCTACCATCAACACTTCAGTGAGCCTGGATCCAGAGCTGATGGGGGGCACTTCTTTCTGGATGTCTGTACCCTCAGTGAAAGGGACACACTGAAGTGGCTGGCTCCCTGAAAAAAATCAGTGTAGAAAGAAGGTGCTACATTAGGTGGGTTAGACACTCACTGTCACTGTGCAGAGCTCCAGTGCACCTGACATTGCTTGTCCCCACATTGCCCAGGGCACAATTCCCCTGGAGAGCTGTGCTCCGGCTGGAGAAGCCTCGCTGTCTGCACACCTGCCTTCCTCCCCCAGGGCTCTACTTCTATTGCTGCAACAGTGACCTCATTTTGCTCCTATCAGGAATTTTAGTCCCTATCTCCTTTACCCCATCTAGTCCCTGGCTTTCTTATTCCATTACATACAGCAGACTTTATCTATAACCCATGAATGGTTTTAGTCTTTTGATGTCCCCTTTATCCATCAGTGCAATCCATTCTACTTTCTACAGTCTACATTCTACATTCTACTTTCTACTTTCTACTTTCTACTTTCTACATTCTACTTTCAGTATTTTCCCCCTCACACGAGTTAATAAGTAAATGATTTAATGATCCTTTTAAAATTTATTTAAGAGATCCACCTAGGAACCTTTAAATTTATTTAAGAGATCCACCATTAGCCTGTATAATGATCTGCAAGAAATTCTTGAAGGAGTAAGATTAGATGAATAACCATATAAAGATGCAGTGTAAAAGAACAGGAATCAAAATGCCCAGAGATACTGACAGCATTTTCAATTCTGTAGCTATCATAACATTGCCATGTTATCAGCTCTGAAAGTCAGCCAGGCAGTGGAGCTCTTGGAAGTGACATTGGGATCATGCATATGTTTGTACACACACACGGTGCATTGCGTATGCTCACAGTCTAACCAGAAGTGTGAGAGCACAGAGAATAGGAAAATCTTTGCCAGATTTAATCCACTTAAAGCCTGTATCAGTAGCAGTGTCAGTACCGAGGGCTTCAGCATGGGCTAGCTACCCATGCTTTATGCAAGCCTCACACCCCCAAACCTATGACTGCTAATTTTTCTCTCTTACTGATATCAACAAATCTAGATTGCTGCCACCTTTTGTACAGCCATATATGCTGCAGTCACACACGATTGCTGTGCAGACATACTGTAGACACCAAAGAGCCTTTGAATGCAGGGTTTGCATACTGTTGCCACAACACATGAGCTCCATCTGCTGCTTTCCAGTAACTCATTATATGCTCCTGCTGATGGCAAATGAATCCTTCCATTATGGTGGAAAAGGGTGACCTAATGTAAGTAATCAGAAAAACAACTAGACAAAATCTTGTAATGGTAACACTATTTAAAAACAGTTGTTAGTTTGGCTGTTGAAGAATAAGAATTCAATAGGTAAAGAGTATATTAGAAGCACTACATCCTTGCCTTTCTCCCTAAACTATCCTGCAGATCTTCCCATCAAGAATGAAAATTACACAACAGCTAGTGATTAGCACCCTTATTTATTTTTTTCAATGCAGCAAGGTTTGGGGTTTTTTTTTTTTCAGATGAGGAATAATACATTTGTGGGTTTTGCAACTCTTCTTTGGAGCAGCTATGGGAACCCAAGGAAGTTCAAAGATCTTTACTAAGGGCTACACAACTCACTATGCAAAGTTCAAGCCTGTGTATGTTCAGGTCAAATTACTTTACAAAAGAAACACAAACAAACAAAGTCTCATTTGTGCTACCTTTACATGTGAGGATGAGAGCAAAGCTTAAGCATTTGGTAAAAAGGGAGCCATATTTGAAGTGTTTGAAAGAGGTAAAAATAGTACCCTGTTCTGAGGATATGAAGACACACACACACACAAACACACACAGAGCCCTTACCAAACCTGCACAAACTACCAAAACTCACTATCCTTCTTACAAACTGCCTTAAAAAAAAGGAACTAGAATTTTGCAACTTCCCCTTCCTTTGGCAGTATTTTAATGGTCCAAAAGCCCAACCTTCACTGATAGTATCTCATACAGGGAAACCGAAAGTCATGTGTTATTTCCAGTTAAACTGGTTATGCAAACTCAGTACATAAATGGACTCAGATCATCAACAGTCGAAACTACTGATGAGAAAGCTACCCTATGAGTGTTGACGCTTTTTAAACCCATTAGGCAGCGTCAAGATGAACTAAGTGCTTTCTAAACCTACAATGAGGGCCTCTTCACATGCAAGGAGTTCAATCTATGAAATAGCAAATGCTTAGGCTGCAGAGAAACACTATTAAGTATATAGCAACTTAACTACTGCTGTTTGTCAGATTCACAATAAAATGGAAAAAAAATTCTCAAAACAATTTTAACACAAATAAATACCAGGTACAGACAGAAAAGTAAGGCTTCTAATGGCCCTTACAACATTTCTGGGAAAACAGATTACATAAAAGATTTCCCAATCTTAGTATGTGAAATGAATGATAACTGGATAGGCAAGTAAATTGCTCATTATTTGAAAAAGGCTCTGTCCCAAAAAAATAGGTGAAGTGGGGAGAAGAAGAGAGAGGGAGAGGTAGAGAATTGTTTGAAGAGCAAGTGTTTACCATCCCTGAATGGATCAGAATATGCGTTTCCCATGCCATCTGTTTAATTCGTGATCCAGCCTATTAAAGCTATTGCAGTAAATCAGACTCTGAAGAACTTACCAGAATTTCTGTAGATCTGGTGCTGGTGTACTAGATGTTTACAAACATGTATAGTTACACAAACAGGTTAATTCCTTCCCCGAAGAATTTATGTTTCAAGATGAGACAGCTCAGGAGCTGAGAACATGAATTTTAATTACCTTACAACTAACTCTTCTGACATCTTGCAAAGTCATCCTAGGTTTCTCACAGCTCCTCCTAGACCAGAGAATTTCTAAAAACATATATAACATGAAATATTTCTAGAGAAAGCAAAACAACTAAAGAGCAAGGGGAAGCTCAGGAATCCAGCAGCAGTGAACTACTGACCTGCTCTTTATGGAAAGTAGTGAGTTGGACTGAATGTGCATTGCAATAACATTACCTTTTCATGAAACATAAGTAGATTACTTAGTTTATCTCTAATTTCTACTGCCCTGTATATTGTAACTATATTCTTGAAAACTAGAAGTTAAGGTTTAATCTTAATTTTTGACAGGAGAATACCACAAATTCTTATTTGTCGTGCTCAGAAGGCTACTTTGGGGAATTAATTGACTACCGTTGGAAGAAACTGAGGAAAAATTCTGTGTATGAACTCAGTAGTTCTTAACCACTGTGAGGCAGTGACCCCTTGAGCACATTCAGTTGAAAGTAAGGACTGAATATGCTGACTCCATAGACGTCTGACTGTATTACCGACACAGTAATGATGATGCTTTTACAACATCCATTCAGTAATCACAGAATCATAGAATAGCCCAGGTTGGAAGGGACCTCAGAAGACCATGTACTCCAAACTTTAATGGAAAAGGGAGCCTACATGAGATTACCTAACACCCTGTCAGCTGTGTCTTGAAAACCTCCAGTGATGGGGACTCTACCACTTCCCTGTGGAGGTTGTTCCAGTGATTATTCTGACTGGGAATTTTTTTTTTTAAATCAAGATGAAATCTCTCCCAGTCCAACTTCCACCTGTTGAGCCTTGTCCTCTCCATGTGGATCCTTGTGAAGAGAGAGCCTCTGTCCTCTTTGTAGTCACCCTTTAAATATTGGAAAAATGTCATGAGGTCCCCCCTAAGCTTCCTCTTGTTCAGGGTGAAAAGACTGAATTCTTTCAGTCCATCCTCATAGAGCAGGTTCTCCAGCCTAGGAACTAGGACCATCTAGGAACCTTCTGCTGTCATCTACAGACTGCTGTTGCAGCAACCTGAAGCAAGTACACCTTCAAGATGAGTGAGTCTTCAAGTCATATTAAAAACTAACCCAAGACATTCAAATCTTGTGTAAATGCTTTGTGAACACTGTGAGTTTGCATCCATGGAAGTAAAAAGAAATTATTTATTGTGGTTAAAGTGTATCCATGGACACTCCGGGTATACAGATACTGTGGTTTGTGCAAGTGCAACAACCATTATTTGTAAAGCCCAATGCTAACAAGGGCTAGCTTGGTTATCTCCTTACCCTCCACCTGAGATGAAGGGTGGTATATCAGAGCATGTGCACCTCTGACAAAAGTGTAATCTTTTGGTAAAAAGTGGGAAGTATTCTAGAATTAAATTGGAGGACAGGAATGGATTTCCTGACTAATCAGAAAGAATCGCATCAAAACACCACCAATGAATTACAGACAAACTGTGCATGAAGTAATAACTAAATGTTCAAAAAGGATAAGCAGCCACTGATCAGGGAAGAATGTGGTTTTAGAGTGACTGATAACTAAAATTTATAAGGTCAATAATGCAATGCTGGTGTTAAAACAGAAATAGCTTGTAGGAACATATTAGTGTATTGGCAAGTTTAAGAATAAAAGCCCGTAACTCTGCACTAACTGCAGTGAATTAAAATACACTGGAAGTAGTTTATTTTATGAATTAAGCAATCTCTTCTTGAAGATCTTCTACCCTCCTTCCTCTCCAGCTCCCACAAGTTTTCCATTAACTTTTATTACAATTTCTAGCTACAGAATCCCAACTGCAAATCAATTCTGCTGCATCCTCCTCTTCAAAAGACTCTTGGCCAGTAGTGGCGGTACTCCTCTGTAGTGGTGCCTCCTCCACTGAGGCACTGCAGGGTACATTTGTGTGAATGACCAAGACACCCAGGAGATCTAGCGTTAATTGCTGAAATCCCTGTATCTCTAAATGAGGGCTGACAAAATGAAGGAATGGAAGGAACTTCATGGCAAGTCTGCCTTTCAACATTTTATGGTCTCAGAAGTAAAAGCTCCAAGACGCACTGGCACCAGAAGCCCTTGGAACAGAGAAAGTGGCATGCCATAAAGAAGTTGAGACAATCATTAACATCTTCAGTGAAGAAGAAGTAGTCTACAGTTATTAAGGATGCAGTAGTTTAATATTAAGCAGACTGGTGTCAATATTGTCCAAGATGATGGATTAGACAACTTTCAATGATCGTAGCAAGAGCTCCTGTGACAACAGAATTATTTCATCTTCAGAGTAAAATCTAAATGAATTGTCAGAGTTAAACCAGGACCTCATATTTGACATCAAGCATGTTGTTACAGTGTATCCTGTTTTCAATGTTTTGGGGAAAGGGGAAAAAATGCTAGACCAAAAATTCCCCAGGAATTTACTGAAATGGCTGCCGTATGCCTGAGCAAGAATATTTTAATGGAGCAATGAAACTCACCAAGGGCCTTTTTCTTTCTGTTGTTATTCAAAACCACACAAAATCATTGAGAAGTAATGAAATACCATTTACTCTATGCCAGCACAAACAACTCCTCCATGTTAGGCAAAGAAAACACCATCTGTCATCTTTCCTCTTCAAGTTATAGAATAAAGAGCAAACTAAAACATTTGGGGGCATAATTTCAAGAGGAACTTTACCATGGTCTATGAGTAACCAATGCCACAGAGCAAACATCTCTGTTGCTGGAGAGGGTGCCTGAGCAGCTCTTGGCTGAGTAGAATTGGTCAACAAGCAAATCCTACTCTCTCTAAATCAGCAATCAATGGTCTACCAAGATCTAATATCCACAAATTGATGTTCACATTGGCCTGGTTTCACCTAAGGTACAAATGTTATGAAACTTAGAACAAGTGGCAAGGTATGTGATGTATTTATCTAGCAGACATAATCTTTAAATAAACCCTGGATATGTGTTCCAAAGATACAAGCATTAGTCCATGCAGAAGTACTGGCATATTTTATGTAGGTTAGACTGAAGAGGACACAGGAGAACTGAAAAAGATTAAGAGAAAAGCAAAAAAACATGTTAAAAATGTGTAGAATTACTTCTGCACAGGAAATAATTACGTGAAGGTGCTTCAGTGAAGATTTCTAAGTGAGGACTCTTCAGTCTGGAAAAAAAGAGACAACTGAATGAGGTATATGAAAGTGGTCAATAATACCCGAATGCACAAATGGTAGAAACAAAACAAGGATAAAAGAAATATTTGAAGCAATGGGTAATAGCAGTACAGAAAAAATAGATTAAAAATCCATGTACCATAAAACCCCACATGTCCCCTTAACATGAATGGATAAGATTTTGTCTACTGGCCTGTGTGAAGTGTGACCTTCAGTATTAACTGGATATATAATGTGGGATAGCAAACTCAGTTAGCTAGGTGTCTAAATCCCTTTCCATTTCTCTGGAAGTAACTTAAACTGCCATCTGTCACATTGCCAGTCACTTTCTGCAGGAATCAAGTGTTTCAAAATTTCTCTACTTGGAGATGGCTTGGGTTGTGTTTAAACAACACAAAAATCCAGAGCTGATTAAAAACTCAACAGCTAAGACTCAAAGAAAAATACCACAGATCAGAAGACTTACTATGAACATAGGAATTAATAAATCCAAGAGCTTCCATTCCATACTCTAGAAAATCATTTAAGAGCTGTGACAAGCCATTGACCTGTGTATGCAATTGCAATACAGCAGAATGAAATGTATCAGTCACAGAGGAGAGTTTCTACGACAGAGATGACTACAGTGGAAGTATTTATAAATGCACTTCATTTTTGTATACTGCATAGGGGCTAGCTGTGCCCCATGATGATAACCAGTCCATAGTCTGAACATGGTAACTGTGCACGTGGATGAAGGTGCCAGTTACACAATTTGAGCAGGTTATTTTTTGGCAAGGCAATGTACAGATTGCTATGGCTGGAATAAATTATACTGGTATACTTATATTACTACATTACTTTTGATCAAAATGTAGATCCACATCAAGAAACACACTCTCAAATTAGGTCAGTATTTCACACAACTTTTACCTATCAGGTATTAACTAGGCTTGCACCAGTTATAGTCTATTGTCTATATGCAGCTGTAAAAACTCAGTGAAAGGTTAAACTGTAGTCAAAGAGACTGAAAGCAAGCCATCAGACTTTTCCACTGTTCAAAAAACTATTTTCGCAGAAATGGATGTTAAGACTTGAGAAAATGGACAGTACAATCCTTTGAGAACATACTTCTATTTCAGAGAGTAATAGAAATGTCATAATGCTTCTAGGCTTTTTCCATGTAATTGAGGAAAACTACTTATAAAAATAATGTGTCATGTAGTTACTTCTGTTCAAGTCCAAATAGGTTAATGTTTATATGTCATACAGCTTACTCCATCTCTTCCATCTCCCATAAGACCAGTGCAGATGGTTTCTTTCAAGGCATTAGCTTTGAAATTATTCGGCTCTGTTCATTAAAAAACAAAACATGCTCACCTCCTCAATCAACCCTGTATGATTTACTTGCATTTTCCTCTTCTCACAATACCTCACCACAGGTATAAATAGCTATCTGCTAGCAACCTAATAAAAACACCACAGAAACAAAAGAAAAAATATACTAATAAGCTGGAAAAAGAGAAATATTGCACCTATTTTTAAAAGAGGTCAAAAGGAGGACCTTCGGAACTACTGACCTGTCAGCGTCACATCTGTGCCTGGGAAGATCATGGAACAGATCCTCCTAGAAGTTTGCAGATGACACCAAGCTGAGTGGTGCAGTTGACATGCCTGAGGGATGGGAAGCCATCCAGAGGGACCCAGACAAGCGCGAGGCATGGGCCTGGGTGAACCTCATGAGGTTCAGAAAGGCCAAGTGCAGGATCTGGCACCTGGGTCGGGACAACCCCTGCTATCAATACAGGCTGCAGGATGAAGGGATTGAGAGCAGCCCTGCCAAGAAGGACTTGGGGGGAACTGGTGGATGAAAAGCTCGACATGAGTCAGCAATGTGTACTCGCAACTCAGAAGGCCAACGGTATCCTGGGCTGCATCCAAAGCAGCGTGGCCAGCAGGTCGAGGGAGGGGATTCTGCCCCTCTGCTCTATTGAGACCCCACCTCGAGTCCTGTGTCCAGCTCTGGAGCCCTCAGCACAGGAAAGACATGGACCTGTTGGAGCAGGTCCAGAGGAGGGCCACCAAAATGATCCGATGGATGGAACACCTCTCCTGTGAGGACAGGCTGAGAGAGTTGGGGTTGTTCAGCCTGGAGAAGAGAAGGCTCCTGGGAGGCCTTATTGCAGCCTTCCGGTACTTAAAGGGGGCTTCTAAGAAAGATGGGGACAGACTTTTTAGCAGGGCCCTTTGCAATAGGACAAGGGTAATGGTTTTAAACTAGAAGAACGTAGATTTAGACTACGTACAAGGAAGAAATTTTTGACAATGAGGGTGGTGAAGCACTGGAAGAGGTTGCCTAGAGAGGTGGCAGATGCCCCATTCCTGGAAACATTCAAGGTCAGGTTGGACAGGGCTCTGAGTAACCTGATCTAGTTGAAGATGTCCCTGCTCATTGTCAGGGGAGTTGGACTACATGACATTTAAAGGTCCCTTCCAACCGAAAGATTCTATAATTCTATGATAAGCTCCATAAACACTTACAAAATGCAGCTTTCATTGGAACAGCTCTTCTGGTGATGCATTTAGGATTTATTTTCATGTTGCATTTTGCAATTGGTTTCTTTCTTCAACCATTTAACTGCTTAATGCTAGCAGTGGCCATGCCACTTTCAGCCTATTTGATACATCTGTGAGCATGAGCTATAAGCGTATTCATAAGCAAAACTTTTAATTAAATGTGATTTGGAAGTTTGATCGATTTTAGAGGGAGATATGGGATGTAGTTACCTATGAAATCAGGAGACTAGTATTAAATGGTATTTCTGGCTGTTCCTATGAGATTTAATTTATTGACCACTGACAGTGTCCAGCAGCTGGACCAGCTTGGGAAGAGAGTGGATGGGGTTGCTTGGACACTGTCTCAGGGTTTCTTAGCAATGTATTTTCAGAGTCACTTCAGGGTGAAGCGTCTCTGTGCATGAACAAATCCTACGTCTCCATTTCATGTTACAACTGCAGGCATTTTTCCCATCTCTGAGACAGTACAGTGTAGATTTTGCAGTGCACAGAAGCCACGTATGTGCTAATCACAGCAATTAACAAAGTGGAGCAGGCTTTGTCAGGGGAAAACCATGCCAGGTTTGACTGGCAAGGCTGCTGCAGCTGCAAGACCCCCAGGTCCAGCCTGCAGCAAAGATGAGCAAACATTCCCAGCAGGCACATGCATGCAGAGCACACAAATGCACCACATGTACACAGGTATACACAGCCAGCCACATAGGTGGGCACAGACACAGAGTAATTACATAAACATGGCACAAACAGCCTCATCCTGCTTTGGTTTCTTCCCTAAACAGCCCATAAGAAGTCCTCTGCAATCCTGAAATGCTCTTGCCCTAATGCATCCCATGTCTCTAGGCAGAAACCCTCCCCAACTGGAGCGGGGGTTCCAGGTTCTCCAGCCTTGACTTTTTGTGATGGGTCTCACGCCTGGGCCATGGGGCTACGGGTCTCCTGGCAGAGCCCTGGAAAGAGCCCAGACTGGATGCCCCCTCCTCTGAGCCCTTAGTTTGGGTTCCCGCCTGCCTTTGGGCCCCTGCGCTTCTCTGGGCACACTGAGACGGGCCTCTGACGGACTGATGGCTCCCGTGGTGGGCCTGGGAGCAGCCAGGGCAGGGTAGTACTGGGATCTTCCATCTGCCACTGCCTCGCTGTGGGTGTAAGCAAGGGTGCATTTAGCCTCACAGGCATGGCCATGGGACCCATGGGTCCCTTCAAGTCTGGATTACCTGGTTTTCAACATACGAACTGAGGTTATGTGAGCAAAACTGTCCTGTATATCTGGAGAAGCTGGCAATATGAAACTATGTCCAAGCTACCATGAGAGCTACCTGCCCTGTTCTCCTCTCTGATATGTCTAGTTTTTTCAGACAATGCAGCAGGAACAGAAGTTCTGTCAGGTAGCCAAACTATGGGGAGAAGGGAAGAGGAGAAAGGGAGGGAGAAGGAAATGGAAGCTATTCTAATCTAGGAGATGCACAGTGAAGATGTGCGGAAGTCAAAAAAGAAAAAGAAGAAAGTACAAAGTTATTAGTACCGTACTTCGATAAAATCAGGAAAAAAGGATGTAAAATCTGTGTCCATTAGTAAGAGTTTCCAGAATTCAAAAGCGTATCTCTAGAAAACAGAATGTGAATTCAGTCACACTTCAGCACAGGCAATTAGCATGCGTTTGATTAATTTTTACTTACATGTTTACAAAAGTTAAAATTCTCCAGGTACAGGCAGCATATACATCATAAAGGTTTTATAAGACTTAGTGCCAAGTTATACATTTTAACAAGAAATACTTTTGGTGTTGATTCCTAGGAAAGATGTTTTGTCTGCTTGTTTTAGATCACTGAACTTTGCTGCTATTCACATGAACTAAAAACATAAGAATTATGACTATACCATCTACTTAGCAATCACTTCACAGCTATAACCATACACTATTTAAAACACAGTTATTACTTTAAACCATTTAACACCATCCAAAAGCTGTGCCAGGTACTATCGAGCACATAAAATCACAGAATCACAGAATCATTGAGGTTGGAAAGGACCTTCAAGATCATCAAGTCCCACCATTAACCCAACACCACCATGCCTCCTAAACCATGTCCCAAAGCACCACATCCACTCATTTTTTGAACACTTCCAGAGATGGTGACTCCACCACCTCCCTGGGCAGCCTGTTCCAATGCTTGACCACCCTCTCAGTGAAGAAATTTTTCCTAATATCTAGTCTAAACCTTCCCTGGCTCAACTTGAGGCCATTTCCTCTCGTCCTATAACTAGTTATTTGGGAGAAGAGACCAACACCCACGTCACCACAACCCCCTTTCAGGTAGTTGTAGAGAGTGATAAGGTCTCCCCTCAGCCTCCTCTTCTCCAGACTAAATAACCCCAGTTCCCTCAGCCACTCCCCATAAGTCTTGTGCTCCAAACCCCTCACCAGCTTTGTTGCCCTTCTTTGGACATGCTCCATCACCTCAACATCCTTCTTGTAGTGAGGGGCCCAAAACTAACACAGTATTCAAGGTGCAGCCTCACCAGTGTCAAGTACAGCAGCACGATCACTTGCCCACTCCTGTTGGCCACAATATTTCTGATACAGGCCAGGATGCTGTTGGCCGCCTTGGCCACCTGGGCACACTGCTGGCTCACATTCAGCCAGCTGTCACCCAGCACCCCCAGGTCCTTTTCCGCCGGGCAGCTCTCCAGCCACTCCTCCCCAAGCCTGTAGCGTTGCATGGGGTTGTTGTGACCCAAGTGCAGGACCTGGCACTTGGCCTTGTTAAACCTCATACAGTTGACCCCCGCCCATTGATCCAGCCTGTCCAGATCTCTCTGCAGAGCCCTCCTACCAATATGCCCAATATTATCCCAAATATGAAAGACAGAATACCTGAGGAAAGAAAATGTACATGAGTATAGAGTACATCAACACTTTCAAGATGTATGTACAGAAAATTGTGTAGACAAGTTTTAAAATTCTCCAATATATAAAGATGAAGCTAGTAAAGTATATGTTATTGGGTCACTGGGCCAAAGCCAAGCTTTACTATTAAAGCAGAATATGTCTATCCACGTCACATCTATCGTACACTTAGAGTCGATGGATCCACCTACTCCTTCCTGCTATAAGCAGAATTAAATGAGAAGCAAACTAATGCAAACTGCTTCTCCCTCCAACATTTTTCTGTTACAGAAATATAGCATAGGAATTACCTATGGAAAACCCACATTAACACACAGTTCATTTCCCCTGACCTCTTCAGGAAAGAAGAGACCACTCTGGCCTTCTAACGCACCTTGCATTTTTAAACGTTGCACAGTGAAGAATATTGCTCTCTTGACACAGTTTCAGCCTCTTATTTCCAGAGCACTGCATAAAAGCATATATCACAGCATTCTTCAAACATATTAAAACACCTTGAACTCTGAGTAGAACCTTATTCAAGTTCTTCCTTGCTGTACACACAGGCAGTTGATGTGACTGAAGTCACTTAAGTTTTTGTCACCATTGGACGCTACACAGAACCTCTCTGACCTCTATCATGCAGCCTTTGTTACTGCTTGACAGGATTACATCCTTTTATCAGCAGACCTATACTCCCCAAATCGTCGAATAACCTCCTACTTCCAGTTGCCTACATTCATGGTTTCCTTGAACACTAATCTTGCTTTGCCTCTATGGGAACCTGGTAGTTTGCATAGACTTTCCTCATAAATTCTTTCCTGTAACTTAACAGGGTGCCCTAGCCACTGGATGAGCTTTTCGTTTGTTTTTTCCTTCCCCCTTGAAGTGATCTGTCAGGATTCCATCCTAGGACAAAGGTGGTCTTCCTCCTGGAAATGAATTATTTCCTAAAAATTCTCTACTGGTTGTCTTTGTCTCATCTGAGGCTGCCTCAAGGAGTGTCCCCATATTTAAAAAAAACAATAATTGTCTACAATTGTCAGTCTATGTTCTGAATTTCCTTGCCCATGCTGTTATTTTCTTCACATATCAAACCCTGAAGTATGTTTTAACAACAATCATCTGAAAAGACAAGACAGGCCTCCATGGTACGTAAGAAGAACGGTTTATTTAGACTATACCACAAGCTTGCACCAAAGCTAAGAAAACAACAGGCCATAGGGCTGAAGAAGGCTTTTAAGATAATCAGGTTCAGTCTTCTGCCATTGTCACAGCTAAAAAATAGTTTAGGTTTCTCGCCTATGCCTGGAAGCCTGAACCAGAACGACGTTGTTCTTTTAGTTTACTTACCTAATACATATATATGTAATTTATAACCAAGATAAAGATAAAATCCATGATGCTAAGTCTGTTTTGGACTGGCTGAGAAAATGGAGGCATTTATTATGTCCATATCATTAGCTGATTAAAACAGAATGTGTGTTAAAACAATTACATCATGTTCAATTCATTAGTCAAAAAGGTTTACTTATTTTCAACTGCTAATGCCATTTTGTCACAGGAAATAGCACAGACATCCAAGATAAATGTGTCTTACTTAACTGAAAAGTTGCCAAACATGCTTTAAGATCTCAGATCTCCAAGTTCTTACCCTGTAAGTACTCTAAGTAGTTTCCATTGTATGATGAAGATAAGGTGGCTACTTTTCTAAGAAAAAAAGTAACATTTAAGGTGTGGGCTTGCTTAAAGAAAAAAAAAAAGGCAGACTGAGAGCTAGACAAAGGACTGTGTGCCATACTGTTCTGTCATCACAGAGACAAATCATGACTTAAAAACTCCAGGGAAAAAGAATCCAGCTACAAAACCACTTCTGGGAAGCAAATGTAAGACATTTAAGTATTTCAGAGCATATACTGTACAGAAAGAAATTACTAAATCCAAGCATTTCAGTCTAGCCTGGAAGTGGTAAGGGTCAAAAGAACTCATGTTATACTTGAGAGTGACCATGACTGTGGTACAAGCAAATAATCTTGATGACAATGGCAGCCCTGTACATAAACACAGTTAAAATGGTAAAAGTGTCTGCAGATTTTGCATATTCAAATTGATTTGTAAAAAATAATACAAACATTGTAGAATCAAATGTAGCAGGAACATGGTTTCTAGTTCTGCTAATGTCAGGATCATACCAAAGCAGAGTAAAGTGCGGCCACAGGGGTTTTCAGGACGTATTTATGGGAAAATAGCACAAAAGCCTACAGTGCTGCCAAGGGGCATGGTAAATTAAATAATTAAAAGAGAAACCCTCAGAGAACATGGATCTGATATTTACTCATTACCGAAAGTGAATCTAATATTTACTCATTATTGTTTCTCTTTTTTGCCTGACCCATGGTTCCCTTAAACCTACAGCAGCTGAAGTCATGGACAGCTTGAGTGGGCAGAGAGTGAGCATGACACACTGCTGTTGATATAAGTCCACTGAGGGGATTGCTAGAAGTGAATGAAACTTCAGCTCTGGCACCATGTGGTTGCAGCAATCGGCTCCCATAACCTGTTCTCTGTCTTTAGGTGGTGGGAGAAAAAAGGGAACACAGTACAGACTAAGATTTTAAGAGTGTAATTGTAGAAATGACAACACACTGTGTTCCCACAATAATCCCAAAGTTGGAAATCTATGGATGGCTGGCAGGAAGGTTTCAGTGCAGCACATTTCTAGAAAAAAAGAAAAAAAATCAGCCTTCTAAACAAAGGATTCTAATTATTTCTGTAACTTCTCCCAGGCAAAGTCTAACATCATGGCACCCTAATATGTAGTACAGAGTCTTTGCTTTGGTCCAACACCTGCCTTTCAAAGAACTGACAGGTCCTGGTGGATTTTATGATTTAACACAAAGAAGTTACTTTTGTTATTAACAGGCTTCTTTTTACACCAAACTAGGAATTCCTCAACATGACCGAGATAGAGTTAGAACAGGCAGATATCCAGCAGTAAGGCCTGCTGATATTACTCCCACACATCACTACAAGCATAGCCTAGTCACAGAAAAGATGAAGAAGTGACTGCTTTAAATTAAGAGGTTGCTTTAGAGTAGCTGCCTGAGTCTGGGAGGAATCAAAACTGCTTCAGGTACAGCTGTCAATTTACCATGAAAAAACATTTCAATAGCAGAAAAAATGGGATCAGTAGTTCTCACAAATAAGTGCATTGTATGTAAAAAACATGAGTTACCAATATGGTGAAGATTTTTTTTTCAGTTAAACTTTTCTGCTTTTATTACCAGGGCAACTAAGTACACACAGACTGACCATGATTATTTAACTAGGCTGCAAAGCCATGAACTACGACTAATTTCCTGTGTGTGACAAAATTCTTCTGCATGCTGCCTCATGATCCTTGATCTGTGTTTTTGGTCCTTGGCCAAAAGACAGCTATTGCACCAGCAGAATGGTACACTTCTTGACCAGCTTGGTAAAGAAGTCTCTTTGCCATTGGCACATCACAAAGGCTGCCTGTCCTAGAAGCAAAAAGTGTCCTTGTTAAAAGGCAGATAGCTAGGAAGGCAGCAGCAAATGAGGAGAATAGGGATGGAAAGAAGGATGAAGAAGTAAGTTCCAAAATGGGTAAAACTAAAGAAAGCCCTTGAGTGTGCCATTGAAGCCTGGTCAAAACATGTACAACAACTGTTTTGGAGCTGAGAAACACTACTTATAAAGCCTTTTTTGGTGAGGGGCTTCCTGATTCACTCAGATGATTGAGTTGTCTGGAGGGGGCAGAGGGACTATTTTTATCAGATGCAGAAAGCTTTCTGGAACTTTAGAACAGGTACAGATAAAGTGAGGGGTTAAAACCGCATATGTCATTGGATATGGGTATTTTACTCAGCTTGCTACACTTGAGAGAACACTTAAAATCCACTAAACATCATTAACTACTATGGTAGGCAAAGTCTTCCTTGGGTTACAGTCAGTACTATGGGGCATTTAAGAGGATTTGTGGGCCAAGACTACCCAGGCAATTGAGAACTGGTCGTAAGATTCCATGTACATGGCTGTTACTGATACTTACTGCTCATGCGCTGCTACTAGACACTGTTGCTACTTACACCATGCTAAGGGTGCAATTGTGACCATTGCTTTTGAAAAAGGAAATGGGATGTTTTAAAACCCAGTCTATTAAGATTACACTGAAGGGACTAGTCAGGAGAGGAACAGAATTCGTTCATTTGAAATCTTCCCGTGGAAAAGTTTATAGCAGTTTCTTAGTATCGGATGACACTGGCAGATAAAGCACAAAGGTGATTTTAAGACACTTCTACCTTTTATTCTTCAAATCAAGAAGAACCAAGTCAGCTTTTGAATCTACTAACTGGTTTTTCAGTAAGCTTTGAGAATAACGTGAAGGTAGATTTTTTGCAAGGGCAGAGTTAGACGGTATACTAATAAAATATACAAACCAAGGATTAATCTTCATTCAGGAAACTCATGGTTCTTCTTCCAGATACAAAGAGACTTCATTCTGCATTTCATTTTCCTACACACCATATTCTGGTGGTATCCAGAATGGAAACAGTCAGGGCTAACTTTTTTACTTTCTGTCTATAGCAAAAGAATAGCCAATACTTGTCCTGACCCACAAACAGCAGATACGAGGAAGATACGGTATTATGGTTTAGTGCAAATCACAGTTAGATCACGCTAATTAAAGGACTACCTAACAGATTTAAAAACTTTATAAGGCTTTAGCAACACTTTAATAAGGAAAATTAGCTACCTTCTCTATCGTATTTGGTTTTAGACGGTACTTTCAAGTGCAGCTGCTCCATCAAAAAGTATTTATTTTGCTTTCCTGCCATCTTGTGGCTTAACCACAAAATTCACTTTAAAAAAAGGTATAACTGCTGGTTTCTGAAGAGATTGCTTTTTGAATACTCTTTGGCCTAAGCTGTCCTCCAGATCACCACTCCTCCTCCCTAAACAACATTGCAGTTTGCAACAGCATGGATTTTTCAGTCCAACGAGTTTCTCCAACAACTTGATCCCACAGAAGGAAATTGTGTCGACTAGCCCAGATCTCACCACAAAGGCTATGGGGCATTGTGTCTCCCAGCGACTGTTCCCTTGACCTAGGTCTGGCTAAGACAGTGACTGTCTTACTGCATTCACATTTCTTATTTAAATATAGCAGTTTGAAAGTGATTATGTGAGAAGTGAGCTGAATTCTAGTCTGGCTCACTCATTAGCAGAGGCGAATGCTACCAGTGCTATACTAGTAAAACACACAAGATTTTTAGCTATGATTCTCACCATCTGGAAAGTTGCACTTGGGAATATGTATGACTGCTAAGAATCCAGTTGTAGCCTTTTGGGTTTATTTCACATTTACAGGGAATGGTTAAGACAGCTGATTTAATACAGCTGATTTAATACAGCTGATATAAGGCAAACAAATATGAAATCCTAATGCCATTTCCACAGTTATATGTGGGCCAACTGGAAGACTCACTTTCCATCACCCTCTGATGGAAAAGCAGCATGTTGTACACTTATCCAAATACAGCCAAAGAAGTTAAATAACTGGCTGAAGATGAGACATGAAGAATATTAGAGGTTTTCTACAAAGTTTTTTTTGTTTTGGCTTATTTTTTAACAAAATCGCAAGAATCACTAGCTAGACAACTATCTAGAATGGCTCCACTGTCTGAACTGGCTAATAGCAAAACAAAGTTCTTCGTTTTCTTCATACCTGTGACATACTTCCATGAAAACAAAAGTATTTTGCCCTTGCTGGATTAGAAAGAGCCTTCTACTACAGATGTATAGTCAGTTATATTTAGCGGCTCATGTGACAGTGAGTAAATTAATATTTGTTAATATTTTTAGCAAGAAATAATCTCCTAAGAGTCAGGATTTCACTGGCTGATGGTCCCAGGGAGTCAGACTTCTCCAGTAGTTTTCCTGCCAGTTGAAATGCTATGCTAATCTGACTGGAAACACCAGGAGTGGTTAAGGGCAAAACACTTGTGCTTATCTATCATTTAGTGAGAAATTTTCTGGGACATATAATTTCAGATGAGTTGGTAGACAGTTTCAAGAAAAAAATGTTTTTAGTTACATATCAGGCCTGCTGTGCAACTTGCAAAATGCCCTGTCCAAGACATTTCAAGACCATGGTTTTCCAAAGCAGCTTCTTCTGGAAGTTCAGCTTCTAACTGTTCTGCTTATAGCTGAGTTACAAACCAGAATACTTGTATTTTATTTCCCTGACAGAGAACATGAATTGGTTGGTTAGAGAGGCAAAAAAATTTCTTAGGAGTCAACTGCAGGTGAAAAGTAGCTGCAGGATTTCTCACAAGATCCTCATAAAGAAGCTGAAGTACCAGCTAAATGAGCAGACACTGAGGTGGACTGAAAAATGGGTGAACAGATGGGCCCAGAGAGTGGTGATCAGTGGCACAAAGTCTGCTTGAAGCAGTGTGCCCCAACGGTCAATACTGGGACTGATTCTGTTTAAAATTTTCATTAACAATCTGGATGATGGGGCAGAGTGCAGCCTTAGCAAGTTTGCAGATGACACCAAACTGGGAGGAGGGACTGATACACCAGAGGGTCATGCTGCCATCCAGAGGGACCTAGACAGGCTGGAGAAACGGGCTGACAGCAACCTCACGAAGATCAGCAAGGGGAAGTGCGAAGTCCTGCATTTGGGGGGAAAAACCCCAGGCAACAGTACATGCTGGGGCCCACCCAACTGGAAATCAGCTTGGCAAGAAAGGCCCTGGATGTCCTGGTGGATGCAAGGTTGAACATGAGCAGGGAACAATCCCACTACTCAGCACTGGTGAGGCAACACCTGGAGTGCTGGGACCAGTTCTGGGCTCCCCAGTACAAGACAGACAGGGACATACTGGAGTCCAGCAAAAGGCCACTGAGATGATGAAGAGACTGAAGCACCTCTCTCAGGAAGAAAGGCTGAGACAGCTGGGACTGTCCAGCCTGGAGAAAAGGCGGCTCAAAGGGCTCTTATATAAATAGCTGATGGGAAGGTGCAAAGAGGATGGAGCCGGTCTCTTTTCAGTGGTGCCCAGTGCCAGGACCAGAGGCAGTGGGCACATGCTGAAACACAGGAGGTTCCCTCTGAACATCAGGAGACACTTTTTCACTGTGAGGGCAACCGAGCCCTGCATAGGTTGCCCAGGGAGGTTGTGGAGTCTCCATCCTTGGGGATATGCAAAAGCTGTCTGGATGTGGTCCTGGGCACTTGGCTCAAGGTGGTCCTGCTTGAGCAGAGGCATTTGACCAAATGACCTCCAGAGGTCCCTGCCAGCCTCAACCATTCAGTCATTCTGTGATTCTATGTGTCTGCAGTGAAGAATAGTTTTAAAGGGCTATAAATCCCATGAGTTTTGTGCAACACTGAAGACCTGGGTCTAGAAAGTCTGAATCTTACCATGAAGCTTGGTGCCTGTGCAAAGGCCCCAAACCTGCAGAACTCTGACATGTAGAGTGTTTTCTACTTTTCACAGTTAAAAGAAGCATCTCTGAAAAAAAAAAAAAGACGTTTTGAACTGTAGTCACAGTTGTAAGTACCTCCCCTGCTTGAAACTAATGAGATCTTTTGCATTAGTGGGCAGGTTCAAGTAGGTTCAACTCTAATGTCCTCGTAATTGCAGCTAATTTTTGTAGTTGCATAACTACTAAAAAAGTCTCAGGGTCAGAATAAATGTGTTGGACTACTTTGGTAATCACCCTGCACTGATACACTGTAGCCTATTCAAGAGAAAATAAATAGTTTAAAAAATCCAGCAAGAAAATGCTGCCTTTTCCTCAAAAGTGTTAAGCAATACTGTTATTCAGTTACATGTTCCTTCTCAAAAAGTTGTATAACAGCTCTTGCCAACCCATCAGTCAAAGGGAATGCAGATGCCCAAAAGAAAAAAGGATGCCAGGCCCCATTATCTCCAGACTTCTGCATGGGAATTCTCTGGCGCCTCTAATTGCACAAGCCTTAGTCAATGCTTGTACAAAGTAGAAAGCTCCTAATGAAGCAGAAAATTAAGGGAAAAATCCCAGCTTTTCAACTTGTCTGTAGCTATTGATTAGCTGGTAAAAAGCAGTTAGAAAACAGGAAGCTTGGTAATACTTATCTTGGACTGGCCTTTCCATTGCCAAAATTCAGAATTGATTCTGGAGAGCTGTATTAATTTAATTCTAAAGGAACATACTGTATCTCCATATGATCAAGCCAGCTCAACAAGCAAGGAGCAGCCTTTGGAGGACAAAATGGAGTGTATAGTGCCTATTAGACAGAACAGGCTTTCTCAACAACTTTCTCAGAGGTTTTTTTTTTTTAGTTTGAGACTTTTTTAAGTTTGAGACTATCAAATACATTATTAAAAACAGCCTGTTAGCTTTAGAATCATAGAATACCAGATTGGAAGGGACATCAAGGATCATCTTGCTATCTGGAAAGGGCACTAGAGACATTTAAATTTAAGAGAAATAAATTGTTCAGAATAACTTTAACAAGAAAACCATGTGCCATTTGTTCTTCCTCCAACAGCTGGAGTTCAAGTTTGATCCAGTAAAATACTTCAGTACTCTTTTGGATTGGAACTAGCCTGTTGAGTGTCATCTAGGAGCAGGCACGTTATATGTTAATGCTTCTATACCCTTTGCTACAACAGCAGAGCTTGGTCCAGTACGTTTGGTAAACTGCACACATTTTGTTATCTCTAACACACTTGCAAGTTGTTAGGGTCAGACATGTACTGTTCCTTATATTTGAAAACCACCCAAAGTATCCTCATTACTATTTGTTATGCATTTTACAGAGCAACAACTTCAGCAATCAAACCTGTCTTTAGGCATGGGTTAACTAAGATTAAATGTCAGTAGTTAGTCCCATGCTTCTCGATACAGTATTATTTCTAGGCTGAAATACCAGGCATTCTAAGACACCATTCATCCTCAGGCAGGTGAATGCAGTTTTCAGAATAAATTTGATTTTATCAAGTACGTTTAAGTTGGGTGACAGAGGTATTTTGGGCTTTTGACAGTGGTGATGGATCCCACCCATCATGATAATCAAAATTCCCCTGTGCAAGATGTTATATGACAAGAGGAACAGATGTTCTTCTGCAGCAATACTGCATACCTCAGGGGCAACACGGCTCTGGTGTAATTTGGGAGTGGTTCAGGAGTTACTGCTGCAGCGATGTGCCACAGAGGTCAGGAAAAAAGAGCAGCAAAGGCTCAGCTATGGCATGGTTAGGAATGTTTAACATTTGCCTCCTCGTAGCACTTTCCTCACAGAGGCACAAGTTCGAGCTGGTAGCACTGTAAGTACTGCTGTAGCTAGCGAAGGAACATAACCCAGGAAATGTATAGAGCATCACTTGCACATCAGTTATCTCAGGTGCTTCACTGACACTTCGCACTGCACAGCTGGCAAGCCTAGAAGATGTGGAAGTACCCATCTCACTGTGGTGAAGAACTAGTTTATAAGCCCTGAAAGCACCCAGTTGGCCCAAATCATAAAATTAATATTGAATATCAGAATATAGACTAGCCAGGGGCTTTACAGAGACTTACAGACTTCCTAGGCTTAAGAAACTTGCTGTATAAGCTTCCAGGGCAGCTTTCAAGAAACCAGGCAGCCTTCCATTGAAATCCGTCCAGCCCATGGAAACATGACACATTTCTACAAATGTGGTTTCATTAAAAAATCATTATTTTCCAATAAAAACTTGTTATTCCCTCCTTTAAGAAAAAGAAGTTTCCCTCTAAAAAAATGAGTAAGCTTACACTGGTGGTTTAAATTAGGTAACAGCCCATGGGGAAGGAAAGTCATACTCAAAGGCAAGAAAACACTGGACTTCAAGAAGTGCAACAGGGCAGGGAATGGAGAAAGCAGCCAGGGACTGGTCAGATGTACACATTTTCACTCACAGGAAGATAACAGACAGGAGTCTGAAGGAAGACAGGATCTCAAAACTGCTCTTTGGATTCTGTATTGTAAAATTTCAAGGATTGCGTGTAAGACACCTTCACTTTTTGTTTAGTATGCCCTTAAAAGCACAATCTCTATTTAGAGACCCATTTTCATTTAAGGAAAAATGACCAAGAGCTGTAAACTGCAAGGGGAGGTAGGGACAGTTCAAAAAGCCTGGTGTAAAGCCATGTATTGAGAACACAACCATGTTCAAAGCATTCATTCTGGGAGTCAGCATTGACAAAAATGAACAACGTACTACCACACAAAAATCTATTGTCCCAACACTCTTTCTAACTGCCTACTTTTTGCCCCATTTCCTTTTCTGCCATTCCAAGAGTTTGGCCTTTTTGCATGGATGTTGCCCAATGTGATACTGACAGACTGAGTTGGGTGAAGTCCAGTGAACATTGCAATTCTGCAGGAAATGTGCAGTTACACATACTTTGAAGTTTGTTTCAGCTGTGGGCTGACCACATGTGCTGCCTTACTCCTAATAAGAACCCGGTCTGCTTGCTGCTTTACAGAGTGAAGCAAAACTTCAATACTTCCTCAAAAGCCAGCTCAATCACCTTGCAAGCACTTCTGAGTGTAAGCGAGAGTATCGGGCTTTCTCACTGCAATATGTCACTTGCTGTGCTCTGCACTGTCTTAAGCCTTCCATGGCTAAAAGAAACATTTTGTTTTCAGTGTCAGCTGCTGTGACAACCCGGGAGCACCGACCCAGGGAAGATGCTCTTCACTGTCCCTGCTCACCACACCTCCAGTAGCAGGACAGGCCTCAGCTGCACAGTGAATCCACAGGACATTTCAACTGGAGAGCTGCAACCCTGTGTAAACCTTATGAAGTCACAATAAAAAGGCTTTTACAAAGCGACAGTAACAGGCCACACGTGAGAAGGCAAGCCCCGGGACAGGCTTTGCCTGGTGACTGAGGCTCGGCCTGCTTCCAAGCAGACACAGGGATGCTGTGCTCACGTGCTGTCGCTGCAGACGACCGGGGCCAAAGGCCCGTCCCGCTGTCCCGGCCGCAGGACTCGCGTCCTCGGGGAGGGGCGGGGACACGCTGCTGCCGCCGCGCCTCGCCAGGCCCGCCTCGAGCTGCCGTCGACCTCGCGCAGACTGCCCTGTGGCACTTATCCCCGCCCCCTCCCATCACTCCACTCCCTCCACCCAATCAGGGCGCCGCGCTCCCTCGCAGCAGCGAACGGGAGGGCGCCCTCCTTCCTCCGGCTCGTGACGACACGCCGGTGACTTGTCGAGAGGTCGCGTGATACACGAGAAGGCGGCCAGCCCCGCCTCCCCTGCCCTCAGCGGGTCGCGCCGCCATTGGCTGCCTTGGGAAGCCGGCTGCGCTCTCATTGGCTGCCAGCATCGGCCGTTTGGCTGCCGGGCCGGCCGGCAGTGCCGCCAGCGGGGGAGGCGGAGGAGGCGGAGGGCCGCTGCCTCAGGTGAGCGCTGGGCGCCGGGGCGTGCAGCGGCAGCGGGGGCTCGCACCCTTCAAGCGCTTCTAACGGCCGCGGAGCTCCAGGCGTGGCCTGGCGCCGTGGGGGCGGCCGTTGGCTCGTGGCCTGCGCCCCGCCGCGCCGTGAAGTTCTGTTACCCGCCCCCGCCACCCGAACCAAGCGGTGTGTGTGTGTGACGGGGGGGGTTGGGGGGTGGAGTGTCTGTGTCCGTGTCTGTGTCTGTGTCTGTGCGTGCGGGGAGCGGGGGCTGGTGGTGGTGGTAGTTTCTGCTTTCCCTGTTCAAAGTGCGTGGGTCTCAGTGGGTCGTGCTGTTGTTGACGTCCCTAATGCGGTGTCTTGTTTTGATGTGCGGGTCTGTGTGTATCTTCGCGCAGGAGGAAGGCAAATGGATCTCCTGCCAAATTCAGCACCCTTGGCAACGAAGCTGCGAAACACCCTGGTTCAGTACCACAGCATCGGAGACAGCGAATGGCGGGTTGCGAAGAAAACTGTGAGTGGTCTGGGTGGCGTCATGTGTGCGGCCCGGTTTGTTCTCTCAAGGAAGCTGTAGGTCACCTGTGGGCGGGAAAAAGCGTATTATGCCGTATACGTGTAACAGTTGGGAAATTCTTGCAGGACTTTCATATGAGAGGCCCTGTGAAACCGCTCTTCTAGGATAGTCTGTCTTTAGATCACAGAACGTGTTTTTTCCTGTGTGCAGACATACTGTGTCACCTCTTCTACCCATTTTCAGGGGAGTATCTCACAGAAGAATCCTACCTGTATAGGACTACCGGCTTTTCTTAAAGCAAAATGTGAGATATTCTTAGCACTAGCAGTGTTGCAAGATGCTCAGTTGTACTTTCAACAAACCAACCACAGCCTGCATGTAGGCTCTGCCGGCCTCTGGAATCTCTTTTGTCTGGAACATGTGAACCCGTCAGCTTCCAAATGTCTTCCTCTTAAATAAAAGCGAGATAATTTTCAATTCTTTCTCTCATATTGCCTCACGTTTCCATTGCCTTCAGAGACACCACATTATCATGTTTTCTTCCATGAAAGAGAATGCAGTTCTGGCTTTCTCCAAGCAGTTTGCCATACCCATCTTTTGAGCTGCTTGGCTTTTCTGAGTTCTGCTTCATCAAGCTAAATAGACTTTTCTGGTACATCAATTCTAGGGTAGGTGAATACTTTTTAGTCTTGTCCTGCACAGGAGGTAGAATTGTATTTTGGTATCTTGGTGTAGCAACATGGTAAGACTAGTGTGGTAAATTTCTATCTTTGCCCTTTTGTAACGATGGTTTGGGTGGGTCTTGTGGGTTTTTTTTCCCCCTTTGTGAGCAGACATTGATAAGAGAGGGTCAAGTATTCCAAATGTAACTTGATTATTTGCAAAAGTAACAAATTCACTGTCACCTCTGCTCTGCTAAATGCTATGTCTTATAACTATTCCATTGTTTTCTTTTAGGAAGTTACCTGAATCTCACTGTTTCAGATCACGTTACTCCCCAGATTTTACTCATGTAAAATTTCCAGTTGGACTTCATTCCTTTTTCCCTTTCTTCCCTTCCTTGCTTCTTCCCTTCCTTCCCTTTCTTCCTTTGTGTTTCTGTACTGTGCCATGTAAAAGTAATTTAGCGCTTTTGCTACCTGTCAGGAAGATGTGTTTTGCCCCTAAATATCTTAAACAGTTCTGGATGCAGTACCTACACTGCTGCTCTTTAGGAGATTTAGTCTTTTATGCTTATGTAATCATGATTCCAAATAAAAAGCTGCCATATGGTACTCTCTTTAACACCGAAATTCAGAGATTTTGTACAGAGATTCCATTTAAATCAGAATATACTGTTTTCCTTATTTTCTCTGGCTATCTTTAAGTTTTATTATCTATCACCATTAACATTATATACTGCTTGCAAGAGACTTCTAGTCAGACATCTAGGAGAGAAGGGTAACTTAAGCTTTTTTGTCTGCTGCAGTCGGCACTTCCTGCATGCATCTACTTGGTGATGTGTTACAGGAGTGCATGCAGAAGTTGTGTGGTCTTTTCTATCTGAATAGTGTCCAGGTAATGGCTTTCCAGTTGCCTTTTACTTGAAAGGCTTTACCTAGTAATGTGGCTTTATTATTCCATATGTTTTCATAGTAAACTGGCTTGGTCTGCTGCCAAGCCCTATTTCTGTGCAGACTTCTAGCATTTGGCACTGAGAAGTGCAATTGACTGATTTATTTTTTTTTAAAGAATGGAAACATCCTTTTCCAGGATGGAAACATTCCTGAAACATCTGCTTATTTCCTTAGGAAAAGTGTACAAAAGTGCCCAGGTCAATGACCTCTGTGGGGTGAACCATAGTTGATGGTAAAGTCATTTGCTTTCCTTCAGAAAAATTGAAGCATTTTCTGGACATGTTACAATTGTATGTAAGTGACAGTTAATGTCATATCTTCCTTTTTCTTTCAGAAAGATGCAACTGTGTGGCGTAAACCATCAGAGGAATTCAGCGGATACCTGTAAGTTTGTCTGCAGAGCAGATATATTTTTAAGGTTCCACAGGATGTGTTTTGCAGAATTTAGAAATTAAGGTTTTGGATTCTAGAGCCCTCGGCTATACAGATTCTCCAGAGGAGAAGCTAAGTGGATCATCTAGCGTGCCTGTACCATTTCTTTTTAGCATTATACTTTGATGCTTTAGCATTGCTAAAAAAACATAACAACAAACAATGAAAATTGTGGAACACACCACAAAAGTCCCATTGGCTGAAGTGGGCCGTAACATATCTTTTAGAAAGATGGTCTGCAAACCACAGAATCAAGTCCAGGTTCAGTAGGTCTAAAGTGTTACTGGGTGAAAACCCAGACAGTGCTTGGACTGCCACAGTGACTATGCAACTGCAACAAGAATGTAAGTCCTGTTAAATCTGCAAAAGCTGATGACTGTGCAGGGCCAAGGGAACACTGGCATCAACAGGTTGTGTTACTTGAACTGCTGCCAAGAGGGCAGTGGCTGCTGTGTGCAGATAAAAACTCCAGGGCTGCGTATACACATAGTGAAACAAAGGACACTTTGAAGAACTTTCCAGATACCTACCTAGAAGCCATTGGCATGTTCACTCTGTCTTCCAGTTCTGAATATAGAGCTGAGACTGGCTGCAGCCAGGTAATTATGAGTGAATATAAGTGAACTGCGCAAGTAAATAGATGAATCTGTTGCTTGACTAGGTACCTACTAGTAATAAGAACAGCTTAGTGACTAAGAAGTATTTTGAAAATAATGCTTCTGATGCATTCTTCCCTTTTGGAAGCTGGAGGCCCAATAACTCAAGTAAACAAAAGATCTGGTGTCTACTAAAAGTATCTGATAATAAATGAATGTTCTGTAATGTCTTATACCAAATTATTGTATTTGGTACTCATACATGCCACCAAAGCATAATGTAATTTCTCATTAGCTTCGTTCTACTACTGCTATTTCTAGTTTGTGAAAAATGTTTTTCCCATTTTATCCCTGCTCTCCTTTCTTTTTTCTTTTAGCATTACTTGTCCCAGCGGGACTCTGTTGCTTCTCTAACAAGTTGTTAGAGAAATGGACATGATGTTTTTTATCTGAGGAAAGAGTTTGCCATTTACAAAATAATGATTGCAGCATAAGGACGAAGTTTCTCAGAATAACATTTATTGCAGAGAAGAATAGATGCACCCCATAGGTCTTTTTCTGTATTGTCTTTCTGATACAATTGTTCACTGACCATAACTCCAGGTATCGAGGTATTATAGTAAGTATGCCTGTGCAAATTAATGGAATATGTATAAAGAATTTCTCACTTTTAAATGTAAACATATGTTTCTGTAGCTACAAAGCTCAAGGAGTGGTGGAAGATGTTACTAACAGAATAGTGGATCATATTCGCCCTGGACCTTATAGGCTAGACTGGGACAGCTTAATGACTACAATGGACATCATGGAAACGTTTGAAGAGGTGAAGATTTGTTTAGATTCTTAAGTGAAATGTGTATAGATGCATACATGAATTTAACAGTACAGCAGAGCAGTCATTCCAACAAATACTAACATTTTTCTGCCCGTTTTCTGCATGGATATGGGATATTGTGCACACATGCGGTGGGTGACTTCAGATGAGGTTTTCTGACTGCACAGTCCTATTCTGAAGTTTGAAGTTCATCTTTCCATCAATGCTAAAGATAAAGGCGTAAAACTTGGTCAGTCATAATTCTTTTGGACCTGGATCTCCGGTAGCCCCTGATAAAATTCACATATAGAGAGTTACAGTGTGATATTTTATATGCCAAGGCCTTTTCATACAGCTTGCTTTCTTCCATTCCACAACAAACTAAACTGTGGGTGTTAATAATGCACACATATAAAAGCTGCAACCTCTCCCTCTTCCTGAAAGGCTGACTTCACTGTGTGGTTTGTGCTGGAAGCCAAAATAGTTCATACTGAGAGGCAAGACTTGCTAAAGAAAGGTAGGTTTGAAGCTGATTACAGAAGAACTGGTAGCCTTCTTTTGGTTACTGGGGACATTCAGTATGATTTCAAAACCCTGTGAACATCTGGCTTAAACATGGGTTGTCTTTTGCTCTGGCTTTTAAGGAAGATTTATATAGCAAGGTATTCTTGCTTATTCTCTAAAATTTATACCAACTCTATTGTCTGATAAGAAAGCCTTTTTTGAAGAATTGTTTGCATTCTCTTTTGTTATTCACTTGGTGGATTAAAAGTACCTGACAGAGCATCTTAATACTGAGAGAGGCCTCTTGTAATTTATTGATTTTTTTTTCAGACTTGCTAAGTAATGGTTAAGCCACATAAAAACCACATGACTTTCTGTTCCCAGGCATGACAGAGTTCTGTAGTTTTAGTCAGTATAATTTAAAGGTGCTGGACATACTCAGCCCCTGCAGGTTCTCCGTTGCAGACTGCAAGGCCTTATAAACTTCCAGCATTTAGATGGTACAGCCCTTCAGACCTCACTGACATTGTTTGCACAGCGTAGTTGACAGAGGCTGCGACCTTTATCCAAAAGGTTAGCTGCTTACAAGCATAAATTTCCCTGTGTTCATCATACTAAGATACTTTTGTTTTCTTACCCTCCTTACTCTGTCACAACAAGAACTGCTGTGTTATGCGCTACACCACTGCTGGCCAGCTCTGGAACATCATAGCACCAAGGGAGTTTGTTGATTTCTCTTACACTACAAACTATGAAGATGGGCTTCTAACATGTGGTAAGGCACTGCTTACCTCTGATTAATTCTTATTTTGCAACAGTTGCTTGGCTTAATATTTGATCCAAATTAAGTTTAGTTCTGTGGTAAGCATTTGAAAGTGATGTAGAATGGTCTCCCACAAGTATTTAAAAAGTATTTTAAGATTTTAAAGATTTAAAGAAGTATACATGTTCTTAGTTTACCCATGAGCCATCCCTGTGTGCCAAGTTTCATTTATGACGATGTGGGACAGGAGTGGTGGAGACAAGTTGAGTGCTCTGACTCAGCTCTTACAACAAACTGGGTGGAGTAACAACTTTCTTGATTTACTAGTAAATGGGGGGAATGTCTTTTAATGTCACAATTTCTGCTTATCAAGCTCTGCTTGTCTGTTGTAGAGTTTGGATGAAGAGCAGGCAACTTCCATGTATGAAAGTACCCAGAAACTTGAAGCATGTCTGTCACTTCTACTAAATTCCCCAAGCAGAAATTTGTACATTTTAAATTCAGTGTACGTTTATTTTTTACGTCTCAGATTAATTTCCCTTTTTTTGTTTGTTTTCCTTGACAGGTATAAGCCTAGACTATGGAGAGGTGAGACCTAACTTTGTCCGTGGATTCAATCACCCTTGCGGTTGGTTCTGCATCCCTCTTAAGGACTATCCTAGCCACAGTCTTTTGACAGGCTATATTCAGACTGAACTGCGGGGGATGCTACCACAATCTGCAGTAGACACTGCCATGTCTAGTACCCTGACCAATTTCTACTCTGATCTCAAAAAGGCACTGAAAACATAGACAAAGAGTAACTTAAAAGCCCATGCGTTTCTTGCAATCAATTTATGTTGTTTAGCTTAGCATAAGTTAGCTACTGAGTTAAGAAGTGAGTAACATTGTTCCTGAATGATACCTGAACCTTTATGTTGAGGGATCCAAACAACTTTACCAAGTACGTTTTGATGTGATACTTAGCATACTTTCCTAATTCACTATGCGAGATTCTGTTTCTTGCTCAGCACTCTGCAGCTGTGTGAGGAGTAGTCTGAGTCTATAAACCCCTGGCTTCCTTGGTAGAAAACAAGATGTCTGTGTGGGCTTGAAGAATGCAGCATGAACTCAGTTCTCACCAATAGTATTGAGAGTGGAGTGCTCAGGATTTTGTGGGTGCAGGACACTGTACAGGCAGCATCTCACTGAAGATGTAATTTTGTAATATATATATTTTTATATTTGCTTAAATTTTTTGATTTATTTAGTTTGTACAGGTGCATCTGTAATTTGTTTTTTAAAAAAAACTTTGATTTATCATAGAGATATTACATAGCTAAGTTGTTAAATGATACTATTCGTAAGAAAGCTATTTGCTCGTTAGCAAAAATAAGTATTCATTATTGGCATTTCTTCAATGTTGTAACTGTAACTTAATTAACTGTTGTATATAACAGTCTCAGTGCATAAAGAAATGCCCTTACAGCTGATCCAAAGCTCATAAAAGTCATCAGGTGTCTTTCCATAGTTTTTAGTGGGCTTTTAAATCACACAGTTGTCAAAATAGCAGACCTCTAATGGATTGTCCGTGATACTCTGCACTTCTAAAGAATTTTTTATTTAAATTTGCATGTAATTGTGTGTGTATCGGGAGGGTGTCTTCCTTAACTGAAAATCCTGGAATTACTAAAGCAACAGAAAGGACCACTAACTTGGTTTACGTGTAGGCACTGGTGTAGTCACAAAGTCACATAATTCCAGTCACAGAACAGACTGGAATGATGCTGGTGCAGCACACTGGAGTGTTCTGTGGTAATAGCCTGAGACTGATCTTTGCAATAAATGAAATTAGCATCTTAAAACATGAGCAACTGAAGGCCAAAGCTCAAGCTGCAGGGTTGCTCAGGTCTGCTGGTGGACAGAGGGTCAAATGTTTAGCCACCCAGTGATTCTGACATGTGTAGCAGGGGCTTTCAAAAGATAACTGTCTGTGCTGCTAGGAACCTGAATTCTCTTTAAAACCTGACATTAAGCTTTTAATGTTGATATGTGTCATTTACTCAGGTGAGATTGTAATTATCTCTATACTTCACCAGAGCTAGCAGAGGCAAGTTTAGCTGTGTAGTAGTTAGGGAGAGTACCTTGGAGCCTTAATATTCTGGGACCAATTGTATACATACAATCCAAGGACTGGTAATTAACTCTCAGAAAAATAAAAAAAAAACAGATGAAAATTGTTCCCTTCCAATATTGGCTCTTTTGACACTGGCTACTGTAGCTGAACTCTGAACAGTGATGACTTTTCTTTCCCATTGCTCAAGCAGAGAGAGAGAAAAAACATGACACCAAATACAGTGAGGGCTTTTCCAATGTGCTTCATGTATTAAGGCATTTAGTACTGTTTAAGATACTTAAAAACAATGGCACCAAACAGCCTTTGGTGTCTTCATATGCAGAAAATGTCAACTCCCTCTTGTATTTTGTGTATTGTGCAGCTCCCTTTAAACTCTTTGGTTACTCTTCCCATCTTTTCTATCTTCCTTGTTTCCCCTGCCATACTGGAAGTTCACAAGATGATCTTTCACCACCAAGGACACTTAAGGAATCGGTGTCAGCAGACAACCTTTTTCCTAAATGCTAGCATCCACTCCTTTCTAGTGCTGGTACAGAGGCAAATATGAAAGCCCTAGCAATCTACTCAGTGGGATGAATGCTGATGTCATCATAGAGGAAGCTGTGTGAAGTGTACCCTATTTATTCTTCCCAGTTATAAAGACTACATGCATAGTGAATCTGCATATTCATGTCTTTTTATAAAACTACTGGGACGGATTAATTGAGGGGTTGTAATACAGACGTATATAGAGAAAAATAATCCATTGCTCCATAAAAAGCACAGTTTAAATCTACACAGAGGCACTTCAGCGCTGGAGGAATGGGTCAAAAGACACCTGGAGGATGATGTTTGTACACACTAGGCACTGAGAAAAGATTAAGAGGTCTCTGTTCCAAACACCTGTTATAAGGGCTCTAACACTCCTAGAGTATCTCCCCTTATTTAGTGTTGAGTGAAATGGCTTTTTATGCGTTCAGTGAAGGTCGGCTGATGAAGCACAGAGCAGTTGGAGAAAGAAGATGTGTGTTTAAAATGGAAGAAAATTCCTAGTGTATGATGATGTTTATTTAAAAATTTCTCCATGCAGGTTTCCTTTTTATCAACAGTTTTTTCAGTAGCAGGCCTAGAAGTGGAAAGATTTTGTGAAAGTAAAGTTTCTGAAAGCAGAGTAGGTCTTCTATTTTGCATTATAGTAATTTATTCCTTAAACACTGATTAAACCAGCTTTGTGTGTTTTAACAGACACAATGTGTTGCTTCTGCCAATGAGTCTGAACACTCAAGTGAATAACAGAATAGAGACTATTGGAGACAGAGAACAAGAGGCAGATTTCTTTTTTTTTTTTAATCAATAAAAGAACATAGTACAATTCTCCAGTTTTCAGATGAGGAGAAATCACAGAAGATGCTACAGATTGTAAGGATTTATTTTGGGGAATCTCACACTTCTAAAAATGTTTCTGATTTAGGAGTGCAATGATTGACAATGTATGCTGATTGTGCTGCTGAAGCAATGCATAGGTGATACCCCTACAGTCATTATTCCAAGCAGTTCAACTATAGACTAATACAGAACTAGAAGAAAGATGTCCAGTTTCATCGTGTGTTGTATTTATTTGAAACCAAACCTTATTTTTAAATAGCTAAGGATAAGAGGAGTGTTAGATCTTGAAGCAGAGCTATTCCTTAACCAGAATACATTCAGAACCAAGAAAGCCACAAAATAAAGTACTTGTCTGATCAGAATCTCTTTTCCCACTATGGCATTGTTTTCGTCCTAAGTTAGTGGACAATCTCGATGAAGCCAAGACGTTACAGCCAGGAAAGCAGATGAAAAGGCAGAGTGCAGGAGCCCAGGTTTTTCTTGTTAGGAGGTAGTGGGAGACAAAGTAAATTACCTAGTATAGATTTTTGTTACCTCACAGCACCAGAATTTCTGCAAGTTTATGAGATTTGCCAGTACTTGAGTTTAAGAGAGTTTCAGTTAAGCTGGAATATAGTTATGTGAAGGCAACTTCTGAATGAAGTGTCCAAGAATAGCAGAGACCAGGTTTTGCTAGGGGAATGGCATATAAATAGACACATGAAGATTATTTTTATATTGCTAGTTTGATTTTTTTTTTAAACTTACTTTTTCAGGGGTTTGGGCCATATGACAGTCTAATCTTTGGCACTTTACACACTCTGCTCTGTGTGTGGATGGAAAAGATGGCTAAAGATAAGAAAATTTTCATATTTGGCTTCTGTTCTTCATCTGAAACCTCCAGCATGGACCTTGCCTGTAGTTGTGCTTTTTATTTTACATATGCGGAAGATAGATAGAGAATGGTCTAAGTTCAGTTTGGGGGCAGTCCAATGTACTCTACCATGGCCTGCTGGGAGGTGGACCAGTACTTTGGATAGTTATTCTGGGAACAGCAGAAGCCCCGATCTCAAATTTGATGAATTGATAAATGTGAAACAAAGTCAAAATCAGTGTATCTTAACAGTGGTTTTAACTGTGTTCAGCACTTAAGAGAATTGTATTTATATTTTGTATGCAATTAAAGAATAAAATAAAACATGGATTCCAACAGACTCATGATGTAGCTTTTTCAGTACTTGCGTAGGCAGATGTAGGATTCACTTATTTTTGGGGGGGGTTATGTCTTATGATGTAGTTCATCTTCAGCTGCATGGTGATTTCTAATGCTATCAATTCGTTTCCTTAAATTTAAAAACCAAAAAGCCCATCTTTACTTAGAAACTTGACCTAGGCCTAGGAAGGTGGACAACTTGGATTTCTGCTAAACTGAAATCTCTTGAAAACTGTACAAATAGGATTTTTTCAAAGCCTAAATTCTAAAATATATTTAGTTTTTTTGCAATGACTCCATGATTGCTGTGGAAGAACTTTATTATTTTGTCTTAGTATTACTTACCTTTTAGCATGTTAAAGTAATGGTATATTAACCACCAAAATTAAGTTAATCCAAAACACATGAGCATGTAGCACCTTGTAAAAGGCATATAGATGTATGTTAGGGTTATAAAGCATGCTGCAACATGTATTTTGACATGTGTTTAATTAGCACTTACAAAAACAAAGGAAGAAAATGCCTGTATCTTATGTAGAACCTTTCCTTGTTTCTCTTACTAAGCCTGCGTAAAGACAGGAGAGTTCTGTGCTGTTTGACTTCAGAGCAGAGCGCAGCAGGCTGCTTCTGTTGCTGGAGAAAGGAGCTGTGACCTCTGAGATACAGCACGCTCCCATAAGGGCATGTATCATCACCCTCTGCAAAGGCGGGTAGGAGTAGGTACAGAGACCATTTCAGATCTTTGGAAAATTATTGAGGACATTAATTAGAATTGTTAAAAAAAATGGTGATGTTCAAACCCATTTCCTGGTGAAAGAATATGAAGATAGCAGAAATTAATAATAAATCTTGCTAAAGATGAAATATTCTCTGGGAAAGAATATATCCTGAAGTCCTAGGCCATAATTCAAACTTTGTAATGCATTCTGCCTTTTCCAGTCCCTGCTGAGCTGTGCTGGTGACTCAGTTTTAACAGTACAGGTAGGGACTGCTTATCGTGGGGTTAACCCTCCTCAGGACTGTGCCACTATCTGTCACTGATGATAACAGCACATGACAGGAGATGCCTGTGCACGTTTCACAGCTGACCCCCACAATAAGAGATGTCAAATCCGGGGGAAGGCACCCCAAATCCCAGCACGTTACCCAGAACTGTCTCTTCCAAAGTGACTTTCTTTAAAATTTGTCTTTCAGTGAGTCGAGTCAGGTCCTCATAAATGTTTCTTTGATACAGGCAACTTAGATGAAGCTACTAGAAGATCAGTTACCGCCCCAAGTGTCATCAGAAACTGACCTTGCTCAGGCCTTCTGTGGGCCCGTTGGCTGTGCCCTGGGGTGCCTGATAGACACCATTTCCTGAGCTCTGTACCTGGGCCTGCTGACCTGCCTGCCAGCACAGACCCAGCCCTGAGGCAGGTTATGACCTCAGGGAGCAAGTTACTATTCTGCATAAGATACCCTGTCTTTCTCAGGGTGTCTGTCTGAGAGCTGCCTTTAATTTTGATTCCGATCAGACAGCATTACGGCTAGTGTGTTGTTGTGACTGCTTCAAGCTGCAAGGCTCTCTTGGGATGCAGGGCAGTGCTCAAGGGCGTGCGTATGAGCAGTTGTGAACATGAGTACTTTGTTATTTGGGTACCGTACAACCCCTCCTCATCTGTTTGCCTAACAGGATTTTGAGCTCTTCACAGCTTGGAGGAAGGAAAGAAATGGCAGCATGCCTGTTAACTGGGTCATAAGGAATGTCCATACAAACCAGCATCTCGTATGCGCACAGGATTAAGCGTGGAGCTCCAATGTGCACAGCCACCTCTGCCGAATTTCATCGTCTCCCTCTCTCAACCAGTCAGGCTAATTTAAAAGATGCGGTTTAAACATGAACGGAAACGCAGCCCGTCAGAGTTGAGATGCTGAAGGTTTCCCAAGACCAGCAGGTGTAGTAATCTTCACCAGCAGAGCGTCGTGGATGGAGGAGGTAGTGGCCCACACCGCAGTTAACCTGAGCCGGCCCCAGCCAGGGCCGCGCTGGGCCGTGCGCGTTCCCTGGCCGCGGGATAAACTTGCCCAGCTAACGGCAACAGAGGAGCCCGCAGTACCAGTGGTTACACCCCCGCCGTGGCCTTCCCCGGCATCTGGCAGTGCAGCAAGAAGTTCTCGTGTGGACGTCCTTCCTGCTCAGTAGTAGAAATGAGAAGCAGTTTGATGAATGAAATGATGAATTTTTTTAAGAAAATCCTGTAATAGCTCGAATAACAAAAAACGGGTTAACCCTTCCATGGGCAGGATCGTTGCTCAGGAGGCCTGTTTGGTGCCTCACAACTCAGGGTTCCCAGCAGTTGAAGGGATTTTTTGTGTTATCTCTTTACAGTGTTAGGTCTAATAAATAGCGCTTTAAATGATACTTTACAGAGGCTGATTGCCTTTTTACTGGGATGGTAAGAAACCAACGCTTCCTGGTGCAAAACAGCAGGCAAGATGAAGAATCAAGTTTTGTATATGCTCCATGTGGGCAAAATATCTTTCTGTTCTGCCTATGACCCAGCCCGTACCATGGAAATAGAGCATTTGTGGAAGAAAAATTGAGGAAACCTGATGCCCGCTGCACGTTCTGCCTGCTACACACCTCTTGCCTGAAAAAATGGAAGTATGATAATGAAAAAAAAAAGTGAGGAAAAGGGAAGAAGCATTTCCTGCATTATTATTTTTTAAATGTCAAATAAAATTATAGAGAATTCACAATGCATGTAAAAATACTGAATAATTTCCAAAACCATCTGCATCCTTGGATATTTTAGACAAAAAGTTACTTACACATGTACAACATGTTGAAGGAAAAAGGTGTTTTAATTGCTCGGAAGGACATCAGAACTACAAAAACCCAGGTCTTGATAAAGAAGCAGACCGTACCAGGCATCAGCAGAAATGCAGATTTTTATTAGTTATGAGGCAGGATGGTTTTGTTTAATTCCCAGCTATCCTGACTTGTAGACAGTCTCTCTGAGTAGTTCTGTCAGGTTACAGACTTGTCAGTTCTTTCTTATGTCCTGTTTTCTTTGAGTTTGTCTTAAGATTACTATAAAACCAGTGTAATGTTATGCTGTAACACAAGCTTCCACTCTCTGTGTGATGTGATATTTTTAAGCGTTCAGTCCAAAGCACAAAAAACTTAAGCTCCAGGGGCAACTCGAAGTCCATAAGACCCAGCTCCTACATGTGCCATCCTTCCACTGTCCCTTTTCCACTCTGTTACGGAGATGGGAAGAAGATGATTTCACAAAACTGTAGTAGGAACCTATGCTTTGCCTCAGCTTGGGAAAAGATTCAGCAGCATCCATGGAAGTGCCAAATGAGACAGTTTTTCTGGAGCACTGTTACCATGCAGAACGTCTTGCAGAGCTTATAATTATTTCTTTTTTACATCCCTCAGAGGTTTTGAAAAATCATCTCCCTACAACGGAGTGTGAAGAGACTCTGCATTCAAGCAGTTTGCAAGTCTGAGGAGTTTTAGGTAGCGGGAATAAGCTGCACCAGTACAAGATAGTGGCCAGCTGGCCAAGCAGCCGTTCTGCAGACCCATGACAGTTGCAAGCCATGGCAAACTGGGCAGGAGGGAACAACCCTGAGGATTCTAAGTGGCAGTTATGGTAACAGAGCAAAGAAACAAAAAATAATCATTCCAACACCTCAGTCTTGCCAAGGCCTACACTTAGGTACTATGCATAGCTTTTGGGCTACATAGCTTTTGGCTACATAGTTCAAGACAGAGGGTAGTCAACTGCAGACAGAAAATCTGTATGCAAGCAAGAAGAGCAGTGAAAGACCTAAGGCACATAACCTGTGGGGAATGACTTGGTTTGTGCTGCTGAGAGAGGAGGACGCTGAACAAAGGAGTATTTTAATAAGCTTTGGGTTCATAAGAAATGGTTACAGAAAACAGATCACTATGACAGACAAACATTTAACTGCAACAGAAAGAGCTTTATAAAATAATTTCCAGTCATAAGAGTAGCAAAAAGATTTGGCAGATTGCACAAGGAAGTGTCAGTGCCTTCATTGCTGTGCATCTTTAAGCACAAGTGACACAAACATCTATCTCACATAACCCTCCCCAGGGCACAGGGATAGCTTTCCAGCCCCCTAGCTCTGTACTCCACCACTAGTAACAGATTTAGTTTGTTACCCAACTGCTAAGGTTTTCACAGAATCACAGAACCACAGAACCATTAAGGTTGGAAAAAACCTTCAAGATCAAGTCCAACCATTAACCCAACACCACCGTGCCCCCTAAATCATGCCCTGAAGTGCCACATCCACAAGTTTTTTTGAGTATTTCCAGTGATGGTGACTCTACCACCTCCCTGGGCAGCCTGTTCCAATGCTTGACCACTCTCTCAGTAAAGACATTTTTCCTGATATCCAATCTAAACCTCCCCTGGCTCAACTTGAGGCCATGTCCTCTCGTCCTATCACTGGTTACTTGGGAGAAGAGACCAACACCCACCTCACCACAACCCCCTTTCAGGTAGTTGTAGAACGTGATAAGGTCTCCCCTCAGCCTCCTCTTCTCCAGACTGAACAACCCCAGTTCCCCCAGCCGCTCCTCATAAGTCTTGTGCTCCAGACCCTTCACCAGCTTTGTTCCCCGTCTTTAGACACACAAAGGGAGGGACGATGAGAAGGGGAAATGCTATGCCAAGTTGAAAGTCATTCAAGACTGTGCTAAATATAAACAGGTAACACCCATCATTGCAACTCCCTATACTGATGACTATTGTTCCTTACCCTATGCTGAGCATTAGCTGTCAGCAAATAATAGATGTAAGCATTTCTAGATTTACTAGTTTATTTAGCATCAGATCAGTCATGCAAGCCACTTACTAAAAATAGACTTCCCCTCATCAAAGCATATTCTCATGGCTTATCAGCCTTTCCATGCAAATACACAAACAGGTACATTGGTTGCAAATACAATACAATGAAACAACAAAACTGTCAATTTTTTTTCTGGTTCCAGTTTCTCTCTGGTTCGTTTGCAGTATCAGAAAATTTACTATACAAACAGACTTAATCTGAAGTAAAAGTGTACAGTTAAACAAGCAGTCCCTAAATTTCTATTTAGTCGGTAACATCTTTGCTGGTGCAAGCAAACAGTGTTGACAGTACAAGATTTCTTACACGTTAAGCAGTAAAAGAAGGAGTCAGGTACACAGGACATGGAGCTAATTTGAGAAAGTCTAATAGGTATATGACATTTTTCATCGTTATTGTTGAGTCCAGCCACCATTGCTCTGAGATCAACAAGCTTCTGTAACAGGCTTATAAAATACTTTGTGTTACAAGTCAATAGCACCATTTGTCCGTTTTTCTTGGAAGCATCAGCACATATCCTAACCATGCAGCATACACTCCTCTTGAATTAACAGAAGCACAAAGCTCCCTGCTTATGGTCTGGCCCTCATCCAGCCTCAAAACCAAGGCCAAGCCAGACACAAGCCCTTAATGTATCACATATCTTCAGGTTAAAATCGGTTTAAGCTGATGAGCTCCTTCCTGTTGGTCTGGAGCAGCCAGCCAGACTCTGCTTGGTGCCTCCCAGGCTTGCAAGGGCATGGTGGTATAGTTCCTTGAGACTAACAAACTGCTTCCCCCATGTGAGACAGACTCAGTGACTCTTCCCCTCTTCTCCCACGCCCTTGCAATCTGGATCAACCACCCTTGCTGTTCTGAAAGACCGTCCTATTTATCTTAGTCTTAGGGACTAGGGTTCACCCCCCACCTCTCCATCTTTCCTTCTCCCTGAGCACGTAATCACTTCACATTTAATTTTCTCACAAGCATAGGCCTCTCAACACTGTGTATTCTGAAAAAAAACCCCCTCCAACCAAACCCTAAAACAATGTCCCTTATGGAACATTAAATGAGATTTCTGCTGTTTAATCAGAAGCATTAGCATGGCTTCTCATGTGGTGTGAACAAGGAAGTGGTTCCTGTTGTGCATAATAGCATGAAGACACAGCTGGGTTTAGCTCTCAGCAGCTAGTAGTTTAACTGTTCCTGTTTCTAATTACTTTTAGTAAAAAATCTGGTTTTTTCTAATTATTGTTTCCCTGCAGCCGAGATGGTAAAGATCTGAGCAGAGCAAACAAGTCACCCACAACTACACTGAGGGCACTAGATTGGTGGTGGCACCAGCCTGGGACCCTCTGCAGGTCCCATGGATCACTGTCATTCCCAAGGAAGATACTTCTCAGGGAGGACACTGCTGCAGCAGGATTTAGAAAATCCTTCAGGGATATTTTTTTCTAAATATGCATACAGTCCATTTGCTTAGTTTCATGAAATGTTTCTTGACAAACTCCTGTTCACCATTAAAGAGTAATCCAGGGCCTATAGCAAGATGAGGAAGAGACTGGGAGCCATATTAATAGCACAAACAAACCAGCTTTGGTGTCTTACAAAAGAAAAGTGGGGTCAGTAGTGAGGTTTTTCCATCTAGAGGTGGCTGGTGCTGGGTACATTTGAGATACTTTCACAAACATGGCTAATGGTGACTTCTGGAAAATAACAAAAATCAGGGAACCTGAGACCTTGGAGGAAACAGTTACAGACACTTTTCACCTTATTCCTTGTCCAGACAAAGCTAAGAAGTTCTCTTTGGTGTGCTCTGTAGAAAAATCATCTGGTGATTTTGTTGTGGGCATTTATTCTTTGGTCGTACTTAGGGATTTGTGGTGGTGGTTGTGCTCGTTCATGTAAGGTTAGCATTTCTAAGTAACACAATCACTCCTTGGGATATATTTTTATCCTAGATACCCTGGTTCTTGCAGGTATGGTACCTATAATTTCTCACAGTGCAACGCAGCTATTTGGAGCTAATATTTTGAGGGTTTTGTGTTTAATGTCTGTAAAAACTGTGCCTTAATCTGCAAAGATATTCTCACCCTGGTGCCTTTATTGCTGTTACTAGGCCAACTGATTTAAATGGACCTAGTCATTTTGGTTAACTTGAAGCAGAAGTGTAAGGTGGAGCTTAACAGTGATGTCTCAGATATATGGCTCTTAAACAGCTATGGGTCTTTGCACTTTACACTTCATACATCCTGTTTGGTCAGTTAGGTGTGGTAATTTGATCAGGCAATTTGATCACTGGACATTTGTAAAACCTACAGCCCCTCTGGCTTGTCCAGTGGGGAGAGAGAGAATTCCTTGGGCAGTATTAAAATAACATTATCCCATCACAGCTAACGTGGTGCCCAAAGCTATTGCTTTGACAGCGGTTGGAAGAGAGCCTCTCTTGGGGCTGTCGTGTCAAGGAGCCATGGATGAACAACTGTTGACTTCCTGCACAATTAATTTAAATTTCCTAGATTAATGAAAAAGCTTTCTTTTGGAAGGAGTAGCTCCAAAGGACAAGGCAGATGATATTGAGGGCTGATATGATAAAGCAGACCCCTACACACAGTTCTGTGGATGAATAAATACGACTCAGTGGCTTCTGGAGCATATTGTCTCTGTGACAGATCACATGCCATTTGTGTCTGTAAATGGCTTGCCTCAGCTTCTGAGTTACCAGAATAACTGCCTAAGGTCTACAACACAGAAATTTCATTTAGGAGAGCCATCCCAGACCCACTCAACATGGGGATAAAAATTAGTCTTTTTTCTCTTGGATAGACTTTCCCTGTGTGTATGTACACAAATGCAATGATTGGCTCCAGGCAGTTTTGTATTATAAAGTGGATCATTATTTACAGTTCCAGACAAAAAATAGGACCAGGTGTTATGAACTGACTTCGCTGTTTCTTCTTCCGACACTGTAAGTGGCAATGCTGCATAAAATATGATGCTAAGTATATCAGCTGGTATTAACTAACAGATATTAGGAAGATCATTGGTTATAGCACACACGATAATTTTCAGAGTTCCTAAGCCTGATGTCCCCCTTTGAATTGACCTAAACCACATCTTCTCCATGAAGGAAAAAGATGCCGTTGATGAAGGAGCTTCCTGGTGCTGAGGAACAGAACCTGGCATGGTGCTGGTCTTGTGCCACGTTGCTCTGAACCCCTCACCACAACCAGCAGTAGCTCATACAGCCAAAGCACCTACAGCAGCCCAGGTGCCTTCATTGCCTATTAGGAAGCTAACTCTAGGAGCTGAATTATTTTCTGGTTCTGCCTGGCATTTTTTGCACAGCACTGGGCTATTTCTGTCAGCCAGGTATAGGCTCTTGAGAAAGGAAACAGAAGGTGCCAGAAAACAGCATGAGCCTAGGAAATGGGGATGGAAAGGAGAAATGCCTCTTGCTGGGTACTAACTGGCAGTGACAAATCACACCAAGGGTGGCTCACAGAGGAAGGTATTTATACTTGACCAGTAAAACCCAGAGTCTTTTGGGAGCACAAGCAATTCAAAGAGCAGGAGTGAAACCATCTGACAGACCAAAGGGCAGCGGCAGATTTGTCAGAGTGGTGTAGCTGAAACCTGCCAAGCATCAGAGGGCTCTTCTCCCACTGACTGGCAGCTGACAGCTCTTCCTGGGTGCCCCATAGGGTCTAAAGCCAGGAAAAAAGATGAAACATAAAGGGCAAGAAATCAAGAAGCCATTTGGCCATGCATGCATGTTAACACTTGTTCTTGAAACCAGAGTTTCAAATGGAAAAACAGAAAGGATGCCTTTCTTTTAAGCTTTGCTCTTTACATATTGTCATAGGACGCTCTGGAACTCTGCAATTTCTCAGACAGAAAAAAGTAGCTGATAGTATGGGAGCAGCTCTATGGTATTTAACAGGAGCTAACACATGCTGTTTAATATACCTTGGCCAGTGAACATCTTCCTGATATACAAGTTAAGGGTTAGATTGTCAGTTCTTGGTCACAAGTGCTGTGGATGGAGTGTCGCTGGGGAGTGACCCCTGGTGCAGTTTAGGGCAGCTCTAACCCATCTCAAAATGCTGTGCTTGTGTTGTCAGCCCACTTTGGCCCATGTCCCAAGCATGCGAAAGGACGAGGGCACTGAAGCACTCTTTTCCCAGCTGTGTCTTGGTATGAAGGAGCCAGATCTGTACCACTGTGCTTGTTAATCTTTCATACCTTGATATCCATTACACTGAATTTCATCCAGCGATGATCCATGTACACAAGAATGTGAAACACTATGGTTTCAGTTCCAGTTGAGTAATGATGGCAAAGGGCAAAAAGTGGCTTAAAAGGTGACTGTGACCGTTAATGCAGACATGGCACTTAGAGACTATTTAGCAGTCTCTGCCTCTCTTTGAAAAATTTATGTATTTGTGTGCACATGTACATGTACATAATTTAATATATATTTATAATTTTACCGATGAGTTCAAAATTGGGCCACTTTGACTATTCCATTCTGATCCTGAGTCTGTACTATGCCTACCTCCACAATATCTGAATGCCTTCCAGCAACGACCAAGTTCCTGACTACATTCATGTTTTTTGTTCCACTCTGGAGGGGTAGAAGAGAATGCAATGCAGGGGAATTTTTTGCTTTTTCTGGGTTTTTAGTTATATGCGTGTACACCGTTCCATCCTTATATAAGTTAGAGGATTCACACTCCAAGGGACGCTCCCCATATTTGCATTGACCCTCCATCAATCTTTACTGAATTACTCTGACCAGAAGTTTTACCTTCCAGACATAAACCAAAATTTTGCTGATGTGGAGAATCTAAAATCTTGACAGTAAAAGCTTATACACGTTGTGGAAATAAGATCTTTACATGCCAGATATAACTAGACTAGCTAATTATGTTATTCTTATTTTTCTCCTCTTCATTCCTTATAATTTTATTTTCTTCTTGTCTTGCAATGCAGCTGATGGTTTTTGTTCAATGCACCATGGTATTGTGCATGGGCTTATCAGTGAAGCTAAATTTCTTCATACAAACGCAGAATCAACTCTCACTATTGTGGCTGTGTGTTTAATTGAAATTAGTCTGAAAGGGAGAAAAGGACATTCTTTGAGCTATTACTGTTTTATAAAGTAACTTTAAGGATGTTCTGAGCTGTCTTGTTTTTTACCTTTGGTATGTTCGTGACTTACTTGTATCCCTGCCAGTGTGCTCTAGGTCTAACTGTGCATCTTGCTTCATCAGCCTCATTCCTGCTTTTCTCCCATGTATTTTTTGCTACTCGAATGCCATGCCTACATAAGCTATACACTTATAACCTGAGCAGCAACAAGGTAGGCTCAGCCACACAATACTGAGTTCTTCACCGGGAGAAATACACAGCCGCTGCACAAGCCAGGTGTCAAGGCACTGTGCTGAGACTCGTGAGTGTCCGTCACCCTGTACGCAGGCAATATGCAGGACACTGCAAGGATATGTTGGGAGTCCTCCACTCTACGCTTTTATATGCCACTCTTAAAAATAGTCCTGAGAGGTACACTGCAGGGCCCTGCAAAACAGCGTGCCCCAGGATGTGTGTGGGAACGAAGGGACAGTTGCCAATAGTTATTAGGAAATGGGTGTTTATTCTCCAGGGTCCTCCTGCATTGGCTGCTCAGCAGATACTGCTGTTCACCTGCTAGGCTGGACACTGACAACGCCTAGCATCTTCTTCCCTTTGCCTGCGGCTGGGCTGCAGACAACGCAGTGCTGTCCTCACCTCCCTTGCGTGTCGCTCGCAGCACGAGTTGTAGGAGAAGGTTCTTTACTTGGTAAGTGCCAGGGCCCGGCTGCCAGTGAGCCGCAGCCTCCTCCAGCCTGGAACGCCCTGCTGGTCTGAGCCCCTTCCAAAAACTTTTGGGCTGCTGCTTTTATCCTGCTCTAGTACCACATGGCTTTTCAGAGCACTTTGCTTTATTCACCGAGGCATGGGGACCTTGCAAAGGGGATGCTGAAGGACATGCTGTATCACAAACTTTCACCCTGATGCTCTTCTGCATTCAAAAGTTTGATTATGGTGTGTCTGTGTCTTTACAGCATGCTTGCACAACGCAAAGTACAAACTTCAGCTAACAAACCAGCACCAGGCTCAGGCAGTGCAGTCCACCATGTCATTGGCAAAATCACAAGCCAAAGTGTTCGAAATGACAGGCAATGTGTTCTATTTTGGAGTGAATCTTTCTGAACTTGTAAAAAACCCTGTTGTTGTGCAAAGGCAGGCCATTGTTGGCCATTTAACAGCCATCAGATCCTCAGCCTAGCTCTCAATTATTTGACTTTGCTAATACCACAATCTGCCTCTAACAGAAAAGTTTTGCCAAATTCAAATACTTCAAAAAGGTGGCAAGGATCCCCCTTTTGTACTTGAAGGACTTTGCTAATATGTTGAACATTTTAAAAACTTAAAGCTTAGGATTTCAACAGAAAAGAGCATCAGTAATTTTCTACCTATTTTATAACCACAGATGTGGAACTGGCCCAATTCCAGTAGCTTTTGGGTGTGTCAATATTTTTCAGGCACAGTAAACTCCCAAGTTTGAATCATGGCAGATGCGAGTGGGATGTGATTTTTCAGACAAAAACAATGCCCGGAACACTCCTTTCTTCAGTTACATGCATACACCCTGGCGCTGCTCTTCCTTCTGCATTACACTGTCATACGTAAGCCAGGCATACTACTTCACGGAGTCCCATATTAGTAATCCATCCAACACAGACATCTTGATTGTTTCCTATTAAGCATAATAAAAGAAAACTAAGCAAAAACAACTGAAGCCCCAGAGCCTTTATGCAGAAGACTGAGCTGCCTCTGAGATTGTGCTGCCACAGAGAGGTCTCTGGTTGCATGGCATTGGTTCATATTTATGATATGCTATCATATAATTTAGCAAAGAATAAGATAATCAGCTGGGACCATTTTTCAGCTCAACAAACCATGTCTCAGATGAAGAAATTTCTGCCTGAACACTCATAGATGCAAAATGACTGTGCAGCCAGCTCCACTTCTGCAGATTAGAAGCAACTATCCTAAATGAAGGAGGAAACGCTACAGAAATCCAACGCCTCCTACCAAACCATCCCACTGACCCAACACAGATGTCTTCGCCACTGTAACCGGTGGCAGAGACCTGCGGCTGAGAAATGCATTCATTCTGCAATCACTTTTCAGGAGATAAGACAGACAATAAAAAGTGAGACAGGTGGATGTATCTATCACCTTCTCCAAAGCGATTAGTCTTGCTGCACTTGTTTTCAAGAGAAAATCTGCAAAAGTATCTTGTTGGCCTGTTGCTCTGCACCCAACCAGCTGTTTCAGCTGACCTCAAAGTATGTCACTTGGGAAAAGGATAGATGCATCTACTTTAAATTTCAACCGCGCTTAATTAGTAAAACTTTTTGTACAAGTTCAGAGGGTTATAAGAAATGGATAAAAAATCTCAAGTACAATACATTCATTGGCATGCATTCTCACCTAGTAAAGACAGTATCTTTAATCTTTCTTTTTATATTAATCTAGATTGCATTTTATTTATCAAACCTACTGTATGAATAAGATTGTATTACCCTTTAATTTCTACAGGAAATGTAGCTACTGAATGTTTTATTAATGACTTGTTTTTTCAATAGCTGATATATTTTTTCAAGGCAAATTGTGCAAGGCCTAACTTAATATAAAAACAAAGCAAAAGAGGAATGTTGAGTGTATTAGCATGTTAGGTAACTATCAGTATTAAAAAGTTTATCAAACACAAATGACATTGTTGTACATCAAGTTATTTTTGCCATTTCTGTAATACATCAATATCATTACGAAATTCATGTGCTATCAAAGTGATAACAAATGTAAACAGTCATATACACACTGATGCATGTTATTTCTTCAATTCCTATCAATTATGTTCAACAGAAAAGTCAAGATAGCTATAGAGCCTGACCCTAATTTTGCAAGCTGATCCATGCACACAGCTTCTAACTTAAGACACAGGAGCTCTGGGTGGATGCAAGGTCTGTGCTGGTGAATCACTTTAAAGGAGGGGTCCTTTGTTAGGAAAATCTGTACTAATTATACTGACAAGTGGAAACTGGTTACTCATGAGGTTAAACTATCTGGGAAGCAACTAGATGATGCTACTTGCTCCCAGACCTTGTATAAGAGTGTTTCCCGAGAGCAAAATCATTAAGTTGTGGAATAGCTTTGTTCAAGCATTTACAACTTGTATAATTGCAGATTATTCCCTTAGGCCCTATAAAAACATCTTCTAGCTGCACAGTTTAGAAATTAATGAACAAATATAATGGTATTTCAAAAATCTGCATCTACTCTAATCCTCTTTTAGTCTATCATTTTGTTTTGCTAACCTTTTACTAGAGAATGAAATGGCAGAAATCTGAGTAATTTTGGTTGCATTAAAATACTGTATATAAATAGGAAAAGTCAGAATAAGGCATTCTCAACACAAGCTCGAGGAACGTACATTTTCACGCCCAGTGGAACTAACATTTCAATTTCTTCTCAGAAGTAGTGGAATGTTTTTTGCATATAAATCCCCAAATACTTTTTGTAGTTTTACAGATAAAAAGCATTATTTTGTACATCAGTTTTAAAAGCATTGGCTTGGTATTTCCTTCCATTTTGTCTGCTGCAGGACTATGAATGTGGAAGGAAGAAGTTCAAAGAAACTCACAACATACAGAAGACACCTACTTCCATAAAACCAAATTATACAGTATTTTGCTTCAAATGCTATCTAGAAACACTGGATAGATGTATATGAAGTATACGCATTATGGTAGGTAGTTATTCATCCCCATGTTTTTACCTGCCGGTATTACTGTAAATAACACTGTTTCCATGACATGCCTTAAGGAACAGTTTACTATTTTCATAAGCAGTCACATGCATTGAAGGTAGGATCACCAGCCAGTGCATTTGGCACCCCAAAGCAGAAGCAGAGAGGCCAAGCTTACAAATCTCTCTTGCTGAATGACAAATTAGCTGGTGTATGAAATGACAGATCTCAGCTGAAACAAGAAAGCACATTGACCTAAGACATTTCTTCTGGAGATGCTTCTGCTTCCTGAGTGGTTTTCTCTTCGGATTTGCTGTCATGGACGGGAGACGGGTTACGGCTGGGCTTGTTGCTGTCGTGCACGCTGTGACTGCTGGCACTGCCGAGGCGAGTTGATGCCACCACAGCTTTTACTGCAGCCTTAAAAAGAGAGGATCAAGCAAACATTCTTTAAAGGACACAGTCTGTCAGCACTGCAGCCTTAGCATCATCCCACTAGGGAACAAAATTGCATTTAGTTTTCATGGTAGTGTCACATTCGGATACCTGCCTGGACCTGGGCAGATTTAGGAGGCCTGAAATACCAGATTTAACTTTAAAATTGCTGCTTTTACATGGTTACAAGTTGGCCATCATGAAGAGATTTTTTTTTTTTCAGATTCACATGCTGCATTTTTTTTTAGAAACTACTTTGCATCTCCCATGTTGAAATTAGATGGCAAAAAGCAAGTTATCTTCCATTATGATGATAACAGTATTATCACTGATTATTCCATGAAAGTTCACAAAGGGAAACAATGTTTATCAATATTGCAGTATTGCATACGCCAAGCACAATGGCGCAGAGCGCACAGGCAGCTTCCTATGTCTATATATATCTCAACATACATTGAGGACAGGCTCTCATATCACATAAAATGTCACAAAATGATGACATGCATTAAGACAGTTATCTTAGCCTTTGTCTTGAAGAATTTTATTGCCTGAAAAAACAAGCACACAGAGGAGAGGGAAAGAAACACTAATCTCTGTGTATGACAACTCTAACTATTTTTCCCTTTGCTATTTTTTTGCTTAGGCATCACAGAAGAAGCAAGTCTGCAGGAAGGGATGAGGAGTATAGCAAGTTTTGTGCATGTTTTGGAGAGGTAACCAGGCAAAAAAAAAAAAAAAGAAAACAGAAAAAGAAGATGCTAATGAAAAAACAGACATTATAAGCATTGGCAAGAAAGAAGAATCAGCTAATATAGAATTTGAAGTTGAAGTACAAGGGATGAGCCAATAAAAGTGGCAATAATTTTGAAAGTGAGATAGTGAGATTACAGATTACAAACAGAACAAGCCACTCAATGAGATATAATGTATAAAGATACTATAATTTACTCTCACTAATCATGTGGATATTTATAAAACAAATTCAACACAATCTATGAAAAACCAAATCATGACTGAGATCTTCAGAGTTATTCTATAAAAATAGATCTTTACATAAAGAAAGCCTGCTGCTGGACTTGTATGCTAGGAAAGAGGATAATTTTATATTTCTTTTATTAACAAAACGATAACTAAAGCGTGTATTCACTACCTGCTGTTCTGCTTTGTTCTTATTTTTTGGACAGGAATTAATTGTCTAAAAATTCAAGGTTGATTTTATATATATATATGCGTGTAAAACTATTACCTTTATAATAACAGCTAACTCCAGTTGATTTCCTTAATAATTGGAGATTTGATCATTTAATCTTTAATAGAAAAGCAAGGAATAACTTTATAAAAAGCAACAGCATTTAAACACAGAAGCATAAATTGGTTGACTATAGTGGCGTAAATAAACTGGGCTTCAAAAAAATCTTGTTGGTTACCAGAAGTGTAAAAATATAAAGAGAATCAAAATCAAAAGATGCCAAAATGGCACACAATTCTTGTGACTTCCTGGGCAGGGATTATAACAGTTCACTCAGAAATACTGAAATTTATGACTCTGCTCATGCTCTCAAATCATTTTGATATAACAACATTGCATGGCATCTTCTGTGAATACACAGCAATCCTGCTGCAAGGCTACAGAAGTCTTTCTGAAGAGAACAATGTTAATAGACACGTTTAGTCAATTCTGCATGGGCAAAGCGTCACTGCGTTATCTCTACAGTGTCTGAGAACTTTGTAAATCACAAAACTTTTTTCTTTGCCCTGTAGAGATTCTCTGTCACAGTTCCCTAATAATACTGAAAAAAATGCATGAAACCAAAGGTAAGGGTCACTGTTTGTGAATTTGGTTTTGCATGGGGATGTAAAGCTCTCAGACAAGATGTTTTTTATTCTTATTGCCCAGGGCTATAAAAGCATGTTCACTGTAGCTGTTGGTGGTAATTTCTGTCCTGAAGTATCCCTGGAAGTCTCTCCTAAACAAACATAAATCTTTAACAACTGAAGAAGGGACTGGGGGAGAAGAAAGTTTCCCAGTGTATGTCATTTAGATGCCCAGCTGCCTGCTTGCACTTAAAAATGTTTCCCTGCTTCTCCCATGGTAGATATGTAGACTAGATGTAAACAGGCATACTGGTGACTCAAAATCTAATGTTATTTTCAGCACAGGTCCCACCTGCACTCCTGACTTGCAGCGCTTTATTTCCAGGTAAAGAATGATATTGAACATTTGCTCTTAGAGGTACTTGGAAATGCATGTTTTGGGCCTGTTAATCTCAGCCACACATTTTATGGACCTACACGTCTGAAAGGCTGACTCTAGATCATACAGAAAGATGGCTTAAGCTCCTGCTTTGTATTGACTGGTATAGAAACTGAGGGTGGTTTACAGATCAAAATATGCTATAGTAGATTAAGTATCTTCCAGATTTATGGACGCTCATGAAGAAACTACTCAGAATTTTCTTCTATCTGGTCAATACTCTAAGGATGTGCAAGCGTTACAGGACAGATAATGGACAGAAGCAAGGAAGGAAGAAGGGAGAAGGGAAGGAAGGAATGTAAGGAATTTGCAAAAGCTGTGTACATTCTTAGCAGTTCTGTCTGTGTAGAAGGATTTTTCAGTCAACCTCACACATTATTTGTTTGACTGCAGACATCGACTAAATCAGCTTCAACTTTGTCATCTTCATCAGTCATCTTAAATAAAAAGCTTCCATACCACCATGGACTGTTGTCATGAAAAGTGTGTGCAAGGTTTCTGTAAGGCTACTAATGTAATTGCATGCTTTCATAGCCAAAGCAGAGACTATGCCCAGGGACTTGCCTTAAGTTTACGCCGGGCATTGAATTCTTGAAGTTTCTTCTGTGCATTATCCATATGTGCAAAGTTTGCTGCCTTTCCTGTGACCCATGGGTGCTGCAAAGCCTGTAGAGTGGTGAGGCGTTTTTTGGGGTCTAAAACAATCAACTTCTTAACCTGCATGACAAGGAAGAAACACAGAAGACTGTTAACCTTGTTCTTCATTTACATTTATTGAGCTTTGCATTTTGGGGCTTTGGTTTTGGTTTGGGAAGCGTGTTAGTGAAATCACTTCAAATGAACACCCCAGAACTGCCCACAGCATCAGTTTTGAGAGCCATGGGCTTAATCCTTATCTACAACTTGCTATACAGTGTCCAAACCTGAAACTCTGAGCTTTACTGTAGCAAAACAGTAGGGACCAGTTTGGACCAAAGCGGTCTATATACAATGAACTAGCAGCTTTGCTGCAGGCTGCTGTTTATCTGGGTTTTGATGACACATGGCAGTAAACGGTGTTTATTTGACCTTATAAAAACTTCACATCTAATACAACAACACAAAGTACTTTGAACTTCTACAGATGTTCCATTTGAGGCACCCTGAAGTACTTTACAAACACTAATTATGTAGTATTTTATGGCACGGTTTGTATAAGTAATATGGAGATGAGCATTTGTTTCTTCAGTGCTAATTACATAACTGAATTGTGCAAGTTATTGTTGACTAAAAATCCAACTCAAGCATACCTATCTTTGCAGATCAGTGTCTCAAATTTACTTTATCCAGTAATAAAAGAATACAGTGCAGTTAGCATGCCAGCTCTTGCATTTTGCTAATGAACAATATTTAAAAGTAATGAGTCATTCCTCACCTACTGAGAAAAAGCTTAAATGGACAGAATAAGGCTGTCAGCAAAAGTGGAGGTGAGGGGCTTCACTCCTTTTTATATTCTTCCTACAAAGTTCAGACTTGAAAACTGCACAAAATATAGAGCTTATTACTACATTCCCCTGAAGGTGGTTGCTCTGCAAAGAGGAAGGATGAAACCCCTCAGAGCTAGCATAAAAAACAGGCATACATGAACACTGTGACAGCTGCCAACAATCTGTGGCTTAGTTCACGGAAGGACTTGAACATCCATGGTTTTCAGTGCAAGATTACAGCACTGAACTAACAGGGGATATTTAACAGCACCATAACATACCAGAGGTAAGAATAAGAAAAGCAAGGACCCATAGGACCAATTAATTAACCAATTACTCTGCCCCCACTCTGAAATGGATTCTCTTTCTCAGCGCAAGAGATACTAGCCAAATACGTATCAGCAAAGATACTCCAGTCTCATTTTTGCTTTACTTACTAAATCCTTGGCATTCAGAGACACGTCATCCCACCAGGGGGACACAAAGTCATATTCACAGTTCAGGATTCTCTTAAACATATACTGATCCCCTCTTTCATCATAAAATGGTTCAAAGCCACAAAGTCTGCAAGGATAAAAAAGAAAGAAACTTATCAAAGATTAATTAGTCTTTGGCTGTTAGAAACACTTCCTGGTATTATCTTTCCCTACTTTGTGTCCTGTAGTCCACTTGGGAAACCAGACCTCAATGTGCTTATGAACTCCTACAGAGCAGAGAAAAATGTGGTCATAAGCATTCATAAGCACTGGAAAAAGCTGATCAAATTATACATTTTCCATTTTCACATGTCTGTAATTTGAACTATTAATATAGGGAGTAATAAAAGTAGCCATGCAACAGTTGATATCTGTTTACCTTCTACATGTCATTAAGTATTTGTAGCAGCTCTTCACTCTGCTGGTCTCAGGGGGAAGTCCCTTGGACTATTTAGTCATTCCTCAGTCTGAAACTTTGCTCATCCCTGCCCTCACAGAATGTGAGCCTTCTCCATTTGTGTTTTTTTTTGAAGTGGGTGCAAACACGATTCAGTGTGGGCAAACCACGGAGCTGCAGATTAGCATAATGATTTTTTCTGTTTTAATCTCCATTTCTTTGCTAACAATTCCTGACCTTGGCTCTGCTTTTTTGGGTTGTTCACAAGCACAGAGTTAACATGTTCATAGAGGAATTATCAGAGTCCCTGTAACTTTTTCCTGAGAGATAGGAATTAGCTGAGGAACCACACTTTACCTGTGAAGTTAGAAGTTTTTATATGTCCATTTTTTGATTATGTTCATCACTGTACATTCTTTCATCAAAGAAAAAATGTAAAAACCTTCAGCAGGTTTTAATAATCAGCCCGCATCTTTACTTAGGTAACCTACATAATATCAAGAAATTTTGTGACTGCATTTATGAATATATCGAATAATACAGATCCCGATGCAGATCCACACTGCTGGTCCTGGGGAAAGCAAAATCATAGAAGTGGTTTCCACTTATATAATGTCCTTTTTTGTTGCTTCATTGCATTTTAATCATGCCTGCACACATAATCAGATGTTTTAAAGTGAATTTACCATTCAACCAGTATGTGTTCTGAGCTAACAGAAAGTTTGTGTGCTACTCTGCCTCCAGAAAATGCAACAAGCAACAAGATGATGACAGGAAAAGAACATCAGACCATAAAGTACAAGAGAGCAACAAATCTAGAAAATTTAACCTTACATTTAAATTTGTTTTTATATTGTTAAACCCAATCAGTGTGCTTACAGTCCAGAGAAAGCAGACAGACATGCAAGGAAGAAATGTGTTTTTAAGAGTGGTGGGTAGGCGTGGGTGGAACAACTGCATCACTTTGCACTGCTGAAGAGGAGAAAACCTCCACTGTGAGCACATTCTGGGTACATTATTGATCTCCAGATCTGGCACAGATGGATTAAAACACAAGGATCCAACTTCCAAATACCGTGTGCTTCAGTAGGTGGGAGCCAGTCACAGTCCCTCTGCTTCTCCCCTCCCATTTTCCTGCCACTCCCACCAGCATTTCTGATCTTGCTTCAGGCCAGCTGTTATCCCCACGGAGCACCTTTGCTGACCATGGTTGTTGGGCCACTAACTTCTGAAACTGGCTTCTGAACACAACGTAACTGATGACATACAGTGAGACCACGCTTAAAACTTTATGTGACTGTGTTGGAAGTCTTCTAAATAATTCTCTATTACTCCTAAAAATATTTTCATCATCACTCACTACTATCTCATATTGTTGTCTTATTAACAATTTCTATGGATATGCATCTACCTAAAAAAAAATTCATTTCAGCAGACAGATTAGACAAACAAAACTAGAGGTGTGATTTCAAATTAGATAAATTAAACCAAGCTAAGTCCCAGCATGGCTGCTCTTGATTTCATTTAAACTAGGATTATGCTGATTAATTTCAAATCAATTACCTACCAAATAAAGCAAAATTAATGTAAACAGCTTCAAAATCAATTAGAAATCACAAGGCAATGGTTTGTGCCTTTTTAAGTAAGTTAGTAAAAAAACACCTTTAATTAAACCCATGCAATTTTGACTACGGGCAAAGTCTCTGTGTTTGTTGACCACTGTCTGCATCTCAGATGTGCAGTAGTGTTTCTAACCTGCTGCAGGAATACAAAAGGACTGGTCCTCTTTGCTGTTGAAACTATAAATGTGACTTCCTTGGAATTATGACAGTTATCATCAATAGGGCTTAATATAATTAACCTCAGGAATAATTGTTCTGTCAAAATATGTGTCAAAGTTTTTCTTAATTACATGGCAAGTCTGCTTTATATTGGTGAGAAGAAACAGTTTTATGCACGTGTCTTCTGTAGCATGGTAGTTAACTCTTAAATCCACTCTATTTTGGAGGCACATACAACAATGAATTTTTTTGACTGTACATAAGTCAAATTTACTCTACTAAATAAAGTACATTTACATCTACACACCCTCTACTAAACTATGAGACCGAGACATGCAACACTGTCCTTTAGGCTGCAGGATTAATCAGTTCGTTAGTGTACATGTACCTTTCTGGTCTCAGCTTCTAGCCCATCAGAAATGTTGACCTGCAAAGCTTTACACTCAGTAGAGGAGTTTTATTATTAAAGCTAAATGGAAGGCATGGCCAAGTGGATTTGACTAGCACCCTTTTTGCCTGGCTTGCTCCTATAGGTCAGATTGGACTTCGAGAGAGGAATCTAATTTGAAATCACACTTCTAGTTTTCAAGAAGGAGAAAGATGTAGAGGAGTATCTGTACTGGTGGTGTCCCACCTAGAGCAGGAGCTCACACACTTGTGTTTACACCAGTGCAGAGGTTTAACATGGCTTGGGAGCATCTCCTGAACAACTGGAAGGCTTTGAAAGGCTTTGTATGGCAAATGCCACTGCATATAACCAAACAGGAATTTGCTGTATGTTCTCACTTGGAGCTTGCCTACACTTGAAAACAAGTTCTGCTTAAGGAAGTCTCTTGATTTCAAGTACAACAGCTATCCCTCAGTTGTTGAACAACTAGGCAAGCCCATGGTTTCATCTACATACCTTTGTAAAGGGCCAACAAAAGGTACCTCTCCAATCGCAGGGGAGGCCCTGCTGGCAAATTTCACACCTGTCTGCCATGTGTGGACCACTAGAACCGATGAGAGATTATCACCTGGCAGGAAATATCTGAGATGTGATCTTCTACAGACTTCAGCCAGGCCTTGAGACAAAGATTCACATTTTAAAAGGAGCCAATAATGAAATAGGAATATTGTAGCCTATTCTTTACAGGCACCCAAAAGAAGAGCTGTGACTTATTTGAAACTTATGTACAGAACAAAAGATGTTTTCTGATATTTCCATCAGCGTTTATATATCCTTACAAGTACTTTTAGTATAAAACCTAGAAAATATAATTCTTTCTTTGCAAAAGACATAAAGAAAATAATTGTATTATTACACGCTGTACTTGCCAGACACAGTTAATGAGTTCTAGAATGGGAAAGAAAATGGGCCTAAATGTATAAAATCCTCCATATCTTTAAAGCATATGTGTAAAATCCCATTTTCTTCCCATAAAAGGCATCCTGCAAGTATCATATACAACTACACAAGCCAGCTTAGCACTGGTGTTGCCAAGGGAATAAATGAAGTTATTTATTCTTCCATAAAGAGAAGTGTCGATACGTCAGATGATACAATTTTCCCTTCTCAATAATATTAATTTGAAAGATTCCATTGATACAATAAAATAATTACAGTGCTTACCAACTGAATTAGGACTAGCCATATTAAGATACAGACACAAGTGCCTACCTTTAGACACAACTGTTTGAAAATTTTGGTCTATAGCTGCAACTTTAATTGTTTAAAAAATATATGTCCAGCATTGCTCACAGCTCTCTGTTAACCGTGTCTCTGGTTGTTTTGTAAGAAGTGGAATACTTAAACATTAATCATTTAACTCATCAGACTAATCTGAAGATAGAGTCTAGGACTGTCCCCTACCTCCTGGCTGAGATGCTGTGAGAGAGCAACACTGATGCTGCACGTGAAGCTGGAGCAGTGTCTGTGGCTGACACAGATGAGGCAGCTGCATTTGGGAATATTCACAGGCACTGTGAAACTACTGCAAGCCCCTTAACTTCTTGCCCTATCTGTAGCTGAGAAGCTACTTAGGATCATAGTATATCTCGCAGTTTGTGTGAATGAAAAAAACCCTATACGATGCTTTCTGACACTCATATGCTTGTATTATAATAGCATGATTCTGCACAGATCTCGCTGCTGTTCAGGAATAAGTGCTATATTTATCGAATATATAACCTGAGTGTTTTGCCATGATCCTCTAGGATTTGACTTATGTAAATAAGATTAGGAATATCATTATTTAAAGTTCACGATCTTGTTTTTTCCAATGGCACAGCTCATAATATCATAAAAACCTGCAGGTCCTTACAAATGAACCACTCCATGGCACTGTTTGCACTTACAGGATGTAGGTGATAATCCCCAGAGACCACATGTCCACCTCAGGGCCATAGGCACATCCCCGTAGTATCTCTGGTGCTGCAGATGATAAAACACTCGTCAGTAAGATTAAAGTTGGATGCAGAAGTAACAATCATAAAGTCAATTTAAACTCCATGCACACTCATGTCTTTTAAAAAGTTAAGGTCTACTCCTTTAAGCCCTTAATTAGGCAAATGATTTCCTTCACTGATTATAAAGCAACAGAAGTCATGTCCGAGCACAGCCAGAATAAAATGAAGAGCAGACTTTGGTTTCAAATTGCTTTTTAGGTCTAGGTTGTGAAAGAAACCCTGGAAAGCTACAGCAGCACTGGAACTGCAATGTGACAAAGGAGGTGGTAATTTACTTCCATATGTTATTTATTTACTTGGTACTTTATTTGGGATTTATTCTTGGTATTCTGTTTTAATTGTGAGGAGAGACAAGAGCATTTCAGGCAATTGCTTTTGCTGCAGTGCAGAGCAGGTGAAAAGGCCAGGCAGTCTCGAGGGACTCTGGCTCTGCAATGGTAAAGAGGAGTTAATCTCTGCCTGAGCAGCTTGACAGACATACCTCGAGGAAAGCTGAGCAGACCGCTGTACCCCTCAGACAGTATCTGTTGCTCTTGTGTGTAATTAAAAATGTACACGGTTCCACACTCAAACAGTGATGTGCCTATGTCATGCACCCCCGGCACCTGCACCCCCAGGGCTCATAGCTCTGTGCACCCTTGAGGTTTGCCTCTGACCTGGGCAAATCTCCCTGGGCAAAGCTCCTGAGGCAGCAGGGTGAAAATGATCCTTCCCTCCATCACCATTTGGCCACAGAAGTACCCAACTAATTTGGAAAAAATAATTACAAAGACACTGCTGAGCCATGGTTCCATGTGTCAGTAGACCTTCTTCTCAGCAACCATTGTATCTGTATTAATATCCATCAGACGTACAGAACGGTGGCACAGCCCCTGAGCCTACTGGCTCTACGATGCACGTGGGATAGCTGCCACATTTCTGGGGTGCGCTGGACCTGCTGAACATCAATGCTGCAGCACGTGTGCATCTCTTCACCTTTCTGCATTACACTTCCACAGCCATGAGCAGCAGGGACAAGAAGGGCTGGGGCTTCCCTAAATGTATGACAGCTCCCTGCTCAGCCTTTGGCTGCCCACCTGGAATGACCCAGGCTGCCGGCATGCTCCTGCTTTGCTCCCAGCCTGTGGGAGATCTCTGTTGGGGCAGCTAGCTCTCCCGGGAATGTGCTGCAACATCCCAGGAGAGCAAGGCTCCCCCAAGCATGATTTTAATCAGAGTATAGATTACTCCCTAATGGCCTCCAGGCAGCTGCCTCAGACTTCTTCAACTTACCTGAAGGATTTACCATGCAGGGAACACATCAAGTGCTTTTACAAAGCATTAATATAGAAGGCAAAGGACATTTATCACTAAGTTTGGTACATACCACTCATACAGCTGTCAGCTGGGCAAATGCTTGCCAGTCTAAGCACAGACTTTCCTTGCTTCCTTATTCTTCTGTTAGGTAAACTGATGAATAGAGAGGGGCTGTTTTTGAGAAGGGACACTAGATCCGAACTGATTTTAACGCAGGTCAACCCATAGCTAACAGGACAGCCTATGGGCAAAACAGCCATTGGCCTCAGAGAAAGAGATGGAGAGGGACCAAAAAAAGAGACATTAACAACCATCCTCCCTGCCATGTTTGTTAATTCCATGTAGGGGGTACTGAAGTAAATAGGACAGTTTTTCTGCTTAATGGCCAATATGCTTCCACTTCTAGAGGATGCAGTGTTTCTTGGGGATGTCTTCTTTTCTCCTCTTTCCACCTTAGTATTGTAAAATGGCCACAAAGGAGACCAAAGATTTGTATGTACAGGACTGCCTTGCTGTCTGGACTGTGATTACACAGCTATACATCTTGTAATTATGATTTTTTAGTATTTCCAGAAGTTTGCTTTCGGTGAATGGATTTGACTGATACTTCGCTGTTAGTTTAGGTTTTGGCTGTAACAGACTGATCATGAATCACTGCTCTGCACTGGCTTGTTTTTATGTCCTACTGTCAGAAATCACTTATGCCCTTGTTAAGCTCACTGAAAGCACAATTTCTCAGCAAGTTAAGTTCTTTGTGACCATCTTGCTTTCAGTCCTCTGCATCACTTTGCATGTTCCAGGGACTGTAGGTTGGTAAGTCTTGATGCCGAAGTATCCAGACTCCAGTATGTGTTTCTGTTGCTGTGTCCTTTCTGGAGAAGCTGCTGATAGCTGGGTGGGCAGGATGTAGGAGTTGGCAGCCTGTGACTATCAATTATTCATAGTTTAATTTGGCATTTCGACAGTATTCCTGCTGGGCTTCCTCTACTTCTGGAAAGTAATGCTTGAGTATTTTCCAGGCTCTAGGAATTCTGCATGGTCAGTTAACTCGGGTTGTAAAGCAAGGATTGCAGGTCCATGTCTGTAGGCACAAAGCTCCTTTCTTCGCTTCTCAGCACAGACATTCAGCCTCATCCCTCCTCACCATGGATGGCATCCCTACTCTGAAGGCTCTTCAATGGGAATAAACCTTATCCTATTTTTATAGTCTACGAAGACAGGCATAAAAAGGGCTAAATACTAAATACAGTTTTATAGAATTTGTAGTGTAACTGTCATGAGAGAAGACAACCAGAACATTAATAGCTAATATTTGAAGTACAGTTTTACAAAACTAAGCAGACTGGAATTCAGTGCTACTCTAAAGCATACTTGGCACCCCTGTGTGCTTGGCAGATAATGTCATACAAGCTAATGGACATGTCACCTGACTTGTATTATCAGCTGTGCTACAAGGTAACAGACTAAACTTATGGTCTTCTCTAATGTCCTCTTTCCTTTGCTTCTACAGTTAAAAAAGCAAATGCCAAGTGTTTAGTTTCCACATGGCTTGGCTCGGCTCTGTGTAAAATTACCTGAGATGCTACCACCAAGCACACTGCTAGAAACTGACAGCCTCTTGTAGGAGAATTCAGGATCTAGAGTTCAGCAAGAATGGCAGAAACAGGTTTCTCCACAAGATCACAGAATCACAGAATCATAGAATCAGTAAAGTTGGAAAGACCTTTAAGATCGTCAAGTTCAACCATCAACCCAATACCATCATGCCCACTAAACCATGTCCTGAAGCGCCACATCCACACGTTTTTGAATGCTTCTAGTGATGGTGACTCCATCACCTCCCTGGGCAGCCTGTTCCAATACTTGACCACCCTCTCAGTAAAGAAATTTTTCCTAATATCCAATCTAAACCTCCCCTGGTGCAACATGAGGCCATTTCCTCTTGTCCTATTGCTAGTTACTTGGGAGAAGAGACCAACACTCACCTCACCACAGCCCCCTTTCAAGAGCAATAAGGTCTCCCCTCAGCCTCCTCTTTTCCAGACTGAACAACCCCAGTTCCCTCAGTCGCTCCCTCATAAAGTTCTTTCTCCAGACCCCTCACCAGCTTCGTTGCCCTTCTCTGGACACACTCCAGCACCTCAGCATCCTTCTTGTAGTGAGGGGCTCAAAATACAACACAGTATTCGAGGTGCGGCCTCACCAGTGCCGAGTACAGGGGCACGATCACTTCCCTACTCCTGCTGGCCACGCTATTTCTGATACAGGCCAGGATGCTGTTGGCCTTCTTGGCCACCTGGGCACACTGCCGGCTCACATTCAGCTGGCTGTCAACCAGCACCCCCAGGTCCTTTTCTGCTGGGCAGGTCTCCAGCCACTCCTCCCCAAGCCTGTAGCATTGCATGGGGTTGTTGTGACCCCGGCACTTGGCCTTATTAAACCTCATACAGTTGATCTTAGCCCATCAATCCAGCCTGTCCAGATCCTTCTGTAGAGCCCTCCTACCCTCCAGCAGATCAACATTCCCACCCAACTTGGTGTCATCTGCAAACTTACTGAGGGAGCACTCGATCCCCTCATTCAGATCATCGATAAAGATATTGAACAAGACCAGCCCCAGAACTGAGCCCTGGGGAACACCACTTGTGACCGGCTGTCAGCTGGATTTAACTCTGTTCATATTTGTTGCTGGGGTGAGCATCCATCATAGGAAGTCCAGCAGGCTTGTCCTGGTGTAAACAAGATCACCAGCCTCCCAGGCCATTAGCTGGTTTGCTGACATGGAAGTGCCTTGCAATCATAGAACCTTTGAGTTGAAAGGGACATTTAAAGGTCATCTAGTGCAATCCCCCTGCAACGAGCAGGCACATCTTCAACTAGCAGGTTGCTCAAAGACCTGTCCAACCTGACCTTGACTGTTTCCAGGGATGTGGCATCTACCACCCCTCTGGGCAGCCTGTGCCAGTGTTTCATCACCCTCATTGTCAAAAATTTCTTCCTTGTATCTAGTCCAAATCTACCCTTTTTTAAAACTATTAATCCATGTCGTATCACTACAAGCCCTGCTAAAAGGTTTGCCCCTATCTTTCTGATAAGCCCCCTTTAAGTACTGGAAGGCTGCAATAAGGTCTCCCAGGAGCCTTCTCTTCCCCAGGTTGAACAACCCCAACTCTCTCAGCTGTCCTCATAAGAGAGGTGTTCCATTCCTTGGATCATTTTGGTGGCCCTCCTCTGGACCTGCTCCAACAGGTCCATGTCTTTCCTGTGCTGAGGGCTCCAGAGCTGGACACAGGACTCCAGGTGGGGTCTCACCAGAACAGAGGGGCAGAATCACCTCCCTCGACCTGCTGGCCACGCTTCTTTGGATGGAGCTCAGGGCACAGTTGGCCTTCTGGGCTGTGAGTGCACATTGCCGGCTCATGTCCAGTTTTTCACCCACCAGTACCCCCAAGTCCTTCTCAGCAGGGCTGCTCTCAATGCCTTCTTCATCCCCCAGCCTGTATTGATACTGGGTGTTGCCCCGACCCAGGTGCCGGACCCTGCACTTGGCCTTGTTGAGCCTTGTGAAGTTCACCCAGGCCCATGCCTCGAGCTTGTCCAGGTCCCTCTGGGCTGCATCCTGTCCCTCAAGGAATGAAGCGCAAGCAGACCGCAGAGGCAGCTGCAACCATCTTTGGCTGGAGGCCCTCCTTCTCTTGTATATTCTGGCACTGGAGGACCCATCTCTCACTCACTTTCTGGTTCTGGAATTCCAGGCAAGTCTCCAGGAGCCAGCTGTCCCTGCTCTGGCAGCGAGGCTGTGCACAAGGTGCCGCACCACTACTGCCAAAAGCCGCCGGGGCCTGCCCTGCTCCGCAGGCAGGCCGGGGCGGTGTCTGCAGGGATGGAGCATCCTACAGGCCCACGCCGTCCTCTCCGGCCTGGGGACGCTGCTGCTGAAGGACAGCCTGCTGTGTGCAGGGGACGACCAGGCTGGCCAGGCTGACCAGCTCCCGCCATGGTCCCGCAGGCAGCGCGGAGTGCTCCGGCCCCAGGACAGAACGGCTGCGGGGGCTCGGCAGCACCTTTTTAATTTTTTTTTTTTTTCAAGATCATTTGTACACATGCTTTCCCCCTGCTGAGGCTTGAATTCTGTTTTTAGAGTTTGGATTTTCTGGGGGTTGGTTTTTGTTATGTCCCCTTTGCATTACTGATACCTGACATACAGCACAGCTATGGCACCATTTGCCAGGTGCTATACATATGGCAGCTGTAGTGCTCACTCTCTGCCCCACTTAATGTCTCCCCAAAGCAATGGAGAAAAACCCCGCATTCCTAATTATTCATGGACTGTTACCAGCACTACATTTTTTCACCTAACAAAACCTCACTCTCCCATATGACAGTGAGGGAACATATTTTTACCTAAATGTGATTCTATGGAAATTTGTTCTAATTCGAAGTATCAGTGGTGGTTTTCTTGCATTGAAATTAGATGCCTTACATTATTAAAAGCTACAAGATTGAGAAGCATGAACCAGCTGTGATTTTCGAAAAAAGAGAAATATGTAAGAACAGGATAACTGAAATGAAACACGGTTTCTAGACTTGTGCACATCTTCCACAGTTAAACAAGTAGAAAGTGTCCTTAAAGGCACCTTAAATATAAACCCAACATCATTAAGTACGTAACTTCCTAATTTCTAAATTACTAAAGAAATTAAAATTACCATCCTTGTGTGATACAGTGCTAAGCTCATGAGTTAGATGTTTGCTCTAAAGTTGTCCATAAACTCATGTTTGTTGAAGTATTGTGAATGCACAGGAAAATTACTAATTTTGGTAAGCAGCGATTCATGCTCACTCTCACTCTCTTGGTAAAACTGAAGCAAACCTGTGATTTTGTTCTTATTTTGTTTACGAGAAAAGAGGATTAGTTAAAAGCGCCGAAGCCTTTTTACTGCTGAAAGAGATGACTAGAGCCACACCAGTCACCTCAGTTGACAAGATCTGCCACAAAGCGCTCCTTGATGCTGCACCCATAATTCTGTTACACAGATCCCACTCCCACACGGACCAGAATGGTCTGAGTCAAAGCTGCATTTGAAAGCATGTATTTACTGAAATGTTTTGGGTTTAGGGGATTAATTTATGACCCTACTCTAAGGAATAATTTGATTTCCCCTAGGTTAAAAAAAATAGTTCAAGGTAAATTCACTGTAAGCAATATTAAAATATTTGTAATTGTTATGAACTCCATAGATTTTTAGTGTTTTCCGTTATGCCTTTCATAGTCCAAATTTCTGCTGATGTCTCTCCAGGATTATTTTAGTAATTTCGGAATTTTTATGATGGTCATACTTATTTCCATGCAAGTAGTGAACTTGCACTATAATATATGTTTTGACTATTAAGCTTCAGTGCTAGAGAATATGACTTCAGAAAAATTTAACCCAGTGCCAGTTGTCAATTTTAGTTTTTTATTTCTGCTTTTTAGGAGCTTTTTGAATTTTGACTTTAGGAAGAAGCATTTCACCTTGGAAAGAGAACGTGTAACATCCTCACAATAAGTGCAGAATACTGTAAATAATAAAACAACATACCGCAGTACCCTGGAGTTCCACAAACTGTCTTCATGGTCACCTGATCTTCCACAATCTTGGAAAGCCCAAAGTCAGCTGTTAAGATTGTTTAGGAATATTAATGCTCTTACTTCCTTGTAAAATCACTTTTTTTTTTTTTACATTGTATAAGTAATTAAATGAACATTTATGCATTAAATGAAGAGTAATATCATTTCCAGAGGTGAGGATCGATTTAAAGAATCTACCCAGTCTGCAATCCAGAAGCAAAATTTGTCCATACAAATGAGAATTCCTGGCTCATGCTTGACAAAATGTAGCTTGTATGTTACCCTGAAGACTGCACAAAGCCAATAAAATGCGATGCGTAAGGGTGTACAAGCAGTGATCCAGAAATGCATTTTAGGTATATATTCAGCCTCCCCTCTGTGAGCAATCCAATACAATTAACAGAACAATCTTGGGTTAAAAAATTGTGCATCAGTGATTTCTTGGATAAGGGTCAGAGTACACAGTCCCGGCAAGACAAATTCTAGCAGTATTTTGATAGATGGCTTCTAGGGTCAGGAGAAGTACTGATCACCCTTTTTGCAGTGTTTCCACCCTGAATTACTACTCAGACAGCAAGAGCCTTCATGACGTTTCATGTCATACTTGCATGACTCATTTTTTAGAAGACATAAGAGTCTTCACAACTCTTTTAGTTTTCACTGAGAAATAAACTGAGCTTCTTCAAATTTAAATTTAGGTGATGACATTCTGGTCTTAACGCAAAATAAAAGTAATTTTGCTTTGTTACAGTGAATATAAAAGGGAATGTTTTGACTCAAGATCAGGATAAAAATATTATTTTATAGTATCATATTTTATTCTAGAAATGCAAATTAAGGTTTTCCTAAATGGAAAATGCTTCAGAAGCCTCTACACCACTCTGGCCATCAAACCAAGGCCACTGAGTACTGCATTAAACTATAATGTTACAGCTGTTTAGAGCCTCTTTTCCAGGAAAGATAAGAACTAGGATAAAATGTAAACTGAGATACCATCATCCTGAGATGCAAGACTTTCCTAGAAATTTATATTAAATTGCTTGAAAGTAGTTCATGGAAATCAGGCTCCCATGCTCCCCGGTAAGGGAGCACGAGGTGGTATTTCCAAACTGGTTACATACAGCTCAAGAGCACTGCACAGAACTCCTCTTTGCTCAGGCAAAAACTGGGCATACCCAGCATTTTTGGAGGTCATGCCCTTTCCAAGCATCTACCATCCCCAACAGAACTTGCATAATACATGCCCATTCAGGAATGCCTGGTCTCACCTTGTCCCTCCTAATCCACCCCTTGTGGTGCTGACTATGTTTCAGATAGCTTCCCTATGGTCATTGTGAAGATCACTTCTTTTTAACCCTCAAATATGCCTTCAAAACAGAAGTCAGCCTTTCTCAGTTTGCTTTCTACCACTTATCTAAGCAGTTGTACTTTCATACCAATGAATGTTTCCTCGTATAATACTAGTTTAACCAAAAAAAAGGGCACAGAAGTGGTGCACACAGCTGTACGCTGATCTCATGATCGTTCTTGTTCCTGCTGAGCACTTTATTCTCTGCCATGTTCTGCACAATTCTGGCTATAAATTCTCTAAGCAAGCATCTAGTTTTGTATTGGTTTTAAAAACACCATGCACAGCTGTGCTGCTGAAGAAGTAACATGTTCATCTGAGTGTAAGCATTAGCTTTGAATAAGGTGGTGGTGAGATGTATATACTGTAAACATCGGCACATACTATTGGTACAAAGGAATTAGGGCTGCATATATTTAATACTGCTCACCGATTTTTAGTGGTGCATCTGGTGCTGGCGTTGCATAGAGTAGATTTTCTGGCTTCAAGTCACGATGCACAATCCCATTCGCATGCAGGTACTAGAAAAAAAGAAAGTAAAAACAATTAAGTGGGAATAAGTTGTTTGGGTGAAGCATGAGTTAACAGCTTCCTGATAATCTATAGCAGCAGGTTAATAATCTGCCACGTGTGTGACACAGAGTCAATTAACTAATTTTCAGCAGCTTTTTTTCTGCAAACCTGCTCAGCACAGGATCCTTGGATGCATATTGTAATCTGAACAGGAAATTAAAATTTGGGAAGGCAAAGATAGCATCATGTCCATTTAGAAGAAAAACATCTCAGAAAGTGTTATTGACGTTTCAAATACAGTGATTGCTTCTAGGAAGTAATCTAATAGATGTTGAGATATCAAAGTCTGGCTCAGAGGAAGGTAGTTTCTGCACATTATAACACTCTGAGAGGTAAGAAAATGGTCATAAAATTAAATAGGCACCTTTGAGTAGAAAAGATGCAGTATGTGTCCTGTGCCAACTACAAAATCCTTGAGGACCCTGGCACAGATTTCTCAAGGGTTTTAAAATCACCCAATTGCAGAGTCTCAAAAATCCATTTGTCTTACTGAACCACATGCAGTACATGTGAATTCACTCACCACTCAATTCCTTTAAAGATGCTGTTTCTGCCTTGCACTAATGGAAAGAAGAGTTTCTGGAATATATGGCTGCCTCTTACACTGCTATAGACAGACATAGGAAATAATATACAATGGACAAAAAAAGATAAACTAATGAAACAAATTCTGTATTTCTTCTTGACAAAACATTCAGCAGAAACCTCAGAAGCCTTGGAAGAAAGATGCTTAAAGGCAGAATCACATTATCTTATTTGAAAGTCTCTTGGTCTACATTTTAGTAGCATCTCTCTCAGCTGTGTTTTCACTATTAAAAAAACAGTGTGTATGCATGGTGATGCAGCACATGACAAATGGTTGAATATTAATCTAGAAAGCACAGCTACAGGATTCACTTGAGTTAGCATCTGAGGTGAATTATTGACTGTGTATCTCATTGGAATTTTAGTTTGTATAAATTGCCAATGATTAACGTTAAGAAAGAATACATTACACTTTCCTTGGGCATCGTTTTAGTGACACTGAGTGCTTTATAAGTTTGTGTTTCTTACAGTGCAATATATGTTTTTTGTTGACTTTCTCTAAAACCCTAAGTGGCAGCATTTGTCATGACATGACTTGTGGACAGCCAAAGACTCTCGTCTCCTTTACTTCATAGTGCAATCTAAGTGCTTGTCCCAGCTGTGTTTTCTACAATGAGATAGCTAACCAGTTATCCAAAGTAAAAACAGGCAACAATATATGGAAACTGATGGATTGCATGTTGCTACATCATTTAATGCAGTCATATATGCGTGGCTACACACAATCATGTCTACCCTGAATAAAAATGTATGTTTATCTGTCAGTGTAGCAAAGATGCTCCCACAGCATAACACCAGTATGTTTGGCATGCAGAAGTAATAGAGGCATACAGGGAGTTCATCAAAAGCAATCAAGTTGGAGTGGACAGAAAGAGATGTCTGAACTGATCTGTGTTCATGTGCTGCAAATCAGTTTAGCTGACTCTGTAGGAGTGAGAAGGATCAGACATTTCATGATCGCTCGGTGGAAAGCAGACACTTCCAATTCATTCGTACAAAAAAAAAAAAAGGACAATTTCATGCAGAGAAATGTTCCAGACAAATCCGCAGTCTTTTAGCAGGTCCTTTTTTGCACATGCCCATAATCTTAAAAACATTTTATGGTGCGAGGCTGAAAATATTGAAATCGCATTTTTGTGGGCGGGAAATTTGGAGAAAACTTTTGGAGAAGCTGTTCAACTTTTCCTCCCTTTTAAGTTGTAAAGTGAGACTGGCTTGCAGGCATCCTTTTCAGACACAGAAAGAACCATAATCGACGACATCTGCTAACCATGCTTGTGCCTCATGACTGACGGATTTTTTAACAGATTTGTATTTTTCTGTATTTTTAACAGAACTTGCAGCATGGATTCTTTTTTTATTACAAACACCTAAGAGCCCATGTAGGGAAATTTCCCTCCTCTACCCAACCTGCCATTTGCAGAAAACTTGCAGGACAGGAGTGTCCAACAAACATGAATTCCCTCAATAACCAAGCCCATGTCTTTCAAAGATTGACACTGCAATACTCCAAGCTCACTCTCTCAGTGTCCCCTCCTCATAACACCCGCAGCTCCTGCCCTCTTCACCACACCTTCTCTCATCTCGCCAGCAGCCTACACCAGGATTCCTGCCCACCCATAGTACATACACTCTGACCTCTCCTTGTGGTCCACATAGATCTCGTCACAGTTTCTAGAATCCCTAATCTCAGTCCCTGCTGCTCTGTCTTCTCTCTCCTACCATTTCTTTTGCTTGACTTCCCATTTGGGCATGAGATGATACCTGTGGTGCTCAGACCAACCATGCATGCAGCTGGGGCTGCCTCAAGCTGCCAGGTCATGGGTTTAACAGACCTACTGTTGGCATCTCATACCTTGAGACCCAGCCTCCTGTCAAATTTTGTTGAGGTTGGCTGATAGGGTCAATAGTTTTGTTGTGAACCAACAGACAAAAGGGCAAAATGGACAAAAAAAAAGCCCTAGTGTTTTCACTGATGCAGAAATTCCATTCTTCAACCATGCAAAAGTACCAGCTAGCTTTGTGGATCCCCAGCCTTACAAGGGCAGAGACTGCTGGTTGGACTTCTCTAAAAGGTACCTGCCTCCAAACAGCCTTGTTTCTAAAGGTCTCCAGCACATGCAGTGACCTCCTGTACTCCAGTCTGAGCCACCTGTCATTCACAAAGCGCATGTCCTGCTCCACTACCCACTATGAATGGGACCTTCCAAGACTGTGTCCATTTTATGCATTGCTCCCTTACTTCATAAATATCCCAGAACTTGTTTGCAAATTTTCACTAGTCCCAACAACTCTGCTCCGCAAGTAGCTTAATAGCTCCTGGTATTGAAGACTACTTGGTAATTACATTATCTTGTATATACATGAACATTATTCTGAGTTAAACTATTATCTTGCTTTAGAAACAGATTTAGTCAAATTAGCACAATCCACTTTGTATAACACTTATTTCAATTTATGTATGCTCTATTTTGATTGCTCTTCTCTTTATATCACACATATTTATTTTGATAAGTGGCACGTTCCTTTGCAGGCAGTGCTTCTGCAGCGTAAGTTCAAAGATAATTGTTTCTCTCTCCCAGTTTGGAGTACAGCTTTGGGCGCTGCATACTCTCATTGTAAAATAGATAACCTGTGCTCTATTATTTATATGTTGTATCTCTTAATGGCTAAATGATGTGATTAAATGAGAAGATCAAGACTCAGGTATCAAGCCAGAGCAGTATACTGACTTACTTTATGACCTAGGCATTGCTGAATTACATCACCTTCCCCACCTATAAGATACTGATGAGACTTGAAAAACATTTGAACAGTTTTTAGATGCACAGTGCTGCACAACGGTTTAACATAGCATGCACATAAAATGTGATGATGACACAATACTCTTATAGTAGCTACAATGTCCTGTTTTCACTTTCTTCTGATTTTCAGTAGATAGTGCCAAGCACTGAAATAAAATAAAGGCAGGGCAGTTCTCTGATTGCAGCTTTGCTGATTTGTGTTAGTGAAATAAGGTGGATACAGAAAATTTATATTTACATCAAAATTCTGTATTTCTGGGGCGATATTAAATGCATATATTTAGCTCTAGTTATGTCCTGTAACATCTATGTACTAAAATGTAAGATTTACTTGTAAAATAACAGCGCTTGGTCTAGCCTGATGAGATGTAGATGGAAGAGAAGCCTCCACAGGATCTCACAGCAAGGCCCGTGGAAGAAGACCTTGTGGAAAAAGTCTTCTCCATGCATAGCAGTTTCATCCGAGCAGCTGGCCAACAGCATGGGAAGAGAAATTATGCTTTCTCATGTACCTCCTCCTCTTTTTTTTTTTTTTTTGCACACCACATCAAAGCAGGTGCTATATATAGGGACAGTATTGATTTTCAGGAACATATCGCTATTCCACTTAGTGAAAGAGAATGAACAAGAAAAAGCAAAATGGAAACACTAGAGATTCTGAGTAGTCTGTATGAAATTAGTGAATTTAAATGCAAAGGAAATAGAATAAATACTGAAAAAATTATTTGCACATCCTATAATCACCCTTCTTTTTCAATAGCTTTGGCCAATGAGATGTGAGTAGGCCAAGCGGGTGAAGCAGCTGTGCTTCAGGCACACAGTAGGGTACCGCGTTATTAGTGTAGAGCATCTTGGATAATCTGGGATAAATGTATTCCAGCAAAATTGAGTATGATAGTCTTATTACTCTTTAATAAGTGTTGAGGACAGACTCAGCATGACACTAGATAGGAATAACATACAGGCTCTTTTCTGAAAGACTTAGTGGTTAAAATAGAGGCAGCCTTCATCTTGGCCATCACACAACAGCAACTTGTGACTGAACAATTGCTGTGACTGTAATTGTGACTGCAGCAGAAAGATTTTTTCTTTTTCTTTTTTTTTTTTTAGGCCTCTTTCTAATTGCTGCATGAGAATTCCTTTTGCTTTTTGTTTTATCTTTTAATAACTCAGGTTCCTACCTAACTTGAGAGATTTTATGAAAAGAGGACAAATGAAGACTGCTTAAAATTCTGGCCTTTTTCTTTAATTTTAGTTATGCCACCTATTACACAGAAGGACGAGGACAAGGCTGAGGTACTTAATGCCTTCTTCGCCTCAGTCTTTAATAGCCACTCCAGGTATCCACAGGATATTCAGCCCCCTGAGCTGGAAGACGGGGATGGAGAGCACAATGTACTCCTCATAATCCAGGAGGAAGCAGTCAAGGACATGCTAAGCCACCTGGACACCCACAAGTCTATGGGGCCTGATGGGATCCACCCAAGAGTACTGAGAGAGCTGGCGGAGGAGCTTGCCAAGCCACTCTCCATCGTTTATCAGCAGTCCTGGTTAACAGGGGAGGTCCCAGAAGACTGGAGGCTTGCCAATGTGATGCCCGTCTACAAGAAAGGCCGGAAGGAGGATCCTGGGAACTACAGGCCTGTCAGCCTGACCTCTGTTCCAGGGAAGATTATGGAGCGGTTGGTTTTGAGAGTGCTCACAGGGCATCTGCAGAACAGCCAAAGGATCAGGCCCAGCCAGCATGGGTTCATGAAAGGCAGGTCCTGCTTGACCAACCTGATCTCCTTCTATGGCCAGCTGACCCGCCTAGTGGATGAGGGAAAGGCTGTGGACGTTGTCTACCTGGACTTTAGTAAAGCCTTTGACAGCGTCTCCCACAGCATTCTCCTGAAGAAACTGGCGGCTCGTGGCTTAGACGGGTTTACTCTTCGCTGGGTGAGGAACTGGCTGGATGGCCGAGCCCAGAGAGTTGTGGTGAATGGCGTTAAATCCGGCTGGCGGCCGGTCACGAGTGGTGTTCCCCAGGGCTCGGTTCTGGGACCAGTCTTGTTCAACATCTTTATAGATGATCTGGATGAGGGAATCGAGTGCTCCCTCAGTAAGTTTGCAGATGACACCAAGCTGGGTGGGAGTGTTGATCTGCTGGAGGGTAGGAGGGCTCTGCAGAGGGATCTGGACAGGCTGGATCGATGGGCAGAGGCCAACTGTATGAGGTTTAATAAGGCCAAGTGCAGGGTCCTGCACTTTGGCCACAACAACCCCATGCAATGCTACAGGCTTGGGGAGGAGTGGCTGGAGAGCAGCCCGGCGGAAAGGGACCTGGGGGTGCTGGTTGACAGCCGGCTGAATATGAGCCGGCAGTGTGCCCAGGTGGCCAAGAAGGCCAACAGCGTCCTGGCCTGTATCAGGAATAGTGTGGCCAGCAGGAGTAGGGAAGTGATTGTGCCCCTGTACTCGGCACTGGTGAGGCCGCACCTTGAATACTGTGTTCAGTTTTGGGCCCCTCACTACAAGAAGGATGTTGAGGTGCTGGAGCGTGTCCAGAGAAGGGCAACGAAGCTGGTGAGGGGTCTGGAGCACAAGTCTTACGAGGAGTGGCTGAGGGAACTGGGGTTGTTCAGTCTGGAGAAGAGGAGGCTGAGGGGAGACCTTATCGCTCTCTACAACTACCTGAAAGGGAGTTGTGGCGATGAGGGTGTTGGTCTCTTCTCCCAAGTAACTAGTGATAGGACAAGAGGAAATGGCCTCAAGTTGAGCCAGGGAAGGTTTAGATTGGATATTAGGAAAAATTTCTTCACTGAGAGGGTGGTCAGGCATTGGAACAGGCTGCCCAGCGAGGTGGTGGAGTCGCCATCCCTGGAAGTGTTCAAAAAACGTGTGGATGTGGCGCTTCAGGACATGGTTTAGGGGACATGGTGGTTCTGGATTAATGGTTGGACTTGATGATCTTGAAGGTCCTTTCCAACCTAGTGATTCTGTGATTCTGTGAACTGTGGAAAAGTAGGGCTGAAATGAACCTGAGTCATCTACTCCTATCTATGCTTCTAGGCAGCATCAATTACATCTACAACAGTTTGTCAAATTTATGTTTAAAGGCTTCTGATACTAGAGACTCCACAATTTCCCCAAGCAATTTATTACAGGGCAGCCCTGTCTTGACTGTTACAAAGCACTTCCCTGTGACTTACCTGGGTCTTGACAGGGGCAGATGAAGCCTATTACTTTGTTTTTTATATGCTGTAGAGGCAGAAAGCAGATTATTCATTTTTTTGCAACAGCCTTCTGTGTACTTGTTACCAGGTGCACAATCATTCTCTCTAAGACTAAAGGACTCTAGTTTGCTCAGTCTTTTCTTACAGACCACCCTTTCTAGACTCATGATCATTCTTGTTGCTCTCCTCCAGGCTGTATCGGCTTGCATCAATGTGTTGAAAATGCAAAAACGTATTTTGGTTGCAGCTTGACAAATTTTACAGGCTGTATTCACAAATTCATTTGCTATTTTTGCAACATATCCCACTCCTCTTTGCCTTTTGATCCAGTGTAACCTTCAGGTTCTTTCTATTTTGTTCCACTACCTTGTTTTTACTGTTGACTATTCAAGTTCATGCACAATTTTGTCCTTGACAGTACAGAAAGGTCATTGAATTTTACCAAAGTTATTTTATTTCTAATCCTACTCTCTAACATACTTGCAGTTTTTCCCAATTTTATGTTGTCCAAAATTTTTTTAAGTGTACCCTCTATTCCATCATCGAAGATTGTCAAGAAAAACACTAAAAAAGCAGACCAGAGAAGGTTTTTCCTGAACCTCCACTCTTGATATCTTTAGATACACTGATAGACATCCTCTCAGTTCAGACAACCAGTCTCCAATCAGCTTAAAATCAAATCACCATGACCACATTTTCCCAAGTTATTGTGAGACAGTCAAGTAAAACAAGTACCAAGAGCTTTACTTATGTCAAGTATGTATGAGAATTTCTGTTGATCCCCTAACAGCAATGTCTCTTATCCTGCTTGAGAAAAGAATTAAACTGATTTGTCATGGCTTTATCTTGACAAAAACTTGCCTTGCTGGTGACCTCTCTACTTTCTTATCTCTGAGGTGCATCATATTCCTTTGCTTCATTATTTGCTGCAGATTTTTTGGGGTGAGTTGAGTCAAAGCAGCTGGTCTATAACTCCTTCCTCTTTAAGTGAGCACTACATACATCTGCTTCTCTGCCCAGCCTCCATCAGATCTGTTACCTGTTAAATCTGTTTCAGACTTTAAAAGCTTACTCTTTAAAGATTGTACTATGAAGGTCACTGGGTGCAACCAATTAAAAAAGAACTAAATGATTTGAATACTCTCTGACTTAGTCTTTTCTTATTCTGGGCTCACATTTTGCTGCTCAGTCACCGCTGTTAATTGTGCTAGACATCTAATTATAGCCAAACTTTTGCTGAAAATTAGCGGGGAAAAAAAAAGACAAAACCACTCCTGTCTTCTCCTAGACATCTTTCAGTAGGTCTCCTTCATCTGGGTTTCTTCTTATAAGGATCATTTATTTTGCTACTTTTCTTATCTCATGCTAGATGCATCTTATTTTCTGCCCTGGCCTTTCTGATTTGATCTTTTGAACTCCTGCTATTCTTCCAGCTCAGGCTTAAACAACCTGATGAGTTTTCTGCTTTCTGTATACTTCAGGAATGTTTTTACTCCAGGATGTGCTGTCCCTGAGCACCAACCTTCAAGTGGACTGATGGGAAACCAGCCGACTCCTGACCGCATTGTTACGCTCCCAGGGTCCTGCACTCTGTCTGACAGGCACAGGGCCACTGCTGGCAGTGTTGCAAGTTCCCTTCTGTCAGCAAGTAAGGGAAAAGTCCTAAAATGCCTTTATTTCCACTTGTGAGTGCGATTGTGAGCTGCACAGCCTTTGGGTTTCATGATGTCTCCTCATTAACCAGGGGATTTTGATGTCAACTGGATCTCAACTCTGGGCATGACCTCCAGTGCTGCAATGAACAGAGTTGGTACAGCAGAGACAGCTCTGGCAGCAGCGAGTGTCCTCATGATTACTGTTGTGCACATGCCCTCACTTCTTTGTGGACCTGTCCTGTTCACTAGCTCTTGATCTGGCTTTCAGACCCCTCCTGCTGTGTATGACCCAGCTCCCTTGCGAGGTTGCATTAGACAATCAAAGAGATAGTTAAGGGAGCTCCACTTGCACCTCTTGTTCACACCCAGCTCACACCTGCCCTCCTGGGCATTGCTGTTTTTGTAGGGTACCGCACACTACCCCTCAGGTTATCGCTGAACAGCCACTGCTGTGGAAATGCTCTGGGTCAAGGACCTAGTGCTCCTTTTTCTCCTCAGACAAGATGATGGTTTTCTGTGTGCATTGGTTTAGCAGCAGGGAGAAACCTGTGGTGTGCTGTGGCTGGGGCAGTGGTTTTGCTGTAGGAATTTCTGTCCAGGATGCCTATAATATGACTGCCACAGTCATGAATACCAGATTCACTCACGTTTTCAAAAGGAAAATTTTTACCAATTTTATTACTCTACATAATATATTTAGGACTTCCATGTTGAATTTATTACAAAATCAAGCCTGTAGGGTCCCGAAGGGAGAACCAAAGCCACACAAACAAATTAAGTACTGGACATCTTCAGCTATAAATGCAGTCACTACATTCTTAAAAAACTGAAGCATGTTTTTTTCTCCCTTTTCAGGAATGTCTAGCCTTGTAATTAAGCTCTTCCTGTAGCACTTGCAAAAGCCCTTACAAAAGTGTGTCAGCGCATAATGAAAGCTACTGCACAGTAATTTAGTTTGGTTACAGCTATATACTGCTTGATAGAGATGTGGTTAATTGATAAAGTTTCTGAAGAAGTGAAGAGAAAGTTTAAATAAACTTTTAATAATCTAACAGGGCAAAGAAAAAAATATACATTCCTATTTCCAGTGCCTAGGAAGGTGATTGAGCTCACCTTATGTATGTAGAATGGCAAAGCCAGTCTCCGTATAACTTTTAGTTAAAATAACCATTCAGCACAGATCTTACAGAGTACGGAGAAACAAATAGGCATCATTCAAAATACACTCTAGTCATACACTCCACATTGGTGTAGACTTTGGAAAAACAAGACATATGCAGCTTGGGGGAATGGAGAGAAATCTAAAATTTCAGAGTTAGTGAGCATCTATGCCCTGTTATAATATTCTGCATGTATAAGCCAATTTATAATTCACATGTCCAATGACTGCACAAAAATTACAGATTGACATGAGGATATGATATGTGACCTGAAGGTACTGTAGTCTTCTAGACTAAACAATATAGTTCCTCTGCACCCCAGGTGCCACATCTTTAAAATTGTTGTGACATGTAAGCTGTGTTTTAGATGTCTGAGTGACAATAGCAAAAGGGGAATGGGGATATAGAATAATTTGTTGTATAAACTCTGCTGTTCCCACTGAATTCCATGTAAAATTTATTAGGAAAAATTTCTTTATGGAGAGAGTGGTCAAGCATCGGAACAGGTTGCCCAGGGAGTCACCATCACTGGAAGTGTTCAAAAAATGTGTAGCCGTGGCACTTCAGGACACAGTTTAGTGGGCATGGTGGTGGTGGGTTGGTGGTTGGACTTGATGATCTTAAAGGTCTTTTCCAACCTTAATGATTCTGTGATTCTGTGAAAATTCCACTACTTCAACCGATTCAGGCTTTATTTAAAAGCACAGTAATATGGCTGCTGTGAGCAGACTGTTTCTGTGCTTCCGTTTATCTCTCAGGCAGCACATAACTTGGAATGTAGGACAGGACCTGAAACCCTATATGCTTCAGCTTTGGGAGCTGGATAGTTTGATTTCTGCTGATTATAGAAAAGTGCATTTATCTGAGTTGGTTGCTTACAGTATAAACAGTTTATTTAGGGATTTTTTTTTTTTTTTACAAAATAGAAAACAATAATTGAAATTATCTTGGAAATGCGGGGATTGTTTTGATAAGTGTTGCAGAAGTGTATCTGAGAATTCTTGCTTGAAGAACTTTAAAAAAAAGACACTGTCAGCGACAGTGTCAGAACCGAGCTTCACAGGGATCAACAAGGTTTCAGTAATAACAATGTGAAATCAAGTGATATACATAGCATAATCTTCCTTCTGCCACTATTCCCTTACTGCAGACACATTGGCTTTGGGACTGAATGAACAGAATACCATTTTATCATTGCAGAAGACAAAACCAACATTGATTTCTTTTCTGGATATATTTCAGGAAGTTTTGCATTTTTGTATCTGGATAACAATAAAATAGAGTCTTAGAAAAGCATGAAATCATGAAAGTTTCTCCAGACATCTTGCAGAAACCCTATTCTTTGCACTTGTCTTGCTTTTACTGGTTGCTCTGGGAAATCGGAGTATGCCATTATGTCTACTGTTTGATACACTGACTTCAAAACTTTTCCATAAAAGTTCAATTGGTTTAGTTAAACTCATTTAACAGAATATTGCTTTAATGGAACAAAGAGTATTTGCTTTTGTACTTTGTGTAAGTATGCAGTAACACAACTAATTTGGTTTATGAGTTCAGATAATAAACCTGTGTATTATAAAAAAGTATGAAGAAAGGCATCAGCATAGGTGCATAAATCCAAATAAATTTTCTTCACTGGTCTGATAGATACCAAGTTATGAGATAGCTCAGAAGGGAAGTTCTAAATTAGGCAGTAAGGTTACATAAAGTTTTAACTGCAATCTCCACAGTTATTTTATTTCACATTTGGAAACAGTTTTATCTTTTGAATGTTCCTGCTTTTAGAAGAGTGCAGCGGCCTTAAGGATGACGACGCTATACCAGGTGTGATCACAGCAAATCATGTACCGTCATTCCTGTACAGTCTGACATATGCAGAAGAGGATAACGCACACACCTTCCCACACAAATCCCAAATGAGGGCTTTGTGCAGACAGCTAACTGTTTGCAGTGGCATGAAATTCTCTTCTTAAACTGTAAGTAGGTCACAGCATCAGAGTAGGTAAAAGAGCTTTGCTATAGTGGCTGCTTCTTAAATCCTTCCATAAGACCTGCCCACTTGCAGACTATCTGAATTCAGTGAAGGACTAACATACATTAACAATGATGTGCCTCTGCTTAAACTCTCTTTTTCGGCACGTCTGGGGTGCAGAAGACAAAGGTGGTGTTTCTCTTCCTGCAATTGCCCAGACCGGGGAACCTTCCCGCTGCAGTCTCCACACCTACTGGGCACCCGCCATGTGCCTGCACTCTGTCCGGTTGCTCACCAAAAAGCTGAAGGATGTATGTCCTTTTGGGTAACGCCACAAAAATGCAGTGGGCAGAACTTACTTAACATGTGTGACTTGACCTGTCGGAGCTGCTGAGGTGCAGTACACTTTTTTTTTCCCTCCACAAGGAGAAGTTGCAAAAAAAATAACAGGAGGACTAAAAAATAAGAACAACCCACAAACAACACCCTCCCCAAAACAAAAGCCAAAAAACTAGCAGTCCTGCCCTTGGTACCGGCACCCATTTCCTCTGTAGTTTTGCACAACTCACAGAACTTCTCTGCTTGACTTACAACCCTGCGAAGTGTGCCAAGGTTTTATGGTTTGTACAGTGGTCTGAAGACAAAAAAAAAGATGTGCACATTGCTATCACCTTGTTCCACTCACTCCCTGTCTTCAGCATTTGTTACTTTATTGACCATAGTCATGTTATAAACAAGTACAAAAAAGCCATAATAAGAGTTTTTAACTTCAACATACGAAAAATATTTTTAAAGTATTAGAGATACATTAATTTCAAGATCAAGCTAAAAAAACCCCTCAAAATCTTCATAAATCCACTGTACGTGCCTTTGCAAATCAATGCCACTATAGCAAATTTAAAGGCAGGGAGGAATTTTGCAAAATCAGGCTTCTTCCTTAATGGTGTAAAACTGCAAAAAGTATTTTAAAAAACTGTCATCCCTGTATAGAATACAAACTTCAGCAACTTTGCTATAGTTCTAGCAAATCTAAAAAAGGAAGTAGATTCTGTATTCCAAGCACATTACCAAAAAGCAAGTCATGTTTTTGCAAGCCAGTAAGGTCTTTGGTTTTGCTATTAGGAAATTAAAAAGATAAAAACGAAAACCACAATCTAGAACAGATCTAAGCTGCTGTCAACGATACGTGCTGCTAGCTCAGGCCCCGATAACTTCTGGCATTAGGGAGCCATTTAGCTGATGGAAAAGCTATTCCTGGCAGCGTTAAGGTTTCACTAACCACAGAGATTTGCTAACCATATCTCTATTATACCTATAACGGGGCCATAAGGTAATGCCCTACTTAGCTACAGGTGCACGTCTGTCCATTCTACATCAACATATTTCAGTTTTCTTGCAATAATTTAATTTTTTGTATTCTAATCAAAGCACTACATTTCATGGATTTTCTCTCCGTTTTTAAGAGGGGTATTTCATAAAATAATGTAAGTCTTAAATGGGTAGGTCTGAGTCTATACTACTTGCTTTTGAAGAATAAGGTGATTCTGTTCTGCCTATACTGTAGAGTTACACCATTTAATTAGCCCATGCCAAGGAGTGCTCCTGGGTGCTAAAAGTCAATTGTCTACACTGTTCAAGTTTTTAGAACAGTCTTGCACAATTAGCACTGACCAAAACAGCTCCCTGTTAGTTAAGCCAAAGACTAGTCCCACCAGGCAGTTTGAAACTGGCCATGTAGCTTTGAGGGCTGGCACAAAGATATTGGCGTATAGATGCTGGCTGTTGCAAGCCAGTTGGCATCGCAGAGAGAGGGTGACCCCAGCTAATTTAATAGCCTCCACAGAGATCTCATAATTAAAGGAGTGGGGTGCTAGTAAGACCGGACTGCTGGAATTTTGCATCAAGAGCACAGCAGGGCACAGAAAGCCTCACATGCCTGTTTTGGTAGGGTCAGACTTACAATCGTTTAGAAGGTGAGAATTCAGGGTAATAAACCAATGAAGGAGAATGACATTTCTCTTGCTCCTCTGTGAAACTCTCTTCCTGAACACATATATAAAAAGTCTATAATTTTTAACACATCATTGTATCTAATTAATACTTATATTTCTGCATTTTAATTCCTATTTATGCATAAATAACACACAGATGTTGTTTTGTGTTAATTATACCATTTTTCTTGAATTGTGAAACTTTTCCTACATGTAATGGCATCGCTTGCTAAGCCCAATATTGATCTTACATTTAAGAAATAAATGCCTAGACCATATGTATATAAAAAAAGAATTTCTTATTTTACTTTTTTTTTACAGATTTTTTACAAAACATAGTTTTGAACAGCACAGTCCTCAAGTTGACATGCACAGAAGTGTTTCCCTTTATTCATCTGCCAGAGGTGAGCCCTCATCCCGTGCAATACAAAGGCCAACATCAGTCTTACAGGTGACATTACACTAAGCCACAGCAGTGGTGTAGCAAACTTGGACAATATATCACTTCTGGCAGCAACACCGTACCTCAGGAACCTCCTCACTCAAGGTACACCTTGCAGGCTAGATCTGACAACTATCCTGCCCTTTCATGCTTTTGCAACACAAAATTTACACTCAAAACCAGAAAAGAAATGTACTGTAGCTCTACCATATGTAGCTTTCACTTCACCTGGGGAAAAAAAAAAAATCTTCATGGACAGTTATTTAGTATATAGTTACTTAGTATCCCCAAAACAGCTACAATTTGTAAGATCCATTTCCGTTATAGGTTTCCAAGCCTGAATTTGTCTCCAGGTGATGACATTAAGAGCAAACATTTTTGTTGTAGATGACAAGGTACCAGCAATTTTTGTGAAGAAACCATATATTTAAAAAATATTAAAATTGTAAAAATTAGCTTCGCCTGCAAGAACATAACTGGAAGGAGTTAAAAAATTCTCACCTAGTAGAAAGAGGAGGACGTCAGGATGATTAGGCTGTGGATATCTCTATGATGTAGGTGGCTGCTTCCTTTGAAAAGCTATCTCAGATTGCATACTAATATAATTATGAGTTTCCTGGAAGGGAATATTACATGGTTTGTGCAGGATCCTGAATGCAAAAGAACAACTCACATTCTACCAGGAAATGTGACGACCTTATCAAGGCGCTTGGCATTCACTTTTTGAACAACTGGAATTCTGAAATACCATGTGCCACCCAGAGAAATGCCAAATTGTAAGCCTGAATTTGCCATCAGCTCCTCTGTTTTCAGAAAGATCAGTACCGGATCAAAATGGGACGTTTACTTTCTGACTAAGAAATAAATATCCCTGTGGTGGTCTAGTCCAGAACTTGAAGCAACACTGACGATTTTTAAAACTTGCCATGTTACTGATGTCTAACGTACAGAAGGCTACAAATATTCTCCTTTATGAGATCCACTAATACTGGAAGACACAGTAAGAGATTTCATTTAGAATTTTATTTTTGTCAGTGAAAAATTTTCAGAATGCTGTTTCCACACATTTTTCCTAGTTTCTACATGGGTCTATCTCCATTTAATTCCAAACTTTACTTATTATAATGGAGATATCCAAAAGAACCTACCAAAATTAAATTCCTGATTCTCAGTTATTATTGTGCCATACTCTTACCAGGGTTTGGAAAAACCTTGTAAAATATTTGACGGGAACAAAACTGTTGTGCTAGGTAACATATTCTACCAAAACTCGCATCCATGGAACCGAGAAGGAAACCTTGGTATTTTGACTTTACTTTGTCAATAGAATGTATTCCCAATGCAAGTAAGCCAACCTTTTCCAATCTGCAATCCTCAGGGTTATTTCTCTAGGAGACTTACAATAATTTGTGACAAACTCGTGTAATACGAGCGCTTTCCGCAGTAAGCAGTCATAAAATATGGCTACGAACGTGCTGCGACCTCCGCTGTCTACCTCGGGTTCTGTAGTTAGAAAAGCTGCTGACAGCAGAGGAGCCTGGGGTGCAATTCTAGCTCAGGTGTAAGTCTTACAGACCACCGGTAAATAGTAATTTTCAGTGAGGACTTACAGCTAGAGAAACCATCAGCCACACATGACAAACTGCAGTGAATCCTATGAATCAGTGGAATGTTTCTGTTAATCTTCAAAGAAATCAAAGTGTGCGTGCTAGTTTTGCTGTTTGTACCGCACTACCATCATAATTCAAATATCTTTGTAGCCTTGATCAGCCTGCAGTCCACACTGTAACTCTCAAAGAGAGCTGAGGCCTTTTGTTTTAAAACTGTGGAGTCAAATGCAATGACCGTCACTCAGTCGCATGTTATCACAGAGACAGGGTGGCAACATAATTTTCTTTTTGTATTTTAATTTAGGATTGTGCTTTTCATATTGTGTACAAGAGACATAAAGATTAGGGACAGGGTTAAGTTTATTCCCACACTAAAAATTAGCCAGAGGATAATCAGGAATCTGTCTGATCCACAGTTTGACCTTCATTGACTAGTCTGGCAATCATTATGAGATATACAATGTATATACAAATTCAGTGGATGATGCTATTGAAACCTCGTTTACAAAAATTCTTTTACTCAAAATCTCAGTAAATAAAATTAAACCATGTAATGAGAAACAAGAATGTCAACTGGCATGAAAAACTTTTTATAGCACATCTCTGAATCTAAAATTAAATCACTGTTAACAGGAACAAGCTATTTTGGCCTCATTGAAGTAAACGGCTAATTTCCTGTTGATCAGAGTGAGAAAACAATGTGACTGAAGACCTATAAGGAGTCTGATCAAAAATTATGTCCCCTCCTGTCCTGGTTTCAGCCTAGAGCGAAAGCATTTGCCGGCTGGGGCTAAACCACGACACCTCCTAACACCCCAGCTTTCACCACCTCATTCTTCACAATGCCGTCGTTTATGGGTGTTTCTAATCATAGAGGCTTCTGAGTTGCTCCAGCCTGAATTATGAATGTGTAACATGATGAAGAAACACACAGTTAAAAATTCAAAGCCTTTCACTGTGTTGTAAGGTATAAATAAGCAAAAGAAGACCAAGCTGCTTTTAGCCTTTGCAGGTTATGGTTGAACAGATTTGCTGGACTAAAAAGTGCTAATGGAAGATAAATCAATGTTAATTTTAACATATTTCAGAACATGGGGTGCCACTCCTACCTCAGATGAACCTCTTAACCTCAAACCACAACTGCACTGGGCACAACAGCAGATGTGAATATAAACACCGATGCTGAAGAAGAAAGCAATCCTCTGCCTATGGACTATTTACAGAGCAAAAAATCCTCATCTTCAAAGATTTTGATCATCTAAACTTCATGCAACAATCACAGAAATTAATATGTCTGGATTTCAGTAAGGTGTCTGATATTACTTCAGATCAGTTACTGCTTTAGCTGATGGTTGCACTGAAGGAAATGGAGATTAGTAGGAGAAATGCAAAATGGGCAGGAAATTTAATCCAAGGGCAAAGCAGGTGAAGTATTTCCAGCAGGTAGAGGAAAGTACTTGGGGTGGTAAAACCTCTCCTGAAGAACCAGGGATCAATGGAGGAATGGAGAGGCTGCTGTGTGATGAGACAATGTCAAATGTGCTTTGTTCAGCAAGGCAAAGGTTCGAAGGAGGATTTGACTGCTGTCTATAACTACATCACGATAAACACCAGGCAGGGTGGAAGGAATGGGCTTAAACTAAGGGATTCTTGGCACCAAAAAACCCAACCAGAAAGTAGCTATGAATATCTTTAGGCTAGAAATGAGAAAAAGGCTCCTCACTGTGAAAGCTGCAAGTATTCAGGGCAACCTTCCAAGACGTGTGGGGAGGTAAAAGCGTGACCTGCTTCTAAGGTGATGTTCAGTGCAGTTATAAAGAAGACTACACGATAACGGCTTCTCTAAGGGCAGCAACTGCAGCTGAGAGCTGAGAGGGTATGTGTTGCCTGGGTCTGTGACCCTGCAGAGAGAACTCTTTCATCTTCCTTTGTGCGAATTGTCAAACCCAGCCAGATCATCTCTCTCAAAGCGGTCACCGGCGAAAGCCACCCAACCTTCCCATTCAATCTCAGGGGCTCAGTGCTGGGCAGGTACCTCTGCTCCCTGCCAGTGCGGCAATGACACTGACAGCCAGGTGCCCAGACCCCTTCTTGGGGGGCTCAGGAGGCTGCGACCTGCTTGAGACCAGCTGCCTATCCTCATTCTCTTCCTCCTCTTCCTCCCTGTGGTGCCTCTGCTCCTCTGCCCACCACAGCCTGCCCACCTGCCTGCTCTGTACCCCACTGCTCCACTGCCCTGGGCAGTACCTGGGCACCTAGTGGTGGCTGCAAAGGGACAAGAAGATGGGGAAGGGCAAGGCAGCACTTGGGAGTGGGACACAGTACATAAGGACAGGAGGCACAATGTCGCACTCTGGATGTTGAGATGTTGCTGCAGCTCGGTTATCTACAAAGGGAAATTTGCCTTTAAGGTAGATAGAGGTTAGGTTGCAGCAGTTTCTCTCTGAAAATAGTAATTTTCCATTTTTCCACTTTAAAGACTTCTTTTAGCGTGTTGGGTAATTTTCTTTGCCCTCCCCCCCTTTTTATACTACAGCTTTTTGAGTGGTTTTTAGTTGCAGTTTCTAGTGGCTTCTGTGGGTTGTGCTGCTTATTAGAAATAGGATTTGATGCATGGGTAATCTCACCCCATGCATGAAGTCCTATTTCTCAGGTAAGATCAGGCGGCAAGCACTTATGCAGTGTGACTGGAGGAGGACACTCAGGTTGGAAGTAGGAAGGCCAAAAGAGAAATTATGAACTAGGAGGACTTTGTTCCATCGATGAACTGGAAATGACAACTGCGTCCTTATTTAAGTATTGATCTCAGTTCAGTGCTTGCCAGGGTGAGCATCCTCTTGAAAGACGGTCTCTGCACAGCCAAGGCAGCAGTACACAAAATACTGCAAATAAGTAAGGGGAAACGATTTTCCTGTCTGCTCTGGAAGAATTTCAGAAGAGGAACATCATTTGTCAGGCAAGAACAGCTCGGGCTGCAAGGTTGTTAACAACATGTCAAAGGGGAAGGATTTAAGGGGTTGCTAGCTCCAGTTCAAGGGGGAATGTGGAACAGAGAGATCTTGGAGCTCTGATGAAGTGATAAAAAGGAAAGTTGCTGCTGAAAATGACATCTTTCAATCTGTGAGGCTCAGAGAAAACTGGCAAGCATATGTTTCACTCAGACTTTTGGCAAACACCAAAGACAGCACTGCAGACTATGAAACTGAGCTTCTGCACAGTTTTGTCTGTGACAAGTTCTCCAGTTTATGCACATTCTTTTGCTTGTGGTTTTAGTTTTGGATGATAAACGTTTTTTAATTTAGCCCTTATAATTCTGCTAATAGATTGCCTATAATACATCTTTGCTTCTGTTGTTGCCTTTTTTTTTTCCCCTAAGCTGGTTTCCAGGTAGCTTTTTTCCTTCTTTTTCCTGTTCTTCATCCCGTAGGGCAAAATACTCAAGCCATTTGAATTTTCTTCTGATTTGGGGGCCTGCCCCTCTTCTCTACTATGACAATGACTCTTTGGTTTAGCCTGTCCACCAGCTTCTGCTCAGGTCTCTCACACGCCCTTGTGCTGCTTCTGTTACCCAGATACTCTCAACAAGATCTGTATCAAGCACCAGCTCCCATCCACCTTTACGTATCTTTCAGCATCCTGACAGCACACCCTGTAATACAGACAGCTCTGCCACATCCCTCGCACAGCAAAGATAAATAGTTTCATGTGACTGCTAGAGATGAACAACATTCAGTACTGGCAGGTCCACTGAGGTCTGTAAAATATCAACGTCTCTCAAGGGTAGTAATCATTCCTGCTACTGGACATCTGTAGAACGTTGCTGAGCACACAGATGGGGAGTCATCAGCTAGAAAAGCAAGAGGAAGAGAGAGACTTAGGTATATTTATACACCACAAGAGGTACTACTACCTCCTAGATGTACCAGACGAACTCCTAGCATGATGCCATTTTTGCAAGAGACAAATGCAGTCCTTGAATGTAGCAGGAGAGGTATTCCCACAGAGAAAGGTGCTGCTGCACAAGGCTCTTGCTAGACCAGATGCCAAAACAGGCTGACGGCTGCGCTACCGTATGCTGTTACACCAAACTTCTATATTGAGACTTTTCTGGACTGATGAACAAGCAGGGATTTTTTGAGAACATGAAAATTCTCATTTTCTCAAGAAAAAAAAGTGGGATGTAATATTTTAAATTTATAAGGGGATATGTGTGAAGATAAAGTCTAGCCGAGTGATGAGGAGAATTTGTTCCATTTTGAATTATTTTACCTTGAGCACAGGTGCCTACAATTGTCTCTGGGATTGGAGTTCTCCCAGAATAGTTGAAATTAGGTTCAGAACTCCCAGTAAGAAATCTATTAACCCTGAATACCATGTCCTTATGAGCAGAGATTAAACATACAGGCTTATTTAGCTGAAGTTGTAAGCTTGGAAGGGAAGAAACTGCTGTTTGTGAAGACAGCAGGTAAACATCTAGAATGGAGGAGATGGAAGGAGGAATGAAAACCCACAGCTGTTCCCCAATCACTGGGATGAGAACAAGTTTTCAACAGGAATTCAGGAGCAAAAAACTGACTGGTCTTATGATCATGGCTTATCACTCTGTGAGAAGATATATATACGATGGCAACATCGCAAAAGAAAACTGTCTAAACTAGAACTATGGAGAAGATGGAAACAAAAGGCTGAATTTCAGATTTGAGGATACTCCCCAGGCTCCAAAACAGAGTCTCCCCTGTGAAAGCAGGGATGTTTTTTTCCAAGCTGTGGAGTCAAGAAGGCCAAACTTAACAGCTCTGCTCCACTGTCTTCAATGCAGCATTGATGATCAGCATGGATGAGGGACCCAATGACAGTAAAATTTGTACTTCTATGTGATGTATGCCTATGTTTCAGTATGGGGCATGTATTTTTTTCCCCTGCTAAATCAATGAACAGAAAGTCTGGGGCTTCAGATGGTAGTTACATGCAGTTAGCATTCAGTTTCCCTGAGCTCGCAGAGATGAGAGTAGCTGTGTTTAGACAAATATGATTAAACAAAGACTGAACAGTTTCAGATAAAACAATGTTGTCTCCAACCAAGGAAACAGACACTATCAGGCACACCATCAATGTAAGATTTAGCAGGAATAGCTCAAAAATATAACATCAATGAAAATGCCAATAGTTTCCACCATTAAAATGACATTTACTGCGGTTACCTCTTGGAAGAACTTAATTATCTTAACCTCTACAGTGTTTAAGCTATCTTTATCCCAGGTTTTGGAAGCTTTTATCACAGAATTGTTAACAGTATGCATATAAACTGTGGGGAAGAGCTGAATATTTTCCACACAAAAATATACTACAGAGACTACTGAGAGCAGCCAATGTTGTTATGTAATATCATGTTACATGGATGACTGTGTGCATATAAATACGTACCAGCTCATAGTACACACTGAGTTCAGCCAGACGTGTTTTTCTTAGAAGAAGGCACACGCATTTAACCAGTTATACTTAGCGCTAAATTAAGAATGTGCATCACACTGACATCCCTTCCACATGGAGCTCTGCATTTGTGCCTGGTGCTGCACATCAGCCCCTACTACAGCTGAGGGACAACACCCTCCACCAGTATTTTAAGACACCTTGTGTGGTAAGCTGTGACCATCTTGGAAGAGGACACTAGCTGGCTGCCTACCACATGGCTAGCCTACGCAGTGTTGTGAAAGCAAAGGGAGAGGTCATGCAATGAGGGATACTGTGGCTGCCAGGAAAGCATTACGTTTTAGCTGCTCTCTGCTGGCATGCCTCTTTTAAAAAACTCTGAAAAAGGGATGTGCAAAGATTTCAGCTGAGGCTTTATTTGCTTTCAGTGGCTGGTGAGACGGCACATAGGTTTGTATTTCCCTATTCAGAACATCTTTCTTCCCTTTGCATAACCCTTCATGAAACCGAGAGGGATTGATTCTGGAGGTATGATTACCCACTGTGAACTAAGTATGCCACAATGAGTTAATAAAATCCATAGGAAAAAGTGTAGCTCTTGGAAAATGCTTGCCAAACCCAAAAAGTATTCTAAAATTCAGGACAGGACCTGAAATCTTAGTCTAAAGGGCTCCAGTCTTCGAGACAGCTCTACTCGCTTCAGCCAAAGCCTATCAGTATATGATACTGAGGCTATACATATTGCATCTTAAAGACTGAATATACTTCTCTGTGCACTGCACATTAGAATATGCGAATCTGCAATGTCTCGGTCCTATCCTCAAGACAAGCTACATCTTTTCAGGAGAAATGCCAAAAGCAAAATAATAAAAAAACAAATAATAAAAAGTGGCTTTAATTCTAGCAGCGGAGAAGAACTATTTTTTGTAAATGGCTGCAGGTCATTTGCATTTATTTTTTCCAGTCATATCTGAAGGCATCATTTTCTTTGCTTTAAGAACATTGTCCTCTCAAGGAAAATCCTGGGTAAAACATTTCTGTTGCAATGGTGGTTGAAGGCAGAAATACGTAAGAAGAATTCAGACTAACATCCACTCTTACTGTGCTATTCTCTATTGCATGGCCTTTTAAAATATTCCCTCTTCTGACCTTCTCTAAATGGAAAGGAAACAGAAGCTCACACAGCCTGTGGTTGACAATTGCCTTTAATTCTACCAGTCAAGGCCAAAACAAGAGTTATATCCACTAACAACATGGAGGGTATTATCAGCCTTGCAGAGGTTTGGGGGTTTTTTAATTATTTTAAATCTGGGAAGATGAAAGTTTGAATATTTCTTTTCTTCTTTTTTATCAACCAACTGATGCCCCGAGAAACCCCCAAGCAAGGCAGCGTGCATGGCTGCTGCTCCTAATACTTGGCCCTTCTTTCTGGAGGGGGCAAATCCACCCCAGACAGATGCAGAAGTGGGCAGCAGGACGCTGTGGAGCAGCTGCTTAGTGACACCTCATTTTTGCAACAAGGTGCCTGGCATGCACACACTTCTGGTGGAGGAGTGTACTTTCCAGACTCAGAAAGGGCTCCAGTAACCCAGCATGGCCTCAGCTTTTTTACCCAGATTTGATGCTGGGTTTATTCCAGTTTGTCCAGGTCACATCTCACAACACATCTGTTTTCTAATACAGCCCTTTCCTCTTTACGTTGAAATAGGGTAAGGAAACTTAATCGAATGAAATACAAACAACTTTTAAAATAAATTTACTTCTAATATTGTATTTCAGTAGGTTGCATTTATTTAACACGCAGAATGCTTCGGTCTGAGCAGACTTATTTGAAATACAAAATGGAGCTGTATTGCTCAATCACATCAAATAATTTTCTAAGTTAATTAAAACACAAGTTCTATACACTCACAGTCAGTGTTGATGTCTAAGGAACAGAACAAGCCCACTAGTATTATCAACAAAATCTGCAGCTGAATTAGTCTACCTGTTAAACTAAACACACTACCTATTAGAAGGAACACTGGGGTATTGTTTGCTAGCAATGTTCCCCTGCTTAGAAAAAAGAAAATTAACACAAAATGCAGGGGAAACACAACAAAAGAAGACCTATGCTAGATCACAAGGAAAAGTGGCCAAGTTCAAAGTGCCCTTCCACACGGTTAAAGTACCTTCATTCACCAATACACTGCAACAGTTATCTTTAACTATTATGACTACATTACCTGTAAGATGAAATCTGCCCATAAAGTGATCATCAGAGCTGTCTGCCCCAGTGAAATGTCCCAGTGGCAGAAAATCCTCTAGGGTGCCCTGAAAATATTGTCATCTTGCTCAGGTCAAGGTTGTAAGGTCAATGACACTCCTGCACTGAAGTGCAGTGCCGATCAGAAACTCCTCCAAGCCTATGTGTAATGTCTATTATATTTACTACTTTCTGTAAAAAGGCTCTTTAAAGCTTCTGTAGTTTTAACTTGACACCTAAATGATCCTTGGTAATGGGGGTGGGAAAACCAGGGCCTTGTGGCCAAATAATAGGCAAGGGTAATGAAGGAAGTTTCAGTGCATATAATGACTTACTGGAGCTTCTTTCCCATCCACTGCAACAGGGATACCAGCTCTCAATTCAAAGCAAACATTACTAGGGATAGAAGGTAACCAGGGATTGAACCTCCTGACACTGGACAAAAAACATGCAAATTATCAAAGAAAGTCATATCTTTCACTTTGAAAAACATTAGCTTCCCCATAAGTTGCAAATGATGTGAGTAGTATTTTCCTGGGACAGATATAAAGAACAGCATAGAGGATTTCAGAGCTATCTCATCACACATTATCCTTTGGTTGCTGTGCATTAGTAAATCATTATTTAGTGAAAGCACACAATGAAAATCAGCCAGTCATTCTGACTATAAGGTCCCATATGCCCATGTCATTACAGAAACAGCAGTCCCTGAATCAAATTATCATGAAATGTTAAGTACAATTGCTTGCATTGCCAAACATCACAGAAAGAAGGGTAACTTAACAGCTTCTCAAAAGCACAAATCTTGCTTGAATATTTCACTCTTGTGTACTTCTTTGTTACTTTCAAATAAATTTTACACATTTAGGTATAAAATTAAGAGGAAATCACAATGGTTAGCAGCTGAAGAAAACTACAGTATGTAAGGTGCTACAGCTTATTCTGAAATGTGATGCAGTTACTCCCACTGCAAATCTCAACAGGTTTAAGGGCCTGTACCTGCAGAGGAAGGGAAGGACAACAGGTATAAAGTTAGATTCAATTTTGTTTCAGTAGAAAACATTGCATCCAGAGAGTGGCTCAGAGCCGGGTCTTTGATCTCCCAACATTTTAGACGCATACTTTGCAGTTCTCTGCTGGCATGCTGGACTGTGTGAGGAAGGGTCCAGACTTTTAGGAACTGGAGAGCATCTATGGTCTCCCATCCTGCATTTTCTTGCATCCCTTGATCAACCCAACAGCATGAATGCAGCTGTCCCCTCCTCAAGTTTACAGGAGGAATGACAGAGAAAGTCCACATGGTCTCTGATACCCCCAAGTACACCGGTGAAGGATTCTATCTCCCCGCCCCGGCAGATAACTTCCTTCCCCATGTGCAATTCAGAGATCAGAATATTGATAAAATACCAACTACTTTTTCTAATCAGAAAGAAGTCTGCACTCCTGAGTGCTGCAATGTTAACAGAACAGCCTTAAAATACAGCAGGAGAGCAAAAAACACAGCTGAGAAGGCCAGTGATGGACGTCTGCAGTCCCTGCTGGCCAGGGCACACTTCTGCGTACGCAGTGCTTTTCACACCATTTTTCATGAGCAGGTTTTTGTGGGCACTCCGGGGTGTTAAGGGTCTGATGTTTGAAGGGTTCCCAGGTTCTCTTCATCAGCTCCGGCTTCAGATGAGACTTTTGGAAGGGGCTGTGTCAGGGATGATTTTAGCTGATCTTTGGGGAAGGGCTATGAAAAAGGCTTTTTTATTCTTATGATTGCTGATGGGAGGGCCAGCAGGGAAGCATAAGGAACCTTACTTGCCTGGTGTAATTTCTTTTTACATTTCCAAGGCTGCATGAAAGTATTTCAGCCAAAGACCCTCGCCAAGCACGCAGCATATTGGACACGGCTCTGAAACCCCAACTCTCCAAGGAAGATTGTAAGTGTTTGAAAACAACAGCCTGCTGAATTCTTTCTTTTCTTTTGCTCAGCTGTGCCCTAACACATTAAAGAATTGAATTTTCCTTCCCTAGATCAAACACATCAACTCTATGATTTTAAACATATCAATCAAATCAAAAACTGACAGAAAGCTATGAACCAGTCCATGATTTTTCATTATTTAGATACACTGGTCTGTATTTCATGCGGAAAAAACAATTCTAAGAAACAATAAATGGAAAAGGTCACAACAGAAAAAAAAGTCCAGGAGGAACAGTAAGTAAAAGGTAACACAGTTAGAGATGAATAATTTACTTTTAAAAAGCCACATGCCCATTCCGTGTAACAGTTTAACTACATCGTATTGAGTACATCAAACCTGAAGGGTGGTAGCATTTCACGAATCTTTGCTTTCATAGATTAAAGGCTTTCTGGGGAATATAGAGTTATCTGAGTTACAGATCTAAACCTATCCAAATCCAGCTGGCTCTGGCGTTTGTTCCGTGGGGAAGCTGGCGGCAGGCTGGAGCACGGGGAGGCACGCAGCCCAGGGCTATGTCTTCCACATCTGTGGTGGGGAGACCAGGAGCGGGGGCCAGACTGCCAAAGCCATGCTGTGGCTGCTCGCCTCCAAAGCCTGATGCAGGACCTGAGCCGCAGAGCACGCTTACAGCACTGTCCTGCTTGAGAGGGCCACCAGGAAACAGCCCCAACACCTGGGCATTAACTTAGGTTCCTGGGTTACCTGCAACAGAACTTAAAGAGACCCCCAAAAGAGACAAGCTTTATTGGATATTTCAATAGCTATTTCTCAACGAATGCTCTTGCAGCAATGTTAGCCCACTACATCACTCTTCTGTTTACCTTACCTGATAGTTTGGAAAGTACCTTCATTATGTTATCTAAACATTTCTTCCTACCACTAAAACACAATCATAAATAACTGCCATGCATTCCTGAAACAGGCAGTCAAGGGTCTGCTCAAACAGATACCTGCTTCAGTCCGCTGCCTCCCGCAGAGCATTAGCAGAGATGGAGAAAAGGCAGCAAGTCTGAAAAGGAAGCAGGTCTGTATTCTGCCTAAACAGGGCATCCTTTGCAGACCCCTACTTTGAAATTTAGCTTAGGAAAGTGGCAGCTTGAACTCCTCCACTGACAACACTTGTGACGACCCAGCACAGGACAGAAGCAGCCTCACGTGGAAGTGAGTGCAAAAACAGGTAGGGCTGGAAATGGTTATTTTATATTCAAAAGTGACATACTGGAGCTGATCCTTACTGCAAGTTTCAGTGACCACACGGGTATTTAAAGGCAAAATACATAAGATTTTATTTTTGAGTTGGCTTCCCTGCATGTTACCAGATTTTTCTTCACACTGTCCAATTACAGAATTCAAATCTTAATAGCAAGTGGAGCTTTTAATATTATTTGCGGACTTACTAATTTCTTTTGACTGGTTTGTCCTTGTAGATATCCACACACACAAAATTATTGCAGGGAGTCATGCTTGCATGGAAAAAACAGATAAATCCTTCAAAGTAGTGAGACCATCTGTTATTTGTTAAGAGTATTTTGTCTAAAACTATGCTGTTCTTATCAACAAAACTCAGGTTATGTTCAGCTGTTTGATTCACCAATGGATAAGTGAGCAGCAGAATCCATAATTTTCAAAATAAATAGTGCCAAGACTTCAATTTCTGAGTAGACACTGAATCATTGCCCACCCTTTCAAATGTATTTCAACCCTCTTCGAGAAGACAAACCTCTCCATTACATTTCTCCCTCATCAGTTTTGCCACTGAATCCTTACATTCGAGCAAGGCAACAGGTGATGGTAAAACAATCCCTCACGACTGCTCTGTCCTATCGCAGATGGGTTACAAGCAACGTGAAGAGTTAACGCTTTGCTGTTAAACAGAACTGCAGTCCTTTTTTCTCTCTCTTATGAGAATGCTGCTGCCGTGGTTTGCTGCATTTGAGGGGCATACACGTGGCATTCGTCGCAGATGCACAGAAAGGAGCCTGCTGTGCTGCAATACCCAAGAGGGTTCATCACGGCGGAGACCGTTTGGACTGCTGAATATGAGCAAACGCTCACGTGAGCTGCGGCAGCCTGTTCTGCCCGCTCCTACGCTCTCTGCAAAAACACAAAGCCGAGTATAGAGTACAGTAGGAGACAGTAGAGGAAGGAAACCCTATTTCCACAGATCCATGACATTAACAGCATTATATTAATGTCTTCTAGCCTTTCTTTTCTGAGGATGAAGGTGTAAGGAGTCTGTCTGCTCCCTCCCACTAACAATTTTTCAGCCTAATGACTAACTCCAACTACATTTTTCATGAAATTAACAACTTTGAGACTTTACCAACCAACTCTCTCCCCAGGTTGAAAAAATTAAGCAGCCGGAAAGAGAAAAGGAGACCTTTTTAGTCCCGTCACCAAGGGAAAGACTACAAGACAAGATGCACTTTCAGTATACGTCTGAGTGCTCACGTGGTGCTCAAATTAAAGGTACATCAAAGAAGTGCGCTTGCAGGAAGGGAAAACTCTTATTTATAGAAAGCTCTTATTTATGAGATACGTGGAGCTGTTAGTTTCTCGTTTGCGAGTTTGTTCAATTATCCAACCTTCCAGACAGTCACACGTGCAAACTTATTCTAGGGTGTTGTGTCTGCACAGAAAATCATGTTGGATTTTTTGTTAGCAACAATGTTCCATAATATATCTTATCACATCATAATGGAATTTACATTAAATCTTGATTTTTCAATGAAAGATAATTTTAAGGTTTTTAAAATAAAAGTTTTTTATTCGATGGCTTTCAAAGTTTTTACAGCAACATAAAAACATGCATCAATGTGTCACATAGATAGAAGAACATCAGTGAAGGAGGCACAGTCAGGTGCAAGAAAAAGGATCAGCTTGCACCCTGATAGTTTATGGTACCTAGCTCTACAATTGCTAAATCTTGCACACTAAAATAAAATCCGGAATTTCCATATTTTATCACTATAAAGTATGGTAATACTTTATAGATGGGAAAACACAATGGTACAACAAAGTAATTTTAAAACACAAGCAATAAAAGAGTGTGTATGTTTACTTCCTAACTGACAGCATACTGATTTTCTGCTATTGCTGCTTATTAGACGGACTCTTGCTAAGCAGGGTATTTGGAAAAGCACATTCCAATAGTAAAATACATTATTTGTTTGCACTCTAGCTCCTGCCCATCATTACTATTGTGGAAGAACTTCTGTCAGAAAATCCACCAAAACTCCCACATCCAAGCACTGTTCATCAAACAAGTTTCTCACTGCCCAGAAATTGAACTACCATTGGCTGTGCACTACGTTCAGGCACCACGTAATAAATCTGTAAGGCCTATGCTCCTGAAAAAGCCCTTGATCACCCATTACTTGAATCGAGGAGATACCCTGGTTCTTACATATGTCCTCTCTCATTATTGCTAGCTGATGAAGTAACATGCACCATAATGCACTCCAAATCTACTGCAGTGACAAGCATGCAGTGGCATTGACTCCTGAAAACATCATCTTCATTATTCACCTCTGCTACAGTTTGGATCTTCAGACACAGGAGTCTATAAAAACCTAAATGGAAGAGAAGGGGTGTGTGCAATGTAAAACCAAGACACTCCCTGGTTTTGCTGATAGTTATTGAGAAACATTGAAAATGGAGGGAAAAGGGTTCAGAAAGCAACTTGCACATCCCAACAAACTAGTATGAGAACATCATGTAAAACAGGTCACACAAAGACATAGAAAGTGTCGGGAAAGAGTAAGTGAAAAAGGGAAAAACTGGACTCATTACAAGTTCCAAAATATCCACAGTTGCTGGCATTTCAGGGGATCAGTAAGGAATCTCAAGGGAGGAAGTAAGGAACCTTGTTTCACTCATGCCCTCAGGGCCACAGAAATGGAGCTGCTTATCTGAAACAATGACTGATGTATTATTATATAGTCTGTTTAAGAGTGGTAAATGTCAGTCAATCTTAGTTCATGTCACCCAGATTGGCACATCAGGAATGTCCCCTGAAGACAGCAGAACTTCTCTTAGCATTTCTTCAAACCACAAGCATGGAGATTTGGATAAGTTTCCATAATACTTAATGAAAAAATGTAATTTTATAAATAGCCATTTTGCTGAGAGCATGCTATCTAGTCAGTCCAGTACTATGAAATTGGAGACTAAAAATTGCACACAGCTATAATAGTACTATTGAGCAATATTTTTACAAACATCTTTCATTTCACAGGTTCACTTGCAATTTACTTCTGAACAATCGGTGTATTTTGATCCTTACCAGGATTACTGAGGCAGGAACAGCAAGACACAGGGAGACAAGCCTGTTCTCACTTAAATCTGCAGGCACAGCAGGCTTGGGAGACAGAAAAACACAGCCCTGTGGGAGGGGAGAGCTGAAGAAAGGGGCCTCCTTAGGCTTCAGCAAATCTTTTCAGGGATAAAGCACTGACTTCTGCAAAGGTGCTGCTACTCTATGCCAGTTTCTGAGGGAAGAAATTTTCTGCCTGGGTAGCATACTGCAGGGACGAGGGCTGCTCCTGTACTCTGGCTGGTGTCTGGGCAGGGGAGACGGGGGAGGCTTCTTGTACACAGATGTATTCAAGCCCTTCTCAGAACCACAGAAACACAGAATCTTTGATTTCCAACCTTTTCCACATTAAGGCTGGAAAAGACCTTCAGTATCATCAAGTCCAAACATCAACCCAACACCACCATGCCCACTAAACCATGTCCTGAAGCGCCACATCCACATGTTTTTCGAACACTTCCAGAGATGGCGACTCCACCACCTCCCTGGGCAGCCTGTTCCAATACTTGACCACTGTCTCAGTAAAGAAATTTTTCCTAATATCTAGTCTAAACCTCCCCTGGTGCAACTTGAGGCCATTTCCTCTTGTCCTATCACTAGTTACTTGGGAGAAGAGACCAACACCCTCATCGCCACAACCCCTTTTCACGTAGTTGTAGAGAGTGATAAGGTCTCCCCTCAGCCTCCTCTTCTCCAGACGGAACAACCCCTGTTCCCTCAGCTGCTCCTCAAAAGACTTGTGCTCCAGACCCCTCACCAGCTTTGTTGCCCTTCTCTGGACACGCTCCAGCACCTCAACATCCTTCTTGTAGTGAGGGGCCCAAAACTGAACACAGTATTCAAGCTGCGGCCTCGCCAGTGCCGAGTACAGGAGCACGATCACTTCCCTACTTCTGCTGGCCACACTATTTCTGATACAGGCCAGGAAGCTGTTGGCCTTCTTGGCCACGTGGGCACACTGCCGGCTCATGTTCAGCTGGCTGTCAACCAGCACCCCCAGGTCCCTTTCTGCCGGGCAGCTCTCCAGCCACTCCTCCCCAAGCCTGTAGCGTTGCATGGGATTGTTGTGACCCAAGTGCAGGACTTGGTACTTGGCCTTACTAAACCTCATGCAGTTGACCTCTGCCCATCAATCTAGCCTGTCGAGATCCCTCTGCAGAGCCCTCCTACCCTCCAGCAGATCAACACTCCCACCCAGCTTGGTGTCATCTGCAAACTTACTGAGGGAGCACTCGATCTCCTCATCCGGATCATCAATAAAGATATTGAACAAGACCAGCCCCAGAACCGAGCCCTGGGGAACACCGCTTGTGACTGGCCACGAACTGGATTTAACTCCATTCACCACATTCTCACTACACTGAATTCTCCAAAAGTCATTAAACCTCTATATGTTTCCTCAAATCTTGGAAAAGTTTTAGGGAATTTAATGTAACACTTAACTACATGCCTTTTAGCCCATAGCCAAATAAGCAATGTAATGTCTGTCCGCACAGGTATCACTTTATCAAGGTTGCACGGTTTGCATGAAGAGCAGTAGTTACTGGGGACATCCCTGCAGTGCCAGTTAGCATTTCTCCTCTGTCTATTCATGCACAGCTGGGTGCTTATCTACTTTGGTGTTTCCCCTAGGGTGATTTCTGAGGCAAGACCTCCTCAGTCTCCATTGGGATCTGCCATGAATCCTTCTCGACCCCTTCTGTAGCATCCAATTGCTGTATTTTTATTGTTTCTACACAGTGTATGAGGCTCTCAGGATGCTTTAGGAGCTTCTCCGGTTCAGAATCCTTCAGAGCCTTGCCAGGCTCCTGTTGTGACATGTATGTTTTGTAGATACAGACTGTACGCTATTTACATTCTACAGGGACAGATATTTGGATTCCATGTCCTGCATGACAGTCCGCACAATACATGCAATAAAAATTATAATAAAAAAAGAGCATTAGCAGCCTAAAGTCTGAGATAAAGGCAGTCTTTTTCCTTTACTTGTGCTTTATTATTTGTTGACAGTGTGGTCAGTAACATACAGAAGAGAAATGAGTGGCTCTCTAAAGCCAAGACTCAGACTTATGCCCAGCATCAGCATGGTTTGTTTCCTGTGCCAGGCCATTCCTCCTTTTGGAGAACTTCTGTTCCCAGTAGGAACCCACTAAAGGGGATGGCCGGGCCATTGCCAAATGATGACCCAAATATCAGTTAATCAGGCAGATAGACCTAGCCTTTGGACTGGGTCAGTACTCTCCTCACACAGTATTTTCAACAATCTATCTTATAAATGAAGGTACAGGCAAATCACCCATTTGCCTGAGATGAATTGGGAAGAGGTGAAGAGTCCTAAGTCAGTGCTTAGACAACAACTTCCCTGTAAATGTCAGTCTCTTGGAATAAGAATCAACTGCCAGCACTGGCTCAAAAACCACAGCATTTGGTGCTTTGTTTGCGGTGTGTTACGAGTTAAAACAAGAGCTAATTAATCAATTTCATTGCTATTTCCAAATATTCTTCAAAATTAATACTGTAGTAACTTCTTTCCAAAACGAGAGAAGTACACCTTAGTTAGATGAAAGTGTAATTTAAGATGGTAACAACTTAGCAAATAGGACCCTGACATTTTGCTGCACTGGACGTTAACTGTAATATAGTAAATCTGCAGCATGATCATTAGTGCTTGTTCCATTTCCTCTATTAGAGATAATGGCAAATACAATACCCTCATTTCCTTACTGCTGATGGCAGTATCGCCAGACGGTTTTGACTGTAAGTCGTCTTTTCTCTGTGTGCTGCAAAAGGAGCTTTGCACTCAGCTTAAAACAGGTCTCCAAAAATGTTTTTGACAAAATAATTCTGAATCAAGGTACTGACAAATCAGGCTTGTGTGGTAATAAAACTCACTCTATTTCCCTTCCATCAATTTAAATACATCAATAACAAGAAAAATTAATTTTAAATCTGAGAAAAACAAATGAATGTAAGCTAGCAAAATGGTGAAGCTACTCATTCAAAATGGCCTCACCCTCGAAACAGGTTATCCTATGTATGAAACCATAACTTAACATTGCTTCAGAAATAGCACATTTAGGACACAAAATGCATTCCTCTCCCAGGCAGTGGCAGCACTTCAATAGGTCTCCCATGTAACTTGATAGTTTACCTACTTGCTTATTTGTTCTTGACAGCAATGTGCTGGAAAGGTCTCCCTGGGACACTCACGAAGCCCGTGTTAAAATGTTGTCACCAAATGGAAGAAAAGGCCGAGACAATTTCCCAGCATCCATGGAGCCATCTCTGTATGCGATGTGTTAAATCACCCCTCCCCGAGCGGATTCACCTTCAAGCCTCGCAAACAAATTTTGAAGAAGTAAACGTTTTGTGCCTCGAATACACCAAGTGGCAATCATTTTTTTAATTAAAAAACCCCCAACAACAATTCCTTAGGATGGATACTGTTGCTTACAAGCAGGATCTTATCAGACAGTATACACTTCTCATTACAGAGACTAATCTCCATATTTTGTCCTGTGCTGTCATTTGCCTACATAAATATAATTTTATAAGTATAAATGTTTATAAATAGCAAAATTATAATTATGTCAATTCTCTTTCCTTACTGTGACTTCAAGTGGATGGTAAAATGCTTTGCAGTAAGCTACCTCTATAGCAGGATCCCATTTAGTCACTGTCTTGTATCTTCCTTCAGGACATGACTTCACAGTGAATTCAAAGTATCTGTCAATTATCCAAACTTTGTTAAATCAGCTAGTACAACCAGTGTATCTGCTGTGACATTCCTTGTCTTAATTTGCATAACAAAGGAATGTTCCTTTGAGACTTTTTGAAAGTCGCTTCACTTATATATCCATCTTCAGGTCAGACATCTCTTTTTAACTCATGATGTATAACTGTTATATACATAGTGATCATTACGACTACTATCACGGTGAGTATAATGTAATCAGAACGTATAATTCTGTCACATCCACAAAATTAGCTTGATAGGAGTAGATAAAACTGACATTATTGAGGCTTACATATTTGAATAAATTCTTCAGGACGTCTGTTTGACCTACAGTCAGTCATATACAAGTTAAAAGTGACTTGTGTACTAGGTAAGCTGCTTTGAAGCTAAAAAAGATGCAATACAAAAGAAAGCAATTCTGTTGTGTTGGTTATTTTAACTGAGATAGTTGGAAACCTATCATATGTTGATATGTGTGGATGCAGGGGAAGAGAGGAAATTTGGCATGTTGCATGTGATGGAGAAAAGGCAGGCAGCCCACTAGAGAAACCACCTTTTTGTAATTCTCCAGTCAATGTCACTTTCACATTTGAACAAAATGAATTACATTTAGCTAACAGGAACAAACTCTGCATATGTCCAGTCATGTTAATGTCTTATCATTTATTAATGTTTTCTAAAAATTGGGCTTGCTTAACATTAATAAAAAGTTAGCTTTTTAAAAGAAATTGTTGAGGAATGCAGCAGAACTTGAATATATTGTAATTTGAATTTTACTTTAGTTTGCTACAGTTATCTTTAATATAAATTCATTTGCTCCTAAAAACCCTGAAATAGAACAAATGCTGAAAGACTCCCTGTGCATTCCATTAAACTCAGTGACCCACTGGGTCCTATGTAGTTACATTAGCCTTATGACAAGCCCACAAGCAGGACCAAACAGTAATAAAAATATAAAAAAGTTACACCAAAAATTCTTCACATGTGCAGATTTCCAAAACAAGACCACAGAAGGCCAATGGATTACCCCTCAGAAGACATTTCTGAAAAAAGCATGATGGGGCCTGTTATGGGTTGCTGGACGCATTCGTTCCTTTTTCTTCACAATTTACATCCTTACCACAAAATGGGAAACAGCTCAAGTCTGAATGCACATGGGTGTTTACACAGCACTTGTGAATTTCCGAGATTAAAAGCCACCATGTTCTTCACCACTTTCCTACTGAACACTGGAAAGCAAGCATAAGTCCTAACCTTTGAATGCTATTTCAAAAAGACTTTCCTTGGTGTTTATCCTGAACAGGAGCCAACAGTGTTATGAAATTACTGTTGCTTCTTGGATGAAGAGCACACAGCAGTGTCAACACTATAGCTACCGCAAGCAATCCCTGCAAGCCAGGCTGAGTACATGGCTGGTCACACAGAAGAATATGTTTTTCTCTTTATCCTTTTCAACAAGCCAAGAGAAAATATCGCCCAGTCACAAATGGTAAAAAGGGTGTTGTGTTTTGTTTTTGTCTTACTCTTCAAGGTGAGAGGACACCACAGGAGGACAGTTCCAATTGGAACAGGTTCTTCTCCTTTCCATGTGGTCCAGGCAGGTTCAAAGATTTTTGTCTCCCAGTCCTCTTCCTGAGAACAGGATTGTCCAAAACACCAGCTGCTAACACTAACAGCTTCTATGAAGAAGCCCAGAAACATGTACAGTTTTGTACCTATTCTTCTGCTCTTTTCTCATGGTCTAGAGTTTTAGGAGACTGGACAAACAGCTAGGGAGCACACTGAACAAGGTTTGTTGACAGAAGCACATTGGAGAGCAAAGACTGCTGCTGAGTGAAGTTATGTCAGTATTTTTCCAGTGAGAGTTGCTGAATCGAGAGCAAACTAGCCGGCAAAGATGAGGACCATGTCAGAAAAACTGGTCAGGAGACAGGGTGTCCATTACAGCCTGTCAAGACTTCATGGACAATAAGGCACTCCATAATCACATCTTGTGATTCCTCCACCTGCAGCCTATTTGACATGACTGAAGTGTCAAGAACCACCCACTGTATTATATGACCAAGTGTAAGACAAACAAAACCCAACAACAAATATATAGGGAGAAATATGGTGGGCAAAATAATATATCCACACAGTCAGTTTTCCAGAATATTATAACTTATAATGTTATAAGGAAAATGTATACTAAGGACTTTGTGTCATCCATTAAAAAAAGGCACCGGATGCCCCAAGATAGTCTTTGCTACAAAAATCAGAATGAACAGGACAGCTCATGAACATCTTGGGCCACCGGCACCAACTGCTCTGAACTACTTCCAGCTCAGGGACACAGGTATCAACATCACATCTCTCTGAAGGTTCAAGTTCAGTTTCTGTGAGTAATTCTTACCTCCTAGGCAAACTTAAAGCTAGCAGTGCTCCATGCCCCCTCAGTGACAGGAGATAGCTGAAGAATTAACACAAAGAAAGCAAGCTGATTCAGTGTCTAGGTTTTCTACGTTGTGGTTTTCGCTGCATGAATTACCATAAAAGTAATACAGAATTTCTCCTGCATATTGACTTTTTTTTCTAACAAAGAGAACAAATACAAGCATCCCCATTATGTATTTCACCAATTACATTGCAAATGGTGCTTTTAACTGCAGATAGCTGCTGTGCCTCTTCTGAACTCAGTGTTCACCTGCCTATTCTTCCAAAACAGTGCCACGCAAATTTCCCAAAGTGAAGAATGTGCCAGAGTGCAAGTGTTAAATCTGAAAATCAACGATCTCTGTGCTTTTCTTCCCATTCCTGTTGTTGGGTTAGAAGAACGGCAAAAGCAGGCCATGCTGTCAGAGAACACGATACGGCATTATAATCCTTAGAACAGAATTGCAGCTGGAACAGCAAATTCCTTCTTGTCTTACAGTATCAAGCATTGGTCCTTTTACTAACAACTGCATATTCAACCAACAGGCTGAATCTGGCCTAAACCTGCAAGTTTCTGAAATACCACTTTTGAGCAAACATTCTGAAAATTTGATGAAATTTTACATTTCCCTTTCTTCCGGGAAGGAGAGATTGCTGGGTTTGAGTAGCTTGAGATCAGAACAACTGCTGTTTCCTTACTGTACCCTGAACAACACTTATGCCAGGAACAGACTCAGAAAAACACTCCCTACTGCCAACGGGAGAATGGAAAACATTCAGGGTTCATAAGGGAATGGGGAAAGAGCTGAAGGTGCAAATGCCTCCTCTATTAAAACGGAAATCTTTTGCAAAATATTCTAAAGAGAGGAAGTCAATGTTCTTCAATATTTACAATCATGCATAAGATTCTTCCTCATACCTAAAGTATTCCCAAATTTTGTTACCATTTTACGTAGGTCTTTATCCTGTATTCTCCTTTGTGGACTTTAACTTCATTTTCTATAGAATTGAGACCCAGGTTTCTTCCCTATTTGTCTCAATACATTTACTCTTCTTAACAGTGTGCCTTTTTAGGCCTGGCTAAGTATATATTGATAATGTAACACATTTGCCTTGTTCAAAATTTCAGAATTATGAGACATTTGTACCTTGGTTAAGTTCATCTCATAGCTGGTGGCTAAAATCCATTGTTCACCTCTACCTCCAGCAAGCACTAACTCAATGATTGTATAGAAAAAATTAAACCTTTTCTTAATCATTATCTAACGTCCACTTTTCTTTGAATGTTAAAACCCCCAAATATTTTAATAAAATCTCTTGGGTCTCAGCCACTCTGATTACCTCATTTGGTCTAAGCTCTAATTGTTAGACACACCACTGCCTCAGGGTCTATAAAATATACTTGCAAGCTGCACATTCATGATAAGTTCTTAACTACTATCATACAGCTCATTATTGGACAGATCAAAGTTCACTGAAATGAATAGAAAACTTTAATCTAGATTTTCCCTCTCAAACCTGCAAGTGGCTAAGTGCCCCCAGAATTTGCAATCACAGCTGAGAATTCAGCATGCTCCCTGTGAATTTAAGCTGACCAGGAACTGAATGGAAGTGCAGGCATACAATAAATCTGGAAGTGGTAGAAAATTGAAATAAAAAATAGAAATGAAAATCGAGGGGGTCTTACCTACAGCTTCAGGAAAATGTTCCTATCTAGACAAGATAATGGCCAGTCATAAGAAAACAACCTATTACAAAATGTGATGGGAAATTAACTTAGAAACTGCGGGATGAGTTCAAAACTACATATAGAAGGCATGCAAGTAACTACCCTAATTACAAAAAGCAAACTGTTAAAAATAATTTCAAATTTAAATATAAGGAAAAGAGTAATTTAACCCTCAAGCAGAAACCCATCATTCTGACACTAATGCAGAGTAGGCAAGAAAGAATGTGGTTTATTTTTAGTGTCAAATACAAGATTTAGAAAGTACACATTAAAAAAAATCAGTGTAATTTTCTTAAGTTTGACCAGCTAAAAAGTAGGTATCTCTTACAGAAAAAGTCTATATCTTTTTCTGACCAATATTTCAAGGATTATTTGAACTTTATAACATCATTCTGCAAGTCAGACAGTGAAGATCTGGCCTCAGGACATCTGCGTGTGGAAATTCATTAATTACACAAAACAGAAAGACTGCTACAAGAATAAGCATGCAAGGAAACCACACTGTGTACAACTGACCTTCTAAGAAGGAGAGAAGGGACAATAACGTGCCAAGAGAGACTGCCTTCAAATGCATCCTCTCGCAGGAATGAAATTCACCCTGTTCTGAGACGTCAGGTAGCAACAAAACCTCCCTGCGTGTTCTGAACAGTGCAGCAAAAGAGCTAAAAAGATGAACACTGGTTTGCCCTAGTTTTGTACAAGCCTTTTATCTTATGAATGAAGCAATCTCCCATCTTGAAGAACAATGGAAGAATAATGGAAAAGGCAAAGGTGCAGAAGAGAGAAAAAAGGGTAATCTGTTCCCACTAAGGGCAAATACAGTCATGAATTGGGAACCGTGGATCAGATGTATCCAGAAGAAAGAAAATCATGGAAAAGCGAAAAATGGATGCAGTGGTCTTCAAAATAATACTGATTTAGTTATTTTCTCTGTTCTTGGGAGGACAGATGTCTGATATATTTATGCTGGTTTGTGACCTGGAAGATTAAGATTCATCTTCTGTGTGCTACTCTGACTGCTTGCTTAATTCTTGGTAAGCCAGTTAGAGCTAGGCTTACAGGTACCCTGAAGTTACAAGAAACAGACATACCTAGAAGCTTTATGAGATGTTTTTTTAAGAGTATTAGTCCGTTTGGTTTAACAATTTCAAAAGAAATTGAACAAAAATGCTTAGGTGCTTTTAAAATCCCATTTTGCACTTTTGACTAAATCCTTTATAAGTGTTTAAAAAACCCTTTGCGAAATGAAGACGTAATACCTCCTCATGTCGATGACCCGCTGTGAGGACAGATCCATTAATACAGTAACAGCTCTTAACAAGGGATTTATAAAACAAATAGATAGGCTAGTTCAAGAGAGTTCAGCAAAGGGAAGGCTGAATGCTTCTCTTGCTAACAACAACTTCTAAAAACTGCAGAGGTCAAGAAGCCTACCTGGTGCCAGGAGGTATTCATTGGCATGGTCTATTGAGGGGACTGTACAGTTATTTGGTTTTAAGAATGATCTATGGATATAATTCCTTTTATTCTGGACAGATTACTCTGCTGGAGCAGTATTTTCCAGTTTCTAACAGCAACTCCCATTCTGCTCACAAATGCCATTCTGTTAAGTTTACAGCCCCAGTCTACCACAGTATTTCAGCTGGGCTGCAAAGATCCCAAGTTGGAAACTGCCACTTCCACAGCTTTCCAGCTTTGGCTTAGGTGTTCAGTGTCAGCTGTAAAAACAAAAGTCAATGCAGTCCATCCTAGCTAGGGACCTAGTACGAGGATCTATAAAAATCCATATTACTGCATGTTCATAATAAGGTTGGCTTTTTAGCTTTTGTACATCACTGTTCCATTGATTTCAACCAGGCTATGACAATTCATAGAAGCTGAAGATCTTCACCTGGTTTCTGGCTTTTAAGAATAAACAGCTGAAACACCTTCTGAAACATCTTTCAACAAAACCTAATCATCATTTTTGCAAAAGAATGATAAACAATATAGAACCATCTTAACTACGGTACTTCCACTGGAAGAAAAAATTGGTCTTAAAATAATAATCTAACTCAATTTTAAGAAGTTTATACAAATGCATTATGCTGTGCACTAAACAAATAATAATTTAGATTGCTTTGGATGAGAGTGACTTAGTAATCTTCAGATCATTCAGAAAGTAGCATGAAGTGAACACAATGGTCTTGCAGTATGTCTGGTTACTGCAGTAAACACCACTTATTTAGTGTGAACAGGCTTACAAGTAATACCAAACCATGATTTACAGGAGTTTTTCACAACGAGGTATTTCGCTACCACCCTAGGTAAATATGGCCAAGTTGGCCGGGTCCTTCTGAATAATTGCATTACTGCTTTAACCACACTAACTTTTCCTCACCTCTAGGTACCTTCCATAGATGTCAATCATCACCACCAGTCCTACCCTGAGGACAGCTCTTTTGACACTGCATCTCCATGGAAGATCTGTACAGATCCTGCCTCACCACTACCATCCTTCAAAAGAGCCCTTCAGTCTGACCTCTCTTTTTATCATGTGATCAACAGGGGTTTTTTTGTTTGAAAAGTCTGACAGTCTGGAAATACTGACTGACCCAAAGTCAGTCACGTCCCATCTGCACTATTCGCAGACCTCTGAGCACTTGTGTCTTCTCCAGGATCTTTGCAGTCTTTCTGCTACCTGCCTGCTTCACCCCAAACATCTGCTGCAGACAAGCACACAGTGCCACTGGACAAAATCCAAAGTATCTCCTGCTGACTCTGAAGTCAGACTGCCAGGCACAGCAGGAGGCAAAATCTTTAGCATCTATCTCTCCTTAGGCCTTGCTAACATCTTAGTTTCACAAAGTAAAATTGCCTCTATATTACTTTTTGTCTGAAATGCTCCAAGGGTCCCAACTGAACTGTTTTTTCTTGTCCAACGTGTCCCCTCTCTTCTGCACTGGAAGTGATCAGTGGTAGCGTATAGACTAGATATTTGACAAATTAATTTCTTAACTACTTTCCTAGCATGTGATTGCTGGTTTGGAGAACAACTGGTGTGAAATCACATGGAAGATCTACAAATGACTGAAAAATATGGATAATGTACAGAAATACTGTATGTACCCACAAGAAGCCTTCATCTTCTTGTCTCAAAAATTTTTATATGTTTCTCTAAGCAATAGAATGTGAAATAGTTATACAAAAATTCCAGTGTTTGAAAACCACACAAAATGTACAGGAAGACGGTATATTAGGAACTGTATAAACTACTGGTGCTAAACTTTTTTCTGATCTCTCTCAATATTACTGTGCATGTTCATGCAATGTGAAGAGCAGTGAGAATTTATTTTTGGTTAGATATGTTGTAATGTACACTATCCACTTTCCCAGTAGTCCACAATTCCTTGCAATGGACCTTGTTTGTGCAAATGCTCTGGCGTAGTGGCAATAACTGTGATGGGTCACCGTTAGGCAACAACTGCAAATGAAGTGTAACTATTTTCACAACAATATTTGGCAGGAGTCTCTGACTCAAATTCTTTTAACTCTTTATACCAGCTAACATGTTTGGCCAATCTATTATCTTTTTAAGATGAGAGGAAGAGTAATGCGTTCTCCTTTGTTTAGGGTTCCAAATAAATTACTGTGACATATTCTACAGAAAAAAGAATGAGAGACTATACAAGTGCCAGGGATTTTTTTTTTTTTAGGGCTAAAATGATCAGTGCTGAACTCCACGGGTTTTTGATATTGGACAGAGCATGCACTCCACTGTAACAGACAACTTAGAGCATTAAATGTATTGCTGACTGCCATCCAAAGTCACTTCTTGCCCTTCAAAGTGCCACAACCTTAAAAAAAATCAATACAAAATTAATTATAAGAGGGAACTTGTGTGGACTGTCTCCAGTGAACTCTGCTTCTTTCACACATAAGTATTTATTGAGCCATTATATGTGAAAGATTAGGTACTGAGCATATGATGCTAGATAATACTCACAGCAACCGCCTCCAGGATTTGTTTAACAGCATCAGCAGCATCTCGTTCACTGTAGTAACCCTTTTCCACAATCCTACAGAAAAAGCAGCGAGAGAAATTGTATTCAGGATTACGCATTAAGGTAAAAGCTTCTTCTGAAAAATGAGCTAGAAAACAATCAAATTTAAATATGAACAGGACTCTGGAGTACCCCTTAAAAAATAGAAAACAACCCTTTTGCAATTTAGGTTACCTTTGATTCCCAGTTAAATGAAAAACTGGAGATAAAATGTCAACTAGATAAGAAGCTCATAATATATACGCACTGAGTTGAAAGGGTTTGGAATTTATAAAAATTCAGGGATCTGAATTACTCTCAGATAAAACTAGGTATCCTTTAGGAGCTGCTTTTTTACTTTTGTATTTAACTTAAGCTTCACCCCCTCTTATTTAGTTAGTTAGCTATTAAACAAAAGCGCTGTGCTATGCACACACAGATCTGAATTATTCAAGAGAAAAGGCTGATGGAAACATTTACTAGCTTCAAATTATCCCTCAAATATAATGGGCTGAACAATTGTCTTTCCCCCCCCACACCAGTAGAAAACTGGGGCCTCTGTAGTCAAAGAAACACAGTTTCATTAAAATTAAAACTACTTTTTTCTTTTCGTTTTAGCCTAAATAGCAGTATACTATGTTTATTTTGTATAGATGGCACGTAATAGCTCGATTTTGTAAATGTGCTGACCATGTGCAGCTTATGGTGAGTTCAACTATATTTATGAGTTCTGAAGATCCTGAAAATCCAGTTTTCTTTCTCCCTTTGCTTTTATATCAGTTCAATCTTGTAAAAACAAACAAACAAACAAACCCCCAACTTTCTTCTTTAACAATGTTATTTCCTGGAACCTTACCATGACAAAGATATTCAGAAAAAATACCGAACTTTTCTGTGTTAAGGTCATGTTCTGAAGTGGTGTATTTCAACATGTTGTATGCTATCCTGCATAGAAATGGCAGCAGTGGTTAATGCAGATTTCTGGGTTGCCTCCCCCCGCCAAGCCCAGCTGTGCTACTGCAACTCCTTTAGAAGCACACCAGCAACGGCACAGGGTTTAGGGGTTGACTCAGGATTTGCATCTCATGTTCTCCAAGAACTGCCATTACAGAATGAAGCATTATATAAACGCACAATTCAGTTAAATAAAGTCATCAGAAGATACAGACTTGCAGAATGACATGTAAGAAGTTAATAAAAGGATCTATCATTAACATGTACTAATGCTCCATTTAAGAAACCCAATAGTCTTTATACTGTTGTATCAAACTACATACAGTATTTATGAACTACAATAGTTACCCCTCAGAGGGTTACCTTAAAGGGCAGACCTTTGACCTGAAGTTTTGATTTTTTACTATATTCATTTTCCAAAGCCCAAGAAAACATAGACAGATGTTGTCTGGAAACAGAACCTGTGGTGCCTGTTATGCAGTCTATAAAATGATCTCCTGCAAGCACACAGGCCAGTTTTAAAAAACAATGTCCTAAAATCCCTATGAAGTAGGAGAGCAAGAAGCCTATAATGTCTAAAGTCAAAAGTCATTGGAAAGACCTTCTGCTTCAGGGTCCAGAAACAGACTCTGCTTGTGGTGAGAAGGGTATACCCCTTTCTCCCCACTTCTCCTGTTTTCCAGTTTCTTTTTATCACTTCTCTTCTCCGAATTACCAGGCTGATATTGAGCTACCTTCAGTGGAACTCCTTACAGCTTTCGAAAAGCTGACAGAAAAGGTGTTGACTCATGTACATACAAAAAGCATTACTGCATACTCATTAGAAGATTAAGTGCAATAAGGAACAGTACAAAGAAGATAATCCATCAAAGACAGATGTAACAAGCATGACACTGCAGAAAATAGTCTATACAGCCATATTCCTAACCAGCTGCAATTACTTTACCTTAACACTCATTGTGTTCACAGATAACTAAAGTCTATTCATGTGGCATTGGCAACAGCAAGCAATCCCTCTCAAGCAGGAGTTCTATTTCACCAGGATTTCTTGGCTGCATAATTGTTTGTCCTTATTTCTAGAAGGTGTTTTCTTCTGTGAACCAGAAGAACCATATGCACTGCTTTACCTCCTTTACCTCCAGCCCTTCCCTTTCTTTGGTCATTTGTTTAAAACATCAGGGAGAGTTTTACTTGAACTTACCACCACAAGGGTAAAACAGTGAAGTTTACTCGATGAGACATTGTGTTAGGCTTTTAACCTCAAGTTTAGGAAAGAGGTTACAAAAAAAATGTAAGTTATGCAGTAAAATGCAACCTTATGTTTGAAAGTAAGATTCCTCCTTAGCTATTTCAGGCTGAATTACCCTCCTGTGGTAGATTACACAGTGATACCTGAGCCCCATTGACCCTCTTGCTTGGACCTTTGCTCCCCCAAAACATACTGGTTTTTCTTCTTCCTCATTTTTAATTCAAATAACATATTTAGTGTCAGCCAGCAAGTTCCTGTCTTTAGCACCCATAAGCATTTTTGAGAATATTGACACCACCCCCACCCCACCTGCCTCCTTCCCTGCTGGTATTTTGGGTGATAACTTGCTCCTCCCACCGTGGCACAAAATGCATGTTAAAACACCATCCTTGTTTGACAGGATTCCATGTATTAAAGACATTCACATAGTCATTCTGTTAAACTTACAATCTTTAGCAGAGCATGGGATACTGCAATAAAATTTCAAATTTGGTCACAAGGTAGTAAAACCAGGAAGACTGCTCTGCTAGTTTGACCCTCTGCTTTCAGATTGCCATCGATTTTGGAATATATGCCACAATGCACGACAGGAAAAAGACATGCATCATGGGGCTGCTGCTGTGGAAGTGCTGCACGTAGGCTGAGCTGCCAGGGGAGCGTTGGGTTTAATTCCAGCATCGTGCAGGTGTATGTTCCCTGGGAACAGGCCATCCTGCCCATGCCTTGAGTCCAACAGCTGCAGGATGACCTTGTGCACCTGACCTCAGAGACATGCAAGGCAGAAGACAGAAGGTTTTAAGATTTCAACAGGATTTGAAATTCTCTGATTTTCCAAGGTATGTGACTAAGATCAGGGAAATACAACAATACAGTTACAATTCAATTTACATTTCTCCCTTCACCCAACAAATTTCTTTACATTACAGTAATGAAATTACAGTATGGTAACCCAGTATTTGTTGTATCCTTTCTTTTTCAAACAGATAAACTTGGGGGAAAAAAAAGACATCACTTAAGTGCAGCTAACTTCTTTGTATTTTCCTCCAACTCAACAAAGCAAAGAAAAGATGAGGTTCTTATCTTTCTGCCAATGCCCGACCAATGCAGGAAAGAAAACCACCAGTTACCTGAGGCCTGGAAAGGAGAGAGATCAAAGGGATGCTCAAGACTGCCCTCCTAATCACAGCGTGTAGAAGACCAGCCCACCTTGACTTAGACAACTATATGTTAGTATGGCTATGACACTGCTCTCATTACTTGCATTAAACACATTACAGAAAGAAGTACATAGACACTGAAGATGAAGCCATTGTGAATTTACACTTTACCGTAAATAAATGTAATGAAGTGTGGGCCCATATTTCAGGACAGCAATAAAAAACAACTGTAGAATTATTGTGCAATGCACATGAATCATCCACTGATGTTACATGCAAATAACATGCACTTGCAAGCCAATTTCAGCTTATGTCACATGCAGTTAACTTGCTAGTTTTTCAGAAGTCTAAAATCCAGACTTATTGAGAATACAAACCTAATTATTAATTAATAATAATCTAGCAAGTTGAAAACCTAATCTTCTGTAACAGTAAATAAACAGAAAATAACAGAAATAAATGAAGGAAGACATACTTGCTAAAGATGAAAATTTATTTCTAAGGGTTTTTAAAACTAAAACCTGGCTATTAAGCAGTAAGGAAGAGTACTGAAAGAAGATCATCACATAGTTTAAGTCCTGTAACAATGCCGTGGGAACATTTGCATATCTATTTTTTGCTTCCTCCCTGCATTAGTTTACATAAGACAAATAGTAGGTGTGACAACTTGCTTTATTATAACAACACTCCTACCTGAGACCCATGAAGCTCCTTTACAAGGATTTTTCAATTTCAGCCTGCAGATTAACAATGACTCATTGCCCTTTTTTCTGCAGGAAACCTGCAGCAATGTCTTATTTTGTTGTTATGGAAGCAAAACCAATTATTTATACCAAATTTACAGAATGATCTTTAAGAAAAGCATTGATGAAGAAAGATTAAACCTTTGTTGAAAGGACAGAAAGATAGGAACAGTAACAATAAGGAACTAATTAAACACTCTCTTTGACATGCAAATGAAAGAGCCAGGTAGGCCAAAAGAGTGCTGGAGAGAAAAACTGGGAGGAAGACAACAGGAAACCCAGAAGAAGGGATACAGAAGGGCTTAAAGTCAAATTAAATAAAAATTGGAAAACACTGAATTTGGCATTGCAAAACATCCAGGAAATTCAAGACAGCGCTTCAAATCAAAGATGACATTCTAAAGGAAGCAAAAATGCAACATTGATGAAATAAACCATTCATATTCTAATCACATTTGTGTAGAATCACTTTTTCATGCTTGTGTGTACACATTTATTGAAATATGCCAATTCAGTTTTTTACACTCGTACACAGCCAGACATACATCTAACAGAGTACTTACTGATGGACACCAAGCTACATGTCTCCTAAAATACCACCTGATTTAATCGTATCTTTCCAAGCACATGTGAACATATTTGAGACAAATCTGCCTCCAATGAGAAGCGGGGGAGTATTTCCCAAAGGCCCCTCCTCACCCCTCCTTCCCACTACCGCTGGAGGTGGGGATACCCCTCATGTGCAGCCCTGCTCCCCTGTTCCACGGTGCACCCCTGCCTGCCTGCAGGGCCCAATCACCCCACAGAGCCCACCCCACTGTGCCCCCCAACCCAGATCCCATGGCTGTCCCACCAAAGCAATGACAATGCCCTCTCAGCTGCTGCCAAAGCTCAGAGGTGGAAAAGCCTTGTGCTGTCAGATAACGGAGCTACAAAAAATTTAGTTCTGAGCAAAACCACCCTTAGCATCAAACGGTCCCCAGCAAGCCCTTGGAAATGGTATAATGTATTTCTTGTGATCCATGCTCTCTTATACACAGCAGGTAATTGAATTTTGGCAGCTTCCATGTGATCATCAAGCACATGTACGCATTCAAGTGTTTAATAACTTGCAGTAATGCTTGCCAGCTTCCATCCAGCCTTTCCAGCATTTCTGTTTCTTGTGAGTACTGCAAGTTTTCTGGCAATGTAAATCCTTTAGTTTTGCAGACAGTTTTCAGTGTAACCTCTGGACATCCGCTCTTCCACTTTATCACAGAAGTGCAATGTTCCCTATGTTGCTTATAATGTTTCCATCATGCACATCTTCATCACAGTCTACATCAGCAAAAGCATAAAAATGAACCAGTGTTCACCATAATTCTGCGGCCTGCAATTCTGCAGACCATGCACTGGATTTTACTCCTTTTGGGACATTCTTCTTAGGACTTGGCACCGAATCTAATTACCAGGCTGTAGAGACACTCCAATTGCCTACACAAGAAGATTACAGAGGTTTTTAAGAAACAAAACCCCAAACCCTGGGACTCCAAGGATAGTTGAAGGATATTGCCTGAGCTCAGGTGAACAATCTGCCAGCTCCAGCACTCCGTACCAAACCAGCACAGCTATAGCTGCCATGAAACTTTAAACACATGCCCCAGAGCTCACTCTGGCATATCACTTACTTCCCAATAAGAGTGAAACAAATGGCCATCAAATTCTGAAACTGGGCACTGCTTGTATAACATACATTATGCTTACATCCCTCTATGTCACAATTCTCAAGAGTATTCATATTATCGTTATTCATTTCAGGATTATATCAGGTTCACCAGTTCCAGTCCTCCTTTGGTGGCTTTGGCATCTCTTACAGTGCATGGATGTGTGATATATCCCTTACTCCAGCGGCCAAAGTTCAACGTTGAACTGAGAAGCACATTATCTGAAAGGATTTGCTTTTCAGGCTTTCATAAAAAAATCAACTTAATTGTCATTTAGGACAAGCATTTTGGTTCTCTGAATATTTAGGATAACTGTACTTCTTCCTAAAACAGTTTGGCTTCCTTTTGTTCTCTCGTCATAATGTACATAGAAAAAGCAATGAGAAACAAAATGTACAAAGCACTCACATCCTAAGTGATTTTAGAATTTCAGGAAAGGTGTTGAATCAAGGCATAGAAGACACATCATTAATTCTTGGGTCATTCCGAGAATTCCTATATATATATCTATGTAGGGTATAGTTATACAGGCTGTAGGTATACATACCTTAACTTGTTACCTCCAGAGAGCAGTTAAAACCTCTCTGCATTTCAAACAAATATGAAAGCTAATTTTGTTAATAAATGAGGAAATCAGCTAATGCTCGATCAGCTTCCTATTTAACTTAACAGGTGTATCTCTCCTAGTTTGTCTGGCATCCAGACCATGTATTTCTTTATTACGGCAGTGAGGCTGTGGCAGAAAACTGAGAACACATGTCAAGAGATGCTCTAATCACAAGAAGTCTTGGTATTAGCAATACCTAACAAACTAAAGAGCTTCATAGGCACTGATGTGTCCTACTTACAAAGGGCTTGCCCAGTTCCCAGAGTGGGCTAGCAACATAGAGGTTGGTCCCAAATAAGACATACCCATTCCAACAATTCTTGCAAATTTATCTCGAGCAATAACCACAAAAGGCAAGAGGACATTTTAAATGAAAGTGTTTTAAGTGAAAAGCCTTCCACAGTAGAGTTAAGAACCAGGCAAGCTTTCATGTCACATCAGTTCACATTTAGAGAGTGGCAGGAAGCCAGCCAGTATTATAATTGCACCATCATCATTGTTTGAGTCATTTAATTGTCTATAAAGCCAAAAGTATATTCCCTCTGGTTCCTGGTGTTTCACCAATTCTAAGTTCATACATTGACCATACCGTAAGCAGTATCCTATGCACAAACATTTACAAAAAAACATTTGTATCTCTCATCTTGAAGAGAATATTGTAGTCGGTAGATAGTGACTGACTTGGAGTAATTCTGTCCAGTGACAGAAAGTAAGGCACTGACCACAAGAAAGTGTAAAGGCTTATTACAACTCTGTACAAGAAGGAAATACCAAATCATATTGGAAAGGCTATACATGAGCATTAACACACAGTTCTTTATTCTTATATTACTGTTTTTTATCATTACTGAAGCTGAAATCAAGAGACACTAAATGAGCTATTATGACATCAAGGAGCACTTTTACCACAGCTAATTTGTGTATTGTCTTCTGATTTCAGAGAATAGGGCATAGCTGGTGTAGTCAAGTGAGATCTTTTCTTTTTTTGCCAGTCCTGATTAAGGGGACTATAACTTGCTCATGTAAAATAGAGTCCAAAGGACTTCTCTGATCCCTGTTCAGAAGACAGACTCCAGCACAAATGAAACCAGAGCTCAGAAACACATAAAAGATGTCACTCTGCTGCTAGTTTATAAAAGACTCACAATTTAGTGACCGATTAATTCCTTGACTATTTTTTATGTCTGTTAGCAATTCTAATTTCCATAAGCAGAAACAAGAAGGTGTGCCTGAAGCCTTGGAAGGCTTCAAGAAATTTTGTCCATAAGAGGTAATCATTCCAGCATCTCTTAAAAAGGCAAGTTCTTTAGAATAAGTAATTAATATTTTTATTAATGTACTCTCCATAAAAGAAGATAGCATCAGCTTGAATCTGTATTTCAGAGGAAATTAGGAAATCTGAAATTGGAAGCAAGTCAAGAGACTGCCAGCTGTAAGTGGTATTTTTAGACAATGTTTGGTGCACTTAGTAATAAGGTGAAGGAAGAAACAGAAAAGTTTATGGTGAAGATGCCAAAGTACAGACAAGGAGAATGGATGGTATAGATTGACATCATTTGAAACTGAGAAAAGAAAGAGTCTAACAAAAACTATCCTTATCAATCTGCAGGTATTCTTGAGTAAAATGAAGCTAAAGTAAAGCTGACCTTTTTTGCTTAAATTAATATTTCAAAAACAAGTATATTGGTGATTTAGCTGAAAGGCAATAGATATTAATAAAATCTGAATGGATGTTGTGGTTCAACCCCAGCCAGCAACTAAGCACCACGCAGCCACTCACTTCCCCTTAGTGGGATGGATGGGGGAGAGAATCAGAAGACTGAAAGCGTGGAAATTCTTGGGTTGAGATAAAGACAGATTAATAAGTAAAGCAAAAGCCGCAAACAAAAGCAAAGCAAAACAAGGAATCCATTCACCACTCCCCATTGGTGGCGGGTGTGGTGGCAAGAGATGGCAGGTGTTCAGCCATCTCTAGGAAAGCAGGGCTCCATCACGCTTAACGGTTACTTGGGAAGACAAATGCTACCACTCAAAACGTCCCCCCCTTCCTTCTTTTTCCCTCAGCTTTATATACCGAGCATGATGTCATATGGTATGGAATACCCCTTTGGTCAGTTGGGGTCATCTGTCCTGGCTCTGTCCCCTCCCAGCTTCCCCGGCACACCCAGCCTTCTTGCGGGTAGGACAGCATGAGAAGTTGAACAGTCTTTGACTGCCTAGCAACAACTGAAAACATCAGTTCGTTATCAACATTATTTTTGTCCCAGATCCAAACCACAACACTATATCAGCTATCAGGAAGAAAATTAACACTACCCCAGACAAAACTAGCACAATGGAAAAGACCATCTTCAAAAAAAGTTAGCCCATAGAAGACAGATATCGGACTTCTCTGTGCTGCAAGACCTATTACTGCCTGTAACAATAAAAAGGTTGATTGTTAGAAGCAAAGGTAGATCAACAAAGTGACCAAGAATCTGATGAAATACACCATGCCTTACAAAAGAAAGTCAAAGTTAACAGTACCAAGAAATTACATTTAAGTAAAGAATGATGAAGGGAAAGAGGGCAAAAAGAAGAGGCAAGCGACAAATATAACTGAAACAAGCTTAAGAAGAATCATCATTATTCTAAAATGGAAGGACAATAAAGAAAATTGAGGAGGTAATAATCAGAGAGGATAACACAAAAAAGTGAGGCCACTGGCTACTTATTTAATCAAATCTTTGAACAGTCTAAGGTTTACTGATTATTAATAATAACGTGTTAAAAAAAAAGCAATTAGTTTGACAATTGCATTTTATATAGATAAATGAGATGAGTCTATTTTTTTTCCAAGAAAACTACATCAGTTTTTGTGGTGTCAATTCAGTCTACATTCCCTTACAGTCACTGCATTTAAACTCTTTTTTCCACTGTGATCTTCAGTTCATATCAAAATGTTTGATTCCATTTATTTGAGCTCAAATTCCGTCCCATTTATCTGAAAGCACCTAGAGGGTTAAATCCAACTCTGTCTCTAGATTTCTCTTGTTAAATGGAGAAGAGCTGAAATGGAGAGCAGCTTTCTGACTATAAATCTGCTTTTTAGTTATCCACATAAGGCTTATAACTCTATTCTGTATGCACAATATGATGTCATCCAAAAACCTAATAAAGCCAAATTTAATCACTCAAACTTCTCATGTAAAAAATGGTCTATGGTCTGAACTATGGCTCTGCAATACTCTTCATAAGAAGACAAGGTGAGAAAGAAGATGCAAGAGAGGAATGAAAATTGACCTTTGCCTGACACTTTTCTCCCAGTCCTGAAATTTCCTGTCCACAAGTGTAGTGGAAACACAGTCCTTTAAAGACTGTTCAAATGTTAAGAGTGGCCACTCTGCTGCGCCTTTGAACAGCTGGGCTGATTTGGGTTTTTTTTTTTTCAGCTAGCTCCTGCCTTGGTGAGGTCTGGTGTGATGGCAGCCTGCCCTCAGTATCGTGGCAGTGTGAGAAACGTCCGCATGCTGTTGGGTACACCACTGCTGGGACACTCAGAGCCATACCAGAGGGTCATCCCTGAGGACTCTGTCAAAACACTGCTGGTTTAAATGCTCTTCAACCATGCATGTCTGTTTTAAACACACAGGAATGAAAAAGGAGGGCCAAGCAAATGCCAAAGTCGTATGTGCCAGCACTGGGCTAGAGATGCGGCATCTGGAAAGAACTAGAATATCAGTTAATTTAGACCTACTGCAGTTTTCTCTCTGTTTTGGTCCGTTCATCCATTGGTCTGTCTTACGTCAAAAGCTCTTTGTCACTGCTCACTTACTGGGCTGGCAAAAACCATCATGCAAACTGGCAATAAATATTTTAATTTACACAAACTTCTCCAATTTAGTGTAGAGTTTGTATTGTATTTAGTGTATTTGTTGCGTTTGGGATGGTGGAATATCAGGGTATGACCTACAATGTGATTTATGAATTTTAGGAAGCAGATTTCTTTTTAAAAATACAACCAAACCCAACCTGATTTCAGCTGTATTAACTCAGATGTGTAGCTGATACTTTTGTTTGAATTTATCTCTTTTTGGGTAACACACCTGAAAAATTGTCATAATGAAAGCTCATTTTAGCAATAACATGGATGATTTGACAGTAATATTAAATATGGTGAAGGAAGTGAATAATTTTATTACCCAGAACTTCTATCTTAGAGTGGCATGAAACCAGCAGCACATCAACAATGCTAATAGGATTCTAGAAAACTAATCAGATCTTGGGTATTTATAAAATCATCTACAAGATAAGGGGAATATGTAAATGAAAGAACTTACTCATCTGCAGCTCAAATACTATTCAAAAGAAGAATGGACATCTGGAATGGCAGAAAACTAGAGTAATAAAACAGTTGATATAAAAAGTACTGGCATAATACCAGAATTAGCAGTAACAGTAACAGCAATGCAGATGTTTACAGTAAAGAGATCACATGTGTTTGTGTAACAGATCCAGTCATATCATCTACGGACAGCTAATTTGAAAGAAGCATGAGTAACTCCTCCAGGGTACAAAAGTTGCTTTGCTGCCTGTGTATGGATGGTGGTTTACAAAGTCACGTAGCTGTGCACCAAGCACATAAGGTCCTCCAAACCCTTGGGGTGGTCCCTGGCCATGTTGGGGTCCTATCTGCCTACACGCTCTCTGTACAGGGTCTTGTCTTGAGGACAACTGTAGGGTGGATCTCAAGACAGGGTCACAGCTCTCCATCCACATCTGACACAACCCCACTGCCCAGCAGGAGATTTTCCGGGGTCATTTTGATTTCTCCTGGGATGGGAGTCATGCAAACACAGAGGAAAGAGTGCACAAGGCCTCTCTGTAAGTCAGGTTATTTCCTTCATGCATGATAAAAAGATGTGTGGATTGAAAAAATTAAGCATGAGAGGGAAAGTCTGCCCTAAGGCAGAAAGCTGAATTTACTATACTGTGTGTACAGCACAATGAAAGTGTTAATCCTTCAGCCCATCTGAAAGAGAGGAGAGCAACTGCTAACGCTTAACTGGAGTGACAGTGCAAAATATCTTGGCTGCATATTTCTATTAAATTATTTTTGTTTTAAGATTGAAGAGTGAAGTAATACTCCTATTACTAGCTTAAGAGATGAAGATAGTTTTTTATGGTTTTTCTTTTTTCAAATCACAGATCAGAGAGAACTGCATTGCCAAAGTTTCCAGTTCTGTTGTATACAGAGAAAAGGAAGATGCCAAATTCAGAAGACCTCCATAGTATTAATGCTCATTTGTAGCATCACAACGGGGCACTGCAATTCTAGTCAGTGACTAAATGGCTTTGCTTCTTGTCAGGCAATGCCAGACAGCTCGTCCTAGCCAAACCACTGGATTAAACACACAATTTTTGGAAAAGATCAATCTGAGATCTCAAATCCCATAATCACTGCTGAGTACAGATTACAGAATGTTGAAAATGTCATAATATTGAATCCCAGTTCCATCAAATAATGCAATTCCCCATCCTGGATCCTATGGAGTCCTCAGTTCTATCACACAGATGGTTGCTTGCTCAGGAACCAACCATTCCACTGGCATATTTGTGTTTTCCCTTTGCAAACTCTTCTCATCAAAGCCTCCTGTAGACTATCCAGCCTTCCTGAAAACCACCCAATCTGAAACCACATGGATACATAAAGGGCTGTGTGAAAGGTAGGACATCTTGTGCAGGGTCCTCTCTAGCTCAGGACTGGGCGCTTGCTGGTCGTTTAACTTGCAGCGCATTTCTCCTGATTGCTCTAGCTGAGTATTGAGAGAGCATGCACTTTTCTTCTGTCGAACTAAAGATGTTACAGGAGGAGTTGGTTTTGGTGTTATTGTTCACAAATATTTCATCTCAAGGTTGTAGCTATGTCCATGGTACAAAAAAAAAGTATGCTTTTGTTTTCTCAAGTCCAAGATACTTTCAGATCAAGTCTTTGATGCGTCTTTGTATAACAGCCGTATAAAATATTAAACTTTAATCACAGAAGAAGAAAGATCAAATAACCTGTCCTTACATGAACTGGAAATCACCAAAACCAGTGAATTAATTGATTTACCCAAGCCAATATCAAATGCTTTTCATATCTTCTCTTGCTGTAAAATCCAAATCCCCATAAAACATTATCCCAACAGTATTACAGAATTATTTCGCTTTATGCATATGTACCTACACCACAAGCATGTGCAGCCTTATGAGCAATACTTTCAGAATTCTACCAAAGAGAATTTCTTTTTTGTTTCTCTGCTTACCAAATTATTATCTGACATAACACTATCCTCCTGGCAGGCTGATTGCCATATACCCTATTTTATGATGACCTCTCTGTGTGATTTTGCCAGTTTTTCCTCCTTTTTTTCTGCTCTAGCATACTCTGATGTTATGCACCTGCTGGGCACCTTCTTTCAATAGTGTATGCTCTTCAGAATTTACTGACAATTTCCTCCATTTTCAACTCATGTATCCTTTTAAAAAAAATCTCCTGATAATCACATTTCCAAACACATTTTAAGGCCAATTCCTACAGATATTTACTCATGTGAATAACCATATGCTGAGAAAAAAAATCCAATAATTACTAACGCTGGGATTATGTGCAGAGAAGAAATTTGGACTGTAACATCCCCTGGGAAAGTACCAAGCAAGATGTGTACAGGTAACTTACCTGTCAAATAGTTCTCCACCTGTAACCAACTCCAGAATAAGACTGATTTCTGTAGGGGTCTCAAATATCTCCTTCAGTTTTATCTGGTAAAAGATAACAAAAAGGATTAGTTTTGCTTATTTGTCTTCTTGCTGAGCGTATCACAGGGCCAGCAGCAGGAAACAGGCTACAGTCAGTAAAGCAGAGGATGGTACCAACTGAAGTTGGTGCACCATTTACCTTGCAGTTGAGCAAGTTATCATGCTTCTTCTCTCCCACACCCCTTTTCTTTTGCTAGCTTTACCTCCTTTGAATTATCTTTTTTCTTTTTTTTTTTTTTTTTTTTGTTATTTTTATGCTCCTCATGCCTCAACAATCTCTGTGTAACCCAGGAGTTTAAGGAGCTACTTTCATTAGTGCTTGTCAACACCTGTCTGCCAATCTTTCAGAGTAACTGAACGTAAGTCCTTACCCCACTCCAAGGACTGACAACACCAACTTCCCCTTATATTTACCAAGCTCCTTTTGCATAGTTTCTCACTCAATTGTCAGAAACATCAATAATTTATTTTAAAGCGTAAGTATAATTCAACAGTCTTCAATAACGAGCTGCTAACATGCTTGTTACATGAGGAGAACCCAAAGCTTTAATCTAAGACTCTCCCAAGTCTGTATAGGTGAACCACAACAGTCATCTCTCAAACACAGAAAGAATAAAAAGAAACCCCAACAAATAAACAAATGTGAAGTGAAAGAACAAGGCTAAACTTACAATATTTGGATGCGAAAGGCGAAGAAGAACTCCAATTTCTGTGCGGACAATTTTCTTGTCTACCTGGTTAAAAGTAGGGAGAGAAAAAGTGAAAAAATTATTTCTATGTTCACCATGGAAAATTCTTGCTGCACCACAGGGAAATACATATGAACAGCATTTCTAGATCTCCTAGGAAAATAAGTTGATGCAAGACACACAAGCCAAACATACTGTAAGGAGTAATTTTCCTTTAATATGAGACAGAAAAAATAACAGAAAAGCATCTGCATATAGCAAAATGATTACAAATATAAGTTACACAAAAAGTACAATATAGGAAACACATCTGAAAAAGGTGCTAAAATTCCTGTTTTAATTTACATTCTGCTCTTCTCTAACGCTACTTATGTTGGTTTAGTTTACACCAGGATAGCTTCCTTTTGACACACTGTTCAGCAGCTGTGCTGGAAAAAGGTTTCTGCACATAGGATGTGCACATCAAAGCAGTCTAACATACTGCTTAGAACAAAAAAGTGATGCAAAGGTCAAATACCCCCAGCCACAGACAGGATATAAGGTTTAACTTCAATTTGCTTCGGATATTTCTAACAAAATGGTCTGTTAATGCAAAAGACACTTTGGTTAAACCTCTGAGAGCATTAGCCCTTCTCCTTCTTTCCCTTCTCAAGTTGCAGTCATTAACAATCCAGGCACAACCTATGTCCTGTTGGGGGACATCGGTCGTTGCTCTCAAGAAATGCAGACCTAGGGAGTATTTCACTCAGGAAAGACAACTGCAGCCCTCCCGGAATGGGAGATGCTTAAGCAAGCAATAAAGGAAAATGCTCGTAAGCAAATTATACATGCTTTTATGTTGCTAAGGTAATTAATAAACTTATGAAGAAACTATCTGGTTTGCAAATATTCTTACAAACCAGAGAAATCCTACACTGATGACAATTATAAACTTACTTCTTCTACAGCACTCTTCATCTCAGGGGTTACAAAATGAATGAGAGTCAGCAAGTTAAGTCACTACCTGTTTCCAAACTGATGACACAGATGTTGTCAAGAGAACATTTTGAGGAGGGGTTGTGTGGGTTTTTTTAGTGGAGGCTTTTCATCAAACATATTTTTGTTTTTTTCTATCATATGGGAAATAAACAGCCATAATACATAAACCTTTAAAAGGGACATAAAACTACCTTCAAACTCTTATTGAGGAAGTCACATGCTTAAAATGTGATCCCTTTTTTTTAATCACCTGAAAGAAGAGATGTACTTCTCAGTATCTTATTTTTTCCAGCAACTACAAAATCCAAGTATCAGTCACATTCAGAACTACAGGATAGGCAGAATTTGATTCTCCCCTTGTGTCAGTCAGGAATGACTCCAGGTTAGCAATGCCACAGTGGAGAACTAGAGCCCTCAGGGATTTCTTGAAACTCATTGACAGCTAACCCCTTTTAGTGGCTCTGCCAGAAAACAGAATGAAAGAAAGAAAAAACAACTTTGTACAGATTCATGTATGTGAGAAGCAGCAGAAAGCAAAAATCAAAGAGGAATGAAATATTCCATTACCTGAACAAAGGTAAAGAGCATGGTCAATAACTAAACCTTCATAGGTAAATGCCCTCTTTGGGATGAAACACAGGACCCTTTAAGCTTTGTAACCATTACAGGCTTTATAAACTTTATTGCTTTCTACTCCAAATGGTAGTGTTTCTTTGCTCTTGCCCGCTACACTAATACTGAGCAGCAGGTTTGACGAATGGTCTCCTGCGCAGTTTTCCCAAAATACTGGGAGCACCAGACGGTGGTCTTACTCAGTTTCAACATCCCCTTGACATCAGTGCTGTTCTTCAACTCTGGGTTACTTTTGTGACTGCAAATGCCCAGCCAGGGGCTTCAAAGCTCACTGCTGGGTAGCAAGGGGCTCTTGATGATACAGAGAGTAACAAGTCTGGACTGTTTTCATATGCTTTGCACCTCAGAGAAGATCAGAAAAAACTCATGTACAATTTTGTAAGGACAGCCATCTCCCCAGGAGAGCTGTTTAGACTGAGCCATTTGCCTTACCCAAAAGCACTGCTACAAACTGAACAACCCACAGTTTGTTTTCTGCGGTTTTGAAAATGTTTGCGCATCAAGCGTGCCTGGCAACAAGCATGAAGGAGGCTGTCCAAACTCTAAAGATGCTTCCTTTTGACACTGAGTAATTACAACTGAGAAATGATAGAGGTCTCTTCTCATCTTGCCGGTGGCAACAAATTAAGTGAAAAGGTGAACTGAGACTCAGTTTCGAGTCGTTGCTTTCCTAAACCTGCAACGGCAGGCGAGTCCCTCTGTGACTGAGTTCCTGACCTGACACAAAACAGTAGACTTTCATAATACTTCCTCAGGTGGTGGTATGAGGAAAAGGTACCTAAAAATTCAAGGCGCTAAGATGCAATGGCAAGTATGCCACAGAGAAACACTTAGAAACGTTACATATTTATAAGCATCCTGGAAAATGGCTATTGGGATAGATTTTACAACAGAAGCATGCATGTATAAGTGATATGAATTGTTCCAGAGTAAAAGCATAAGCATATGTAGTCACAGCATGTTATTACAGACAGCCTGTTCCATCACTTTTATTTTCCTGCCTTCTCCTACACTTAGAGCTGTATCAACACTTACCTTGCTTCAGTTCCTTCCAGTAAAATGTACCTACTTATATCAGGGCCCAGCTTGGCCTATTTTTAGTTTGGGCAGGAGTATCAGCAATTCAACCACTTACATTCCTGACAAATTATTTGATAGGATGAAAGAGTCAGGCATTTCACTCCATAGTGTATGTTGCTAGAGTAAGAAATTTTAAAACTCGCTAATTTTATCAAAATATCCTCTTACCACAAATGTTTGGGCAAATTAAGTATGTTTGGTGAGATAAATACAGTGGTCTGATTCATGTAGATGTCATAACTGGCCAAAATGAGGCTGTGAAACTGTTTCTTTTTCCTCCTCCTCTTTGGATGCAATTTAAGTATGCAATACAATATGTAACAGTTTATCTGAGCTTTCCTCAAATTAACATTACTCACAGGAGCATCAGTGAGAACTTTGTGAGTATATCACAGTCAAGAATAATAAGGTCACCAGAACTGGTCTGTTTGTGAAGAGAAATAACCACCAAACTCCAACTTTCAGTTGTTTCCCGGTTCCACCAGTTTAGCCATTATCCTTCTACAAGCATCCATTATTCTTTGCTTTTAATCTGTGCTAAATGGACTAGAGTATGCTTTTGGTCAAACATTTCATTAGTATAATTCGATTTCTACTTAAAAGACTACTTTGCGGTAAATTTAACACTAATTCCATACCAGGTTGTGTGAATGACTGGTTGAGTGATTTTAACAGTGGTGTGATTTTACTGAGCTGTATTTTCTGTTTGCAAACTTTAAATTACAAGCAATCATGAGGTATTCGCTGTGACAGGCCTATGAAGCACCATTTTGCTGTCGTACACCCGTGTCAATTTGAGAAGTCATTTGCCGGGTAATCCGGAAAGGGTTGTTTACTAGCTCTTCACCGCTCACCCCCGGCAAGACGATTTCACTGCTGTCGACGAAAAACCTAAATAAAGTAGCTAGACGGCCTGCAATTATTCAAACCCACATCCACATCCCGCGGCTTGCCTGTGGGGACACGCACACGAAGCGCTAAAACGCAGCGCGCCGGCAAGAGCGGCTGGTGGGTACGAGGGAGCCCTGCCCCGCCGGGCGCTCCACCAAGCCGCTCCACCGGGAGCTGTGGCTGCAGCACAAGGAAGCACCCGCACGCTGGCGCTTTAATCTCGCTCGATAAGGGACCTGCAGCAGCCAAGATCCAGCCACCTGGACTTGGGAGCGAGAAGCCGGCGCGCTGAGCTGACGCGCCCGTCGGTGCCGCAGCCGGACGCGCGGCTTTGCGGTGTTACCCGAGGGCCGCTGGAGAAATGGTAGCACGCTGCGTGCACCCAAAAGAGCAATCGCACGTCCTGTTTACAGGCAGACAGACGCAGGATTAACAGCATTAACAGAGTGTTTCACAGAACCAAGGGCCAGGAGGTTAGGACAGCATTTGCAAGTGTGGGTAAAGGCTGAATTAAATCCACCCCCTTAATTTACATGAAAACATTTACATGAAAAAAAGTGATTATTCCTGGATTATTCCTAGTATTTCGTCTCTCTGGGTATTTCAATTCTCTAGAATTAGGCATTATCTATTTTATAGATATGTGTCTACAAACACTGTGTCTTTGAAATTTGATACTGGTCATGCAGTGAAGTAACGCTAGGTCTATAATCAGTCTATTTCTGATTTATAAATTTCAGACTATTTTGGCAAGGGAAAGGGCTGGAAAAATCCTTAATGAAAGCTGGGATTCTTCTACATTTCCATGCCCTGAGACGATGAGGTGGAGTAATGCTACAAACCCCTGAAATGTAAAAAGTGTTGCTTCTATCTGAGGTAAATGAAACAAGACAAAATGAACTGTCACTGTAAAGAGATTCGGCTGCTGCCTTGCAATATGGTATGCCATCCTGAAAACAGGTGTCCAACAGATGTGCAGACCCCTCAAACTTAGTAGAGAGCAAGAAGCAGAGCACATTCCTCATCCTGCAAATCCAGTGTCTGCTGCCCTGCTTCCCCCGGGCACTGTGGACATGGAGGGACACGTCTGGCCAGGTGTGACTGCCATGTAGGCTGGGTGACAACACTATGTCTAGGCAAGTGGTGTGAAACAGCCAACACAGCTCTCGAGGAACCTCACAGCACTGCCCACTTCAGGGAAGCTGTCCACCCCAGCTCTGCACAGCTCCTTATTTAATATCCCACCTATTGACTCACATGAACACCTCTAATTTGAGCAATGAATGCTTTATCAAACCAGCAGGTCAGGCACTGAGCATCTATTTCTCTGTACTTACAGGGAGCATGCTGCAAATCGTTATTGGCTTGCCAACACATTCTATTAAAACTGCTTCCAAGAGGTAATTTTTATGTCCATCTCAGCTAAAGTAACTGCTGTGCAGCCTAAACCTTTCAATATCTTATGGAGTCATTTGCTAATTACCATTTATAATTTTGCCATTATTTTGCCTTCGCACAGTTAATTGCCACAATTACACACAGGGCTGCTGGGTTATCCAGGTTGAAAGGTTTCAAGAACAAAATAAATTAGCTTGAATTCACATAAATCTTTACATGAAGAAGATTCAAAGTACATATTTTCTGTACAGTTTTAGGTTTTAGTTTTTAATTTCAGAATGTCCTGCATAACAGGAATTCCAGTTTCTGCCCAGCTCATACATCGAATATCCTCTCAGAAAGTCTTTCAGACAAGATATCAAGATTAAAACATTCTGAAGAAGTCTTATGAATGTGCTTTTTCATCTGTATAAAGCTGGGTAGTACCACTGAAAATCATGCATCTGCGCTGGCCTATGTATCAAAGCAAGGTAAAGACATCAGTCTTCACCGTAAGTGATAAGGAATCTTGGGGGATACAAAAAGTGGTATGACAGAAAAACCTCAGAACGAATGAAAATAGATGCTTTATATGTGATCCAGTCTATCTCTCTGAGTTACTCCGGTGTAATTCAGTAACCAGCATGGCAGCAGACAGTGCGTAAGAGCAAAATTAAAGCAAGCTGACCCTTCTGAATGAAAAGATACATCTTTGTTACAACTAGGGCATTTATTTAACAGCTACTTCAGGTTATTTGATTCCTTGCACGACCTTTTTTTTGAATGAAAGTAAGAGTTTCTCAAGTAAAGAATTCCTCCTGTTTTAGGGGCTGTTTTTGCTGTGACATTGCTTGACCTTCTCAGCAAGGTCAGCAGCTCTCTCTTTGTATAGGAGCAACCTTTGTACTCCTGATGGACTAATATTATCCCTTTGGAAAAAAAAAAAAGGTTCAAAATAATATTTTTTGTGTTTTAAAGCCAGACTGTTCTGGCTCTATCTCCATTCAAGCTGAACATGAGGCCCCTGAAGAATACATCAAATAATACAATAAAGCACAGCAGCAACTGCACAATCCTGCAGCATCCAGACAGAATAGCTGGATTTGTACAAGCATATGCTTTTAAAAAATGAAAGAGAAATACACTATCTGCATATGATAGTACTGTTAATTTGTTAAATGTCAATTGTTCAATCAACAAAACAACAACTCTGTTTCTCAAAAAGCACAGTACACTTGCAGGCAAACCATCAGATGGATAGAGATGATTTGTGGGACTGTATAAACTTCAGCACAGGAAATCGCATGCCGACATATCTGATTAACAGGCCCTGCATCTTGCAATATATGATTTCAGTGGTAAAGTTGACCAGATGCAACTAATATTCCCCCAAGACACAGAAGCCTTTGTCAATGGATTCTACTGCTCACCCATGTTAACTTGGTAGCATCATCAAAGGGTGAAGGATGGGTCCACAGGCACTTATAACTTGCACAGTTATGGCCATTTGCAATAATACATTTTATGTCAGGGTTCAAAACAAGTTATATGTTCATTAGAACAGGCCTTATTACATGCTATGGTCAAACTATCTGACTAATTTGGTTGTTATTTCTGTTCCTGACTCATTTATACACAGATTTCTGCAAATATGTTTGATAATTGTTGAACAGTTTATGCAAACAAATTTCAGGCTATTAGGTATTCATGAGCTGCTCATTTCAGCTATGCACTATTTATAGTGTGTTACTGCCATTGCTACTGTTCCCAAAGCTGGGTGGGGGAGGACACATTTAAGATGCAAGAACAATGTGTAAATCCAAAGGTAAGTACATTTTTTTTTTTAGTTCAAAATAGTCACATTTATAGGATTATTTAGAAAATTGTACTTGCCATTTTCTTGGCCATTCTTGCTTTTCACCTATACAGTTACAATCCAAAAATTTCCTCTCTTCTCAGTGAAAATTGATTAATCCAGCTTTTATTCTAAGTGATGTAACCAATTTTAGACATCTGGCATTATGTAAAAAGCTTCACATTCACACCATACCTCTGAACAAATAAATTGCCATATAACAATAGTAGAAATAAGTAGTCCCATAGAAATTGAGAGCGATTTGGTGATAGGACATTTCCTATCATCCTGCACAATATTCTATCTTAAAGCTACTTGAATTTCTTAGGAATCCTCAGCTGCATGATAAAGATCTGGAGTACTTTATGTCTACTTATATTATTAGCCAAGTGCAATGCTTGTTGCAATTTAAGAAATTGCACATAAAGAGCAAGCTAGTGTACCCATCCTTCTCGGAATTAACTCACACTTACAAATCCACGTGAACCTTCACTGTTACCCAATGAAGGTTTGATGCATCAGGGCTACTATTAATATTGTAATCTCCATCACAGATATCAAATTATTCCATGTGATCAATGTACCAGTTTTGGCTGGGATAAAGCTAATTTTCTTCATAATAGCTTGTGTGGGGCTATGTTTTGGGTTTGTGATGAAAACAGTGTTGATAACACAGGGATATTTTAGCTATGGCTGAGCAGTGCTTATGCAGCACTAAGGCCTTTTCTGCTTCTCATGCTGCCCCAGCCTGGGGGTGCACAAGAAGCTGGGAGGGGACACAGCTGGGGCAGCTGACCCCAACTGACCAAAGGGATATTTCATGCCATATGACGTCATGCTCAGCATAGAAAGCTGGAGGAAGAAGGAGGAAGGGGGGGACGCTAGGAGTGATGGTGTTTGTCTTCCCAAGGAACCGTTATGCGTGATGCAGCCCTGCTTCCCTGGAGGTGGCTGAATGCCTGCCTGCCCATGGGAGGAAGTGAATGAGTTTCTTATTTTGCTCTGCTTGTGCATTTACCTATTAAACTGTCTTTATCTCAGCGCATGAATTTTTTCACTGTTACCCTTCCAATTCTCTCCCCCGTCTCACGGGGGGCAGTGAGCGAGCGGCGGTAAGGGGCTGAGCTGCTGGCCGGGGTTAAACCACAACAATCAACTATATGCTGTACTACTCCATTTTGTAAGCAGTAATGTAGATGATGACTGGGGAAGGCCTAGTTGTGAGTCTGATGATCAAATGAGGCTATTTTGTTCAAATATTTCAGGTGGGATGAAATCTTGACGTCAGGTGCAGATTGAGTCTTGCATGTTTTCTCTGATGAACCACCCTGAATCTCTGGACCTGGCTGCTTAAATGACACCTATGCTAGGAGACTTGTAACCTGCTGATGCTAGACTATTCTTCTGGTAGGCCAGCCCCAAACACTGAAAATGATGGGTCCTGAAGTCACTTCAGTGCTGCTTGATAATATAGAACCTGTAACTCTATGCTTACAGGAACTGTATAAAAGACCCCATGCCCCAAAACTGCTTAAAATTTACAGATTATATGCTTTACACAGAAAACCAGTAGATCCTCAAAGGAAAGCAGGGAAGGAATCCCTGCAGAAACTTTTCAGGGACTGAAAATGAAAAATATAGTTGGAAAAGGACACAGAGAAGTATGTAGAGATGTTGAGATGATTAAGAGATGTAAACAGACATGTGAAAGGAAGAACTTATAATGAATTTAGAGAGCCCACTTCATAGATCAGGAACTGTGAGCTAAGCTTCTTGTTAGCGCTATGTGTCAACAAATAACATTAGAATTTACAGGACTGGTTTTACCCCTACATCTCTCCAGTGCCTATGGAGGATGTCTCAACCACATTAATGACAGCACTTTAACTTGCCTCCTCTGCCAGGACTTATGAGCTGTGCCAGAAATAAAGAACAAGTGTGACAGAGCAGGCTGAGAGCAGCAGGAACACACAGTGACTTCCCTCTCCAACAGATCATCCCAACCTGTGAATTCTGCACACAAGATCCGCAGGGTGCCTTCCATCTCGTGTTGATCTTGTGTTCCCTGACATTTCATACAATTTAGGAGTAAATGGAGGAAATGCTGAAAGTAGGCAATTGTAATCTAGGTGAACTTGAACCAGAACAGGTAAATACTTGAATTTTAGGGGGCTTGCCTATGTCTCCTTTTATGGCCACTGAATTCACATGCAAATTTGGCAAATCACACAGAATCAGACCTAAAAACCACCCCTGATGCATAAAGTGTGACTTGGGGTGCAATTTTGGTACTTAAAAAAAAATGCAACCCCTGAAGACCCTGTAAGTTCTTATGTTACTGCAGGTAAAATCTGTGGTTACTTCAGCTTTTGGTGAGGTCTAGATACCCAGTGATAAGAAGCTATCTGTGAACTTCAGCCTAAGTTTTTTGAGGTCCTTATTACAATTGCAATACTCTGACCATGCTGTTATAAACTTTGGGATTAACAAGATGTGTATGAATCTCAGTAGTAATAAAGCTGTCTCTCTTGGAATATATTTCACATATCCAGTACATGGGAGGAAGAAGACCTGGCTTAAAACACACAAGTTCTTAGGTGACATAACACACAAATTAAAAGATGACATTATAGTGTGTGTCTGCTATAGCCTACCTGACGAGGAAGAAGAAGTGGATGAGGCCCTCCACAGATAGATAGGAGCAGCCTCACTTTTGCAGGCCCTGGTCCTCTTGGGGAGCTTCAACTACTTCAACTACTGGAAGGACAACACAGCAGGACACAAGAAATCCAGGAGGTACCTGGAGTGCATTGATAATAACTTCCTGCTCCAAGTGACAAAGGAACCAGTGAGGAGAGATTCTCTGCTGACCTCATACTCACCAGCAAGAAGGGGTTCATTGCGGATGTGAAGATCAAAGGCAGTCTTGGCTGCAGTGACCATGAGATGGTGGAGTTCAGGATCCTGAGGACAGGGAGGATAGTGAAAAAGAAAGATCACAGCACTGAACCTGGGTTGAGCAGACTTTGGCCTCTTCAGAGATTTCCTTAGAAAGGTGACATGGGATAAGGTCCTAGAAGGAAGGGGGGGTCCAAGAAAGCTAGTTAATATTCAAGGATCATGTCCTCCAATCTCAAAAGCAGACCATCCCAGTGAGTAAGAAGTCAGGCAAAAATACCAGGAGGCCTGTGTGGATAAACAAGGAGCTCCTGGCCAAATTCAAACACAAAAAGGAAGCATACAGAGGGTGGAAGCAAGGATGGGTAACCTGGAAGGAATACAGAAACATTGTCCAAGCATCCAGGGATTAAGTTAGGAAAGCTAAACCCTAAATGTAATCGAATCTTGCAAGGGATGTCAAAGGCAACAAGGAAGGCTTTTATAAGTAGACAGGTGAGAAAAGAAAGGATAGGGCCCACCGGTAAATGAGGCAGGGGACCTGGTGGCGCAGGATATGGAGAAGGCTGAGGTACTGAATGGCTTCTTCACCTCAGTCTGTAATAGCGAGACCTGCCTTCAGGAATCCCAGTCCACAGAGAACAGCAGGAAAGGCTGGAGCAAGGTAGACATAACCTTGGTGGAAGAGGATCAGGACAGGGAAGACTTAAGCAAACTGAACTTGTGCAAGTCCATGGGCCCTGATGGGATGCACCCATGAGTGCTGAGGGAGCTGGCAGATGTCATCGCAAGACACATTACATGCTAAATAATCTTTGATTGGTCATGGTGACTGGGAGAAGTGCCCAAAAACTGGAGGAAAGCAAGCATCATTCATGTTTTCAAGAAGGGCAAGAAGGAGCATGCAGGGAACTATAGGCCTGTCAGCCTCACTGCAGTCCCTGGGAAAGTGATGGAGCAGCTAATCCTGGAAACCATTTCCAGGCACAGAAAGGACAAGTCAGTCATCAGGAGTATTCACCAAGGGCAAGTCATGCTTGACCAACCTCAGAAACTTCTACAATTAAATGTCTAGCTTCATAGTTGAGGGGAGAGCAGTGGACATTGCCTAGCTGGTGACAACATCTCCCATAAGATCCCCATAGACAAGATGTTGAAGTATGGGCTGGATAAACAGACAGTAAAGTGGGTTGAAAATTGGCTAAATGGCCAGGCCCAGAGGGTGGTGATCAGTGGCATGAATTCTAGTTGGAAGTCAGTAACTAGTAGTGTAACCCAGGGGTCAATGCTGGGTCCAATCCTGTTTAATATCTTCATTAATGATCTGGATGATGGGGCAGAGCACACCCTCAGCAAGTTTGCTGATGACACCAAACTGGGAGGAGGGGCTGATATGCCAGAGGGTCGTGCTGTCATCCAGAGGGACCTGGACAGGCTGGAGAAATGGGCTGACAGGAACCTCATGCAGTTCAGCAAAGGGAAGTGCAAAGTCCTGCACCTGGGGAGGAACAATCCTCCCCACCAGTACATGTTGGGGCCCACCCAAATGGAAAGCAGCTTTGCAGAAAATGACTTGGACATCCTGGTGGACACCAAGTTGAACATAAGCCAGCAATGTGTCCTTGTCCCAAAGGCAGCAAATGGCATTGTGGCCTGCATTAGACAAAGTATTGCCAGCAGGTCGATTGTGGTGATCCTTTTGCTTTACTCAGCACTGATGAGGCCACACCTGGCCTACTGCACACAGTTCTGGGCTCCCCAGTGCAAGAGAGACAAGGACGTACTTGTCATGGGGCCATGAAGATGATGAAGGGACGGGAGTGTCCCTCCTATAAGGAAAGGCTGAGATATCCGAGTCTGTTTAGGCCGGAGAAGAGAAGGCAGATTTTACCTGTGAAGTAAAGCATGCAGGAGGTAGTTATTGATGTGTCGTCGTACACATATGTGGTTCTAATTGCCTGGATGCAAATACTTTACACATATACCTCCTAGCCTCAGTACCTCATGTGCTCCTCATCCATAAAACACAGCAATGCTAACGTGTTTTCTCACTGTAGCGTTGCAATGGTAACACAGTAACGGCCCCAAAAGAATAACTGAAATTAGTTATAGTGGTGAAATGAATAATTTTCCTGCAGTTCTGATTAACAGAGTTTTGGCTTCTCATTTGTAGGAATTAGGGCTTTCATCTGCAGGAATTAGGACTTTTCCCACAAATTCTTGACAGCCATGTCACAGAGTTCTTTTGACTGTGTATTTTCTTGTATTTTTACATTCAAATCCTCTACCTTTTATGTTTGCCACTCAGTCCAGAAACCTACAATTATTATCATGTTATTTCTTCTTGTAGCACTATTCTTTTATCAGTGTATAAAGAGCTAAAACCTGTATGAGTGTTATGGATCCTGCAGAAAAAATCTAAATTTCTGCAGACTGATATTCCTGAGAGTACTGCTTAGAGGTCCTCAGAAGTTAGCACATCATGTAATCTTTGCAATTCTAAACTAAATTTGAAATCAGAATTCTCTCAAAAAAACTGTAAATGGAAGTGGCTTTGAATACCATAGGATTGAAATACTAAACAAACCATCTTATTTATGTTATTTCTTATTACTTATGGAAATATTTCAGCTGGTTACAACTACATCTATTGAAAACATGCCCAGTTGGAGTTTCAAACATTTGCTCATTCAATATATGCAAAGTATAATGGAATAGCTTCTTGGAAATGAACAGTAGCATTTGAAGGCTGCTTAAAACAAGGGGGAAGAAATAACAAAGAAAGTGGGGCAGGTTTTTTACACTTGTAGGAAAATATTTTATTAGCTATTTTTTATTTATTCAGGTTTTTTGTTGGTTTTGGTTTTTGGGGGATTTGGGGTTTTTGTTTGTTTGTTTGTTTGGGTTTTTTTTTATTTTGGGGTTTTTTTTTGTTTTGTTTTGTTTTGTTTTCTTAAGGAAGCCTTTCGTAAGTGATTTGAGCAGAGACCAAGTTTAATTTGGCAAAAATTTGGGATGATCTTCACCCATACACACTAGTCCTGCAGCCATCAACTATCACAATATTCAGCTTAGAAAGTTGTACTGAACTTCAGTTCCAGTCTTAAGAGATGCTCTGACCAGGTGACATATCTCATGGAGATCAGACAGTGATGCTGGCTTCATGATTTCTCAAAGAAGCTTCTGTAACTGGAACCCACAGGTTGTGCCTCTTACACAGTTGCTGTGTTAATTTCCACCTCTGCTTTTCCATTCCTCCCTACATGTGGTCAGTTTTTCTTGTGAAGGACATAGGGCAAAAGGAGACCACCTCAGCCAAAAAGGATGTGTTTTATCTTGAAATACACCAGTGTAAAGAATTTGTCAAGTGAGTACATGCTGATTACGGAGTTCTTGGTAAAACAAATCCTCTCTGTTATAGACCTCAGTTAGATTTGCCTTTCTGAGGGGCTACAAAGAACTCTGTTTCAGGCCAGAGGAATAAACACAGGATGCTACATTTTAAGTTGTACACTGTTCCTGTTTTATTCCAAGAGCTGAACTGCCAGTGTTGGAGAAGACACTGGGGTTTCTTATCTTTTGCCCTCTTCTCTTCATTTTTTATGCAGGCAGCCAGTTTCTCCCTTAATTCTTTGCTCGACAGCATAGAACAAGTTCAATCTCTCTTCCCCAAAATGAATAACTGTCACAACTGTGATGACAGGATCACAGAATACGCTTGTTGAAGACAACAACTTCCTAAAATGCAGAAGGAAAAGACTTTCAGAGATCCCCAGCACAAGTCTCACAGATGATCTATCTGTGCAGTAGCTCTGCTTTCCCGGCAGCACAGCTCCATCAAAGGCACATCTCCAGATTTCTTTAACAGGCTGTAAATAAAGAAGGGTTTCTAAAGAGGAGGACTACAAGCGCAGAGTAGCCTAATATTTACCTCTGCACCTCTGCTCAGCCCTTTTGGAGGGTTGCATCTTTGCTTTAGGCATTAAATATATCCTCACACAGCAACACATTTCATTCCTATTCCCTGTCTTGCCTCTCTACATTTATGTGCACCCTAGGCACACAAAGCTCCTCTAGGCTTGCTTAAAGCCATGGAGAAGACAAATCTCTGGAGGCAGGAAGAGAGCAAAATGTGCATGGATGGGTTGGTGGAAGAAAATGTGCAACTCGGATCATTTCACAAAGTTCCTGTTAAGTTATTCAAAGCTAAATGTGTGTCATTCTTTCCCCGCTTTTTTTTTTTTTTTTTTTTATGGAATTAATCATCTAAGGGGTAAGATTTAGTTCCTCAGAACTACTTATTCAAGGCAATGTATGCAGTAGGTTGAGCTTCCGTGAACCACATGAGTTGAGCTCTGTATGTTCCTCTTTTCATTAACTGATCTTTGTGTTTCTGAAAAACAAGCTGTGAACACCAGAAATGAGTGTTAGCTAATTACCTATTGTTGTGGTTTAGCTGAAACCAGGACACTTATAAATTAAATGCAGTAAGGAAAAAAGAGATACAATACATACATACTCTTTGTTCTTAAAACCTTAACCCAGGGTATGATATAGGAAGGGCACAGCAATTCAATCTAAATGGTGACAGGTAGAAAATATTGTTCTATGTTAAGTGATTTTTACTCATCACCTGCACTACAATGTGATATAATACAATAGAATCTAATGTAGATGACATGTTAAACAACTTTATGTGTGTAGGACAGGCTTTTTCAGCTTCAGAATGGGATTTTTGCCTTTTCTGAAGGTTGTCTTGTCAATACAGACAAAAACCACTTTTTGCTTTCCAAGGACTAAACCAGAATTTTACAAAGCTATTCTTCAGTAAAATTTCCACTTTGGTGTTTATTACACAGCTTCTGTAGCAAAAAACTATTGGTAACTTACTGCAGAAAAAAAAATAATTTTTCATCTCTCTCTTCTTTTGTAGAGCATTTATGTGCTATGAACTTTCTTGTTCTTCTTTAGACACTATCCATTTTACGGACTTAACTTTTACTTAAAAGCCCTTTCTTTTGTAAAGTAGTGAGTCAGACTGTGGAAGCCAGATTTCCCTTATAAATGAGGGAAAAATGGAAATAAGCAGTGGAAAACTCAAAGCCTTACTGCCTTATTTCTTTATACAAAGTAGTTTTGACCAAAATATTTCTTTCATCTTTCAGAAGAAACATAACAGAGTGAACTACACATGAATGAGATGATGACATGGATGACTAAAAATGACCAAACCAGGAAAAATAATGGAATCTACATATGTAATAGGTAGTATTGTAGATGGAGTGGTAATTAAGAAATTACCATTTCCTTATAATTACCAAGCACTGACATGTGTGGTATGTGTATGTATGTGTGTGGATGGATAACAGAAGAGAATCTGTGAGCTAGTTGACAAAAATATACTTTTTTAATGGTGAATACTATGTGCAGTTGTCTGTTTTCATGGAGAATTACGTATGACAATATTCGTTTTACTTTTTGAAAAATGTGAATAAAATGAAAACATTACAAAATAACACAATGTGTTAATTAATACCAGCTTTGCAAGGAAAAAAAAGACATTAAATATACATATACATGTAAATATATTCCAAACATTTGTAATCTGGAGAAAAAAGAATACTGTCATAGTACTTCAGATAAATTGGAGTATTATTTCAGGCTCTCGCTTTCTCTGTGGATCAGGTATGTCTGCTAAACTTCACCACTCTCAGATGTCAGTCCAATAAGTGCACTGACAATTACTGCACCACAGAATATATATATAGTCTTATTATAAAGTCTACAGAGAAACAGCCATAAAGAGGCAGGAATCATTCAAATTGTAAATCCTGTAAGGCTATGTGGCAGCAAATGGAAATTTTACTTTTATATCTATAAATATACATCTTCTTTTTCTCCAAAAGTCAATAAAAGATCGATTTACTAATTCTGACTATCTCCAAGGGTCCCCACCTGTGCTGTGGCACCTGCCTTCTCAATTAACTGGGGAGGCTCAACCAAAAGCAGCACCCCTCCAAGAAAACACATCAAACATTTGTATGAGCCTCTTTATTACCGCTTAATACCACCAATCCACTGCAACACAAAATTAAAAACCCATCCAGCTATACTCCCTGTATAGTTGGGAATATATAGAGTTTATAATATATATATATGTGTATGTTTTTGTGTGTATGTATATATGTTTGTATACATGTGTATATAATATATATGTGTATGTATACATATATATGTATATCCATGCAAACATGAATGCAAATGAGACTTTTTGTGTATGCCTTTATAGACCATTATAATCTCCTTTGGACCCGAACTCTAGATATCCAACCCCACTTACCCAGGAGGGAAGCCTGTTACTTTTACATTTGCTCACACCCCTCTCTGCTCCAGAGATATAAACAGTTTGTTGTTCTCAAATTGTCTAACTGACTAATACAACTAGATTAATCCCAGCACAACTATTTCCAGCGTATATGTGTTGCTTGAAAACTGTTGCTCTGTTTCTAAGCTGAGAAGAAGTTCAAGTGCCTGAACATTTGTCTGATTTTGAACATCAGTCGGTCTGCAAGAAGAATACTGCTTCATAAATACTGATTTTAATTAAAGTACTGAGGAAGTATTAGTTAAGCATCACAAACCCTGTGAGGGAGGACGAGAATTCTCCAAAATAGTGGTCTCTGTACCTGCATGCCTCATTGACTGAGACACAGAGGGCCTAATATTTCATAATAGTTAATCGCTCTTTAGGGGACAGTGCCTATCAGTTGAAACCTAGGAATACTAACTAGGCTATCCTTCAAAGCATTGCTGAGAAGCAAATCGCATAAGTATATCTTAGTTTTAGGGATGAGAAGGTTGAGACCAAAAAAAATGCCTCAGCCAATTGCACAGGCTGAATTGGGAATACACCGACCCGCACTCCAGTCGACCCAGCTCAGCATCCCGTTCTCCTTTCCACAGAGCATGTTGCTTTAACGCAATGGCAGCTCCCAAATTACTTCAGTTACAGTTGTTAGCACTTGGTAGACCTATAATGTAGGCAGGCACTTGGTGTCTATAATTTAGAAACCATGGAACAGAGGCCATCTGTTCTCCTCGCTATTTTTAAAGCAACTTGTCCAGGCGCAGATAGGAAATCTAAGGCAGAGGTGGATCTAATTTCTTGGAAGGCATTCACCTTGCCCAGACCATGAGACAATCTCCAGGCTGACCCTGGTTCATATGCTACCCAGCTTTCTCCAAAAACACCAAAAGGAGGCAAAGGTCTGCAGATGAGAGGTTTCATTTCATAAATAGCACACAAACATGTTTGCTCACTTCAAGAACCCTGTGTTCTTCTAATATGATCCATGTTGTTTGCAACAACTATTCCAGAATGACTAGTTGTAAATCTCACATAATTTTTAAGTCTCTGCTTAGAGTAGTAGCAATCGTGTTTGTAAAGTGTATCCTAAAGATACTTAATTTTTCCTAAGGACTGAGTCATCAAGCAGAGGTAAATTGTGTAGTGAAAAGCAAACCAACCTCATATTTGCAACTGCAAGTGTGAAAAAGTTCATCACTGTACTTTGCTCATTTGATGAGTTTTTCTGAAGTGCTATATGATCTGCTTTTGCTTCTTTGTTGCTTCATGAAATGGATTTCTCCACAAAGAAATTACATTATTCAAACCTTTATATTTGTTACCTGTGTGGAATTTAAAAGAACTGTTAAACATAGCAAAAATCAAATAGCACATATATAACACAATCCTACATTTCAATTATGTCAGACGCTGAGCACAAAGGTTGGATGAGCAAATCAAAGGAAATAATTTAGCATGCTTATTGACCTGTCCCATAGATGTTTTTTTATAAACATATTTCTTTTTGTATCTGTTAAGAACAATTCCAAAATTAATTTCTTACCCATTATCTGAGAGTTTTCTTCCCACTAACACACATATCAATTTTTCTTTGGACCTCTTTAGCCCTTCTAACAGTTGTCTCTTAGCTGCTTCAGAAGTTATGGTTCTAATTTGCCTGTCACTTTCCTAACTTTGACAGTCAGACACTCCAGTAGTAAGAACCACAAGTGTTCTTTGAACTAAATTTTATTCATCAAGAGTGTAACCTAAAGGATTCAAAACTACTCCTAAATTTGGGCTGCATTTGACAAAATCAAAACAAAACAGGGAAGTGAAGCATTCTGTTTCAGTGATTTTGAACCAGCAAAAAAGCACTTTTGTCCTCCTTTTGTAACTGTATAAAATTTTAATTAATGGTTAACAATGTTTAAACCTCTAAATTGAATTAAAATATTCCCCAAATATTATTTCATTTTATTGACCAAAAAAAGGTTTGTATAAACATCTTTACTCATGTTTCTCCTTATTGGATTAACTATCAATCAGCAAAAAAAAACCAAAACCAAACAATAGAACTGAGCAAATAATCTAAGAATACTATTTTATTAAGCTAGATGGTGAAGGAATACTAATTACAGAATCTCCTGAGAACTCACATCTCTCCACAAATGTGTATTTTCAGAACTGGCTGATATGTCTTACCCAAAATTTTATTTGCTCTTAAATGAAAATGCATTAGTCAAGCAAAAAGAAAAATAAATCTTATTATTTAAATGAAAGGAACAATGTTAGGCATTTTACGTTTCTTGCAGTCTGTTCCTAGCACAGTATTGCAGTCCAAAAGTATCACTCGTTTCTTATCTGAGCTGCTCCCATGGGACAAAAATAATAATTTCTAATGCTTCAAATTACAGTGCTGTAGTGATCAGCATTTAAAAATCCAGAGCTGCCAGTCAGCTGCCAGACTCATAATCACACATCACTTGCTACCACTTCCAGAACAATCTGGACCACCCTATCCCTGATCCTTGTTTTTACAGCCACTCTTCCTCGGCGAGTTAGTCTTGTTCGGTGTTGTGTTTAAAATCAGTCAGTCTGAATGGAAAAATCAGAGTATTTGCTCTTTTAACATCTTCCTTTGTCATCTTCTAATTTCCTGTGCTCTTCAGAGCTCCCTTATGTGCATTTAAGAAAGGAAATTGAAGAAATGGGACTTTGCATCAAAAGCAAACAGTCACAGTCGCTTTTTCTCCCATCCTTTTTCCTCCACTATTGAAGTGCCATCTGTTTTTTCTAACTTTAAAAAAAGCCAACAGGAAACTTAAGCTGATCAGCATTTTGGTATATGATTTGGCCCACACTTGGTTATTTTTACACTGAGATACTCTGAGCAAAGATCAGGCCTCCTGCTGTGGGAGCACTGTCACACACAGTTAGTTCTGTCTCTGTGATAATAATTACGTCTCCAAATTGGAACGGAGCTACAGTAGCTCATGGCACTCAGACACAAGCAGTGGCACATCCTTACAGTATCACCTCCCATGTTCTCAGTTATACAAATAAGCTCAGTTGTGTAACTGAATCACTTCTTCTCATAACAATAAACGATTACACAACTCAGTTGTGTGAATTGCTTAACCACACGGCTAATACAATCAAGGCTGCATTAAGCCAAGCAATTGCTGCTGTGCAAACAACTTACATAACCATATTCTTATATTCTTCTTGCTTGTTATTTCTCCTACACTTTTTTAAAAAAAATATGTGCTACAATAAGTCTGCCAAATATTTAAATTGAATAGTTTCAGACACAAATAGATGGATGTAGCATTAACGTGACCATTGTGAACATGAATTAATCTCCACAAGGGCAACAAAAAAAAGGCAAAGAAATGTTTTTAAGCAACATCATTCTTCCTAGTGCATCTCTGAATGACAATTATAAGAAAGTATACTCCTAAAACATTATGGGATTGACATAAAGAAAAACATCGACATAAAGAACTGATAAAAACTTAAAAATTTAAGTTCTCTGCATTTCCATTGGAAAGACCGGGCATAGGTTGCAGCAATGCAAACTCCTCTCATGCTCTGCTTCCTCCAATGCACCACATGCAAATTCAAAAGCAGCACACACAACTGAATTCCTGTGCCAGTTTAAACTTTGGCTTACTTTCAAAGATGATAAGTTAATGCCAACATTTTACTCCCACGAGCGAGTGGAACCCACTCGTTATGTCTTGCAGAGACCACCAGTTAATTCAGCACTTAGACACGTTTACGCCTACCCACCCATCATTATGTTGCTACATGTGAACATTCCTGAACTTTATGGAATAATGGATGATTTAACACTGGAATAAACTGAATCAAAACCACTCATGAATAAAAATAATGTCCATACCTCACAGATAGCTTGCTTCCTCTCAAACTTCTCTTCCCGTTTTAGGAACATGAACTGCTCTACCCTATACCCCACATTCTCTTTCTGCTTGAATTCTGTCAACCCGTTACTAGTCTTTCCTCTCTAGTCTCTCTTCACGCTTTCCACCATCTAGTTTGTAACACACACGAAAGTAGCTGTGGTAGAAGGATGACATACATGGAGCTCTAAAAATAAGTGATGTCTCAACTGGTTCTCTTGCAATTTTGCAGGGGGAAAAACCCTCCACAAAATATTTAATTTTACTTGAGTTTGTATTAGTGTTTTAATCAGTTTCTGAAAAAGATAAATCATGTAATTATATTTTTGAGCAAAACAATGTATTAAAGAAAAATGAAATCACAGAACATTTAAATCATTCAGAACATGTGTCTTTTCCATAGTGATAGCAGAAGACATTTTTGCCTAAAAAGTTTTGCCCAAATCTAAGTTTATATAGACAACAAGAGATGAAAGTACAAGCAAGACTTGTGGGGACGAAGCATTCCCAGAAGACTACTGTTACCTGTGAAAGCTGTTTTAACGATGAGGAGCAGAAGAAGCTTGGTCACAGAAAATATAAGCTTAGAGGGGTCCTTAATCTAGCCCGTTTCCCCCACATAAAGAAACTGCACCCCAGAAAAACAGAGGAAATCCCAAACACATCCCAAAGTAAAGCAAAGCAAAACAAAACAGAACGACTTACTGTCTTCTTCAACATTTTGACGGCGTAAGGTTTCTGGGTCCCTTTCTGCCTGCATCTGTAGACAATGGATGTAGCCCCACTAAATTTAAAAAAAAAAAAAAAGGAAGAATAGTTGCATATACGCCTCTTTGAATATGTCAATAAACACAGTTACCTAGCTGAAACTACATTTTCCACTCCTCACAGTTTGGGCAAAAATACCTCATTTTTCCCCACAGATGTAAAAACAGTGTAAAAACTGCTTTCTCTTGAACCAGTGAACCTCAGCAGTTATTCAGCCAACAGAATTTGCAAGAGCTCAAGATGCCTTTTGGTCACACCTTTTCTGGCTCTTGACACATCCTGGAAGTTTTCTCACAGTAACAAGGAACATAATCTGGCCCCAGACCTGTGACAACATATCTTGTCTTTGTTAAGGCAACCCATTGGCAACAATTCGTTGCATTGTGTTTTTTTACTAACCGTTGATGGCAGTAATGAGGAGTGAGACAGAAGAGAAGAGAAGAGACAATTGTTGTGCTGCTCCCTGCCCAGTTGCCCAAGCAGCCAAATGTGAGCAGGACTTTTGGTTAATTCAGTGGAAATTGGTGGGACTTGTTCATAGCAAAACTGAATTGGGCTTACATATTCTGGTTGCGTTCAAGGCATACTCACTTGAATGTGCTAATAACATAAAATTATGGCTCTGCTGGTTGGAAGGCACTTCTCTGAGTGGGAGGTTGAGCTAGACAGTCTCTAGAGGCAGGCTCAGCTGCTGAGGTTACTTGCTGTGCTCTAGTTGTTACTGTCAAGTAACTTGACCTGTACTCCATGAATTAGCTGAAGAGAGGAAAAACCTCCAACAAAACCCTAATGGTTACAAACAATTCAGATACCTTTATATTCTACCACATTTACTTTTAAGTGCCGCTGAGCAACCCAGTGTCAGTCACCATCAAAATGGATGGACTGAAGTGCTACATGTTAGCACTGCATTTAAGACATTTTTGAAGTCTCCTGTTCTCAGGAGATTTGTTGCCCACTCTAAGGCTCAGCAATTCTGAATAGCTGCAGATTTTTAAGCTAGAGGGGACTGCCATTATCGTATACAACTTCACGAATAACATACATTGCACAGCCACTCTGCAGTGAAAGGATTTCATATATACCACACACCAAATTTCACTGTAGATCACTCTGAACCAAAAGCAACCTATCACAGTATGCCTACAGGAGATGACCACGAGCTGCAGAATGACACAAGCAGCTTTGTTTTAAACAGTGAAATGGTATAACCATGTTTGTCTATATGAATAAATCTGTGACACAGGGTTTATTATTCTGGGTGCACTGCTGTACAAAACCACCATGCCTGCTCTGCCACTCCTCCCTCCTCAGCACAGGCACAGGTGCCCGATGATGCTCTGAGGAGGGATGTGTCCGTATTTTTATGAGTACATGAATGAGCACAAGAACTAGCATTTGAGTGAGAAGATTTATTTCAGAAAGACCTCTTCATCAGGAAGGGTCACCCATGGCAAGGGTTACGCAGCTTAATCATCTGAGGGCTTGTGTGCATCAAACACACGTAAAATAATCTTCACTTTACCTCAAATGCTAAAATTATTTGTCTCTCATAACAGCATATTGATAAATGTGTGGGAGTACTGCAAGCCTCAGTGACTCCCTGCATCATTACATGAATTTAATTAGAACTCCTCTCCTTGGCTAAGTCTCAAAAGGCTCTATTTAGCAAGAAGAAAAAAAATACACAACATTAAAAAAAACCCCTCTAATCTTTTAAGTACAACCAAAAATGTTAAAAGCTAAAATTCTACGGACCTGTTGTGATAAGGTTTATATCGCCAGTATTTCACTACAGCACTGTAGTGGGGAAGACACCACATAAACTGCAAATCATTCTCGTACCCTGCTTCACATATTCAGAGTGCAATATAAACATTAAACTCATTAGTCTACATATGCTCTTACTAAGTAGGCAGCAAACCTTCCAGAAATTATTTTATCTGGTTGAGACCACAATTAAATAAGCTGTGCAGCTGATGATCCAAATAAATAGATTACCATTCCTGTGCACATCTCCAGGAGTTCACTGCTGCTGCGGCGATGGAGGGCTAACACTGTCTCTAAGTAAGGCTTTTGTCAGTGTTTGCTTTACCAGTTTGTAACCTGGCTCTGCAAAGTCTTCCAGGTGAATAAAAACCTAGCCACTAGAACACCACTGATGATTTAACAGAACTGGCTTAGTGATGAGATGGATAGCTACACCAGCAGAGGTAGCATGAACCACCTTTAACAGTTAATTTGACTGTACCCAAAGCTGGAAGAGAGGCAGAATAATTCTTGAAAGAGGGATACAACAACCCGGAGACACAGGAATTTATGAAGGCATGTCCAGATGAGCAGTTTGCCATCAGGCTCGTTAGTCACGATTCAAAACACACAGAGGGTCTAGTTGAGAAGTTATTCTCTATTGTAAAGATTTCTGACAGCACGTCCTTGGAATGATTTCGGGAAAAATTATGACAAGATATCACAAGACCTGGGATGATTTTTAGAGAGTTCTCTTTTGGTTTATGTGCCTATGTCCAGCTCTGACAGACATGTTCCCCCCAGCCAGGAAAGCAATCACTGCTTTCCTCCTCCATGTGAGAAACCAGCACTGGGACTCAGGAACAGGATGGCAACCTGCCTACATCACGCCTGGTGCAAAGCTTCGCAGACAACTATTACTAGTACCAACCTGATTCCCTGTCTCTTTCGTGGTAACAGGATCTCTTTGCTTCTTCCCATTAAAAAAAGACAGGGGGGAGCAGCCTGTGGGTCTTAATGTAAATACTTGAACAGAACTACCTTGTGCAAATAAGGGCATTTTGCTTTGCTTATTTTGGCATCCTGATGGAGCTCAGTGAGCCTTCTGCTGAATCAGCACATACAGCTTTCCTGAGCCTTTATGACTTGGAAGGTCACCAAAATAATTGGAGAAATTCAAGTTTTCATCACCAAAGCAGAGTGGGAAGCTTCAACTGCAAATATCTCACGTGCGACTGAAAAGCTCAGAGAGCTGCTAATAGTAACCTGTTGCCCTTATCTTAAGTTCTTCAACACCTAACCTTGAGTGCCATCAGCCAGGCTCTCAAAACCTGGTCTGGAATTTGTATCAACTAAACATTTCGTTGATGCATTTGGTCAGAAAACACAAATATGCAGAAACCAAAAATTCCTGTGGCAACATGCCACTTTCTACAGGCATGAAATTTATGGCTAGATAGGCAGACCACAAGCCTTCTCAATGTCCCGTCCTCTGCAGGTGGTGTTCCACTTCATCTGAAGGATAAATATTAATGATGCTATAGAAAGAGATCACCTATACTCGGTGGTTAAGGCACTTATTTGATAAGCAGCAGATACCAACACTAGGTAATACGTAATCCTACAGCATGAACAGTTTCAACAGAAGAAACTGAGAAGACCATAAGCCCAAGCAGCTAATAATAGTTTGCAGAAGTACAGTGTCATTGACAAGCAACCCATTCCCAGTTCAGATTAGAAACCAGAAATTGTCTCCCATAGTCCAGATGAGTCCAATCACAAGATTACTCTTTATATTGTAGAAACATATTTAGAATTGATCCTGCCAGCTCTTACCTCTTTGTGGTTGGTGAATATGTGCATACATACATACATACACGCATATATATCTTTTCCTTCCTTCCTTCCCTCGCTCTCTCTCTCACTCTTTCACTCTCTCTTTCTCGCTCTCTTTCTCTCTTTGCATATACACAACCTGTTCCAGTGCTTCACCACCCTCACTGTGAAAAATTTCTTCCTTATGATACACTCTAAATCTACCCTCTTTTTAGTTTAAAACCGTTACCCTTTGTCCTGTCACATTCATCCATTAGTCAGATACCTGCATGAAAAATTTCTTCAAAGTTCTAAAAGTACCACTTAATATGTGAAATTAGACTAAAATTCAATGACTGATCTCTGCACATTGTTGTTTTCCACATAAATTTGAAAAATGTTTTAAAAATATTAAATATTAAAATATTAAATATTAAAAATATTAAAAATGTATGTGTAAAAGTTTTCGTACCCCTAATACTTTGTTGAGTATTCTGGATTATTTTTCTTATTATTATCCTCAGGTGTTATTGAATTCACAATTAGTTTTGAAGGACACTGTTCTAGAGATTGGGCGACAGCACCGTAGCGCTCTGCCTGCGCTAGGGAGTCCAGACCACGAAGCTGAGAGAAAAGGCATGTCAGCACAGATGGAAGGAAGGCAGAGGCCCCCAGGAGAGGTGTTAAGGAGGCAGAAGTGATCAGCAGAATTTGCACATAAAGGAGAAAATTGCAAGATCGGGCTGGACCCATGGTGGAGACTGGCAGAGGGAGAAAAGTCAAGGCAAGAAAAGACACAGAATTTGGGCCAGGATGGAAAAAGCCTTTTCTTTCCCACACCCACTAAAACCTTCTGCCTCTGAAACAGACAGACAGACATTTAATTGGTCACAGGTATGCAGGAAATGTGAATTCCTAGAGCTGCAGTTTTTATAATACAATAAACAAACAGTCTCTGGCAGCATTTTCACGGGAAGTAGGAAAATTGGTCCTTTCAAAAGTAGGTCAGCATGTCTATATCATGCCCACTCATCTCAGGTATTATACATTTTGAATAAACTCAGTACAAATACAGTCCTCAAGGTAATCTCCTGTAAATTTCATTTGGATTAAATTCCTTAAGTTCTGAATTGATTTTTGAAAAATAAATTAGTTTGTGCTTCGTGCAGTCAAAGAACAATTACAGAATCTAGTTTATCCAAACAAATCAGGTGAAAGAATGAATGGTCCCAAGAAAACTGTACCTATTACAGAGCCATGGAAACCTGTGCTGCCAAAACTGCAGTAACAGATTAAAGTCTAGTATTGGTTTCCATAACTGTACAGTTTACATATGTATAAAGTTAAAATACACTAATTCACTCTTTCTTATATATACAAGAGAAGGTCAAAATGGATTTATAGGAAAGAAATCACTGTTTCTAGACTTCAAAATTAAATGTCCTGTTTGAAGTTAAAGACTGGACAGAACAAAAAAATCATTAACAAACCCATTGACATACATAAAAATGAAAATTACATTTAAAAAGAATGCATATTCCATGGAATTACTACTATTGCCTTTATTTTAAAAAGCACATATATGTAAATTCAGAAATTCTCACAACTTGCATTTCATGCAAAAGTGTATCAAAACAAACTTTCTTCCTACAGTGAACTTACAAGAAATTCTTGATTATTCAAATCTGATCTAAAAGCTGCTTCTAAACATCAATATCTACATATACAGGACTTGCAGGCAATTGTGCACAGCTGCAGCCCTCTCTTCCCCCTCATTATTTCACAGCTTGTAAAAAGAATGGAAAATTTTGCAAGACTAACATAATGTAGGGGAAAAAAAAACACCTTGAACTCCCACATTCTGTAAGGAACACTGTAAACTTTGAGGAAGGCAAGACTGGTGGAAAAAACATACATGGTTCTGGAAAGGCAAGCTAATTCCATTGCATTCCAGAGTTCTGTCTGGTTTGATTTTGACAAGAAAAACATCCATACCTTTTCAGATTTTGATTCTATGACTTTTAGCTTCTGTGTTGATTTTCTAATGTTTGGGCTGAAAGGACTTTTTAGCAATCAATTCATGTTCAGGCTGGCCTGCAAAGGCAATGCTATAGACGAACAAGATATTTTCCATGTTCAGCCTTCACTGCATTCAGCAGACAAACAAAAGGAGACTTACATAAGCACATTCTCAACAAAAGACATATGCTGTTTTTAAATAAGCGGTAGTCAAACTAGTGCTTGCCAGTATTCTTGAACCTGTAACTTCCACAGATAACAATTTGTAGAAAGGTAATCCTTTAGAATGTGGGCCAGGTTGCAGGTGAAACACTAATTAAAATGCAGCAGCCCAAGCCACCCTTGCTGCGATGGCTGGACCAGTAGCTGCGTATTCCTGCTGGGACTGCAGCAGCATATTTCTCACCAGCTTCCAGTGGGGCTCTTCCCTCAAGTATTGCAGGAAATTTGTAGAAAAATACCTCTATCCCACAAGGAGTCTAAACACTTCATTACACCTGGCATTATTGCCTTTTAAAACATTCAGCTAGGGCTTAAATTAGCTGCATTCCATAATATCATAGAATCATAGAATCACAGAATCATTTGGGTTAGAAGGGACCTTTAAAGGTCACCTAGTCCAACCCCCCTGCAGTGAGCAGGGACACCTTCAACTAGATCAGGTTGTTCAGAGCCCCGTCCAACCTGACTGTGAAAGGGATGGGGCATCTACAGCCTCTCTGGGCAACCTCTTCCAGTGTTTCACCATCCTCATTGTCAAAAATGTCTTCCTTAGATCTAGTCTAAACCTACCCTCTTTTAGTTTAAAACCATTACCCCTTGTCCTAGTGCTACAGTCTAAAAGTCTGCTAAAAATTCTGTTCCCATCTTTCTTAGAAGCCCCCCTTGTGTGTTGAAAGGCTACAATAAGGCCTTCCCAGAGCCTCCAGGCGGAACAACCCCAGCTCTCTCAGGCTTTCTTCATAGGACAGATGAATAGCACCCATGTCAACATTCAATTATTTCCCTCACCTCAAATACTACTTCTTAAGTTTCTGTTTAGCTGGCGAGTAAACATGGAGGACCAGAAAGAGACCACCAACACTGCATGTCTTAACGCATTTTGACAAATCTGGCTTCCCTGCCTTTTGTTGAATGGAAGACTACAGCTGACACAGACTTACTAACAGAGGAGGAATCATTATCTCAGACCTTAATTTGAAAATATAGAAGCAAAATTTGAACTACTTTGAATTTCAGAAGTTACTGCTTTACTGTGTGTATGTTGCTCTCCTCAGTGTAACTCCTGAAATGGAGATATGAAGATCAGAGTACTTCATACAGCACTATGGAAGAAAAATGTATAGAAAATATATTCACTCTTTCTTCTTTTTCCATTAACCCATTTTAAAAAAACGGGCTAGACCGCACATAAGAACAACTGCATTTCTAAAACAGTAGGGGATTTTTCAATAGGAAAACCAATTGCTTTCCTACTAAGTCTAAAAAAAATCTTGCAGCTGAAAGTTAGCTGAAAATGAAATTCTAATAGTGCCAGGTTGACTTTTTGACATGAAGTTCTTGCAGTCCAATACATTCAGAAACTGATTTTGAATATTTTATTTAGAACAGTGTTTTCTTTCAGACTGATCTTCTCTTTTCAGGGACAGAAGAGTACTTACCTACTCATGTTTAGGGAGTTCAATGAAACAGGGAGAACAAAGAAAAGGAGGTAGAAGAGTACATGGAGTAAACTCCTATTGCTTCCAGCAGTATGCAGATTTTTGTCCTTGGTACTGAACTTTGGAAACACTGGGGCAAATTTTCAAAACCAGGTGCTTAGACTACCTGCGTAAGATGTAAGACCCAAGTCCTTGGATTGGCAGTCTCAGGCCATTTCTCATATTTTTGTAACAGTCAGAAAACATAATTTGCCATAATCATAACAATAACCTGCAGACTTAGACTTGATTGTAATTCTATTGCGATAAAAAAGCTACAGTAGAAAGAGGAAGCTGCAGCAGGGAGCATACTGATACTATACATAAAACAAAAAAACACATAACCTGACAAAATTAAGATAGCATTCTGTTAATATACTCTGCTGCAGGTTCTGTCAGTGGGGGGTCATTTCCATCAGAGCAATAAGTTTTGCAGTCCTGGTAAGTCTGATGACCAAACGTGAACTTACTGCAAGCATGGGGGAGGTACCAAGTCAGGTCTGATCTTCCAAAACTATAAAGCCCGACCTTTCTAGCTGGGCAGACTTTGTTTCTGGTGGCTAGGAAAGACCTAAGTAGGTCTAGCCCTTCCGTAAATGTTAGGTTTCCTCCATATACACACAAGATTAGTGCTGCATCATCCTGAGCTACCCCTGCCATGAGAGGGCAGCTGACCTGAGCTACTCTCTACCTACCACCCACCTTGGTGCCATGTCCCACCCTCCCCAAGATGCAAAGCGGGCAGGAGGCTGTGGTCACCACACTTTCCTTCTCAGTGTTATAAGAATGACATGCAGTCTTCAAGAAGGAAATCTTAAAGGCGCAGGAGCAGGCGGTCCCCATGTGCTGTAAGAAGAGCTGGCGGGGAAGGTGACCGGCCTTTTTGCTGGGACTCAGGGAAAAGAGGAGAATTTATCACCTCTGGAAGAAGGGGCAGGCAACTCAAGAAGAGTACAAGGATCTCGTTAGGTCAAGCAGAGACAAAATTAAAAAGGCAAAAGCCCAGCTAGAGCTCGATCTGGCCACAGTCATAAAGGATAACAAAAAATACTTCTACAAATATATTAACAGCAAAAAGAGAGGCAAGGAGAATCTCTATCCCTTACTGGATACGGTGGGGAACATTGTCTCCAAGGATGAGGACAAGGCTGAGGTACTTAATGCCACCTTTACCTCAGTCTTTAATAGCCAGACCAGGTATCCGCAGGGTATTCAGCTCCCTGAGCTGGAAGACAGGGATGGAGAGCACAATAACCCGCCCATAATCCAGGAGAAAGCAGTTAAGGACATGTTAAACCACCTGGACACCCACAAGTCTATGGGGCCTGATGGGATCCACCCAAGAGTATTGAGGGAGCTGGTGGAAGAGCTTGCCAAGCCACACTCCATCATTTATCAGCAGTCGTGGTTAACAGGGGAGGTCCCAGACGACTGGAGGCTTGCCAATGTGATGCTCATCTACAAGAAAGACAGGAAGGAGGATCACGGGAACCACAGGCCTGTCAGCCTGACCTCTGTACCGGGGAAGATCATGGAGCGGTTGGTCTTGAGAGTGCTCACAGGGCATGTGCAGGACAACCAAGGGATCAGGCCCAGCCAGCATAGGTTCATGAAAGGCAGGTCCTGCTTGACCAACCTGATCTCCTTCTATGACCAGGTGACTCGCCTAGTGGATGAGGGAAAGGCTGTGGACGTTGTCTACCTGCACTTCAGTAAGCCTTTGACAGTGTCTCTCACAGCATTCTCCTAGAGAAACTGGTGGCTCGTGGCTTAGACAAGTTTACTCTTCGCTGGGTGAGGAACTGGCTGGATGGCCGAGCCCAGAGAATTGTGGTGAATGGTGTTAAATCCGGCTGGCGGCCAGTCACAAGCGGTGTTCCCCAGGGCTCGGTTCTGGGGCCGGTCTTGTTCAATATCTTTATCGATGATCTGGATGAGGGGATTGAGTGCTCCCTTAGTGAGTTTGCAGATGACACCAAGTTGGGTGGGAGTGTTGATCTGCTGGAGGGTAGGAGGGCTCTGCAGAGGGATCTGGACAGGCTGGATCAATGGGCCAACTCAACTGTATGAGGTTTAACAAGGCCAAGTGCAGGGTCCTGCACTTCGGCCACAACAACCACATGCAACGCTACAGGCTTGGGGAGGAGTGGCTGGAGACCTGCCCAGCAGAAAAGGACCTGGGGGTGCTGGTTGACAGCCAGCTGAACATGAGCCGGCAGTGTGCCCAGGTGGCCAAGAAGGCCAACAGCATCCTGGCCTGTATAAGAAACAGTGTGGCCAGCAGGAGTAGGGAAGTGATTGTGTCCCTGTACTCAGCACTGGTGAGGCCGCACCTCGAATCCTGTGTTCAGTTTTGGGCCCCTCACTACAAGAAGGGCATTGAGGTGCTGGAGCGTGTCCAGAGAAGGGCAACAAAGCTGGTGAGGGGTCTGGAGCACAAGTCTTATGAGGAGCAGCTGAAGGAACTGGGGTTGTTCAGTCTGGAGAAGAGGCGGCTGAGGGGAGACCTTACTACTCTCTACAACTACCTGAAAGGGGGTTGTGGCGACATGGTTGTTGGTCTCTTCTCCCAACTAGTGATATGAGGAGAGGAAATGGCCTCAAGTTGAGCCAGGGGAGGTTTAGATTGGCTATTAGGAACAATTTCTTCACTGAGAGGGTGGTCAAGCATTAGAACAGGCTGCCCAGGGAGGTGGTGGAGTCACCATCTCTGGAAGTGTTCAAAAAACATGTGCATGTGGTGCTTCAGGACATGGTTTAGGGGGCATAGTGGCATTGGGTTAATGGTTAGACTTCATGATCGTGAAGATCCTTTCCAACCTTAGTGATTCCGTGATTCTGTGACTGTGGTGGGTTGACCTTGGCCGGCTGCCAGGTCTCCTCAAGCTGCTCTACCACTTCCCTGCCATCAACAGGATGGGGAGTGTAGAAATATATGATGGAAAAGCTTGTGGGTCAGGAAAACGACAGGGAGATCTCTTAACAGTTACTGTCAGAGGCAAAACAGACTCAGCTTGGGGAAATTAATTTTAATTATTGCCAATTAATAACAGAGTAGGATGGTGAGAAATAAGAACAAAACTAAAACCAGCATCCCACGCCCCTCCCATCTTCCCAGACGCAACTTCACTCCCAATGCACAGAACTGTAGAATCACACAGAATCATTAAGGTTGGAAAAGACCTTTAAGATCATCAAGTCCAACAGTCAACCCAACACCACCATGTCCCCTAAACCATGTCCTGAAGTGCCACATCTACACATTTTTTGAACACTTCCAGTGATGGTGACTCCACCACCTCCCTGGGCAGCCTGTTCTGATGTTTGACCACTTTTTCAGTGAGGAAATTTTTCCTAATATCTAAACCTCCCCTGGCTCAACTTGAGGCCATTTCCTCTCTTCCTATTACTAGTTACTTGGGAGAAGAGAAACTGTGGGATGAATAAGCACTAGACGGCAATGGACTGCTCCAGCATGGGCTCCTCTCCACGGGGCTGCAGCTCCTGCTAGGAACCTGCTCCAGTGCAGACTCTCCAGGGGGTCACAGCCTTCTTCAGGGCATGTCCACCTGCTCTGGTATGGGATCCTCCATGTGCTTCGGTGTGGATATCTGCTTCACTGTGGACTTCCATGGGCTGCAGGGGGACAACCTGTATCACCATGGTCTTCACCATGGGCTGCAGGGGAACCTCTGCTCTGGTGCCTGGAGCACCCCCTCCTTCTTCACTGGCCTTGCTGCCTGCAGGGCTGTTTCTCTCACATTGTTCTCACTTCTCTCTCTCACTGCTGCTGTGCAGTGTTTTTTACCTTTTCTTAAGTATATTATCACAGATGCACCACCAACGTCACTGATGGGCTCAGCTTTGGCCAGCGGTGATTCTGTCTTGGAACCAGCTACAACCGACGGTGTCTGGCATGGAGGGTGTTTCTGGTGTCTTCTCACAGAAGCCACCCCTGCAGCCCCCCTACCAAAACCTTGCCACATAAACCCAGCACAACAACCCTGAGGGAATCTCACCAGGAGTCAAAGTACACCATATTTACCATGCCCACCTTATCCCCTAGGCCATAGACACTCTGCAAAACAAAACACAAAGCACTCACTGAATCACACACAGACTCAAGCCATGCCAGTATTGCCTCTCTCTTTCTTACTGCTCTCTAAGCTCTTAAAAATTGATCATTTAATAGCTTCTTTCAATATTTCTCCAGGTATTGATGTGAGCCTTACTGAACTACAATGTACGGACTCAATCACCCTCTATGTTTTTTTCACTCACCTCTATTTTGCTTTTTTCTGGACTTTTGGGACCTCATCTGCCTGTAATCACTTCTCAAGGATAACAGCTGAGGATTCAGGTTTTCCTCCAAAAAGTTTCCTTCTTCAGCGTTCTGGGGTGAATATCACCAACTCATCACTGACATCAGGACTCTGGCTTACCTAAATACTCTCACATCTGCTCTAATTGGGCCTTTAATATTCTACTAACCTTTTACAAAGATCCCAGCTTTCTCTACACAATGTTTTATTTGCTTGTCTTCCCTCTTAAGTAAAAGACTTAACTTTTTCTTCTTTTTCCTCTTCCCCCTAGCATATTTCTCAAATCTCTTCCTTGGTAAATTTAAGCAACCATGAACTTTTAGCTTTCTCCCTTCCCAGAGCTACTGCTGTGTCCTCTGTTCCATGATGCTTTTTCTGCTTTTTGTGAAATTCCATTTTTTATCTTCCTATTATTTGACAGCTCCTGATGCAGGTATTTATACCTACGGGAACTTCAAGAGGCTGTTCAGAACGACACAGAAACCATTCTTAGTGACAGCGATGACAATATCCTGGTAACTAATGACAGACACATTCAAGTGTTAGGGTTAGGGTTAGGATTCTAATCACAGAATCATAGAATGGTTTGTGTTGAAAGACACCTGAAAGATCACCTAGTTCCAACCCCCACCCATGGGCAGGGACACCTTCCACTAGACCAGATTGCTCAAAGCCCCATCCAACCTGGCCTTGAACATTTCCAGGGATGGGGCATCCAGAACACCCCTGGGCAACCTGTTGCAGTACCTCACCACCCTCACAGCGAATAATTTCTTGTACATATACAGTAAATTACATTTTCAAGAAAGCATCACCACTACTCAATGCTTGAGATGTGGGAGCTCTTTTCTGTAGTTATGAGAGTGAAATTACTGTTTCCCAGGAGAAGATCCCAGATTTTCTAGTCCATGAACATCTTTTATCTTTCCTTAAAGCTCTCTATACCAGCCACGGACCAAGCCACTGTTTAATCGGGTATGTTAGAGAAAAACTGCAGTTTCCAATGACTGCAATTTCCATTTTTAAAGGACTGAGGCTTTTTAGCTGTCAGAGCTACTCTGTAATCCAGGACAATGATTCTAATCTAATCTATGTCAGTCCGCACTCCTGTACATAAAAGATTCAGCACAATGCTGTATTAAAAATTTAAAAATAAATTAATTCTTTCATATTTTCCCCATTGTGGTGAAATTTCACACAGCATACTCCAACGACATATCTGAAGACCGGCATTTCCAACCTTTATTAGAATGTGAAATAGAATCACAGTTAAGCAACATAGTCTGTATAGGATTTACAGATTCACGAATTATTTTTTAAACATATTAAAAAGAAGTTCCCCATGTACTTTCAGAGAGAGGCTTGAAGTAAAAAGCATGTGGTCAGTTAATGCCCATGCACTGGTTCACGCGCTCACAAGCACCACTTGGGTTACAGCCATACAATTAAATGTCGATGTAAGGAAATAGCTGGTGTGCGTCCTGCGCAGCGCATGTCCTCTGCAAGGCATGGGCTTCAGCAGCCACATCAGCCACAGCCTGATGCCACCACACCCGTGGAAAGAGCTGCGATGCACAAGCAGGGAGGAAGGCTTTGACACAGACTTCCATGGATCTTCCTGAGGCTGCTGTCAGACAAGCAGGTTCTTTGAGAGGGCTGACCAACCGTGCTGCGCAACACTTTGTGTCCCACATGGAGACGATCAAGCGTTGCGTTCATGTGCCGAGCATCTTCCTCTGAATAAGAACCAAATAGTGGAAGGTATCATATGCCCCTGCCACACCCCCTCACCATTTTTTTTCTTGATGTTTAGAGAGAAAATGCCTTTAATGAGATCTTATGTGCTGCCAACTACTGAAGTCAAACCCTGCAAACTTAGTGAGCTTTACGTATGTCGAAATGCTGCTTCTGAGATGGGACTTTGTGAGTCTCATTTGCCAAAACTCATCCAAAATTGAACAACAATTCTTGTTTTGAAGATTTAACAGAGTATTTACAGAACTCATCGTGATCAATAGACCATGCATCCAGTTTGCTTAATTATGTATTTACAATATTTTCATATGCAGTGCAGGTATCTAGTTAATAATGTTTTTATCTTGCAAAAGATATATCACAAAGTTTTAGCATATGTCAGTTACGTAATGAATTTTAGTAAGGTCAGGCTCTCTAAAGCTTTGGCTTCAAAAAGGAAGGCAAAGTGTAATATAATTTTAAATTATTTCATACATCCTGGGGAAAAAATGTATAATTTTTTGAGGTTCACTATAAGGCCGAGAAGTTTATCCAGGTATTCATTCAGAGATTCTTTCCTTATACCTCCATCTGTAATCTTTGAAAATATCTTTTTTCCCCCCACTGAATAATAAGCCTGCTGGCTATCGCATTTGGGAACTCAGTTTTTATTAAAACAACGTTAATGCTTTTTAAACATTGAATACACTGACAAACTTGAAAAACTGTTGCAAGCACACAGATCACAGAAATTTGTCCTGACAATAAAGCCAAGTGGTTATGGCTGACAAAACATTAATGATCATGGCTAAATGCAGCTCTCACCCTTTAGTGCGAGCAGTTTATATTACATTTTCTATCAAGGCCCAAGAATCCAAAAAGTGTTGTGCACAATGCAGACCACAGTCTCAAGGACACTGAGTGCTCTGCCCCTCTCCTTCTGCAGTCTTCTGCTTCTTCCATTTACCTGCTGGAGCTATCACCAGTTCTGTAACTTACTACCCACGATTCGTACTTGTCTCTGCTAAGCATCTCCATACTTAGGGAAGACTGTGCACCATTTATCTCAGTAACTCTCCCAATCCTTGTTAGGGTCAGTTAGTAAATTAGGTAGGTAGAACGTGAACTAAAATGCCTCATAGTAAAAATGTTATAGCCTTAGGTTACACTTAAAAGTCTATCCTTTCCCTGGTTATATCAAAAATGTGGTTCAGAGTGATGGAAACTAGGGTATATGTACAAACTAATTCAGGCACTCAGAAATGTTTAGCCATAGCAAAAGAAAGCGATGAACATAACCTCAATATGACTTGAGGGAGATGGAGGGATTATGCACACAGCCATGGGGCTGTGATTTTATCACAGGACACTGGAACATGCACAGCATATAAGCTGATGCTAATGAGAGTTAAACACACTTCACCCATCTTTTTTCCCCTGGTAAACCCCTACAAGAAGAAGACAACTGATTCAGAGCTATCTTGAATCACATGGTACCACACTGAAACCAATAACACTGGCAAAACCCCTAATATTTTCCGTTTTCCTGGGGAAAAATTTTATGGAAATAAAAGAGACAAACAGAAACATCAGAAGGACATCATTAAGACGTTTTTCTAGTAATTACAGGAAAACAGAAGTTTTCAATAACAGCATTACTCTTGGACACCATTTTCCCCGTAAAAGAGAAGTTTAGCACTCTCTAGAGTGGACAGACAACCTCAAACGCATTCTGCTGCTGCTCAGGAAGGTTAGAAACACCCTACATCTACTTTCAAAGACAGCAAAAAGTTGAAGTAGGATATAAAGAGTGAAGAGTAGCTGAGTTACACAATAGCCTTTCAACTGTGCACATCTGATGTAGGTCTGAAGACATAGTTTAGGTCAGAAGTGGGACATGGTGATGTCATGCAGTTGTATGTGTAGACAATGACTGCACAATGTGGAAAAATACGTCAGTTAGAAAAAGAACGAAACACACTCAAAGCAGGCCAATGTTAAAAAACCTAGAACTGGCATTCCAGGGCATAGAAAAACTAAGTATCACCTGTCTAGCTGTATCTATTATTTTTTCAGATACATAAGCAATAAATCTAATCCAAAGCAGATGTTTCTGAGAAGTGTTTCCATCTGTTATATACACTTGTTCTTACACAAAGCTAGTTACAGGCTATTGCAAGCCACTTAGGAGTTTCAGGTCATATATTTCAAATTAACTGCCTCATTTCTCATTTCTGAATAGGCGTCTCCAAAGCCATTGTGTCAGTCCCCTCAGGGAAAAACCTGGTACCTGAACAACACGCTGCTGTCCTACATCTACCCCAACATCTCTGGATTTCCCCCTATGGCTGCACTTAGCCAATTAGAGTACTTTGGAAGTCCCTCGTCTTCGGTAAGCCCTTCTGTATCATCATGAATGCAAAATTTATCTACAGGGGAAATTTGCCATCAGCAAGAGAGTAGTATTAGGACCTAACTGCAATGTTGTAGTGCAAAATGTGTGAAGATGAGTAATTAAAGTATTAAATTTATGCCTTTGTTGCTCCAAAAGTAAAGAGCAAAAGACACTTCCCTTTAGTGGCATCAGTCTTCTAACATGGGACTACTAAGGCCTTAAAAATAAAACAGAAAAGGGAAATTAAAAAGAAATGAGACATGTAGTTCAGATACCTCTTAGCTTTTATCAAAGGGCAGAAAAACCTCCTCAACATAGACCTCACAAATAGCTCCCATAAGACCTAAGCATACTGTGGGGGTTGTTTTGCAGTGCTGTGCTACAATAATAGAAAATTAAGTAAATTTCCCAAATTATTGCCCAGAGGCAAAAACTGTCCGGCTTGTTAAAATAGTTTTTGTGCCAGTCTGTGCCAGGGATGTGATTATCTGAGAAACTGACTTCCAGGTCCTGCATTATTCTTTCATCTGAGTTCTTGAGGGAAGTTAAGTCAGACTAACTTCTTAACAAGTGACCTTTTTGAAAGGTAAAACCAAGGTGTTTAAATATACATGTGTTGCACCTCCTGTGAAAATCGCTAACTTCTGACATAGTCCATCTGCTAATCTTTCAGCGGGGTGGGCCTGGCTACAGGCAGAGAAAGCAAATGCTGCTGCTGCTTCTGCAGAGATGCTGAGGTAGCCTGGCCATATGGTGAAACTCCATAGAGAGAAAGAGGGAAAGAAATCCTAAAAAGGTCAACCTGACTCAAAAAATCCATATTTCTCTGGCTCATTCACTTGGGTCATGAAACAGCTCTTAGTTTTGGTCACTGGATGGCTCTCAAGGGATAAGCACACAGGGCAAATATTATGAAGTTATACTCGGCAAATACTTCAATATATTGCAATTCCAAACAACGTTCTTGTTATTTATTGCAAATCCTCCCTCTCCTCTCAAAAGGAAAAAAACAGGACAGATGGAATTAAGATATTTCTAGTGCATTTATCAGCAGGAAAACGGAAGTACATTTACAAATATCCCTTTTGCCAACCACATGAGAGAAGATGAACTGTATTACTTGTATCAAACCAGACATTATCCTTTTGTTGAAGTGGTCTGAGACCGTATTGCCCTTGCTTGGGAATCCACTATTGGTTGACTGTGCTTCCACTCAATTGTTCGCTGCCCATGAACTCAAATGAATCCTCTCCACTTCGCAGAGGTACAGTCAAGAGCAGCGAACACAACGGTGAACTCCAAACACTGCAGGAAGTTGAATCCATTCTTCACTGCAGCGTGGAAGTTAAAACATCTCACCAACACACAAGGACTGGAGGCAGCACTTTGCTATCTAGGTCCATGATTTTTAGTCAGACACTCTTTCATCCTACATTTACGAGAAAGCAACGCACGCTACATTGCATCACCAGGCTACAAGTGGAACAAAACTGCTAGTGTGGGCCACAAGAAGGTGAGAGAACAGGAGAGTACTATTTATGGAAGTAGAACGAAGTGCAACATTCCCAGTCAAAGTGCATTTTTTTTACTCATTTCATTTGCACTTTCAAACACTGAATTATTCCCCACAAAAGGTAATCTAAAGAAAACTTTCCTTTGCTTTGTTTAGTGCTAGTGTTTTACCATCATCATAATTTCTAGAAATCTGTTTGATTTCCTGGACATTGGCATTTTCCGCAGCCTACTGTGTCCTAGTAAACATAGAGGAATTTTTATTGGAGAATGTCCCTTTTCACAGCAGATAACATCTTACAATCTCACGCCCTCTCATGGATAATTCCTCAACCTCTGGTAATTTCCTTATGCCAGAGTGTTAAAGTGTTGTAAAAGAATACATGTTCTGCATAAAAGAGTTTTCTCTGAATGCAGTTTCTAATCAGTTGTATTCTTTCTCCTGCAAGTAAAACAGAATTATCAGCCTTATCATACTACCACCTTTCACTTGTATTTGCCCAGTATTTGACATTCAAAGGAGAAACAGATTGCCAAACCTAGGCTGCCCTTAGGACCAGGCAGCAAATCGTGCTACCAGAGGGCATGGCACAGCCACACTGATGAGTCCTCTGACGAACAGAGGATCTCCGAGGCTTAAACACCCACCCACGCTCGGGCACGATACTCTTCTGTGGGAAAAGAACACCATGCCCACATGGCTCTTGAAATTGCTTGTTCTGACTTGACTCAACCTAGGCAGTAAGTTTTTGACTGTTAAGAAAAGTGGGCAAACAGGAAGACATCTTTAAAGGAAACTTAGCAGGCACTCAGACAATAGTATCAAGATACCAAATATTTTAATAAGCCATGGATGGCAAGAGAGAAAAATACATGGCAAGTTGATTATTATTCGCAAGGAAGCAGAGATAAATATTGCACCTAGCTTTACAAAAAATTAAAATTTAAACAGGAAATCCCAACCATTCAAATCTGAAGAAAGATATATTTGCTGCTTGTTCAAAGGCACCATCACAGAGATAAATGATCAGAATAACCAACTTCTGATAATACTGTTAACGTTATTCAGGACCTTAATGAGCTCCAAGCTTGTACTTCACAATATGATTTTTATGATTTTACCACACATCTGACATATTTTATACACAGTTATTGGCAACAGTAATTACAGAAGTTGTCCTAGATTTGTACACTATGGCTTAAATGTATTACTTGAATGTATACATTCACTGCAGTCATACCGCAATAACACAGGCAGCAAAAGTAATTTCCAGTTATGGGGAGCTTCTAGTCTCACTTGTTGATTTCTGTGAAATAGCACAGATTTTGTGAGGGAGGACAGAGAAGACTTCATCATTCCAATTCTTTTTTTTAAGCAAACTGTGATTGGAAGAGACTTTGATTTCCAGTGTCTCACTAAATGTCCTTAGCTTCCTGCTGAAATGAACAACTATTGCGAACCTACTACTCAACATGATTTTGTAAGTATTTTTAATTAGGATAATTGTTTTATATTTAAATATTAAATATTTAGATAAAATATTATTATAAGTATTTATATTAATATAGTGTATATTATTTGTATTATAATCTATAATTTATATATTACATAGAAGAAAAACTTTATACATAAAATATATTATATATTTTATATATAAGAAAACATTTTAAAATAATATATTTTAATTATAACAATAATTTCAATACAAAATATTTAATATTTGTAAATATTAAGGAAAAAAATAAACATAAAATCAGCAAATTTCCCATTTAGTACATCACGCAACTAACCACCTCAGTTCCATCTTCATTCCCCTTCTTCCACCAATGGCCTATGCAATTTTGTAAGAGCGTCACATTTTGTTCCCGAAGGTGGAACACAGCATTCAGCACATTTTCTACAGTTATCAGAAAGGTCTACTGCCCGTATCATTAACAAAATCCAGAGTTTGTTTTTCTCCCCGCTCGCTCTAGTAATCTCCCTGACTAGAATTTAAAGATGTGAAATTACTGCCCTAAGTTTCAAATCTACTCCTATCAATCATAATGGTAGAAAGTCAGAGCTTCATAGTTTGTCCATCAGAGTGAATTTAATTTGCAAAGAGTTAACAGTAATTACCCATAAACAAAGATTGATGGGTCATTAGTTTGGGTGCATAGTTTATAGCAGTGTAGTTTGTCCAATAATGAAAAACACTGGCTGTGATTAATGAAAGACCCTTGCCTCTACTAAAGTAAAAGAAAGGAGGACATTAGCAAAAGAAGAAGTCTGGTTTTGTAATTTCATTACTCCATGATCAGAAAGATGCATCCATTAGTCTGAGACAGGAGCACTGCCCTAAGAGACAGCATCTGAAGAGGAGGGTGAGCTCACGTGAGAAGCACACTCTGCCAGCTCCCAGTGCAGAGAAGCGGAGAGGAGATTGTGCAGTGGCCAGACCCAGGGAGGTCCCACTGCCCCCCAGAAGGCGTGGGACCATGGCGGGCAGCCTCCTGCCCATGGAAGGACTGGAGCTGCAGGGCTGCCCTGCCTTACAGGCAGCGCTGCCACTGCCACCAGTGATGACGAGGGGCAGCCTTCCCATCCTGCAGCTACCACTGTAGTGACAATCCCCAAAGCGGACCTTCTTGGTCTCACTGCAAGTTCACTGCTACATGGACCATTTGTAAGCACAATCACTTCAGTTACAGAAACTGCAGAAAACACAGCTATTTACAACATGGTTGCCTATAGCAGGCTCACAGACTTTTGACTGGCGTTTGTTTTTTGGTTTTTTGGTATTTTGTTTTTTGCTTTGGGTTGATTTTCAAGTTTTGTTTTGGAGGTTTGTTGGTTTTTTTTTTCCAATCTGTCCTCAAAAAGTTAATTTTGTAAGGGCTATTACAAATGAACACACAAAGTTATTTTTGTACGCCACAGTACTAGAAATGGGCAGTACACAGCAGTAATTTGAAATTGTTTCTATTTACTCAAATACTCCTGCAGTGCTACACAACACTGTAAAGAAAATCAGTGTTCTGGTTCCATTTCAGAAATTTATGCATGAGTCCAAAAAAAAAAACCAACCCAAAACCCAAAGGATTTTGTTTCATAATTATAGTTATTTCAAGTGATGTTTGTATAATAGTGAACATCATATTCCATACAGTAATTGTAAGAGGGATAATATTATTTTAGTCATGACAGTCTAAAATGGCAAGCTTTGCAGGAAGAGGTAATATCTTATTAAGTATACTGACATTATTGAAAAATACAGATTTTTTTGGTTCTTTCTTCAGATACTACATCGGTTAACATGATCTCAGCATATGATGAAAATGCCTAAGGCTTCCATGTAAAGACCATTTCACTGAGCACTAGAAAAAGTTTAGCATATGGCAACCCTTTCAAAATTAGCTGTCGTACTGATTTTTGAAAGCCTTTACTTCTCAAGCACATCTTAGTTTTAGAATGAACCTACTCTTCACCTTCTCACTGGGTTAAAGGGATCGAAGAGGTTATACAATCAGGAAGAATTTGGTAAAAGCACCTAAGATGTCAGCCATCAGCACAATGTATACTGACAGACCAGTTAAAACTTTCTCAAGCATCAATGGCACATGCCCAAAGTTAGCTGGGCTCTTTTTTTGATAAATTTTCTTCCTAGCCTAACCCAGAGGAGAAGTCTCAAGCGCACCCAGGGAATTAGTTCTCCTCAGAGAGTAACAAAAGAGTGAAAAAGCAAACAATGTCAGTTCAAGGGAATTTAGAAAGTTGTGTTACTGCGAAGTAAGACCAGCAACTGAGACAGTAAGCATTGAACTCCTCTGGCTAACATTAACTCCTCACAATATTTACATCAGCTCTTGTTAAAACACAGGACTTTGAGTAATTCTTCCTTGTTAGCAGACTCATCAGATGCCTCATTAGCACCGTCTTGCTCTACTTCATCTTTATCTCCCCATTTGTGTAGCAGTCTGAGACGCTAAAAGAAGTGCTGGATACCTTTTCTGAACCACCAAATTACTTGTCTGACTCAATACAATTTTCTTCTTTTAGTCCGAGTCTGTACAAAAACAGTGAGCAAAACTCATCTGATCAAATGTTGGTATTTACTTCCCCGATAATCATCTAAATTTCCTTTGCAGTTAAGAGGGAGAAATGGGCAATTCTGGAATATGATTCATTCAATACTAAGGATGCATGGAAAAGGTCAAGTAATATGCCCTCAAAATGTTTTATTTTAACTCTGATCACCAAGGAAGTTTTATATAGGCAACTATAACAGTAACTGTCTGTGATTTGGAGAAATTACCACATCTTTTTTAAGTATTGCAGCCAATATAACAATGACTTGGTGAACAAAGATCACAGCAGTCTCTCCTCAAGACTCTCAACAGCAACAGAAACGTCACTATGATGCTCTTCCCTCATGAACCAGAGGTATTCAATGTCTCTATCAAGCAACAGTGTTTGATTGTCTCTTGATATAGCCAATACCAAACAATTCATGGACCTTCCTATCCTCTGCCTCCCCACATCCCAGGCAAACGAAGACAAGGTGGTGAGAGGGGCGGGTGGTCAGAGCATGCAGAGTGGGCCAGGACATGTGCTGATTGAAGAGTTGAAGAGTAAGAAAGTGAGAAAAAGGACTTCGGAATAGAAGGAGCAGCAAATAGCAACTAGAATATGTAGATAGGCTTATGGTTTCAGAGTCTGAGGAAACAGAACGTGCAATGACAAAAATGTAGAGCAGAGAGCAAGAGCTGGAGAAAAAACTGCAAGCAAAGTTTGAGGGGAACAAATATACTGCTTTTCAAGCTTAGAAAGCTAAGAATAGTACAGGTAAGAATAAAATAAAGTAAAGAAAAGCTTAAGTCTTCATTTTTTCTTTCTTTTTTTCCAGTTTAGCTCAATCATTAATATCTTAGAGAAGATGTAAAACTTGCAAAACAGAATTAACTGTAATGTCAATTTTTTAAAGCTCAATGCAGCATCATAAGTGCTAAGTGGGAAAAAAACAGTGCCATAGACTTGTTACACCCAGTGACATTTCAAATATTACACATTCAGCAATTGAGGGAAAAAAATCCACACAAAACATGTCAGTTGCAGCACCTCCATCAGGCTAAAGTATCAAACCCCATGCTTGCATGTGAGCATAACTCATGACACCTTCACTAAAATATGGTCTAAATGGGACCGTGCCAATGTACACACCTCTACTGTGCAACCTAGCAGTCTGTGGTCTGGCAGATGCTACTGGGGCTCACTCAAAGTGAACAAATTCCTCTAAATCAGATATGCCTGAACAAAGGTGAAAAATCACCATCCTTAAAGAACACCTGCCTGCCATTCATGCAAAAGCAAACACATTGTGCAAGCTGAAAAATACCCAACTTTTAAAGAATGCAAAAAGTAACAATATCAATCTACCTTTAACAGGCTGCCTACAATCTTCCCTCTCAAGCCCATCCTCTCTTGTACAAGTACAGAAATTCCCACATGTAAACATAAGTAAAAAAGAAACCATTTTAATTCGATCTTCTACTGCTAACAATAGATTTAGTAAGCAAACTTTGCCCTCTTGCACTGTCTTTACCTACCTACTGGCATTCTGTAAATGTCAGCTTTTTATGCCAACCACATCATTTGGTTTCAAGCACACTTTGCAGCATGTCACTTAACATTTAAATAAAAAAGGAACGGCTTTTATTATTGCTTTTGTTGTTATTGATCAACCTATGATCAAAGGTAGCTTTCCCACCATGGTAATGAAAGAATAAATCTTAGAGTAGCTATCAGTCACTCATGGCATGATGAGAAGACAGAAGGATCTAAGGTCCTAGACAAATCATGGCTGCACGTGACAGCGGTTCTACAGGCAATGGCTGGAATAAAGTTATGAACTCTTCAAATCTTCTTACTATAAAGAAAAGAAACCAACTGAGTTCATTTATACCATAGAAGGCTCACTACTGATTGCCATGAATTTTGAAAAAGGACACTGACATTACACGACAACTGGATAAAACATGATAGCTCTCATGGAGTGAATATACAATATTCACTGTGAATATACTTTTTATGGAGTGAATATACAAGGCACTCTAATTAAATTCCACTGCTTTATTAATAAGATGTTCATTCATCACGGAATTTTGTAGGTACTTTTGGAAGCACTTTCACACTTCCCTAGCAGGTCAGCCGTGGATGTCATGGCTAAAACACAGTGACCAGCAAGCCTAGTGAGGGTTCTGCCATTTCTAACAGTAAAATGTACACTGCACATTAAAACAAGGTTTATTGAACAGTGCTAAGAATGGCTTATCCAGAACTCAGTGACAGGGAAAGGATGCTGTACGTTTTTCTACTACAGGACTTGGAAAGAGGTGTCTGTACCAGCTCGCTCACTCCTTTTAACCTGTGGGTTATAAAAAATTGTAACATTCTAGTAAACGTACGTATTTTCTTTTAAAGGCTGCCGGTTCGAGACATTACACAAGGGAACAATGGCTACAGCAAGAGCATCGTGGCTGATTTCTTAATAGCCACCATCTGCACCAAATGGGTAGAGTGACCTAACACTGACATAAAATGAATGTACTTTTAAACAGAACGCCAGGGAAAAAAAAAAAGACACTCCAGAAAAGCAATGTGACAAATACTTCAAAAAAATAACCTAAGTAAATGGGAAGTGATTTTGAAAAACCTGTACAATCATGCATCACATCACCAGTACTATCTGAATCGACAACTGCGAAATGGCAAAACAGCAGTATCTTCTCTTTCTAGTTGGTTTATTAATGTAGCATTATGACAAGTATGATGTTTATAGCAAAATTATCTCTATTTGTATTGTTTTCCCCTACCCCTGTGTTTTCAGAAACAAAGATATAATAACCTTGCTTAAAAGCATGATGTGTCCACTATCTCCAGTTATTACATTAATGGATGACCTCAGGGGAATACACTGAGTATCCAGCACTCATGGTTACAAAAAAAAAAAAAAAAAGAGAGCGAGACAGATCACAAATCCATAAACACAGATTTAGCTTTAAGCACAAAACTGCAGAAACACACTTTGATCTTCCATATTCATTTGCAGTAACTGCTTACTGCTAGTATATCTTCTAAAATATCTTTGATTACAGCTAACTGGGAACACTTTAAATGCTAAAATTTGCTGGACAAATCAAGCCATTTGAATAGATTCCTGACAGTTCGTTCATTGTAGGTTAACACAACTAATATTTGTACTGATGAAGAGCACAAATATCCAATTTCAAAAGTGGGACAGAAAATCATTGTTTGTTAAACATCACAAACCAGACCTAGATAAGCCTCATGTGCTTTTAGAACAGATTTGCGTATATAAAATTAGTCTGTTAAGATGCTAAGATTGCAACCTGTTGCACAGAAACCTTCAAAATTGTTCCACCTCTTCATCAGTCATGTATTACGGTTTACAATAGATTGAAAATAGGAAATTAAAAATATACACAATGTAATTCATGGTGTTTGTTTCTTGTTATGCCACCTAAATTCTGTGTAACCACTTTCTGGGAAAAGGGAATGACCTATGGTTTTATCTGACAAACAATTTATCTATTTTACATTCTTAACTCTAGTTATCCCACAACTGCTACAAGACAAAGCTTTCTACTTGAGCAACATACCCTTTTCCTCAAGTTAGATCAAGAGAAAAATAACAGAATTGTTTAAAATTGTTTAAAATGCTTTCCGTGCACACCTCATTTCACCAGGTACCTATGACTCAACTAATAAACAGTACCACTAGTATTTGTTTTATATACACTTAATTCTTTTCTATAACTGTATTCACAGACTTGAGTCAACTCCTCTGTCCTCTCCACATAGCACTTGAAGGGAAAAAGCACTGTATTTTTAGCAACCTTCTCCTTTCCAAACCACTTTCTCTTAGGAACAAATGTTCTTTTAACAAATTTCTGTTATTAAACTGATGTGTGAAAAAGGCTACAGAAAAGATTTTGGTAGAGTGCACACTTCCCTTGCTTACTGAATTCCTCATGATAACCATGAGAATAAAATGTAAAAGGATGGTGAGACATCAGCCTTTTAAGAAATTAATGCGCTGAGGAAATTTTTGTATTAAGACCTGTGTTTCCTCTCCATACAGGAAAGCAACTTGTTAGATTTTTTCTTACATCTGGAATAGGTATCCTCTAAACATTTCCTGTCTTTTTCAAATTTGAACCCTAGCCATTTAAATGCATGTTTCTGTCTTCAATATATCATTAGGACTGCAGAGGTTAGCTGTCAGACTGTTTTCCCCATTGTTTCTGGGTCTGTTATAAAAGGAAGAAAGTATTCTACATGGTAATCCATAGCACCCAATTATCTTATTCATGTTTTTCTCATTACAACAGCAGCAAAAGGTATTTAACTAGAATTACAGCAGCTGCTGTTTGAGAGGGTTTCTCTTACAATCATTCTGTTATATTTGAGAGCAGAAATGAACCAGATCATCAGAAAGCATTTTTTTAATTAATGCTGTTCACCACTAATTAGGTGACTGATTAGACTCTGTAACCTCTTATCTACCCAGTTTTAAATTCTATGCATGTCCCAGGCAGACAGGTAGGGGTTTTAGGTGAAAATTCCAGCAGACATAGACTTACGTGGATTGGCAGAACACCAAGAAAATTTGGATGGATGAACTTCCCAACCTCACACCACGTCTCTGCTTCAGACAAGAATTTGCAAAACAATTGGAAAATGTATCTGAAATGGTGAGCAACAAATTCATATATTTAGGAGATGTGGCATACATTTTCCATTTTTTTGTGCACTATGTAGATTGAAAGAAGAGAAAACTGAGAATCCAGCACTTGGCTTTGCATTTCTAAATTAAATCCAAGCATGTGTTTCTGATCATCCTTCAGTCACAAGGATCCTAAGACTCCAAAATAAATAGCTATTTTTAAATCATGCTAAGGGGGTAAAAAAAATTACCAACCTTCCTATGCATCATTTACATTCCAGTAAAATACATAACTTTTTTTTTCAAAATATATTTGATGTTGTCTCACCTTTCACTGAACGGTATTTAATTTATTATGACAATTTCCTTGTTGATGCTATCAGACAGCCAAGAAATAAAAGGAGAATTCATCTTTTAATTTGGTGACTTATATGAATCATTAACTCAAACGTAATAAATTCATAAAAAGTAGACTGGATCCTTATTTAGATTGCTTGCATTTATTATGACTGGAAGAAAATTCTAACTGTGCAGCAACTCATTAGGTGAGGCCAAAGTCCTGCTGTGTTTTCAGGCAAATGTCAAATGTTTCTTTTGTTTCTATACACTCTGTAATTCTGGAATCTTTTTGCAGGTCAATAACAAAGAAAATTAAATTTCTTGGCGTTGGTAGAAAGTTGCTATTTATTTTCAGGCTCTTTTCCTTTAAAGAGTGCTACCTAAGAAAGAAGAAATAGACCTCTACTGTTGCCTAAGGTCTGTACCTTGCAGTAACACTCGTTCACTGTGAATACAAGCACACCTTCAATTATTTTAGGCTCAGTCATTTCAGTAATAGCTTTTTTGAACTAATTTTCACAATTTTCCATGGTGACTATTTACTTTCAGAACCTAAAAGTTTGACTCAAACGATTTATGTACAAATACTGTCTTAATTGCATATATGTCATCAAAAGGCATTTATCATCCATCATTTCAGATACAAAGTTTCAAGATATTTTACTGATGTGCTAAACACATCTTACTCTCTATATTTTAATATTTTTGAAGTTCTAAACATTTCTGTATGTATCTTGTATTTTTCCAACCAAACAGAAGTGACTGACATTCTTTTTTGTTTGTTTCTGTTTTGTTAAAGGCATTTTTTTTTAAACTTTGTATCACAGGGAGAAACACCTGCCCAGAAAGCATTCTGATCAGCAAGACTGGTTCTTCAAAAATAAAAGAAATCAAAGCTCAAGGTCAGCTGAAGAAGGAGGGGCAGGAGGGCTCCAGGCGCTGGAGCAGAGGGTCCCCGGCAGCCCCTGGGGAAGCCTACAGGGAGGCCGGCTGTGCCCCTGCGACCATGGAGCTCCACGAGGGAGCAGATCTGCACCCGCACCCGGGAAGGAGCCCACGCTGGAGCAGCTGGATGCCCAAAGGAGGCCATGACCCCGTGGGCAGCCCACACTGGAGCAGGCTCCTGGCAGGACTTGGGGCCCATGGAGAGGATCTCACACTGAAGCAGGTTTGCTGGCAGGACCTGTGACCCTGTGGGGGATCCAGGTTGGAGCCGTCTGTTCCTGAAGGACAGCACCCGTGGGGGGACCCAGGCTGGAGCAGTTCTTGAAGAGCTACAGTCTGTGGGAAGGACCCATATTGGAGAAGGTTGGAAGGGCTGCCTCCCATGGGAGGGAGCCTACACCAGAGTAGCGGAAGAGCATGAGTGAGAAGCAGTGGTAGAGACAAAGCATTATGAACTGACCGCAACCTTTTGAGTTGAGCCTTGGAAGATGGGACGGGTGGGGGAAAGGTGGATTTTAGATTTGTTCTTATTTCTTACCATCATACTCTGTTATTAATTGGCAAGAATTAAAATTAATTTCCCCAAGCTGAGCCTGTTTTGCATGTGACAATAATTTGTAAGTGATAGCCTTGTCCTTATCTCAACCCATGAGTTTTCCATTGTATTTTTCTTCTCCCCATCCTATTGAGGAGGGAGAGTGATAGAGCCATTTGGTGGGCACCTGGCCAAGGTCAACTGACCCCATCTTCAAAGACTGGTTTGCAGTTTCTGTACCACAGGTAAGAAAGAACCATCCGAGATAAATCTGGGGTCTGGCTCAAAATCCAAGGAGTATAATGTGACTTCAATTACATTTAGATCAGAAATTCAGCAGATTTAACTAGCAGAGGAATCAGGTTTTGATCAAGCTTCTAATAGAAACAAATGACAAAAAAAGCTGAACCCATTTTAAAATGGAACATTACTGACATATGAATAGTGTTATGAGACTGCAAAAAATGGTAGAGTATTGGACTGAGACACAGGAGGTCTTTTCCAGAACAAATGTTTTAGCACTTCTTTCATGATATAGTTTATTGCTCCAGATGACAGCTGATGTACAACAGACTAAGCTTCAGGTAATTAGTCTTGTACTTGGAGTCAGAAAGGACTGGGAGCTTCATTTCTGTTGTGGAAGTCAAAATTTCTACCTTGATATTACAAGAAGATCTGGAGAAGATGAGATGATCCTAAATCTCTAGTTACACAAATGCTTTTCAGGAGGGAACATCGAAAAGTCAGCCAAAACTGCTAACTGTAAGCACAGACTTATTAACCTTAAGAGCTCTAGAAATAAGACTCCCTGGTGCCGTTTACTCTTTTAAAGATGGAAAATAAGAATAGTTTGCAAGAGATTTGCCTTTAACTCAGAATTGAAGCTGCTGAATAACATGTCAGAGGTCCCTTGTAACTGAATTTGACTCAAGAATATAAATATACGGTTTCTGGTTTTAATATGATGTACTTATTTGCCTTATGATTGTACTTAATGCCTTATGATTTTAAAATTAAAGTTGCATATTGATTTTAAAAGGAGTTTTCCAAATTATGCGTGGCTGACATTGATGGCAATGTAGATTTACTTAGTGAAAACATCCATATATTGAAGAGATATGAACTAGGACTATTAACCAGAAAACTGACTGTAGATAGGGTCTGGAGAAATTCAGGGCCATTCCATGCAAAAGAACAGCATCATGTAGAATAGACTGCTGGAAGCCATGACTACGGGAAAAAAAAAACAAACCTACAACAAGTAAACAAAAACCTTAAGTGTGTCCAAGGTACACTAAAGATTATTTCCACAGATTAGCACTGTAAAACAAAAATTGAGGTTAAGAACAGCCCAAGTAAGATGCTCCTTCTGGGCTATATTCTTTCCACAATCCTAACATTCACCAAGAGAGGTTTTCTGACAGTTCCGCTCTGGCAGCTATACAGCTTGCATATGTGTTTCCTCTTCTTGGCACAGGAATCCTTGAATCTAAATGGTTCTGCACCACACCTTTATAGCAGAGCATCCATGTTTTGAGGTAACCATAAACATCCAGTAATGCCACCTATTGGAGGTGCTCTATTAATAATGTTAGACTAATTTAACCTAGTTTAACATTAAGTCATTGGCTAAACAAGCCACCACATTAGATGACAAATGTGATTTGGAGTCTATCACCTTTGCTTCTTACTCCATCTCCTCTTCCAGCCCTCCTAAGGCCCGAGACGCTCAGTGAAGCTAAGTGCTCATAATATACTACTACAACTAAGGAAAAACAAAATTCAGAAAGTGAAAACTGAGCACAGCCAATAGCATTATGATAAAATTCATTTTATACTATTGTTCCTGTTCTTCCTTTCTTCTTACATTATTTTGTTTCAGAAAATATGTCCCAGTGCCTTAGTACCTACAGCTTTCATTGTGCGTGCTGCCTTCCATTTTACAGAAGCAACAAAACACATTATTTTCAAATTCCTTGGTCTATGGTTGTCAAGTTATAAAACATCAAAACAAAAAAGAGCAGCAGCACAACCAGAAAACACACAAGCAGGACTATTGTAGAAATACAGAACTTCTGAAATTGAATACACAAGCCACAACTTGTTTGTTTTTCTTTTCTTTTTTTTCTGAAATGCATTAGGGAGATCCCAGCTGATTCGTCGTATTCAGAGCTCATGGCCTCAAACCACCAACGCTCTGCCTGTTTGACCTATGTGCCTGTGGGTTCTGCCTTTCCAGTGGACAGGGAGTTTCCTGGGGCAGAACGTCTTCCTTGTTGCATACTCCATAGTTCCACCACATGTTATTGCATTAAACAAAGGAAAGCCTTGGTGAAACTCCATGACCTGTCCTACACAGGTGGTTAAATTCAAACAGTATGTTCATACTTTCTGACCTTAAAAATACAAAGAATATCCCTATTGCTGAAAGGAATTGTAGCATATATTTCCACACATACCTAAGCTATACCTAAGTATAATCATCTTGGATGCTAACAGAGCTTGCAAACAAAATACAATACAGACTTGCTCAGATATAAATTCTGACTTCATGTTTATGTAAAATATAAATCTGTTCAGATCTGCTGAGTCCTACAGGCACATATCATCATCATAACTCTCTGGCTACATTTCATATGAAATACTACAATTGGAAACCATGAACACCATGTAGAATTCTGTTGAGGTCCTCCAACTTGTGTAGCCAAGAGAAAAAAATTGGAGTTTTTTTTAGGAAAAAATGCTATTGGCTGAGAACAGCACTAAATTAACTGTTAAGATGCTTTATGAAATGGTAGTGGCATGTCACGTCCTTATTTTGAAAGCAAGAAACGTTCATGACTGGATTAAATGACACTTAGGAAACAACATTCCTATATTGCCATTGAGAACACCAGGCAATGAAAGACAGAACTAGCTTTAATACCTACTTGTTATTGTTTTGATAATTGGTGTGGTAGTTTCTTTATTCCTTCATGTGGTCAACTCACTGTTTCAATCATCCATAGCATTGCTATTTTATTTTAGGTGAATAGGCAAAAGCTGTGGTTGCACCTTTTTTTAGGGCAAAACATCTCCTTGAATTTACAAATATGTGTGGCACAACTGGCTGAAGCAAAGAAAACAGCAACAATCACATTCTATTACCACAATGCATCCTTCAAATGAGTTATGACTTATTCTCTGTATTCAGTAAAAAATGACAATTAAGATTCTTTGATCTCTCTTTTCTTTAATAGAGATATAGGCTGTTTTAATTTGCTAGTTCAATACTTTTGTCTTTTTCCCATCTTACAAGCTAAATTTGCAAAATTTTAAAATTCTCTTAAAAAGCATATTTCTACAAGCTTGAATTGCTCAGGTGTGACAATCTCTCATCCCTAGACAATATATCTTACCCAAGAAAACTACCAATCATAACACAGAACTAGGTAAAGGATTCTGATTCAGTGAGGTGTTCAGATGATTAGTTTAAGTATGGGGGAACTGCTTCAAATATGGTTGAGAAAGAAATGTAACTAAAGAAAAAAAACAACTGATAATAACAATACTGACAGGGGAGATCCAAAGCATAACAAGGCTTTGGGTCTGAGGATCGTTGGCATTAGGAAGAGCAATGCCAGCAGGTCAAGGGAGGTATCACATCCTCTCTTTTCACCATTGGTGAGACACATCTGAAATGCTGGGTCAGTTCTGGGGTCTCATGAAAAGACATGAACTCACTGGTGTGAGTCCAGAAAAGAACATGATTTAGTCCAGCCCTGAAGATGACTTAAGGTTTGGACCATCTGACATACAAAGAGAGGCTGAGAGACCTGGGACTGTTCAGCATGGAGAAGAGAAGGTTCAGAGGGATCTCATCAATGTGTAACAATACGTTATTGGGTTGGAGGTAGGGTAGTAAAGAAGATGGAGCCAGACTCTTGGAAGTGCTGCCTAGTGACAGGACAAAAAGCAAATCATATAACATGAAATAGAGGAAATACCATTAAAGTGTAAGGAAAAAATATTTACTATGAAGTTGCTCGAACACTAGGACAGGTTGCCTAGAAAGGTTGCTGGAGTTTCCATCCTTGGAGATACTCAAAACTCATCTGGACAAGGTCCTGGGCAACCTGCTGTAGCTGCACCTGCTTTGAGCATAGGGGTAGGACTAGACAATCTTGAGAGGTCTCTGCCAGCTTCAGCCACTCTGCAATTGTGCATTCCACAGTAGTTAACATATTCTTTTATGAAGCTCTCATCTGTTGTATTTGTCTCAGTAGAACCACTAAACTCTGGTCCAAAGGAGTCAATACTTTCTGGATGCAAGTAGAGTTATGTTATAAAGTCTTCCCTCTGCTTCCTCAATATTTTCTTATTACTTTCTATCTTGGAGATCTGCTAAGAAAGACTCTTGACTGGTAATGACTTCTAAAGAGAAACTCCCTAGACAGCTTCTTTGAGATTGCATCAGAACTCCTGATCTGGAGGGAGTAAATTTTATGAGGTTATTTGGATGGAGGAATCTACTTTTTAAATAGATCTCCTTTCAAATTCATAGCTTCTCTCCTATTTACACTTAGTTTCTAGTAAAGTCAAGTCCAGCTCACTATCATGATCAGAAATCAATTTCAGTCAGGTTTTTTATTGAAACTATCCAACACACTTAATAAAGAGCAAATCAGGTAGCCTTTGAGACTGAGATAGAATGCATCATTCTAATTCATTTCCTAAAATTTAGGGAGTAAGCAATAACTGAAAATTTGTTAAATTTTTGGTTGGTGTGCATCGTCATGAGAAACAAAATAGAGAAAAAAAAAAAGGAATGGTTAGATTGTGGAAGACTTTGACATTCATTTTTAGTACGAGTTCATTTTTTCAATAGTCCAAAAGTAAGAACATACCATTCTAAAACCAGAGGCTCACCTATCACTTCCTTGGAGTCCATGAAGCTAAGTAACTTCACCTAAGATGGTATTTTGATTCATCAAACCTAATTTTTAATATATTTAAAGTTTTACATAGAAGTTTAGCTCTCATGGAGGACAAGACACTGAAAAAGCAGAAAAATATACAACCAAAAGCACCAGCTGATTAGCGCTTTCAAACACTCACAGAGCTCATCAGGATTTAATTAAGAAGTTTAAGGTAACAGGACTGAAATCACATTGCCAGTTCTCTGAGCCAATTACTTTCCAGCCACCTTGTAAAGGTTTAAAGCACTCTCTGTTTTACAAAGAAGATGGACAATATGTGATTGTACATCTATCAGTGATTAATGATAATATACAGAGAAAATATGATTTTTTGAGATGTTAAATGCTTTTGTGTGTTTTGCACACCAATCTTCCATAAGTTCACATCACCCATGGGTTTTTAAAGGTGCAAAACATCTTTCTATTTTTTCTTTCTCAAAAATCTATCTGTACTTTTTAATCACAAGTAGATCTGACAACACATTTTTGGCCGACATCTTCTAACATGACAACATGAAACAGACGTATAACAGAAAGTTATTACATATTTTGGCAATCAGACAGATTCTCCTTAGCAACCACTCAAGGCACAGAAAACATGGTCCTGGACAGGATTAAGATTGTGTGAACTCATTGTACATTTAAGTCTACCAAGTGCCAACCTACAATATAGCAGATCACATAATTGCAATGCAGTATTTAGAAGAAGAACAGATGCATCCATAGGAAAACTTGATAGGTTTATGCAGCGGAAAACCACACAATACAGGGAACCATGGGGTTAATTATGATGTTCTGCAGTTTCAAAAGCTGTGAACAGCGACCTTTTGCAAGGATCCAAACTGCCACGGTAACCTGTATGAAAAAAAATTTAGCAAAAGCCAACAGTGTGCAAAATCATCATAGAAAAAAACCCTCAAAAACTAACTTAATTTTTTATAAAAGGCAACTTTTACAGAAATAATGTCACCTGGTAGTCACAAAAACGAGAATGACAAGGGTTTGATACTAGCCACCAACAGGATGTGGCTTAACTTAACTTTCCCTAAGGACTATTTTTATCCAGTGATGTTGTCTGAGAAGGAAGATAGTTGACATTTTATTGTTTTCTTTCTGATTCATCTATTATAGATGTGCACACACAGAGATAGTAATAAACAGAGACAATTAAAAACACTGGGGAAATAAATATACAAGCTATACTTTGAATTGTAATACAAACCAGTAAGACTCCTTAGATTTTCTTTCAGGGTTATGCAAATACAAATGCGCTGGCAACAGAAATAGTTGTGTCAACCTAGCAGTTGATAAGCCTCAGAAAAGAGATTGGAAGAAACAATATATATCCTAAAATGGAAAGAATGATATTTGAATACATAGGTAGGTGTTAACAATCAAGAGCAAAACAACTGACACTGCAAGTTGTAAATGTTCAAGAATAAAATAAACATTCAGAGGAGAAGCAAATACATGGTTTCCCAGATGCAAAATATACTTGAAAAAGAACAGAACTCCCCTCAATTTCAGGGTCACACGTTAAGTCCCATAGGGGCACGATGGGCATGTTTCTCCCCCCCAGTATTAATGGACTAAACCCAAACTATGATGGCAACAATAAAATTCTTTTCCTCTATTGACAGCTGCCCTAGCTTGCCAAAAGAAGTTTTTGCTTAAATTCCAATATATGAATATTCAGATCACAAAGATTCTGCCACATAAGTGCTGTAAATAATGGTTTTAGAATGACATAAACAAGATCTTTTGAAGATTAAATTTCTCTGTCAACATTTTGAGATTTCCTCTCTGCATCATCTGCATATGTAAAAGCAAGAAGCATTTAGTGTTTATGCTATGGGTACTTGAAGGATTTCACACTTCTAGGATATTTTCCCATTTTTGCTGCTAGGAACAGGCAAAATGGGACTTAGTTTGATGTGCAAAAATATATTTCTGAAGACAAGGTGCTTTTAATCTTGCATTGCCCCATATATTGGATCTGGAAACAGTAATTGACTTTGCTGCTGCCAGATGAAACTGAGCATTTGGACACTAGCAATGTTTGCAATCAGATAAGCATTAGAGAAAGAAAGCAGATTTTATTTCAGTGAGTGCTCTGAAAATGCTAACTCTCAACAAAAATGGAGAGAGGTAAGGAACTCCACGGGACAAAGAAGAGCTCCAAAGCCATCTCACATTGCTACCATTTGTGTAAGAACACTTTGCTATACTTCGCTTAACAGTTAAGAACATGTGAAAAAATTGTCTGTAACCTCAAGCCCACTCAAGTTGACCTCAGATTTAAGATGCAAGATGGTGTGTGAAGTTAGAAGGAAGAATTGCACAGTTCAGAAACCAATCTGGAACGCTCCTTCTCAGTTGGCATCCCCTTTCAGTTTTCTTTCCCCAAATATGATAAGAGCTGAATTTTGCAATGAAATTCAGGGGTGGTTGATTTTGTCCTCCCCTCATCATAACTTACTCTCCTGAGGGTCTTCCCAAAGGTCACAACACAGGTAATTTATTTTCATACATTCTAACCCTACAAGCAACAAGACTGTTGTTATTTGTGTTGCTATACATATAGTGCCTTACACTGCCATGGTTAAAAGCTTTTGTATACATACTACATATACACAGCTTGACAGTTCCTACCCCACAAGGGGTGAATTCACCCAGCCAATGTGTACTGGGCCACTGCAGAAGGCACTGTAATGAGGACATAGTGATTTCAAGCAGAGTCTAGGCAGAGTTTAACCATAAACCTGGGTTGTGAAGACACACGTGTTAGTACAAGTGACTGCTATATAACCTCAGTACATACTCTGGCATTAGTATGCACTGACTTTAATACTACTTGTATGTACAGCTTGCAAGAGCATGTTCCTGTGGAGATGTGCAAGAGCATAACGCTCTCAGCAAACCTTGGGATACCACCTAGCATGTTCGGTATTGTACAGGTAAAAACACTCATAGCTTTGCTTACTTGATATGCTGTAAAGCTGTGAAGAACAGTGAAACTGTTGAACCTCACCACAGACATGATCAGTATGCAATGAGCAACATGAAGTTGCTTGCCTGATGCCGCCTACACCAGGTTACCCAATGCCTGAAGGGACATAAGATAGCAAACACTTTTTCTACCATTTCTATTCTTCATCAGCTTTGAGTGTCCATGCCTTTCATGCTAACATCCCAGAAGAACTGACACCTCCTCAGTGCAAAATATCATGAGATACAAGAAGGTGAGTAAGACCATAAATCAATGAAGAGTTCATGAGTAATAATAAGAAAATGACTCGAGGCCAGTCTTAAACTTCCTTTCACAAGAACGGAACTGAGAGGGATGGTAGAAATTCTTTTGTATCATTTCATTTTAGATAGAAAACCACCAGGGTAACAGATCAGATGCCAAACAAGCAGGCAAAGAAGTTTGGCATCACATGGCAGTCAGAAGCATAAGCTGACATCCTGGTAGCTAAAATCAAGGAACAAAGGTTCTTAAAAGTAAAAATAAGCCAGAAAAAGCAGACAAAAAAGAAGTGTAACGTGATCCCCTTTTTGGTCTTTTGCTTTAACTGCTACAGCAGCATTCTGTGTAGAAATAAGAAAGGCAGAACTGCATTGTCAGGTTCAAAAAACAATGCTAAAATAGCTAAGATAAAAGTGATAGCTGTATGACTAGATAGAAAATCCTGCATTAAAAACAAAACAAAACAAAACAAAACCATGCTTAGAAGAGTTATGTATAATATAGGCCTGAGGGATGGAGAGGATGTGATCTGATCAGAGAAGGAGTAATGGATAAAAACTGGAAAAAAGACCAACAGCTTCAATGTCCAGGCATCATAAGGAAATGTCAGCTATAGAGGCAGGAGATGACACACCAACTTAGGAGTCAGATCTTTAATTTTTCAACCCTAAAATGATGACTGAGTTTGCATTAGTGAGACTATTCAAAAATAAACTTTAGAGAAAGGTAAAAGATAGATCATTCTTATGGAACCCTTGTATAAAAAACGAGAGTGGATTTGGAGGATCCTGTGGTGGACCAAGTGTGGTTAGACAAGTCTTAGCTATTCTATTCCTAATCCTGATGATTATTTTGCTTTCCTGCTAATAAAACAGCTGCTGGAGCCAAAGGAAAATGGGTCTGGACCTACAGAGGTCAGCTTTTGTCAACTTTCTCAAAATCCTCCCACCAGCCACCTAAACAGTGGGTTCTATAAATGACACTCATCTGTTTTTTTGATGTAGCAGGATATGTGAAATCAGATAAGGTTGTTAAACTAATAAATTACTGGGGTGCATAATTTCCCAATATTCTTGTGTGTTTGGACTTTCCAAAAACCTCATCTTTGTTCCACAAAAATCCCTTAAATTAGCATTTTCCTCTCTGCATTTCCAAATGTTTCTTCTTATTCAAGCTCTAACACTTCATCCTTCCACCCTTATGTCAATAGTCCTGTAGCTCCTGCAATGCTTAGGTCTTTCACAGCTAGCTTGTCTCTCCAGTTTCCGTACTGCTATAGGCAGAGAAACAAAACACCACAGAAACTCTTGTCCCTGCCTTCTTTGGGCATCACACATCTTTTTCAGAAAAGCAAAAAGCAAATAAACAATTTGTGTCTCATTGACCACCCCTGCACCTATTCCTCCAAGGGAAGGTCATCGCTTTGCCAACGTTGTTGCTTCTCTGAAAGGTCATCCAAACTCCCCTGGTTCACCACAACAAAAGAAGGCTCCAACGTCTGAGCTTTGAGCCTGACTTTTGTTTTTGCAATTTCAGAGCCAAACTTTAGACTAAACAAAATTTTGCAAGTCTAAACTTTATTTCACAGCATGAAAGCCAGAGAATATCATATGGCCACATTTTCTACATTTGATGAAGAAATTATTTACTCCATTGCAGTCCATATGCTTATATATAAAAACCTGATCATTTCACCTGCAAGCTGATCATCCCAGGAATTTTATTTACAGACTTGCATAGGTGTGTGCCTAAGTTGTTTTGGTTTGGGTTTTTTTTCTCCCTATGGGTACTATTCCATTTGTGATTTATATATAGATCAGTAATTCTATTCTGCACCCACACGGTGAATGCCAGAAAAACTGGCATTATTTGTATCACGAGCATCTTTTATAGGTAGTTACCAACTCTTTGTCAGTTATTTCCATGAAAAGCAGAACTACTCAATTTGTACATTTGCATGATCTGTAATGAATCTTCTTTATGAAGAATTATGTGGGATTTTGCAAATCTTTCCAACAGAACATTAAATTGAGTTTTCATCAAAATAGTATACTGAGATCATAAGTATGCATCTAAAACAGTAACCTACCTTTTAGTTAAACAATAGTTTCTTATGCTGCTTTTGCACTTATTCAGTAATGCCCTGCCCTGTTCTTATCCAATCTCAGCAAGGACTCAGCAATGTCACTTAAATGAAAGCCAAGAGGACAGAATCTGGTCTTTCTACCTGTGATTCCCACATTTCAAACACTGGGGAAACTGGTGACTGGTGAAACAGTGATGACTAGAACTTTGACAAGTCAGCATCTTATAGAAATATCTATGATCAACTGGGTTTTGCTAGTCCACTTAAGGGAATATGAGAATTCCCCTGCCCCAAAATAAGGTCTGCTTTCTATACCATCAAAATCTGGGTACCTCTATGACATGTAATGGTCTGGATTAGGCAGGAAGTAACATTAGATGATCTAAGGATCCTTTCTGGCTTCAGACTAAATCTATCAATACCAAAATTAAAACTAGCTAGTGTAGAAATGTTAACAAAACAATCAGCTTTCTGCAATTGAACATCATCAAGGTTCTTCTGCTTCTCAAAACTTTAACCAAGGAAATGAGTAATTCATTGTGGCTTATTGAAATAAATTGTGTTCTGATTTCATATAAGAGATATTTGTTAATATCTCAATAGTAAAGCAAGACAAGCAGAATGCTTATCTTCTAGCATAAACAAAAAAGGAACTTGCAGCAGCTTCAAAGCAGGAGGATTTCAACCACAGATGGCTGACTGCAAAGATGGGTATCAAAAAATAATGTTGACTACTAATTTGTTCATGCAGAATAAATTAAGTGCAGGCTTGGCAAATGCAGACACGTTGCTAGCAGAGGTTCTTCCAAAATGTTCAGACCTGTCTTTTCCATCTACCCTGTTCAGATGAAATGAGACTGGACTTCTTCAAATGCTGCACAGCATACAGAAACTTAACTTTTAAAACCAGTTTTCTCAGGCTGGAAGGGGAAAGACGCATGTAGAAAGGACTTCTGTTCTGTTGAAGGGAAAAAAGGATTGTTTATCATTGACATATTTTCCACTCGTGTTGCAAAGGGAGAAGAAAACTGCCTATGATTTACAGAGGAGGTCAGCATGTAAGACTTCAAATGTTTCTAGGATGACAGGGAATAAAAATGCTCAGGTATGTTATTTTGCTATTTAACTTGAGCAAACTGTAGAAAAAAATGTTCTTTCCCTTAAAAGCAAGCGCAAGACTAGACGTGTTTCCAAAGAGGATTAGCTGTAATTCTTTGCTCTTTCTCCTTTTCCCCTACTACTTATAACCTCCAACTCCCACCAACTTCTTCTGCCGTAAGTAGCCATGCATCTCACAGATGAAATTATTATAATAGCAAATCTGTAATAAGCCTGATCAAAAGAGTGTTTAAATTCAACTAAAGTTATTTACCCAAATAACAAAGTTTTCACAGCTTTCTGAGTTCTGCATAGCACTGCCATCCTTACTTACAAGGGAAAGAAACTAATGGCACCATATGACAATCTTTATTTTCTCAGTTTCTCCATTCGAAACACCTGCCCCTTTCCTCTTTTTCCTCTAGCAACAGCTGTGACTTTTCTTCTGCTCCAGCATAAGGGTCCCACGTTCTCTACGCCCCACTCCCGCCAGTCCCACAGCCGGCGGCACGGGGCGGCTGCCGCCGCTCCCACGCTCAGCACCCTGGCCAGCGCCGCCCATCCGCCGCCGTGGGTGATGACGGGAGGAGGCCTGCTCTAACGAAACTGTGACGTCAAACAGAGATCATTTATCTCTGACCTCATTGTTCTTGGCTAGTAGATCAGACACGTTAGTAATAACACATGGGTGCCCTGATGCTGTGCTCTTTCAAAGCAGCTGTTGTTACTCAATGACACTGAACTACATAGTAAGAAAAAAAATTTCCAGGGTAGATGTTATTCGCAACAGGAAGGAACTGGTTAGAGTTTTTACAATTTTTGATGTAATTGTGGTGAAAGGACGAGGGATGTAGTGTGTGTAAATTGTCCACTTTGTTAGTGTTGTGATGATGTTATTTTGATTTTGAATGCGGAATTACTCTTGTTGATCTAAGTGAAGATTATGTGATGAATGTATATTTTAATGACAATTCTGGTTTATTCTGATAATGATAACAACTGGTTTATAAAATGATGCTGCAGGCAAGCAGCTACTGACCCAGGTTTTACAGAGCTGTAATTATTCACTCTGTTTTCTCCAGTTTATGCTCAAATTTCATTATGCTTAAAACAGTCCCCTTGGGAAAAGCATCTGGAGAGTCCAGAACACATGTGTTCCAGATCTGCTACATAAATGTATATCAATTGTAACATAAACAGACCATGCTGTAGAAAAAACTAAGACTAATCTCACCCTATTGTTCAAATACAAACTGCTGGCATTGTTTTTTATGGAGGGGAGCCTTACTTCTAAAAACACTAAAACAGATTTTGCATATTTCAGTTAGGAAAGATTTATCAACACATCTTACTCACTGTCCTTTTATTAAAAGAAAAATGTGGGCAACCTCAACAGTTGATTTTGATCCCTTATCCAAATTTGGTAGAGTTGTAATGTTTCTGAATGACAGGTATATAAACGCTGCTGTGTTTCAAATCACACATTTTCTGGACCTCCACTGCTACTCAGTCTCCACCCCTCTTCCATGCAGCTTTTGAAAATAATGCTCCTCTGTGAGTTACTGACAGAAGACACACCTGCAGTTACTCTAACTTTTTAATTTTCCTGCTTATTTACAGATTTTGATTCTGAGTTCATAAATCATTGAAATTATCTTTCTCCTTAGGAGAAAAAAAAAAAAAAAACTATACATGCAAATAGTTAAATTTCAAGTCAGCAAAATCACAAGTTGTGGTGAAAAGCTCCAGATTACATATATTTAAAAAGCTGTTTAGAAATTTAAAATAATCTCACTTCTGAAATAAAGTGTGCTTTAGGTTACATGAAAGTATCTTTTCCCACAACAGAGACTTGGAATCTACTAACTTTGATGTCTGATCAGATGACTATATTAGCAACTGCTTCAGTGGCACTGTAATTTGTAGGAGTTGTGCACTAGTCACATGAGCAGCACCTGCCCTCAGTAAAATGCAAGTACCTATGCTGTATTATGTACTATTATGTACTATTATGAAAGAGAGACTTAATTCACTACATTTTACTAATCATTGCAGCACCTTACAGAATAAAATTAAATGTACAGCAGAGAACTGTGGCCACTTATCTTGCAAATAGTCATTTTACTCAACATATCCAGGTGCTGACATTGGAAATTGTGCTTGTTTTATAGACTCAGAGAAAGTGTGACAGATTTTTACACATTTCCTCTGCAATGCAAGAATGAACAGATCAGAGGGTGAGCTCATACAGTTTTATCTGAACATCCTCAATTTCACTGTGTTATGGGGCCCTGATCTATTACAGCTTTTAAACCCATGCTTAATTTTAATCATAAGAGTAATACCATTGACTTCAGTTCTCAAGTGCTTTCACAAGTTGAGGCTTCAGTTCAGACTGAGCAAGCATTATTATTGGTCAAGCACTATTAGAAGGAGTAGGAAAAAATCTCTTTTATAAAAATCAAAAGATTTAATCCAGGATGCAACAAAATACAAGAAGAATTTTTATATCTGTACAAACTCTACAATGCTATCCACGGTATTGCTTTTCAGAGCAGAAACGCATCTTTTTGTTCTCTCTTCTTGCAGGTTTCTATTTTTATGCTACCCTCCTATCTGCAAAAGCCTTTCACTCTTAAAAATAAGCTTATTTTGTCATTTAAATCCCCCAGATCTCCATAATTTCCTGAAGTAAATAGTATTGGTTCACAGCAAACCAGTAATTTTCACAACTATGATCAATCTGAAAGCTTTTCCCTTTGTTGCAAGTTTAGAGCAGATAAGTGCAATTGCATAAACTTTTAGTAAATAAAATGTGTTTTAAAGGAAGGCAGAAAAAAGATGCATTTTGAAGAAAAAATTTTTGAGTCTTCTCCAAAGCTTAATTTAGAAAAAGCTCCATGAGAACCATACAAGTAATCAGAAAAAAGGGAGAGATGCATTTTCTACAATGTTTTCTTGGTATCGTTGGAACATCTAGAGCCTCAAAAAGTCCTATATCTTTCCTGTGATCCACCCCTTTTCAGATTAAGTTCAGAATATATTTGAAAGTAAATTTGGACAACTTTGATAGCATGAACATGAACAGGCTTAGCTCTAACCATATTACTAATTAATCCTTTGCCATCTGGGGGTTACTCTTCTCCATATATTTTTAGGACCTCAGTCAGTATTTCAAGATATTATGAGGAAAGTACTTACAGCCTTACTAAAAATTTGTTCAATGTAACAGGCCAAAGAGAGAGAAAATTATTTTGAGAGCAGACATTTGACAACTACTAACTCACCTATTTTCTGTCTGTCCTCAAGTGTCTGTATTTGCCTTTTTTCTGCACTTTAATATTAAAGGACTATATATCTTCTCCTCACAGTTACAATCAGACCCTCATTGAATGAACTGTTGTAATTGCAGTTCAAGTGGCAGATTTATTTCAAACACTGTTCAATAAAAATATTTATATATTTAAGAATATGTGGTCCTGATAAATCTTTCAAAATAATCTTGATTGTGCAACTGTCTGGTCTTCATGTCAACAAAACTGGACAGCCACCTGGTGACTACTCTTAAGTTTTATTTATTATTTGAATGAATGAGACCTTTCATTTCACTATGTATTTTACTGAAATGTTTAAAATGTTCATCTCATCTTCTTGATGTTCTACTTTTATAGAACTATACAAAAAGCCTAACATGTTGTTATGAACTTTCCTAAATGTTTTTCACTGCATATCATACCTTTCACTCATCTCAGGCGACACTACTGTTGGACTAACAGCCTCTACTTCTATATAGGCTAGCAGGAGACTCCGCAACAGATGCTAGCTTTACACCAAATTTATTCCATGCATGCTTGGCAGCTGCACCATAGCAACAGCCAGGGAATCAGGAAGAGGAGAAAGCAACTTTCACAGCTTGTCATAGCTGCCATTATTTACTTACTTGCATTCCTAACTAAAGTTGATAATTTCTTGAGTAAAAGGCTGGACACAAACACACGCAGGCTGAGTGACGTTACTTCACAATGCACTATACTAGCTTATGAAACTGCAATTAAAACTAAATAGTAATGAAACTAAACTCTGTATGAGGTCACTGTATGAAAACAGATTGAGACTACAGTTACTCAGATCTCCACAATACAACTAAAAATGAAGTCCACTATTATGAACCACTTAGGGTTTATTTTTATATCACCTATAGCCAGATATTTCTGAAAGTAAAAGTTGATATAATTAAAGGGTTCAGCAGGGCCTTGCAGAAAGAAAGGTTACTTTGGGATGTGCATGGATATTGCCATCACATGCCATTATCCACAGGACAGAGAATCAGGTCGTAAAAGTGAGTGTAAGCAGAAGTTTATGTTGTATTAATTTTTGATGGAACCTGAATGCCTGAAACATGCCAACAAATAAATCTACATTGAACAAGTCAACATGCTGTCTATACTTCTTTTGTGTGGCATTTTCTCTGAAAAAAAAAAGCTATTGTAAAGCAGTGATATAAATTGGAAAAATTTGTCCTTAACATTCAGATGATAATGAAATAATGGTACTTGAGCACTAGCACCCACTGCATTAGCAACTTCAGAATGTGGAAGTAAACTTTGTAGATGATATAGCACTGCTGTGGCACCACTTTAGAATCACCTGTACATGTACTTCACAGTGTTCCTCCAGAAGTGTCTCTTCCTTTAAAAACTAAAGGTAACACAGCCCTCCTTTTCTGGTTTCTTTGTTAAGAATTACAGAATCACAGAATCATTAAGGTTGGAAAAGACCTTCAAGATCAAGTCCAACCATCAACCCAGCACCACCATGCCCACTAAACCATGTCCTGAAGTGCCACATCAACACTTCCAGAGATGGTGACTCCACCACCTCGTTGGACAGCCTCTTCCAACGTTTGACCACTCTCTCAGTAAAGAATTTTTTACTATATCTAGTCTAAACCTCCCCTGGTGCAACATGAAGCCATTTGCTCTCGTCCTATCGCTAGTTACTTGGGAGAAGAGGCCAACACCCATCTCACCACAACCTCCTTTCAGGCAGTTGTAGAGAGCGATAAGGTCTCCCCTCAGCCTCCTCTTCTCCCGAATAAACAACCCCACTTCCCTCAGCCGCTGCTCATAAGACTTGTGCTCCAGACCCCTCACCAGCTTCGTTGCCCTTCTCTGGACAAGCTCCAGCACCTCAACATCCTTCTTGTAGTGAGGGGTCCAAAACTGAACACAGGATTCGAGGTGCAACCTCACCAGTGCTGAGTATAGGGGCATGATCACTTCCCTACTCCTGCTGGCCACACTATTGCTGATACAGGCCAGGACGCTGTTGGCCCTCTTGGCCACCTGGGCACACTGCTGGCTCATGTTCAGCCGGCTGTCAACCAGCACCCCTGGGTCCCTTTCTGCCGGGCAGCTCTCCAGCCACTCCTCCCCAAGCCTGTAGCATTGCATGGGGTTGTTAATTGTTCCTTTAATCTAGATTTCTTACAAAAATACTATTTTTTTCTTTCTTACCATTTAGAACAGAAAAAGCTCCATAAAGGCTAATTTCCTCTCAATTACAGACAGTAAAGTCTGCTTCTACATTCATGGAAGTAGAATGACTCAGGAAAAGTTGTATTAAAGGTTCAAGAAAGTTAAATCTTATATTCACAGTGTAGGGCAGAAACACCACTTTAAAACAAATTAAAAGCTTCTAACATAACCATCATAAAAGGATTAAATCATATTTGAAAGTTATTGCTTTCTAGGAAAGGAAGCATTTTTACCATCTGGAATTTTTCCCACCTCTAGAAATGCAAACAAGATATCAAATTATTGCCAAACAGAATACCATTTTTGTCAATTTCTGATTTTTAAAAACCTTTTTTTTATTGTTCCCCCCCCCCAAATCTCTAGGGAAAAAAAAAGACATCAATTCATAAGCAAGTTTTTAATGAAAATTATTTAAGAATATTCTGAAAGACACGGTAAATTTATATTTGAACTCATAATAACAGTCATTATTGTAAAACAGCAATGGTATAGTTGTGTCTCATTGAGAAAGTGTGAACTTGGCTTTTTTAACATAAGATCTCTTACAGAGCTGAAATGCCTACTTAAATAAGACACACAAACCTGAAATGGGCAGAATTTGAGCTAGCCAAGGAGCAGAAGTTAAATAATTTTTTTTTTTTGAAAGATCAGAAGTATACATGAAAGCACTGTTGTTTTCATAAGAATCAAAAAATCTAGTATTCCAAAGCCTCTGGTGAAGTGAAAAATTTTGTGTTACTAATGCTACGACTACTCAGAATTTACGGTTTTAATTTTTTCTTCCAAGGTATGTGGTTGCTATCAGATGTAGATATTATCACTATTTCACTCTTGGGTTTCAGCCTGTCACAGATGAAACATCAAACACAAATGGTTATGTGAATTATTAAGAGTTTGTGACATCTCACAGGACCTGGAATTCTTCCCTGTGAAATGAAAATTATTAGTCTATACTGCTTAATGAATTACTTTCTTAACAGGCCCAAAGAAATATATTACCTCTGTGTGTCTCCCCATTCAGACAAGGAGTACAACTGCACCCAATATCTTGTGGAAAAGAAGCATAAGGCTGTTAAGACTAAACAAAACTGACAGCATACTGTATGCAAAATATACTGACAATGTGTTTTACTTTTTTTATGTTTACATATAGTTGCTATATAATCTAAGTTTCTTTTTATGGAAACTAGTTCCATGAATCTGTCTGGAAAACTCATCTGAACGAGTGTAGGTATACAAGATATCTAGCATAATTACTAACAGACTGCTCAGAAATGGAGGCAAATCTCCACATTTGTGAATGGTGTGTTCTGCCATTTGTGAACAAATACGTCCACAAAGACTGTAATAAATCATAGTAACTCTTCACTAAGCATTACAATCGAAAGTAATTATTACCACCAACTAAATTAATCTTGTCAGCTAATATTTACTCTATATCGAGTTGACAGTTCTACTGTACAGATGGCCAAATTTATAAACCAGTCTCTTTCCAGCTTAAAGAGAAGGTACTGATTGGTACATCACTAAATAAAAGCTTTTTGAACGTTTCCAGCAACAGCCACAGATTCACAACAGCTGTGCAAGGAAACGTTGCCTTATCAGTAAACTACAATGAATAATAAAAACAGCATTTTAATAAAAGAAGTAAAATCCCCATAGCCTAACTTTGTGCATGTTAATAGTTCCAAGTGTTTAGAGGTGGCGCAGCAGGATCCCGTCGGGAATGAACAACAGAACTAGAAGTCAGGAAAGCAAAGGGTTATTCTCATCTGTACCACTGACCTGCCCCATGACATGGTATCAGCTTTATTTCTGCTTTATTTCTGTTCCTTGCTGTCCCTTGAGAATGATAAATATGGATGATAAATATGAATGATACCTCAGATCATTCACTATAAAAACTTCAACTGCTATATATACACACTATGTGACTTAAATACTACTATATGCAATATTTCAGATACGAACGCAATACCCAAGAGATTAAGTATGTGGCTTCAAGGAAGAAAAGTGCAAATAAATAAATAAAATAAAAAAGGAAAGAAAAGAAAGTTTGTCTATAACATACATTTGTTCACTGCTGAATACAATGTGGTTTCAAAAAATTACCAGAAAACTATTATATAGTCACAGGGTACACACTATTATAGATAATAAGTTGAATATGGGATTTGCTGTTTTGAAGTGAAACTCAGAACTAGTAAGATGAACTCAGGCGGGCAAATGTAAGGCAGAGGATCATTTAGGGGAGTTGACAGAAAACACAGCTATAAGCAGCAGCGCAAACTATTTCAATGCAGCACAGGGGTGGGGAAGTATGATAAAAGACCAATGTGGCAAATTGGACTCCTCCTCAACCACAATGAAGAAAAAGCAGAACAGTAAAAAAAAAATCAAAATAACAAACAAACAACACCAAGGCCCCAAATAAAATAGGTCATATTAGTAAAGACGATTGCAAAAGAAAACAACGCTTGCACAGGCAATTCCTGTAAAATAAGGGCAAACAGTAAGAGTTGTACCAAAGGCAAGGGAGAGTTGTGAGGAAGACCAAAAGCAGTGTTGGTCCAGAGAGAAAGCAACAATCATAAAACCTCTACAAGGCACAAGTTTAATGCCTTTATTCCACTAAAGGGTCAGATTTGTTCAGGTAAGCAGAAGAATCATAACAGCTTTGTAACAGCTTAAGACTGGGGAGAGCATATATCAAAGACTGCCAAGAAAAATCACCTGTTACTGAATTTGCTGGCCTTTGTAAGTTTTATCTCAGAATGTTACAAGAGTGATCTCAAGAAATTTCAAAGCTATAAGTAGTAATATTTGATAACTCAGGGAGAATAAGTGAGGAAGTAGACTAGAAGAAAGCCAAATTGTCACTATCTCTGAAAGAAAAAAAGAATATAAGAGAAAAACAGAGTCCAGACAGCTTCACACCCTGGAGAAATACCAGGGGAAAAAAACAACTAGGAAAACTATTTGTCAGCACCAGAGGATGAGGAGGAGACGATCGGCAACCAACTTCCATTTTTCAAGAGCAAATCACTATTAAACTGAAAATTTTCTCCTACACTCTAATAGGCCTCATTATTGCTAGAGGCAGCAAATGCCAACACACGTTCCCTTCCATGCAGCTTATGACATCGTCTTGCACAACCTGCTCAGCAATAACACAGGGAGACAGTCTAGGAGAAAATGCTATAGGGTCAGTACAACACTGGGTAAACACATTGTAATAAAACTTAAAAATGGTCTGATAGTTAGACATAGTTATAATTTGTTCAAATGGACAGATGTGTCATTGGTCCTGTGTCTGCAGTTGCTCAGTGTTTTCATGAATTACCTAATTAAAAGAGGTCATTAGTGGACAGGTCATAAGTCGCTTAGCAGGATAAAAATGTGTTTTTTAGTATGGACACTACAAAGCTGGGAATGTACACTGGAGACCACACAAGAATTAAAACTGTTGTTGATAAACTAGAGAAACTAGCCAGGAAGACCCCTCCCCAACCAATTAACGTTAAAAGATGTAAATACCTTCCTGAGCCCTTCCTGAGCCAAAGTGAACCTTTGTTCTCCAGATGGAGCTATGTCACACGACCTGTCTCTCTACACCCACATGCCCTCTTCAACACAGAGGTGAATCTTGGCAAATCTGGAGACAGCTGAACACATTTCCTGTTATTTCATACTTAGAGAGAAATTTGCTTTTGTCTCAAGTTTCCTGCAAACTACTGCTAGTACAAGGAGACACTTGATGCTGTATGCTAGTGCAATTTGAGCTGGTCCTGGCACTCTGGAGTGCCTTCCATTATTCCCCATTCTTTAGAAATTGGATTTGTTAGTCTTTCAGGCATACAGCAACCTTCTTTTCCTTCCTTCTGTGCAAGCATTTAGTAAGGGTACCAAAGAAGACTGCTGCACATCATTTATTAATGGTGTCAAAAATTCATTCTGAAAAGGAAAGGAAAGACTTAAATAAAAAGCAAAAAGAAAGTTTTTCTTTCCTGTCTAAGGTAAGGCCCATCTGAAGAGTTGGAGGCAGATATTTGTGTTTTTAAAGAACAGAGCTTAGCTGTGGTCACTGGCATAATTTCAGCTCTTGTAAAAGCAACCTGGTGAGCCATGTGAGTCACACACAGAAGAATTTTACCCACTAGGGTGAACTGCCCAGCAAAAAACATACTTCTCAACTGACGTAAGATAGAATAGCTCCAATACAGTCAATTATGATTTCTAGTTGATGAAATCCAACTGCTTTTTCTTCTGTAAAAACCCTGCCTCCAAACACACCTGTATGCTTGTCTGAGGATATAGTTTGTCACTTCAGCTTTTGTTTGTAAGTATTTATAAACAGACACTAACAACTCATGGAAAATGTCAGCTCAAGAGCTAAAGGACAATGTCATAAACATTTTAGTATAAGCAAACACCACCTTAAAGACAGCAATCATACAAAGCAGTACCATATGGAAATGTCTGGAAATATTCTCCCTGCAACAATGGAGCACAAATGCTAGGAGGAAATCCAGATAAAAGCATAAAAAACAATACATAGAAATGGACTATGCGTTTCAGACCTACCTATCAATACCTTGCAGGTTTCAGCACAGGCCCTGTATGAACACCATCTCAAATATCACAATGCAAACTACTCTAAGAAAGAAAAAACAATCTTATGTGCTTGAAGTACTTTAGAGCAAATTACCACACCTAAGTACAAAATTAACTACCTCTTTCAGCCATAGGACTTCAATAGCATGGAGCATTCCTGATGTATCAGACTTTCAGTATTTTCCCACAGAACATGCCCATATGTTGCAGTTTCACTCAAAAGGAATTATTCAAACTAATGTAATTACTACAAAAATAAATCAGGAACTTATTTCAGTCTTTTTTACCATGTGAGTTATTCTGGTAGCATACCAGATGAACAGATAAGATCAATAGCTTAAATACATTGTTTTCCTCCACTTCCTGACAAATGCACAATATTCAGAAGCCGTATTTTACACAGACCGGGTCACATAACTACACTGGGAGTGCACAGTCACAGTTGATCTCATAAAACACTTTGGTAAGGGAACTTCAAAAAGCAGGCAGGGAACAGACTGACAACTTTCTGGGTTGTCATAATGAGACATAAATAACTTGCATTTGACATAGTAGAGTTTATTTGCCAATTGGGTGAGAAAAAAAATAAAGCCTTGCAAAAAATGTTAATTTTTTGGTGGGGAACATGACAAGAGGGCCAAGAAGATGTCTCAGTGTTGGATGACAAGAATGTCCTCCTAACACTTTAGGAGTGTTAGACAAAATTTTTTTTTTAAAAAGGTGGAACGGGGGACACATTTGCTGGTAGAGCTTCTACTAGCTTTCTTGGGAAACAAGCTCTTTCAGTTCTGAAAGAAACAGGTTTTACAGCTTCCAAGGTTCAGCTTCTTCATAAGAGATTTGGCCTCCACCATTCTTTCCCAATCTGCTGCTGTTTTGTCAGTATGAGAATAACTACACTTAGCACTTTCACTGCCCTTAAGTCCCCTGATTTACCCAAGGGCATTGAAGAAGTGCCAGCCTTGGCTGATCAATGTAAAACTAAATAGATGTTACATACACAAAAAGTTGATACATGTATCTTCATGCATGCATGCATATGAAGCACTCGAGCATCTGCAACCACCAAACACACAAAATGCTGCTGGCAGAGACAATGATAATATCTCTTCTTTGCCAGCCTATGCAAAACGTCTCTAGACCACAGAAACTCTCCACTGACTCTCTCATTAAATGCCACCTTGTGAAGCTTGTTAAACAGAGCAGAGCATCCTTTCATCCTCAACATCACTGAAATTTTAGTTATGCAAAACAGATTGCAAGAGGTTTCTCCATGCACCTGTGCAGCTACTGTAGTCTGAATGAAAATTATTGAAACCCACAACTGCTTTCCAGAACCAAAAAAAAAAGTCTCCAGATTTGCAATGGTGCATATACCGTTTCTCATGGTATATTCTCATTGCTCATTTCAGCTGCCTGAAATAGACACCAAGCCCAATCGTTCCCAAGAGGTGAGGAATGCCACCATCCTGGATGGGGTTCAAAGCAGAAGACAAACCAACCAGCTCTTTTTGTGTTATGAGTGCTGGCTGCATGCCAGGGCCAGGACTGCTGCACTGTCACAGAAAGTAGACCTGAAAAAGGGCAGAGAAACTTTCTGCTCGGGCCCCTGATTCCTCGATCACCAGATCTCCTGAGCCGCTTGCTGAAGGGAAGAGACAGAAGATAGCAGTAATAAAGGCAAGCAGAAGCATGCATGGAATCCAAGTATTAGGGAATTGACCAAGGAGACAAAGGCTGAGGCATGTGGGGGCGGTGGAGAGGAAGAAGAGATGATGAGCAACCGAGAGGTCCATTAGTACAGACCACTCAACAGAGATGGTCCAACTCTTGGTGGTCCAGTGCCAACTATATTCCTGGATCACTTCATTAAATCTATCCTGCAGTTTCCCAATAGCTCATCTAAATCATTCTTACTGCAAGTTAAGCCAATGACTTGTCCTACTTGTTGCCACTAGTTGTTGTGTACTTTCACCTATTTAGAGATCATACAGTGCAATTATAATGAGTCCTCTCTGCGAGGATCTGTACGTACAATAACAATATAACCTGTAGATTCTAATACCCAATCACAATTAAAATTAATACATTTTGCAAATGGGATTAGAAATGTTTTCTGACAAGACTGAAAATTCACTCATCTTTTTGAAAGTCAATGGAAAAACAACAAAATGTGTGTGTGTGCGTGCCCGCGTGTGTGCACATTCCATATGTGCCTATATTCCTGATGGCCTGCTGTTTCTGAAAGTTCTTTCTCCAAGATATTTGAAATGATGCAATGAAATTGCCATAGTGATATGCAGAAAGATACTTTGAAGATAATACATTTTTGTCTGTAGAAATGAGCATGAATACAGAAATTATTTGATCCTTATCAAATCAAGCTCTTTGGAATAAACAAAGTTGTGACTTATTCCACACACATTCCTAAATTCAAGTCTGTAAAAAACAGTTTTGCAAATCTGAAGCTAGGCAAATTTCCAAGTTTCAATTATGTTTCAGAATGCTGTTTAGATGTAGGTATGCTTAACTGCAGATCTGCCATAAGAAAACAGAGGGTAAAAACATAAAATCAATTTATCTAATGTATCAGTATTTTTATATTTTTCTAATTTGGCTTTCAGAAGCTGTTCCTAAGAAACTCTGTCAGAAATGTAATCACCTGCAATGCTTAGATGTTCAGCTTCACCCACACATAAGTGCTGTATTGGAGCAGCTCTCCCACTTCTTCCCTTTCAGTGGACAAATTTTTAATTTATTTAAAAAAAAACAAAACCAATGAAACTTGTATTTAATTAACAATAATTACAGAACAAAACAGCTCATTAAAAACAATTCCAGTGAAAGACTCTTCCAGTCAGATTTAAATGATACAACACCATTCTGTAAACAGAATTCCATCTGTCTGGTGGCAAGATAGTCCACACAACCTACATCCAGAACACTACAAATGTTCTGTTATTCAATAATTTGATGACAATGTTTAAATTTCAACTCTAATAGCTAATTTAGGTCTTTTATCCTATTACATATAATATTACTCAAGTTGCAATGACAAGCCAGAGGAGTTGGCCTGACTTGCTTTATTGATATTCTTGGATGCATAAAATTGCATTCACATACACACCATAGCCAGGAAGACAGAACTCATCCAGAAGAAAACAGTTTACAGCACAGCTCTTGCAAAGGTGCTGCACAATTTCTTTAGACATGAATCTTTTAATGTTAGTTGTACAAAGGGCTCTGGTTTAATCCTGCTGTCAAAGCATCCTCTACAGTTAATGGAGACACTTTCAGAAGGTGACACATCTATTTGTAAAACAGGTGTGCAACACAAGCCAGATGAATTACTGCTCTCTTCTTTCTAGTGATAACAGCAGGGGTCTATGTAGCTTGAGAAGATATGTAGATGCATTGCATCTTTTCAAGGCACTAGGTAATTAACTAGATAAAATTTTGCATCTCCTACGTTTGATCCAGCTCTCAGAGTTAAAAACCAGACTGGTACATTTAAAAAAAAAAAATAAAAATCATGCTTTCTTTCAGGGTCTTCATTGATCATCTTTTCCTTTGACTTACTCTACATTCAAAACCTTCAATGAATGGTCAATACTAAAGATAAGCTGAAGATCTAATGTCACTTAGTGCCACACTGTCCTGGTTTTGTCTGGGGTAGAGTTATTTTTCTTCCTAATAGCTGGTACAGTGCTGTATTTTGGATTTAGTATGAGAATAGTTCTCATAACACACTGATGTTTTCGGTTGTGGCTAAGTAGTTGTAGTGCTTATACTCAGTCAAGGACTTTTCAGCTTCCCATACTCTGCCAGCGGGTAGGTGCACAAGAAGCTGGGAGGGGGCATGGCCAGGACAGCTGACCCAGCCTGGCCAGAGGGATATTCCCTACCGTATAACGTCATGCCCAGCATACAAAACTGGAATTGACTAAGGGATGGGAGTCAGTGCTTTGGGATCACCAAGTGGTGGTGGGCAATTTTTGCATTGTGCATCACTTGTTTTTGTGTATTCCCTTATCATCATCATCATTATTATTTCCTATTTCTTTGCTGTCCTATTAAGCTGGTTTTATTTCAACCTGCAAGGGTTTTTTTTCCAATTTTCTCCCCCATCCCACCTTTGAGGAGGGCAGGGCGAGCGAGCGGCTGCATGGTGCTTAGTTGCTGTCTGGGCCTAAATCACAACACATACAAATGACATCATATATTTGTTTACTTCAGAACCACCACTGTAACCACAAACAAAACCAACAGACATTCAAATCATATTTCATACTGGAAAAAAAACCCCAACTAAACCAAAAAACAAACCAAATACTTCTGGTGGCCTCATACATGCAGCTTTGTGTCTCTATGGTGTGACTACAGTATGTATGGGCACATCGATGACAGCTTTAATTTGGCTTGAGAAGGTAGCTGTTGTAGTGGCAAATTAACAGGAAGAACTTCAGTGAATGCTGAGTATCCATGCAGCTGTTCAGAAGCTCCAGGAGGATGGTACCGTGTGCCTTCCCTTTGCCAAAGGCAAGACAATGGGGGCTTCCCAAACAACTTGCATGGCATTGTGTAGTAGAAACCACCACCACTCCACTACAAGGAATCTGCTAAGTAGGAGGAAGAGAATGATAGAACTAATGCACAGAAAGAATCATCATAATTTAAACATGCAGATGGTGCAATAAAGTTCATAGTGGCTGAAGTGGTGAGCAATGAATTTACTGTAGAGTAGCAGGCAGACAAGAAAAGTCTGTTTTCCAAGTACTCTGATTCTGCTTAAGTATCTGCTTTTAATGAGAACAACTGTGCCTACCCAAGCAATCATTTGAATGAATTGAAGACAATTTTCAAGCTACCATTTTACTTCACTGACTGATGCTGAGAAAGTAAAAGAACAGGCTGAAGTCAATTTTTAAAGTTGAACTTTAGGAAAGTTTATGTTACATGAAAGTGTATTTTATGTTATTTTTGATGTGTATCGAACTTTGTGCATGCTATTACGGGCAAAATTTCTTAAATACAAACAAAAAATATGTTTTATAACAACAGGGTCCCTTTTGTCATTTAAAATAAACCCTTTTTAATGTTAAATGTATTTTAAGTTTAAAATGAATCAGCTTTGTTTCACAATGATTGTAATGACAGTCTGACCTGAAGAGCACTCTCTCTACAGGGACTAAAGAGTACTCCCCTATCCACAGCTTTTCACACTTAAAAGTCACAAAATAACAGTCCCAGTTGCAGATTCGGCTCATACTTGCGGGAGGAGGAATAAAATCAGTGAACAGCAATCATATTAGTCACCCCAACCCTGTCAGAGTTCAGTCCTATGAAACCCAGAGGGAGAAGTCTGCATGGCCAACTCATTATTTTTGTATTTCATGTTAGTCTTTCAAGACTAGTTTAAACAGCATCAGTAGAGAGTCTAGCCCATGAGAATCGTATGAAAGAAAGGTACATTTAAAACCTGTATTTTGCATTGGAGTTTGAATTTAAATCATTGCCACGATGGCATACCACTACCTCACTTCAACTCTATGGCAGGGCAAATCATTACATGAGTCCCAGTTCAAAGTAAAGCCTTCCACAAAGTCTAACACTATACAATAAACAAACAGTTTGCATTACATAACACTTGTTTTATTTTCCAGTCTACTCTTCAAATTTTTGAGGTCAGTTCATTTTACATGAACGACTCTTCTTTTGGAGTAAATGAAAATGTTCATTTCTGAATGACTGAGGGATCAGATTAAAATGTATTGCTGCCCAGCAGAAGAAAGTTCTAACAAAATTCAAGGTTGTGGAAAAGGCAAAATCAGGATAACACACTTCTGCATTTTCTTTGAAAAACTTAAAAGTGAGAAAAAAATTCTCACATGGCTTTCGTCTGCACTGCGCACAGAATTTCAATGTCACAGCTGGGGAAGAAAGGAGGATTTTTCTTCTATGTTATGTTATTACAAGGGTGACCCTAAGAAAATGCACGAAAGGAGAGTTTAGCTGGAGAAAGGTAAGAAATTCTCAAGTGACTGGTAGCTACTCCCAGATATTTAATAGCAATTATGGACTGCAGCTGATGGCAGAAGTTTGACAGTCTGAGAAGAGATGTGGAGTCAGCAAAACACAGGCATGAAAGAAGGAGCAGATTCAATCCCAAGCATCTCTTCTAAGTACCTCTATACAAGGTGGAAAAGGAGGGCAACACCAGTAGGTGTTGCTGACAGTGTCTCAGACATTTCTGATGGCTGGAGCATCTCAGGTGTGGGGAAGTGCACACAGTCCTTGAAAGGCTGCTGTGCACAACTGCTGGAGCTCAACATACCTTCAGAGTCCTTAATATGATCAGGCAGGGAATGAAGGTGTGCATCCCCTGTGCCCTCTGGCTAGGGTCAAGAGCACTTGCACCATGTAAGTAATTTTGGGCAACCCAGCCTGCTGAGCTGGAAGACAGAGATGGGGAGCAGAACAAAGCCCCCATAATCCAAGGGCAAATGGTTAGTGACCTACTACACCACTTACAGATACACAAGTCTATGGGTCCAGACGGGATTCACCCAAAGGTACTGAGGGAGCTGGTGGAAGTGCTCACCAAGCCACTTTCAACCATTTATCAGCAGTCCTGGCTAACCGGGGAGGTCCCAGTTGATTGGAGGTTAGCAAATGTGATGCCCATCTACAAGAAGGGCGAGAAGGAGGATCTCGGGAACTACAGGCCTGTTACTCTGACCTCAGCACTGGGGAAGGTTATGGAACAGATCATCTTGAGTGTCATCACATAGCATGTATGGGACAACCAGCTGATCAGTTCCAGACAGCATAGGTTTATGAAAGGCAGGTCCTGCTTGACCAACCTGATCTCCTTCTATGACCAGGTGACCTGCCTAGTGGATGAGGGAAAGGCTGTGGATGTTGTCTACCTGGACTTTAGTAAAGCTTTTGACACCGTTTCCAACAGAATTTTCCTGGAGAAATTGGCTGCTCATGGCTTGGATGGACATACTCTTCACTGGGTTAAAATAAATGTGTGGATGGCCAGGCCCAAAGAGTTGTGGTGAAGGGGGTTAAAACCAGCTGGTGGCCCATCACAAGTGGTGTTCGTCAGTGGTCCGTATTGCGGCCAGTTCTGTTTAATATCTTTACAAATGATCTGGATGAGGGGATCGAGTGCTCCCTAAGTAAGTTTGCAGATGACACCAACTTGGGCAGGAGTGTTGATCTGCTCGAAGGTAGAAAGGCTCTGCAGAGGGATCTGGACAGGCTGGATCAGTGGACTGAGGCCAGTTGCATGAAGTTCAACAAGACTAAGGACTGGATCCTGCACTTGGGTCACAACAACCCCATGCAACGCTACAGGCTTGGGGAAGAGTGGCTGGAAAGCTGCCCACTGGAAAGAGACCTGGGGGTGCTGGTCAACAGCCAGCTGAACATGAGCCGGCAGTGTTCCCAGGTGGCCAAGAAGGCCAACGGCATCCCGGCTTGTGTTAGAAATAGTGTGGCCAGCAGGAGTAGGGAAGTGATCGTGCCCCTGTACTCGGCATTGGTGAGGCCGCACCTTGAATTCTGTGTTCGGTTTTGGGCCCCTCACTACAAGAAGGATGCTGAGGTGCTGGAATGTGTCCAAAGAAGAGCAGCAAAGCCAGTGAAGGGTCTGGAGCACAAGTCTTATGAGGAGCGGCTGAGGGAACTGCAGTTGTTTAGTCTGGAGAAAAGGAGGCTGAGGGGACACGTTCTCGCTCTCTACAACTACCTGTACGGAGGTTGTAGTGAGGTGGGTGTCAGCCTCTTCTCCCACGTAACAAGCGGTAGCTCAAGAGGAAATGGCTTCAAGTTGCACCAGGGGAGGTTTAGATTGGATATTAGGAAAAATTTCTTCACTGAAAGTGTTGTCAAGCATTGGAACAGGCTGCCCAGGGAAGTGGTTGAGTCACCATCCCTGGAGGTATATAAAAGGCATGGAGATGTGGTGCTTAGTGGCGGACTTCGCAGTGTTAGGTTCACAGTTGTATCTCAAGAGCCTTTTCCTACCTAAATGATTCTATGATTCTATCCAGGCAAAACTTAAAATGCTCCATTTACCATCTCTAATGGGACTCAAGAACAGCTTCCAACACTCTTTGAAAAGATTTTTTACTTAAATTCAGAATGCTATGTTGTCTATCACTGAGACAAGCTGGGACAAACTTTTCCAAAGAAAAGTAAGTGTTACATTAGGCTTCTAAATACATTTCATTTTCAGCAGTGCATGCTCTCTGTTGGTTCCCATTCATTTGAAAGTACAAGGAACCATAAAAATCATTACATGTGAAAAACATGCAAGTTACCTTCTCATCTGAGGTGTGCCTGCGTGCGCACACGCATGTGCTTAAGGCATCTATATTAATTACAGAGGGTTCACAACAGCAACTCTTAAGTTTTAGGGACAAAAGTTTAGCAAAATGCTAAACAGTTTTGCACAATTAGTTTCAGTCAACACTGTCACTTAACTGTTTTACTTCCAAGCAGTTAAACAACACTGAGTTTCTTCTACAACAAAAGCAATACTGTAATGTAAGGTCATAGATTAACACTGACACAATGAAAGCTGACAGAAAGGACTAAGCAGCCAAGGATCTACCAGTCAAATTAGTGATTAGTAGATACTGAAACACTCCTTATATAGCTTTGCAGGCTAAATGGAAGTAATTTAGGCACGCATTTCACCATCCAATAATGACAATATTTTTTCCAGCCATTCAGTCATATGCACCTGTCTTACAAGCAATACTAACAGATTGTTACCTGAACCGTTTCCAGCACCACAGGAACACAGTAGAATTGATACAAGACTTGTCATTTTCATTCACCATTTCTATACCAAAAGCTATGCCTATTAGCTAAGAATTCAACTTCTATCCCTCAACTTACCAAACTGTTCTGTCCCTTTCACAGTTCATTAAAAAGACAGATGAACTCAGTAGTCACAGCATGGGGATGTAGAATAATTTCACAAAATTTTTGCTTTAGTCATACAGATTTTTCCTTAGCTGGATTTAAAGTAGCTAGCACCGTATGGACAGAGATAAAAACCAGTAAAAATATGTGAAGACCTTCACCTTGCCCAAACTGTGCTGAAGAACACTAAAAGGAAGGCGTAGGATGAAATCTCACAAAGATGAACAGCAGTCATCTGCTTCTTCTCTCTTCCCTCAGATCTGCTATTCATGGGCATTTCCCTCAAGGGGCAGAAGAGCAACCTCTTACTTGTTTTTCAGCAAAGGAAAAATTTCCTGTGTTGAAAGCAATATCTACAGCATTCTGCAGCACAGATTAGCCACAATACAGTGAAAAGCAGCTGCACTGTGATTACAAAATTTTAATTTTGTAAAGAGTTTTTGTCTACTGAACATCCTGTGATAAATCTGATGTTGAACAAACAAAAAAAAGTTTTTCGAATGCTAGAACCTTTTTTTACTCAGAAAATAGATGGAAAAACGTCTTCAAACCTCCCAAAATGAAGAGAGAGAGAACAGGCAGAATTGATTCTGAATATCTGAATTGATGTATATGCTTCTCACAGATGGAGGCAGGGTATTGGTATAAACAGACCTTTGATCTGACCCAGAACAGTCATTCTTACACTGTAAAGGCCCAAATAATTTAGGATGACCAGTTCATTTTAAATTTTCATTGCAACATATATACATTCATTAGTCGGTATAGAGAAAACAGGATTTTCAGATGTGATTTTTTTTTTTTGAGATTTTTGAAATGGCTGAAAGTCTGAAACCAAATTCTTCATGTTTCCAAACAAGACGTCTCCACAAGCAGAATGGAAAACATATCCATGCTATCTTTATAGTTGATTCTTACTGAAAGGCAAATTTAAGTTTCCTTTAATCATGATAACACACAAATCCAGTATGCTACATGCTTACCTCTGAGAGCAATAGCTCCAGTTTAGACACATTTTCCACTAGCCAGGCATTAAGGATGTAGAAGACCACAACATTAGCCCCCAAAGAGATTTTGATTTCGATTTGAGATAAGAAAGTGACTGGGAAAATTTGGCTGATCCCTTGGTGATGTCAACAGATCAACATTGAACTTACTTCTATCACCAAGCAGACACTGAAATTCAATGCAGTTATTCTGATGATAAGCAGGAAGAATTCTCCTGAGTCATCAAGAGTCATGAGCACGAGTCAAGAGTCATGGGCAACCATGTTGTACAGTCTCTCTCACAAACTGATCACATACCAATCTTAGGCAAATTTCTTTTCTCTCCTGCTCATATTTAAAAGGCTGTTACAGAACTACAGATGTTAAACACTTTCTTCTAAATTAAAATTTTTATTGTAATCGTGGTCAAGTTACTTCTCTCCTCCTTTGCATGCAGGTGGAGTCCTTAAATTTAAGTGAATTATTCTACCTCACAAGTGTGGTTCTCTGTTGTCACCACCTTTCCCCAGCACCAATCCAATGACTAAAGAAGCCAAATTCCTTCACAGTACGTTTTCAGATAAAAAATTTACAAAAAAGTTTAAAGAGGGTTTTTCATAATACATATGAAAGCAAGCATTTTCTGCTTGCTTTCATAAGGTTTCATAAACCTGTTGTTTTCAGTTTCAGCAAAAGTTCACTTTTCAGAACTGCAATTATTATGCTGGCTGGATAAAAACTGAAGATAAATCAGGTCCTATAACTCACAGACACACATTATTTTCAAACACCATCTAAAAACACACTATTTTTCATTTTTGTTTGACAGTTACTGGAGCTGAGTCCTTCTACATTCAGGAAGCATTAAATTTTTCCACACTTAATCCACATTCCAAAAATGGGACGAGGAAAATGGAATGGCAGTAGAAACCTATCTGCATGATGAAATCTAATCCCTCGCTTCCCCTGAAACATCAAGATTTCTGTCAGCTTTCTGACTAGCATACCAATTATACGCTGTTTGGCACTCGTCGCAAGAAAATAGGTGTAGAATGCCCAATTTTTCAGCTTAAGTTGCACCCATTTAATACAGTGGAGAATATATCTTCCTCTTTGCATAAAGACGATTGAGACTGCTTTCTGAAGAAAGCACTAGGAGCTGGGGAGAAGGAAGGTGAGAATAGCCCTAGAAATCCTTAGCTAAAGGAGCAAGGAGTCACCAAAAGAACGTGAAGGAAGAGATTAATCCTTGGTATTGGCAATGCTGCAAAAATTCTGGGGTTTTCCGGGTTCAATTTAAGTGAGATAATGGCATAGAGGAGAGCAGTTTTACAAACCATTTGCTTTTAGGGGATTTTTCCTCCCTCTCAAGAAAATTTGCCTATGCAATCTAACCTTCATCAAAAGCTTGCCAGAAACACACTGCTCTTTACTTCAGCGTTTCTATTTTTTTTCTGGCAGGCATGTTTGAGCAATATTCCTTTGGTTTTCTATGCATCTTATTCAACATTTTAATTATTGACTTTGGTGTAAACTTAGGAGTATGCTGATTCAGTTTGCTGATGATAAAGGTGGGGAGGCATTGGCAATACAGGAGACAGATGTAATATCAGAAAGGAAAAACTGTACTTACTACCTGGGGCGTAGGAGCAAGAGAAAAAGGACAAAATTTATCTGTATTAACTGCAAGATCATGCATTACAGACAAATAACAGAACTTTGCTATAAAATGTAAGTCTCATCAACTGCGAACAGAGAATAAAAATGGAAGACATACAATTTGGGCAACAAACAACAAGACAGCTACAAACTACCAAGATAGCAGCTGTGAGAAAGGCAAATGTTATCCTGTCCCATTGAATAATTTTTATTGTTCTTATTAGAAAAGTCTGAGAATTGCATAACTGGAGTCAGCAGACAAACACAGCTTCTGCAACCTCCTTATGTTCCAGTAGGGAAATATATCATAGAAAAGCTGCACCACTTTTGGTGTAACGTGTAAAACATGGTCCAAGCAGGAATCAAAGACAGAAGGTGAAAACACTTAAAAGAGGGACTTGCATCAAAATTCCCATAAAGCACCATGGTACAAGAGATAGACGTAGTTTGTTCTTGCAATCTGGTTACTTTGAGTCAAGAATGTCTTTAATGTAAAAGTGTGTGTAAATTTTAATTAGAAATTGTTGAAAAATTCCATGCTGTGAAACTGTCCCTTATCCACATAACACCAATACTTCAATTACTCATCCTAACTCAAAACAAAAACAAATGTCAAAATACTGAAATTTATGATGGGATGGAAATTCTGGAGTTTCTCACATCTGCCAATTCACTATTGTAAAGATATGAATATGTGGATAAAACAAACTTTAAGAGGTGTGACTCTCAAATATTAAATATGGTCTTCCAATGGCCATGCCATTGTGGATGACTAACACATCTTGCTAATCATTGTTATTTTTTTTTTACTGTGACTGGGGAAAAACACAATAAAATGGTCTTACTAGGTATTCAGTACAGTTAAAACACATGGTTCATAAGAAGTACCATGGCAAATTATTTAAACAAGCTATCTGGTAAATATTCATTGTATTCATTCACAAATAACAAACATAACTAGTTCACAAAATAGGGACTGGCAGGAAAAAGAAAGTAAGATTTGCTGGGCTACTTATTTAAAGAATAAATTTCACCATCTTTAATTTAGACAGTCATCTGCAAGGGAAATATATCTAATATGATTGTTTCCACCACAAACGACATTTCATCTTTTCTAAAGTCATGCAGAAAAAGAATGTGAAGTGGTTAAAATATTTTGGTTTCTTTTTTGTACTATATAGATGTTGCAAGAACAATAAAAATACACTGGTATAGATCAAACCAGCTGAAATCACTTTACTGTAACACGGGCTATTGTCTTTTAACTAGACAAGCTGAAGATTCAAATGGTCAAAAAGATACTGTTGTGCCGAGGGGGAGAAAGTGCAGGAAGAGATGACCAAGGTTGTTTTCTCATTTGAAATTAATGATTCTCTGAAAATAGAAGAGTATTCTCTTTATGCTGCTGCCAATCAAATCAACTCTGTGAGCAAGTTTTTATAGTAATAAATAAAGCTGCCTTTTTTCACTTAGTTTTATTCCTGTTCCTCCTACTTTTAAACACCTATGATATGCATTATGCATAGAGATGGGGTTTGAATTTAAATTTAAAAAATAATTTACCTGCATATTTATTATGGAGGTATTACAGAGGTGGAGATGGTTTCATATCTATCACAGTCAGAGCAGAAAACATGCCAGTGAATTTTAGGATATCCTCTTTCATTGCCAATTTTCCATTACACATTGACCCAATCTGGCAATTGATTACTGATCTAACTTAGCATTCATCAATTATTTATTTTACCACCAATCCAAATTCTCTTCTTGTTTGCAGTTAAGATATTCTTTACTTAAATTGCTGGAGAAGGGAGAATCACATGCAATAAATTTACTGGCCTTCCTCTCCTCTGCAGGAAACAAAATGAATTTATCACGGTCTTTTTAGTGTCAGAAGTGTTGCTCTAATATTACCAGTTACCTGCTCCTCTAACAGTATTTTTTTAAGACTAGACCTGGCTTCCTCTTTCATAGATTCATAGAATAATTTGGGTCGGAAGGAACCTTTAAAGGCCATCTAGTCCAATGCCCCTGCAGTGAGCATGGACATCTTCAACTAGATCAGGTTGCTCAGAGCCCCGTCCTACCTGACCTGGAATGTTTCCAGGGATGGGGCATCCACCACCTCTCTGGGCAACCTGTGCCAGTGTTTCACCACCCTCATTGTCAAACATTTCCTCCATAGATCTAGTCTAAATCTACCCTCTTCCAGTTTAAAACCATTACCCCTTGTCCTATCACTACATGTCCTGCTAAAAAGTCTGTCCCCATCTTTCTGATAAGCCCCCTCTATGTACTGGAAGGCTGCAATAAGGTCTCTCAGGAGCATTCTCTCCTCCATGCTCAAGAATCCCAATTCTCTCAGCCTTTCTTCATAGAAGAGGTGTTCCAGCCCTCTGATATTTTGGTGGCCCTCCTCTGGACCCACTCCAACAGGTCCATGTCTTTCCTGTGCTGAGGGCTCCAGAGCTGGATGCCGCACTCCAGGTGGGGTCTCACCAGAGCAGAGGGGCAGAATCACCTCCTGTGACTTCCTGGTCATGCTGCTTTGGATGTGGCCCAGGGTACGCTCAGCCTTCTGGGCTGTGAGCGCACATTGCCGGCTCCTGTCCAGCTTTTCATCCACCAGTACTCCCAAGTCCTTCTCGGCAGGGCTGCTCTCAATGCCTTCATCCCCCAGTCTCTTTCAAGTTAATTGCCTGCCAGTTAGCTTACAGACTGGTGTATAGTGAACAGTGAGCTCCATAAGCATTTGCAGCTTCCATCAGGCTGCAAGGAATCCCAGGGGGAAAAAAAAAAAAAGGTAGTGGGGAGGAGAAAAACACCCAGATTTATTATGTTTCTTCATCTGATCAGCCAAAACTTAGTCACTAAACAAAATCATTACTCATTTCCTAAATGGTCATCAGTATCTACACCACAAAGTGCTGCTTCCCATTACAATATCAGTTTTGCAGCCCTTCCCTTTTGAATTTTACTAACTAATCAGCCAGCAAATCATGAGGGTTTGAAGAGAATGTAGAAAGATGGATCATTCACTGCCCCTGCATTGCAAGGCAGGGCAGAGGGAGGCATCCAATGACGTCAGCAGGTGAAGCCATTCATGTACACAAATCTTATGGGTTTCTGAACTTAGGTTATAATAACGATGTCAGAGTCCTCAACAGGTTTTGTTGGGGACTGGTTTTTGTTGTTTTCAGTTTCAGCAAATCATTATTCCACAATATGGAAAGCTGACAAGCAAATGTTCTCCATCAGGAAAACAAGCATCTGTAAAGCACTGGATACCAGACCAGAATTGTGGTTCATTAATCTAGAAAACATGTCATTAGGATAAAAAAAATAAAGAAAAAAATCAGAACTTATCCATGTCAGGCTTTATCTTGAGGCCTTATAAGCCTTCATAAGACATCTGCCTTCTCTGCAAAAGTATAAAACTATGTAATACCACCATGTTAAAAAAAAAAAAAAAATCAGTATGTGCCAAAAGAATTGAAATAATTTCTGGGCCAAAACATGTTCTTAAAACACTCTGACTGTTCCACAATCTTATATCAGTGCAGGGCACCTAATAAATCAGAAACAGCGAACACCATCTTGCATATACAGAGAATCTGAAAGAGGTACTTTCTCAAGTTTAAATAAAATTCAAACAGTTCACCTCCAAAAAATATAAGCAGCTACAAGTTCTCATCATAAAACTCAATGTTGCACAATTTATGGTCAGTCTTCCACAGAAGGGGTATGAAAGTCCACTCCTTTCAACACAGTATTAAATATTTTACAGCTAAACACATAATAAAAATCACATAGCACATTCTTTGGTACTGGCAGTGTGCCTCCATTAACAAGGATTATGTAAAGGAAAATCTGTATGAATATTAATTCATAAGTACTTCAAGATAATACCAGACTTCTTATTCCATGGATATTCATTAAGATCTCGCACACTTTTTTTATTTCTATTCATTCATGAGTGCAAAATTGATCATTGTAAGTAATTTATTTAGATAAATTGGAACTCTGCATTTCATTTCTGAGCTAATCCAAACTTCTTTACATGAATTTGTTATCGAGTAATGTTAGCATTTGAGTTTTTAATAAAAGAACAAATGTCAACACGCAATTCACAATTTGTGCATCTGATTATGTGACTGATCTGATTGACTGACACCCCTCAGTCATATAACGCTATGCTGTCTCATTAGAAAAGGCAAAATCAAGACATTTGTAAAACATTTTTGTTTATGCAGTATTCAGTTCTGCTAAAGTCTGTGGAGCAATCAGGGCCATCTTCATGAATAAAACCACATTCAACTGAATATTTTAAGATGCCATATCAGTTCCCAAAAGCAGTGAACCTGGCACACATGGATATGCTTTAAAGATCAAAAGACTGAAAATAAGTAACAATATTAGTGTGTTTATAATGATCTGAATTGAGAAGAAACTATGAATACTTGCAAGAAGGAAAAATTATTGTGAAGGGGGAACTGCCCCCCCCCCCCCCCCATTTTAGAATGATGTCTCTTCCTTCAAACCAAGCAACTGTTTTTTTTCCACAATGCCTAGAGAGACGTCAGAGGAGAGATCCATCATGTGTTTCTAGCAAGGAGATTTTGGGGAAAAGGACTGTGGAGAAGATATCAGTTCTGAGGTAATGTTGCAGTTCTGGCACCTTATCTGTGGCATATGGATACTCACAGCAAGGTATGCATCAGAACACAAAAGGGCTTGAATTTTAATGTTGTTGGTTTTCAGGCTGTGCATTATAAATCTTGGACTTGTTTTTTACCACTGCTGTACCCCCACAAAAAAGCCATGATAAATAGATAGTATATTGTCAAAGGGCAGCATGTTTTTTATTTTTTTTTTTCCTCAAAGGGATTCCTATTTTCCTTTTCTTTTATTTTACATTTTAGGGTTCTTGAGTTCTAGCAGGGATAACCACATATGTGAAAGGAAGACAATTTACAAACTACAGCATGATGTTTTTCAGGTGATTTCACTTGTGTCAAAATTAGCATACAGTTCCAACCATGTAATTTTTCTCCTGTTATCCCCTGCAGATGAAATTCAAAGAGACAAAAGCTTTGGTTGCTATAGTTATAAATGGTCCCTTTCAAAGTCATATTGCTGTACAATATCCTAACTTAGAATTACTTTACATGGAAAACAACAACACCTCAACAATCTATTCTCAGGGCAACAGATGCAAATATTGATGGTTCCAAAAAGTCCACGCGTTTTAACTGACGGTAGCCTATGATAGTAACAACACCATTTTTACATTCATTCTGTAACCAAAAGATATGTTTGTAATGTGTATTGGTATAGTATTGTATCACCATTACTCCATCTTTCTGTTTTAAACATTATATACTCTAAGAAATTGAGCACATATAATGTACATGTTGATCAAAAAGCCCACAACTGGAAATGGTCTTGTACAGCTCATTCTCAATGATCTTTCCCATTGCATCATGCTAACAGATGTTAACAGATCTTAAAAAAACCCCACAGCTAATCAGGAAAAAAGAAGTAGGCTTCCATGTGTATGACCACAACCTTCCTACACAGTCTGGTAACTCAAGGCAAATGTCAATCTGTCCTTAAGACATATAATCCCCAGGAGTTACAGTACGTTTGGGCTGCTCTGAAGAACGTTGTTAGCTGAGATACCATTCTGAACAGAACCTTCCCTACTAAACCTCTCACAAGAAAACATGCATTTACCTTCTGAAACAGATCTTATTTCCTAGGTCAGAAAGAGCTTGGAAAGTGTCACAGGCAATGAACTGCAGTGTTGAGATAGAGCAAAAGAAGGAGTATGCTTTTCTTGCCTTGTTCAGATGAGTTCCTGTAGGTTTAAAAGCTAACACAGATAAGACTCTGGGAAAACACATCTTGTGCACTTTTGCCAAAAGAGGGGTCACTCTTAAAGACCTTTATTAACACTGAGATACAAAAGTAAGGCAAAGATGACAACAAGAAAACAACACGCTTCCACAACACAAAAATCAAATTCTTAATGATTCACTAGCTAAGATTTCACAGAACTGCTAGCTCAGACTCCAAAGAACAAGGAAGAAAAAAAGCATTCCTCATAAATTAGAGACAAGTTCAGTTTTTAAAACAGTAACTAGTAAATTAAAATGCATTTTTTGGCAATGACTGACTGGCTGAGGATACTGACAATGCAAGGCCAAATGAAGGACCACTAACAACACATACAAGAGTATTTCCAAAGTACCAGTGACTCATTATAAAAGCTCTCATTCCTACCTTTTTTTTTTTTAAAAACGGAAGAGATAGTGAAAACATAAATATTGAAAAAGACATTAGACAAACCAAGAACCAAAAGCAGCATCACCATTTGGAAATATATAGAACATTTGGTTATGCTTTCTCAGAATGAGCATCACTGTACTGTCAAAAGAATATCCCTTGTGAAATTAGTGATTGTTCAGAAAATAAAGGCCTGCTTCTTGTGAAGAGAGGAAGTGTGGTAAGAACGTCTAAATGAAGACGTCAACAGCAAATATGCAAGTTTATATGTTTAAATTATGCTTCATTGTGAAAGCACAAGGTACATGTTCTTTTCTTTTTATGCAACCTTAACTCCTACTAATGGTTCGTATGTATTGTACATACATAGATGAAAACAGTATTCTGATCTTTGCACTTTTTTTCCACACAACATCCAGTGTCAGAAGAGTGCTTTTCCAAAGCTCGGCCAACCTCCTGCCTAGCAGAAGACCACAGAAGAATCATTGGGGTTTACCGTGATAAAACCAGCTCAATTTGTTGGACTATAAACAAAACTAGGGCCAAGGATTACTAATTTTTTTATTTCCTGACTGAACTTTTCAGACGATATTCAGTAAGATAAAACTTCCTTGATCTGAGTGACTGAAGACAATAGCTAGACCTTCCTAGCAAGTACTTGGACTTCCACAGATAGGGCACATGCTACAGCAAATAGTGAGTATTTTTTCACTGACCACCATTCATAAGTGGTGGTCTTTTCAAATGTGGCTACTTACTATGTGAGCAAGCATTTAAACACCTGTTACTGGTAGAATTCTGCCTATGAGACTATGTCCATTACAATCCCTTACACAATACTATGTACACTTGGACACGCACCTAAAGACACCGTGGAATTAACACGTATTTGCTTCTTGCTTCTTGTACAACTACGGTACAGGGCTTCAGTAAATTTACCTGCCCTCTCTCCAGAATCACACAAGTTTATTACACAACCACACATAGGGAAATGCTTTCAAATGAACTTGAAAATACTTACTCAATTTCAGATGTACTGTCTGTGTAACAAGCAAGAAGAACAACTTTGTTATCTCCAACCCTTGCAGACTACTTCAGCGTTTCTCAAGTATGACAGTTCTTGTATTAACATAAGTGATACTATTACTTTCAACTCCTAAAAGCTCAATGTGCAAAAAGCTTTTTCAGTATTCCTAAGTGCACTTACTTCAAAAGCTGTTAACTTTCTCCATTAGAAATCCAACTTTTTTAATTTAAAAAAGGTAAACAAAACCAATGACAAGAATGCATCATGGCTGACAGAATAAATAAAGTGAAAATAAAGAAATAACAATTCTCTAATGTAATTCATTATTAATGGCTCTTTTTTAAGTACAAGAAAGCTGTGAAAATTATACGGATCTATCCTCTATTCATTCCAGCTTTTCAGAACTGCTCCAGCACCTTAGAAAAAGTGTTCCAGCACATAGAAAAAAGGTAACATCTCAATTTATTGACAGAACAATGCATTGAGTACACAGACTAATAAAAGTACAGAGACAATGCAATGCTCTGCAATGACTAACTACTGTTTTACTGCCCACTCTAAGTACTGAATTTTGATTTATATAATATATATTCCCTTTGGCTTCCAAGTTAATTAAAACTTGAGCAGACAGACATTGAAGTGTGCATTATGTTGAATGCATGATATTACAAGCCTCCTATTAATCAACTTGCAGATTACCTACAGTTAGATAAGATATACATTATATATCTATACAGTAGATATAGATACAAATACAGTATCACTAGGACATATAATCGAGGTATGCACTAGCACACTAGCAAGTAGTGCAGTGCAGTAGGAACACACCAATGTTACAGATGGTGGCAACATGCTGATAGCAACACACAAACTTTTTGAAGGTTTTTACACCAGATAAGCCCAGATCTGGTCCTGTGAACTGAATGTTCATGAAAGGTTAGAGAGGGTTAAGTGCTCCTAAACTGCATCTTCTGGTTCAGCTACATTGTCTGCTCTGTGCACTCCAGGAACACTCCTTGATGCAAAGCAAAGCACTGTGAGAGGAGACAACTGAGACATTTAGATCACAAAACTCACTACTGATCCAAATTAAAATCTCAGTGTCAATGCACCCACAAATTGCCTTTTAAAAACAGGAGTGGTGCAATACAACATTACAAAAAAAATCTCAGTGCTCCTGTAGTTGGAAACATGTAAATACATGCCAGTATCAGTTGTCTATTTAAGTTCATATTTAGAAGAAGAAGAAAAGCTTGTTTCAAACTATTTTTATACAATACAGTTATGACTTGGATATTATTAGTTATATCAAAAAACAAGTAATCTGCTTATTTGCAGAGGTATCAGGGCAGTTTCTTCCACAGAAACAAGCATTAGCATATTCCTGAAAGAAGGCGGCTACAATAGTGTTAGCTTCTTTGACGTGACTGTCCACAAACATTGACAGCTAAACATTTTGTCCATAGCTGATCAAGTCAGCAAACCTATTTTCCACCACGGCATGATAGAAACAATGCCTCAGTCACAGTATTAACAGGAATCAGATATACACATAAAATGAAAGTGAAAAAATGCATATTTTATCACCTATTTTCGGAGACCCAGTGAAGCAGTCATTGAGTTTGCAGCTCTATGCAAAACTCCTGGCTGCAGCAGAACAACGGTTTTGCCACAAATCGCAACAGTAAAGAGATTTTGAACAACCGCCTGTAAAACGTAAAACTCATTTTCTAACGAAAACGGAATGTCAGCTGTGCCAACAAATACTCAGAAAAAGCTTTCTTCTTTTCTAACAAAGAAACATGGAGAGAGAGATAATGTTTAGACAAGTAACTTAGTGCCTAATATAGGCATTTGGACAGCAGAGTCAATAACTATCTCCCATGGCAAAGTTTAAAATATCTACCCTAAGAGCCGTTCCTCTCCACAATTAGAGATGCTCCACTGAAATGGTATGTCTACTCTCAATTGGTTTTTATTTACAGAATGGTAGAAGAAATTTGCTTCTCTTGCTTTTTCAACACCCAGATTTTAAATTCTGAATCAACCAACTGCTGAACTGAACCAGACAGAACTGAAAAAAATACTGTCCCTGCACTGAGTAAAGAACTTTAGTTGCCAAAAGTTGCCAGGCTGTACATAGCAAGTTGTGGTTTCTGGCACCCAGCTGAGGAATTTCATCCAGAGCACTGGGTTAAGAACCTGTAGAGCCTCCACCGAAAACACTCACTGCTTGGTAGTAGTTTTTGTTTATGACTTTCTGTAGATCAATATGCATTTTGATAGGGACTGACCTCCTCCCTCTTAGAGCAATGTCTTGCTTAACATGAAGTTGTTAATGTTATCATGTTCTTGTCTGACATCCTCTTGCTGGCCAATTTAGCATTGGATTGTCTTCTCCACCACAGCACTCCTTCAGTAGAAGGAGCAAAATGCATGTTCAAAGAGCCTGCAGTCAAATGCTTAGGGGGACTTTCAGGGGGAAAGATGAGATGGACAGAACCCTTCAAGATAAAAAGGAAGTGAAAGTCTTCAACTATGGCTATGCCAGCTGGTGCAATGCATGAAGGAGACCATTCTCCACATCCACCTGCCACCTTGGCCAGCACCAAAAGGAGATTAAGCCCTCTGTTATCTCCTGTCTTGCTACCACAAAGTAAGGTCCAAGGTACCTACCACAACAGTCACAAACAAGGCCTAAGACCTACCTCTTCAACAATCTTCCCTATCAGCAGGACCTGCCTGCATGAAAATGGTTGCTCCTTGCCTGAAGTTGTAAGGGTAACAAGCAAGTTGCAGCTCACAACACAATGTGACTTGGAGGACAGACAAATCTACACAGGCAGTTTCTGCTCAAAGATAATTCTGATCCTGGTTCAGCTAAGAACTCCACACTCACATGCAGACAGTTAGCACCATGTGCTGTCACCAACATGCCTGCAGCTCTTTGGAAAATCCTCAGGTCCGGTACTAGAAGTCACAAACAAGTAAGCAAAAGGTGTTACTGAATGAGGGACTGACCTACTTTAAATGCACTCCAAAGCAAAAAGAGCAAGTGATTTTCAAAATAAACATGGCAAGCAGTCTGTATAACAAATGACTCTTGAGACGAACAGAAACACCTTTTTTGTTTTTTTTTCAAATGAAGGAATGGAAGGGAAAATAATTGGCATACTTTCAAAGCAAAAACTGTTTGAATTTCAAAGCATCAAGTGCAAAACTAATCCATTTCTAAATTATGCTTATGTGAAAGAGTTAGCTGATTTCATCTACTACTGCCATTACAAAAGTAGATGCTACTATGACAGCACTCATAAATAGGATTGACAGAGTAAGACGTCATTCTGCACACCGAAATCTTGAGTTCAAACCACACATTCAATTTAAACTCTTTCTCTGCTAAGAAGTCATCAAGGACAGAAACAACCTATGATTCAGCTCATACTGTCAATTCAAGCTAAATTGCAAGCACTGAATGTCTTTTAGTTTCAGGTCCTCAGCAAGGATCACACAATTGAAAGATTGCCCATGAAGGAAAAGGTAACCTTGGAAGATCCTGATTTATCATTCTTACACAAAGAAAAATGCCTGTAACTTTTCTGTGTTTTTTTTCTATTATTATTTTTTTATTTAATCTTTGAAACTGAAAGAAGGCCCTAAGGATTTGGTTGGAAATACTTCCAGCTGCTCTTGACCATATAATAGATCTGCAATACAGCTACAATAACAATATCAGACAGTTTCAACTCAAATAGTTATGTAGTTTGGTGCAGTTAGGCAAGAGAGTGCATGCTAAGTAAAATTCCATAACTAAAATTCCAACAAAGAGAAATTCCTTTTTCATAATATTGCTGAGTATCAAAAAAAAAGTTACTGAATTTCCTCTTCACTCAAATACTATTTTTAGACTATTCCTGAAATCAGAAACTCTGATACAGCATGGGTTATAAGGGTAACAAAAGGTTTTAGTCTTTAAGGAACATACAAGTTTAGAACCTAAAATTACTAAAATATTTTTCCAAGGGAGTGTGGAAAATAAGCTTTTAGATGAAATACACCCAGAACAAAATTCAAATGTCCACAGTTGACCAATGTTGCAAGCTTCAGAGGAGGAACAGATACTCTTTGTAAAACAAAGACCAAAGTTTCATCTTTACAGAATTTTGAACCACAGTTACATGATACACATAAAATCCCCTTGTCAGAAATGGACTAAAAGGAACGTAAATGAGCCAGGCATTCAGTAGAAAATAAAAATAGCTGTCCTGGGTCAGAATAAAAGCCGAGAATACTACCTCTAACAGTGGACAAACACAGATGCCTCAAGAAGAATACAAGAATAGAGCAAACTTGTATCAATACTGTCAAAGAATATTCTCATAATTTTCAACAACTTACAGTTCAATAGTTAGTATCTTCATGTTTCATCAGTCTTAATGCATTTTCTGAATGTAAACTTGCCTAGTTGCCCGTTAAACCCATGTAAGCTTTTAGCCTAGTATCTAGCTAGTATCTAGCTTAGCATCTAGCGGTCAGGAGTTCCACCACTTAACCAGACACTGCGCTGAAATGGCCTTACCTCCTGTGGTTCACTTGTGACTCGCTAGCTTTGTCAGATGCCCTGCAGAGCTTGCATCAAAGAAAACAGCAAACAAGCACCTCTAACCAGGTGTTCCATCCACGCCACACATGTCTCCAGAGACCTCTGTCTTAACCTCATTATAGGATTTACTAGGGAAAGAAAACAGGCTAACATGTTATTTGGGGTATTTTTGATCACTAGCGTGTACAGAGATGATATATAGACCTGTACATTACACTGTAAAGATTCAATCAGCTCTCATTTTGATATGTGCAGCCAAATGGCTTCTCCTCCACCCCCACTTTATTTATCTAAACTGAATTTCATCCAGTATTTAAATGCCCTATCAGTCCAATAAGGTCTCTCTGCAATTTTTCATGAGGCAATGCTGTTTTTAAAGCCCTCAATAATTTAGTAAGTCCAGCAAATATCACTGTATATTGATATTGATATATATCACTATATATCAAAAAGCCCCTTTATTTATGAGCATGTTGAGCCACATGGACACTGAACTGATCCCTGTGGAACTCCACTGTTGAAAGATGACTGATTACTCCTGCCCCAGCTTTTAGGCTTTTTTTTTTTTTTTTTTGCAGGACCTTCCCCCTCTTCTCCCGTGACTCCTTAGTTGCTCATACAAGCAGGAATTACCGACTACGATGGCTTAGGGATTTGTCAGACATAGTCTGCAGAAAGGGCACTCCTTTGCCAGACGTAGTCTGCAGAAAGGGCACTCCTTCCAAAGGGGAACTCCTGTACTTGGCAACAGCTGTCCAAGTGCAAGTCTTTGCAGTCTGACAAAAGACATCTTCCAGTCCCTGTATTTGTTAAAGACATTTTAGGATAGTGTCTCCCATTGGTTTAGTATATTATTTTGATTCACTGCATCTAAAGGGATCAAACACCCACGTTTTTCAGCCTCACCTGATATTCTTTCACCACTACTAACCTAAGGAATTAATATTTTTTTCAGACATACTCAAAATCATCTCCAAAATTAAAAGGTTGGAGACAAGGTTACCAAAACAATAAAGTTTTATATTACACTTAGGAACTAAGAGGGTTTGTTAGATCTCCTTTATAGAATTGCTAAGATACACCTGGGCTATCAGAGGGGGGTGAGATAAACATCAGCACTCTGAATGCTGGCTATGAAAGGACGCCAAAGCTAGCCTTGGGACCTAAGGATCAAGGTCTTACTGACTTACCCATTTAGTGCAATTTTCCCTCAGAGCACGTACCCCACCGAGTCCTCTCTCTCTTCCCTACCTCATAGTCTTTGATTAAGACGGTTCTATCTCCTGTTTTCTTTCTGCTTTTGTTTCAAAACTTGTTCCCTAGTTCTATCCAACAGCAGAGCAGATTTAGTATCTCGCATCCCTACACTGGTTGGGTGTGGTTATCTTCCTTCTTCAAACCTCTTGTTAGGGTTTCAGCATCTACTGCCTTACCTTGCAAGGTAGAAGAACCCACTGTACCTCAGCTTTCATTAACTCTTCCTTCCTCAGGCAGAAGACTTCACATTTTAAAACCCCTTCTCAAGCTACATAATAAACCCATGATGTATCACCAATACAGACTATTCTCAAACGAAGCCCTCAGTCACCAGCACACGTGCTGAAAGGATTCTAGGCAGACCACATAAAACAGGCGACAGAGTTGGCATCAACTGCTGTTGTTCAGCAGTACACACTTCTTTTTTTGTCCATTCTGGACACAAAACTGACACAACAATATTTCCAGCTTTACATTTTTATGTTTTTGTGTAGGTGTACAGTGAAGTCAAGTATAAATGTGGTAAGTGGACATAAACCTATGCCTATTTAAATCTGGCTGGCACAAGTAGAAATAGTGGCAAAAGGTAGCAGAACATGCTTAAGACCTAGTCAGCAAGCCAAGAATGATATTACATTGTGTTTCTACAGCCTCTCCTACCCCTATCAGTTACAGAACAGCAAGCACAGGTATGCTTTGTAGCAATAACTTTCACTGTGTGCCCTTTCTGCAAAAATACTGTACAAAGGCAACCATGTTATTACCTGCAAATTTCCCACAGTCATCCAGGATTTTAATACTCTATCATTGGCAAAATTAACAATTTCTCTTTGTTACCTACTAAGTTACAGATTTAAGTTATCTACGGCAAACCCTTAAAAAAGCTGTAATTTACTTTTTTTTCCCCACATGTTATTTTCCACCCACAAATTCAACATGAACCAACACCTGTATTTAGGGACTAAAAATTGCACATTAGATGTAGGAAGCAGCATTCTACACTGGACTTCAGTTTTATAAAATCTGAATGCTTGGGATCTTTAAGTTGCCAGGCAGAAGCATCAGGGCAGTAGTGCAGAATTCATGAATGAACATGTACCAGCTCACGCATCTGCACCACACTCCAGTGAAAAGACTCTGCTTACAGAGGCCTGTTCACAGACTCTTGTCTCGGGTGGGAGTTTTGTCAGAGCAAGGTCTAAAGGTGCTGATAATGGCAATAACGATAAAAGGTCTCATATGAAGCGAGGCTGTGAATAAACTGGCATTTTAGTGCTCTCAAAGTGATGCCTACCATTCAGGTGATTCAGTATTGGGTGTAGAGTCTGCAAATACACAGGTAACCTAAGCTGCTCGTCGGGACCAGCGTTTACCGAGCCGGATTGACGCCTTCTCCTGAAAAATCACTCGTTTCTTTTGGGGATTTGCACAGCTTGGCTCCCAGGAGGTATAATTTTCCTTGGAAAGACTATGTGCCGTGAAAGCCAGCACGCTCTACCGGTGCCGTTCACAGAAGCCAAAGTTCTGCCGCTCTCGCCACGCAGTGCCGGCGGGGAGGGCAGTCCCGCCGACCCCGCCGGCCCCGCCGCTCCCGCCCCGCGGCCGCCCCTCACCGTCCCAGCTCGGACTCCAGCTCGAAGTAGTGGGCCAGGGTGTCCTTGTTGGAGCCGTCGATCCAGTAGTCGGGCGCGGCGGACCCGGGGCGACTGGCGGCCGAGGAGCCGGAGGAGGACGAGGATGAGGATGATGAGGACGAGGAGGAGGAGGAGGAGGGCATGGTGACTTTCAGCATGCCGGGACGCCGGCCGGGGGCTGCCCCCTCCTCCGCACCGGCTGCAGAAAGCAGAGCGACAAGGCGGCTAGCTGGTAGCGGCACCTCACCTCCCTCGCTCCCCCCCTTCCTCTCTCTCTCCCTCCCTCCCTCCCTCTCTCTCTCCTCCCCGTCTCTCCTTCCTTCCTTCCTTCCTTCCTTCCCTCTCCCTCGATCGTCCTCCTCCTCCTTCTCCCCCTGCCCCCCGCAGCGCCCGGCCGGGCCGCGCTGAAGGGGCTGCGGCGGCGGCTCCCCCAGCCCGGAGGGGCGGCGGGGGCGCCTCCGGCGGGGCGGGCCCGGCGCTGCGGCGGGGCGGGGCGCGGCGGGGGCGGGCACGGCGCAGGGAGCCGCCCCGGGCGGGGGTCGCACCCCGGCGGCCCCGCCGAGGCGGGTGCGGGCGGCAGCCGCTCGCCCCGGGCCTGGGACGGTGGGCGCCCTGCGAGGTCACCAAGAGCATCCTGGCGCAAGCGGCCGTCGGGAGCGCGGCCGCCCGCAGCGCCACGAACGCCGGGACCGAGCTCCACGGGGGACACAACTTCACATAGGGAGAAATGGCACCTCGATCTGGAGGAAGCGCGGCGGCTTCTGCCGGGGTCGGGCGATCCGAGCCGGCCCGGCCGGCGATGGGGCTGGGAAAGGTGCGTTCCCCGTTACGTGCCGCACCATTTTGCCAGTTCCAGATCTGGGATCGGTTATCGGGGATGCAACAGGGGAGCCCAGGATTCCCCTCTCGGCGTTTGCTATGAATTTGTGGAGGAGGGTGTGGAGGCAGAGACTGAACAAGACAAATAGCAGTGGGAAAGAGACTGACAAATGCTCCAACATGACTGCAAAAATCCGAAAATACAACTAAAAGAAGCCATAAAGAACTAAAATTGCCATGCTGCAATGCCACTCTTAATAGCTTATGAAATCTGCAGGTTATGAAATGCGTGCATTTATAATAAAGTATGTTGTACCCCTGACTGTAAAAACCTTAGCCATAAGTGTCTGTATAAGGGCAGTTTCTGTTGGTGTAGCAGTGAAGTAAAACAGCAGCAGCTTGTGTGTGTGCTTCGCATGCATAGTATGCCAGATCAATCCCACTCACATCCTCGCCATGCTATTACACCCACTCCTGCTGTCATGCAAGCACAGGCAGGAGGTAAAATGGACCATGTGTAAGCCTGTGCAGCAGAAGGGACAGAAGTATTGTCCTCTAATTTTCAACGACAATCCACTAGCCTGTTTTTAAACATTGTATTCCTTGCTCAGATAAAGCACAATATCCTGTTCAGTGTTGTGTTAATTCAAGGGTATTAATGTTTTCCAAGATGTTTTGTTTCCCCCCATAAACAAGTCTGTCTCTTACTGTTCCCTAGCTTCCTCACAGTGCCCAGAGGGGGCAAGTAATCTTAACTCTGAAACTCTTAATTTCTCAAAGACCTTAAAAAAAAATTCTCCTTTCTGCTTAACCAGATAATACAAGAAATATCTGCTAATCTGGTCTTTCTTAATAGTAGGAAAGGATAAAAGCAATAAATGACATAGATAAAAGAGAGGTAATGCCTGTTGCTCTCAAGTTTACTTTTTGCTGTTAATAAAATTATAATGTTTTGAGATTTTATCATTTTCAAACCCATATTTGAAAGTCAGGGGAAAGTAACCCAAAGTTCTATTTTGCAAACCAAGTGCTATGAAACTCCAAATTTCCTTTGAGTCAAACTTCGTGCCCAGCACACCTACCATAACAGGGCTGAGATCAGCAGCGGAGCAGCAGACAAACAGCCTTTTCACTCTTGCTCATGCCTCCTCCCAGCTCCCCAGCTCAGTCTGTGTCTGCTGGTCAGTGTGGAACTTTTCTTCATAAAGCTTTGGTTGCTAGGTGACATTTTTTCCTCTTTGCTTTACGACATTTTCTGAGAGCATCTCCTGGGAGAAGAAATGGTCACCAATGATGAAAATCCCCCACACACACAAAATGGCCTATCAGCACACTTAGAAGACAGTGGTGTTCCACACAATATTTTTGTTTAGTCAAATACCTAACATATTCTGTAACCCAAAGAGCACATGTATTTCTGTTGTGGTGAGGTTTTTGTAACAATTATTTTAGTAAGGAATATGTTTATCCAGGTACCTGCAATCAAATTCACATCTCAAGATGATCTAGATAGGCTTAACATGAGCCTTTATGTGCTCCTCGCTAAATGACATAGCTCCAGGAGCTTTTTTTTTTTTTTTTTTTATACCGGGCTACCTTTGTGAAAGGCATTTGACTTTTCTTAAAACTCTGTCTCAAAGTGTGCTGGATCGCACTATGCTGATAACCTAGTACTTGAAAACTGACTGGACCTTATTCTCCAGGAGCTGTATTTCCTTAAAAAATTAGAATAACAATATCCAAATGGAATTGAAAAAAGTTTTCAGATTGCACACTGCGTGTAACCAGCACATGAATGCCTCTCTCAGTCTCCAGGAAACCAAAGGCAGCATTCCAAACACAAGGTCAACAATACAAAGATTTGCAGTGTCATTATTGGACATGAAATTAAACCACTGATAAAACTTAATTTCTGTATTTGTGACACATTATGTGTGAAATTTCACTACAGAGCTACAGATATAATAATCTTCCTGCCAAAAACCCCAGGTTACAAACTCAGAGGAAAAAGGCAGGTCAAGGAGGCATGCATCTTTTGCAGATGAAGCAGTTCTTATGAACAAAAAATATATGCAAGAGATGTCCAGCCTCCTGCCATCCATAAATTTAAACCCAAAGCAGGAAGTTAATCTGGTGCGCTGGCAGAGGTGGGATCAGAAATCTTTGTGCCTTCCTTAGTGTTTGTGGTTCTGTTTTGTGAATGCTCTTGTCCTTTTGTACAGACATCACTGCATTAGGTTGTAAGCGAGTCCACACTTTCTAGGGTTAACTTCAAAAATAAGTACAGGATAAGAACCTTTTAAAATTGGCTTCTGAAATTTTCATACAATTCTAGCAGCTAGGCCTTGGGTAGAAACTCAAGAACAAGCAAATTCTGTCCAGAGTTTTGAATAAGTAGTTCCCAGTTTGTGGGCATCATTTGAAAGAGTAGCATGTTAGCCCCGTGCCAGCTTAGGCTAGTAGTTCTTCCTGGACTAACAGCAGCATATATATTCAAGACACTTAAGCAAAAACTATTTGTTTGTCCTGTACCGCTATCTTTTTAAAAAATAAATAATGCAGCAGCCTATTGAAGGTACAATGTGTCCACACATATATTAGAAAAGGTAGTGTCATCTATAAGAAGCAAACTGACAGGTAGTGTGCTCATTAAGAAACATTTCTCTCAAAATGGTTTGTAGATAATAGAGCTTCCCTTTTTGCACCGATGATCCAGTATGGATTCCACGTTTGCACCCATGCTAGACATGATGTTTATCTGCTATATGTGTAATGCAAATTAGGTCTTCTGAAACAGAAGTTACTCAAACTATGTCACATATAAGTCAAAGTTCAGATCAGAGGAAATCCCAAAAGCTTTCTTTTCCCTTTCCTGTCACTGATTTCCCCTGCTTAATACAAAGCCTTGCATTACATTTTATTCTCTGCAACATCTTGCATCTTGCGCTTGACTTCCAGTGCCTCTGGATGATTATGCAAGCTTCTGCTGAATGTCCTGTCAGTTCGGAATGCCAAAACTTTCTGATAATTTCTTTGTTTTTCTTTATGTAGAGGAAATCATCATTCATGCTGTTTTATATGTAAATCTAAGCCTACTTAATCATTTATAGAGCTGATGGATAAAAACAAACTCTTCCATCGGCTGTGTATGTGAAGAGATTAAATCAGGTAAGGATGAAGACAGTGCAGGGAGAGGCCAGCAGAAGAGTGAGGAGATGTGTTTATGCAAGAAAACAAGGAAGAGGAACAGGGATATCCTTTGCAGAGTGGCAAAAGGGGAGAAGGACAGTAGCAACATGCCCTTTTGCCTCAACCCCTATTCATACATTTGAAGTCAAGACCATTTTTTTCCGGTGTCTGGGAAAAGCAAACATCTAAGTGGGAATAAAAAAAGTGATTGCCTGAAGATGAACTGTTAAAAAATAATGTGATTCAGCCACCCTTGAATCACATTATCTGGGTCCCAGGTATCAACAGGGTTATTTTACAGTCATTGCAGGAGGACACATAAAATGGTTATCTTTGCAACATGGTCACGGCACTTACCTTTTCTGTCCCTCTTCAAGTGATTCAATCAATCCTTTGATTTCTAAAATGTAGAAGAATACTTGAAGCATTCCCTTTCATTTTGCAGGATCAAACAACATCCTTTCGTTTACTAAAGAAAATAAAGCTGATCCACAAGCCTACATGAGTCATTAAATCCAAATAAACCAACTCCTTGCGGGCAGGCTTCAAAAACCAAAAGTTGACTAGTAGGACCCACAGAAGTTACACATAGCCCTTCCTGATTGAAGTTCACTTAGCTGCTTCTGCCTCTCTAATCCCTGCTCAAACAAAATCAAACAAAGTCAAACAAAATGGAGTTCCTCTGCCATTATTTGCAGCTCAAGAAATTTCTCTAGGATAAAATGTTTCCTCGTTTCTAATGCAGACCTTTTTTTTTTCCTCGATTTTATTTATTCCCCCCAAGAATGCTACTATGCAGTTTAAAGTCACTCCATTACAGGGTGGTGCAAAAAGAACCCCCTCCTCGCCCTACCTGCAAAAAAAAAAAAAAAACCCACACAAAAACCAAACCAAACCAAAACAAAAAAACACCACACCCATGAAGTGAACTCTAAAATGTACACATAAGAATACAAATTTTCTGCCAGGGTTAAGATGATGCCAGCCGTACAAAAAGTTGAAAAAACAGAAAATATTATGAAAACAGGCATGAAGAGTCCCAGCCAAGCACACTCAAAATAAAAAAGTTGTCAATGTTTAATATTGTTTCTTTCCCTTTCAAGAAGGAAAAGACAATTTCATCATTGTTTTGGTGCTTGGAAAAAGACTTCTACATACAGGAAATAATATAAAAACTGTAAGAGGAAGGCAAAGTTAGCAGTTTCTGAGAAATAGTAATTTGTATGAAACAAACTCATTTTGACAGGGTAGGCTGGAGTCCAACTTCAATTCAGTCATAAATCAGTCACTTTGGAGGAAGGCTAGAAGGAGGTTTAGGCATGAGAGCATTAGCAGCTTGGGTGGATATGCAGTGAATTGAAGACTACCGAAACAATACTTTAAAAAACTTATTTTTTTCTAATTCCTGCAGTTTATATTTTGTCCAGCGTCAAAGTAAGCACCAAGGAATCATATGAAGGGAAACAGCTGCCACTCACCTCATTTTAAAAGTTACTCAGTGGCCGTGTGCCTCCTTTTGCTGATTTGTGAGCAAAAACCAGCTAAAAATTCAGCAGGTCCCTCTGTGTTACGTTGCCCAGCAGAACGAAGCAGTCTAAGCTCTTTGATTTTCCTGTGTAACTATATCCAGATTCAGCAGTGCAAGATTTCTTACGATGCATGTAAAGCGCACTCTTCATTTCCAGCACCTCGGCACCTTATCGAGCCGCAATGTGTGTTCAGCAGCTGGCCCGTTAACCAAGTTAATAGCCATGGCTGTAGTCACAGAACTAGAACTCAAGGTTCATCCCTACTGCCGTGCCATAAGGCAGCTAGCGTACTAGCTCGGCTAGCTAGCAATTCTTGCCCTTCCAGTTGTATTCCTTTACTACCTCCCCTCATCCCAAACAAATCGAATCCCACTGTGCTGGGAAAAACAGTTACAACCATCAGTTCTGACTGTTGCTGTCCTGCACGGAGCAGATCTTCCCCATTTCACTCATTTGCCTCAGATTTGAGTGGCTACAAGTTGAGAGGGCTCTAGCTGTGGTGTAGGTGCGTCTGGGTTTCTTGTGACTGGAGCGCCAGTGAAAACCGGGGGAAACACCAACTGCATTTACCCAGGACACGGTACGGAAGAGGAAAAATCGCTATAGTCATTTACTTCAGTGATTTCTGATTGGATTGCTGCCGGTTCTGAGAATTCTGGAAAACTGCAGCTTTTATGGGCGAGGAAATGGCTGTGGTTTGTTGATACTGTTTTGTACATCCCTCTGATTAAGCATCCAGATAAGGCCTCGCTCAGCTGCGATCGAGCGGCTTTGAGTGCCCAATACTGGTAACAGACTTGCTACATGTTAGCAAAAACATTTCTATAAAAGATCAAACTCTGCAGAAAAAAAACCCTAGATGTTACGACAATCATCCAATTTAAAAGTAAAGGTTAACTATTTACCTACATATTTTGATCAGGGCTAGACTGCATCTTTGGTCTTCATGAGGACAATCATGTTAAGTGACTTCTGCTGATGGATCTCACGAGATAGCAGTCGTGCGGAAAAACTTACACAGAAAATCCAAAGGAGTCAAAATGCCTGCACTTGAGTATTTCAGAGAATAGTTCCTCCATTTATTCCCCTCTAGACTGAACATTTATGTCCTTTTTTTTTTTTATTTTACAAGTCCCTTCACTCTTTGGATCCACATGGCCCTAGTCATCACTACTGATCTCTCTCTGACACACGTTGACCAGAGACACAGAGCAGAAGAGCATCCTTGTCCCAGGAAGTAATGTTTATAAGTTTATCTGCAGACAAGTGCAGAGGAAAGGATTAGGAAAACACAATCTTAAACTCATATTGTCTCACCTAAATGCTGATTTCAGGCCTGCTTGAGGCTCCACCTTGTCTTCTCAGACATGTAACTCTAACCTTCAGCTCCTCAACAGTTCTCATATAAAAACCCTGGGCCTCCAGGATAAAACTCACCTCACTGTGATCATCTTTCTCCATCTTATCCCTGGATTTGTCCACAACCATTCAATTTTGATGCTTGAAAATTTACTGCAAATATTTTAACTCTCAGGGACAGGAACAGGTTACTGTTAGGGAAAAAGAGGACTTAGAGCACCTCATCTGCTACCTCATAAGGATCCACATAAAGACGTTTACCCTGTATTTATTACAATTCAAGAGTAATTCTTGTAATTCAAGAGTGTACACAGGGATACCTTACGCTAAGCTGCTGAGGAACTGCAAGGTCTTGGCATCATTTAGCAACTCAGTATCATTAAACCCATTGACAGAGGTGCAGGGCTATATACATATAGCATAGATAACTTCTGCAATTTTCATGAAAAACAACTTTGTCGGAAACACCTAACAAATTCAGTCATGACTCAAGATCATATGAGATTATACTTTCACAGAAGATATGCTATATCTTGTAAAACAAAAAAATCTGAATCCCTCCAAGGCAAACCAGAGCTTGGTACTTCCAAGTCACAGCACTGTATTTTCTTCTCTAGATGATATACATACATATTTAAACAAGTTACACCATTAAAATTGTGCATTTCCAAGCACAAGAGTTGAGTTTTATTTGCAATTTGTGAAAATCAGCTGCAGTTCATTTCGTATAAATTCTTATTTAGTTAAATTTTTTAAATCTGTCCCTTTCATTTAATTACAGTGGCGGGAATTAACAATGATGATCACATTTGCAGGCTGAACAAATATATTATTCTATTATCATACTTGCCTCTTCAGATAGTGTTTTTTTCCAATAAAATTGAACAAGAATTAAATGAAGAATTTAATCTACCATAATTAAACAAGCTGGTAGAATTCCCAGTTGAGCTAGATGGATATTATGTATAGAGACTATATATCAGAATCTCCACCTTCATGTCCCAGTATGACCTCCCTGTGTCAAAAGCAAAGCAAAAAGCAGAACAGTTTCATTGCTTATGTAAACAGTTTCTTGTTTATTTCTCACTCAATTTGCTACTATATATACCCTTACCACAGTTTAGACCCTTGATTTATGTAATGTATCTAAAAGCTTTGGTAATATCTGACTCGTACAAATCACTTTGCAAGGACTTATAAATTCATTTTGTTGCCATTAAGAATTGTAGACACATTATTTTTTCTAGAAAAAATTATTAGTGGCATAACTTTTTCCTTGAGTAGTATTTCTTATTTCTTTTTTAAAATCTGAACTGAAATACAACCAGTGTAATATTGAACACTGAATTCAGTGAAGAACTCTTCACTAAATCAAAATGCTATGATCACATATGAGTATATTGTTCAATTGAATCTGTCCATTTTTTGCTTAAATATTCATTGATGTTCAAGCTTCATTGGTCTGGTCTTCATGGTAAAGTTTAGTTCACCCAGAGAATATAAATGATCTGTCAGCCTTTACAAAAGTAAATGGCAAGATATGTGTATGTAAAAAATCATGCATAATTTGAATGCTGATCTGCCTGTAATTTCTGTAGGTGTACAGAAAGCTTTTGTACTTATAAAAGATTTCTTCCTGCTTCCATAGAGCTCCTGTGCAGGAAGGCAATATTAAAATCACTAACCAGTATATTAAGCCAACCAAAATATTAAGCACACTCCAGGATATTCTTGCTGCATGTTCCTCAATGCTTCTTGCCTTCTGTGTCATAGATAGAAGCTTTTGATGTTATTTTTTTTTTTCTTGTTAAGGGTTAAACAATTATTTGTATGATTTAATAATAGATCAGAAACTGATGTTTGTTTTGCTTATACTTACACAGTGCCAGTGACTCTAAGCATATTACCAGAGGTAAGTGAAAGAAATATTTGGCCAGCCACCTTGCAGGAAGCTTAAAACTGTCACCAGTTCCCTTCCAGTGTCAGCAGTTCTACAACTGATTTGGAAAAGGATGATGGTTTTGCAACATCAGATGAGAAGTGCATATATATATACCGCCGTATATATCTTCTAACCAGCTAATTGTTCCTTTTTCTACACAGTTTCCAGAAAACAATCACACAAGACTGCTTCCATTTTACTTCCCACTTTCACATTTCTCTAGGAGTTATAGAAGACACTGTTATGAAAAGTCAGCAGTTATGTAGACAAACATCTTCACTCATACGGGGAAGGAAATGTGAGCTACCTAAAGAGAGCTGAAGAATAGCAGAGCTCATTACCACAAAATCACAGAATCACTAAGGTTGGAAAGGACCTTCAAGATCATCAAGTCCAACCATTAATCCAGCGCCACCGTGTCCCCTAAACCATGTCCTGAAACACCACTTCCACACGTTTTTTGAACGGCGACTCACCACCTCTCTGGGCAGCCTGTTCCAATGCTTCACCACCCTCTCGGTGAAGAAATTTTTCCTAATATCCAATCTAAACCTCCCCTGGCACAACTTGAGGCCATTTCCTCTCGTCCTATCACTGGTTACTTGGGAGAAGAGACCAATACTCTCATCATCACAATCCCCTTTCAAGTAGTTGTAGAGAGCGCTAAGGTCTCCCCTCAGCCTCCTCTTCTCCAGACTGAACAACCTCAGTTCCCTCAGCTGCTCCTCATAAGACTTGTGCTCCAGACCCCTCACCAGCTTCGTTGCCCTTCTCTGGACACGCTCCAGCACCTCAACATCCTTCTTGTAGTGAGGGGCCCAAAACTGAACACGGTATTCAAGGTGCACCCTCACCAGTGCTGAGTACAGGGGCACAATCACTTCCCTACTCCTGCTGGCCACACTATTCCTGATACAGGCCAGGATGCTGTTGGCCGCCTTGGCCACCTGGGCACACTGCCAGCTCATGTTGAGCCGGCTGTCAGCCAGCACCCCCAGGTGCCTTTCTGCCGGGCAGCTCTCCAACCACTCCTCCCCAAGCCTGTAGCGTTGCATGGGGTTTGTTGTGACCCAAGTGCAGGACCCTGCACTTGGCCTTGTTAAACCTCATACTGTTGATCTCTGCCCATTGATCCAGCCTGTCCAGATCCCTCTGCAGAGCCCTCCTACCCTCCAGCAGATCAACACTCCCACCCAACTTTGTGGCATCTACAAACTTACTGAGGGAGCACTCGATTCCCTCATCCAGATCATTGATAAAGATATTGAACAAGACCGGCCCCAGAACCGAGCCCTGGGGAACACCGCTTGTGACCGGCCGCCAGCCGGATTTAACGCCATTCACCACAAGTCTCTGGGCTCGGCCATCCAGCCAGTTCCTCACCCAGCGAAGAGTAAACCCGTCTAAGCCATGAGCAGCTACTTTCTCCAGGAGAATGCTGTGGGAGACGCTGTCAAAGGCTTTACTAAAGTCCAGGTAGACAACGTCCACAGCCTTTCCCTCATCCACTAGGTGGGTCACCTGGTCATAGAAGGAGATCAGGTTGGTCAAGCAGGACCTGCCTTTCATGAACCTGTGCTGGCTGGGCCTGATCCCTTGGTTGTCCTGCACATGTCCTGTGAGCACTCTCAAGATGAAATGTTATGTTTTGCTGACTGCATTTGGAAAGAAGTGCTTTCAACCTGAAATGAGAGAACAACCAAGAGTTTCTTTGCTGTTCACCAGACTGAAGACAGCATGTGTGTTTGCTCTTTGTCTGGGACTCGCTCTGCAAGAGGCTTCCTGGTTGGTTGGCCAAACCCCCCACAAACTTATTCAAGGCAATTTGAAATCAGTATTTTGGGGGCTTGTGGTAAAATGTAAATTACTTATTTCAAGTAACCAAAATACTTCATTTGACTCAGTTCTGGTTACCTTTTTCAATATAACTTCTATAAGAAAAAAAGTTAGTTTTGAAGCAAAATATTTAACTTCAAAAGTACCTACACAAACCATTTGATTGTTTCCAGCACTTTTTTTTTCCATAAAAAATTATTTACTGAGATTAGCTCAGAGTACATTGGGTACCTACCAAGGCTTTTTTTCCGTGGAGAAGGTGTTGGTTAAAAAGTCCCCAGTTTTACGACAGACAAGCAACAGCAGCACAGACAACAAAAAGAAACTTAGTTCCCAGGAATGTAAAGCTTAAAAGACAGGAAAGTGAAGAACCATCTATTTGGTACATTTCTCTTGGCTATGGCATTTTACATCTTTCAGTGTCATGCAGCTTAAAGTGGCAAAACACAACATGCTTTTGGGTAGCACTCACAGCCACCTTCTTGGGTAACTCTTCCCTGTTGGGCTGTCAGTGGGAAAATTGTTCAGCGGGTCGTGAGTCGAGAGACCAAGAAAACCTCCATCAGACACTGCAACATTCAAACAAGTGGAAATAATAAAAAGAAACGTGAGTGTAAGTGCTGTGAAGGTGTGAAGGTTTTCCATGAGCAATGACATTTAGACTTATAGGGCAACACAGCTAGGTTAGCACCTTGTCTTGAAAAGGACTGAATGAAGTTGGTGCTGTAGCATCACCATAAGTACTGCATCCCCAAATATTATTTTTCTCAATAGACCTACAGTTATTAAGTAGGAAACTGATTTAATACTTTGGAGACTACACAGGTCATCTGTACCTTGATCTGTTACTTAGTCTTCCTCTGCCCCTAAAATTGTACAATATCTGTGAGCCAAATCTTGATGTTCTTACAGGCAGATCCGAGATCCACTGACATCAATGAGAGTCTTTGCTCTCAGAAGTCAACATTTAAATTGTATATTTTTCCTTGTACCAATCTTCAATAGCCTCACCTGGGACCTGATGCTTCACCAAAGGAAAAACGGTTTCCTAGTTAAAAAGGTGCTAATGGAAAATAAAAGCAAGACATAAGTGCAAGATTTGGCCAAGTCATACTTAGCATTTTCAGGAAGAGTAATGAAGAGAGCATAACTGCCAGATAGATTCCTAATATCTTCTGCCTGTATCCTTTACGTATTGTGTGCAGCTTTTTCACCAAAAATGGTTTCTTCAGTACCCTGCCTGCATTTTTACTAACCGCATGTAAATGACAGGAACAGCCATTTTAGAATACTAACAAAATTAAGTTAACTTGGAAGCCACATCAGTCACCCTGTTGTTAGAGGAGAAAGGCAAATAGAATACTGAAGTTCAGGGTATCCTTGGCTTTACAGCAATTCACTCCATTATAGAATTGATGGGATGCTTTTCTCAAACGTGCAAACTTACATCTGGGCTTCTTGTCTAACTTAACAAAACCAGAATTTTCCTATGAAAGTCACTGTGATGTGCATAAAATATTTAAAATAAAGCAATGAATCTAGGTCTGAAGAATAACAGATCACTGAGGAAGAAACGTAAGATTGTCTTTATTCTAAGTAAAAACCATGCCAGTAAGCAAGTTTAAGGTACAGTTTAAAAGTGCATCTTGTGTTTATGATCAGCTTGTCTTAAAGAATCTAATCTTCCTGCTATACTATTGTCAAATTGGTAAATCCTCAGCAATTTGGTCAAGAACTGTAGTACTTTTCTAGTGCAACATGGCAGTTTATACACCTAGGATGACTCACTTCTGCAGAACTCTAATATTGTTATTAGGTCTTGGCAAAACCCAACAATTTCAACCCAAACGTTGTTCTCAATTAAAAAAAAAAAAATACCAAGGCCAGCTCTTGATTTAAGACCACTTATGGCAGTGCTTTTCCTCTGGAATTCCACTCACCACGACGTATGTATTTTCAAGGATACAGGTTATACTGCTGATACTAGACTAGCGATAGATTTTCTGAGCAAAAACCTTTTCTTCTTCTCTAACTGAACCCCAGAATCACTCTCAAAAAAAAAATAAATTTTCTACTACATAGATGCATCTAGGAAAAGACAGTGCCAAAGGCTGCAAATGAGAAGAGAAAAGCCAAATTAAGTTGTGACAGCCAGACTAGCAATACAGAGCAGAACAGAGGCAAAGAACAGTTCCCAAACACCCTATATTCGACGTATGCCTGTCACAAATTAGAGACAGGCAAGCAGGATGCTGAATGCCTGGTCCCACTCACGTCAGTGGATTTGTTGTCATGGACTAACAGCAAAATGACATGTGTAGATGGTATCCACGCAGACCATGCACAGTTTCATAAATAGAGGTGCGTGTCACCAGCTCTAGTAAACAAGCTTATCTGCTTTTGGTTTGGTCAGGGCTTCGATTAATGTCATTGATATTACTGGAACTCAAGTACTTGCGTACATCTTGCTGAACAAAGTCAAAGGCTAGGTGAATACAGGATTGATGAATACAAACTTAGGTCCTGACCCCCCGTAGCAAAATCTTAAAATTTTAAAGGAACAGACTTAGTTCCATGCCACTGGATCATCCAGCCTGCCCCATCAAATTCCTAAAAAATGCAGATTGTTCAAAGCAGCAGATACACGAACTGCAAATTTTTTTTTATAAACTATAGAAAGTGTCACACACAACCATCAGTCTCTACCATGTTTTCTTAGATTAAAATAAGTGGGAAAAGGATTGGGTACACATACATTTAAAAAAAAACCCAGAAGCCATCTATACCTGTTACAATCTTCTGCCACAATCATGTTTACATACTGAATTCTTAAACATGCTGAGTTTAAAATGGAAGCACTGCCAACCCCTAAACAGGACAGCAGCAGCAGGATCTCATATAAGTTTCAGTGAAGAAAGACCCCAGGGGCTGGCTCCACAACTTACTGTACATTTGTTGGATAGATGTTCTGCATGACAAGATTTAATTACTTCACAGGAGTCTAATTCATTAAAACACATCTATGAACAATCGGCCATAGTTCACATACATGAAACACAGGCAGGTTCGATTTTTCCATGAAAAAAACAACCAACTGACAAATGAAAAGCTGCTCCTGGAGCTGAGTCATTTATACCTATTATTGAAAATAAGGAGTCCTCTGTGACGATGCCAAATTTAGTGCATCCAGCACACATGACAATTATTTTTGTGGGCAGTCCGTCACAGCAGTGATGCAGTATATTTTGTGGGCCATGCCGGCTACATTTTAGTTTAGAAGTCTACTGGTCTACAGACTGAATAGGTACAAACTGGAAACTGGCTGAGGAGGCAGGAGGAACAGATCATTGCAGGTGATGGAAAACCAGTTCCAGGCACCTGCCCTTGCTGCTGATGTCCTCTGCCTGCCGCACCAGCAGGAGCATCTGCAGCTCTGAAGGGCAAGCGTGACGCGGCCAGTCCCACCGCCACGCACGCCCGTGGCTGCCCCGGCACTGACACGCCTGCCTCTGGGGAAAGAAGAAGGGAAAAAGGCCACCATGGAGGGGAGCAGCTAATCCTGGCAGCAGGAAGGAGAGCTTTTTTGGTGGAGGGTGAAGAGGCAGTGGACGGGCACAGGCACTGAGACTGCTGTGATGCTCCATGAGGTAGGGGAGAAATGTTCATCAGGGACCTCATTTGGGAAATGAAGCAGATACTACAACAGACCAAATCTAAAATTCTCAGGCCTCAGTTGTTTCAGGCAACATCCAGTGGCTGAGTATGTTCCCCATGCTGGTCTCCCCGACTTGCTCTTCAACTGCTTACAGTATACGCAAGAGTTTTAAAACCAGAATGCAAACTAGCAGATGAAAGCAGAAGAATACTAATGAGTACATGTAAGTTACAAAATTATCTTCAAGTGGTATCTCGTTTTCTCATTAAATGATAGGTCAAAACCATCTGTTGCCTCCTGGAAATGTAAGGAGTTACCACCAGTTAGATGCTATCAATATGCTCTTTTTTCCCCCTTCCCCATCCAGAGCTTCCTGATCTATTCATGACATACGGTTTATCATTAAAATCTGGCAGTCTTAAGTGAATTTACATTTTTGCATCTCTATCCTGCTTAAATCCCTGAAAAACTGTAATACTAGTAGTTAGTGCTCCCATCATTGCTATTACTGATATAGCATGCACTCCTTTTGTAACAGCATTAGCTAGCATGGAATTTTATTCCAAGCGGGGGTCAAATAATTTACTGTGTGGAATTACCAAACATTATTTAAGACCATGAGAGAGCAGAGTTGCTGAAAATGTTTTCTGGCCTAAAAAAGATAAAGGCAGAAAATATTATGACTTAACATGGCTGCAACTCTTTGCTTGGTGAGGTTCTTCATTTGAAGGTCCAAAGATTTTAAATGGGTAATGCTCTGCTCCAGTTCAAAAACAAATCCTGGACAGATTTTAATCTGTGAACACGTAACAAGAATCAGATAACACATTGCAGACAGCATACAGAACATTATTAAAAACTTACTAGGTACACAAACATGTCATTACCAGCACAACTGACTCTAATGATATTTTGCCTTTTCATTACAGCCCTACAGCCACTGCACTGTATCCGAATTAAACTTTCAATTTCAAAAAGTAAAAAAAAAAGGGAAATTTTTATTGTTGTGAATGACATTTATGGGAGAAAAACCTGAAAATTTAGCATCTTGAAAGTAAGAATGAAAAAAAAATTCAACAGTTGTTTTATACAACTCAAGTGCTTTATAAATCTCAAGAGCCTTCACTGGGGAGATGCACCCACCTTTTCTCCCTCTGCCACCTCCTACTGAAATGAATGGCAATCTCCTATTGACTGATGGGTCTTGGATTAGGTATCCAAGCACAAAGTGCGCTACTAAAGAGACCACATTTTCTTGTTCAAGCACTACAGACTTCCTTCTGCCATTATTATTAATAAGTCACTTTTTAACAACAGCTGCACGAGTGAATAGGTTTTTTGCATTCGGTATCACAGATGATGCCTGACCTCCAGCTCCACTACATCTTATATCAGATTTTCCTTTTCTTTCTCAGACAGTATCTCAGCAACGGTGAAGTCATTAGCTTTTGCAAGGTAATCCGATTCCTTCACATAGCTATAAAGTGCCATAAAAATATAATTTTTAAAGCATGATGATGCTTACAACAGTGGAAGAATGTCTGGACTTTTTTAAAACTAAGAAATTGGTCCTGAACAGACTGACCACATCTCCACCGAAGTGACTTTTGCCCCTGAGGCTGTCCTGGATTGGATGTACTAAGGATGGGGAACCTGCACAGTGATCCAGTGCTGTCGGCAAATATTCAACAAGAATCTGACTTAATTATCAGAGGTTCCAGACGTAAAGGGGAAATGGGTAGGGTAACAGCAAGCAATTACTGTAAGGCCTAGGACCTTCAGAGCAGATGGAGAGGCAGGAGAGCTACCTGCCACCTTCTGTGTCAAGAAGGAGGGGAGCTTATGGAAAGTAATTTTAGCAGATGGCTTAGGAACCGGATGTGATTTTTAACACCTGATTTCTACTGATCAAAGCAGTTTCACACCAGTCCTACTTGTAGATACCTTCTTTCAACAACACTACATGCCATGTAGCCCTACTCAGAATGGTGCTGATGATAGAAATAATTTCCCTCCCAGACTGTTCGTTTGTTTATGTAACTCCTCTTGTTCAAGTCATCAGACAGAAAAGTTACTTGTTTGTGCCTCTGAGTCCCCTCAGAGCCTATGACAACACCCTCCACACCTCTCACTCCCCCATTCACTAGATGGGGCCAGCCACCACCACTGCCTTGTTACGTCTGTGTAGAATTTCTATGTTCTTTCATGTTCTGCCCACATGCATGGGATGGCAGTCTTTTAACCACCTGCCGTCAGAAGATTATTTCACTGTCCACAATACAAAAGGCCAAACATTATAATTGTTCAGGAATCTTAATATGCCTAAATTTGACACCTATGATCAAGAGCAGCCAATATAATTTTTTAGCAAACCATATGTTTGTTAGGTCCAGTGATGTGTCCACCAGTTCCTGTAACAGAAATTCCTGGCAAATGTTTTTCTCCACAACACACTCAATCTGAAACAATCTAGGTTACTGGGAAAAGAAGGAGCCTTGGAAGGCATCCAAATTACTCAATCATTCTGACAGTTATGGGAGGCCAACTGCTGGAAAGATTTTGTGAGAGCTAAATGAAACTGTTCTAACAAGACATGTACAAGCACAATATGATACTCTGGCACAGAGCAGGCCACAACCTTTAGGTGCCAAAATATTACTTGCATGTTGAGCAGGATGTTCCCTACTAGTCTGCCACTTTGTTTTGCTCATTTTTTTTAAATTCCCTTTAACTCCTGGTAACAGTAAAACACTGAGCATTGCTTCACTGATGAAGGAACTCAAGAATACATTACTGATTTATTTATAGACACTGAGAGATGGTGACAGATCTGAGAACAGAACTTAAAACTTTCTGTTCCAGTTCTGCATGCAACACAAGAAAATTCTGCTTTTCCACAAAGACAGTCTTAACTGCAAGTTTTTACCTTCTTTCATCTTTGCTCCTTCTTGTGATCCCTGACTAGTGTATTTGTCCTTACAGGAGTGGAACTGATCATGGGAATTAGAAAGACTTCAGGCAGCTCAAGCTGCTGATAAAACAGCTAAAAAGATCAGACAAGAGCAGTGTGAAGTGGTACTGAGAACAAGTACCTTTAATGGGAACAAATACAGGCCATACTCTGTAATTTCCATTAGCTCTGGGTCAGCGCAATAATCTAGCATAATAAATGTCACATATAATTTATCAATATCCAGCATTCACTTTACAGCACTTGAACATTAACATTGAATATTCTTTTTAAAGTTTGTACACAGTCCCAGAGAAGTTAGTGGGTTCTCAAATACTGCAAGTGATCCCATTAAATAATAAAATCATTTAAACTTGTATGCAAAAGACGGAACACAATAAACTATTTATATTCTCAGTGATTTTTCTACCTGTTTAAGTGTTAAAACACCAGGTCATACTTTGCAACATGGGTGCTCCAAGATAACAGTCTATCACCAAACATGCTTCATCAGCTGCCAGCTAGCTCTTCTACAGAAGGAGAGAAAGGGTGCTTTGATCATGACATGCCAAATGGAGCTGTCCACCATTACTGCTAATGGCTCCACACACTGCAAAGAACCTGCAAAAGCACAGTCTCCCTCTTTCAGAGGGTCTGCAGAACCTGAAGACCTGTCCTTTTGGGTCAGGATCTCATCCAAAGTATTGTTTACTATAAAACTTCCAAGGAAAACCAATGTTATTGTGAAATGGTCTCCCCTGCAATGAAACGAAATGGAGATTCTGGAGTTTGACAAGCTGACAAAGGCTCATACATTCTAAATGAGCTTTTTTAACTTTGTTCCAGAAGCAGTACTTGCTAGTTCATGAAGTATCTGAAAACAACAATTTAAGTTTGTCGCCTGCAGTTTGCCTCTCATTTGCTGCTTTGTGAACATTTTTTTTAAGATACACTTAAAAATCAGAATAGGCATTCCAAAATGTTTGCCTGTGTTTTCTTCCCAGATTAATGCACTGCCAGCTGACTAAGAGGATGATGCAGCCAGTGACTTACTCTCTGATGTTTAGAGTTATCCCAAGCTGCCTACAACTCAAGAAAAAGTCAGCCTTCATGGTTGTTTATTGAAGCATTCAAAACATGAAGTCATATAAAAATTATTTTTTGTGTTCTAAATAAGTGTGCCTACACTGCTCAGTGTTTATGCACACGTATATCTACATTGCTTAGGCAGAAGTTTTTCCTTCCCATTACAAGGTCATCTTTGCAACTGTTTCCTTTTAAATTTTACCCAAACTAAAAGACCTAGAAAATCAAGGCCTGGGGGGACACACATACACACGATGATACACAACCCAGGATGGATAAGGATTAGTTGTTTGCTGCTTTTTTCAGTGAAAGAACTAACGGGAATAAGATAAATTTAGCAAGCAGCCAGCCTGAAGGCGAGAAAGAGGAGCTAGCTGTGAGCAGGTAAGCTGTGGGGATGGGATGACATGGGATACTGCAGATGCCAAAAATGTAGACGGATTCAAAAAAGGCCAGGCAGATTTATGAAAGACAAATCCACTGTTCAATATTCCAGAACAGGCCTCAGATAATCCATTAATTTCAAATTGCTAAAGCCCGAGAAAGTATTTCAGAGAAAGTATCAGATATGTGTTTCACTTTTCCGTGGCACCTGCTTTTGGCTACTTTGGTCAGACCTAACAGAGCTATTATTATTGTTACATAAAAGTTTCAGATTTGTTATCTGAGCATAAAGCAAAACTTAAACACCAAGTCAGATAAAAATATGATCTTACTGAAGTGATTTTTCCCGTAGGTTATTTTCCTAAATAACTTTTCAGTTCATCACAACACAGAAAAACTTTGGCCAAGAAAATCTCCAGTTGTGTGGGCACTTCCAAGACTGATGGGTTTGACTTGGAGTAAGGCATTTGCACAGCTAATTAGTTTGTTACTAATTGCTTATGTATCTATTCTGAAGCCCACCAAGTTTAGAACTCCGTATGGTACCTCACTATGGCCTAAAAGTTGCAAAGAAGTCTGACATGGGGTTTCTGATGCTATGTGGTACAAGTATGATTGAAGTTATATGCAACTAAACTCAGAAACTTAGGGGAAATGTTAGGCCACTTCAGCAATGCATCACACTACTAGATCCACAGATAATGAATATCCTGAAAACCAAGCACACTAAAAAGTCAGGCATATGACAAAAGCGTATCTTCTCATCTTTTTGTTGCTTCTCCGTGTATATTTACAGCCCTTCATTATATGAACTTCAGGGATATGACTTGTGGGCTCTAAAGCAAATAGGCAGGGCCCCACAGCACAGGAAGAGAAGTAAATGCACAGCTGCACCTCAGCTTCAGCTCTTTCTCCCCCTCGTTTAAATGTAAACTTCCTTTCATCATATATAAAGAAATGGCTGAGTGACAGGGACACATTCTTTACCATCACTTCGGCTATCCAGATAGTAGTCTTCATAGGGGAAAAGGAGAAAGAGAGGGGACAGCTTTTAACAACATTATGACTAGATTTGTCAGGACTCACATGACAACACGATGACTCACACGACTGAAGTGATTTGAATTCACAGAGTAATTCCTCATTCATTGCATTTTTGGGCAGAATCAAATCCAGAGGTTACTATCTATCCACTATTACTCAGTAGGAGTGAGTCTCACTAGGAGCCAGACTTGACTATTTAGTATTCTTTTATTCTTGCTAGAAAGAAACTGGTTTGAGTTGAAGTAGAGTAAGGCTGTAAGCATTTGACTGGGTGGGTAACTCATTTTGCATAACAGTGACATATCACTCTATTTTCCTTATAAACCTAAAAGTGCTGTTGGGAGTTGAGCACAGGTGAGCACTGAAGGCTTTTGCCAGAGATGGAGAAGACAGGTTATTACGAACGCCTAGGTAAAATGCTTGAGCAGCAATCTTCACAAACACAACTGGTCAGATCTCAAAACCATAGGTCACAACATGGAAACTAAAAGATGGGGTTTGCTCTTGTCCAGCTTACCATGAATGCAGAAAGCTTGATTTTCATCACTTCTCTTCCTCCACTCCCAGCTTTCCACAGAGAGGACTAATACTGAGTGGTAGGACAAGGAGCCAAGGGTTGGAATTCCTCTGTACTACTTCTAGTTGTTCTGCTGACTTGTTAGAGGACTTTCAGCAACAACGCATGTATCAAGACTGCATGATGAAAAAAGCAAGACATAGCAAGATAGCACCAAACTATTTAGGCCTTGAAGTCACAACTGGGAACCCAAACTCTAGGTAACACTCCTGCATGACAACATACAGATATTTCTACATGGTACTATGCTACATGGTCCATTTCCCTCAATGTCACACAGTTCTGATAACAACTCAGTTATTCATGCGTTTCTGTCAAGTTAAATTTATCAAAGTCAAGTGCTTTAAGTCTTTGGATGAAAGGATCTCCCATTGAGCAGGTGGAAATTATTACCAACATTATAAAATGAGTGGGTGCTGCTTAGATTGAGAATTAGCTCTTCATAATGTGGTTACTATCAAAATAACAATGGGAAAAGAAGCACTTGCCTTTCTAGTTAGTCTTTTAACAGGAACAGAAGCAGACTGTAACAAAGGATAACTGTTACAGTTTGAATCTTGCAGTGGAAATTAAAGAGATTAATGGAAGACATAAGATTTTTCCTTTATATTAGTACGATCTGAGGAACAATCCTGTCATTTTAGTAAGACACCCTCCCTTTTAGTTGAGGGAGAAAAGCAAAACCAAGCAGCGCAAAGAGAGAATCTTGTTTAGAAATATGGAATATAGATGAGAAAATGCTGAATTTACCAGATGTGTCCAAAATGTTTTATGCCCTGCTCTTAAAATTTCTGTAGATGATACATGGAAGCAGTGGGGTGAATACTGCAAGAACAATTTCACAGAAATTGAGAGAGGATTGGCAGAAACAATTGGAAAGGTCATCAATTAATGCTAGTAAACTTTTGCTTTTCTGGTTTGGGGATGATGATAGTTATAGCTGAGAAGAAGATCTTGAGTTTGGGGAAAAAAGTAAAAGCTGATTGGAAAAAAAAGGAGGAAAATTATACAATTCTCTTAAGCACAGAGTTTTTATATTTTACTAGATTTAAAATCCATTTTCATTTGTCTGTTGCTCTATATATGTTACTTCCAATACCTAGTTATGTTACTATTTATGAGAGGCAAAAAGCCTGTGGTCATCTAGACACATTTCAACAGAATAGAGACTGGAACATCATTCAAAACTGTCAGTTGTCCATTACTACTTAAAGGCAATGGATTATTTCATTTAATATTCTCCAATGCACATAAAACAGTTACTTAGCTTTTCTGAAAGTAGTCCTCAATCATGATTAATTAAGATTCAAGGACTTTATTTAGCAATATTGTCTTCATAAGCTTTGCAGAAGTCTCTCTTATTTAAAGCTTCTACCCCAATCCCTTTCCAAAATAACATGCTATTTTATTGTGGAAAGACAGTAGAAAGTTAATTTATGGCTTATTATAAAAAAATAAATTTCCTGTTATTACAGCAGACTGTCTTATTGCATAGAAGCCTGTTTCTTGTCAGTGGCTAGAGATTCACTGTAGAGATCTCTAATCAACAGGAATTCGTCATTTTAATTGACAGCTCACTTAGGTCTGTCAGTTATTAAAAGCAGAGAGCTAATACAGCTTAACTGTTACCTAGACTATAGCATCTCTTTTAGGACTGTAACCAGTATTTAAAAGAGTATTTAAATCAGAAGAACAAATCTGGAATAGTGTATAAAGCTGTACTTCGGAGGTGCTGTTGTAACCACCCATCTTGCTGATGGAACACACTGAGATGGTAAGAATATTCTACCACCACAGTTTGGGTTTGGCTCCTTCTCCACCATCAGCATTAGCATCAACACTCCACTCCTAGGGACCAGCCCACAGCTCTTGCTAGATTAAGTCAAATGAGGTCAGATTAATTTTATCTGAACTATTTTTGTCTGATGCAACAGTCATGGCATTATGTTTCTGTCTAGTCTGACCAGGCATTTCAAGGAGTTCATGGTCCATGTTTAAGTTGCATATCAACCTACAGGGCCAACTTGTGCTAATTCTAGAGCTCCATCTGTATTTCTTAGTCCAGAGACTTAAGTGGAATTGGGGTGACAAAGGCGGGTTACCTTAAGATTACTGGTAACATCTGTAATAATCTGGGGCTCCAGGATTTCCTCCTCCAACACATCAAGATGATATATAAGCTGAGGAATGACTATCTGAACTGTGCTATGGTTCTGCTTGAAAAAATCTACAAGCTTTTTCAAAGCCTCTCCTTTCAGCACAAAAGGAAATGGCATGTGCCAGAAGAACAGCACCTCCTCAGTCATGTCAAAATAGTCTGTTTTATATATATATGCTATAACCAAGATTTATTCGTTAATTGCCAGGCACTAGGCTCACTTAAGAAAAATTTTCATATGTGTGGAGCATAGAACCTAAACATGGTCAAACTTACATTAGCATATACTGTTTCCAGTATTGTTATCCCTTAGGATTAAAGTTTACTTCATTGTTTTACCTCTAGTATTTATCTGATTTTTTTTTTCATTTTGATAATTTCAGCATTTTCTTTCTTTACAAAGCAGATTAATCAAATACTTACATAGTAGGTTAACAAATTTTCCAAGCTCACAGAAAGAGACATTTTCATGAAAAAACAGATCTTACCTTAACCTTCTATTTTGTAAAGACAAATCTGTTCAGGTCTTGACAACCCTTAGAAACATTCAGTACATCTCACTAATAGGTTTCTGTTGGGAAAACATTGGTACATTTTCCACATAATTTTATCAACTACATGCTTTGACAGTATCTTCGTATTTGCCCACTATACATAATTTCTTTCTGTTGCCCTTTAAGATCTTGACATTGGCAATTACAACACACAGACACAAATCCCAATTTATATATAGAATATATATAATCAGAGCCTCTCAGAGAGGCTGAATTCGAGTTTTGAGTCCTCTGTGTATGAGGAAATCATTGCTGTGTGGTCCCCTAAGGAAGGCCTGGAGACATCTTGCAACTTGCATGTTATCATGCATATGATATCCTCCATGTTTAACATTATCCATCGGGGGCCGCTTTTGGACTGTTCTAGGGAGAATTGCCCATAGGAACTATGTAAGGCATAAAGGCAAGATCTTGCAATCACCTTGCTGTAGAGAAAAAGAGGGCTTCTACAGCATGGACACAATGATCCTACTGCTAGGCAGGGGAAAGGAGGAATGTGTGGATGCCTGTCTCTATCCACTATGGGCTTTCAGCAATCAGATCCTTGCTTCACTGCTCTTTACTTCACTGCCTCCCATTCCTCCTGTGTAAAAACAGGCTTTGCGTTCCTCTCTTCCAAGAAGTATTTTTGTTCTATCTCCTGCTCCAGTATTCAGGTATCTGCTCTGATCTTTTCATTAATTACTGTTGGAGATGCTGCAAAGGGGACAGCATCACTAGAGAAGACATCGTCTCCTGTGCCAAGTACCACTCTCCTGGGGTCCATCCTCTTCCTGAGCACTGACAATCTTTCTTACTTCTGACTGCACAGGTTCTTTACACCACCTCAGGCATTTTCCTTCCTAAGAAGTGATATTTAATTGCAGTAAGTAACCAGCTCCTGAAAAGATACATCCCAGGCTGTTTCTTTTACCATTTTGAGATTCTTACTGTCTCCAAGCCTAAGTAGCAGTCTTGCTCCACAAATACATTTCTAGACACTACCTTTTCCCTAAAGACAACAGCACTTTGTGTCTCTTTCTCAGCTGGCTACACGCTTTTATGGTTTCTCTTAACAGCGTTTCTTGGACCTCTCACCATTCCCAGACTAAGTGCCTTGTACCCTAGGAAGAGGGTCTTTGCTCAAACACAAATTGTGTTACCAAATGGTTATAAAATAGTTAGGCTGTAGAAGCTATTGTAAAAAGAAGGAAGATCTATAGCTGTAGCAGGTGACATAATATGATGGTGATACATGAGAACGAAACCTCCAGGTATAAAAGGCAAGAACCCGTAAAACAGTCAAATGTGTTGTGGCACCCACCAATTTTAGAATAATTTTCCCTATCAGACATTCAGTTGAAATACTTTCAACTCTTTTGGCAGTCTAATTCTTCTACACCTCACTGCAAATCTCTCAAATGCCAGTAGCATTATTCAACATTGCTGCATCTATTTATTAAGCTTCTTTGCTATGGCATATTTAACAAAATAATAATGCATTAGGCAGAATTAGAACGTGACTAAATTCATCTCTGTAATGCCTATTATACTGGATTACTAAAAAAGTAATTCACACCTCTGTGCTGTAAATCTAGTATCACCCATAAGGCAGCTCAGTAAAAAAGGTGCATGGCACATACAATGCAATAAACAAGCACCAAAATTTGCAAAATCTTAACTGACAGCATTCCTGTTGACTTTAACAGTAGCAATTTGCAGTGTTTAATAATAGACTATTAAGTAAATACATATTGTTATACTTGCACTGAATTTAAATCATTAAATTTAATTAAATCATTAAATTTAATCATTAAATTCATGGCTCTTCCTTTGTCCACCTAACAAGTCATTTTATCCTAGAAGGCAACGAGCTTGGTCAAGCATGATTTGCCCTCATGTGTCTCTGCTGGTTCTTCATCATCTTGCCCGTTGTGTGATGGAGATGGATTCCAAAAGCACATGCTCCATGATTGTTTCAGAGACTGAGATAGGTTTGATCAACCACTAGTTCCCTGGATCCTCCGCTTCACCTTTTTGAAAAAAGGGCACAACAGCCTCAATCCAGTTGTCAGGGACCTCCTCGATCACAATGCTTTTTTACAGCAATGGTATTGCACTGGACAGCATTTGTGTGCAAGTCCTGTACAGTCCCATGGTTATAAGGTGACTTCAGAGCACTGTGCTCTAAAGTCTTTCTAACCCACTACTCCCTCATTGCTGGCAGGTCCTCTTTTTCAGAAGGGATGCTGGTACATACAGAAAATGGAAGGCAGACTTTGCCTATGAAGACTGAAGCAAAAAAAAGGCATCAAGTATTTCTGCCCTTTCCACATGCACCAGCAGGATGTCATCCTCAGCCATCAATATGAAGGGAGCTGCAGGGATTTCTGTACAGATGCTGTTTATTCTAGCACCATGAATAAACCATCTCAATTAAGCACTGCTGCAAGCACTGCTGAAATAGCTTAAGTTTATTTTGATTTTGTTGAAATGGGATTCTTCAAAGAGAATTGGGCAGCCACCCCTCACCCTTTCATCAACCCAAAGTAATGGGCAAGTATAAAGGTTGATCTCAAATGTGAACAACCACCAGCTGCACGACCCTGCATGATCAAATCTTACATTCAATAGAAAATGTAACCTGACACACTCTGAGAACACATTTACCAGGGCTTTAAACTTTGCCCACTTGACAGGAAGGGACACGTTGTTTACACCAGCTGATGACTTTTCAGTTCAGCCATGCCAAAGAGATGCTAACATTTCCAAAGGAATAGGGAGAATCACTGGTTTCAAGAGAGGAGTATACACCCAAGAGTACTGAGAGAGCTGGCGGAGGAGCTTGCCAAGCCACTCTCCATCATTTATCAGCAGTCCTGGTTAACAGGGGAGGTCCCAGAAGACTGGAGGCTTGCCAATGTGACGCCCATTTACAAGAAAGGCCAGAAGGAGGATCCTGGGAACTACAGGCCTGTCAGCCTGACCTCTGTACCGGGGAAGATCATGGAGCGGTTTGTCTTGAGAGTGCTCACAGGGCATCTGCAGGACAACCAAGGGATCAGGGGGATTTGGCCAACCAACCAGGAAGCCTCTTGCAGAGCGAGTCCCAGACAAAGAGCAAACACACATGCTGTCTTCAGTCTGGTGAACAGCAAAGAAACTCTTGGTTGTTCTCTCATTTCAGGTTGAAAGCACTTCTTTCCAAATGCAGTCAGCAAAACATAACATTTCATCTTGAGAGTGCTCACAGGGCATGTGCAGGACAATCAAGGGATCAGGCCCAGCCAGCATGGCTCCATGAAAGGCAGGTCCTGCTTGACCAACCTGATCTCCTTCTATGACCAGGTGACCCACCTAGTGGATGAGGGAAAGGCTGTGGATGTTGTCTACCTGGACTTTAGTAAAGCCTTTGACAGTGTCTCCCACAGCATTCTCCTGCAGAAACTGGCGGCTCGTGGCTTGGATGGGTTTACTCTTTGCTGGGTGAGGAACTGGCTGGATGGCCGAGCCCAGAGACTTGTGGTGAATGGCGTTAAATCCGGCTGGCAGCCGGTCACAAGCGGTGTTCCCCAGGGCTCGGTTCTGGGGCCGGTCTTGTTCAATATCTTTATTGATGATCTGGATGAGGGGATCGAGTGCTCCCTCAGTAAGTTTGTAGATGCCGCAAAGTTGCGTGGGAGTGTTGATCTGCTGGAGGGTAGGAGGGCTCTGCAGAGGGATCTGGACAGGCTGGATCGATGGGCAGAGGCCAACTGTATGAGGTTTAATAAGGCCAAGTGCAGGGTCTTGCACTTGGGTCACAACAACCCCTTGCAATGCTACAGGCTTGGGGAGGAGTGGTTGGAGAGCTGCCCGGCAGAAAGGGACCTGGGGGTGCTGGTTGACAGCCAGCTCAACATGAGCTGGCAGTGTGCCCAGGTGGCCAAGAAGGCCAACAGCATCCTGGCCTGTATAAGAAACAGTGTGGCCAGCAGGAGTAGGGAAGTGATTGTGCCCCTGTACTCGGCACTGGTGAGGCCGCACCTTGAATGCTGTGTTCAGTTTTGGGCCCCTCACTACAAGAAGGATGCTGAGGTGCTGGAGCGTGTCCAGAGAAGGGCAACAAAGCTGGTGAGGGGTCTGGAGGACGAGGCTTATGAGGAGCGGCTGAGGGAACTGGCCGCTGGAGGAGGCTGAGGGTAGACCTTATTGCTCTCTACAGCTACCTGAAAGTGGGCTGTGGCGACGAGGGCACTGGTCTCTTCTCCCAAGTAACCTGTGATAGGACAAGAGGAAATGGCCTCAAGTTGCGCCAGGGGAGGTTTAGATTGGATATTAGGAAAAATTTCTTCACTGAGAGGGTGGTCAGGCATTGGAACAGGCTGCCCAGGGAGGTGGTGGAGTCGCCGTTCAAAAAACGTGTGGAAGTGGTGTTTCAGGACATGGTTTAGGGGACACGGTGGCGCTGGATTAATGGTTGGACTTGATGATCTTGAAGGTCCTTTCCAACCTTAGTGATTCTGTGATTCTATGATAACCACTTATTTAGTCAGCTAAGCTTACAAAACCCTTTTGAGATGTGAATCTGAATAACCCTCAAGGAGATCCTGGGGTGCTAATGGATGGGATGAGTTGCTAAATTCACATCTTATTCTGAGACCATCGTTGGGCAACTGAAGAGACAGTGTTAGATCTTCAGCTACGTAGCTGTAAGGCAACTAGCAACTTGGCTATAGGCTAACACAGGATGAAGGAATTCTCTGGACCTCATTTAAGTTGGCAAGTTTCTTTTTATTTCCAAGACTTTTCAAACATAGCAACTGAGTGAGGATTCTACAAATACATTATTTTTATTCGACCTTATTCTGATTTATTCTATGCATGATTTCAGGTAACTGCCAATCAGCAAGGTGGTCCGATCTTTCAGGGGTATGACCTTTAACACTGGCATACTCTTTTAACAGTCACAGAGCCAGCACATCAGTCCTTCTAACACACTGCAGAGTCAGGGCAATAGTATGTACCTCTACTTCGCCGATGTTTTACAAAGTAGAAGTACACACATCAGTAGAGAAAAAGGTATCTCCCAAAGACTGCCACTAACAGGCAAAGAAAATGTGCAACAGAGCATCAGAGAGCTCACTCAATCCTTCTGGGGAACATGTAACAGCCAGCATAGAAAGATGCTAGTTATTCTGTCCTTACTCTTTCCTCAGTTTATCACTACTTCACAAAAAGAAAAGTTACTAGGACATTTAATGACAGCATTTTATTCTCCTGTTAACACATACTGCAAATCCATTGAGAAAGTAAAGCAGACTCCTTGCACTGACATCAAGGCAGTGATTGGATTCCTCATCTCTAAAAAGGTAAAATATTTTTTTTAAAAGACAATTTTTAATCAAACAATTAATTCCTAAGAGGCACAAGTTTTACAACTGGTGATAGGCTGAAAAGACTAATATGCTAACATACCATGCTCAGGAAGCATCTGCTGATGTCAACAGTCAGAAACGGAAACTACTTATATATTGGTGATCTTTAAACAATGTTAAACTCCTTCAATACAGCTCATCATCAGAGTTCAAATATGCCAACAAATAACTTTGACTCTTCTACTTCAGAGAATGCAAATGAGCATCTTCCAGTTTCCTTACTCTGGAAAAATGACACTTGCATTACAACAACTTGCAGAGTCTTGAGATCTTTCCTAACATTTCTTTTGAAGAAGCAATAATTAAATTTTAAACGTACAAAATGTTCAAGTGCTTTAAGTCAGTGGTCAATGCATCTGTTTACTCTCATTTCACATTTGCATGTTTTTCCTCATAATACCTCTGTTTTTCACTTGAAACTAAAAGGAAAGTAAAGACTGCAGTGAACACTAACTATGGCTCAGCAACTTCACTGTTCAGAGTTTGAATCGAGCCAGCAACAAATTCAGGGAACAAGGTCCAACTAACTGGTTTGGTGTCAAAACAACCCTGAGTACCAAATCAGTCTGGAAAGCACAACACAATCAAAAGAAAATAGTGGAAGCACTGAGATGTAACTTGACAGGACTGCTGTGTACAGGAGATGACAAGAGAGCAGAGAAAATCATAGTGAAAATGGAGCACCGGAATACAGGCAGGCACAGGTGAGTAACAGACTTAAGAAGCCGGGAGGAGTGCTGTGACACACAGCGATACGCCGAATTGTAACAGCAAGCTGCTCGTCACAGCTAGCCTAAAATGCACTTGGCATTGTCTAAGAATGGCAAAATCTTCAGTAGTTGTCCTGCTTGGAACAAAACCTAGGATTAAGGATGCCTATATCCCTCAATCCAGCTAATGATTTTTCTCACACCCTATTGGATATGCTGTTACAATGCCAATAGGCTAAAGTGAGTTCTTATGGGTAAAGCAAAGCCCAATCTATCGAATTCAATTATAATGGGTCTTGCCACTTGTAATCAACAACTTTTGGCTAATATCACAAGATATTGTCCTTGATGTCTTGGGTGAAGTAGTAACACAGGAAGTAGCAGGTGAAGTATCTGCTTGCATCCACTAGCAAGTGGAAATTATTTTTGATTTCTGAAGAAATTATAGATGACAAAAAGTTGCTGACCATTTTGACGTGGGGAAAGAAAGGACAAAATAAAAGGCTAAGAACAAGAAACAATCAGAGTTACTGGTGTAAGACTGGAACCAGCTTTAAGAATAGTCAAACACTCCTGAAATAGCAGTGATGACTAGGAATGTTGAGAAAAAGACAAAAGAATAAAAGAGCTGGGATATCACTAACATCTAAAGACTATTTTCTGAAGGAAACAATTGAAGTGTTCCAGGTAAACTTAAAACACACCTATATAAGATATATACAAAACTGCATTAACACATTCAATGAGATCATCCGGACTGCAAATATTATGTCAACAGTATTATACATAAACTGTTCGCAAAAACTTGCTTGCTGGGTTCTGCTTTCAGAAGAATGGCCTGTTTGACAAAAAGTATGTCTTTTTTTGTCCAGATTACATTAAGTAGTCCAGAAAAAAAGAAAAATAAAGAAAAAAGGCCCCTGTACAAATATTACAAGTTTTGTAGACAAAGCTTGTGTATACAGATTTAAACATCTGTTCCCAAAAAAGGTTCTTGTATGTCAGGGAAAAAGAACATTTGTGCACTCAGTAAAATGAAGAATCTCCACAAGTAGGAAACCATTTCACAACTGTTCTGTGGCTGAAAGGCAGCAAAGCATGAAGAGTACAGCACAATTACTATTTCTCACATTCAAGAAGCAGGAGGGGCATACAACATTAGAAGATAGCAGGTCTGGAGTATACAAACAGAAATATATTATTTCGCTTAATATTTAATTAAATAGTAGGTCCCATTGCTACAGGATGTTGTGAAGGATAAATGAGTTCTAGAAGAGATTAGATGAACTCACAGAGAACAAACAAGTCTGCCACAGAATATTAAACACAACTGTTAGAATATAGCCGACTGCTGACATGCTAGACCCTTTGCATCGAATTCCTTGCTCCAGCTGGAGGCTGGACACTAGAACTGACAGACCTTTGCTCTGATCCAGAAGAAAAGTTCTTTATCTACTGTTCCATCTACTGGGGCTGGTCTGCAACTACTGACATACTCATCTTTTAATATTCTAATGTCTTGGTTCAAAAAAATTATTCTTTATGACCTTCTAAATGAGTTACTGTAACACCTATAAGCTCAGAGGTTTATTATTTATTAATTACATTGAAGTTTGAGGGATTGGGACTACTTCAGATCCATTCAAGAAATTGGGAGTAATGGGTTCTTGCAAACTATATCACCAGAAGCTAATCATCTATGGTACAAAGGATTTTCTTACACCTCAGTAGTAAACTTCATAAAAAAAAAAAACAACTCAGGTGTACATCATTCCCACGGACTCTACATTCTCAGTCCTAACTGGCTAAAATGCCAGTCTGTAAACTGCCATAATACTTCTCTGTTGTCTTGAAGTTTTAACACGAGTTAAAAGTTACGGATAAAGAACAGCCAGAACACAGGGAAGCTGCAAAAGCTGACTTCCCCTCACCTCAGTGCTACATTGATAACTGATTTTTCTTGCAAATTTGAGCACCCAAAAGGATGCTGATCTCATGATACATGTGGAATTGTCACTTGTTTCAGGCAGTATTCTGTACGCTACACTGCACATACATGTTTACAGGTAATCTGTTCTAGGATACATGACTAAAAAGAGTTCCATGTGATGGCATTTAAAAAAAAAAAATCACATATATAACACCAACAAAACTACACTATTGTTTCAGTCTTATGCCAAATGCAATGAACCTGTTTTTCAAATTTTCTCATCAAAATTGCATGTATTTCTATTAGTCACTCTGTTGGCCTGTGTCTGGAGCATATGAAATATAGCCAAGGCCTTGTTCAAGAAATTCTTCTGCTGTGAGGCAGTATTTTCAAATAGCAAAATTTAAGTTTTAAGATAATCCCCTTCATGAGTTCCCAAACTCTGCACAAACCTTATTATTGGAAACCTAAATATCAATTCACAAAAATGACACATGATTCAGTAAAAAATTCCCCCCAACCCAAAGTTTTTATTCCAGTAATCTTTATCTCCTTAAGAAAATGATCCTAATTCTTGTAAGAAATGGAGCCTCCAAAAAAGCTGTTTGTAAAAAATGGGTGGGTTCTTTTGGTTTTACTTTTGTTTTTTTCCAAGTTCCATCATTTGCAGTGCAGCTAGAAATCTCTGCTTTCAAAAATAGGTGTCTCAGGCAAAATAGTGAACACAGCTTGCCAAAGAGAGAAGCAAACTAATTTTACAAACTTTATAGGAAAAGTGCTCTGATTGCAAAGGAATGCAATTTTTATATTAATTTGCTTTAAACTGATGTTAATAAATTCTTAATAACTCAGACTTTGTTTTATTTTTGCAACAATAACTGTTTATTAGGCATAATGTAGGTTTTGGTCTCCTGCACAGAAATTACATTCCCACTTTTTTTTTTTTCCCCCAAGTCATCTCTTCATTCTGATTTACATTTTTGGTCATGGAGTCATAACATAACTAGTCACATTACCTATAGCAATCCAACTGTTTGTTCACTGACAGCACAAACTAATACAACATGAATATTTAAGCTGCACATATTAATTTTTGCTCCAACTGAAGTGAATAAAACTACTCAGTTATGCATGTTCTAAGAAATGTATAAAATACAGCATCAGAAGTCCCAGTATGATTCTTGGAATCCAGTATTTTTGGTAATAAATTGCACTATTATTCCAAGGGGAATTTTATATAGACAAAACCCTTAAGTATTTTACAGCAAAGCACTTTTCATATATGTTAACACACACAGGCTCCGATTGAAGAGAGACTGCAAATGAATCCAAGTTTCCTCAAGTTGCACTGACAATTTGGATATTTCTTCCAATAGGTTTGGCTCTGATGAGAGAATCTTAAGATGTAACTGAAAATGAAAACAAGCAGTTAGTGAAATAAATACAAATAATAAAAATCCTAAAAGATCAGTTTCCTCATTCAATTCCAATACTTTCCTTTCAGGAATGTCCCAGGTAGGAGAATAACTCTCTTCCTTCAGTTAATTCCCTCCATTTAATGCTGCCTCCCTTCCGCTAGTCTTTTACAAGCCATTTCACTCCCACATATGTATGAGATGGAATAAGGCAGCAAAATGGCTTAAATATGTTATTGCTTTACTAGATATTCTGCTGCTGCTGAATCTATCCTGATCGCACACTTTCCTAAAGGGTAACTTTCTCCTCTTCCCAACCTGCATCACAAATTCCTCTTTAGGCTAGAAGGCTAAACAGATTCCTTGAGGTGAATCAGGATTATTAGTTTGATTATCCATGTTACATAAAGCAATAAGACTCTATACTGATACAGGGAGATGACATCTCTCTAAATAGTAACAGCATGAAGAAAAGAGACCTCTCAGTCTTGTAGAAAAGCAATATATTAGAAATTTTAGGAAAGCAAACTTCCAGCTCTTCAAGGAGTTAGTCAATAGGACTCCCTGGGAAACTGCCCTCAGACAATGGAACGGAACAGGGCTGGCAGGTCTTTAAGGGTGCTTTCCATAGAGTGCAAGAGCTCTCAGTTCCCATGTGTAAGAAATCAGGAAAGGAAGGCAAGGGACAAGCATGGCCGAGTTGACACCTGCTGGGCAAACTAAAGGGTAAGAAGGAAATACACTGTGGAAACAGAGGCAGGAATCCTGGGAAAAGTACAGGGATGCTGCCTGGTTGTGTAGGGATGGGGTCAGGAGGGCCAAGATGCAGCTGGAGCTGAACTTGGCAAGGGATGCAAAGAATAGTAAGAAGGGCTTCTACAGGTGTGTTAGCCAGAAAAGCAAGGTCAAAGAAAGTGTACTCCCCTTGGTGAGCAAGACTGGCATACTGGTAACAACAGCAAGGAGAAAGCTGAGGTACTCAATGACTTCTTTGCCTCAGTCTTCACTGGCAGTGTATCTTCCCACACCTCTCAAGGGGATGGACAGGGACTGGAGGAGCAAAGTCTCTCCCACTGGAAGAGACGATCAAGTTCAAGATCACCTGAGCAACCTGAACATGCACAAGTGATTTGACAAGATGCCTCCCAAGAGTCCTGAGGGAACTCGCTGATGCAGTTGTCAAGCCACTCTCCATCATATTTGAAAAGTCCTGGCAGTCAGGTGAAGTCCCTGGAGACTGGAAAAAGGGAAACTTTGCACCCATTTTCAAAAAGGGTCAAAAGGAAGACCCTGAAAACTACCAACTTGTCAGCCTCACCTCTGTGCCTGCAAAGATCACGGAACAGATCCTCCTAGAAGCTATGCTAAGGCACATGGAGGACAGGGATGTAATTCAAGACAGCCAGCATGGCTTCACCAAGGGCAAGTCCTGTCTGACCAGCCTAGTGGCCTTCTATGATGGAGTGACCACATCAGTGGACATGGGAAGAGCTACCGATGTCATCTGTCTGGACTTCTGTAAGGCCTTTGACACGGTCCTCCAGAACATCCTTCCCTCAACACTGGAGAGATATGGATTTGATGGGTGGAATGTTGGGTGGATGAGGAATTGGTTGGATGGTTGCATGTAGAGGGTAGTCGTCAACTGCTCAATGTCCAGATGGTGATCGGTGATGAGTGGTGTCGCTCAGGGGTCTGTACTGGGACCAGTACTCTTTGATATCTTAATCAATGACATCAATAGTGGGACCAAGTGCAGCCCCAGCAACTTTGCAGATGACACCAATCTTAGTGGTGCAGCTGACACGCCTGAGGGATGGGATGCCATCCAGAGAGACCTGGACAAGCTCGAGGCATGGGCCTGGGTGAACCTCATGAGGTTCAACAAGGCCAAGTGCAGGGTCCAGCACCTGGGTCAGGGAAACCCCCGGTATCAATACAGGCTGGGGGATAAAGGGATTGAGAGCAGCACTGCCGAGAAGGACTTGGGGGTACTGGTGGATGAAAAGCTGGACATGAGCCAGCAATATGTGCTTGCAGGCAACTATACCCTGGGCTGCATCTGAAGAAACGTGGTCAGCAGATTGAGGGAGGTGACTGTATCCCTCTACTGCACTCTGGTAAGACCCCACCTAGAGTACTGTGTCCAGCTCTGGAGCCCTCAGCACAGGAAGGACATGGAGCTGTTGGAGCAGGTCCAGAGGAGGCCACAAAAATGATCAGGGACAGAACACTTCTTCCTATGAGGACAGGCTGAGGGAGTTGGGGTTGTTCTGCCTGGAGAAGAGAAGGCTCTGGGGAGACTTTATTGCAGCCTTTCAGTCCTTAAAGGAGGCTTCTAAGAAAGATAGGGACAGACTTTTTAACAGGGCCTGTTGCTATTAGGACAAGGGATAATGGTTTTAAACTAAAAGAGGGCAGGTTTAGACTAGATCTGAGGAAGACATTTTTCATAGTGAGGGTAGTGAAACACTGGCACTGATTGCCCAGAGAGCTAGGAGATGCCCCATTCCTGGAAACATTCACAGTCAGGTTGGACGGGGCTCTAAGCAACCTGATCTAGTTAAAGATTTCCCTGCTCATTGCAGGGTTGTTGGACTAGATGACCTTATAAGGTCCCTTTCAACCCAAAGATTCTATGATTCTATGATTATTACCACTTAATGGATGGAATAGCTATTTTCCTGGCTATAACTTAAATCTAAGAGTCTTGCTAAGCTCAGAGCTGTTTTACTTGGAGTCTGCCACAAAAGATATTAGTGTTCATGTTTCACAGGGTGAGTTTCTATTATTCTGCTGTAGTCCAGATTGGAAGTACATTTCTGAGGCAAATTACCTATGTGTCCCTAATGTAGCCTGCAAGAGTTAAATTTCTTTTGTATGAAAATAAAGAGAAAGATAAATTCTAACACCTAATATTGCAACTATTAATCGTATTCAGTCAATATAACCAGACTAATAAAAACCAGAGTAATAGACATGATAAAAAGCCACTGGTGAATGAATATCAAGACCCCAATCCTAATTCTTTCACTCTACAGGTCTACTTCTATTCATTTGCACTACTTGTTCTTCTTGGAAGCTGCCCCACGTTTTATTTAACCCCAACAAAAGAAAAGAGCAAGTCAGATTTGTCCAGCATTACACACTATCTTTAAAACCATGCAATATTGCTATTAAGAAATACTCAGTTAAATAGATGGTATTACATATGTCTGAATGTTTTAACAACTTTGCCCTAGTAAAATGTTATTAATTGCTTTCCCACAGTTTCATAAGTCAGAGTATCTTGACAAGGTAAGCATTTGTATGTCAGAAGGGATTAAAACTTCTGCAGAACGTCTTTCTCTCTGAAAGCAACTGCTACGGTATTTCATCACAATAATGTTCTAACTTCTACACACTTGGGAATAATTTCACTAGCTCTGTAATGCTTACAGGTAATAGAAAAAAAGCAGCCCACTGACAGGCAAGTAAAAGTGGGGCTTACAATGTCTAGTGATAAGTCCAACAAAATGCCTATTTTATTTCCCCATTGTACATTGAATTCTTTTCTTACTTAAAAGTTAGCGTATATTAGCTTAGCAATTAACAATCATAAAGAAGTTAGGTATGTTACAAAAAATAAAAACAATTCTTAGTAACAAATATTAGAATAAAACCTGCCTGGTGTAGTCATCTTCACAATATCTGGTTTTTTTGCAAGTTTTTCTTGACTGTGACCAGATGAATTGTCAAATTATCCAATATACTCAGTCATTTTAAAACCATTCTCAACAAAAAAAATCACTTAATTCTTTCAAGCAGACAATTTACATCCCTCTACTGTACAACCATCATTTTAAACAGGACTAACATAAAATTTTATAAGAAAATTGTTACCTTTAGGAATAGTGCAAGGTATGCTTGAGCAAGTTCAAAGTTGTACTTCTTCTTCAGCATCATCCCGATCATTCTCAAGAAGCTTAGCATCACTTCAATTGAGCCACCACCTTCAGGAGCCAAACCCCTTAGTTCTATCTCAATATTAGATGGTCCCAAGCCTTTCAGTAAGTTAAGTGGAGCTGTATCTGTATTAAAAGCATTGAGGGATACACTATCATTAACATTTGCAGAAAAGAATCTTACAAATCCTTCATGTGGACAGGTTTATTCCTAAATTCTTAAGCAGTGACTGTTATGTTTCAAGTTTCTACTGTTTCCTTACTTTTTTGTTTTCCACAAAATGCCATCCTGCCTTTTAATGTCCTGTCACACCCTACAGAGAAGTACATCTCTAATGACAGTTGCATTTTATTTGTATGTTCATGTTGAAAAATACAAGCAACATCTTTGTATCTGTATCACTTTTTTTCCCCATTTCTGTCTTTTAAACTAAAGAAAATTTCCTGTTAACCACATAATATTGTCATTTTAAATTTCTTGGCAAAAAGGACATATATACTTGTGACTTAAAGCTGTTGCTGCAAATATATTCTAGAAGAGACAGGGTACTACTTTTACTAGGAGTCTTTGCAGTGTTTAGTCTTACTGACATTAAGTTAAATGGCGGATCATCTGGTGCACCTAAGATAATAATTACTTTTGTTAAGTTAATTCCTCCTGCTTTTCCTGGGACCTGGAGGGTGCTTGGATGGGGGAAATCTTTTCCTTGGTAGAAATACATGCAATTTACAAACTTTCCCTCCTCTTCATTAACATTCTTCCTCAGGATTTCTACAATCCTACCTGACCTTTGAGAATTCCATCCATTTGCTTTAAAAATGCAGAAATAAAATATGTATGGTTGCAAACACAGCTGCTGGTAAAAACATTTTTTAAACATGTCTTCTAATTAATATTTCTTTTGTTAAGAAGTTGCAAAGAAGTGCAACTTCTTATACTCTTATATCATGGTAACTAATGGTATCAGTCATTGGCTAATATTCCTTATGTGGTATAAATCTGTTTCCATCTGTATTTGTTTCCTATGAAAATCTAGCTAGTTTTAAACGTAATTGTGGTATTTACAGTACTAAACAGATGCATTAACTAATTTTTGTGCTGTGATATTAAAAAAACAAGTATGGAACGTATTATGAAGTTGGTGCACACACAATATGGAAAAGGTGCCTAGCTCAACTGGTGTTCCACAGTCATGACTGGAGGTACCAAATCGTGTCTCCATCCCAATGGTAAGGCAGGACGGCATCTAGTATAATGCTATTTATTTGCATAGTCTAATCAGCTTTAGAAGAGATGCTTGTAAGCTAGCAAGCACACAGCCATATTACCCACCAGCAGCTTCCTGAGTCAGGATCAACAGGCTCCCTGGATCGGGATTATAGCACAGACCCTGGAGCACACCTGCCTTACAGCAGAGAGGTGGTCGGAGGGAGCCTCATGAGACCACTACTGCAATGCATCATGGAGCACACTTGCTCCCTGGTACAGCTAGCCTCTAGGTGCTTGGTTAGGTTTTGAAATATTCATCTGATATTCCACTCTTTGCACAACTCTGAAGCAGCTTAATAGAATACTATCAATTGAAATACTAAAACCACAGCATAAAAACACACCTCATTTGCAACAGATAATAAAGTTCTGCACACAAGATGTTTTAGGTGCAGTTGAGTGAGCTGATCATCTCAAAAGAGTTTAAGTAGGGGTAGAAAAATTCCCAGCAGAACTGCCTTGTGGACAAGCTACCAGTGACTACCCATTTACATTTCCAAGCCAGCTATTTTAGCAATCATTTCCAAAAGTCTAAATTTCAGTTATTCTATAGCAGCACAAGTTAAACAGGGAAAACAGCAGGTATATTCCACAGGCAATTTAAGTGACTGAATTTCAGAATGAATTGAATGTTTAAAGAAATCAAACAGCTTATTTTTATATCAATTATTTCTTCTGAGTCACCATCACTGGAGGTGTTCAAAAATGTGTGGATGTGGCACTTCATGACATGGTTTAGAGGGCATGGTGGTGTTGGGTTGACAGTTGGACTTGATGATCTTAGAGGTCTTTTCCAACCTTAATGATTCTATGATTCTGTGGTAAGTAGCACTTGAAAATAGAACTTGCTAAGCAAATTACATTATTCATGTGTTAGTGAATCAGCAGACTACTCCTAACTAGATCATTCCCTTCCTTCTTACCCTACAAATAATACATAGTACCTTACCCTACAAATAATACATAGTACAGGTTCCCTTCCTTCTTACCCTACAAATAATACATACCTACCTAATCATGGCAATCTCAAAAAAGTCTAACCATTTTAGGAACATTACCTTCTTTCTCTGTATGGATTTTAGCCAGAACTAGGCTCCATGCTTGAGGCAAGCTGGAGTACCAACAGATCTTTGATCTAGATTGGCTATCTATGTATTAGTCAACTTTATACATACAAGGTCATTCTCTTAGTCTTTGCTACTGTACTACACATACATTTTTTCCACACACATTACAATTCTAGCATTAGAAATCAAACATATATAAAAATATTATTAGCATGTACATTTTTAGTGAAATATCTTGTTAACTTACATTCATTAGTGCTCAGGGCTTCTTCAAGATGAATGTAGAAATCAGATTTCTGTGCCAGTACTCCAAGGTTTACTACCTTTGACTAGACCATGAAAGTATAACAGAGTGTACATGAATATGAAAACATACTTTTACATCTCAATGAGATTCTTTTCCTACTGACAGAATAGAAGACTTTAAGAAAGAAAGCATTAATGTAAATGCATCAAAACTGGTACTTTAAAGTCTTTAGCAAGATATCACTCAGCACTAAAAAGCATTTAAGATTTTCTTGTAAAATACACTAGATAAACACTATTATATATTGAATCTTGTTTTTACCTCTGTATCATTTTCTTCCTCTGGAGCAATGTATCGAGGTATAAGACCAGGAACCGTTGGGATGAAGAAAGGGGCTGACTTGGGAACTTTTGGTGGCTCTCTTGGTTTATTTTTTTTCTGTTAATTAGATATTTGAATTAAAATCTTCAAAGTAAGAACATGTGCGAATTTTCTTTGTCAAGAGTTTTATTTTTAAATATTATGAAAACTGTAAGGACTAATTGAAAAGTAAATATATAGGTTAAATATTTTATCACTAAATATGAAGCTATTTAGAAGAAAAACAGCCGCTCTCCCAAATCCCAGAAACTGTGAAGAGCACCATATAGTCTTCTACTGCAAGATCTTGAAAAATACCTGAAAAGCAGGATCAAATTTTGTGCTTAGGTAAGTCACCTCATACAAGAAGGGTGAATATATCTGGATGTATACTGCTATTTTGTGTGCCTTCCCTCTTTTTCTGACTATGGAATGCCCAACAGTTATTTGGAGGCATAACCTAGAACAGCTTTACAGGCACTTATTAGCTGCATTGACATGGAAATATCTGCCTTCAGACAGCTATTTTGCATGCTGCAGAAATAGTAATGGCAGAAGTTATGAAACCATTCCTCCTTCTCAAGATTTCTTGAACATCCAAGAGAATGATTAAGACAACTGTCTGTTCTACATGACAGAAGAAATAGCCCTCATTTCACCCCCTTCTTAAAATCTACAATCCAAATACTACAGTAGATAAGCAACGCTGTGCCTACTATCATTACCTTGATAACATCGAGACTGAGGAGATTCTTCCACCTTGATTCTGGTAATGAGGAAAGGGTCACCAGCTGCTCTCCCAGTTGCTCAGGCGAGACATATTCTATCATTTCATCACATGTTTCTTTATCTCCTGCCACATCCACATCTTTCAAGAACAGGTATTTTTTTTGAACATGCATACTTCACTTTTTTTTTTTAAATCTTAACATGATTATTTCTTTTGAAATGTTTGAAAAACATGCATAACAGCTATCTGTATCGGTGCTAGCATAACATATAGCTAAAAAGCTACACAAACAATCTTTATTAACTCTATGAAATATTAAATTGCAACAATTATAGCTAAAACACAGAACTGGATAAACAAGATTTTTAAGACTAACAAGATTTATCTGCTTTGGCTGAAATGATAAAAAAGCAATTTATAGAAGTCCTAAGAGAATAACAATGGATTACCTTTAAAATGTTATTAACTGTTTTAGAATATATACACAGCAATGTTATTTCTGAGTTACAAATCTGTAAAATCTTTGCATTTAAATATGCACAATATTCACAACCTGTTCAGAATGACTGAAGTAGCACATAAAAATGAAAAAAAAAAACCCTCAACATTAAAGCACAATATCACATAAAAAAAGATACTAGTCTGTCATTAGGTTTTCTCTAGACTTCCTACATGGTCTTGACTAAACACCTCTAACTTTCCCTTCCTTTTTGCAAAATATTACATGGCTGAAACCATAAACATGATAGAAAAGCCTGAAAGAACAAAGAAATGTGAACTGCTAAAAGCTCTGAGGATCTCAACAGGAACTTTACATTTGCTGAAGACAGAAAGTGAATTAAAGTGTTCAGTCAGAATCAGTTTATAGGATTAAAACATTCGAAGTTTTGGGATGAAATCCTGTCTCCCTAATTTAAATATCTAAAATAAGTATGTGCTTAATAAAGTAGTCATCATCAAATATATTCCTCAGTCTTTTATGCAGTCAATAGCTAGGTGTGTTTCACTTCCAGACAGTGATCTAAATGTAGGCACTGCTGAACTTGGGCAGACAAGATCTCCATCTAGAGGCCTTCAGAAGCACAACCATGTCTATTAAATGCATCAAAAAGGCAATTTAGGCCTGCCTTTCACTGTCAAACTAGCACAGGTACATGGCAGATCAGCTGAACCCAGTTCTCTTGCCAACAAGACAATATACAGCAGTGAAACTACCATGGCATTAGGTAGACAAAAAAGCTGGACAGAGTGGAACAAAGAACCCCCCTTCCCACCACCAAACATAATGTTAATTTCAAACTGGCCTCACAGATGTCAAAAGGGAAGGTATTTACACAACTCCGGATTAAAGAAAGCCAGCAAAGAGCACCATGTTTTTATTACCTACAAAATCTCCTTGAAGATGTGGAGGTCGTCACAATGTAATTATTTATGTCTGAACATAGAAACATGACTAGATTTTAGTAAATATTATTAGCATATGAGGATATACGTAAAAAATAGCAGAAGCAATAGGAACAGTCCAGAGAAAGAATGCTAAGACAGAATGAGTTTTTGCTGAAGCAACAAACCATCTTCCATTTGAAATATAATACCAGACTGAAAATAAAATACTTTTTCATCTGAAAATTACCTTGCACAGGGCAGGTGCTAGGGAGTGTCACCATGGAAGGTTCATAATCTGCCGGAAGGGGCCGTAAAGAGACAAGTGAATACAGAGAACGGTTTGACCTGAAAAATAAGACAGGCATTTTAAAAAACATTTTCAGGTGAACAGGAACAAGTATTTTAGACAAAATTTTTACTGCAGTCTAACACTACTGCACTATGGCAATTCTCCAGGTTCTATTCAAGATTAGTTTTGCTCATCTACTAGATAAACAAGAAATGAAACATAGCAATATACATAGCCTGAAACAAAAGTTATGCTGAAATATTAATGCCAAGTACATTTAATACATATGGTATTACGATTACTTCACTCATTGCCAGTTACTGTACTTCCTCAAAACTGCAAAACAGCCTATCTAAAAAGCTTGCTTTGTACTGCGTATGTACAATACATTATATTACAAATAGAAATGATTCATCCTGCTTTCACAGAATTTTAGAGTAATACTCTTAGCAAATTTTCTTGAGGTTTGGAACATGCACACAGGTCATTCTAGCAAATTATTTTTCTGTCAATATAAACCATGGCTAGGTAAAAGTATTTGTCATTACTCACAATGAAGTACTTTTACTTAAGCAGAGAAAGGTCTAACTATTGAACGCTCCTCAGCCAAAACTACAGGTAACAAATGTAATCTGAAAGATTGATCGATCGCTCAACCAATCAAAAGAAAAAAAACCCAAACCACTTAAAAGGTTTGTTACTTCGATACTGGACCTAACCAGTCATTTGCTTTAAAGCCGTATCAGGAGGAAACTGAACTACAACACATTTTACATCTGTGCTGACCTACCATTAATAAACAGAAACAGTCGCAACTTCCAAATTCGACTGGGAAGTCTCTGGCAACATTGTATACCAGGACAAGAAGGAAAGCCCTTCCGAAAGTAACACTATATGAGCACTGACATTTCAAAAGGGGTAAAAAAAAAATAGTAGAGTCAAAGGGAAATTCTAGGAATGGCATAACAGGAATTCCTTAAAGTAGGAAACACTTAGAAAAAAGAAATCACTTGATTATTCTGATAATTATCTTAACTGCAAGAGATTTCAAGATTTACGGATCACAACAATACAGAATACCTGTCTTAATTACAGCCAGAGGAGACAAAACCTGGAGACGATGCTTTGCAGAACAATTCTCTATTTGTGACAGAGGTGATTAAAAGAATTCTTCCCTATAAGAAATTCTGTGTAGAAATAGACATATGACGTACTCACCACAAATAAATTCCAAGATCATCCACATGTGTTGAAGCTAGAAAATCTCCTGTAGGAGACATAGTAAGGCTCACAGCCGCAGAGTCTACCAAAAAACAATCTATGAGGCTAAGGACAGAAAACACAACAGAGAAATTCTCAGCAAGGTGACCTTGTTTATCCATGCACACTTGAACTACAGCACAAACATGACTGAATGCAGGCAGGACACTGGCAGTATGTCTATAAACCAACGTATTAGCAGTATTCAAATACGGCATATAAACTTGGCAAAGGAATGGCACTGTGCAACAAACCGCTCACCTCTGTAAAATTCTCTAAAATCAGCTAAAGCTGGTACATTTATGCTACCTCCTTAGACACCCACGTCCTGTGGAAAATATGATGAACCATCTGTCCACATGTAACTCCTTATGCCCAACATTAACCTTTAGTGGCCATAAATGGCATACTTCCAATCAGCCCCATGCTGCTCTGACCTCATCTTTTAATGCTCTGCCATTAACTGTCAATTCCCTCGCTCGAGAGACTTCACATACAGCTGGTTAACACTAGGACTTCGTGTTCCTAAAGTAAAGAATGAACTGTGAACTGCAAAATCTGACCATCTGCAGCTGTCTGTTTTGACATTAGTGCATCTCCAGCCTGATATACCATCGATACTTGAGCATTCCTTTCACTACTGCCCAGAACTGAAAAAATACCACCAAAAGAGAAAGTTAAAATGTGCAGTAGTATGTAACGATTTTAACAATAAGCCCCTTTTGAGCTCCTGGATGATGCACACCCTAGCAGGCTTGACGGAAGCCCAGGTTCCTAGCACTACTTGTCACCTGTTGAGGTATAAATGTCAGTTACTTCAAACTGTAAGAAGCAGTTGAGTTTGACAACTAGTTCATTGAGAGAAACAAAAGGAACAAGTGGAGAGCTTGAGTACTTTGTTCTTGTTCACAGACCAAAATCAAACGCAAGGTAAGAGAAGTGATGAGAGCAGCTGGTTCTACAGCCCTGTTCTGTTCACCACCCATAGGAAAAATATGGATGTAACAAAGCAGTTTAAAATGCAAAATCTTGCAGGCATGTATTTTCTCACATACTGAGCATTCCTGTGATGGTTTGACAAACCATGTCAAAAATAAAAGCCATTTTTTTCCCTGAACGGAATGTTTTATTCCTTCTGCATGCTGTTAGACACAGGTTACAAGTAAAAAGCAATTGGGTAAGAGCCACATCGTTCATCACTTTCAACATGAAATATCCAAACACTAAACCCAGAAATGCCAGAACGTGTATAGGTTACAGTGACACATTTTGCACACAGTGCTCAACAGCTAGAAATTTTGCCATAAGTACTGTTTCTAGCTTCAAATCCATCTTTTTATCACAATGTTTATCAGCAACTGAGAAACAGTGTTCAATAAATCAACCACAAAGAACAACTGCAAAAGAGAACTTACATTAAATTAAATTTTTCTACTCACAGAATTTAAATCATGAGTAAAATTACAGTCGCTCTGTGTGTGTGTACTCAATCCACCAGAGGACAATGAGAGATGTGCCTGTAATTTTTACACCAAGTGTACAGTAATTGCTAGGTGAATCCTGCCCGGGGGCTAAAGGCATTCACCTTTACACTTCCTGCCTAACTGCAAAAGTGAGACAACGGAAAGTATAAAATTGCTGATCTCACAATATCAACACGTTTCTTCCACCTCTGTGTCTCAAGTACCCCATCCACACTATAAACAGTCAGCTTGTACCCTTGATTCCTTGATTTGTCTATGCAAGCTTGCACTGCAGAAAGAAAAATCTGCATAATGCCAAGGTTCCTGCTTGTAATGATTTCTACAGAAATAGCTCATTTTTTTCTCAATTTTCAAAAAGCCCGACATGCAAAACATGCACTAGGAATACTCGTATTATGTAAAGACAGTTAAGCAGCATTCCCAAGTGAAAACAGATGCTCCTTAAGTAAATGGTATGAATCCTATTAAAGTGAGATGGTATTTTTTGTAACACAGGACTTAGTAATCTAAAAACACATGCTCCATCCTTTTATAAGGACAATATCAAAGCTGAGTTTTTAGAATGCACAGTTCATAATATGGTTCTCCTATTCATGAGCAAATGTACCATGGTAGAAGTAAATCAAGCATCTGACTTTTTATTAAAAGCTGTTCTTCCTTTTCAATACACTCCTCTGCCTACAATTATGGGAAAACCTTTCTCTTAAATTCTGGAAGAACAATTTAATCTAATTCCTTTCAAAAACGGCGTTTGTCATGTACCTGCCCAGATTTCAGCTTGACCAGAATTCCTTCAGTTATTTGGAGAGAAGAGATAAAATATTTACCTATGTGTTACACACAAACAAGAACTACAGTTAGAGTACTTTTAAAAAACAGTATGAATGGATTCTTACTGCAAAGTGTTATGTTAGTAAAGAAATGAAAGATACAAGTAACATTTCCAAAGTTTTGTAATTAATGCCACAATTTTTTCTAGGCATATCTTTTTGGAAGGGAAGGAGGGTTAGAAAGAGGAAGTCCAAACAGAGTGTCAACTTCCCTCCTATTTATACCTGAAAGAGGACATTTACTGTCAATCTTGTCCCATGTTAGACCAATGTCGTTCATCACATAAGAATCAGTCATTGTTTGTTGAGATTCAACACACTTTTCATAGTAAAATGAAAACTTTTAGAGTATACAGAATTATTTACCAAACTACACCAAGAAAAGTAATGAACCCAAATGAACCCAAATTCAGTCCCAGGTATGACCAGAGCTGCACACCCTGTAGCACTACTTTAAAAAAACTATTTAATGTGCTGCTAAAAGAATGCACTAGCAGTACTCAATTACTTTTCAGCCTTTTTCTTCTGGGCTCTGGAATTTCTTGTACTTGTGTACTTCTTGGCCAGATTTCATTCTGAGAGAAGACTACTCACAGTGGATCATAAAAGAGTATTTTTGGCAGTTGCAAGCATGCACAAATGAAAAACATAACTGAAGTAAAGCCTTACTATGTTGCTAAAATGAATGTAAGTGAAAACAGGTTCTTCTTTACAAAACCAGCTGGATTTACAAAATCCAACTCTGGGGCCCCCAGCACAAGATAGACATGAAGCTGGAGCAAGTCCAAGAAAATTATCTGAGGGCTAGAACAGATTTCCTATGAAGAAAGGCTGAGAGAGTTGGGGTTGTCAACCTGAAGAATAGAAAGCTCTGGAGAGACCTTCTTGTGGCCTTTCAATACTTAAAGGGGGTTTGTAAAAAAGGCCAAGACACACTTTTCAACAGAGCTTGTAGTAACAGGACATGGGGCAATGGTTTTGAACTGAAAGGGGGTAGGTTTAGATTGGCTATAAGGAAGAAATTTTTTACAGTGAGCATGGTAAGACACTGGAACAGGTTGCCAAGAGAAGTTGTGGACACCCCATCTCGGGAAGTGTTCAAGCTCAGGTTGGACAGGGCTCTGAGCAACCAGATTAGTGAAAAATGTCCCTGCTTATGGCAAGGAGTTTGGACTAGATCTTTGAAGGTCACTTGTAAGTCAAACAATTCTATAATTCTGTGTGTACTTCAGCATATCACAAAGCAATTCTCCATAAGAAATCTCTTGCCATTTAGATTATAGTGCTGCTTCCAGACAGAGAACAAATTCACACTCATTCACACTACATGAAAACTCCAGGTTTCATCACTACATCTTCAGGACATTGTTATTCTGTATACCCAGAAAAAGGCACATATTGCTAGCATTGCACACAACTAAAATGCAGGGTACTGAGTTGTTACACCATGTACAACTTCAAGTATCACATAGTACAGGTTGGTGACAGATAATCAAGTCAGAAGGCTTTTTGCCACTTAATAGACAGAAAGATGACAATAAATTTTTGCTATATGTTTTTAAACTGACTCACCATCCAGAAGGAAGGTCCCAAGTCTTAATGGTACAGTCCATTGACGAAGTTATTAGCCAACGACCATCAGGACTGAAAGTCTAAAATAAAATAGTCAGTTCAATGGCACAACTGACAAGTTAGTCCCTACAGGAGGTCCTGTTTTACGCAGTTCAAGATTAGAGTGCTCCAGGATGAAATGGCCTGGCCATAAAATAAAACTGACACCATTGTATTGAAAATGAGAAAAGGACAAAAATGGAAGCTCCTTCAGAACAGGTTTAAGTATATGACACAGGATACATCTGGTTGTTAGTAAAAGCACTTTGGTCCTCGCTTTTACGTTAATGAAAACCACTGAGCATAAAACTGAAGAAATCAAATACTTGCTTACTAGCACTTAGAATTAAATCAGAAGCTAAAAACTATTTCAATGAACACTACAAAGCACTATTACACAAGATGTAAAATAAGGAATTATTAGTGCATTGCATAATCTCAGATCTGTTTACACCTTTTATTTACCTGGCTCATCTTTTCTATATATACCAGTTCTGTATAAAGGCTGTTGCACAATTTTGCTCCTCAGCATGGTTTTCATTATTCCTAATGCTTTATTTTTTTAAACACAAAATTAGCTTGTTGCAAAGGTAGAATAAAATCCCAAAGTACACTAAAAATACCTGGCCATTCGAACACTATACCTCTTAACCTGAAAACTAACATCGCCAAAACTGCTGTAGAGCTGAACTACAACTACTCACAGCTGAACATAATACTCAGCAACTTAATATATGCAGAGAAATCCACCATCTTTAATATGAATTAGCTATTTGTATATGTCACCTATCACAGAAAATGAGTTAACAATTACCATGTCATTAATCCGTCCATGGTGTCCCGAGAACGTCCTGACAATCTTCCTGGTTTCTATATCCAAAACACTAATACTGAAGTCATCAAAGGCAATTCCCAGAATACCACTGCCAAGAATCATTAGCACATATGATAGTGAAGAGACAAAAAATAAAACCAACATCTTAACATTGCTCCAAAAATTTTCATCCTGAGGTAATCTCAGATAAACACTATTACATTCCTTCAGTCTAATAAAATGTCTTGTAGTCATTTTGTTCTGTCAATTAGTAGTCAGTTGTATTCCAAAACGTCAGGAATTTAAACTTTATTAGAATATTTGGTTGCCATCCTAGACTTATGTACTTAGAGAAAAACAATATGCACATGACATTGCTTCAGTTTCTTACCTGTCTCTGTGAAGCAGGATTCCACTTGGGGAAAAAGAAAGCTCAGTGGAGTACACTAGATCTTTAGTTTTGAATTTCCAAAATTTAATTAATCCTTCACTACCAGCTGTGATTACCAGCTGGTTTAATCCATCCACTGCTACTCCCCTTATGGCTCCCTCATGTGCTGCAAATCAAGGGACAAGAAAGTTGCATTTCAGAATTTAAACACAGCATGGAAATCAGCAGAATGCCAAACACTGTTTTGTATGTCTTTGCCTAAATACACTAAATGACCAGTAAGCATGTGACAATTCTAAAGCCACCTGAAAAGACTGCTCGAGTATTAGAAGTTTCTTTATCAGTACAGAAATCAAATTATTTTCAAGTAAGCACCTAGAATACAATACAAAAGTTTTGAGTAATTGAAGCTGAATATTAGCTTTTATTTCTGATTTCAGTTTGGGGAGCTTTTTCTGAATGTGAGATTTGAGGGACTTTTTGGATCACTTATGGAATGCGTCCAGAGGGCCTGACCTCTCCAGACAAAATTTACAGCTTCAGTTATGGCACAAAGTCTGGGAGTCCTCCTAGGCTACTTTACACTGCAGTGTAAAGATAAGCATAGCTCCTCTGGTTTTGAATCAATTTTATTTCTTAATCTATGCCTAGGGCTACTGGTGAGTAACCAAACTTTTATAAAATTCATCCCACTAACAAGCAATGACATTATAAGATGACCACTTCATGTTTGCTGTGCTAGATGGCTTTTAGAAACTCAGTAAAGTTTAATGGTTCATCCGGACACTTTTTTTGTTTCTACAACAAAAAATTCAGATCATGAGGGCCCTATTACAAATTGCAGACTTACGAAGCAACAGCAAGCATACATGAGGATACATGACGTGAAATGTATATGTATGCAACTGTTAAAAGGAATTTAAGTCTGAACACTGACACTTACATTAAGTCCTAAGTTTGCAGCTGGGTAATTGAAAATAATAGCATATGCAAAGATCTGGGCTTCCTTATGATTTCAATTTCCCATGCATGTAAAGTATTCTTTCATTTTTAAGTAGCAAAGACAAAACGTATAGGAAAATTTTTCTCAGGGATAGAACTCTATAGCAAGAAGCCAAGCACTGGAAATGTGATTATCTCAAAAAGAGATGAGGCCAGAGGATCACATTTTAGTGCTAACCATTTTGGTAACTAACAATTTTGTCTTAGTTGAAACCAAACATATGCTAACGTCAGAGCTGTTAAAACTAGCAAGGATCCTGTCCTTCAGACTAGGTTTCAAATTACTTCTGATTACACTGCAAGATAGGACAGTGTAGGGTAACTAGAGAAACTGAAAAGATTCCCAAATTCAACTCAGAAGCTATGTTAAGTTTCCTAGATGACAGAACACCAGGTTATTGCTGTTCTGTTAAGCATTCATATTTTAAAAGTGTAGCAGTTCTCACCTCTTTCTTTGCCATAACGCCCTCTGTGAATGCCAGACTGCATGTTATATACATCTATCTGTCCAGTTGACAGCCCAATTACAGCGAAGTTCCCACATGAGGTAATGTCAACTGCCTTTCAAGGGGAAAAAAAAGAAAACCCACCTATGAAAACAATTTTTTAAGTGTATATTTAATTAGCAAAGTTGTTAGAAGATATATAACATACCAGGAATACAAAATACTACTATGTTTTTATTAGACTTCTTCAAGGAAAATTGCACAAAACAACAGATTACATCTCAAAAAAGTAGACTGAGGAACTCTTAAAATAAGCAAAGTAAGTAGATGGGAGTGCATGTTTATGAAGGATAATGAAATACTGACTTAGTCACATCTATAAGAAGTCATATCTAACATCAACACTGTAACCTAAATGACTAATCCATATAGTCAAGACATCCACAAATTCAATCCCTAAGGCCGACTGCACACCTCTTTCAATGCCCGTATTGCCAATGGCACCCCAAAATAGGGTAAATTCACACAGAGTCTGAACAGTAAGAAACAAAGAAACAATGGTCTAGATGTCTTGGAAAGATAAAGTCCAAAGAATCTAGTCGTTAAAGAAAACCAGGTATTTACAACTGAACTGATCTTGTCTACCACTTAACTACTAAGCATAAGGTCAGAAAAACAATTTTTCACAAGATACAGTAGTAGTGTGAATGCCTAACACAAGAAGTATGCAATAGTAACTACCTGTCTTGCAAGCTCATAAGCTTCAGTAAACATATCTCTTTTGTTGAGTGTTTGACTTTCACTGTGTCCAGCTCAAGTTGTAAAGCATTTTAGAACAAATATTCTGCCTGCAATTTGGAAATACATTTTTCCATATTGCCAAAGAAAAAGCATCTTCAGCAATTTGCATTCACAGAGCAAGCTGATCATCACAGGCATATAGTCAACTCTACATCACTATGACAGATAAAAGGTAAACACCAACCACCTATCTGAATCAGAAAATAAAATCTGCACTTAACCTGGATGTTTAAGGAAAAAACGCATATGCAGCTTTTTTCTTAAGACCTTATGTATTACAAAACAGCTAGTAGGACACACTGAGCTGGCAGAAAACACTTTGCAAAGCAACTAGAGCACATCTAGTCTAGATAGTGCTTTTACATTCTAAATATTGCTTCTGTAAAAACAGAAATCAAAATAGCATATACATATGCTGAAGCAGCATTACCCTAAGTAAACTTACTGTTGCACATATATCAATAGGTTTGTGTTTGCTAAATTCTTCTGGCCTCAGTTTATGAGCTCCCATGGAAGTTTTCTGATAGTTCCAGGTTGTACAGGTTATATAGCCTTGATGGCAGGCAACAATACTATCCCAGTCACTCTGATGTGCCACTTCTGCAATGTAACACATGTAACACATTTCCTTTTAGAAACAATCATTCTAAAATCAAATAAGCTATTCTGATATCATAAGATACCTTTAGACAGAACAGTTCATATTTATTGTACTTGTTGGGCAGTCAAAAGGCTACCATTCAGGAAAACCACCTGGTAAACCACTGTGCATATGCTAGTGTAACTAAAATGCTAACAAAACCACAAGCATTTTTTTTGGTATGTTTCATGTCTTTTTGTACTTGAATCTATGTGGTTTGAAAAGCATATTTAAACTTAAGTGGTTTAAACTGCTCAATCTGTACATACTTCCAGCTGAGTCTCTTAACTGTTTCTTCAGCTGCTGAAGCAGCAGAAGCCACTAGGTTAACAATGAAAAGCAGGGCTTAAGAGATAAGTCTGCTTCACATAGCAAAAGACTTTTCTGTAATTGTAGGAAAATAATTCCTCAGACGCTCAGTATCCAAACTTTGTAGTCAAATATGACATATGGGAATCTAAATAATGAGCAAGTTTGCTTTTCTTTTCCTGGTATGTATACATTAAAAAAAAAAAAATTGAGACCTTGAAATTGGGTGTTTCTAGAACTTCAAAGAATGAAATAATCAGATACAAACTGGTTCACTTCACCAAAGACAATCTAGCAAAAACCAAACAACTAATTAAAATGTACTTAAATAAATGTTTTCCTATGTCTCCAAACACATTTAATGTAGTTCTACTACCTTAAATCAATCAGGCAGGTCTAATATTAGTTTTAAAAGTGCATTTTTATATATTTGCAACAAGGATGTATAGATTGTCTGTATCACTGAAATCTGCAATTATAAATATGACATGTAATCATACAGGTACACAAGATTGTAAATCCAAACCTTTCAACATATGAAACAATCAACCATCCTCGGAAGACAAAAGAATAGCTACACATAAGACAAGAGACTTCCAGTCTGAAGAGGAGGTCATTAAAGAAACACATTTTGATGAAGCAAAGATAATTGCTCTCCTGCTTCAGAAAGTTAGGTTCACTATTCACATACTGAATTACAACTGAACAGACTAATTGAAATTTGACTTCAAAAAGTGACTAAAATAAAGGAACTGGGGAATCAAAATCAACTACTATAAGATTTCCTCAGCTGACAAAGACCTTTATGCCCCCTAATTGCTCCAGCCTAGAATATGTACACCAGAAGATTCTGGCTCCTGTGCTGGAGATTTGCAAGTCAAGAGACAGTTAAACATAAAGACATTTTTGAAATAAAATGCTCTTTTTTGAAATAATAGAAAAGTTTACCAAGTAAAATATCATTTTAAACTGTCACTCAACAGCTTATGAAGGGCCACAGAATCTTAATAATCTCAGCTTGGTACAGCATGGGCTTTCAATACAGTAGTATCTTGAGGGTTAGAACACAAAATGAAGACACGATGAGCTCTGTGATGTATCTCAGAGACTACTTACCTGAAGCAAAGATTGTAATTGGTGGAAGTGCCATCGTATCAAGCTTAAGACCTTTCTTTTTTGATTTCTTTTTGTTAATGGAACCTGAAAAAAAAAAAGAAGTGTTTCAATTTCATGGCTAGGTCTGAGAATAATGGTTTCAAAAGGACTGTCTACTAAATGTAAATTTCCTATTAAACTTAATAAAATTGACTTATGTTAACACAGCACTGCTGTTACCTGCAGTTTGAAGAGCTAAAAACATTAACAGAGTTCCTGTCAAAATTAATGTGATGGTGAGTACATCACCATCCTATTACATTCACAGATGTACTACTCAACACATTTGTTCCAGGATCTTGTGTTGACAACCTAATGCAGAGGTCCCCCCATCACAGCTAAAACCATAGGCATACAGACACGACTACACAAAGCAATATATAACACCAAGCCTTTCAATAGTCAAAGAGTCAGGAATCTCAAATATATGCCCAAAGGAGATGTTTAAATACTAAAATCATGCCAAATGTTTCCCACAGTGAAATAATACTGTCAGGCTACAGATACTACTTTTCTTAAGTACAAACAAATCTGAGACTACAACTTTATATACATCAGGAAGGACTGAATTTGCAGAACAACTAAGATGAGTAGTTCTCATACAACAGTTCAAGTGAAAATAAGGCCTAATGTTTTAGCCCCTGTTTACATAAATACTTTTCAGGGCTTTTTTCACCAATGTTTGTACTTTCACTGAAATACTTACCACGTCCTAAGCTTTTATTGAACTTTTCATGCACTGTTGAAAAAGACTGCAATGTTCCATCTTGGCCTGACAAAATATTAGCAGAGAACATTGAAGGGCAAAAATCAACTTTGTGTTTACTCATAACCTATCTAAGCAAGAAAAGCAGAAGATTAGCACTAAGAAACCTCAAACACTGTAATAAAGTATTTACTAAAAATTCTGGTCCAAGAAACAAAACCAAATACTTTTAAGTAGCAGAACTAATGGACACTAATTTTCTACAGCCTATATCTCATTCCTATTACTTTGCCCCACACATCACTAGAATGACACCTCTTTTACAGACATTTCTCCATGTTCAATTATTCTGTGTCCCTTCATTTCTACACACAGTATCTAGCTGTTTTCCTAGCTTTTGATGATTAAAACCTTAAATAAGCTGGTATGTCCTTCAAATACCTCCATAATACTTCCAAAACTTTTCGATGACCCCATATACTCCCTCACCAACTAAAGTATTTCTGTCTTTATCCTTTGCCTAACCAAAACATGCAGTGGATGGTTAAGAACTACACCGTGCTTAGCCAGTAAGCTAGACAAACAAAAATGGCAAAAGTTGAGCTGTCCATCTTTCCTGTAAACAGAACATTAATAGGACTTCCCTCCTCTACCCAGTGACCGACGTTCACAGAATTCACCGGAATTTAATTTAATTTAATAGAGGAACAGAAGGCTAGTGTGAACATCGTGAGGTTCAACAAGGCCAAGCACAGGGTCCTGCACCTGGGTGGAGCCAACCCTCGCTGTCAATACAGGCTGGGGGATGAAGGCGTTGAGAGCAGCCCTGCCGAGAAGGACTTGGCGGTACTGGTGGGTGAAAAGCTGCACAGGAGCCGGCAATGTGCGCTTGCAGACCAGAAGGCCAACTGTATCCTGGGCTGCATCCAAAGAAGTGTGGCCAGCAGGTCAAGGGAGGTGATTGTGCCCCTCTACTCTGCTCTAGTGAGACCCCACCTAAAGTACTGTGTCCAGCTCTGGAGCCCTCAGCACAGGAAAGACATGGAACTCTTGGAGTGGGTCCAGAGGAGGGCCACAAAAATGATCAGGGGGACAGAACACCTCTCCTCTGAGCACAGGCTGAAAGACTTGGGGTTGTTCAGCCTCGAGAAGAGAAGGCTCCTGGGAGACCTTATTGCAGCCTTCCAGTACTTAAAGGGGTCTTATAACAAAGATGGGGACAGACTTTTTAGCAGGGCCTGTAGTGACAGGACAAGGGGTAATGGTTTTAAACTAAGAGAGGGTAGATTTAGACTAGATCTAAGGAAGAAATTTTTGACAATGAGGGTGGTGAAACACTGGCATGGGCTGCCCAGAGGGGTGGTAGATGCCCCATCCCTGGAAACATTCAAAGTCAGGTTGGATGGGGCTCTGAGTAACCTGACCTAGTTGAAGATGTCCCTGCTCATTGGAGGGGGTTTGGACTAGATGACCTTTAAAGGTCCCTTCCAACCCAAACCATTCTATGATTCTAAGGCTCAAATTTAAAATTAGCCAACAGGGCCACTTTGTGGGGGATGTGGACAAGGCAGAACCAGAAACTAACAGAAAATGAAATTGCACAATGCATCTAAAATTAAAGGCACTGAGATGACTTTTAAAAATCAGAAGAATGACAAAACATTTTTACTAGGCGAAACAAGTAAGGAAACAGAAGATTAGTCAAAATGAATTTAAAGAATCTGAAAGACAATGGAACAATTATAATATTCAAGCAACCCTTCCTTGCTTCTACGATACAGAAGTAAGGCAGGATGTATGTACTGGGAACTAGGAGAAATGTTAAGCAGGATGAAAACCAGTGACATCGGTGACATTTTACGAAGCTAATTTGTGAAGATGCCTGTTCTACGGAAACCAGTAGCGCCTGAAAGAGACCCTACAGCATTGCTACCTCATTTCTGTTGTACAAAGTTTAACCACTGGTTCAGAAAGGAATGTAGAGTCTGTCTCCTTACACTGCAGATACATCAGATCTCAAATGCTTGAGACCCTTTTCACTTTAGTAGTTGCCTCTGTGCCCTCAACATATGTTTCAGTACAGTTAACAAAGCAGTAAACTGCAAAGGCAAATGTGAGGATTTTTAAGCAACTCTTAATTGTTACTGTGGTTCATCTGGTGTGACCTGAATTACTGTCAAGTAACCAGTTACTTGAATCCAAGTTACTAGTTGGATGACCAGCAAGAGATTTTAGCACAGGTGGTTTTAGCACAGTGTATTGCTGTACCATATTAGGTGTTATATCCATCAAAACGTAGCATAATGTTTTCAAACATTGCCCATGTAGACAATTTCATTACTTCAGAGTAATTAAAGATGAGGGGAAGAGTGTCTATTATTCCATTACTGAAGTGTTCTGGGCCACGAAACAGTCTGATCTAGTATTTAATTTCCTAAGGGTTATATTTATAGATTTTTAAATATGCTAGTTTCTCACATGCATTTTTACACTTTTAGATTAATATGTTGGTAACAAGCAACCTTGGGAATATATATTATAGACACAATTGAGCTGTAACAAATTACAAAGACATTGCAACCCACAAAGCTTGCTTAAACTAGTGGGAAAAGTGGAATGGCTCCTCTAAGTTACTGAATACATTACACTATTTACTTTTTCCCTGTCACAACAGAATTTCCTTAGTTGTTATAGGTTTTCATTTTGACCAGTTGATAGTTCCTTACAAGATAATGAAACAATTTTTATTCATCAAACATATAAAAATGGATGAAAAGCTTTTCTGCTTGTAACTACTTTTCAGCCTACTCGCTGATGTATGTTCCTCTAGGGAAATGATGAAACAGTTTGATAATAAATGATACTGTCTACACTAATCACTATGCTTCATAATTACACATAAGTAACACAGGAAATATAACCTATTGTATTAATAAAACAAAGACCCTTAGCTCTGAATGTTTTCTTTATCACAGAAGGATATCAGACCAAAGAATGAGAATTCATACCTGCACTAAGAATTTGCTCTCCATTTTGCCCATGGTATCTGATTTTTGTTGGTGGTGCACTATGTCCCATTCGGCTTCTCAATACACGTCCTGTACCACCAGGTCCATCAAAAATCCACACCTGCCTCCCCCCAAAAAAGCAGAAAAATTAAGCTGATAAGCATTACCCTGACAATAATTACATCTCTTGACAGTGCAACAGGCTTAGCCAGGATCTGGTGCAGCGAACTTCACACACTGGGTTTCATCCTTGATCCTAAAACTCTCAAAGCTTCCACCACAGCAGCTGATTGTTCCCACTGTTCATTCTATCATCCACCTCTGATGCCATTAGCATGCAGCACCAGGGACTTTTATCAACAGCAACTGCTCATGACCCAGAACATTATAAAAGCAAATCAAGATTTGAGATAGTGCACCCGGATATAAAGTGTGTTTCTGGAAAAGTGGATCCAAAGCTTTGTTCTTCAACGCTATCATGAAGTGATAAATGAAGCAGTAACATCACGATAGCAAATCTTTAAACTGCCCCATTACAGATAACAAGAGCCAGCAACTTCAGTGACTTAATGTTGTATTTGTTTCATTCCAGAACTGCTACTGCAATCCAAATTAAACATTTACACTTTGGAGTACTACAAGAGATAAAAAAAATAACAGCAGAGAGCAACAGCTATTACAACTTACCCGTATAGCGTTATCAGCACCATTAGTAATAAGAAGTGGCTCTCCAGGGACAAACGACATACCAGCTATTGCTGTGGAATGGGCATCTTGCATCTGACACATTAGTTTCTTCTCTTCTAAGTCCCACAAAGCAATATGTCCAATTGGGCTACCAGCTGCCATTACTGGGTGTCCATCTGCTCGAAACCAAACAAAAACCACAAAAAAACACCCCAAGAAAACCAACAAAAGATTTGCTTGTTTCCATTCAGCTCATTCTTATTGACTTCTCACATCTGAAAACTGATGCAAGAAGAGACTACAATCACAAGAAAAAAATTCTCAAGCTGATTCTAAAAATAATCTATGTTTTAACTGAAATATTCTAGTATTTCAAATAGAAAAGGCACAAAGTTCACTGATAATAAAAACAGGATTTTTTTCGTATCAGGTAACAACAAGTATATCTAAATCCAGCCACCGATGCTAGAGGTTTTGCTTGAAAGTACAAGAGACATTGTACCTGTACCATTTTCAAGTTACTTTATACCCCAGATTCTTCCCCAAATTTATTAGACTTCACTCTTTGGAAAGTGAAAACTCCTGTATCACCACTTCAGAAGTTATCAGTCCTTTTTTTTAATTTCTCTGAACTTTATGGCTCAACGACTTGCAGAAATAAATTCCAGAAGTTGATGACATGTTTATTCAATCATGCTAAGCAATAACTAAAACGTCAATTCACAGAATTTTAATTTTGTTCTAATTGTTCCATCCTGTTTCATATTAAAGAGATAAACATATCACACTGAAGTCTAAAAATATACTACAAATATTCAAGTTTTAAACTTATCAAGATAAAATTCCACCAAATATCCTGCATAATTGGTAACTAATCTTTTCACTTCAACAAAAGAAAAAGCCAGTTTCCAATTTGCAATTACAGACATCATAGGTAACTAAACCAGACAGTCCTAGGGTTTTCTTTTTTGGTAAAGCTTCTCAGATATGGAAATTTGACAAGTTCATTTTAATTTAAATAAAGAATACTTTACTCAAAGACTAAAATGAATACCCAAATTAAAACAAACAAGTTATATTTACACTAAATTTCCTAACTAAAAAGATAGGAAGTGTGAGAGGTCAGAGAATGTCTGAAAGCCACACATTCAAGCAGGTAATAGTAGTTATTTAACTGCATTAATACTTTGAGTTAAACAAAAAGGCATTCTTTCCATGTCTCACAAGTCTTTCCAGTAGCAGTCTTCCTCAACAGGGTCTGCATCAATCTATATTCTGTTAAGATTTGCAAGTTAGTCTATTCAAATGAGAGATTAGATTCAGTATCAACAGCTCTGTAGGCAGGATCAACACTAAAGTAACTAGCTTGAGGAATTAGTACATGCTCATTAGACCAAAAAAAAGCTGTGAATATAAACAATGGTTCCCAGTTATATTCATTCAGTAGTCACCCGACTATTAACATTCTAACTTTGTTTTGGAGGGGGAAGACACTATGGAGAAGTAGGTTTGGATACTAACTTAGAGAGTACTGATTACTCTGCACTAGCTCTGATAACTGTGTAATGTGCTAGCTCTTGGCACACTGTAAACATAAACTGTCTTACATTTCTTGGAAGAAGTAATACTTTATGTCACAATTCCTGTGCACTGAGCTAGTACACAAGAAAATGCTATAAAGCAGCCAGTATGATGAAGATGCATGATCTCCCTATTTACTGGTAACTTTTGTAGATTATCTGCAGCCTCTGAAAACTAAAACTCTCAGGGCAAATTTTGATTCTGAAATGTTTTATCAAAACGTATTTTCCTACCTGCCACTTACGTTTTAGTGATTTTATCCACATTTGCACTACTTACCTGTACGAAAAGATATTGCTGTGATGGGACCCCAGTCTTGTTGGAATTTCATCAGAGTTTCATCAAACTTAATATTATGTACAATGATATGACCAGATACAAGACCAACTGCAACAACATCCACTGCTGGAGCCTGAAAGAAAAATTGAACAGCAACTGAAATGAAAAAGGAAAAGCTTGTTGCTGCACTACTAATACCAATACATAAAAGACAATGTATGTAAGCCCAGGACAAATAGTAAAGAAACAAATAAGGCATCTCGTATGAGATCTTCTATGTATACTACCTCAGTGCATGACTGAACGTCTGGTAAATCTAAACAAAAAGAAATGAGAGATGCAAGATTTTGTGCTTTGGATCCATACATCCAAGTATCCATTGGATGAAGCAATTCTGTTTATAGAAGATGTAAAGCCTTTGAAAAACACCTCACTTCAAGTTTGCAGTAGTTCTGGTAGGCCACTATACACCCTGACACACACCTCCATATTTACAGGTTTTATCCAGGACAACTCCAGACCGTTTTCAAAGCTGTCATCAATGTTACCAGTACTTTTTAATTAAATTTTATCTACAAAAATACAGCAAATATATTCACAAAATCTTTTCTTAAATCAGCTAAATCTACATTTTATTAACCTCTAAAGCAAAATAAATTTAACAAAAAGCTACCAGTGTAACAGAAGTTACACGATACACATGCATCCTGCAAACAAACTGTTTCTGTGAATTCATTACATCATTCAGTGAGTAAAGATTACAGACATGATGAACACAAGACTATAGGTATCATCAACACAAAACAGCTAGGACGCAAAATTTAACAGAACTAGGACTCAAGGAAGGGCAGATAAGCCTTCAAGTTTACCTCTCTTCAATGTCTCAAATGCTCAAGAGATGGTTATTAAAATTACTTGAGAGAATACATGTCATCTTTATTGCTTTAATTTTAAACAGTGATATTTTGCCTGCTGTTCTTGATCAGTTATGTAAGAAAATAAGATACCAAAAACACTAACTTGTTCAAGAGTTGTGACCGCTAAGTGCCATCCTGGAAATGAGTATAAGAGTTTGCTGGAAAACAAACAAAAAACATGAATCAATTAACCTTTGGGGATTTTCCACAACAAAATAGATGCTTTATATGGACTTACACAGAAAAGTCCATCAGTTTTCTGTTCTTACAAACAAGTTAAAAGGAAAAAAAAACCTAACAACTGTGATACTAATAAGTAAGGTTAAGATTAAAACTTACGGTTAATTTTTATTGAAAAAGATAGTGCCATGCATTAATACTGAAAACGTGACATAATTACATAACGTATTCATTACATAATTAATAGGGAGGAAGAACCCCTTCTATGCCAGTTGCTCCCCATGTGTTTCTGCTCTTCAGAATTCTTAATATCAACATAAAAAGCCAGTCTTGGTCCAACTTCTAACAAAAATAAATCCTTCATTTGCTGGGCAATTTCCCTAAATAAAGAGACTAAAACATCTTAGAAGCATATCCCATCTTGTTTCTTTCAGAAATGGCAATATCCAAAATGTGAAGCAGGACTTCACCAACAAGGCAGTCATGCAGTACTTACTAGGGCTGAAATTATGAACACAGTATTTAAGCACAGATATGATTAAAAAAAACTATTCCATCACCACAGATATAAGTTGTCATTCTTAAAAGACTACCAGCAGCCATGTGTTACCACGTCTCACTTTGCTTTCTTGCCAGAGACCATCAAACTTTCCCTTGAGTTCTACCAATTTACTTTTTTGTCTAATTGTGCCTGCACCTATCTACAAAATAAACTACTTGGGGAACAAACAGTCAAAAATAGATATTGCTTAACCCAGCAACATTACTAAAGAGCAGTAACAGTCCCGTAAATTTTTACACAATTAAAAGAGAAACTAAGCCATCTAAGGAAGACTTTTTGTTACCTAGGATGTATTGCATCTCAGATGCTGCGACAGGCATTGAAGAGACATAAGAGTACTATGAGACATTTACTTTTCTGCATTTTTAGGTTATTCCTATTTGCCAGTTTATATAGCATATCCAGCAACTCCAAAACATCAGAATATGAAACAAAAAAATTAGCAAATAGTTATGAGAATAAAACACTGAGCTACGCAAGCTGAGTTAACACCTTTTTGCAGTATTGCATACATTATCATGCAAGGAAGTTCACTGTAGCTGTCATGAGTTAGAAAGCAGCTGATTGTGGCAGGAATGAAATACTGCCACTATGGACAGTGCTCTACCGGGACGTGCTCAGAGGCAATTACATGTCTACACATCTCTTATTTGAGTATAACAATCAAATGCTAGTAATTACACCTCCATGCTACTTTCCAGCACTTCCTTGGACTCACAACAAGTAAAAAATTAAGCTTGGAAGAAGGGAGGCAAAAGGCCTGAACATGCATTTACTAGTAATTTAATTAATTTTCATGGGAAAGCTACGTGATTCCAAGAAATTAAAAAAAAAGTAATTACAAAAAAATTCCTGAACAATCTCTGGCATTTTTCAGTGAGAGTAAACACTACGCAACTTGAAAGGCATCAGCATTCAGGGAGCAGCAGCAGCATTCTTTGTTCCTGGAGACAGACCAACTGAAAACTTGTGCCAAAGGACTCATGAGGTAAAAGATTCCATGTTCAAAATTTATGGTACTTAGAAGTATTATTTGTTGCGTATCAAACTACTTGGAGCATGAAATGTATCCAAGTTATACAGAATCTTACTTGGATCTTATATTCCATAGCTGCAAGCTCCCTTGTTCACTCCCAAGAAGAATTTTATTCAAATAGGTGCTGGGATGCAGAACTGCAGAAACTGCAAAAGTGGTCTTATCAAAATCCACTTGAAGATACTCCTCTGCAACAAAGTAAGAAACAATGTTAGTGTGGCTACCCCTACAAATCTGCACGCTTGTCATCCCTTGGCAAATGTAAAGGCAGAACTGGTGTTTACTCTGTACAAGTCTCCTAACTGGTGTTTCTTGCATTAAAGGATTAGCTAACACGTAACAGGACAGGATAAACTTGTTTACGTTATAACATCTGTTGGCTTGAAGGTATATTTTTTCCCTATAAGCCTACCTAACACCACAATGCTGGCAAAACTGTAGTGATTTATATCTTTCTGAAGGATTCCTGCTCCTGCCTGAGCAAAACACCTCATCTGATTATCATGCCTTTTGTTTGTTATAGCAACTTCAAATCTCTAAAGACTGTCTGCAGTCACTTTTGAGATCCAGCATCCAAGGAATGACATTGGTCACACCAATGAGAAAGCTTTCTAAAGAAAAAAACCTCAGGGCAGGATTTCATAACGCACTTTACAATGGCATGAGAAGATGCTGACGCAATCAAAAGATTATTCGTAAGAATTTAGTCTTACCCAGACTGGTAAATATCAAGGAATGACAGGATTTCAGAGATGGTGATGAAGCTCTGTACCACAGTCTTTACCAGAAAATGGAACACTAAAATGCAATTTCTGCATAAGCATATCTCTTTATACCTATAGGGAACCTTACTGGGTCTTTGCATGTGGTGCAGGATCCATTCATGAAAAACTACTGTAGGATTAGGACTCCAGAGTACTATGTAAACGGTAATATCATTTAAGGATTTTTTTTATTTTCTAAGAATAAACTACTTCTGAACCTGTGGATTTAAAAAAATCTTTTTTTTTTAAATCACTATGTTACAATGCTATACCAGCCCATAAAGTAGCAACAAAAATAAAGTGTCTCTCACCTTCTGACTGTATATTCCAAACGATAAGAACATTATCGACATCCACAGAGATGACATGATCACCAAAAGGCTGCAGAAGGTGTATCCTTGCCTTGTGACCTTCGTAGGTATGAACCACCTGTAATTTCGAAATAGAAATGGTTTCAATATAAGCTGTTCAGGTAGCATATCATGTTAACATAATACTTGAGGACAGGTAACACATGTCAACAACAATTTTAAATAAAATATATGGAAAGGCCACACAGCTTTAAGTGGAAGATAATTTTCTCTGATATTTAAAACTGTCAGAAAATATATTTCAACTAAATATTTTGATTATTTTGTTTAACTTTAATTTATGTGAACAATTTATTTTCAATTAACTACCTAATTATTGTAATTAATTCATAAAACACAGGTCAGTCATTACAAAACTTGCTCATCCATTCTCCTATTCTAAGCTTTTTATTCCTCCTTCTATAGTTTTTGTTTCCCTAAAATTTAAGGTACTGAATATCTATGGAAATAGACACTTGTAGAACATTAACTGTCTTGAAAACACAAACACTACACAACTGTTTTGTACTACTAAGCAATAAGTAAACTAATAAAAACCTCTTTGTTCCTGGCAAAAGCATGGAGAATGTTGTCATATGAAGCAAATATCAACATGCGGTCTGCTGCCAAACATGCAATGTCTTGTGGCAAAGCATTACCTGTTAATCAAAAAAAAGAAAAGTTCAGCATGTTTCAGGTTCATAACAAAAGAGAAAGCCTGACAGTGTATTTAATTTAGCAATGGTGACCCATCAAGAAAGCTCTCCTGTTGAACATTCTGTGGGATTTCTTAGAGAAATGCACACACTTCAGAATAAGGCAAATATTACCATAAATAACATCACACTGGTAACAACATTAAGTAACATACCTACCACAAGGTGGTTCTTTTAAAAAAACACTTAATAATAAATTACTGAATTACCACTGTAAGTAAAGGCACACGTTAACTTCATTACAAAGAAGTTATCCCAACATAACACTTCTGTGGACTGTCAGATCCCATAGCCCACTGGACTGGAACACAAATGAAAAACTGAAGTCTCAGCATTAGCAATGCATATTAGGTTAAGCCATTCTGCCAGATCTAGAAGCTAATGACCCACTCCTGCACCCGTTTCCTGGTTATAGCTAGAGACATCAGGAATTCACTGCGCTAAGCATACATCTCACTCCCCACCTTGTGGCTGCTTCAGAAAGAGTATTTACTATTGTGATCTACTACTTTACTAGCTCAAAAAGAGTCAAAGCTCCAGACCACATTAAGAAGCTTTTGGTGTGGTCCCAAACAGCAGAAAACTGAAAAAAATTCTCTAGGGAAAAATACTCTCAATCTAGGAAAATATAAAAATGCAAATCATAGCGCCTAACGACTGTACAGAGAAACATCAGACCAAAAATCAGATTCTGTGGGAGTGTGCCTATGATACAAACTTACATGATCACATAGCAGCCTTCCCCAAAATGTTGCTTTGTACTATTAATTATTATCAGACACAAAGAATCCTGTAGCCTTTGCTGTACTGCAGCACAGCTTCAATGGGAAGAACTAAACTAAAAAAAAAAGGCTGCACTTTATGAGAGGTCTCATTTATTTGACCACATTAGACATCTTCCCTACATAGTGCCTTTGCAGTGACTTAGGCCTACAATCAGGTTACAGATACCTGCTACTCCACATGAGCTGTATGCAAGTCCACTTAGGCCAAGACAGTTTTAGGCACACCCCAATTAAAAAGTTCAGGGCTCCAACCACTAACATCAATACACCAACAACACTGCACAGAGAGGCACATAGCTCACTTCTTCAATCACAGTTTTGTATGTAAACATCTCAATTTCTCAAAAATCTTAAATGATTACATCTGTAAGAAGATATAGCCCACGGAGAAGGATTTCACAGAATATGCAGTGTTTTCACCATTCTGTAAGTTAAAAACAGAAGTTATATTAATGTCTTCACAGGTGTATTCACTGCTGATCTTCTAAATCTAGTCCCAGTTGTGCGACAGTTATTTATTCTCAAGTTTATAAGTTCTCTGTTAATAAAAAATATTTTGCTTTATAAAGTCCATGCAAAAGTTCGTGGTATACTGAAGTAAAAGACCTACTTTTCAAGACAGCATGCACCTCACTGAACCATCTAAACGTCAGCTGGAAGGGACCTTTGAAAATCATCTAGTTCAACCTCCCACCCAGCTCTTCCCAAAGCTGGATTATCACCAGTACTATATCAGACTAACTGCAGCTATGCCCAGCTGAATCTTGAAAACTTCTGGGGAAGGAGACTGCTCAAGCGCTACACTGTACTACAGTTCCCTCTTAGTCAGAGGCATTTTTTGTGACCCTCTCAAGCTGCAATCTGTGGCTGTTGCCCCTTGTTACTCTGCCTACCATTACCACCACAAATTCAGCTCTGCCATCTTCGTAACTGCCCTTCAGGTAACAGGCTGCCTCTAGGTCACCCCACATTTTTCCTTCCATAAGGCTAATAAATCCAGTTACTTCAATGTCTCTTCTCACAGTGACACTCCCAATTCCTCAGCATCCCTCCTGAAAGAGAAAGGGGAGTGGTGGGAGGGGGAGAACCACATTGAATATCGCAGTCCAGGTATGGCCTCAGCAGCACGAAGCACAGGAGAATAACAGCTTTCCCTGATCTGCTGGTCATGTAGCTCAGTACACGGCTTGCCTTATTCAGTCACTACGTTGGTCCACGTTCAACCTGGCAACAGCACAGCCCCAGCTCCTTTTCAGCAGAGTGCCACACAGTCAGTCAGCTCCTGGCTTGTTCTGTCCCAGATTCTGGGATTCTGCACTTTCCCTCCCTGAACTTGGTGAGGTTTCTGTTGGCCCAGGCCTTGCATTTTGTAACATCTTGCGAGACTGAAGCTCTGCCATCCTGGGTGTCAGCCACTCCTCCTAACATAGTATTGTCTGCAAATTTTTACAAAAAGTGCACGCCGCCTCATCACCCGGGCTATTGATGAAGAAGCTGAGCAGCATAGGCCCTGCTGTTGACACCTAGGGTGCTACGCTTTATTACTAACTGCCAACTGGATGTCAAGCCACTGATTTATACCCTTTGTATCCAGCAGTCCAGCCAATTTTTAACACTCCCTGAAGACTTTTACTCCCATCTGCACCTGCTCTGTTCCTGTAATTATTTTCCTCCTATAACACAGCCTTCTAGTAACCACAAAAACCACAAAAAAGGGGATCTGGAATTAACTGCTTTATTTATTGATCAGTCCTTGAAGCCTAGGGCCATTCTTGGAAGAACAAGATGACAGGAATAGAAGGTTCACAAGGTATAACCCTAAGAGAACTAAGTTACAATTGCAACAGCAGTCTTACTTCCAAATTGATATCTGATATTTCTGAGACTCATTTCAACATATTTCAGTGTAAGTATTAGTACATACAATTAATTTTCCATTTTTGACTTGATAATCAAGTGCTGATGTCAGATGTGTTAAAAAAAACAACAAATGAGAAATGAACAATCTGCGCATACTTACTCACAGCAACAATACCAAGCTTCTTCACCTGCAAGGAAAATGTTAAAAAGGCATTTTTAGTGATTGGTTGCAATGAATTCGCTCTAAACAGAAATTCAAAATTCTAGGAACCACCCTAGATAAGGAATTTGCATGCCTCACAACATAAAAAAAAATTCATCTTAGTATACAACGTATCTAGAGGAAAACTCACAAACAGCAGGTCAAAAGGAATGGGAAAAGACAACCATTCAGCAACAGTAAGTTGTGCTTCTTGATATACTTTACCCTCATGCACAGGAAACTAAGCACATGTTTAGCCACCCTGCAGACCTTAGGCAAATTTGTTTTCGTATCATCTCTTTTTCTACTTTATTTCCACTACAACCACACTGCATTATTATCTTATCTCTGTTCACATCAAATTTGCTTCAGTTACAGTCATCTTTGCCCACTGATATTCATTACTATTTTAGTTGAAAGTCTGTGGAGAAGATCAACATGCATGAACACTAAAGACTACCATAAAGTTACAGGAAGATCTATGCTGTCTGCACTGTGCTGTTCACTAGTATCACTTGATTCAGTTGTTTTGTAACTGTTTCTGTACACCGAAAATGCTTTTATTGTTGAGCAAGAAGCGAGTCACTGTCACAGGCTTTCATCTTGCAGAACTGAATTATGCTCATCTGCTTCCGTACAAGAGAAGTTTTAATAAGTTCCAACGCATTGCCTCCTAAAACTGTAGCCCTAAAACGCTACACCGCAGCTATCCAAACTGCAAGTGAGCTTTGGGCTATCTAGCAACGAAGGAAAAGCTTCCGCATTTGGACCCTCCCCTGCCCGATGGATGGGCTGTGCCGCACCGGCCAGGGCACGCAGAAACCCGCCAGGGCTGCCCGCACGGCTAAACAAGCCCGTTTTGTCCTGTTTAACCAGCAGCTTCTCTTCCTCCCAGTCACCCTCCGGCGAGCAGTCCCGACTGACGCCGCGGCCCTCCTCACACGCTCCCGCCTCACGATGGCGAGGCTGGGGGGGCCAGGGGGTAGAGGATTGGGGGGGCGGAGGAGAAGGGGCGGAGGAGAAGAGGCGGCGGCCCGGCCCTGCCTCATGCCCGGACGGGTGGCCTCCCGCCACCCCAGCCTCCCCAAGGCGCAACGCCAGCCAATGGCGAGGCGGGAAAAGACGCCGGGGAAAGGAGAGGGGGACCAGGGGCCGCGTACTCACGTTGTAGGTATGGACGCTGCGCCCGATGGCGGTGGCCAGGTAGAACTCGCGGTGGCGGCTGTGGTAGCGCAGGACGTGCGGGACGTGGCCGCTGAAACGGCCGAGCACGCGGAACCCAGCGAACAACCCGCCACCCTCACGCGCCATCTCCCCCGCACGCGCCCGCCGTCCGCTCGCAGGAAGCGTCCCCCGTCCCACTTCCGGCCAGCCCGCCGGCACTTCTCCCCGCCCCCCCCCGCGTGCACCGTCGAAAGCGGTCCCCGCCGAGTTCCGCTATCGGGGGGATGATGCCCGGCGGTCCCGTTCCAGACGTCGGTTTGCCCGGCGGGTCGCGGAGGCGAATGTCAGCGCCGCCAACCCGGCGGGCGCGGTGCCAGGCAAGGCCCTGCCGCCACCAGCACGGCAGTCAGAAGACCGTCACCCACCAACGCCTCTACAAACACCCCCACAGCCACGACTGCTTTTTTTTTTTCCTTCCTTTTATTCTTCTTTTCCCGCCCCGCAAACCGCCAAGCCCGGCTCAGGCGCTGGCGGCAGGGGCAGCCCCGCCGCGGGGGCACGCAGCAAGGCGGAGGAGCGCTTCGTGAAGCGGAATCCCGGCCACCCGCGCGAACGACCGCTCTCCCTCCGCAGGTGGTTTCGGGTTTTGTTTGGTTGGTTTTTAATAAATTATATTTTAAAAAGACACCCCGCAGGATGATTTCGTCGCGATGACTGCAACGGCGGACAATAAATACGCAGCGAAGTCCCGCGGAGGGGAAAAAAAGAAAAGCCACCTATCCCAAGTTGATGTAGCTCCTCCACACCGCCAGCAGCTCCTGGGCCTTGCTCTCGTCGCAGGGGGCTCGGCTCGCCTTCCCGGCGGCGGCGCCCTGCCACCGCACACGCGTTAGCGTCCCGCCGACGTCCGCGGCGGCGGAGCCCCCGGCGCTGCCCCCGGGCCCGCCGGCGGCTGGCCTGTCCCGCCGCCCCGGGCCCGCACCCACCTGTGGCGGCCGGTAGCCGGGGCAGTGCCGCTGCACGACGGAGAGGGTGCTGCGCCACAGCGGCGGCCGCCGGCCGCAGCTCCGCGCCCTCTCCAGGACGCACTCTAGCAGCCGGCCTGCCCGCTCCGTCCGCCGGGAGCCCTGCGGGCAGGCGGCCGGTCACGCCCCCGGGCCGCGGCCGCAGCCCCGGCCCCGCTGGAGCCGGCAGCCGTCGGCCCCCTTTCCCTTCAGCCCCCTTAAGAGAAGGTTGCCCACCCACCCATTCTCCCCCCTCGCTCCCTGTCCCCGCCCGCTTCCCCCCTTTTTCTTCCTTCCCCCTTTTCTCCCTTCTCCCTCCTTTTTCTCCCTTCTCCCCCCTTTTCCCCTCTTTCCCCCTTTTCCCCCTCTTTCCACCCGTTTCCCTTTTCTTCCTCCCTCCCCCCAGGCCCCTCTACCCACCCCCCTTTTTTCTTTCTTTTTTTTTTTTTTTTCATGGAAAGGGAATGCCACCTAGCCGCCGGGCATGCGCGCACCCGGGCGAACCTCGGACTGCTGCGGGCCCTCCGGCGCGGAGGGCGCGTCCTCGCAGGTGTGAAAATCGAGTTGTAGTTCCTGGAGGGAAACAACAACAAGGGACGCTCATTAAAGCCACGGCCCCGGCGTCGCAGTCCCCGGCTGCCAGCCCGCCTCGGACACCCCGTTACAGACGTTCCTACCGCCCCCGGGCGGCGGGGCAGCCGGTGCGGGGCTGCTCGCACCGTGCGCCGTCCCGAAAGCCGCCGCCTGATCTTTCCACTAAGCGCCGGCTGCGCGTGTGTGAACCATCCGCGTAGCTTCTAAACCATTTATCACCTTTCCGACCGTGACAACCATCTTCGGCGTCGGTGAAGCATTACACAAGCGACTTTCAGTCCTACGGGTCTGCAAGGCGCCGGGAAGAGTCGGGTAGCGCTCTGGCAGCAGCCGCCCGGGCTCCTGCTCTCCGTCCCTGCCAGTCCCAGCTTCAGCGAAGCACATTTAGGAAGGTCGCCAGAGGAGAGTAGGAGATAACTTCCCCGTCCTGTTTCACAGGCGCCGGTTTACTAAACTAGCCAACTCCCGGCTTGCTAATCGAGATTTTCAGAAAGTAGCTGCCGGACGTCAAGGGTAAAATCGTGGAGGCAGTGCCGTCCCGACAGTTTCCCTCCGATGCCACCAGAGAAACCACCAACCTCTTTTTTAAAGGTCATGTGTGGATCCAAAACGTTTAGGAGATCCTCTTGTATCTCATCGTGGTTACAGAGGCTGAAATTGTAGGTGGCTCCTCGCGGTAAGTCGGCGATCTGAAGAAAGATGATCAAGCCACAAAAGACTGTGTAAGAAAAAGCCAAAGGTTAATTCTCCTGCACCGCTATGTGACCCGACAAGGCACGGAGGATAGTTCTGAAGAGAGGGATGCCGGTGCTTCGGGAGCACTAGAAAAACTGGTTGGTTACCCTTGTGATTATCCATGGTGTCTTTACACGTTGTTTTTCTCCTGCTGGGCTTCAGATCGTTGCTGGCTTCATATATGTACCTGTACGCCTACGGAAATGAAGGTTTCCAATTCCATAACGGGGGCTCATTTGGACCTCTTTCCAGAACTGTAAATAATAATTATTCAGACTTGAAGTTGTGTCACTGATTCGAAAAAAAAACCAGGATAATGAATAATAATCAAACGCAGCATCCAAACCCAAAACAAAACAAAACAAACCCCAAAACTCCACAACAGCCAATCTTGCGTGAAACAAGTTTGAATAGCCCTCCCCATAACTGTGTGGGATCCACCTCCGGCGTGGGCTATTGCAGTAACACGCGATTTTCTCTCAAAGGTCCAAAAACAGCGCTTCAGGCCACCTGCAGATGGACTTCCCAGGCGTGGACGCTCATACCTTCCATACTGAGGTAGCAGGGGCATTTCTAGGGCACCGTTCTAACATGCTAGCGCGGGAGCGGGTGGAGGGCAGTGGCCATTTCCCTGTGCTGCCTACAGCTTTTTTTTTTTTTTTCTTTCTCTCGAAGGTGAACGTTTTACCTCACAAACCACTTTCCCCGGGGAGCCCCTTCGCTTGCGCAGGCTGCAGGGAGTGCAGCCGAGGGACACTTGCCCTGCCGTGGGGACAGCCTAGATGACAGGGCAGCCAGCTGCCCGGGGCTCTGGGGGACAGGCTGCCCAGGACATCGGGGGCCAGGCTGTCGTGAGGAGGCATGGCCCAGCTGCCTCCCTTGTCCCGAGGAGCCCCCGGAGCCCTTTCTCCGAGGGCGGCCGGCTCCGACGCCTCCGCCCCGGTCCCCACCCAGTTATTCCCTGGCCCTGCGAAAGTGGTTCACGGAAGGTGCCCCAGGAGCCGCTGCGGAAGCCCCGGCCGGGGCGGCGTGGCCCCCTGGGCTCGGGGCTCGCACTGCAGAGCTGAGCCCAGCCGAGCCGCACCTGAGCCGCGCCTCCCGCCCCTCCGCGGGCACGGCTGCGGAGGCTTTAAGCCCAGCCTCAGCTCAGTTTCAGACAAAGTTTGTGTTCGTTTTCGGGGAATGCTTCTCCGGCATAAGTCATTACGGAAACCCCGGAGGACTGCCCCCGCCGCGGGAGAAAGGGCTTTTTTTGGCTAGCTGAGCTGGGGACAAGTCAAAGCAGATTAGTCAATACTGCGTGCCCGCCGGCTAGAGCGGGTTCCCGCTCCCGCATCTCTCCCTTCTCTCTGTGGTTTTCTCTTGCCGTTCTTCATCCCGCAGCCCGGCCGGGTGGCTGCCAGCCTCCCTGCCCGGGGCTGGTTCAAAGCGTGTCTCTGTGAATGTGTGTGTGCGGATATAGATCTCCTTCTAGTCGAAGCTGACGTTTTAAAATCGATGCCGCAACTTAAGCTATTGCACTAATTGAGATGCAGTTGCGGAGCAGGTGCACTGAGCTTTAGCCGAGCTCGGGTAGCCCTTAGCACTTAGAGAGAGTTATCAGGGACCTTCCCTTCACCACTCACAGTATTGCCAAACAAACCAGCAAAAAATCCCAGTTTCCTAAAGGATATCTTGTCCTCATATTCAGAAGCTGTTTGGGTTTTCTTAACTTGCAAAGTCATGTGCCTTTACCTTTCTCCAGGGCTTTTTGTCTGAAGTTGCTAATGGGCTTCATAAAAGTTAGTAAGTTAATAAAAATACAATTCTTCTAAATAACTTTGTGTTTCTTGTTTTACAGCTGCGTAAACAAAGGTGCGCCCTGGCATAAAGGAAGTCACTTCAGGTGAGTTTTATTGTACTCCTGAAAACCAGCAGCATAACCGACAAAAAGCCTATTCCTGCCATGAATTCAGAATAATACTGATCTAAGGAAGGAATTCAGGACATGTTATTTTTTACTTTCCACTGTTCATTTGTCTTTACTGAACGGGAAACAACAACCCTGTGAATAGTTAAGTCAAGCTCTTTATTTGTCCTTACTAAACAGAACATAGTAATCCTATATATAAGTAAAGGGTATAATACGTTTTAATGCAAATAACACTGGGCTGAAATTCTTTCCCGTCACTGTTAATATCATATGCACATGCTTTTATTTCTGAAGCTGTGTCTCTGAAGTTAACAGTAGCACAAAGCTGCAGCGGACAGTGGCAGTGTAATCAGATCTGCAAATGAAAAATATGTTTTTTAAAGGAAGCAGAAATGTATATGGCTATAAAAGATGATCTGATATTCAAAACATGCTTGTAAGTAACTTCAAGTGACAGATTATTAAGGAAAAAAAGAATTCACTTACTTTTTCTTTAATCACTTTTTTTGTATTTGAAATGTTCTGTGAGTAAACTGTATCTGTCAACAAGTTTGCTAATCTCTAATTTCCACACAGCAGTGACCTCAGAAATGGCAAATTATGATGAATATGCTTTAAAGTTCATTCTCTATTTTAACTTCTTCAGAGATACAGGTTCAATTACTGACATACAGAGTAGAAAGGCAGGGGGGAAAAAGAGGAATTTTGAAAAATCTGTCCATTTTTATAATTACAGCAATTCAAACCTTTTACCTTTTACCTGCTCCAGCCATGAGAATGCTGAGGCCTCACTTCTGACTGCAGCTTTTTGGCCTGAGGAGTTGGTCAAATGTGAGGGATTTGGAAGCGGTTTCCATGAAGAGAAATAACTCGTGACAGGAGGCATTTTTCCGATGGAGCTTTATACTTACAGCACATCTACTTTCTTCCCTAATCTCTGCTGCCTGGTTTCCCATTTGTGACTGTGCTTGAGCAGCAGAAAGGTGGGATTGGGAAATATCTGTTGCTATATCGCTGCAGGTCAAGATGGTATCTGTGTGGGTGGGACTGCTGCCAGCCCTCACCAGGAGAGGAAGAGTTCAAAGCCAACAAGAAGTCACTGACTTTGGTAGATATTCCTGATCAATATTATTATATTACTGGCATTATAATTTGTCAGTTTGACTTGTATCTGCTAAGCCAATTTTTGATTGTTACATCTTGGTACATGTAAGGCATGCCCCATGGGGTTTTTTTAAGCAATTTTTTTTTTATATTGAGCAATACACTCCTTTCTATAATACCTCACTGCTAGGGAAATGTTGTCATATCCAGGAAGTCTAACATAATTATACTTTGGATATGTAGGATTTGTGAATTTCTTAAATTATGAAATTATGTGCTTGAAAAGGAAAGGAAGGGGGAGATAGCGATTGCCTGAAGGAAGCTGGGGAGGTGGGAAGGAAGCGGCACAGCGTATGGCAGAGCCCCAGTGCCCAGCATGAGGCAGATACACGCAGCTTGCCTGTGACCTGCCCATTCTTCCCAGCAGCCACACGCGCAGGAGATCCTCCATCTGCCTGGGCAAACACTGCTCAGGTTTCCATTTTCATGGATGAGGCTGTGGCTGAAGAACTTCCTGCTGGGCCCTCCACAGGTGCAGAAGGCACTACACACTTCTGTGGTGCCGAGTGCTGTCTAATCACTGGTGACAGCACCCAGCCAGCTAATGAAAAAAGGGTTAGCTCTAACAAGCCTGTACCAGCTTGGGTGTGTGAATGTCACCATCAAGAAACCTGTACTTAAGCAAAGATGAGGATGATGTTACAGATTACGGGGGTAAAAGCTCAATGTCGTATTTTCATGTGTCTTTGTTAAAACAGTTTTATTTCAGAAAATGCTGTAAAATTATTTTTGAAGTATCATAATTTCCAACATAATGGAAATTCATTGCGTTGGCCACATTTTTTTCCATATTCTTATCTGATGCCCAGACCCTGCTCTTCCTGGTCCCAGACACACAAGCCTGACTGATTGTCCCTACTCATGTTTAGGAGCTTACCTTCTCGAACACAAGCAGCTGTTGAATGCTCGTGTTGACCCCCACATGCCACTTGGAAGAGGTGTGTGTATCCCCATAAGGATCACCTGAGGTTGGCTGGTGGCTGGCAATGAACAAAACAGCTCTGAGAGAGTGTAGCAGCTGTTGCCTTTGGTAGTCCTCAGTTTCCTCCTGAGAGCAAAAGACATGTCAGCAAAACATAGGAGTACGTCTGTATTATTGGAAGAAAAAAATCTTACCCTTTTGATCTAATGGATCATGATGATGGTATTTATTTGGGTAGCTGCTGACTAGACAGGACATGAACAGGACTTGGGCATGTGGGTCCTGAGATGAATACAAAATACCTTTCTCCCAAACCTCCCAGTGCTGGTGGCTTCTACCTGGCACATAGAAAAACCCAGGTTTGAGCACCAAGGTGTCTAAGTCAGTCCCACAACACCAACAGCACATCCTTTCTTTTAAGGACTTCATACAGATCTCAACATTATTCTCAGGGCTATTTGTTTCTAAAATTGTCTTCCTAGCTCTTTGGGAAAGCAAACATCCATCAGGAAGAGAAGCTTCAGCACCAGGAGCTAGACTGATGGCTACTTTGCTTTGGCAGGATTCAAGCTCTCAGCTGAGGTCCTCTCCATCCAGGTTGACTAATCATAGCAGTAGGGTTCTGTTATTCTCTGTGCAAGTCAGTTGCTAGAAGGAAGAAAATATACATTCCCAGGAGGAATTACACTGATTCATTGCCAGAAGAAGACTCAGCACACTTGTGGTTAATATTAAGGCCCTTAAGGGATTGAAGTCTGTGGGTTAAACACATTTGTCCCTATTGTCCTACCTGCTGCCATCCTCTGTTCTCTTGTCATATCCGTTTGATATGTCCAAGCATCTTCTGCCTCCACAACTCCAATGGCAGCCTCTGAGTCTTTTACTCTTCTATCCTTTTCCAGTTCTGACCATTTTCCAAGGCCACCTTTAAATGCTTATTTTAAGCTTTTTCCTTTCCTAGGCAGAAAAGAGTCTACCTGCTGTCAAACTCCTCCCTTGCTTTCTCCTACTCCTTATCTTTTGAGATCCCATGAGAATTTATAAACAAATGTCTTAAGACATCAGTTGCATCTACTCTGGTTCCAGAATTGTAACCATGTCATGATTTTGGGGATTCTCAGCTCATGTGCATTAAGGCTGTTCAAATACTTTAGTTTGCATGTTCATACTATATGAATATGTTTAGCTAACTTTGAAGTGTAGCTTGCATTTTCCCAGTTAGTGAATGGTCATTTACAACAGTGCTGCCATCTTTTTTACCCCTTTCATTCAGTAGTACTTCAGTTTAGCTCTGCTGCTCTTCTCTTTCAAGTTTAATATACTTACACTGTAACTTACCGTCCCTACACTTTGAAATGTAGTGTTTAAGAAGAAATTGAAAACAAACATGTGGAAATACTTTGATCAAGTCCAGTTTGCATGCAAAAACTGAACAAATGGAAGACATCACTTCAATAACAAAACAACTCTGAGCATGCTTCTGGAGTATAATGAACCTGCCTTGCATCAGCATTTGATATCCATTGTCTGTTGTTACAACCGGATATGCCTGACCATATAAGAAACACTTTTTAAATCACCAAAGTACAGTTAGGAAACTGAGCTGACCTTTTACTCCTCAATCATTTTTCTTTCAAACTCTAGCTTTGAAGCCATCACATTTAGCTGGGTTGGTCAAAGATTTTTCCAGCTAGCAAAGATCAAGAAACATCAGTTCCCTGCCTTTGAAATATTTTACCAAATATCTGGGGTTTGTCTCATCCAAGAATTGTTTCAGTAGAAACTCAGTTGGATTATTGACGTGATTTGTCAAAGGAGAAACCCTGAGGCCCTTATTCAGCAAGGTGAATTAAAAACTCTGAATTCTTGAGAAAGTCAGTCTCACTGCTGTTGAAAGCAGTGAAAGTGAAAGGACATCCTTGTCCTTGATCAGGCACCAAATCTACAACTTCTAGAGAAACTGAAGAATGATATATGTCCAACTAGAAATGTTGATTGTTAAATAACATTTCATTTTTATGATACCCAACTGATAATCTTTAAAAAAGCAATACTAGCCTGTTCCTCTTCCTATATTTGCTCTTCCATGCACTTTATTGCTTACTTTAACTTTATGCAATGATGATTTTTTTAAAAGTTTCTGAACATTTCAGTTGCGCACTATTTAACAGGTATATAATAAGACAAACACTGCTATGAATTTGACAGTATCAGTGTAATTAAAGGGTACTGTAAAGAAAAAGACAAATTTGTATGACTTTTTTTCTCACAGGTATTAGTACAGTAAGTAAGTTATTTAAATCACATGTGATTGAATGAGAAGGTAAGCTCTAAATTAAGGAGTAATAATACTGAGATATCACATTCACTATGGAGAGCAACATAACCTTAATATTACAAACAGCTTGCTGCAACACAATTTCTTATTGTGCCATTCTTGATTGAAATGTAGTTTGACAAGCTTGTTCCTTTGTGCTGATTTGGTAAAAATTTGGATCAGATCTAGCCAGTACTGGAAGGTTCAGATCAAAATGGGGTTAAGCTCTTCTATTTCTAGGGCTGCAGAAATGATCAGAATTAAGCTTCTTCTTAATCACCTGATCAGTTTTGTACCCAACTACAACATGCTTTGCTTTTTATTAAAGGAACCTAGCATTTAGCTGAATTTTCTCTCCCCCACTACTCTCAAAGAGAGCAATGTGCCAGAAATCTGCTCTATGTAAATAATGTTGAATTATGTTTTGCCAGGAAAGACAGCCAAGTAATGGAGAGATGTAGTACAGCCTCAGGGAAAGCACATGGAAATTTCTGCTAACTAGAACCAAGAGGATGTCTAACTCTCACTTTACTCCTGGTTATTCCAAAAGTACCTTTGCTCAGAACTGCAATCCTCAGTGCTGCTGCTCAGCTGTTGCAGGTCCCAGGGATACTCGCTCCCTACGGGAAGCCCTCTACCCAGAAGTCTTCCTTAAAAACATCCCAAATAATGTCAAGGACTCCTTGCATCTCATGGCCTTGGATTTGCATCTGGTGCTGCACTGCAGAAGACTCGTGGTCTCAAGAGCCCAGGGAAGCTACAGCACATGGCAACACCCTACAGGACATTGTTTTGGACTGCTCTACTTGTCAGTCTGAGAGAGTTGAAACTGAAAGCACAACATTTCATTTATTTGTTCCTGTGTTCATGGCTTCCTCCCTTCCTTCCTCCCTCCCTCACCAGTCCAATTGCAGAGAGAGGCAGGCTGCTTGTCCCGCAGCTGGGGAGGGCAGTGACATTTCCCACACACCCTGGAGCCCAGAGCAGCCATGTGAGGAGCTGCTGCCTCCCCTTCAGAGGTAGTGGCTTCTTTGGCATTGCTCCTGGGGGGACTGGAGCCTTGAAATGGAGCTTTTGCCTCCTGCCAGAACCATCCCCCACCTGCTGGTACTTCCTTTGCTAGCTGGTCTGATAGCGTGCTCCAAGATGCATCTATGTTAAAAGCCACTGGAGTATTACGTTGGGTAAGGTCATCTGCCGCTTGTGTGAGGCTAACAAAGCTGGAGTCCGGGTCAAATCATAGCGCCATAGAATCGCAGAATAGTTTGGGTTGGAAGGGACATTTAAAGGTCATCTAGTCCAACTCCCCTGCAGTGAGCAGGGACATCTTCAACTATATCAGGTTGCTCAGAGCCTCGTCCAACCTGACCTTAAAAGTTTCCAGGGATGGGGCATCTACCAGGTCTCTGGGCAACCTGTGCCGCTGTTTCACCACTCTTATTGTGAAAAATTTCTTCCTTAGATCTAGTCTAAAATGTGTGTGTCTAATTCACCTTAGTCACTTATTATGTCCTGTTTGAAGTTTCATGTCCCTGCCAACCTCTGGGCATGCACCACGTGTCCATGCAGTCCCTTGCCTGCCAGTGCTGGCCACAGGCAGACACGTGCTCCCTCAGCCCTGCTGCCACCACTGCTTGGTCTCTCCAAAATTCTGCTTTCAGATAAGCCAAATGTCTCCTATCTCTCTGTCTTTAACTTTCCTCTTACTTTTCTGCTCATGCCATCAGTTAGCACAAGCCAGCCTGGGTCAAGGGCAGAGGGTAGGTTTTTGCATCCATTCCCAAGCGAGAAGCACCAGTTCAGACCTGCTGCTGATGTGGGTCGGCTGCAGTCGTGGCTTGACTGGAGCAAAATGTTTCCCACATGAGTTCTGTGTGATTAGGAAACACCATGTGGTAGAAGCATCGAACCAGAGCTTGAACTCAAGACAAGTTTAATTTGGTAGAGGGGGTGAACCTTGAACTCAGGCAAAGAAGAGCTCAGGTCTGTGCATAATCTTGACAGTTGCAGGGTGGAGGTGCCCAGCATTTAAAGCAGGGATGGACAGGAAAATGAGACTTTGAGTTTAGATCTGTGCGTAAGCAGCACTAGGGAGAAGGTTCCTCCCTGCAGAGAGGGGACCCACAGGAAGCACATCAGGAGGCACACGGCAGCACGGTGCCAGCCGACTGCATGCAGCCTGATGAGTGGCCACGTAACAAACACACCCGTGTGACGTACCCCGTGAGTAAGCCTGCATCCTCTGCTGTCACAGCGAGGGGGCTGTTTCGCTCAAAATGAAGCAGAAAAGAGGGATGTCGTAGGTAGAAGAAAGGGGAAGTCATGGGGATTTTTTCTGTCTCCTTCCCCATGACACAGGAGATGCAGGATGCCTTACTGGGAGTTTCCCCTTGGGCTGTAGGTCCCTGACCTGCAGGGAATTAAAAGCCAAGTATTTGTTTGACTGCAGGTGCTCTGTGCCAGCTCATAGGCAGTGGAGACTAAGAGGAAACTGTGAGCCAGTCCCTGCTGAAGATGGGAGTGGGGTCTGGTCGGTGAAACTAAACTGGGGGACATTGTTCTTATAGCCTGGATGAGCAGGTTCAAAATGGTTGCTACTGGGAAATGCCTGCTTGCTCATGCAAGTGTGTCTGTTTAATGTCTCTTGATGAAAATTATGAGGAGTTGGAGCCAACTCACTTTGTCATTTTAAATTTATAACTAGTTGTAAGTTGGCAACCAATATATTAATCACGCTTTTACTGGCTGTTCTGAAAAGAACATAAAGCCCTCTGGCACTGATGTAAAACCAGCAATTTTGGTGGCTCATGAGTTGAAAGACTGAGCCAACCTTTTTCCTGGTCTTGATTCACTGTGTTTTACATAGCATGAAGTAAATCAAAGCTGCAGCTTTCAACTCCAGCATTGTTCTAAGAGGGCCGCACTCTGACTTTCCAGCTGTGGGAAGAAGATGGAGAAACAGAAAAGCCATGGTTTGTGGAACTGGAAGGGACCCCGCTATCTGAGACTCCACATCAAGCAGGTACCTCACATGCTGTGTGCCAGCCTTCAGTGTGTGCCACACAAGCATTCACACAAGAATTTCTTGGTCAGAGATTGATTGACAACAGGTCTTTTGCTTTTTCATTTCAAAATACTCTTTTTCTATTAAAAAAAAAGTGAATAAAAAGAAAAGGGGAAAAAAAAAAAGATAATAGAAACTGAAATTCACCCTGATCCTGTTATATTCTATATGTACACATGGTCTAAAAATATAGCTACTGATGAACAGGAAGAAATATTCGTGGCAATAGTCTTTGAAAGATTAGTGTGAAGTTTAGCATCGTATTGTACAGCGTGAAATAGTGCAGAGGAACCATTAATAAACATAAGTACAGCATATAGATTTAATAACCTAACTTCAAAGCAAGATGTACTAGAAATGTTAACAAACATTGTCCAGAAAGTAACATATTTTACTGGGAAAAATAGACTGCAGAGTGTACATTTTAGTACATGATTCCCAGTAAAATACAGTGATATATATATAACTACATATAGTATAGGTATAAAAAATATATTAGAAGTAGGAGGCATTAGGTAATTTAGATGTGATAACCTGTTCTAATAAACACATTTTTTAAAAAGTTATGCTTTTTCAAGGACAAGCCATCATCATCTATCAGTATTTTCTAATTTCTCAGTTTACAAGTTACTATCTTTGTGCTGGAGCCAAACAGTATATAACTCCTATTTAGAGGAAAACATTCAGATGTTAATTGCCAAGAAATGTTTAAAACAGATATTTTGCATATTGAAATGCAATATTTCTCATTTATATAATAACAACTTCCTGAATGGTAAGATTGGTTTCTCTTAGGAGAAGAAACACAGGTGTCAGGAAGGATTTACTACTTTTGTGCAGTTCTATTGAGTTCCAAGGAATGTATGTGCAATATCATTTTCCTGGAGGCTGTGGAAAGAAGGTGTGGAAAGAAGGAAAGAAATGCTTGTGTCTCTGCTCTTATCTCATGATAGGGGTCAGAGCAGGAGCCTGAACCTGCCAGTTTTCCAGCTGTCTCAGAACTTCCTTTTTTTCTCTTGAACCTCAGAGAAAGGCGCTTAAGAAGATCTCCCTCTGGTTTTGCCCCAAGAACAAGCTCTGTGGCAGAAATGACTATATAGTCATGTAAAATCATACCTTATCCAAACTCAATCCATCATTTTTCTGTTAAAGTATAAAGTTGACGTTTCTAGAGGTTTGCAGGTCTGAAATGTTTTGGAAACATAACTATGTGCAGACTTAGATTTCAGGTCCTGGTAGGCTATTTCATCCTGCTCAGTTTCCTTTAGAAATGCAAGTATTAAGCTAAGAGTAATTGCCAAGACTTTTTTCAGTTTTTGAAAAGGTAAAATCAAAAAATAGTTTGAGCTGTTAGCTATTGAGAACTGCTATTGAGACTGTGCAAAGGTTTTGCAGCAGGAGTAGACATTATGAATGGGTCCCTGTAAAAACCCTACTTCAGGAGTGCCTGGAAAGCTGGCAAGTCATGCACAGCTTCAATCTTTTTTTTTATTAATAGACATACATTCTCTCCTCAGTACTTGCACAGATTTTATTTTGGTACCATTCCCAGAGATACTGAAACCTGTTATTAGTCTTTCTCTCCCTTATACTCCTTCTTTATAGAATATTTTATGCTGTTTTTTTCTCCTCAATATTTTCCAGTTGTCAGAAACAGGAAATTAATGGCAATCTGGTTCAGGTACACAAGAATGTTGATAGCTAAAGCTGCCCAAAACCGAAATTGTAAAGTTGGTTTTAAATACCTCACCCCTCTCCCTTGCTGAGTGCTGATGATGTCGTACTTTGTCTTCAGAATTAGAGTAATTTTCTCAGTGTGAATCAGCTGCTTCGAAAATATTTCATTCACTCATGGGTGCAGAGAAAATAGGTATAGACTTCTTTTATAAAATAACTTTCCTATTATTTAATACATTATCTATTAACCGTATTTAAGACCAGACAGTTATTAGCTCAAGTAGCATAAACTCTGGCATTTTGTACAAATTCCAGAGGGCCAAGTTTTGCATACAACTTCCCATAATGAACAGGTACAAATTCCCAGTCATGGGGAATCGCTGCGTAAGAGAATTGTGAGGTCAGTTTCAAAAACCCGATTTTCAAACCATTTCAAGTCTTTTCCAAACCATTTTGGCATCTCTGACCTAATTTTTTTTATAAGTTATTGTGAATTTTACAAATCTAACTACTCTTTCAGTAACTGGCATATCTCTAATTAATAAAGTCTAATGTAAATAAAGAGGGTCAACTGTTTTATGATTTGTTCTTCCTGGTTTACAGTGCTTTGTTCTGGCTTCTTCTCAAGTTTGTTCATCTTTTCTTATGGCCTTTTCTAGCCAGCATTGCATTTTCTAAACTACTCTTCCTATGTCTGCATGGTTCTCAGGCTCCCAAACCACATTTAATGTTTCTAAAGCTCCAACAAGGCAATGGGCAAGAACAAAATTCCTCTTTCTAGCCAATGTTTTGAACACAAACCTGAATTCTCAGGGTTCAGGTCAGTCATATTCCATCACATGCATTGGAAAGTACTTCTTTCCCTTCCTGGGTGATAGGAGGAAAAGCTTTATGTTGCATGACAGATCGCATTGCCCTCCAAAAGGTTTTTGTTACTGATCTTTCTCAGCATCCCAGCATCATACTTCAACAAGTGACAATTTTCTTTGAAATATTTGCTGAAATCTGGAAAAAAACAGAAACACAGGTTTCCTCATGCCCTCACCTCTGATACATAATTAGATTTATCTTCTTTCTCCAGTTAGTGCTTAGACAAGTCACATGGCTTGTGGATCACAAGACATTTCTCGTTTCTTACACAAATGTCAGGGTTAGTCCTGTTAAAGTTTTGCTGGTTCATCAGCATGTAGATTTATTGTCTGGATGTCTCCAGTGTTTTAATAATGCCTTCATGTGGGCTTTCTCCAAGTTCTTGAGGAAGTATGAAATATCTGGCTGGTCTGTTTCTAGGACACAAACTGAATAAAGACATTAACATATTAGTGAGGCGAGTCAAACATGCTCTACCACAAATGTGCCCTTGTGGCAAGGCAGAAAATGGTGGCCTGGGCTGCATTAGAACAAGTGTTGCCAGCAGGTCAGGGAGGTGATCCTTCCCCTCTTCTCAGCAGTGGTGAGGCCACACTTGGAGCAGTGCGTCCAGTGCTAGGTTCCCCAGTTCAAGCCAGATACCGACATACTGGAGAGAGCTCAGTGAAGGTCTACAAAGGTGGTGACGGGACTGGAGCATCTGTCCTAGGAAAAAAGGCTGAGAGAGCTGGGACTGTTCAGCCTGGAGAAGAGAAGGCTTGGGGATCTCATCAATGTATATAAATACTTGAAGGAATGGTACAAAGAGGAGGAAGCCAGGCTTTTTCTATTGGTGCCCAGTGAAAGGACCAGAGGTAATGAGCACACACTGAAACACAAGACATTCCTTGTGGACATCTGCAAACACTTTTTCACACGACGGTGACTGCAAGCGCCACGTCTACATGTCTTTTATATACCTCCAGGAATGGTGACTCAACCACTTCCATGGTTAGCCTGTTCCAATACTTGACAGCCATTTCAGTGAAGAAACTTTTCCTGATATCCAGTCTAATCCTCCCCTGGTGCAACCTGAGGCCATTTCCTTTTGTGCTATCACTTGTCACTTGGGAAAAGAGACCGACACACACCTTGCTACAACCTCCTTTCAGGTAGTTGTAGAAAGCGAGGAGGTCTCCTCTCAACCTCCTTTTCTCTGGACTAAACAACCCCAGTTCCCTCAGTCGCTCCTCATAAGACTTGTGCTCCAGACCCCTCACCAGCTTCGTTGCCCTTCTCTGGACACCCTCTAGCACCTCAGCATCCTTCTTGTAGTGAGGGGCCCAAAAATGAACACAGTATTTGAGATGCGGCCTCACCAGTGCCAAGTACAGGGGTACAATCACTTCCTTACTCCTGCTGGCCACACCATGTGTGATTCAGGCCAGGATGCTGTTGGCCTTCTTGGCCACCTGGGCACACTGCCAGCTCATGTTCAGCTGGCTGTCAACCAGCACCCCCAGGTCCCTTTCCGCCAGGCAGCTCTCGAGCCACTCCTCCCCAAGCCTGTAGCGTTGCATGTGGTTGTTGTGGCCGAAGTGCAGGACCCTGCACTTGTACTTATTAAACCTCATACACTTGACCTCAGCCTATTGATCCAGCCTGTCCAGATCCCTCTGCAGAGCCTTTCTATCCTCAAGCAGATCAACATTCCTGCCCAACTTGGTGTCGTCTGCAAACTTACTGAGGGAGCTTTTGGCTCACTCATCCAGATCATCAATAAAGACAATAAACAGAACTGGCCCCAATACTGTGTCCTGGCGAACACCACTTGTGACAGGCCACCAACTGAATTTAGCTTCATTCAGCATAACTCTTTGGGCCCAGCCATCCAGCCAGTTTTTACCCAGCTAAGAGTACACCCATGCAAGCCATGAGCAACCAGTTTCTCCAGGAGAATGCTGTGGGAAACAGTGTCAAAGGCTTTACTGAAGTCCAGGTAGACAACATCCACAGTCTTTCCAATGTTCACTGAACACGTCATCTCATCATAGAAGATTAGATTAGTCAAGCAGGACTTTCCTTTCTTAAACCCACACTGACTGATCACCTGGTTGTCCTATACATGCCATGTGATGAGGTGCAAGATGGTCTGCTCAATAACCTTCCCCAGCACCGAGGTCAGACTGACAGGCCTGTGGTTCCCCAGATCCTTCTTCTGACCCTTTTTGTAGGTGAGCATCACACTTGCTAAGATCCAGTCAATTGGGACCTCCCCAGTTAGTCAGGACTGCTGATAAATGATTGAATGTGGCTTTGTGAGCACTTCCACCAGCTCCCCCAGTACCCTTGGGTAGATCCCATTTGGCCCGATAGATCTGTGTGTGTCTAAGTGGTGTAGCAGGTCACTAACCATTTCCCCTTGGATTATGGGGGCTTCGTTCTGCTCCCCGCCCCTGTCTTCCAGCTCAGTATTAAAGACTGAGGCAAAGAAGGCATTAAGTTCTTCAGCCTTTTCCTCATCCTTTGTCACTGTGTTTCCCCCTGCATCCAATAAAGGGTGGAGATTCTCCTAAGCCCTCCTTTTACTGTTGATGTATTTATAGAAACATTTTTAAATTGTCTTTTACCAGAGTAGACAAATTAAGTTCTATATGGGCTTTGGCCCTTCTAATTTTCTCCCTGCATAACCTCACAACATCATTGTAGTCCTCTTGAGTTGCCTGCCGCTTCTTCCAAAGGTCATAAACTCTCTGAACTTTCCTGAGTTCCAGTCAAAGCTCTTTCTTTAGCCAGGCTGGTTTTCTTCCGCACCATCTCATCTTTTGGCACAGAAGGATGACCTGCTCCTGCACCTTTAAGATTTCCTTCCTGAAGAATGCGCAGCCTTCCTGTTCTCCTGTGTCCTTCAAGACTGACTCCAAAGGGTATCTGTCAACCAGGCCCCTAGGCAGGACAAAGTCTGCCCTTCAGAAGTCCAAGGTAGCAGTTCTGCTAACCCTCCTCCTTACTTCTCCAAGAATTCACAAGTCTATCATTTCATGATCACTGTGCCCAAGACAGCCTCCAACAGTCACATCTTCCACAAGTCCTTCTCTATCCACAAGCAACAGATCCAGTGGGGTGCTTTTGCTAATTGGCTCACTCACCAGCTGTGTCAGGAAGTTATCTTTCACACATACTCTAGGAACCTCCTAGACTGTTTCCTCTCTGCTGTACTGTATTTCCAGAAGACATTTGGCAAGTTGAAGTCCCCCAAGAGAACAAGTGCTAGTGATTGTGAGACTTCTCACAGCTGCTTAAAGAATATTCCATCTGTCTTTTCATCCTGGTTGGGTGGTCTGTAACAGACTCCCACCATGATATCTTCCTTGCTGGTCTTTCCCCTGATTCTTACCCATAAACACTTGACCCCTTTATCACCACTGTCAAGTTCTAGACAGTAAAACCACTCCCTAACACACAGGTTACCCCGCGGCCTCCCTTTTCTTGCCTATGCCTTCTGGAAAGTTTATAGCCATCCACTGCAGCACTCCAGTTGTGCAAGACATCCCACCATGTTTCTGTGATTGCAACTATATTGTAGTTTTCCTGCTACACCGTGGCTTCCAGCTCCTCCTGTTTGTTGCCCATGTTGTGTGCATTGGTGTTAGATCCACTTCAGTTGTGCTATTGATCCCACCACCTTTTTGGGGGGAGAAGCCCTAATTCCTGTGTGACTGTTTTCAGGTGTTTTTGTGGTTTCTAACACATCAATAACATTTATGTATTTGCTGCTGTGTGGATCTCCATCCCCTACCTCCACTGAGATGGCTAGGGTGCCACGCACATTAGTAGAGGGACATTTCAAATGTACTCCAGTGTACTCAGCACATCATAGAGCAGATCAAAGGACCTTGCTAGCGCACCGTTCCTCTAATGGTGTGCCACACCCAGACTTATCTCTAGTGAGCTTTGCTTTATCCCCTTCCCCCTTCAAATCTAGATTAAAGCTCTCACAATGAGCCCTGCTAACTGCAAAAATCCTTTTCCCCCTTTAAGACAGGTGTACCCCATCTGTTGCCAGCAGGTCTGATGTCTTGTAGTCTAACTTGTGATCAAAAACCCTAAAATTCTGCTGGTGACACCAGGCTTGGAGCCAGGTGTTCTTCTGTTGGCTCTTCCTGTTTCTTCCTTCATCATTCCTTGCAAATGGAAGGGGAGAGGAGAACACTGCTTGTGCTCCTGATTCCTTAACCAGTCATCCCAAGGCCCTGAAGTCTCTCTTGCTTGCCCTTAGACTTATTATTGCAACTTCATCGCTGCCTACATACAAAACCAATAATGGATAATAATCCAATGGCTGTACCAGAGTAGGAAGCTTTCTCATCACGTTTAACTCAGGCCCCAGGGAGGCAGCAGGTACTTGAAGATATTCAAAAGGTATCTGGACACAGTCCTGGGCAATAGGATTTAGGTGGCCATGCTGGAACAGGAAGGTTGGACCAGATGGCATCCTGACAGCTTCAACCATTCTGTGATTCAATGACTTTGAAACTCTGCACACCCTGAAAATTATGACTTCTTCTGCGTTCATGACATACAAGTTTATGACCTCTTGACTGATTTCAATAGTTGTCATCTTAGTCTTGATTGTACCACAGACCTAAAAACCTGGTGCTTCACTCTAACAGAGAGATCAAAAGCACTTAAGTTGCCTACCTAGGTTGTCAAGAATGGGACAAACACCTTTAAGGAACAAGTCCTACCTAAGCCTTAGGGTTAAACCAATGTCCTTGTTGAGGGGGACCAAAGCGTCCAACATCTTTTGGGCCGAGTAGGGTAAATCACGCAGGTCCCCTCACCTGAACAGCACATTCAAACACCATCTGCTGCTTCTTCTGGCTCTGTGCTCCTCCAGCATGAATGCTGGCCTGATTAGCAACCTCTGTTCAACAACTTTTGAATAAGTCTAATAAATCAGACCACAGTGGAGAATTTTGATTCCTCTTTCCAGTTTTGGACTGGTGGCAGGATCTAACCACAGCTTCCCCAGCATCATGCTTCTGAGCACACCTCCAAGTCAGTGTTAAACACCTAAGGCAATCTGAGCTTCAAAAAAGGGAGCCTGATTTCACGGACTGCCTTTAGGTAGTACTTAATACCAGGCGTTGACTTATTCTTTCAGGGGTGGGCATATAACTGTGCTACCTGAGTTGGCCGTCTGATCACACTAAGCTGAACTTTCTAAGTTGGCTTTCTGAGACTCTTCAAATATTTTAAAATGAATTGAGTGAGAAATTCACAAGCAAAGCAGGAAATTCTGGGGTGAAATTAATCCCCAGTATCAGAGATCTCCGTCTGTTTCCAATGGTTAAAAAAATCTGTTCGTTTCTAGAAAGGACTCCATTGTAGATTATACCTCTCTGATAGAGAGAGTATTTGTTGTGGTTCTGCTAAATGCTTTGTTAAGTTTGATAAAAGTTGGCAAAACCACTTTAAGCATATGCAGGTTCTGTTTATATAATGAAACACTAATTATCATAGCAAATGAAAAAAAAAAATACACTATTTTGGTGTGCAACTGACCACAGAAATATTTCAGATAAACTGGATAGGATGAAAAAAAAAAACTTTTCCTGACTTAAATTTTAGAACTAAATGCAGTTATCTGAAAGTATAATTTCTAAGCCTTCATTTAGCTTTCAACTTTGAATAAAAAAGTGTGTGCCTGAGCTATCACTGTCCTGAATGCAGCTATATGGGAAAGAAAGCACACATGTTAAACATTTAGACATTCTCCCATTCCTATGCTGGGACAGTCATCCAAGTATATAATGCCAAATATTGGAAATAAGTAAGAAATTTTAAAAGTCTAGACATTGCCTTTCATCAGTTCCAGACATGGCTGCTTTTGTCAGAAATAAGATCATGAGTATCACAACTCTTGGACCTGGGTAAGACAGCTCATCTATGAGGTTGTGAAGTCCATGATACAATGTTACTTCATGAGGTTTTCAAAGTAATTGAGATGACAAGTTTGAACTTCCTACCTCTAATGTTTAAATTCTGCATCGTACATGTTGGGTTAACAATTTCTGAAGCAGACTTGTACTTTCTTACTTGCAAGGATCAAATCTAATGGGGAATTACTCTACTTCAATGAAGATGACTTAATTATGTTTTTACAGATAACTCCAGATAAGGGTATTATGACATTTTTACTTTGTAGTTGCACAGGAAGGGAAAGACAACGTTGATGACACCATACGTATAGAAATCACAAGGTGTCTTACACCCCAGCCATTAAATCACTCATACGACTGTGTTCAACACCACTTGCTAACAATAGATAAATCAGCTGTTTGGAAGGAGAGAGAGATCTTAACAAATTTCTTGGGAAGGCATTACAAAAGAAAGCATACCAGTCTCAAGCTACCATTTGTTAGGAACAAGAACAAAACTAGCCCCTAATGAGTCCAGATTATGAAATAACTCTGATTAGAGATCTTCCAAAGCTTGTTGCGCAGAAATTGCAAAAGAAAGCATGCCATTTGAACTCTAATGTTTGTTAGGAGTGGAAACCAAATGGGCTTTAAAATAACAGATTATAAAACAGTTCAGATTACTTGTGCTAAAGAGGTATTAGGAAGGCATCCATTAGTTTCTTCAAAAAATTGTTTTCAACATAAGTTACATATATGATTAATGGAAAAAGGTCTTAATGATATTATTTTCCTTTTTATCTTTAATGCAATGTGAATTTGCCATATCTTTTCAATTTAGAAAAGAACATATCCCGTACACAGGCTAAAGCCACACGAATATATAGTACACTCTTCACCAGTAAGAATGAAACCAATGGCAAGTGCCCTGTTCCAATCCTAATAATAGCTATTGTATTTTAGAATGTGTCAGAATAAGGCTAACTTCTTACGCAGTGGAAATCAACAGAAATAGTAGCATAAGGAAGTATATACAAGCCATTCCCGCTCCCTCATGACTTATTTCTTGTTTTCTTGTGTTAATACATTGATTTTCAGTTGTGTTTGACTAACCATCTGAGCAGTATGTTATTATACTCAGCATATACGTATGGTTACGTACTCTGTGTAAAGTGGAATGGCTCAAATGCATGAAACTGCTACAGAGTGGCTAGTTGAGAGCTTAGAAGTCAGAACCAGAGGGAAGGACAACATGATGGGTGTCCCTTACCAAGTACTCCATCAAGAAGTAGTGTTGGATGAAACCTTCCATAAACAGCAGAAAGAAGCTTCAAGACTGTAGGCCTTGGTCATTGCGGGAGACTTGAACTGCCATAATATCTTCTGGAAGACACATATGCCATGTCTAATGCATACATATGCAATGCATGAGGTCATTGTTCCTGTGGCCTGCAAAATGACTGTGTTCATTGCTGCGTGCAGTGGTACTATGTAAGCAGTAATCTGTTAATTTATAGCTGACTTGGGTATAGTCATCCAGACTATAGTGACCGCAGTGTAGCTGCAGCCTATTAACCCATATATTACACTTCCAGTTACAGTCAAACGTAGTCCCTGTGTGTTTTGTTTTATTTTTGTTGTTTTGTTGTTTTGTTTACCACAGTGGATGACAAGCCAAGCGCTAAAAGTAATTCTTTGGAGTTGACTTTGCCCCTAACACACAGCTGAGGTTAAAACTATGGCATTTGTTTAAGAGGTAACCATACTGACGTTCCTGAGGTGGCTACAGAAGGCAAAAGGCAGGGTTCCTGAGCTGGATTTAACCTAACTGCATTTGCTACTAGCAATAGCAGCATCACAATGCGTGCAGCTACGGCAAGGACTGAGGTTTTTAAGCACCCATTATGAAGCTAGTGCTATCAAGACTGCACAGAATCAGCATATAAATGAGAAAGTTCATGCCTATGCCTATTTGGTGAAGTACTTTTGGTGAGTCTGATTAGATCATAGTATCAAAATAGAATTTAAGAGATTTGCCCTTCAACAGGAACATTCATTTTCAACCTCCTAATTAAGCATAAAATAAAATAAAGTAAATCTGAGTAATGTGGTGAAACAGAGTTAAAGGTGTGGGGGGGAAGTTCTCAGTTCTTTAACCATGGATAAACTTCTTTATAATAATTTTAGCCCACAAACAGAAATGTCGTACAACCTCCAGCCACATGCTCTTCAGATTTTTTTATTCTACCCTAATCTCCCAATGTTTTGATGTAGTGGTGGATGAGTACAAAGAGGAGGGAAGACAGCTTACCCCACATAGTCTCTGGGGTCATTATTGACTACATATTAAGAAAAGATGAGCAACAAAGAGGAAACCACAGACCAAATAGCACAGATCTTCCATTAATCACCATCTTGTGTACCTCCTCAGGTCAACACCACCTCGCCTGTGGGGAACCCTGTTTTCTGCTCCCTATGGGGAACAGAGCAAAACCCTTGACAGGCCTAGATCTGAAGCCATATTTAATACAGCATTAACATGAGCTATCTGCAAGTCTCTGATTAAACCAACATGATCTTCAGCATCCAAAATCATAACAAAAACCAAAAAGCTATTATTAGATAGTGGGGTCATGACAGTATCCCTCTGTAAATATTTGTCCTATTAGAAAAGTGATTTTCAGGGAAATCCCTTCAGACTGTTGTCGCATTCTGAGAAAGACTCTTCCCCTATTGTGAATCTTGGAAGACAATAAAATTTTTACCTAGAAAAGAGACAGTTAGGTTTTGTCAAAGATGATTTTAATATAGGACCTGGGATAGAAGTTGTCTGGAGAAGAAAAGTCAATGGTGAGTGAGGACAGTCATGTGGTTATCTTCCCTCCTTTGAAGGTCCTACTTACAGCAAGAACTCTGCCTTGGACTCTCTGGAGGCAATACTTATCATAACTAAGGGCAAGTATAAAGAAATAAGATTATTTAAAAAAATTGAACTTAATGGATGAGGTTCCAAATTAATTACAACTGGCAGGGATTAAAACCAGCAAAGGGAGCTGTTTCTACAAATCTATAAGCAGTTAGTGAATAATGAAAAGAAGTACATACCTAGTGCTTAAGAAGGGAATATAAAGAACAGTGACACTTAATTATTCATAAAAATACATAGAGCTAGAACAGCTGTCAAGAGGTGACCTTTTAAACCCTTCCTCAAAGCACAATCAACTACATCTACACTATTTCCGACAGATGACCTGTCAGCAGGTGCTTGATTATGTCAAGCTATGAAAATAACATGACTGTTCAAGACAAGTTTCTGTAGCACTACTATTTAAACTATGTTTTCTAACATCTGTGCTATGCCACCCATAGCATATCTTAAGGCCATTAACAGTTATCTTCCTTACCTGTGAGAAAGAGAACACACCACACCTTTGCTCTTTGCAGATGTTTTCTCTACTCTTGGGGGATGTTATTTCTCCTCAGGGATCTTGTATTTGGACAGAACAACCAAATTTTGTTCAAACTACTTTTAGAGGTCAGTTAGACTTCTGATCATTTGTGGTCAAGACTTTTCTTCAACAGAAACTAGACTCAACTTTGCAGCTGAAAGGTTATTGGTTTCATTGATGTTTGAAATTACATTTGAATTTACACATTGCATTATGCTGTTTGTTTTTTCTTTTTCCAGCAGTCTGGCATTGGTGAATCATACTCACTTTTAAAAGCATTTTTTGCTTCAGTCCTAAAAATAAAAAGTTAAACTGTGGTTAGATGTTTAATTTAATTGAAATGAAGATAGTATAAAAGGTCAAAATAAGGAATGTAATTTCCAAGGTTCTTTAAAAATTAGTATTATGTTTATTCATTTCCTTCCCTCCAATGCCAAGAATTGAGTTGTTTCTCCTCTCCAAGAGGAGAGTTGTTTCAATTCCTTAGAAAAAAAGTTAAAAAAAATTTGGGGATTCCATAAACTTTTCTCTCTTTGCTTTAGAAATGATCCACATTTTTCCCTTCTCAATCTTCTTTTTTCCTCTTGTTTTCTTATTTTCTAAATATGTGTTTGACTTGACATTTTCATCTTCAAACTCAAAATTATTCCACCACTGAAATGGAAGTGTAAGAAGCTTTGATATTGGAGGAAAATGCCTCCGGAATTGGCAAGTACAAGAAAGACAAATTTATAAATGTCCTTGAATAGTCTGAGCAGAAAGATAATGCTTAGCATAACAAGACTCAAACAGTAAGGAGTGTGGGAAACAGAATGGTCAAGAGAAGTTATGTGTGAAGATAACACTCTATGTCACTGACACTCCTCTTGTGAGTTATGATTATACACTTCTAAATTATGGTATATCATTCATACGGCCGTATCTGAATTTTGAACTTACTCCCATGGTCCTGGAAGACTGACTGTACAGAGGGCTGCTTTACTTCTTACTTGGATCAACCCTTTTGTGTGTCCTCTTGCCTGTTGCTGCTTTGAGAGCTCATTTTGTGTAGCAGGGCAAGCCCCCATTTCAGGAAGGTGCTCCATGGGTTGTACTACAACCTTCTGACCGCAGTGTCAGCCAAGGCTTTGTGCTTCCTAGTGGAAAAATACTGGGATTCCTGGACATTCGGAGAGAGTGGATGGCCTGGTCCTGTCTTAACAGACCTATGTACCTGCCAAGATGGAGAAGTGGGGGAGGGCAAATTCCTGTAATAGGAAGAGATCCAGAGGAGTTGTGGAGATGGAAGGACAGCAATGAGACCCCCAGAAGTCATCTGTCTATGTCTGTCATGAGCTAAACTATGGTCTTGCCAAGGGACTTACTACCAACCTCCAAAATCTGATGAACGGCATCAAGAGGCTCAAGACCAAACCTAATATCTGAGGGTGTTTTTGCCCTGCATGGGCCTGAAAGAGACTTAGGAGAACAGAAAATGAAAATTGAAGTCCATAATGCTGCAATTGTTCTGTCATCCTTTCTCAAGTAATTAATACTTTCGAAAAGAGTACTAGAAAAAGGTTGTGTAGAAAATGGATGCTGCCTGGGCTTACTAACCCAGTTTCTCACAGTCAGTGATTCAAAGACTTCCTCAGCTGGAGGCTTCTTTCAGGCAGTGACATTCAATAGCCCTCAGTGGACTTACCCTGCACAAAATGCTCTAAGCTCTGCCTGATTTCATTCCTACATTTGGTTTCCATGGCTCCCAAGGGGATTCATGCCACGGCTTAACTTTGCATTTTGTAAAATACCACTTCCATTGTCTGTTTTAAATACGATGCTTGAGAGTTTCATGTCCCTTTTGTTAGAAGAAACAGTGCACATTCATCCCCTAGTCACCCCTTTTCCCGTCCCTTGGGAACTTTATGCCCTCTGCAGTTGCCTCTTACGGGTGGAAGAGTTGTTAAGTCTCCTGTTGCAGAGACTCCATCCTCTACTCTTTTCCCATCTGTCTTTTTTCAGTTGAGGGAACCAGTACTGGACTTGGTAGTCATGATCCAGTTTGTGAATCTATGCAATTGCAGAATCATATTTTTATTTTGTTTTCAGTTCTTTTCCAATTCACATTACTGTAGCAGTAAGATTTCAGCCAACAATACTGAGGGAAAGCTTTAGATTAAAATCAGATGACCTACTGAAAGATATTATCTTTATACATAAACCTTGCCTTCTTAATGCATCCCAGTATTGTATTTGCCTTTTTGAATGCTTCTACGTATTGAGCTAAGGGCTCTGACATCTATGATGTGAACACAGGTAGGGCATTTTCTTCACATATACATGATGTTTCGTTTATCACTATCAAAAGTCACCTGCCATTTTAGCATGCTATCACTCCGTCCGTACTGTGCAAACCTTAGTCAAGCATAAGACCAGTTGCCGGAAGTTGCTCTGAAAAATGTTGATTATTATTATGCCATTTGCAAAAGCTGTCATCTCACCATGCAATCCTTTCTCCTAGGTCATATACAAGAAGGTCAGCATGAACTCCTGAGAGATCTTACTGAAAATGTCCTTTCATTGTGAAACCTCACAGTTTATTCCTGGCACAGATTTCTCAATATTTAGCTGGTTGTTGATCAACCTTACTCTCCCACGACAACTTGGTTTCTTCAAGAGACTTTCATAGGAGACCTTGTCAGAAGCTTTTTGTAAATCTAACTATGCTGTATGAGCTGAGTCACCTTACATACATATTTGCTTCAGAATTAACTAGTATGCTGGTGAAGCATGATCCCTCTTACAAAAACCATGTTGTTTCTTCCTAAGTATAATGTTTATTTCTGCTATCTGCAGATTCTCTTCTTTATTACTGTAGTTACAAATTTACCTGGCACTGCAATTAGACTTACTGGTATTTAGATTTCTGGCCCACTCCTGGATACCCATTTGAGAATCTGGTGCCATGCTTGCCATCTGCCAGTCCTTCTGTCCCAGGGCTTATTTGACGAGAAGTTGCACACTGCTGCTGCTGTCTCAGCTATTTCACATCTTGGTCTTTTCAAACTCTTGGGTGAGTACCAGCTGGACCTGATGGTTTGCTGTTCAGTTTCTCATTCAAAGTAGAGAAAAAAAGTTTTTGAGAAAACTGAAATTTTATTTTGAGCCAACTCTTTAGACTTTTCCTCTGCCAAAGATATCTCTGGCGTATGAATCTGCATTAGACAGCAACACAATACTTAACTGTTATGGGTTCTTTTACTAGAGTATTCCTTTACATATTTTTTTGTCTGTTAACTCCACAATTTCCTTGGTATGCTCACAGTTTCCAGAATAAATGAAAATACGTTGATTATTTTATTTTTATGTCTTTACGTAATTGTTCTGCTCTTTGTCTGCTTTATAGTGTTTTGTGTCTAATTTCTCAAGAGTTCACTGGTGACTCTGCCTCTCGTTTGGGCTTGATTCCTGTGTTAAAAAATTCCTTGTCTTAGCAGTGATAATCATCCTTTGGCTGTTGAACCCAGCTGCTTTTGTGTGTGCATGCATGTGTTGTCTTTACACACCTTCTTGGTCTGCCATACACATTTCCTTGGCTTAGTAAATAACATATACCTGTGATACTTGCAAGTATTTTATATTTTGATGTGTAATTTCCAATTTCCCTCTAATAAATTTCATTATTTTTGTGTTGATCATTGCACCCATATCCAGTCCATTTAAATTAAATGTTAATTCAGCAGATTTTTTCCCCTCCTGTAAGAACACTGCACTTGAGCATCTTGTGGTAAGTTCCACAGTAATCTAGGACTTACATATTGAGTCAGGTTTCTTGGATTTTTTTATAGCTAATCCAACTTTGTTTCTCTTCTTGTGACTTCTCTGACAACTTGGTTCAAGAGGTTACAGTTTACAGTGTCTAACATTTCAGTCCCTGTGTCATAATCCAACGTGATATTTCCATTGTTCATACAGTGGTACAGGAACAACTGAAATATCCCATTGCTAGAGTATTTTCTCAATAATATGAAATTTCATGAGAAGTAAATCATACAGTAAGGGGCCTATTGCTCAGACTTTCTGCTTTATTTACCACCTGATCTGTTAGTTCTCTTCTTGGTGAATCACAGTCTGTAGTTGTAGAAGAGGATATAGACAAAACTGGGATCTCAGAAACTCTGAGTAAAGAGTGGAGTCATCACGAAACCGTAAATGTAGGACCCAGACTATGTAGACTCTTGGAGCAGCTGCTTTCCATCATATTAAGAAACACACCAGACAGAGGTATGTCAGACTGGTAATAATAAATCCCAGTGGATTGAAATCCTATGCCTGAACAGGAAGGGAATAACATTAGGACTGTGGCACTGCCCACCCAGCTGGGATGGAGAGACTAATTGCAACACGTTAAGAAAGAGCAGAGAGGCTGCTGATGAAAAAAGATAAAAAAACCACATGTAAAATAGAGAAAGGCAGGCAAACAAATTTTTATGGTGGTTAAACCATCAGAAAACATTCTTAAACCACTAAGTATTCATGAGTTGCTATAATACTCTTTGCTAAAATCTCCAAATGTATTCAAGAACTACATGACACTCTAAATTTTTAAAAATTTCAATTATTTGAACATTTTGCAGCTGCGGGCTGCGGGAAGGAAATGAGCACTTTTATTTCCTGAAAAAAACTACGGTACATTGGACATGACTGTTTATAGCCAAGCAGCTATGATAATACTGCTGCTTACACTGATATTCGATGTGGAGGTCTTCAAACTATTGGAGGTGAGAGCAGAAAACCAACCCTGTGCAAAACTGTGTGACTCCATGCGGAATTCTAGCAGATTTCTAGAAACATCACTGCCATGTCACTCTTTGGGATGCTTCCTAGGATAGGCACAATGCCAGATTGACACAGCTGTGCTTTTTTTGGACCATATACCAATAGGATAACCATACTTCAGCAACAGGAAATACTCAGAGCATCCGTATGCTCTTCAAGTCTTGGATGGTTTATCGTCTTTTATGTGAACTGACCATTCACTTCATCACTTAATGCTCAAGTCCTTGGTCTGCTTAATTGTTGGCTTCTTTGGCTAAAAGCTGAATGATGGAGAGACATTCACAGCAGTGCAGTAAAAATCTAACATCAACTACGTACAGACAGTAATCCATGGTCTGTGAAAAAAGGAATAAGTATAGTGTTAATATTTCCTAACACAGCTTTATGTGAGCATGTTTGCTGGCCAGTGAAGGCTATTTTTGCATACAGAACTTTACATTATTCTTACTGAGGAACTAGTGGTATTTGTAGGTTGATCTGGAGTAATGGTTATAGTGGGAAGTACTTTTCAAATGGAAAAATTGAGGCAATGTTTCACATAAGTTTAGAAGCAATACCAGTTCTGGATATAAATCTGCAGTTGAAGTTTGAAGCCTGCTTGATGACAGCATCAACAAATTTAAAGTCTTGATTCTCTTGCTCTGTGGGTTTTTCTTCTGGACATCCTACCTGAAGATGGATACTCCTGATCATTTGCTAATAGTTCCTAGAGAGTTGATTTTAAAGTTGTCTTGATTAGTAGACCGTAATCAATGTAGCTACTTGAGAAGCAGACAAACAAGGGTCCAAATTTCAAGAAAGGAGAAAATGAGATAACCCCGTTTCCAAGTCAACCATCTACATCATGGTTAGTTACACAGTATATGGCTTCTGTGGAAACACAAGTGCAAAATTATACAAAACTTAAGGATAGATAGTGCAAATTTCAGATCACAAAGTGTAACAAGAGAAAAGCTATCGTAATGTACATCATGCAGTCTGGAAAAGAGAAAGTCAGGTAGATACCATTTCCTTTCTGGAAATGAGCTGCAGGAAGTGACATATCTGGCCTATGAGCTTTCCTACTCTGTGCAAGCCTGAACAATATTTCATTTGCTTTATCTTAAAAGAACTAGTCAGAACTACAAACATAAAATTAAAGTTTATTGTTTGAATTACTGATTTCACAATGCAGTATCTGAAAGTAGTTACTTAATGAAAGAGAGAGGCTAACACAGGTGCCTGCATTTTACTCTGTACATAACAAGGCAGTTCTGCTTGATTAATATTGTAAGAGAGAAAGTCAACTTCATGGAACTTCTGCAGAAAATCTGTGGAAATATGTGGAAAGAAGCTGGAAAATTTTTCACTTCAGGCAGAAACAAGCAAATTACCTAAGAGATTCAGTGGAGGTCCTAAAGTTATATTGAAAGAAAAAAAAACAATAAAAAACCATCACACAAATATCTAACTTCCAAGAGTGTTTATAATGAACTGATTAGGAAATCAGTTTGGAGGAAGGTCTGTGAAAAATTATGTCTTGAACTGGGATCAGTTCTCTGATCTGTGATCCATCTCACGATGCTGATGAACAGCTGGGAGGGTACAAGGAAGTGGGAGTTAGTGTCTTGCAGGACAGCTTAAGAAATGTTCATGAAACACAACATGCGGGCGACTGGGACATGGTGTCATGATGACAAATTCAGGAAACAAAACAGAGTAGAAACAAGTAAGACAAATGTTTTGCAGAAAGGCTATGAGACAGCCAAACTAGAAATAGTGAAAAGGCTGTTACCAATTAGATGTCATGCATGTGAAAGTTTTTAATTATTTGAATCATGCTTATCACTCATGCCATAATCAAAACTCAATACACTTCAACATCTCATGAGATTAACAAAAAATACAGCTAAAGGAAATACCAATCAGCAGCTGGGTGCAGCACAGATCACCATGGCACCAGCATCATGGGCCCCTGGAGAATGTAATGACAATGAATCATTTCTCTCTCAGTAAGTCAATTCTGAGACCAATTTTTAAAAGTATTTCAAATTAATTTGGATTCAGTTCCTGTTATGCTAAATATCATGCTCTGAAACAGGAGCATTACAAGGTTCTAAGTATGTAAATATTAAGAGGCAAAAATCCTGATACTTCACAGCAAGGAATTGAATAATGCTTTGTAATGGCACGGCTTCTTCCACGCAAGAAGTTCAGACTTTTGTATTTTTGACAACTGAAACTCATGTCAATGCAGTGAAGAGCCTATACATGGCTACCAAACACCTAGGTCTTCTCCAACACATCCTCTTCTCTGCTCTGGTCTGTCTCAGTATCAGCTCTGGGAGCACGCTAGAGCCAGTTCTCTCAAGAGATCAAAGAGAACTGGTGCTTCTCTTATCACACTGGGAAACAAGTGCATTGTAAAGTAAAATACTCTTAGGCTCAATTTTTGCACTCAGATAATTGCTTTTTTCAGCTGTTGGTACCACCTTCCATAAATTTTCTATGTTCATGCAGTTCTTCATTGCTAAGCAATCTATGATGCAGTCCTATGAACAATAGAATACCTCCAAATTTTACAAGGAAGAAAATAATGAATACATTAACTTTGTTTGGCAGCAGCACAGAGCAAATGAGATGCCAAGAACAGTATAACAGTCTAAGTGTACCTGAAAGTCTTTTGTCCCTGTGTATGATATTGTCCTGGTTTCAGCCAGGATAGAGCTGGTTTTCCTCACAGAAGCTAGTGTGAGACTGTGTTTTGGATTTGGGATGAGGAACAGTTGATAATGTGCTGATGTTTTGGGTTGTTGCTGAGCCGTCAAGGACAGTCCAGCTTCTTGTGCTGGCCTGCCAGCGAGCAGGCTGGGGGTGCACGGGGAGCTGGGAGGGGACACAGCCGGGACAGCTGACCCAAACTGGCCAAAGAGATATTCCCTACCATACGACGTCATGCCCAGTACATAAACTGGAGTTGGCCGGGGGGCGGAAATCGCTGCTCGGGGACGGGCTGTCGATCACGGGGTGGTGAGCAATTTCTGTATTGGGCCTCACTTGTTCTTGTACATTCCTTTGTTGGTATTATCATTATTGTTCCCTTCTTTCTTTCTGTCCTATTAAACCGTGTTTATCTCAACCCACGAGGTTTTTCCTAATTCTCTCCCCCGTCCCGCTGTGGGAGGGAGAGTGAGCGAGCGGCTGCGTGGTGCTTAGTTGCCGGCTGGGGCTAAACCACGACAGATATCTTTTTAAAATGCAGAGTAGTCAATACACATCTTCATCTTCAGGAAAAAAAACCGATATCACTCCCTCAAATCTAGAACCCATAGGAAATATCTTGGTGGTATGCTTCTATACCATCCCTTGCTGAAAAATTATATTTCTCATTTTCATTCTCTCAAAGAGAAAAGACAGTTGTTACAGCATGACCTGGTCTGATAAGGAAAAAGAGGAAGGTTCTTACAGAGTCCTAAACATTCCTTTGAGGTCCTCATAGCACAAGAAATTTAGACCTCTCCAGGCCTTAGGTTTTGAGAAAATATATGAAGCTGAATTGTCTACCTTTAATTAGTTATGCATGAAGATTGGTAGGTGCAAACCCCACTTTTCTTTCATAGAATCACAGAATAGTTTGGGTTGGAAGGGACCTTTAAAGGTCATCTAGTCCAACTCCCTGCAATAAGCAGGGACATTTTCAACTAGATCAGGTTTCTCAGAGCCCCGTTCAATGTGGCCTTGAATGTTTTCAGGGATGGGGCATCTACCACGAAGATTGATGGTAGACTTCTCTTTCAGTGATGAAAGAGCTAGCAGTGTTGTACCCCACATGTCCTTAGTTCAAAAGTTGTAGGTTTTGTTGAGTCATTTTTCACAGTGAATGAAGGAAAATTAAACATTTGAATCTTCTTCTGTACCAAAAGGCTGGACAGTATCTCCACATGGGTTTCATCAGGCTGTCACAGAAATTATGACATTTCATATATATACTCAAGGGGGGAGGAAGACTGTGAGTGAGTGAGGTTTTATGACAGTAGGAGCAGCTAATAAAGCTTCTGTTAGGACATAAATATGGTATGAAATTAGACACAAGGCTTATAATTTATTACCCTGACTGAGAAAAAAAAATCAGATGTTGAAAATAGAGACTGATTTTTGAGAGCTGTGTGTTTCTTGGACGGTCTGAGGTTACTTGAAGGTGCAGGACCTCCCTTTTCTGGCAAAGGGAAAAGTCTCTGTCACTGACTGTTCTCCTGTCTCTCTGCCTTTTGATGTGAAAGGATGAGGACATGAAGAGATGGATGTTATTCTACAAGTGCAAGAGAGACCAGAGAGGCCTAACAGCTTTGTGTTATCCTGTTGTGAAAGAAGGGTGAAATGTCACTCTGCTCCCCACCTCTGTTCCACCATCAGAAAGCCTGGCAAAATATGGAGAGAGAAGGCCCTTTTCCCACCATTGCTGCAGGTAGGGTTAGAAGGACAAGGACTTCACAGGCAGGCTTGGGAGGTGGAAAAGGAGAAAACCTGGGGTGGTCATCAGGAAAGCAACAGGCTGAGGAGGGAGTGAGAGAGATGGGGCAAAAGCGGGGAGAAGTCATGTATGCCTGGGCAGGCAGCCATGGCGTAGTGAGATGACATCCTTCCTGGGCAGTAGGCAATTGCCAGCTGGTGTTCTGAGGGGCAAATAATTACCTTTGAATTTTGAGTTTGGGAAAAAGCTGGAAATTCCTCATCAGCACGCTACCTGTAATGCTGTGCAATTTGTCCTGAGCTGTGCTTTCCAGCAGGGGCTCCTGACTGATGGCCATCGACTTGGTCTTACAGTTTGGAAGTGCTGCTTAACACTGGGTTATCACAAGTGATGTGTACACGTTGTGAGTGCATAGGATGGGCCCAGGAATCAGGAAGGATTCAGTTTTTCTTTCAGGTCTCAGTTTCTGGCTATTAGTAATACAGAGTACAACTGCGAAAAAGTAAATACTCGCCTTGAACTGAAGAGAAAAATTCCAACCCAAATAAAACTCCAGGTCAAAGAAATACAGAAGTGCCAGCGTAATCTGAGTTTGATTCAGAAGAAACTATAGACACATATTTTGCTAAAAATTAGCAAAGAATATATATAAGAAAATATAAGAACATATTTTAATTGGTTGAGAAAACTTTCGCTGTTTGTCCCACTTATGAGCCAGTATTTCACTGTAAAGTCTAATTGTGAAAACGTAGCTGTTTTTTCACATATTCCTTTCTCCTTGATTGTGAGTCAGTCAGAGAGAGAGACCACACAGTCACATCAGCAGAGAAGAATTCAACAAACACAAGAAACAAACACATCTGTGCCTCTCTGAAATGAAAATGCCAGCAAATGTCATCAACGTTCACTAAACTCCCACCAGGAAACCCCCAGACATGGAGGACTAAAGGCTGCTGCCACCTCCCCATTGCAGGGGACTGCTGCACTTCACAGTGGGACTGTGTTTTGTTCCGCTATGCTCAGGCAGGAAACCTGGTAAAGCTGGAGGGTTTGGTGCTCAGGCTCTGATGCCCTTACAGCTCTCCAGAGCAGAGCCCCAAATCTTGTGTGAGGACAGCTTTGGTTTCACTTTTCACCTCTCGTTATGGGTTCCTGGGGATGCTTTTTAAATAGTAAAAATTTTAAAATAGTAAAATTTTGTAAAAAATAAAAATGCAGTTTTCTGGTCTCTAAATTTAATTTTTTTTTTTTAAACTTAAACAATACATTCTTGACAAATGCCTACAGCTTTTGAGTAATTCCAAAATGCATCAAACTATCTTTGCAACACAACCCACCTTGAGAGTCTCTCCTTTTGATGTTTCAGAAAGAACTATTCCTCTTGAGGAAAGCAGTGAGAATAAACATGGTTTTGGCATTCTTTTCTCAATGCTATAAAGGTATAATTTCCACAATTTCATGCACAATACAGTCCTGTAACATCAACCTTGTAGCTACAGTGACATTTTCTGGCTTTTGCATCATAAGCAAAGATTTAATTTATTTGATTTGTGACCTGGTGCTCCAGGATACTTCAAGCTTTCTTTGTTACATGACAGAGTTATTTTTTCCCCACAGGACAGGCCTTCTCCTTTCTTGATTGCTTTTGCTTATAATATTAATGAACAAATAAGATTTGATGATTATGCCTTTCTTGAATGAGCTACTAGAACAAATTCTGCCTAGCATTATCCTTTTAAGTCTCTCTGAGAAGCAATTACGTAAGTCTGTAAAAAAATTCATTATTCATGTTACATAAGAGAGGAAGCTTAGCATACTAAATGTGTGAACTTGTTGGGGGCAGCTGTAGTAGTCTGGGACAGATGAAGAAAACTTTACCTAATGAAATTTGTCAACAAGAAAATAAAGTGTAAGCACGTCAACATTTGCATAAACATTTCTCCAATGGGCAATAACTTATTTAATATAAAGTTGATCGTCTTTTGGTAAATGCCAAGACTTTAAGGCATTGTTCATGTGATAACAGCTCCACCAAAAAGTATTAATGATGATTTGGAACAATAATACATATCTGAAAATGTGAACACGCGCAATGTAATATAAGGTTTTGCAGACCTTTCTAGACTATCAGGTTATGCTCATGTAATTATGACTGTGCATTATATGTCTGCGTAGGGCACTGAGCAGCAGATCATGCAGGACTCCTGGCAGATTGTCTCCAATAGAATCAGAAATCACAACCAGTTCAGGTAGCTCCATATGGCACCACGCCACATCGATCAGACTGAAGGTTGCTTCTTAACAGTGTTGGTTAGGACAAGTTTTCAAACTTTAGACACAGTCCAGATGTGAGGTCCTAAAGAGAGGTCATGGTCAGAGAGAACCACATAGCCATAGCCTCAAGTGTCAGATAAAACATTGCTGATGTCTCCAGCTGTGAGAAAGGAGGCATTGAGGAGAGCTTCAGTAGAGAGTCTGAGTGGGTTTTTTACCATGTTAATTTAAGGTGATGGCTGGTTACGCATGGGGAGCCATCAGAGAAACAGGACAAGAATTTAGCTGGACCCAAAAGCCTTTGTAAGCAGAAAGTGGATCTGTGAGCTGTTGGTGCACAGATGAGAGGTAAGCTTGTGCTTACAAGTGAGACACAGTTCAAAGGGGAAGACAAGAGAACATCAGATAACTTCTGCAGGGAGGAAAGATATAATCTTCCAAGGAAAATTGCACATCACTATGGGAAGGTTAATAACCTTTGTTTGATAATACACAGCATCAGGCTAGGTATCTTTGTGTGTCATTGCTTTTTCTATGGAGACACTGCCTGGAAATGAAGATAGGTGTCAAAATAAAGAAATATTTGCATCGTTTACAGCAAAAAGGGTCTTTGCAATTTCCTACATGCGTCATTTCTGCAGAGTAGATTTTGAACATCCTGACTCATATGTGGTCTCTCTAGTGTTCAGGAAACTTGTCTCTTTTCTGTGATGGTGGTTCTTAAGGGAATATTTTTCTCAGTAATCTGATTTGATGGTATTTTCTTGCAGACTAAATATCTTGGATGCAGTTCTTACTGACTGTTCTATCCTGTCAGAATGATGGATGTTAAGAAAATGCCATTTTTGTTCTTGGATTGCTTCATCTTGAATTCTCCCCAGCTTAACTATTTTGCATGCACTTTAGATGTTTACAGGGTGTCAGATTCTTCTCTGTAGTGTCCACTGATAGGACAAGAGGTAATGGGTGAAACTTAAAACATATGATATTCTGAGCACAACCCCCCCACTTTTTTACTATGAGGGTGGTCAAACACTAGCACAGGTTGCCCAGAGAGATTGTGGAGCCTCCATTCACAGAGATATTCAAAACCCTACTGAACATGGTCATGGGCAACTCACTCTAGGTGACTCTGCTTGAGCAGGGAGTAGGACTATATGATCTCAAGAAGTCCCTTCCAGCCTAAGCCATCTGTGAGATTTCATCAGAAACCTTGCTGTAACATACTGACTTTTACGCTTACCCCCACATCTTTAGTATCTCAGGAAGAGTGAGCAGCTTCTAGAGACATACATTGATACAATGTGGGGAAAGCCATGTCCACACAGCTTATTGTTTGAGTAATTTCCTTTGAGTTGTTTTCCTCCACATATGGGATATTTGGAAGAGATATTGTCAGATAGTTTAAGTCCCACTGGTATCTAAGCTGCTTGGTCATCATTAGATGTGTGGTAATCTTCCCTCTGAGGGGCTAGATCTCTTGTGACATCAGTAAATGGCCATGTACTGTACTGAATCAATTGTCCTTTCACTGGTTTTGGTCAATTTTAGTCCCATTCTTTCTTCTAACAGCAGAATATTCAGGTTATTATCTGCCAGTGGTTTGGCTTTTTGACTCAAACATTGATTTCACCTGGGCATACTTGCCTCTTTAGAACAAAATGTAAACTCTACCCCTCACTTTTAGTTAATGTCTCATAAGTTTTTATTACTATTTCTTTGTCAACTCTGATAGCTTTTGTATTTGTTCTTTTCAGTGAAAGGCTTATCCTGTTGCTGCTTAGGAATGTGAAAATGGGTATGTTTCCTCCTCTGCTCTTATTTTCTTCTTTAAAATTTTTAGTTTCTGCATTTACCACCCTGCAGGAGATGACTCATTGCTGGGCATCTTCTCATGCATGAGAGTTCACAGAGAGTGTATATTTCAGGTTTTCTTCCTACCCTCAAATTTCATTTCTCTCAAACACTTTTTGAAAGTCCATTTTTTTGCCATTCCGATGTGTTACTCTAAACATAACCATTTGGTTCTGTATCCTCTGCTTAGAAGTCATGTATTGGTTAGGTAGCTGTGGCTGAAGGACCATGCCCACCTCACAGAATTCAGAGCATAGAAAATCATAGAATCATAGAATCTTTGGGTTGAAAAGGACTTTTAAAGGTCGTCTAGTCCAACCACCCTGCAATAAGCAGGGACATCTTCAGCTAGATCACATTGCTCAGAGCCTCGTCCAATCCAACTTGAGTATTTCCAGGGATGGGGCATCTACCACCTCTCTGAACAACCAGTGCCAGTGTTTTACCACCCTCATTGTCAAAAATGTCTTCCTTAGATCTAGTCTAAATCTACCCTCTTCTAGTTTAAAACCATTAGCCCTTGTCCTATTGCAACAGGTCCTGCTAAAAAGTCTGTCCCCATCTTTCTTAGAAGCTCCTTTAAAGAACTGAAAGGCCACAATAAGCTCTCCCTGGAGCCTTCTCTTCCCCAGGCTGAACAACCCCAAGTCTCTCAGCCTGTCCTCAGAGGAGAGGTGTTCTGTCCCTCGGATCATTTTTGTGGCCCTCCTCTGGACCCTCTCCAACAGGTCTATGTCTTTCCCCTCACACAAACTGCACAAGCAAGTCTGACCAATGTCTGCAAGTGCAGGGATTAGGACATTGTTTTGCAATGCTGTGAGTTTTGAGGCAGAAAGATGAGAAGGAGAAAATAGGCAGAACTTCTTAGACATAGAATGTGCTGCTGTGGCAGACCAAGGATTGCTGAGTAAGCAAAATGCCCACTCTGCCTTCCTACCACCTTCTGGGAAAGTTGGGTTTGTGTACATTACCTACAAAAAATGCAAGGGCATGCAGAAGAGACCATGGCTTACATCATTGCTTTTCTCTTCTAGTGCAAATCACCCTCAAGGTCTCCAGAACTAGGCTGAACTTTTTAGGGTTACACTTTGGCCCTGCAGAAATCTTTGTAGCCTGTAGTATCTAGTATTTTATTAAATACTACCATACTGCCATATCAGCCTTTCTAAATAATGCCTCAGAACTTCTAAATAAGTATCTCCAGACAGAGCGTATAAGAGATAAGCTAGAACATTACCATGGGATGGTCCTCACTTTAAAGCTACTGAGGCTGAATTCAGCCCTCTTGAGATACCAGACTGAGATGCTTGAGCACAGTGCCCTGTACCCACAAAATGCCTCCAGATAAGCAGAGAGAAACATTACTGGGGTGACTGTTACCTCCAATGACCCTCTACCCTAGGATGCCCTGTTCAGTAGCAAGGTAAAAGTGTGAGCTGATTGCTAAGTGCTCTTGCATCTACTTTATGCAGTACAGTTCCATACCTTTCTGAAAAAAGATATTCAGTGAAACTTGAATTGGAAATTTATCTGATTTACCTTGGACATTTTAGTCCTTTGGAAATTGACTGCTAGTTGTCTAGAAAACCCCGAATGCACGATTAGGATTACAGCATGCAGGAACATGGTAAGAGAGGACATGTGGGGCTCTCCACATGTATAGGAGTGCTTGACACCTCCTATGCCTATTTCTTCGGAAGATCATGAATAAACAGGAGACATGGGGTGAAGCGAACCAAAGCCCTGATCTTGCAGGATGCTCAGCGATTGCTATCACAGACGTTACTATTCATGGGCACAGGCACAATTTACTACACCAGCCTGGCTGGCCACATGGGCTAAGAATCTTTATGAAGTTGGACTACGTTGCCAACACAAATCATTCAACCCTGAAATCATGGCTTAAGCCTAAATATAATATATTGAAATGTTTCTAGAAATGTCATGAAATGATCCTGTGGCACAGTGCCTGTGAGAATTGAGGACAAACTTCTGCTGATGCATTCTACTCCTGTGCCTCCAGTTTTCTAACTATTATGCATGTATTTGTTTTACTTTTTGTACATGGGTTTTGTTGTGAGGTTTTCATGTGTGATTTTGGGTGGCTTTTTTGGGAGGAGTTGTGTTTTGTTTTTTGTTTTTTGTTAATTATGTAATGACAAATGGATAGTATAATTTTGTATACATTCCATTTACTGTTACATTTACCCTAAGATACATTTTTTTTTTTTTTGCTGTACCTCATGAACATGATGCAAGCTTTTCAACATGAGGTTGGCTGAACAATGGGGCAGGTGGCCCAGACACTGCAGAACCTCCATCTCTGTGGATTGTCAAAACTCACCTGGGCTAAGTCTTGAGCAACCTGCTCTAACTTGCAAGCTAGTTGGACTGCATGGCCTCCAGAGGTCCCTTTTACCTTAATCTTTCTCTGAGTCTGTGCTCTCAAGCTGTTCTCTGTAGTAATGAACACAGTTCCAACAGCAAAAAACAAGTCTTACAATTCCAGGATCTGGTCTTCAGCTACAAAAAATACAACAAATATTGTGGGAATGAAAAAAATAATTAAAAAATAAATTCCAGGTATTGTCTATAGTGTTTGTTCTTTACAAATAGAAACTATAATTCTGCATGTAAACTTGTTTTATCAGATAACATGGAGACAATAAACATCGTCCTTAAATACCTGTATTTTCCTGTGTTTTATTTGCCCAGCAAATACAAGAATATTTAATAAAACTACTATTAGTTTTGACTCACTAGTTCATTCCATAAAAAAGTAATCATTATATACCAAATAGTATATGAATCACTCCTTGTTTAGATTTGGATTTTGTCATTTCTTCTTCATATCAGTTTCAGAAATTTCCCAGAGGCTATCCTTGGCTCAAGTTTTCATATTTTGATTTCCTTAAATAAGCATTAACAGTTATAAAAACTAAGTCTGCAAAAAATGTGTCTTACAGTAAGAAGCAAATACAAATTGTGTGTAGGTCATGTAATTATAATGTTTAGAATTAACCTGTAAGATTTGCAAACTTTGAACTATATTTACATGTTGATAATTCTAGCACAAATATTTTAACAAACGCTAATGTGTTTCTCAAAGTTTGGGCTGTTTAAAGCATGACTAAAGATAGAACTCAATTTCTCTTCATTGCAGGGTAAGACTGGACTGACACTGAAATACAAGCTGTGACCTAGCACAGCCTGAGACATAAAATGGGACACAGGAAGAATTTAAATGCCTGAAGTCAAGCTTGCAAAATGGAAAACACCTGTCATCTTATCCTTGAGGTACTTCAGCTCTGTTAGACCCTCAGTTTTACCAAAGACTCTCTGCTAGCACTGGGAGTGGTGCTTCTATGCAGATCTCCCCATTGTCCCAGGCTTAGCTGCACTTCGCAGCTGCAGGCTGAACTCATGCCTAACCCTCATCTCAATCCAGAGACAAGATGTTCTCTTAGCCAAATCCCTCGAGATGTATAGACCAATTAGGGTACATATACCACACAACACACACTGAGAGTCTCAGCTCCTCAAAGACTATAGATGGGATGGCAACTTTTTAAAATCAAAAGAATGATCATGGGAAATTCTGTCTTCTAACTCTTTTCATACAAGATGTCTATTACTGCTAAGTAAGCTGGGTCTGGGGAATAAGTACACCTCACTCATTCTCTCCCAATGTAAATTAGAGCCATGTTCCTTCACCACTTTTTTTTGGGAGTCTGATGGATCTTTCCTTCTTTGTACAGATGTATGGCCTCACCAGGAGGCACATGAAGCAACCTCTATCAAGTTCTCAAATGGTCGGATGAATATTTCTCTGGGGAAAGAGGAGTTTTGCCTTCCCTTGGAAAAGGGAAAAGTAAACCCACATTTATGACACCCCCAGCTACTGCTCCAAAAACTGGACTGCTGTTTTAAACAGCATGACAAAGAGAGAGTGTCCCGATCCAGCGTCGGGGGAGGTTTCTATACGATCCCGAGAGAGAGATTAAGACACAAATGAGGTCAAATGCCGTATACCCAAGACAGCTTTTATTATCAAAAGTAAAGAATTAGTAATGATAAGACAGAATGGAATAGAAAGACAGAAATCAAGCAAGCATTTGGGATAGAGTTGCAAGGATAGTCACCACCATGGATCCACGGTGTCCCGGGGTCCAAGTCTCTTGATGTTTTCGGTGGTGGATGATCGTGCTCGGAGACGGCCGGCACGCACACGGGCTTGTCTTGGCAGTCCCTTTTACTCTCATTCAAGGCCTGCAATTTAGCATCTCTTTACATTCCTGCATATGCACACATGCTTCATGATGGGTGGCTCCAGCCCCGCTCCTCACATGTAGCCGTTATCTTGGCAGGGTGTTTTTCATCCTTGTAGCCATCCTTATCTTGGCTTTGAGACAAATGTTTTACGATTCAGCCTCTCACAGAGAGAGAGTGGGGTCAAGCAGTGCCTCTTGCTCAGCTCAGACCTGGGTTGCAGGTAGTAAGTGTCCACCTGATATGAGGTGTTCCGCTTCAACTCTCTCAGGGGTCTTGGGAATAGGATTTATAATTATCGTGTTCTTAGTGTTTCCCTAATTGCAAGCTCTCAGCAGGCACTCGCTGACTCTCTTTTCTGCTGGCTGCCGCTGTCAGGTCCCCATCCTGCTGTGCCCAGCACCATGGGGTGTCCGGTCCATGGCACGCAGAAAGAACATGTCTCTTGCCATTTCTGTTCAGTTTTATTGAAGCATAAGAAGACATAGCACCTGGCACTGCTTTTGGCACTTTGTAACAGAGAGACATTTTGCTGCAATCCTGGGAAGAGCACACACTCTCCAAGGGATGCAGTCATGCTGTTAATTGATGATAACATTAATGCACACCCAAAGCATTTGTTCACCTCCAAACTTAAAATCAGTCTCTAGTAGGTAAGCAAGATTCATAAGCAAATAATAAAATGTTTGGGATTGCACTTTTAAAACCAATTATTGTACCTTAACCTACACGAAGTGGCAACACATACCAGAACAAAAATTAACAAACAATACTCGCAGTACTTTGGGAGTTCTTTCCAGAAGAATTACAAAGATGATACATGGACCTCCCTCAGCCTATATCTACAAGACATGAATAAAACCACAACATTTCACTGAAACACCATTAGTATGACAGTTTCCCTTTTTTCCATGGGATGATTTGATCACATGGATGGTACATATCTGCTCAGAAGCTCAGGTATACACTTTGTTTAATAGCCATGCACAAATTCTAATCTACACTTACTCCTTAACAGAAGCCTTCATTAGGCAATATCCCCAGACATCATAGATAGCTATCCACCACAGTACACTTTTAGCTGCTTAATTTTTCAGTTTTGAAAATTAGAGCAACATATCTACCTCACTGAGACTGGGTGAAAAGCCTTTCTCACAGAATAATATACAGCAATCCTTACTTCTTTTCCCTGCTTCTTCCCTCAAAGGGAAAAAAAAAGCCCCATGTTTTATCTGTAAAGGTATCTGTTGCTACCACTGTATTAGAGAAGCAAGGACGTAACAGATGCAGGCTAAGGAAACAGCCCGTATTAGAGTGCAGCTAAATTCCTACCTGCCTTAATTTTCTGCCTGATCCATGAAACAAATTCTAAGTATATGACAGGAATATGTTTGAAACGAAGAAGGGAAACAGAAAAATGGCCTCGAGGAACATATGGCATTCATCCTGCATATATTAGCTCTTCACAGCACTAATTTAATAGGGAAGATACTAATTATCCCATCTGAATTCTCAGGTGGAATTTAGATAGGAAGCTTGTAATTACCTATGGGAGAGTTTGCCAGGATTTAATAGTTTGTCAGTGAAAAGCTCTGAATGGTTGACAACTGCAATAAGTAATTTCATATAGACTCTTACATTTTAATAATATTTTCCAAATGCTTTCCAAATATATCCAAATGCTATAATATTTCCAAATGCATAATATTTTCCAGATGCTTCTAACAGTCTCCTGGGCAGTATGCAATTCAAAGGTGTGTTCCAAGCATCAGGGGGTGCAAGAGTGAGGATCAAGCTACCTTCACATGAGATCAATGTTGTCAAGAAAGTAGATTAAAAATGAAAATAATAAAAGGTTTTCAGAGCAAATGTTCCCTGTCATTAAGGAACACCAAAATCTGCAAGTTAAGTGTAATTTAGAGCGAGTTTTATGACCACACCAAGTAATAACAGCATACAAAGAAAAATAAGTTGGAAGGAGGATTGTGACCAATTTTGCAGCTTATGAGATGCAAATTATTTATCCTATCTGTTAGTATGTAAAAACTATATAGAATGATTTAAAATAAACAGAATGAGTACACAGAAATTCAGACAACCACAGTTAGGACGAAATAATCCTACCAGGTAAAGTGAAGTATGCCTGCGATCATCCAGTTATTCACAACAATAACTACCAAATTTATGCCAACAGCCTCCAAGGTTTGCCATTCGGGATGAAAATAACACAGACAATTCACTAGGAAGCTAATGCCTGCTTTGTGCCATCCTCCCTGTCCTGAACGCCCACTGTCACCATAAACTCTCCTGTGTTTGATGCCTCTTCAACAGTTCAGCATCTCTTGCAATGAGGGCATTGCCTGTGCTGCAGATGCACGTTGTTTACTGTTTCTCCCTGTGTTTCTGAATTAGTTTCTTGACTTTTTTTCTCTCTGTCTTTTTTTCTTATACTACAGCTGTAATAATCTCTTGGGGAAGACAAGATTTTCACTCTATGTTTGTAGAGCAGCCAGTCCAGAAGAGCCCTCTGTTTGATCGGGGCCACGGAGTATTCCCATAATACAAATTAACAGTTAACAACAACATGAAAGTTGACTGACCTGAAGCAGACACTATTTAACACACAGCTGGAAGCAGCTCCCTTTCGAATAAGCCAAAATCAGATGGGATACTTTTGTGTTGCTTTCAGTGGCTTCCACTTTACAATTTCACAAATTAGTTTTGAAGCACTTGTGAACTCTTTTCCAGGTACCGAAAATACTTCATTCATTGCTGCTTTTTTTTTTTAATGTTATTGTCAATATGGGATTAGGCATTTAGATACCATGAATCTAAAATTAATGAGGATAGGTTGGGATACAGAACATCAATAAGAACAATTGACAAGCAAATACTCTGAGACTTTGTCATGTCACCATTAATTTCCTGGTAAAATGTAAAATGCACTAAGACAAATCTGAGTCATCTCACTCCTTTCCTGTGCTCTTTACTTGCCTCATATAAACATACAGGGCTTACTTAGTACTGTATAGAACTTGTATTAGGTTAAGATTATGCTTCCAGACCTCCTATCAACATCAGTGCCCCATTAGGCTAAGCAATAAAGAAATAAGCTGTGATAAAAGAAAGTCCACATCTTGAAGAGCTCTGACCTGAATTGGTGCATCTGAAGACAAAAATTAAGTCTGGTCCTCTGAACCATTTCCCTGTTGTTCATGATGTCCTATATTTCCACTTAAGTAATTTGTTTAGCAAATGGCCTACAAACTATTTTTATGAAATTTTAAATGTCAGTTTGTAGGAACAAGACTTGGGCTGTCTGATTATACAGTAAATAGTGTGATGATTGGGTACCTACTCAGTCAACAAAGATCTGTCTCTGTAGGATGCAACCTGTGGGATTTCTACAGTGCATTTTACAAACCAATGCTTTTTCTAGAAAGCTTAGTGCAACCACATATAATATACATTTATATAACACCAGTGAAAGCTCAATCTAGTCTTTTGATGTGAAGATTGCTGAATACATGCAAAGTTTTTACTCCAGTCATCAAAAGTTTAACCTATGTACCCTATTGTCTAAAGATCCAGCTGAAAACAAGATAAAGGCAGCAGCTTGCAGAAAACACTACCACTCTCTGACACCACCTGACCCCATTGCTAATTAACTTGGAAAAGTAATGAATCTGATTTTCTTTACATTGGTCCTTCATCTGTAGTTGTTACACAAAATGGTGCCTTATTGCCGTGATAACATGATACCTAAGCTTGGGACATAGGTTTACCCCTTTTGTGGAGGGGGAGATGATAGAAAATACACCTATAGTAGCTGATGTACGTCTTCACTTGGTTTTGGTTAATTTTATAACCTGATAAAGAGTTAAAGAGTGTTTCTGGTGAACAGAGGACAGAAATGAATGGGAGAAATAGACAGACTGTAATTTGAATATAGTAGTGTTTATTTTAAGTGGTAAGTACCTTAAGTGTTGAAACTGATCAGTTTAATATATTGCTTAAAACTTAATTTATGAAAGAGTCAATTTTATACAATGGAAACTTTCATTCATCAGGACAGTGTTGGTTAACTTCTGAAGCTTACCCTCACTGAAAAAATGTATAGGGTAAGTCCTATTTCCTAAGAACAATGAGCAAACACACCCTTTTCAACACAGCTAATAGTACTCACAATGACATACACATTAGCTTATAATTAGCTAAGCCTGGCCGTGGATATTGAAAATCTAAGAAGTTATAATCAAAGGACTGGAAATATTTATTTATCTGTTCTCAGATGATAGCAATTTGATGGACTTTTTTCCCTCCACTTTCATTAGATATACAGTTGGGAATTAAACTGCTGCTACTGGGGAAGTACTAACAGGAATTTTTTTTTGAACTTTCATTAGTAAGTTATTAACAGTTCTGCAACAGTTCGTCTCACTTGAAATTTGCTTATGTGATACGTACAAAATAAGCTGATCTGACTACAGCAATGTGTAACACAGACGTACAAGACTGGCCAGACTTTGTCAGACCAAAGACTCATTTATGTCGATAAACAGTCTCTCCTGGTTGTAAATGGAAGCATAAAAATTTGTCAAGCAGATGAGAAATGCATTGTCACTATTTCCTGAATCAGAAAGGGTTTCTATGATTGAGCAATCCCCGATGGATTTTTCCTTCATGTACTTGTTCAATCTGCCCTTAAACCCACAAGAATTTTTATTATTCACAGTATTCTTTGACAAAGAATGATATCATCTTACATCAGTCCTTCGACAAAACCTTTTCCATATCTTTAGTCATCTTGTCACCTTTTATCAGCAGCTATTGTTAGAATAACAATCACAGGTCCTAGATGGTGCTGTCTGCATATTTGGGATATATTTAAACACTTCTGTCAGATTAAAGATGAAAAGTTTCAAAAGAGATGGTAAGTAGGCACAAGATGCATTATATTAAATACAGAAAATTTTTGCATGCTGATGAAACAGTCTGAGGAATGGAAAAATTAATGTGAGTATGGAAATAAGAAGGGAGGAAAGCTGTACCAAAGAAGACTTGTGTTTATTTTTCATCCTTGTTAAGGTACATGAGAAGATGAAACCAGTCAAACCTTAACAAAATTTCTCATTTTCCTGTCAAAGTCAATATCATTCTCACTGTTAATATCACTGGGCGATACAATTTTTTCCTAATTATTACAGAATCACATTGTGGCTGAGGCTGGCAGGGACCCCTGGAGATCATCTAGTCAAACTTGCCTGCTCAAAATGAGTGCAGCTACAGCAAGTTGCCTAGGGCTGTGTCCAGCTGAGTTTTTAATATCTCCAGGAATGGAGATGCCACAATCTCTGTGGGCAACCTGTTCTGGTGTTTGATCATCCTTGCAGTAAAAAAGTTTCCTTTTAGAATCTTATGAATTTCTGAGCACTCACATTAAAGGAAGCCATTAAACACATGAAATACAGTCTATTCTGATGCTGATTGTTTTATCTTGAACATGGGAAAAAATCTTACCTAGATGTGTTTAGCTTAAAGAGATACTTACATTTTTTGAACAGAATATAGACTTTTGATTTCTTTTACATGATTTTTTTTTTTGTCCTCCTCACACCTTAGGTACAAGTTGCTTTTACTGATTATTATGGAACAGTTATCAATGTCCAGTTTCCTAGTAAGGAAGAAGGACTAGAGTATTTTGAGAAGTTGCTTTTAAATCAAGCTGTATTAAAATGGAAAATACTTTGTATTGTAGCTTTCATACATGATACCCTTAGTGACACTCTTCATATTCTTGCTCAGGTGGCCAAGAAGGCCAATAGCATCCCGACTAGCATCAGAAATAGTGTGGCCAGCAGGAGCAGGGAAGTGATCGTGTCCCTGTACTCAGCACCAGGGAGGCTACACCTCCAATCCTGTGTTCAGTTTTGGGCCTCTCACTACAAGAAGGACATTGAGATGCTGGAGCATGTCCAAAGAAGAGCAGCAAAGCCAGTGAAGGGTCTAGAGCACAAGTCTTATAAGGAGTAGCTGGGGAAATTGGGGTTGTTTAGCTTAGGGAAAAGGAGGCTGAGGGGAGATCTTATTGCTCTCTACAACTACCTGAAAGGCGGTTGTAGTGAGGGTGTTGGTCTCTTTTCCCAACTAACTAGTGATAGGATGAGAGGAAATAGCCCCAGGTTGCACCAGGGAAGGATTAGATTGGATATCAGGAAAAATTTTTTCACTGAAATAGTTGTCAAGCATTGGAACAGGCTGCCCAGGGAGGTGGCTGAGTCACCATCCCTGGAGCTATATAAAAGACATGTAGATGTGGCGCTTAGGGACATGGTTTAGTGATGGACTTGGCAGTGTTAGGTTTATGGTTGGACTCGACAATCTTAAAGGTCTTTTCCATCCTAAATGATTCTATGATTCTATGATTCTATATAATGAAATTTCTGTGTTGGCCCAGGAGCATCTTGACCTTAGCCAACAGAAAAGCACCTAACCCTCATTCAAATCCACAAAAAAAGCAATCCTCCTTGTGTCTTCACATAGGACTTGGTTCATCAGTTACTACCTCAGTAAACATTACATCAGCTTCCCTGCAAGATGCAGAAAGTCAATATATTCTGTAAAACAGACGAGAAAGCACAGGGGCTAAAGCATTCAGTTCTTGTTAGCCACAGTTTAAACACACCTTACTCTTCACTTTAGCAAGTGCTGCAGCCAGCAGGTGGTCAGCAATCCCAGGTGAGCCATTTGCTAACACACCTGATATAGTCATGCCTCTGAGCCCAAAAGGGGAGACGGACCCTTGCTTTGAGAAGCTCTGGGAATGTAAAAGTCAAGATCAAGTCTCTAGACTGGCATCTAGAAAGCTAGTATCACTCAGCTATGGAAGCAAAAGGCAGGAAGGAAGGAAGAGGAAATCAAAATATATAACAAACCACCAGAGGAAATGAAATGTCTTGACACACAAGGGGGAACTCCCCTGCACTTGGTTCCTACAGTTCATGATTTTTGAAGCATGTTTTTCTACCTTCCTGGAACAAGTCAGGCACGTGACCTACCTTGAAGCCATGCAACTTCTATCTCACTAGAGGGTCACTCTTTAGAATCATAAACTTGAGGAAAAATGACACTGCTTTCCCTGACAGCTAAAAAAACCCCAAAACTTACACAATGACTGCATAAAATATCCAGACATGTAAATAAGGAGTCTGGCCTGATTCTGCAGGGATGGGTTTGAAGAATCATAGAATCTTTGGGTTGGAAGGGACCTTTAAAGGTCATCTAGTCCAGCCCCCCTGTAATGAGCAGGGACATCTTCAACTAGATCAGGTTGCTCAGAGCCCCATCCAACCTGGCCTTGAATGTTTCCAGGGATGGGGCATCTACCACCTTGCTGGGAAACCTGTGCCAGTGTGTCACCACTCTCATTGTCAAAATTTTTTTCCTTAGATCTAGTCTGAATCTACCCTCATTTAGCTTAAAACCATTACCCCTTATAAGAAGCATGCAGGCAAGCCCAGTGGTGGGCCACCGCAGCAAGTGGGAACCTGAGCCCTGCGAGGAGCAGCCAAGGAAGTAAGAATGGCACAGCCCAGCAAGGAGAAGCCCTGGCAGTCGCTCACACCACTATCCCACATTCATGGGGGCATTACAGAGGTGGTGAACGTAGACCCTGCTCAGAGGAAAGCAGTGAAAACATGGGAGGCAGTAGTGGTAAGCTGTGATAAGGGGGAGAAATCCCTGTGGGATATAAGGATAGATGGGTCAGGAGTGACCTGCCCCTCAAGGACCCAGGGTGCAGTTGTGAAGGTTCACCTGCAAAACCGTCTCTTTTTGTCCGTCGCACTCCAAGGCACCGCTAATTAAAATTCTCTCCAGCTTGAGTTCTAGCAAAATTGAGCTTGGAGGCATCAGAGCACTAGCTCACTTCAAGAGTTAAATGCTAACAGAACTACCTTGAAAGCCCAACCAAGGGATTTCTCATCACAGCAATATTAATAATTATTATCAGATGTATGATAAACATTTTATAAACTTTCTCTTTTCCTAATGTAAACCAAATGTTCTTCTCACCAGTGGAATAAATAAAGTGTGTTTTTTTCTTTTGGAACAGGACTATCAGCTGTATACTTTATGAAATTAATGTCTTACTGCAGATAAACTCTTCTTAAAACCTTTTCCTTTACAAAATCCATTACAAATATAAGTGCAGAAATTGTACAAAACAGCATAAAAACTAAATAGTTCTTCTCAAGAATAGCTCAGAGATGCACTGTAGCAGAATAAACAGGAAAACAAGTTCTGTACCACAGCCTCTCACATAATTTTTCCAAGCCAAAACTACTTTGTCCAGTTTTCAAACATGGGTCTTGTAGCAGCCTAAAAAATAGTCAACATTTCTTATGCATTGATATGACTAATTTCTCATATAGTTCTTTTTTTCTTTTTCTCTCCAGACTTTGCCAAACTCTCTAAAAAAAGTGCCCCTCCTCTTTACTGCCACCACCCCAACATGTTTGACCTGTCCAGTTGTTCTTTTGTAAAAAATCACCAGTTCCAGGTATTAACTGTAAGTTTTTATAAAAGAGTTTTTAAAAAGCCTGGGGAGGGAAGGGACAATTATTTGCAACCTCAGGAGAACATAAACATCTTTTTCTATGTTTGTTTCTTCCACAGTTCTGAGGCTATGGGCACTTTGTTTATGATTCAGCAAAGTCCTAATGCTTACCTTATTCTTAAGGTATTGCCCATAACTATTTGTGTGCTTACCAAGATTTCTCTGTCTTTTAAACATTTAAATATTTTGTCACATTAACTTTCCAGCCATTCCCCAGAGAATGCTACCGAGAGGGCTTCCAAAACCTACACCTTCTGCTCTTTGAATTGCTTGGGGTTTGTTGCTTCCATCTTTGTGACTATGCATGGTAAAGGCTGCTCAGCTGAGGGAACTACCCAAACTGCCAAGTTGCAACCCAAAGGCAAACAGATGTGTGGAACCCAAGACATGTGCTGCCTTGTATTTGAGTATTCTATGGGAAGAAGGGATTGAGAGCAGCCCTGCCAAGAAGGACTTGGGGGGACTGGTGGATGAAAAGCTGGACATGAGCTGGCAATGTGCACTCACAGCCCAGAAGGCCAACTGTATCCTGGGCTGCACCCAAAGAAGCGTGGCCAGCAGGTCGAGGGAGGTGATTGTGCCCCTCTACTCTGCTCTAGTGAGACCCCACCTAAAGTACTGTGTCCAGCTCTGGAGCCCTCAGCACAGGAAAGACATGGACCTGTTGGAGTGGGTCCAGAGGAGGCCACAAAAATGATCAGGGGGACAGAACACCTCTCTGTGAAGAAAGGCTGAGAGACTTGGGGTTGTTCAGCCTGGAGAAGAGACAGCTCTGAGGACACCTTATTGCAGCCTTCCAGTACTTAAAGCGGGCTTATAACAAAGATGGGGATAGATGTTTTAGCAGGGCCTGTAGTGATAGGACAAGGGGTAATGGTTTTAAACTAAAAGAGGGTAGATTTAGACTAGATATAAGGAAGAAATTTTTGACAATGAGAGTGGTGAAACACTGGCACAGGTTGCTCAGAGAAGTGGTAGATGCCTCATCCCTGGAAACATTCCAGGTCAGGTTGGACGGGGCTCTGAGCAACCTGATCTATTTGAAGATGTCCCTGCTCATTGCAGGGTTTTGGACTAGGTTACCTTAAAAGGTCCCTTCCAACCCAAACTATTCTATGATTCTATGATTCTATTCCATGTTAGAAAACTAAAATCATCACTTTAAAGTTTCAAGGAAAATTGTGTTGCCCTCTACAGCTCCCACAGAACTAGGAAAAATGGACATTCCCATCTTCCAGTGTTTGTTCCATTGCAGAAGAAGACAATCTTGTCTGGTAGCTTATGCCAGCCTCTCTCTCCTCTCAGCCTGTGTGCATGGGGGAACTTGCCAGCACTTAGAAATCATGTCACCTGATTTCTGGAAGACCACTTCATTGGGAGGTATGTGAGTGTTCCTTATTAAATACTGAGGCATAGATGTGTGCATATTTATATGATAACAAAGGTGTGCAATCTCATATTAACAAAGAGTTAATATACCTCTCCACGTGCAACACTTAAGCAGTTCTCTGGTAAAAGCATTGAGCAACAGTCTCTTTTTCCACATGGGAAACCTTAGAGCCTGAAAAAATGTGCACATGTAGAAAACACAAGACACCTGGAAGCATAAAAAGTGGAAACTGCAGAGGTCTCAATATTGCTTTCAGACATGACGTAGTCGGAGCTACACTCTAAAATCTTCTGTCAGCTGACTTTCTGTTAGTTTGACCTTTAAAGGATGTTTAAAACTCAACAGCAGCTGAATTTCTGAATTGCTTGCATTAAAATATGTCAGCATTGACTATGTCTTTACTTGGCTACTGTCTCCATGAAATTTAATTATCTGCTAATGCATTATCAGTATGAATCCAGCCATGTATTGACTCAGTTCTAATCATCACTAGAATTTGAAAAATGTAATGTGTCATTCCTCTTTTAATAGAAGGTCATAGCAGCTGTTGTTAGCACTAAGTCTGACTAAGTCTGGACTTGTTTGTTTTTTCAATTTGCAATGAAATGCAAAATACAAGAGCACAGCTTTTTCTCTCAGCTTCTTATCTCAGATTAGTTCTGAAATTTCAGAAGTGGAAGTCTTATAGCAAATATTTATACACACACACAACATGTTGTCTCTGGCCCTAATTTTAAACTTGGATTCTTAGGTTTTTACCATAGACACTTTGTTTATATTACCCAATTTGTCTTCTTGTCTTGATTTTTATAAAGAGGGCAATGAACCTTTGAATAGGAAAAAAGATTTATGAACTTGTTAAGAGAAATGCACATAGAGGTAATTTCCTCAGAACAGATCTATGACACTCATATTTCTTTTCAGTGGATCATGTTGTACAGCAGAAATCATTGTCCATAGAACTGGATAGAAGTTCTCTAGTATATACGTGAATAAGAACAAAAAAAGGTCAATATGCTGGTGCTATGATAACACAACTGGGTGATGACCATTGTGGGAGAGGTCCAGGCAGACAGCTTGCTGGAACAGCAGCTGGCCAGCTGAGCACAAATCTGGACACTGTAAGTCACCAGTTAACACAAAACAGTTTTCAGCAGGTAAGAAAGGGGTACTGATGAGGTTAAAAAGATATTTGAATATTGGATATGAGCAAGTCAGGATCTGAGATATGGGGTTTTGTGCACATGCCTATATTCACAATAATCTACTGTGGGAACTGTAGGTGAAAAATCAATCAATCACATCATACTCAAATTAATTCATATAATGAATGAAGAAAAGGAAATGCCCACTTGCCTTGGAGAGACTCTCAGCACCAAAGCATGACATCTCTGATATCTCAGTCCTGGTACTGAAGGGAAACTTACAAAATGCATTGAGATGAGGAGCCTGCAAGTTTGTACTGAGCTTACGTGGCAAGATTTTGGTAGCAGGGAGGCTGCAGGGACAGCCTTTATGAGAATAAACCAGAAGCTTCCCTATGGCTGAGTGGAGACTTGATGGGCAAAGTAAAGGGCAAGAAGGAAATGCACAGGCAATGGAAGCAGGGACAGGGATCCTGCGATGAATACAAGATGCTGCCCAGTTGTGTAGCGATGAGGTCAGGAAGGCCAAGGTGCAGCTGGAGCTGAACTTGGCAAGGGATGTAAAGAAGAATCAAGAGAAGGGCTTCTACAGGTGTGTCAGCAAGAAAAACAAAATCAAAGAAAGCGTAACCCCCTTGGTGAGCAAGACTGGCGGACTGGTAACAATGGATGAGGAGAAGGTTGAGGTACTCAGTGACTTCTTTGCCTCAGTCTTCACTGGCAGTGTCTCTTCCCACACCTCTCGAGGGGATGGACTGCAAGACAGGGACTGGAGGAGCAAAGTCCCTCCCACTGTAAGAGAAGATCAGATTCCAGACCTCCTGAGGTACCTGAACATACGTAAGTCTATGCAACTTGATGAGATGCATCCCAGAGTCCTGAGGGAACTGGCTGATGTAGTTGCCAAGCCACTCTCCATCATATTTGACAAGTCCTGGCAGTCAGGTGAAGTCCCTGGAAACTGGAAAAAGGGAAACTTTGCACGCATTTTTAAAAAAGGTAGCAAGGAGGACCCTGGGAACTACTGACCTATCAGCCTCACCTCTGTGCCTGGCAAAATCATGGAACAGATCCTCCTAGAAGCTGTGCTAAGGCACATGGAGGTCAGGGAGGTGATTTGAGACAGCCAGCATGGCTTCAGCAGGGGCAAGTCCTGCCTGACCAGCCTAGTGGCCTTCTGTGATGGAGTGACCACAGCAGTGGACATGGGAAGAGCTACCGATGTCATCTTGTCTGGACTTTTGTAAGACCTTTGACACGGTCGCCCACAACATCCTTCTCTTGAAACTGGAGAGATATGGATTTGATGGGTAGACTGTTGGGTGGATGAGGAATTGGTTGGATGGTCTCACCCAGTGGGTAGTGGTCAACTGCTCAATGTCCTGATGAAGATCAGTGTTGAATGGTGTTCCTCAGGGGCCTGTCCTGGGACCAGTACTCTTTAATGTCTTCATCAATGACATAGACAGTGGGATTGAGTACACTCCCAGCAACTTTGGCGGTGACACCAAGCTGAGTGATGTGGTTGACACACCTGAGGGACGGGATGCCATCCAGAGGGACCTGGACAAGCTCAAGGAATGGGCCTGTGTGAACATCATAAGGTTCAACAAGGCCAAGTGCAGGGTCTGGCAGCAGGGTTGGGGCAACCCCCAGTATCAGTACAGGCTGGGGGATGAAGGGATTGAGAGCAGCCCTGCCGAGAAGGACTTGGGGGTACTGGTGGATGAGAAGTTGTACATGAGCCGGCAATGTGCGCTCGCAGTCCAGAAGGCCAACCGTATCCTGGGCTGCATCCAAAGAAGCGTGGTCAGCAGGTCAAGGGACGTGACTCTGCCCCTCTACTCTGCTGAGACCCCACGTGGAATCCTGTGTCCAGCTCTGGAGCCCTCAGCACAGCAAAGACATGGACCTGTTGGAGTGGGTCCAGAGGAGGGCCACAGAAATGATCAGGAGGATGGAACACCTCTTCCTATGCAGACAAATTGAGAGAGTTGGGGTTTCTCAGCCTGGAGAAAAGAAGACTCTGAGGACACTTAATTGCAGCCTTCCAGTACTTAAAGGGGGCTTATAACAAAGATGGGGATAGATGTTTTAGCAGGGCCTGTAGTGCTAGGACAAGGGGTAATGGTTTTAAACTAAAAGGAGGTAGATTTAGACTAGATATGAGGAAGAAATTTTTGACAATGAGGTTGGTGAAACACTGGCACAGGTTACCCAGAGAGGTGGTAGATACCCCATCCCTGGAAACATTCAAGGTCCGGTTGGACGGGGCTCTGAGTAACCTGATCTAGTGGAATATATCCCTGCTTCTTGCAGGAGTGTTGGAGTAGATGACCCTCAAAAGTCCATTCCAACCCAAAGATTCTGTGATTCTGTGTCTGACCAAGCCAATTCCAGCTGGCTAAAGACAGGTCTGCCACTGGCCAAAGCTGAGTTCTTCAGTGATGGTGGTAGTGCCTCTAGGATAAACTATTTAAGAAAGGTGAAAAAAAGCTGAGCAACAGCAACTGTGAGAGGGAAATGAGAATATGTGAGAGAAACAGCACTGCAGACTCCAAGGTCAGTGAAGAAGGGGGACAAAGTGCTCCAGGAGCCAGAGCAGAGATTCTCCTGCAGCTCATAGTGAAGACCATGGTGAGGCCAGCTGTCCTGCTGCAGCCCATGGAGGTCCGCAGTGGAGCAGACATCCCCGCTGCTGTTCATGCTTTGAAGGAAGTTGTGACCCATGGAGAATACACTCGAACAGGCTCTTTGCAGGAGCTGCAGCCTGTGGAGAGGAGCCCACACAGGAGCAAGTTTCCTGGCAGGACTTGTGACCCCGTGGGGGACGTGATGAGCAGTCTGGTCCTGAAGAACTGCATCCCATTGAGAGGACCTGCACTGGAGAAGGTTGTGAAGGACTGTGTCCTGTGGGTGGGACTCCATGCTGGAGCAGGGGAAGAGTGTGAGGAGGAAGGAGCAGTAGAGACAACGTGTAAAGAACTGGCCACAACCCCCAACTTCCCATCCATCTGTGCCACTTGGGGGGGCAGAGGTAAAGGAGTAGGAGTGAAGTTGAGCCTGGAAAGAAGGGAGGGATGGGGGAAGGTGTTTTTCAGACTTGCTCTTATTTCCCATTATCCTGCTTTGTTTAATTAGCAATAAATTATTTTCTCTAGGTTAAGTCTGTTTTGCCCTTGATGTTAATCTTCTCCTTGTCTTTGCCTTGATCCATGAGATTTCTCTTATCTTTTTCTCCCCTCATCCTGTTGAGAGTGCAGCTTGGTGAGCACATGGTGGCCAGCCAAGGTCAACCCATCATAAAGCTAAGATTCATAACTCTACCAGCTGGTAAAGATAATGGACTATGATGCTTTTTTTTTTGCCACATTGCAATTTTTAAAAAATTTTCTGGTGAAAGCCTCACTCTTACAAATTGCAAAATATTTAGACTTGTGGGCAAGCTTAAATTACAAAATGCTAACATTTAAACAGACAAAGGAGTTTCTCTGTGCTAAACTTCCTGCTAAAATTCCTGCCTGTCAAATACTCAAACCTGAAATTTTGTCCTGTGTTCTTGCCTTTGAAGAATGTACCAGCCTAAATGCATCAGTAAATAAACCCTGGCAGTCTCTAAATAGATATTTATACATTTATCTATTAATTATTAATTATTTAATATTTTTATACTTTAAAAATATGTATATATCTTTTATTTAATATTTACTTTTGTAGTAAGTAGGATTTTCATTAGAAAAACTTCCAAGCTGATACTGATACAGTAAAAATTCAAAGATTACTTTTTGTGAAAAAGAGACATTTTAATCTAAAGAAATATACCCAAAGTACAATTTTTATCAGCTTTTGTAGCAAGTATTTTGAAAGGGTCTCAGAAGTGGCTCTGCTAATACATTAGCAAAACGGACTTCAACTAAACAATCAGGTTCCTTGTACAGAAGAAAAAATATTTATGCCTTAGACTTCTGTTTCCATCTGGTGACAACTTAAAAATCTAAACGTATGTGCAGCATTTGAATCTAGCATGGGATATCAAATGAGACCCAGATGATAAGAACTTCATCTGTACATAGAATAGTCTTTTTAAAGTAATTTTGATTAATTAATTTGATTCAAATTGAATTAGCATTGGCATTTTTCCATAATTAAAATGCTGAGTAATCACCAAGAGCAGAGTGGAATTCCAGATTGCTTTCTGAACAATTACATGAATTGCCTGAAATAACTTTTTCTCAAAGACATCAGAAGTTGGAGATGTGCCTGATGCCGCTAATATTTGCTCTGTTTCAGGACAGTTTGTGTCTTTGTTTAATTTGGAAAATTTCTGGTTTCAAACCTGCCTTTGGAGAACTCCAGCAGATACTTTGCAAGTTTGTGTCCAGCATTTCTTACCCTTGAACAGAGGTCTCCTCTGCACTATTTATTAGAATTACTTCTATTGTCAGATATCATTTTATTAGGAAGTTTAACTGAACAAAGATAAATCTATTTCTGTTTTAGTATTACTAAAAATATAAACTAGCAAATAAAATTCTCCATAGATTTCACCATCCCAAGTGTTTCTCTTTTTTTGAGTGACTTAATTCAAATTTTAGCCCTAATGGTTCTTGATTATAAATGGGTTCTTTAAAGATCCACTATGTTGCCAGTGGTTTCAGTCTAAAGAAGCAACAAGTCTTTTAGGGAATAATTAAGATGCAAAATTTTCTTAGCTCTTAAACCTTTTTACATTGAGATTTTTTTACAGAAAAAGTATCTTATGCACTTGAAAAAGCACATGGGAACATATTTTATGTAATAAATAATTTCTCATAGCTACATAGTTTGGGGTGGGTTTTTTTTGCAAGGTTTTTTCCTTTCAGTTCTTCCAAATCACAGAAAGTAATGTGAGCAAATAAAGAAAATTAAGAATGGTTGAAATGTTAGAGTAAAATAAAAAAAGGGCTTCTGAAGCTCTGGCTCAATATCCATGATGTTGCAATTCAAAACAGTTATCAAAGCTTTCCCAAAATAACCAAGCAGCTATGGTATGAATGCCAGAACAAAACTGATTGCCTGTGTGACACACCGTGAGACTGGGAAGTGTGTTTGTGGTCGGCTCCTCAACAATCAATCTAAAGATTGTTTATGGGCAAAAGCTGATGATTAACATTAGCAGATGGCAAGGCTATCAGCCAAAAGAGAAGAATTTTAAATTTATTTCTTACCAGCTGTGCTTTATTTGTTCTGCATAAACTCATATTACACTTTTTTATTGCATAAAATATACCACTTAGAATTACACTTAAAATTGTTCCAAATTCTTAAGAAAAAAAATCTAGGAGTCAACCAGAGAGGACTAATAAAACTTACCAGATGTCTAGGAAACAAAATTTTATGTGGACTGATGAAAGGACTAAAATAAAAGCCCTCATGAGGAAAGGTTGTCCCACCTTGCAGGGAGGAATGCGAGACACGAGAACTGCGTTCTGTGAAGGGCAGCAGAAATACGATAAGCTCTGCCTGTATATCATCCGTGGGCAGTGGGGGAAGCACTGGGCTGCAGTCCCAGGGGGAGTTCAGGGTTGGATTTCAGGAACGCCTTGCTGAAGCCGCCAGATGTGGGAGGTCAGAGGAGGCTGCCTGGGGAGGGTAGCAGCACCTCCACCACCACCGAGGTCATGAGAAACACATCTTGAATTATAGCTTTCTGTGACCCTGTCCTGGGGCAAAGGGAACAGCCTGGGAACCTCATGACCATGCTCCTTCTGTAATTCAGTGCTGTATTGATGGTTAGCAGCAGTTTGAGGAGAGAATCACACAATGTAAGATTTGTCTTAAAAACGTTGCCGTGGCAGACAGGGGAGTTTTGCAATTACACAGGTGCAACTCCCAGAAAAGCTGCAGCTACATCAGCACAGTCTATTCTTCACATAGGAGGCTCAAGTGGTGCTAAGACTTCTCTGTGTGTATGTATATATATATATATATATATATAAAATCACATCCTCTAATAACTAGAGGATGGAGATTGTACTGTTTTAACCATATCAGGACCTTCAAAACAAAATCACCTCCCTGAACTGCACTATAGAGCCTATAGAAAAGTATCAGTGATTCATTTCCAATACCCAGGCATGCACGTGATGTTTGCAGCTGGTTGGCATCCACGTTTAAATGTCTAAGTGTCCCCCAATATATCAGGTACTTTTCTTGCTTGTAGGTCTTACAGTACCCCTGACATTTTGCACTTCTAACTCATGGCTTAAGCCCCCTTGCAAGCAGCTCCCACATCTTACCTGCTACCTAGTGGTTGTACTTAGTTATCCCCTGACCATGACCCATCCATCACAAGAAGGTGGAACAAACACTTCTGACCGTGCAGTGAGGCCCCTGGGAGGGGATCTAACAGCTCGGTCTCTGCACTCATTCATCTTGTGCCTTGGGTAGCAAAAAGTAGGCGTGAAGAAAGGCATGAAGTAGTGAAAAAGGAAGATACCCCATGGGGCCTTTAGATGTGCTTAACAAAGGCAACTGGCATAGCAGATAAGCTTTGGGGCTGTGCAGCCAGTGTGGATATAGGAGGTTCTAAATTTCCCATTTAAATTACTAAATTTCCCATTGCAAGATGGGAAAGGCCTGAGACAGGGCTTGTGTGCGCACCGAAGTGTTTGCCCTGACACTGTACCATGTGGTTTATGGAAGAGGACTCATAGGAGACTACCCATAGACCAGCCTCTCAGGCCTTGTGGGCAGGGCTTGCTTCCTACAGTTCTGACACGTCTCAGGAGCTCAATAGTTTTGTCTGGGAGACGTTTGCTCCCGCTCATACAACTGGCATCATGACCTGCCTGCACACATCACTGTAAGCAGATGGCCACTGGCTTCCTTCAGAGAATGGTTGAGCCACCAGCTGGCATCAGCTAGGACATTGCCTCCAGGAGCCTTCAGAAGGTTATTGTTGCCCTATGCAAATATACCAGAATATACCAGAATATACTAGATTATGCCCTGTGCATGGGTTCATTGCTATTGAATCCTGTTTCAACCAGAAATAAGACTAGATACGTGGGCTGAGGCGAGCTAATGTGCCTTCCTCAGCAAGACAACGCTTTTGGCTCAAAGGCAGGATTCTTAGTGGGTGGATGGGGAAACGCAGATGCAGCAGAACCACAGTGTTGTTTTGAATAAACCCAGTGGATGGAACTGGCTGACAAGAGCTAATAGACTAAGACAATTTTTCCCTTTGTTGGTTCACATAGTCTTTGCAAATTACCTGGGGTTTTGCTTACCTGCGCCATGAAGATACCTAGTCAGCCTGCTTGCTGTGTGATCCTCTTCCACTTCTTTATCCTACCTTTTCTTTGTACTTTGTAATACTCAAAAAGCTCCTCTCTGCTCAAAATACAAGAATAGCAAGGTTTATACATCCATTATTGACCTGTGTGTGTCTCTTCCACTTTATGCATAGTTTACTTTTCAGTGATTTCCTTCTGTCATACTATTATGTTTATCTGCAATATCACTCACATCGATTTTCAGAGGTCCAGCAGATTAGAAGAAAAAAAAAAAATCAACCCCCACCTCCAAGCCTTTTCAGTGAAATGAAAACCAAGTAGTACTGATATTTGATGGAAAAACCAGGAACTGATTGAAAATTTGTAGTCTTTCAGCTATGGGTTTCATCACTTTTATGATTTTATGTTGATCTCTCAATTTACATAGAAAACACATCAGGCTCAGTTAGACACCTCAAGCACAAACATGTAATGCTGACACAAAGTGACTTCTGAAGAGCACATGATGACTTCATGAAAAGCTTTAATCAAGGAGAAGGTATCAAAACACCCCTGAAGAAACACTCCAAATTGTAACTCTTCCACACTTCAAAGAAGCTGCAAGGTTTATTTAGAATGTTTTCATAACAGATTGCAGAACTAATAGGTGCAGCCATCTCAGATAAATCCCATACAGTAAGACTAATTTACTAGATGACGTGTTATTTTAAAAATAACCTCTTGTAGTGTTGAAACAATGTTGTGCAAGTCACAGAAATAGAACATTGAACACTGAATTGCCTTCCACTATTTGAACTATTTACATTTTACTATTCTCATATGGGAGATGGACAATTTTTAGTGTTGTTCATAAGAGTGGGAGCGCAGAACATTCACTTTTTGACATGAATTTGCATGGCTTATACTTGGTGTTTGATGCAAAAAATCATTTACCCCATAAACAAACTTTGTGATCTCTTTCTTGAATAACTAGTAAGTTTAAGAAGGCATCTTACTTTAAGGAAGCAAATTTCTCACTAGAGATCTTGAAGAGAAGGAATTTATCAAACCTGAAAACAAACATGCTTGGGTGTTACTGCAATTGCTTTATGTAAATGCAGTAAGGGAGGAGGGAAGGAGGGGAAGGGAGAGAGAGATAAAGAGCTGCACCCTGGCTCACATGAACCTTTGGACAAAAGCTGCAGAGGTTTGAAAGAAAATGTTAAATATTTTCTGTACTTTCTTAACCTCTTAATTCTTTCATCTTTCCCTGACGTACTCTTCCTACAGCCTGATCCAAAAGTTTGTTTGACATCAATAGGAAAAAAATTACAATTCGTCTAGGTTTTGGCTCAGACTCTATGAAAAGAACACATTGGAGGATGATTAATAAAATCTGTCAAAAGAACAGATTTATGAACCTAGTTTTACCTCTCAATATTTTTATCAATGATTGGGATGGAGGATTTGAACGCTCTTTTAGCAAGTTTGCTGATGATACCAGACTGGGAGGTGCTTGTTGACACTCTCAAGGGACAAGATGCCTTGCAGACAGATCTAAATAGATTGGAGCATTGGGCAATCATCAGTGACGTGGAATTTAACAAGAACAAATGCCAGATTCTGCACCTGGGACACAGTAACGCTGGGCACAAGGATAAACTGGGAGAGGAGTGGCTGGAGAGCAGCCCTGCAGAAAGGGATCTGGGGTGCTGGTCGGCAGCAGGCTCAGCAGGAGTCAGTCGTGTGCCCTGGCAGCCAAGAGGACAACCCACACCCTGGGGTGCATCAAACACAGCATGACCAGCTGGTCAAAAGAGGTGATTGTCCTGCTGTATTCAGTGGTGGTGCAGCCTCACCTTGAATATTGTGTGCAGTTCTGGGCCCCACAATTTTTGAAGGATGTGGAGGTCCTTGAATGCGTCCAGAGGAGGGGCAACAAAGCTGGTGGAAGGACTGGAAGGCATGTCCTGTGAGGAGTGGCTAAGGACTTTGGGCTTGTCTAGTTTGGAGAAAAGGAGGCTGAGGAGAGACCTCATGCAGCTTCCTGAGGAGGGGAAGTGGAGAGGGATGTGCTGAGCTCTTCTCCCTGGTACCCAGTGACAGGAGACCTGGGAATGGCTCAAAGCTGCATCGGGTTGGTTCAGATTTGTCGTTAGGAAATATTTCTTTACAGAAAGTGTGGTCAAACACTGCAACATTCCTAGAGAGGTGGTTGATGCCTCAAGCCTATCAGTGTTTAAGAGACATTTGGACAACACCCTTAATAACATGCTTTAGTTTTTGGTGAGCCCTGAAGTGGTCAGGCAGTTGGACCAGGTGATTGTTGTAGGTCCTTTCAAACTGAAAATATTCTATTCTATTCTATTCTATTCTATTCTATTCTATTCTATTCTATTCTATTCTATTCTATTCTATTCTATTCTATTCTATTCTATTCTATTCTATTCTATTCTATTCTATTCTACTCTGTTCTGTTCTGTTCTGTTCTGTTCTGTTCTGTTCTGTTCTGTTCTATTCTATTCTATTCTATTCTATTCTATTCTATCAAAATGCCCAAAGGAAGCACTATTGATATAAAATGCTTTTGGCCCTTAAACTAACTTCAGAGACAGCATGTCTTTCTGAAGTGTAACTGGCCTTCACTTAAGGATTTCAAATAGTATAAAATTCAATTCTGCATCACAAAATACTAAATAATTACCCTGATTCTTGGAAGAGAATTTGTGCAGCTGCAGCCTGTAGACCCTGGGTCATGTGATTAATGTTTCTGGCTGGTTAAAGACCCCTCATCTGTCAGAAAGCTCTCTTTCTTTTTCTTTTTTTGAGACTTCTGGGTGGTGACTGTCACATCTTAATATTTTAGCAGACCCATTCAACACAACAAAGTCTCATAAGTCTCTCACCATCAAGTTGACAAGGCTAATCGTGAAGCAATTATTTTCAAGATGTATTCAACCTCTCCACTTCATGCTCTTGCTAACACACTGATGGGTTCCCTGTATTTGCCCTGTTGCTGCAGTTGGGCTTATGTTCTCTTAGTTACTTATTCTTACCCCCAAGGTCTAACTAGCACAGCACTGTTCCTGTCTTGTGAAAGGGATGGATAGTTGCTCTTAGGCAACTTTTTTTTTTCATTTTTATGGTGAATGTCAGGGTGATTCCAGCTTCTTATTTATTTAATATCAACTGCAACAGCCAATATGGTGCTAAATCAATAAGTCTATTAGAATAGTAGGGGAGGGGAGTAGTGGGGACTATGTAAACTCTCAGAAATTGAATATGATAATGGTGATTTCTGTAGCATCTACATTTGAAATTTTGCCTTAGGAATCATATGAAGTTCACTAAGTAAGAAACTCACAAAATCACGTTGCCTTAACATTAATCAATTCATTATTAACTGCTTCCCTTTTTTTTTTTTGTCAATTTAATTAGGAACATTAAAATAACACACTACTGAGTTATTTGCTTTTCAAAGTTAGAAAAAAGTTCTGTCATAAAATTTTTTCGTAGAAATCTTGGACTGATTGTGTTGTCCAAGTCAGACAACACAGTCAAATAGAACCAGATAGAACCACTGCGATAAATTAGAAGGGTTTTTTCATGTTTTTTTCATATTTTATTGTTTTCAGTTAAAAAATAAATCAAACTTGCAGAATTTCTAGTAGTTATTTGTGGGTTTTCTTTCAAAAAATCTTCTTGCAAGCCACTTCTATGTGTTTTGACTGAGCAGTTCTTGCAAACAGTATGCTTTGCCAGTGTATGGGCCAGAAACTCTGTAAAACTCAGAGATGTGGGCATCTCTTTCTTATTCTTTACTCTTGTAACTCTGTTGTAAGGTGTTACAAAACTCTAAATAAAAGTTATATATATTGGTGTCTACAGAGCTGCATTTTGACAGATTCTTTCACAGATATTCTGTCCTTTAATCTCAGCATCTTTATCTGTACATTCACAGATTGCCTCAGGACTGTTAAGTAAATTACAAAAGTGGCATGTATAGTCACAATAAGAATATACTATTGTACATCCATAGCGCAGAAAATGAAAATTTTACTGAGGATAATGCAGGTACAGTGAAACGATACTTTGATTACTGCTCTCTACCAACTGTTGTTCTTAAATCTGGGTCTCTCCAGTGCACAGACAGAACTAGGGCAGGAGATCCAACTGTTCCCCACAGTAACCATTTCATGTGTCCTGGCTTTTAACCTAACCAGGCTTTGACCTTCATGAAAGAATGACCCAGTCCTTTGCTTACTCCATGAAAACTTTCCTGTTCACTCATTGATAATTTTTCCAACCAGTAAACATATTTGTGGGCACATAGAAAAATCCTTGTACCCTTTTTCATTTGAAAGTGATGACAGTTATATATGACTTCTTGAAATGAAGGGTGGGGAAGATGTAGAAGAGAACCCATTTCAGCAGGAGGTGTGCACTATGGGCACTGCCACGGGAATATGGCTCCCCATGTAACGGCCATCTAAACAAGGCACAGGTAAGAAAATTAAGGATCAGGGTAAATTAGGTTCTACATGAGTGTCAGAAGTCTGAGACATAAGGTGCGAGACCTGGAATGACTAAATTGTAATGAGGACATCAATGTAATTATCATACTGGAAACTTAAAAATGGTAGATGGAGCATTGTGAGACCAGGGCTATAAAGTGTGCAGGAAAGACTGAAAATGCATGTGTAGTGCTCTGGGTAAAGGACAAGTGGGATTAGAAGCCTGTTTATGCCAATAAGTCACGTGGAAACCCAGTGGGCTGAAGTTCTTGGCCTCAGCAGAGCGTTGGCTTGTATGTTACCAACTATCCCTCCAGGTTACTGCACTGATGTCGATTCACTGAGACCAGGAAAGCTAAATGGTAGAAAATGGAAAAATAACAGATTAACACAGCCACCTCCAATTTATAGGCCAACATCACCACCGAGCAAGATGTCAAAAGTTCATTTTTAAACACAATCAGTGACTGCTTGTCCCCAGGAAAGAAGCACAGAAAAAGCATGCTACAAAGCAAGAAAAACTCAACAAAAGGAAAAAGGAAGACAATGTGACAAAATGGCTCAGTAAAGGTAAAGGAAATTGCTAAAAAAACACCTTTTGAAAAACTAGTTCCATTCCAAAGAAGAATATATGGCATCATAAATAGAGACAGAAGAAATGTGAAAAACACAGTAAGGTGGGCTATGGAGATAGAGAAATATCCCACAGGGGACATAAGAAACCAGTAATCAGCCATTACGTCAATATAGCTGGAACAGGTAGCCTGTCAGAGAACATATAGCACCAGCAGATGGTCAGGATGTAAAAAGGGTGTCAGGAAACATGGTCTTATCAGAAGACAGGTTGCGGGAGAAGGATGGACTTCACAACTCTATGAGAGTTATATTCCAAAGCCGTTTATTGTCTTGTCTGACTCCAATATATATCATAATTTTCGCTTAGTCACTGCGCACACACTCATGATTGGTTACAGCTTGTTACACACACTATTGCAATTGGCTATATACAAAATACCACGCGCTGTCCATGCGCCTCTCACACAGTCAGGATTCGCTGCTTGCAGGTGTTCCTGTTTTCCTCGCTTCTTCTTAGTTGTTTATCACAGCTCCTTCTCCTCAAGGCCGAGCCGTGCAGATATCCAGCTGTTTACCAGCTTCTCAGTGCCACAGCTCCTTCTCCTTAAGGTCGAGCCATGCAGGGTGATCCCAACATCTCCCCCTTTTTGTTTATGTATAAACAAAACCTGATGGATCATTTGCAACCCAAGGACTGTGAGGAAGATGGACCATCTGTACATTCTTGTACCGTCCTGTGCCGCAAACTCAGCCCAGCAGTCGGTAGGTGCCAGCTTTACGTGGGCGTCCCCACGGAGGCAACGGTGGCCTTGCCGTACACCGATCCCCCTGCTCTTCGGGAAATCCCAGTATTTATACATTTACCAAGGAACAAGTTTCGACACACGTGGCCAGTGAGTGTCAGAACACGCCTCGGTTGCCACCTCTCAACACAGGGAGCCTATGGCGCATGTGCCAGCTGGCCAGACGTGCTGCACGCGCCACAGCCACCCCGTCTATTGGTTCGTAGGCTTTGTTCACATGGCATCTTACTATAATCCAGCAGTCACATATCAACTATGCTTAAATTAATAGCAGAATATTACAAGGCAAACAATTCTAGTTGTACTACTCCTAGCTATAGACGCTATAAAGCTATGAAAACCAATATTATATCTTACCAAAGGATTTGTAGTTATAGAGCACTTTGCCTTAAAAGCTTTCCATGTTTGTCTAATGATAATTCTCAAATTAGGAACTAGGACGCCCATAGCACAGTCCCCTGACCAGTTCCCGGGCAGCTGTTTCCCAGCCCATTGATCTCCACACAGCCATCATGACCCTTCTGGCAGATTGAAAAGGGATTGCCCGGGGAGGAAAGAGACAGACAGAAGGTGTCTTGTCCTGTTTGATTTGCTAATGTTACCCATACATTTTCTTTTGGCTGAGGTGGCATCCAGGTTGCGATGACACCTAACAGTATCAAGATGTGTCTGACGATGACGATGGTGACTGTTCCACCCATGGTTTTACTCATTTTGCGGGCACCAAACAAGTTCCAGAATCTGTAATGACACAAGCATAACCTCGTCCCCAGGTTAGCAGTTGAAAAGGTCCTTCCCACATATTCTTTTCCAAATTTTTAACTTTTACTTGCACATTTTGTGTTAACTCAAACAGACTTCCTGTCATTCCTTTTACATGTTTCTCCTTCTGCTAGACACAAATAATTTAACACATATAAGGCTTTATTCAAACGTTCTTGGGGTGGTGTGGTAGCCTCTCCCCCTTTTTGTTTTTGCAATAAACACTTCAGGGAATGATTCATTCGTTCAACAATAGCTTGTCCAGTTGGGGGATGTGGTATTCCAGTAACATGCGTCACTCCCCATTGAGCAAAAAATGGTTGGGTTGACTGGGCTACATAACAAGGACCATTATCGGTTTTAATTTGTAGGGGTATACCATGGGCTGCGAATGCAGCTTGCAAATGCTTTTGTACATGCCTAGTAGTTTCTCCTGTTTGTGCAGTGGCCCAAACTACTGCAGAATAGCAATCAATTGAAACATGAACATATTTAAATCTTCCAAAGTCAGCAACATGTGTCACATCCATCTGCCATAGTTGTAGCAAATGCAATCCTTGGGGACTAACTGTAATCGCGATTCCTGGGCCTATTTGTTGACAATCAGCACAAGTCTGTATAATAGCTCTAGCATCACCTGCACTTAGATTAAATTGTCTCGCTAAAACTTTGGCAGATTGATGGAAAAAGGCATGAGAGGCTTGTGCTTGACCTCAACGGTCCGGGGCAGGTCCAGCCCATACTGCGGCAGTCAGCCGATCAGCTCTTGCATTTCCTTCCACCAATTCCCCTGGAAGGTTGGTATGGCTGCGTATATGCATAACGTAATAAGGATGTCGTCTTTTCTGCAATAAAAACCAAAGTGTTCTAAATTGTTGATATAGCTGTTCCTGCTGTACCTGTCTAAGGATTGAACCTTCCAATCTTTGGAGCACTCCAACTACATATAAAGAATCAGTAATTATATTCACAGGTTCTTCAGACGATAATTTAAAGGCTTCAATTACTGCCTGTAGTTCTACCTTTTGAACTGATCCTGGCACGACAAGTACCCGTTCTTTCCATTCTCTGTGCTCTCGCCATACTATTGCTGCCTTGCCTGTTTTCCCACCACCATCCATAAATACTGTAGCACCTGGAACTGGATATTGACTACACTTTGATTTTTCTTCTACTTCATGGTTTTTAAAAAAGGTGAACATTTCGTGTGATGGATAATTAATCTGAATGTCACCTTCAAATCCTGCTAATGCAATTTGGAAGGGAACAGAGTGCTGCAAAGCCCAAGTCAAATATTCTTATTGTAATGGTATTAAAATCGTTTTCGGGTCTTTTGCCGATATATCAATAATTCTGTTGCGCCCTTTCATAATCAAATTTGCAAAACACTCTACTTTCGTGGTGATGGTTTTTCTGTGCTGCTGAGGCAAAAAGACCCACTCTAAAATTCTCAATGGGTCTGCTTTTGATTCTAGCTTTGTTATCCACTGTATTATAAGTGCATAGGGATGTCGTTCGTGATTGATTACTGCCAAAGTGATCCCTATCGAGGGGTCTATCCTAGAACTAAATGCTTGAGTTACCTTTTCAGAAATGTTTGCTACTGCTTCCCAGGCTTCCTTGGTCAATTGCCGAGGAGAGTTTAACCTACTATCCCCTCGCAAGAGCTGAACCAAAGGCTCCATATCTTGGTTTGTGATCCCACAAATAGGCCGAATCCAGTTAACGTCTCCTACCAATTTTTGTACATCATTTAATGTTTTAATCTGAATTCTTAATTCAACCTTTTGGGGGGTCACCGACGTTTCAGTGATCATCCACCCCAAGTGCCTCCAAGGCGCTTCAGTTTGTATCTTTTCCGGTGCCACTTGCAGCCCACTTTGCCTCAAAAGCTCAATGAGCTCCCCGATCATTTCTTCCGGATTTAATTGATTGCCAGCCAACAATATGTCATCCATATAATGATAGATGAGATATTGAGGCCACCTTTTTCTGATTGGCTGTAAAGCCCAATTTACATAAATTTGACACATCATGGGCGAATTTTTCATGCCTTGTGGCAATACTGTCCAATGATATCTTTGCATGGGTTGCGCCTTGTTTGTACTTGGGACTGAGAATGCAAAATGTTTGGCATCGTCTTTATGCAGAGGGATTGTAAAAAAGCAATCTTTGAGATCTATAATCAAAAGCTTCCAATACTTCGGTATCATACAGGGAGATGGTAGCCCTGGTTGCAAGGCTCCCATGTCCACTATACCTTATTGACTTCTCGCAAGTCATGTAATAGTCTCCATTTTCCACTTTTCTTTGGAATCACAAAAACAGGTGTGTTCCAAGGACTAGTGGTTGGCACAATACGGCCTTTTTCATCAATGACTCCAGGGAGAACAAAAAGTCCCTACTTTGTTGCTGAAGATCGTCCTAATAACAAAGCACTCAATCCATATCCTAATGGTCCATTTGCGTTAGTCGGGACATCATAAACTGACATGTCCCATAAGGTAACTTCTACTGTTGTTTCCACGTCCATTCCGGCGGTCCCTCTGGTTCAGGCGCTAAGGCTTGCCAAGCAGCCTGGTGGTGCTTCCCCATTTGTGTCGTCGTGTGGGGTGCCTTCGCGCTCGGTCGCCCGTTTCCCAATTTCATACCATCCCGATGATACTTTGAACAACATTCTGAGGCTTGATGACCAAATTTTTGACATCGACCACATGGTGCTCCTGCTGGGCCTATTCCTTGCTGAAAGGGTCCTTGTTGGAAGGATTTATGACCTGTCTCAATCTGCCTAGGTCCTTTCCTTGTGGCCTTGCACTGAGCTCTAAAATGTCCTGGTTTTCCACAATTAAAACATTTTTTCTCCCCTTTTCCATTTATAAATGGCTTAATTGCTGCTGCAAAGGCACTTGCGAGTGTTTCTGCCTGATGTGTGGCAGAGTCTACTCTGTTGCAGGCTTCTACCATTTGTACTAACGTTGCTTCTTTTGGCAAAGTTAACAAAATTCTTTTACAATCTACATTGGCATTTTCTACCGCTAAATTCAACAACACTGCTAGTTTTGCCTCTTCATTGGTATACACTTTATTCAAAGTGTCTCTCAGACGATCAACAAAAGACATATATGGTTCATCTCTCCCTTGTCTAATTTGAGTGTAAGATGGTTGCCTCTTTCCCTCCTCAGGGACTGTTCGCAACGCATTCAACGCTAGTCGCCCAACTAATTGCAAGGCCTCTAAAGGCAGCCAAGCTTGCAATCTAACATCCACAAATGGTCCCTGGCCTGTCATTTGTTCCATAGTAATGTTCTGAAGCGGATCACCGTCTTGACGCTCCAGGTTTCTCAGGGCTTCTTGCATACAGAGTTTATACCATCTGTCTGCCCACAATAACCTTTGGGTTGGTGTCAATAACATATCTATCATCTGCCGACAATCCCATGGTGTAAGAATCATTCCCATGAATATGTTATCTAATAGAGCTTGCATGAAATGTGATTGCAAGCCATAATTTTGTACTGCCTTCTGCACTTTCTTAATCAAGTCCCAGTGAAATGGGTCCCAGCGATTGGGCCCGTGAGGCTGTACACTAACGGGGAATGCCATTGGTAACTCTGTTTCCTCGTCTTTCATCGCTCCTAAAAAAAGGTCTTTCCACCGCTCCCTAGGGTCACCTTTCATTCTAGGCTCTTGCCTCCCTATAGTCTCTACAACAGGCTCTTCTTCTTCGTCGCTGCTATCAGGCAACGGGGGCCGTAAAGGTGGCAGGGGCTCAGCTGAGGGCTTCAAAACTACGGCTTTCGATCGGTTAAGTCTGGGTGGTTTCGGGGGTGGTGAAGCCCGCCCCATCAATCTTTCACATGGGCACACAGAGGAACATTGAGTACATTGTTCTGGGCGGCTTTGTCCCGTCTTGCCCTCACATATATCATCGTAGATCTGTTTCTCTGATCTAATGCGGCCAGTTCACCCGGTGCATCTGACACCTCAGGCGGTGCATTCGGAGTCGCTGAAGGTCCTGGACCCTCTGACTCGGTTAAGAAGGGATTGGTTGAAAGCAGTTTAACAGCCTCCTCCACATCAGCTGCAGCTTTTCTCTCTGCCTTTAAGGCTTTTAATGTGGTTAATATCAACTTCCACGCCGTCACTAACTCTGCGGCAGTTTTCTCAATATGCTCCCATAACATTTTTCCTATCTCCTCCCACGTCTCTGCCTTAAACGCCACAGACGGATCGGGGGGGTACCCTTTCTTTCGGCTCCAAATTAGAAGCCTTCTAAGTGTATATTCATCATATTTCAGTCCTCTCTTAGAGAGCATATGCAGCAGGAGTCTGACTATCGCCCCTTCTTCATGCGATGTGTTCTGCCCCGTGCCGCCCCGGTTGCTCACCTCACCTCGCTGGGTGCTTCTCCGTTGCAACGTATTCCTTTTTCTTTTTCCTTGCGTCAGTCCCGCTGACTGCAATTCTTCCAGCCGGGCTTCTCCTGCGGCGTCCTCTGCACTCGACCAGTGTTCAACGATGAGATCCCAGAGATCGTATCACGTCGGGGTCACCAGTTGCGGGAGAAGGATGGACTTCACAACTCTATGAGAGTTATATTCCGAAGCCGTTTATTGTCTTGTCTGACTCCAATATATATCATAATTTTCGCTTAGTCACTGCGCACACACTCATGATTGGTTACAGCTTGTTACACACACTATTGCAATTGGCTATATACAAAATACCACGCGCTGTCCATGCGCCTCTCACACAGTCAGGATTCGCTGCTTGCAGGTGTTCCTGTTTTCCTCGCTTCTTCTTAGTTGTTTATCACAGCTCCTTCTCCTCAAGGCCGAGCCGTGCAGATATCCAGCTGTTTACCAGCTTCTCAGTGCCACAGCTCCTTCTCCTTAAGGTCGAGCCATGCAGGGTGATCCCAACAACAGGTAAGTTTTCTGTGTATGTGTTCACGGTTCACAGGCTTGCGGCATTTTCAGAAAGAAACTCCTCTCTATGGGGTGATATATCAGAAGTGCTAACCTCACACGGAGACAGCAACAAAAGAACTTACAGAACAAGCAAACAAAATAAACAGCAACAACTACCACACTGTTAACACCAAGAACCTTAAAGAAACTCAGGCAATGAAATAATTGAATTAAGCGGCTTCAGTACATCACCACTCAAAAAATTATTTTGTACCTGGAGATTAGGAAGTGACAAATGTGACACTGAAACTTTTTTCCCAGAGTCTTTTAGGACAGATACAGGAACCTACAGATCAGTCAGGATGATGTGTATTCTGGACAAATTAATAAAAAAACATAGTAAAGAGTAGAGTTAGTGGTCCTGGCTTCTTCCAATGTTATGAATCGTTTTAAACAACAAAGCCTGATCTCTGGAAGAAACTCATGGGTCAGCATAGCTTTCTCAGGGATTGTCAGTTGGTGGGTTGCAATGTCACCATGCAGAAAGCTAGGAGACAGGTTCCCTCTGCAGCAGTGATTAAATGCCCTCACACAGAGAAAAGACAGTGGCTGTATAATACCAGTGTGATAGACAGCCACATTGACTATTCCTGTGCCAGGAAGACAGAAGTATGTAGTTGTGCTAAGCAGAGTGTTAGATGTGTTTTCAGGAAGAGTAGAAAAAACCCACCTGCATATAGATATAGTCTGATGCTCTTCCTTACATATTTGGCAAATGACATGCAAGGAAAAGATTAATGCTTGCACCAGGCAAGAAGGTGAGAGAGGTCAGAAGAGTGTCAGAGATACTAGTTTGATTTGTTTCACAATGGCTTGTTCAGACATATAGAACAGCATTTTCCATACCAACAAGAGTGGAAAGATAAAAATTTCAACTATTAATCTGGTCTGGGCACTTTGAGGAGGAGATCATGGAAGAATTTGTCTTGATGTCAGAGAAGAAACTCACTGCAAAAGTAGAGAGGCAGGACGTAAAGCCACCTCTGGGTTAGTGTGCTACTGCTCTCAGATAAAAGCAAACGCCACTCCTATTCTCTTGCATCTGAAACTACAATTCCCCCACTACCACCCAGACTATCATACTGATATTTCACGCAGGACATACCACAACCTTGGGATTGCCTCTCCCGCACCATCAAAAAGAAAGAAATGAAAAAAAATTTCAGAGCCACTTTTTCCTCTAATGAAATAACAGATTACAAATGCTACACGTTACCTACCAGGTGGTGAGTATTCCTTTTGGCACCAGGAAATCACCCATTGTGGAAAAACTTTGTAAATTGCAGATCATTGACTTACAGAAATCTTTCTTTCCTGTTTCTTGCATCAGTGTCTCCCTCCCACCCAAGTGCTGGCAGCTCTGTTCTCCAGCTAGCCGGACTCTGATCATGTTTCCAGAGTAACAAAATAGCCTTTCCCCGGGGCTGTTCTTGTTGCAGCAGTTTCTCATTCATTCTACAGCAAGCGATGGCTATAAATACTTGACTGCCCATCCCTGCTTCAGTAAGATTACTGTACATACCATCAGCATGTTCCCTATTTAATGTACTGCCCACAGATTTGGTCGATGAGTTATGTATAAAAAAACAAAAAAAAGAAGCTTCCATCCTGCCCCCACTCATTATAAAACTTTTGCGTTGGCATCTAACTAGCTAGTATTTTTTTACCGCTATGCTTAGTGGGGAAAAGGCAAAGCCCCAGTGAAGGTATGTTTGAAGGTGTATTGATAGGTCAGAAATTGTTTTATGCTGGAAAATGTATCTGTCTTGGACAGAGATGAGCATACACTGTTTTTCTTGGGGTCATGGCCAAACGATGGCTGGAAGCAGGATGCCTCCTGATGCAGGGGCATGTGACGATGAGATGTATGGCTGTAAGGAACAGAACTCACAGTGTGTTCTGCAAAAAGTGATGCATTAAGAAGAAGAAAACGAAACTATCATCTGCTCAGCTGTGGGCAACAGACTAGCATTGCAAAACCGTTGTCTCAAACTCCTTTTGGAAGCCAGTATCAGGATAATCAAGCAAATAAGGACATAAAAGGAAGCTGTTACTACAAGTAGCAAAGTGTCCCTTCAGACACATTCTCTCCAAGCAGCTGAGAGCACAGAGACCGTCTAAGTGATGACTACAACACAACTGCTTGCAAATTCATCCTTTCTCTTCACTTTACTGTGAAAGCCACCATTCTCAATTCTGCCTACTCCCTTGTGAAGTTTGCAGCCAATCCTGGCATGCATGAGAAGTCAAATTCTGTATAAGGGACAAAAAAGGAGGGACAGGAGATGCAGTTTGAGCAGATAGGTAAATCCAGGTAATGCCCCTAAAAAGCAGCTGAGTACCCAGTTCATCAGTGGCCCTTCTGAAGAGTGTGAATACTGAAATATATCCTTCACAGTATATTGTTGAGGGGAGATGCAAAAGGATTAACAAGAAAAACCGCCAATGAACTTATCTCACACTTAGCAGCCTATGGTCTGTACTAACTCCTATCTGTTAAAGAAAGCTCAAGGTAGCAGCACCACCAACAGCACCATCTCTAGGAATCAAACAGAGATCATAAAAGCAGACCACAGTTTCATAATGCAGTCATGGTTTTCCCAGAAAAAGTGTTTTTGTCTCCCGAAGTCAACCTGAGTCACAGTCTGACAGCTCTCAGCTGTTTCAGGAGGTCTGATAGGAAATTTGGCACTTGGTTCAAGTGCCAGCTTTTGAAGAGCCCTATGCAGGATTGTGCATGGACACATCTGTTGGCTCTAAAATTGATCCTAAAACATAGTTTGCATCTGCAAAGAAACTTTTGGCATAACCCAGGCTACAGGTAAGAATGAAGCCACCTAGGCGAAGGGCTACGGAGCGAAGGATCGCGCCGGGGGACCGTTCCCGACGCGGCCAAACCGCGAAGGCGGCAGCACAGGGAGCGAGAGGGTGCCCCAGCTTCCCCCCCCCCGACCCCCGGCCGGCAGAGCGGGCTCCTGACGAGCGGCAGCTCTGACTCAGCGCGGGCGGGGCCCAGGGCGGCGGCAGCCAAAGCCCCTCGGCTACCACAGCAGCCCCCGGGAGCGCGAGCGACCCGCAGCGCGGCGAACAGGGCGGGCAAACAGGGCGTGGCGCGTCAGGAGGGTGTAGAGCGTCAGTTCGCGCGTGCAGGGCGTGCAGGGAAGGCGCGCGGGCGGGGCGCAGCGTCCCCCCCCGGCACTAGAGGTTCTCTGACAAGTGGCCATCGTCCTCCCAGAGGAGGCTCAGCCATGGTCGCCACTCGGCTGAAAACCGGGGCCAGAAGGAACGTGGCGACACAGATTGAGCTCCCGCTCAGGCACGCGGCTGTCCACGTATCCGGCTGCAGAGAGTGCCTGAGCCTGTCGGTTGTGCCAGAGACCGACGGGGACACCCCCTGCGTGCGGTGCGACCAGGTGAGCGACCTGCTCAGCCTGGTGGCAGAGCCGACAGAGGAAGTGGAGAGGCTGAGGAGCATCGGGGAGTGTGAGAGGGAGAGAGATTGGTGTAGCCGCACCCGGCTGTCCCTGAAGCAGGGGCAGCTGGTGGAGGCCCCACAAGCAGCCGGGGATCCCCTGTCCTCTTGCTGCCGGACAGAAGGAGGGGACCTAAGAGGTGAGGGGAAATGGAAGCAAGTCCCTCCTTGGAGAGGTCGGCGAATCCCCTCCCAGCCTCCCTCGCCGTCCCAGCTGCCCTTACACAACAGGTATGGGGCTCTGGAATGTGAGGGACGGGAACATGAGGACCCTGACGAAGGTCCGTCTGAGGGGGTGCCTAGGGTGAGTCAACCAGCCCCATGCATCAAGACGTCCTGTGTTAAGAAAAAAAGGAGGGTAATTGTCGTAGGCGACTCCCTTCTCAGGGGTGCAGAGGGCCCAATATGTCAACCGGACCCAACTCACAGGAAAGTCTGCTGCCTCCCCGGGGCCTGGGTGAGAGATGTCACCAGGAAACTCCCTGGTCTGCTTCGGCCCCCTGGTTACTACCCACTGTTGGTCATGCAGGTTGGCAACGATGAGGTTGCACTAAGAAGCCCAAAGGCAGTCGAAAAGGACTTGAGAGCACTGGGGCGACTGGTCGATGGAGCGGGAGGACAGGTAGTGTTTTCATCAATCCCTTCAGTGGCAGGGAAGAACGCTGAAAGGAACAGGAAAGCACACCTGATCAACACGTGGCTCAGGGGCTGGTGCCGTCATCAGAATTTTGGGTTTTTTGACCATGGGGCTGTTTACACGGCACCGGGCCTCCTCGCAGCTGATGGAGTGCAACTGACTCCAAGGGGCAAAAGGATTCTTGCTCATGAGCTGGCAGGCCTCATCGAGAGGGCTTTAAACTAGATTTGGAGGGGGGAGGGGATAAAACCAGGCTCACTAGAGTTGAACCTAGGGGTAGCGTACCAGAGTTGAAATCAATAGCCCAGCTCAGGTGCATCTACACCGATGCACGCAGCATGGGCACCAAACAGGAGGAGCTGGAAGCCATTGTGCAGCGGGACAGCTATGATGTAGTTGCCATCACAGAAACATGGTGGGATGCTTCTCATGACTGGAGTGCTGCAGTGGATGGCTATAAGCTCTTCTGAAGGGATAGGCAGGGAAGGAGAGGTGGTGGGGTGGCTCTGTATGTTGGGGAGTGTTTTGATTGCATAAAAATCGATGATTGTGAAGACCAAGTGGAGTGCATATGGGTAAGGATGAGGGGGAAGGCCAATGAGGCAGATATCCTGCTGGGAGTCTATTACAGACCACCCAACCAGGACGAAGAGACAGATGAAACATTCTATAAGCGACTGGCAGAAGTCTCGCATTCACTGGCCCTTGTTCTTGTGGGGGACTTCAACCTACCGAACATCTGCTGGAAGTATAACACGGCAGAGAAGAAAGAGTCTAGGAGGTTCCTAGAGTGTGGGGAGGATAACTTCCTGACACAGCTGGTGAGTGAGCCCACCAGGTGAGATGCCTTGCTGGACCTGCTGTTTACAATCAGAGAAGGACTGGTGAGAGATGTGGTGGTTGGAGGCTGTCTTGGGCTTAGCGACCACGACATGATTCAATTCTCAGTTGTGAGTGAAGTAAGGAGAGGGGTCAGCAAAACTGCTACCATGGACTTCTGGAGGGCAGACTTTGGCCTGTTCAGGTCACTGGTTGAGAGAGTCCCTTGGGAGAGAGTCCTGAAGGACAAGGGGGTCCAGGAAGGCTGGACAGTCTGCAAGAAGGAAATCTTAAAAGGCGCAGGAGCAGACGGTCCCCATGTGCCGTAAGAAGAGCTGGCGGGGAAGACGACCGGCCTGGCTGAACAGGGAGATTTTGCTGGGACTCAGGGAAAAGAGGAGAGTTTATCATCTCTGGAAGAAGGGGCAGGCAACTCACGAAGAGTACAAGGATCTCGTTAGGTCAAGCAGGGACAAAATTAGAAAGGCAAAAGTCCAGCTAGAGCTCAGTCTGGCCACAGTCATAAAGGATAATAAAAAATGTTTTTACAAATATATTAACAACAGGAAGAGAGGCAAGGAGAATCTCCATCCCCTACTGGATATGGCGGGGAAGATTGTCTCCAAGGACGAGGACAAGGCTGAGGTACTTAATGCCTTCTTTGCCTCAGTCTTTAATAGCCAGTCCAGGTATCCGCAGGGTATTCAGCCCCCTGAGCTGGAAGATGGGGATGGAGCGCACAATATACTCCTCATAATCCAGGAGTAAGCAGTTAAGGACATGCTAAGCCACCTGGACACCCACAAGTCTATGGGGCCTGATGGGATCCACCCGAGAGTACTGAGAGAGCTGGCAAAGGAGCTTGCCAAGCCACTCTCCATCATTTATCAGCAGTCGTGGTTAACAGGGGAGGTCCCAGAAGACTGGAGGCTTTCCAATATGACGCCCGTCTACAAGAAAGGCCGGAAGGAGGATCCTGGGAACTACAAGCCTGTCAGCCTGACTTCTGTACCGGGGAAGATTATGGAGCGGTTGGTCTTGAGAGTGCTCACAGGGCGTCTGCAGGACAACCAAGGGATCAGGCCCAGCCAGCATGGGTTCATGAAAGGCAGGTCCTGCTTGACCAACCTGATCTCCTTCTATGACCAGGTGACCCGCCTAGTGGATGAGGGAAAGGCTGTTGACGTTGTCTACCTGGACATTAGTAAAGCCTTTGACAGCGTCTCCCACAGCATTCTCCTGGAGAAACTGGTGGCTCGTGGCTTAGACAGGTTTAGTCTTTGCTGGGTGAGGAACTGGCTGGATGGCCGAGCCCAGAGAGTTGTGGTGAATGGCGTTAAATCCGGCTGGTGGCCGGTCACAAGCGGTGTTCCCCAGGGCTCGGTTCTGGGGCCGGTCTTGTTCAATAGCTTTATAGATGATCTGGATGAGGGAATCGAGTGCTCCCTCAGTAAGTTTGCAGATGACACCAAGTTGAGTGGGAGTGTTGATCTGCTGGAGGGTAGGAGGGCTCTGCAGAGGGATCTGGACAGGCTGGATCGATGGGCAGAGGCCAACTGTATGAGGTTTAATAAGGCCACGTGCAGGGTCCTGCACTTTGGCCACAACAACCCCATGCAACTCTACAGGCTTGGGGAGGAGTGGCTGGAGATTAGCCCGGCAGAAAGGGACCTGGGGGTGCTGGTTGACAGCCGGCTGAACATGAGCCGGCAGTGTGCCCAGGTGGCCAAGAAGGCCAACAGCATCCTGGCCTGTATCAGGAATAGTGTGGCCAGCAGGAGTAGGGAAGTGATCGTGCCCCTGTACTCGGCACTGGTGAGGCTGCACCTTGAATACTGTGTTCAGTTTCGGGCCCGTCACTACAAGAAGGATGCTGAGGTGCTGGAGAGTGTCCAGAGAAGGGCAACGAAGCTGGTGAGGGGTCTGGAGCACAAGTCTTACGAGGAGCGGCTGAGGGAACTGGGGTTGTTTAGTCTGGAGAAGAGGAGGCTGAGGGGAGACCTTATCACTCTCTACAACTACCTGAAAGGGGGTTGTGGCAATGAGGGTGTTGGCCTCTTCTCCCAAGTAACTAGTAATAGGACAAGAGGAAATGGCCTCAAGTTGCGCCAGGGGAGGTTTAGATTGGATATTAGGAAAAATTTCTTCACTGAGAGGGTGGTCAGGCATTAGAACAGGCTGTCCAGGGAGGTGGTGGAGTCGCCATCTCTGGAAGTGTTCAAAAAACGTGTGGATGTGGCACTTCAGGACATGGTTTAGGGAACATGGTGGCACTGGATTATGGTTGGACTTGATGATCTTGAAGGTCCTTTTCAACCTAGCGATTCTGTGATTCTGTGAATATGAGAACACTGCCTGCTAGACATTGTGATGAAGACCATGGTGACGCAGGTTGTCCCTCTGGACCCCATAGAGGACCACAGCTGAGCAGATATCCACAATGCAGCCTGTGGAGGTCCACACGCTGGAGTGGATGGAGATACTGTGATGGAAGACATGACTTTGTGGAGAGTCCACACTGGAGCAGGCTCCTAGTAAAAGCTGCAGTGTGTGGAGGGGAGTCTACACAAGAGTAGGTTTTCTGGTAGGACCTGTGAGCCTATGGAGGACTCATGCTGGAGCTCGTGATTCCTGAAGGACTGCACTCTGTGGAAAGGTCCCATGCTGGAGCAGTTCTTAAGGATTTGCAGCCTGTGAGAAGGACGCATGTAGGAGAAGTTCACGAAGGACTGTCTCCCAGCGGAGGCACCCCACACTGGAGCAGGAAAAGAGTGAGGAGGAAGGAAATAGCTGGCAGATTTTTAAGGATGGTTTCCATACAGCACAAGAGCTCTCGATCTCCAGGTGTAAGAAATCAGGAAAGGAAGGCAAGAGACAAGCATGGCTGAGCAGAGACCTGCTGGGCAAACTAAAGGGCGAAAAGGAAATGCACAGGCAATGGAAGCAGGGACAGGTATCCTGCGATGAATACAAGATGCTGCCCAGTTGTGTAGCGATGAGGTCAGGAAGGCCAAGGTGCAGCTGGAGCTGAACTTGGCAAGGGATGTAAAGAAGAATAAAGAGAAGGGCTTCTACAGGTGTGTCAGCAAGAAAAACAAAATCAAAGAAAGCGTAACCCCCTTGGTGAGCAAGACTGGCGGACTGGTAACAACGGATGAGGAGAAGGTTGAGGTACTCAGTGACTTCTTTGCCTCAGTCTTCACTGGCAGTGTCTCTTCCCACACCTCTCGAGGGGATGGACTGCAAGACAGGGACTGGAGGAGCAAAGTCCCTCCCACTGTAAGAGAAGATCAGATTCCAGACCTCCTGAGGTACCTGAACATACGTAAGTCTATGCAACTTGATGAGATGCATCCCAGAGTCCTGAGGGAACTGGCTGATGTAGTTGCCAAGCCACTCTCCATCATATTTGACAAGTCCTGGCAGTCAGGTGAAGTCCCTGGAAACTGGAAAAAGGGAAACTTTGCACGCATTTTTAAAAAAGGTAGCAAGGAGGACCCTGGGAACTACTGACCTATCAGCCTCACCTCTGTGCCTGGCAAAATCATGGAACAGATCCTCCTAGAAGCTGTGCTAAGGCACATGGAGGTCAGGGAGGTGATTTGAGACAGCCAGCATGGCTTCAGCAGGGGCAAGTCCTGCCTGACCAGCCTAGTGGCCTTCTGTGATGGAGTGACCACATCAGTGGACAAGGGAAGAGTTATGGATGTTGCCTATCTGGATTTCTGTAAGGCCTTTGAAACGATCCCCTACAACATAGCTCTACTGAAATTGAAAAGATATGGATTTGATGGGTAGACTGTTGGGTGGATGAGGAATTGGTTGGATGGTCTCATCCAGGGGGTAGTGGTCAACTGCTGAAAGTGCAGATGGAGATCAGTGATAAGTGGTATCCCTCAGGATTCTGTACTGGGACCAGTACTCTTTAATGTCTTCATCAGTGACATAGACAGTGGGATCAAGTGCATCCTCAGCAGCTTTGCAGATGACACCAAGCTGAGTGGTGTGGTTGACACACCTGAGGGACAGGATACCATCCAGAGGGACCTGGACAAGCTCAAGGAATGGGCCTGTGTGAACATCATAAGGTTCAACAAGGCCAAGTGCAGGGTCTGGCACTGGGGTTGGGGCAACCCCCAGTATCAGTACAGGCTGGGGGATGAAGGGATTGAGAGCAGCCCTGCCAAGAAGGACTTGGGGATACTGGTGGATGGAAAGTTGTACATGAGCCGGCAATGTGGGCTTGTAGCCCAGAAGGCCAACCATATCCTGGGCTGCATCCAAAGAAGTGTGGTCAGCAGGTTGAGGTGGTTCTACCCCTCTACTCTGCTCTGCTGAGACCCCACGTGGAATCCTGTGTCCAGCTCTGGAGCCCTCAGCACAGCAAAGACATGGACCTGTTGCAGTGGGTCCAGAGGAGGGCCACCAAAATGATCAGGGGGGATGGAACACCCCTCCTATGAGGACAGGCTGAGAGACTTGGGGTTGTTCAGCCTGGAGTAGAGAAGGCTCCGGAGAGACCTTATTGCAGCCTTCCAGTACTTAAAGGGGGCTTCTGAGAAAGATAGGGACAGACATTTTAGCAGGGCCTGTAGTGATATGACAAGGGGTAATGGTTTTAAACTGAAAGAGGCCAGATTTAGACTAGATCTATGGAAGAAATTTTTCACAATGAGGTTGGTGAAACACTGGCACAGGCTGCCCAGAGAGGTGGTAGATGCCCCATCCTTCAAAACATACCGGTCAGGTTGGACGGAGCTCTGAGCAACCGGACATAGTTGAAGATGTCCCTACTCACTGCAGAGGGTTGGACTAGATGACCCTTAAAGGTCCCTTCCAACCCAAACTATTTTATGATCCCCTAAGGTTGCCCATTCCCCATCCCCCTGTGCTACTTGCAGGCAAGAGGTAAAGAAATTGGGAATGAAGTCTATCTTCTATCCCAGGAAGAAGGGAGGGTGGGGGGAATGGGTTTTTAGGTTTTTTTCTTATTTCTTATTATCCTGCTCTATTAACAATAAATGAAACTAATTTCCCCAAGTTGAGTTTGTTTTGCCTGTAACGGTAACTGGTGCATGATCTTGCTGTTCTTATCTTCACCCATGAGCTTTTTGTTGCATTTTACTCCCCCCATCCTGTTGAGAAAGGGGAATAATGGAGCAGCTGCGTGGGTACTTGGCAACCAGCTACACTATCAATACATACTCATCAGTTTTCCAGGCATTTCTACTGAACCTGCAGTCTAAACAAGTCTTGCCAGATCTTGATGTAATGGTTTAGCTACTTTGTTATAAAACACAGAGGGTCATAAGATTAACAAATACTACTATTTCCAAATCTTCATGACATGCACGTGCCCACCATTCTTCAGTGGAGATATTTTTTCTCTTTTAATGTTACCATTCTCTTTCTGGAGATCTGAATTTAGCCTTTATTGTCTTTGAGCATGCAACTCAAAGCTCAGGAAACATCAAAGGTTGGGGTGTGTGTGTTTGTGCAAGTAAAAACCTATTTCAAGTCATGTGTCCTCTCCAGTCTTATTTATATGCAGAATCCCAATAAGGGCTTTCTTTTTTTTGGAGGTGGGGTGAGGCTGTTAAACTTCTAAATGGAAACCAGACATTCTACTGTTCTTTTCATATCTCACAGAATTAGTGTGTTTTAGGAACATCCTGACAAGTCAGTGATGTTTTGAACCACCTCAGGAGGTTTGTCAAAGAAATTACACCTATGCTGCTTTCAAACTACTGTCTTACTTGTTTCAAAGCTTCCAATCCATATAATCAACAGGAACAGAATAAATAAAAAAGTGGAAGAGAAGAGGACTTAGGAAGGTGTATGCAAATCTGGAGAAGTGAGCAAGCAGTACCATGCAAGTATTGTATGCAAAGAAAACACCACCACATTAATGTCACAAGGCAGAGCAGGAGGTACCTGAACAATACAATACTCTTTTTCACACAATGCAAAATCACTTCGTGGTATAGTTGTTGCATAAATACAGCTCTTTTTTTTGTCTTTAAAAGTACTCTGTATTACTCAATCTCAGCATTGATAATTTGTTATAATCAATCACCAAGGCTACATTACTTTCAAATCTAATTATGACCAGCCATTTCATAATTAACCAGCAACAGAGCTGCCCCAAAGTTGTAAGTGTAGCAGCATTATGATGTTGGTCTGCTTGGCCTCATTAGCTGATTTCATTATACTATTATAGTCCTTCTGATATTTCTCCAGCAGTGATTTAGCCTGGAGAAAGTGCTCTGCTAATGGTGAGATATTGCTTCTGGTGCTTGAAGAGTAGCCAGCTGCAAGGGGCTAAGCCAGAACTCCAGTGAGAAAAAGAGAAATGGACATGGAGGACAGAAAACACTGCCTCAGCAAAGCCAAGAACACAAGCCACCTGTGACCACACCGCAAGCAGCAGTAAGCCAAAAGAGACTTTCTACTCAATACAGTCACTAAATACTGTAATAATATTTCTGTATTATTATTCTGTAATGTTATTACAGAGTAATACTTATTATATATAATTTTACTATAATATATAAAATCATATATAAAGATAGAAATATATATCATATACATATAAACATTATATAGAATATATATTCTAAACAATCATATATATAATTATTATTCTGTAATATTACTGTAAAAATATTTCTACTAAATACATTAACAAAGATGCCCCTACAAGAAAGTCACACAGACCTCAAAAAGCAACTGGGGACCAGAAAAATACTTAGCATTCTAGGTCCTCTCAACCACATGCTTGTTTTTCACAGGTGGAGTCACACAAAGATTAACTGTTCATCCTTCTGTTGGTCTTAGAAGTAAAATCTAAGTGCAACAACTTCCGTCAAATAAGAACTTTTATCTTCATCAAATATTTCTATGTCACAGCCAGATTTTTATAATCCCAGGCATGAATCTGTTCCTGTGATGGCTATATGTCAGTTCTTGGAACACTAATTCCCTTCCTAATGAGCAGTTCTTTTCCTTCAGCTATTAAAGTAAAAATCATTACAGACAGACACACAGTAAATACAGGGAGTTAGGCAACTTTTAGAAAATTGGCTCAAGAACTACAAAGAATGGGAAACAAACTTTTATGTTTCAACATCTGCACACCTATCCCTACACATTTACTATATTGCTACATATTTTCTATTGTTCTAATATATGTATATATGTATGTAAGAATATAACAAGAACTGCCAACAGAACAACATTTCAGAATGATTGAGCTACATGACTTTCAATCTCATCCATCTGAAATGGTAAGGGAGGATTCATCACCCTGTGAATTCATCAATGCTGAATATAAATTACAGCCTCACTGTAAAGTTCGGTTTGTATCTTCTAGTGATAAGTTTTGGCAAATACTCCATAGCATGCAACGGTCAGCATTACGCACAGTGTTGAGTACCCAGAGTGACCTCCAGCTAAGGTATCACAGAAGAGAAGATAACAGAGGCAGGGGATTTCACCAGAGAGACATAAAGGACAAAGACAGAAAAGGCAGATATAAAAACCGAGCAGAAAGAAGACAGATGAGAAGGCGGTGGAACAACTGAAGAAAAGGTAGACAAGCTATTACGAAGAGAGGCACAGAAATGGTATATAAAGCCAGGCAGAATATAAAAGAGGAACTGTAGAAAAAAAAAGAGGAGAAACTCTACTTTGTGGAAAGTGCCTCCTGTCAAGTAGAAAATACCCCATCTAAAAGAAGAGAGACTTGAAATCAGGAGGAGGTCAATAAGCCTGAGGCTTACTATGCGGACACTTTCCTGGGATCTCTAATCATAGGGACCAAAATTTAAGCTCCAGTTTTTTCCCCAAAAACTCAAGCTGTTGACAAAATACTATACCAAGCCATGGTACACACAAGTCCCATATCAAGCCATCCTGTACACCTCCATGGAGAAGGAAAACAAAGGTGACTCCTGTGGAAAAGAAGTGGTATCACATCACTAATGACAAATGACTGAGTCTATGCCTTATGAAGCATATGTAACTGGATATATATATATAGCATATATATACCAAAATACCTGGCTATACAGAGAATGTGCAGGAGGGACAAGGGAGAAAATGTAGGGTTTGTACAAACTGCATACCGTTTGCCTCCAGGTATGAACAGGGCTGCAATGCTTATGGCTGTCCTGCTGTGTAAGCATTAGTTTCCCAAGCAGTGTCAGTTACAGAGCTCCCCAGTTAGCCCCTAAGTTTTTTGCAGCTTTTTATATTGCACTCTGTAAGTTTTTTCCTAATGCGGTGTTTATTAATAGAACACACAGATCATTTTAGGAAGTTCAAAAATTTTTAACCTGTTACATGTCAGCAGTACACTTCCTTTGTGACCTAAAATGTCTGTTGAGCATTTCCATTGAGAAAAATGTTGAAACCGTATTTAAATATACAATTATTTTCCCTCTTATGGAGTAATTGGAACCGTTTTTCAACAGCAGTCTATTTATGAAGATTGAAGGGCGTTATGTTGAGGAAACTCCACTATTACAGAGGACTTATCAGACACAAAAGTATTAGAGGGGAAAACACAAGTGAGTTTCTACAGGATATATTATATTGGTAAATCAATGAAATTAAACGGCCAAAGAGGACATGATACATTCATTTTCTTGGTAAAAGCAGGCTTTATAAAGGTGATGAGTAGCTGCTTTTTATTGAAAAGAATTGTATTAGCCAAACCAAACGTAATTTAGCACCTTTCAAAGCATGTCAGAATGGTTATGCAAGTTACCTGCATCACAGCAGCCTTCTTGCCAGGTTTTTTTTTATTGTAATGGAAACTAAAAACACCCCTACCCTTGAAAGAAAACACGATAGGCATTTTTAAGCTCCTGAAACACATGTAGCGACATGAGAAGGTGTCTCCTTCCCTCCACAGTGCTCAAACAGCTGTTAAAGTGACATGCAGCTCCTTGTCAAGGTGCTCTCATTGGTAAGCACATACTTAGTTTCAAGAATCCTCTTTCCCATTACCCTTTTTTTTCCCCTTCTGCCTCATTTTGCAAACATAAAGTTAGGCCATGGGTAAGAGTCTCTGAAAATCCTTTCTGTGCTTGTATTTTTCAACAGGTTTAGACTAATACCTGTAGAGACCGTAGAACACATCAGTGGTCTGTATGGACATCAAAGGTGTCACACCCGGTTTGAATGGTACTGAATACAGCTGATACCAGCTGGGAGGTGGGAATCAAGGCAACTGTGCACACTGGCATTTCTTCCTACACAACATGCTTGAAGTCTCAAATATAACATACATAAATTCAGGATTCCATTTCAGGGATCAAAAACTTCAATAAGTTACACTCAATGTTGCTGTAAAAGCAAATCTACTTTCTTCTTTTCTGGAGAAACCCTCAAACCAAGAATAAGGAACACCAATTTGTAAGCCTGTTGTCTCTAGAAATTCAGTTTGGGCAAGACATGAATCACCTGTGCAGAACAGAGCCAAGTCCTGTCCAACAAGTCCTTTTGTTCTGGACTTTCCTTACTGCCAAGCTTACGGCTGTGAAATAAAAGCAAGACTCAGAAGTTCAGGTAATAGGTAAACCATCCCTTCCGATTTTATTACTTTGGTGGGCACAAGTCACATTCTGTCCCTACACTTTGAAAACAAGAGAAGAGTGACACAGTATCTCATGCAGATCAAGCTGCCACAGGCAACGCGTACTGCAGCCAACTCATTAGCAGTACAAACAATTTTCTGTAACTGCAGTATTAAGACTGCTGCATGATGGTTTTGACAGCTATTGAAAGGGTGCCTTGATTTGAAGGGAAGATGTAGATGGTGCCTTTTTTTTTTTCCCCTGAAAAAGCTGGAAGAATAACTGGCTTTTTAGTTGAGTTAGTTTCCAAGTATCAGGGGGGAAAAAAGGGTATGTTGGGCTTAAAACATTTTGTGATTTTAACTTATCTTTAAAAACAACTTTTAAAACATGAAGACAGAAGTAGGCCTCCAAATGAAACCCTCCATAAATACTAACAATTGGACATTTCTATTTTATTTTATTAATTTGTTGCAATTGAGAATATAAATAATTGACTTTTGTTTAGCTCTATTTTTTGGCAATTTCTACATTCTATTTTCAACATTGCTTCTTTCCCACCCTCAAGTTTTGTTCAAGATTTGCCCAGCTGTCTGCAGAGAGGCTGGAGTGCTGAAGGTAAAGAGCAAATTACCTTTATTCCATAAAAAAAAATTCTGAAAATACAGTTTTATCTGACTCCTTAAAATTGGATTTGCTTTTAAAGCACAGATGCCACCAGTTCTTGAATAAATAAAGATCTTACCTTCTTCTGCCCCGGCTGGAGATATGTATTACATCTTCTAAAACAAATGGTTTATTCACATTTTGCTACCACCTCTCTTCCTGTACACGTGAGTGAATGCTGCCATTACATGCTGCTTTCAAATCTCCTAGCAACAACCATTTAGTTGAAAAATTTAGTGCATGATGTCTTCTTCTCAGGAAGTGACCACTGCTAGCCCTGAATTATACCAACAAAAATCTTAGAGCACAGCAAGAACTTTTATATTAATGCAGAGACAGGCCTCATTGACATCATGTGCATTGATTATGTTTGTACCTGAAGGCACGTATCCAGTTGAATGACCATCTCAGATGGAACAAGCAGCAAGAAGGACATTTGAACTTGCTGCTAAATTCAGAAGAGCCAAGATAAGCATATAATTTGATATTGAGTCTTACGAATTCTGCATAAGTCTGTAAAACACACTGCACGACAAGTATTACACACAGGACCCAGACCAACTCACGTGTGCTCCAGAGTAGATCTGCTAAAAGGAATGAATGTAGCTGGAACCTTGCTGAAGAATGCAGTACTTGCACCAACACTAGATCTAAAAGCTCTTCTCTAACACAACCAAAACTCAAATCTGATCTCTAAGGCAGTCTGTGAAACAACACAGGCAGATAACTGCAATGGTTTCCAGCAGGTCTCACATCTCAAAATTTCCTGCCTGGTCTACTGTCAGTTACTGCACATCAAGGCTTGCCTTTTAAGAGGCATGGGTAAGATGCCAAGTAATTCTTAACTCGCTGGGAACATTACCCTGAGTCTGTCTGTCTTCAGCAATGTTTATCTTCTTGAAATCAGCTCTCTTCCTCAAAAATGAGAAAAAAAGTCAGAAAAACAACGTACAAAAAAGAAATTAAGTTTGTATCAGGAAGAATAGAGTGCATAAGAACTTTACATATGCCAGAAAATTAAAAACTTACTTTCTACAGCAATTCAGTGTTTTGTAGTTTTCAGTGGTAGAACCTGTTAAAGCCACCTACTGATCACTCATTTGAGCTAAAAATTGAGTACCTAGACTTAAGATCCAAATGAAAAACAGAAATACATTAGAATCATAGAATCATTTAAGACTGGAAAAGACTTTTAAGATCATCAAGTCCAGCCGTTAACCTAGCACTGCCAAGTCCACCACTAAACCATGACCAAAAGCACCACGCCTACACATCTTTTAATCAACCATTTCCCTGAGCAGCCTGTTCCAATGCTTAACAACTCTTTTGGTGAAAAAATTTTTCCTCATTTCCAACTTAAACCTCCCCTGGTGCAACTTGAGGCCATTTCCTTTTGTCTTATCACCTGTTGTTTGGGAAAAGAGACTGACATCCACCTTGCTAAAACCCCCTTTCAGGTAGTTGTAGAGAGTGATGTCTTCCCTCAGCCTCCTTTTCTCCAGGCTAAACAACCCTTGCTCCCTCAGCTGCACCTCATAAGACTTGTGCTCTAGACCCTTGACCAGCTTCATTCTCCTTGGACACACACCTTATTAACAGTACACTTATGATTATAAAGGTTAAAAAAAGATTTTTTTTTCAACCCCAGATTCATTTGTATTTTTGTACAGGCAAAAATAGCAACTCTGAACAAAGCAGAGTATTATATCTTTTGGAAGGTAAAGCAAGTATACATGAAGAATCAAAACATGTTGCTTTTAACTGATGGGAAGAGGACCAAAAAAGAATAGCCCAAAGCAAATGGCTTTGCCACCACAGAACAGTTGCTGTAAGTTGACAGCATTCTTTCTCACCGTTTAAAGTTACAGATCTGAGACGCTGGCATAGACTAGAACTGTAAAACTCTCTGCAGTGAAAGTAAGAGGGTTTGACAAAAGTTAGTATTCTAAAACAGTATCTAGTGCTCTTCTGAGAACTCACTATCTTCCCTCTTGCAGAATATATAAAAGCATATCCTCCATTTTATATGACAAAATGTCTTCCCGAAAATTTTATTCCTAGAAAAACACTATTGCCTAATTTCACTGACACATCTCCAAATGTTGGTCTCCGGCATGTACTTAGTTACTGCTTCAAGGCAACTGTGATGGAACAGTTGCATTCAGTTGAATTTAACACCTTTGAAAAGACCAGTTTTATGTATTAAAAGTTGGAACTAGAAACTTGACTGGACAAGGGCCTGCACAATCTGGTCTGAAGTCAATGTCATCCTTGCTTAGAGCAGGAGTTTGGACTAGATGACCTGCCAAGGTCCTTTACAATGTGGATGATTCTCTTATATACCTCTCTCCATACTCATAGAAACTTTAAAAATATAAGCCAGGAATTGAACATTTTAGCCATGCTCTTGCATGTAGTTTAATTCAACATGTTCTTGTACTTAGGAAAGTTGACAAACTTGAAAGAGCCATTCTGAAGTTTATACAATAAAATATAACACACAAATCAGGATTTCTTTATGTGCCTCTTCAGTGAATTACTTAAATATTTACAGTGAATTCTCATTTTATTGCATTGCTTCCATTCTATACACTAAATTTGCAATTAACAATATTTCAAAATAAAATCAGTTCCCAAGTTCACTACACATTCCATTTCAACACTTAGGCATTTGAAATACATGAAAGTTATAACAGCAAAGCAGGCCTGCAAATGATTTAAAGTCAGAACTTATGAACAGGAAAACCTTTTAATTATTTTGCTGTGACTACTTTCTGTAAGTGATAACTACTATACAATGATTAATGATTAAATTGCACATCATTTTACACTATTCACAAAGATAGATTTGCCACATGAAAGTGTGAAAAAAGTAGCAGCCTCTCATATAATTGAAAAGTGACTCTACATGCTTGTTTCATTTGCTAAAAATAATTCTGCTCCCCTCACCCCCCAAAACTTTCATTATATTTACTGGTGAAACCAAGAAGGACTAAGTTATTTAGAATGATCAGAACTCATTTTCAGACCGAAAGTCTTGATTTACTAGGGGAAGAGGGCAAAACTGGTACATTTCAGTAGTTCGCTTGCACATGAACAGATTTAATTCTGCTCCATAAAATACCTAATCCAGCAGGGACTTTAAATGAAGGACGTAAGTGCTAAATAGTATGTAAATAACTGTGTACATACATCTCTGATGTAACAAGAAAGAAACTCTAGGCATAGCCAAGTTTACACTTTTGATAGTCTTTGAACACTGATACTACATACATTTGTAAGATTATTCTACACTTATATGAAGTAGGAGAAAAAAAAATAAACCATGAAGTTATAATTGGAAAGTTGACTAAAAACGGCACTTACACATGCACACATCAGTATCTTATTTGCTTTATTCACACACTTTAGTTTCTGTAAGCCTTGCAAACAAACTGCAAGACAGCCAAATTTGCATTCTGTAAAACTTTGCCCAAACACAAGTTTCTGTTATTTTGTACAAAGCAAGATTTCTCTTCATCGCCTTCTGCCACACTGCAGCAAAGAAGTCTTCTATGTACCTGTAAACTATGACATTTATGTCTACTTAAGTTATGTTTACAGTTTCTTTTACAGTTTCTATTTTGCTCACAGCTCCATTAACAGTGAAGTTGAAAATATTTTAAAAAGACCAATGAACCCGTCTGTCTCCCACTTGAAGTTCTTACAACTTATGAAAATAAGTTCCTTTGAACTGGCTAGCAGTCCAAAATATCAGATGTGATGTTTACAAACCAGAGATTAAGAATTCATATCCGTTCCTTAAGTCAGTTAACTCGTAAGAGGAAAGGTAAATCCTCACTCCAACCACATTTGAAATTCAATTCCCTTCTTTATGACTGCACAAATGTATTTAATTTATGTCTATAATTTTAAATTTAAACAGTACTGTTTTAATTACACTTAGGAATCTATATCCCCATTTTTAAACAAGTTTTTACAGTGTAAGGAGAATCCACAGAGTGGATTCTTCAAACTTCATTTTCTAAGCCATTTTAAACAATAATTACGTTAGTAAGTCAAACATGTCCACTGTGCTAAATCCACACCTGAACAGACTAAGAAACATTTTGAAGCAGTGTTGAGTAAATAATTTTGGTAAGCTGTAAAACTGCCACATGCAAGGTATACTGTACTATAACAGCTCCAAATCCTTTATAAAAACCTAGCATGCCTTCTTCCCGTTTTATGGTATTTATGCAGTCTCTCATTCCCTCATACTGAGTATTGATCGGAAGCACTTCATAGCCAAGGTCTGTATTGTCAATTATTGTGCGTGTCCCTTGAATATGAAGGCGGTGTAAAACTGTCTCCAGTGGATAAAGCATGACATCAGCACAAAGGCTAGCAGCAAAGCTAGCTATAAGTTCTGGAAAATACGCATCCAGCATGCTCTGCACCGAAGTAGAGCTCTCAGCTGGAATGTTGTGGGAACTACCCCTTTTCAGAACAAACAAAACAAGCTTCTGGATGATGGAACTGATGACGTAGTGAAGAACTCCATGTAGAACAGTTGGAAAAGTCAAGACCATCAGAGGAAGGAGACGCTTGCTATGGGGTACTCCCATGCCTACAACTCTGCCGATTCCTTCTTTCACGCAGTCCAGGATGCCAGGATTATCTCGAATGATTTCACTCTACAAGCACAATGGAATAGTTACAACTTGTGCTTCCCATTTCATAACCATGTTGACATCCACTTCAACAATTTATCACTGCTGAACTTTGAGTTAAGCATTTGCATGCTATTGTATCTACACAGCTATGTTGATATAAATTCTTTGCTCTAACACTCTTGATAGCATTCAGGTAAACTTGCTTTTAAAATATGAACCCATTTCAAAGAGTGTTTAATATTTAATGTACATTCCAGTTATTTGTGTTACTACCAAAGAAATTCAACTTTCAGCCTACTGCTGAAAGTATCAGTCTGCAAAACAGTCGTGTACTGAAAATGCCTACTTCCAGAGCAAAATTATAAATACTTACTGTCATTTAAAAGCCCTTTTCTTTAAGGGCTTTAAGTCTAGTTGTTGAACTTGAATGTGCATAATAAAGACTTCCATAGCTAAAGTTGAGTTGAAAGATCATTTTTAATTTGAATTTAATAGGTTCAGCTCTGTACATTTCCATTCCATTATTTGCATCTAAAATAGCACTCTTTACCCATGCTGCCTCTTAGAAAAGAGGTAATTATTTTGTTCATGTAATGAAAATCAATAATTCACTTAGTAATTATTTACTCCATTACATTCCACCTATGACTGTAGGATTAAGCTAAAGACATTGTTTCCCCTTCTAATGCTTATACAAAGTCAGTGTTTTATCATCTGTTACATCCAAAATTCACTATGTGTGAGTTCTCCTCGGTGCCCAAGTCCGAGTCCATGCTGGCTGTGTCCTGAGGTCATGCCAGGAAAAGCCACCAGAACAGTCCTCAGTACTCTGGGGAAGGACTAACAGCCTGCAAAGTCCTCATGGTCAGTCTGCACGGAAGAGAAGCTAGTTCAAATCCTTCTGACTATAACGTTGCTCTAGACTTTAAGCACAACTTAAGCATTAACCCCTATTGAATCCTCTCCTCCCCCATATAATTATGGTCACGGCACTTCAAAACTGTGCTTGTTTTTGTCAAACACGCCACCATGTGGTTTGAAATGTTAAAGACAAAACAGTAATGTGACAGCCACAAATTTCTACCACTTACAGTTACTTTGATGAAATGTATTTAGTTGCAGAAGTGTGTCAAAGTAATACTGTTGAACAGTATGGTGTATCAGAATTAAGACAATAAAAGTTAATGTAAAACTGTTAGTAACAAATCCCACAATCTTTAACTTTTATAGTTTGTTCTTGGTCATTGTCCTCTTGCAGCACTGGAATATAATGCAAACCTGATAAGCCAAGTTGCCTTCCTGGACTGATTAATACAGCATAAATAAAATCTTCACAAATGCTATCATTACCTCTGTTGTGTTACTAATAAGAAAGCTCATGATGATGATGTTTCCAGGAACTGGAGAATACATTTCACACAGCATATATACACTTATTTGGTAAAATACTTGCACACAGCTGAACCTACTAAGCCTAAAACCCTCAGATGTCAGTGGAATTATTTTCATTACCAATGCTTTACAGAGATGATCACCTGTCTCAAAGACTGGAGGAGATGCTGTTTTGCCTTTTTGATTGTTTTCCTCTTAAACTGCTTTCTAGCAAAGAAACTGTTACTTATTTTGCATACAGAAGACAGGCTCTACATCATGTTCTCTTTTATCATTTATTGATAAATATGTTTATGTCCAACAAGACAGCTAACACCCTTTCAGACAAAAATACAAGCAGTAAGATACCTGCATAAAACATTCCATTCTGTGGCCTGCTATGAACTCAAGAAACATTAACAGTGTTCTACCACTGTTTCTAGTTCCAGGATTATGGCATGCTCAGGGTAAAGCCGTTCCCCAGGACATAAAAGTTTCCTAAATCAGCTTCCTAGTATGAGATCAGTTAAATCTTCCCATGGCTTCTGCAAATTCAGAGACCTACTCACACTGGATTCATGGAACATTATTTTCTATTGAATTATCTTGAAGAGAGGAAAAGGGTTTCTTAAATACAGAGTAACTTTAGAGAATGTGTTTGTTGTTGGGAATCTACATGTTCCCACACATAGATGTTTAATCTCACCTGTCCTGTTAGTCCATAATGTGGCCAGTTCAGACAAAACAGCCTTCCTAGTACTTTCTGTCTCCTTGAAGTTTGGATCCTCTGCACTGAGGAGAATCCTGCCTCTTAAGGCGGGGGGGGACCCCTCCCTCCCTCTAAAGTACAGGCTGAAACTAAGAAACTGTAGAAGTCAACCTTGTTTGCCTCTTCTCCACAGAAAAAGCACCATTTTGCAGATATATACCAGCAGTTGAACTGTAGGTTTAAACAGCTGGATCTAAATCAGTTTTGACTGTACTTACAACTTGTCTATGCTATGAATGAAAACTATTATTTTGATGACTGAATGACAGGAGTGACTATCCTGTACCACCCTGCATACAAGAGCTTACTTTACAGTAAGAGTTCCATTAGCTGTGCAAAGATACTATCATGTCAATTAAGAGTAACTCATTATATAGAGATAGCTGGAAGAATTACTCTTGACTACATCCGCATAGCTAAACCCTGCCTCTTTCTCCAGAAAGAGATGCAACAACCCACTGACAGGCAATCTGCAATACAGTGCTATGGGTTACTCTGTACAATTACCAAACAAGTTTGGCTGCATCTAAGTGACAGGTCCAGATATTTATTTGATTGACTAAGGAAGAACTAGATGAAAATATAAAAGCAAAAGGTTGACTGAATGAAAGCAATCCTGAAATAGTAGAGTACAGTATTTTAGCAAAAAAAGGCTGAGTTACTGGAAAGGCTTTATAGTTGTTATAGGATAAATGGTCACTGTAACAACTTGCCTAGCAAGCCTTTTAAAATATTTACATGAGAAAAACTTCCTTATGGCTTATCTGCTAGAACACATAGATGTAACTTGTTCTTATTTCACAGACAACATATTCCAACTATCTACATTAAATGTCCTTTCTAATTCTGGATTTAGACTTAATACAACTAATATACCCATCAGAGTAAGTACTTTTTAATCTCAGTTAATGTCATACAGCCTCAAGCAAAACAAATGTAGCTACTGCAACACGAACCTGAATCTAAAGCCAAAGACTCACTTCTCCACATAAGCTAATCTATACCGAGAATAACAATATCTTTTAGAATGTTTTAAATACATGTAAGTTACCTGTACAGTTTCAATCAGGCTCGCAGAATAAAAAGGCATTGCTATCACATGTGTTAAGCTGTAGAAATCAACAAGATAAGAATTAAAGTCATGACAATACTATAATTTTAGCTAAATATGCACCTGAAAGTTGATGAAGTTATCTACCAAGTCATACCCGAGAGAAAAATAACAAACTTTAACTCAATTATTAAAATTAATATTAGCAAGTTGACACAAACTTCAGTCTGAAGTTCTGTTAAATTCTATTTCCCTGTGACCAGACTGATTCAGGTCTCTCAGATATCATAATTTAATGATTAAAAGCATCTAATCTTTTAAATTAGCCAGGTTCCATGCAGACACAGGGATCTAATAACAGAAAATAATTTGATAAAGTGGTATATGCAATCAAGATTGTTCAAAAAAATAAAAATTTGAAAATTACTATTAGCACCTGTCAAGTAACACTAGCTGCAGAATAAATTAATGTGCATTTAGTAGTTTTATTAATGTTTAGATAATAAGACATAAGGTAATAACACATGCTATACTTACCCTTTGAGTAGAAGGTGTCCACCTATCTGCTTGAGGTTCCATTTATGTGAAAGCTCCCTAAAAAGAGAAGTATTTACCTTAATATGGATAAGAGCATGTCATTCTCAAGCATTTCTTCCATACTATTAGCACCTGTCAACATCCAGTTCTCATATTGGTGTTCTACTATCCATTTACGTGGAGGATTTCCCATAGTGGAAAGACATATCAGCTACACATTTAATAAATTATGCTTAACTTCAAGAAGCTATTCAGGCCTGTTAGACATTCTGTCAAAAAGCTTTCAATTATAAAGTGTCTGTAGCTCTCACACCTACTGGCTTTAGTGTTTTGCATTTATTTTGTATCCATATGTACTAACTCTTAAAGACATTTTCAGGGAATATTGGATTATTTTAAAATCTCAATAGTTTTCATTTATCAACATACATTTTTATTATGGTTTGTTTATGCTTCTTCTGTTCTTTGAGGTTATGCTTACCCAGTTGCTTCTTTCCTGAAAAAACTAAATCACATTCTGACACAGTTAAACAAGACCAAGTACAATAGGTCAGACTAGAAGCTGCATAGTAATTCTGTATAGACTTAAATCAAGTCTTTTGGCTTATGACCAGTCTTTAGCATATCCTGGCAAAGCAAAAGAAAATCCACGTGTTTAACGCAAATGTGACTTAAAAAAAATCCCCTTAAAGTAGCATTTTCTAGTTAAACACTTCAAAATATGAAGAGTAAATGTTAACTATGCTCCACTTAAAAGAAAATGTAATCCCACCTAGCTCAAAATAACGTTACAATACCAAATGCATTCAGCATACATTTAGTAAATACTCTAGCTACGAGGTAAAGATAGTTCTTTCAGAAATGTTGGACACAGTAGACCATGCACTTTTAGTAATAAGCTATAAAGTGTTCAGCTTCAATTCTTGTCCAGGAATCGCACTCACCCACTGCCTGTAGTTACAACTCTAACCCAAGAAAGGAAACTGTTTACTCTTTTTCTGATGCATTGTGTTACTAGTAGCTATCACTTTCCTAAATACATAGGTCAGTCACTAAAGAGGAAGGGAAGACCATTTACCATTATGTATCTTGGACACTTGGATCACATCTGCTGAGCCATAATACTTAAAAGATGTGGAAAATGAAGACAGCCAAACTAATATGTGAAAGCCTGACCTGTCAATCCACTAGGTATAACTATTCCTGCAGTGGAAGAACAATTATGGAATAAGTTTGTCTAGTACAGAACCACATTCAACTTGCCACGAAAATATTAACACTTATTTCTGTGCCCCCTCTCCTAAAACAAGGGGATTCTTTTATGATATAATGATACAGAACAGGAATTGACATTTCACTTCCATGTGTCCTTTGGAGCTTGATAATATAATTAAATAACCATTTAAATCAGATTTGCTGGCACTGCTGGTATACGCAATAACCTTCACCTCCCTGTGACAGCCCAAACACGCATGCTACAATTAAAAAGGAAGGGAGAGCATCTAGTAGAAAACTGCATGGGGTGGTGCATCTACAAGACAACCATTTTAGCCGAACCACTTCCCCAATCCAGTTCATTTCATAACTGTTCACATACTGTGTTGGCACAAGGATGAGGTAGCACTGCGGAGGGAATGAGCAACTACTAGCAGAAATGATTGCTTCTTTTGGCAGCAGCACCAGCTTACTTTTCAAACTACTGAAAAACTGGCCCACAAGAAGAAAATCCTTGCTCACACTGGACAGAAATCAGAACTATGAAAATAAAGACTATATCACATCTCATGAACTTTAGCATCCCCTACAGCAGTATTTAAAAACATTGCAGCAAGTCACGCTTGGAGGAAAGTGTATGCCTGAGAATTTCAGTTACATGAGACAGAGAAGACCAGAAAGCTTAAATACACATTCCACGCAACTTAAGTATGAAATGCTTTTGCTAATACTTTTGACAAATGCTAGAACCTGCAAAAACTTACTTCTATTAGTATGCATGCACCATAATAGTAGTTTGATTCAGCCTGCCTATATTTCTTATCTTTAAAACCAGGTCAGTTTCCACATCCCTTAAGTACTTGGTCTCTGTCCACACATTAAAAACAAACCCGTGGCTCTTCTGAAAACTAACACAATTCTCAAGCCCACCAGTCCATTCAACTTTAACCAGCCTTAAAGCCAACTACTTGCCTGCCTCCCTAATATATTTTCCAAGACAGGTGTTTATCATTTTACTGGCTTCAATGTGTGCCATGCAACTGTTAAGTATCATTTCCTAAATTTTGACTATCTCACAGTCTCCTTGCATTTCACTAAAAATTTTAGTTACTTCATACAATAAACTCTCTCACACAACCAGCTTACTCTTAAAATATCTGTAACAAACCTGACAATATATACTATTACAGTTGTCAGCCCCTACTGTTAGCTCGGGTCCATTATAAAAGAAAATACTGATAAAAGTCTTCAGACAAAAATTCTTTATCAGACTTGTATCTCAAAGCAGAAAGACAATCAGTGTTTTACCATAATCCTGTAGTTTTAGTTCAGCATAAAAAGCAGGCAGAGTCAAAAACAAAATAAGAAGTTATTACTAAACTTCTATAGCTTAAGATAGACAGAGTGAAGTAGAATGGTGAACATCTCTTTAAATGAAGTCACTCATTTTCAGTTGTAAGCCCTTTGTGAAAATACTGAGCAATGCACATATAGTTACTGGTAAAGGAGGAATTCAAAGCTGACAGCCACATAGACTTTCATTTACCATGTCTTTTCATTTATTAATGCAGGCCATTCTTTTCTCTCACCTACCAACGACAGTTAAAATGTTAGTGAAGATGTCAGTGCTGGCTCATTAGCCATGTAAGTTTTCTATATTTAGATTAATGGAACTATGACATTTTACTTTAGACATTAAATTTGATAGTACCACATAATACAAACCAAAATACAAAGAGAAACTTATGAATCCTGTTATCCCACTGGAATTATACTGAAGACCAATTTGCTATGTTATTTCTACGCTCATAGCAGTAGGCAGACAGACCAAACATACAAAACTCCCAGAAAGAGTCTCTTGCTGTTTCTTAATTACAAGGTTGTCTTTGCCAAGACAACCACATTGCGCTGAAACCACCTATTCAGTGTGTGACTGTTCTAATTAAGTAAAATTTTTTGTACGGCCTTACATTTCTAACACTTTGAATATAAGTCAACAACTAATGATCAATGTTAGAAGCAGTAAAAATCCCACGCAATACCTTGGCAAAGGTGTAAATTCACTGATGATGCCTTCTGTTCCCAGGGTTATGCCTTGAACAATGAAAGTGCTGCCCATTCCTTTCCAGAGAGCTCTTGGACCCTGTGTTTTGACATATACAACATATTTTAATAGTGAACAACAAAAGCTCAAAAATCTTTTCATCTTACTAATTTTTATAAAATTTTCACCAAATTCAGACCACACAAGGCTACAATTCTGCCATTAAACTTCACTATCACAAAATTCAGGGGACAACCAGCTTTTCAACTCTGAAGAAACTTGTGTTCTTTGATAATTTCAAACACTTGTCAACAATTTGAGGCACCTCTCTCCCTGTTAATACTCTAAGTACCATAAAATTAGAACTGTTTTCTATGGTCAATATGAGCTCAAGATGGTTAAAGCACATCTGTAATAAATCCAGAAAGTCTTTTCTTACTGTCTCCTATCTGAGGAGGATTGTCATTCCCAGGCAGAAGTGGTAATTCATGCAATACTATCTTTGGAAGTAGTAATTTGAATAATCTCTGTATCCACATGAAGATTAATTACCTTTTAGATTCCTGATTAAAAAAATCTGTTTCAGGGACCTTTTGTTTTCTAGTATTTGCAAATCTTCTCCACTAAATACTACACTTCTTAAAAAAATAATCAACAATGATGTTCTTGAAACATTTCTCCAACAATAAAAATAACAAACCCTTACAATAGCAATGTTTTTAATCGCGAGTTACATAAAGATTTATAGATGTCAATGTACATATGTGTTATAGTAACCTTCACTGATCAGATACAGCCTGACACCAAGTACTGACCTGTGTCTTATTGATGCTGTACATAATATTGACAATAGTAAATGGAGTGAGATGATAATTCCGAGCATGATAGTTAACCTGTTAAAAAAAATATAATGGCAATTTCATAACCATGCTTGCAGACGTTACAACTCTAAACGAAAAAGCACTTTCAAAATAAGGATTTTACCTCTGCAAAGGTCAGATAAAGTGACCAAAATATGAATAAATTCTCACTGAAACTTAGGGAAACAGGCAGAACTTAAGTATTTGTATGCTGAAAATGCAACAATAAAGCAAGCATAAACCAGAAAATATTGGAAACAAAGCATCCTGCTTATAAATGGGGATCTGGAACCTGCTCCACAGACTCTGAAACACTTACATGCTCTAATTTATTTTCTATTGCCCAAGCAAAAATGAGTAAGCTGTTCAAGATCAGTTAAATTTCAGAAAGGAAAACATGTTTTCCATGTAGTTACAAAGAAAAACATGTTAATGTAGCAGCATCCCTCTAAAACTGGTAAAGCTTCCTTATATTCTACAGAGTGTGAAAACAAATATCACAGTACAAAGGAGGTCTGACTGGAAGAGGTAATATAAAAGACATACCTGACACTGACGACGTAGAACAATGCACGGATGTGCCAATACATTTTCTGTAAATAGGCTTTAAAAGAAAGGTGTATTTAAAGCATGGGAAGCCATTGTAAATTTATTAGAAAAGGGTTGTTATTTTTCTCTAACAATGTTAGATTGGCATTGGAAAAACTATAAATTATCTAGTGAATTAATGAGGCATTTTGGATGGCTACCTGATAGCCTGCCAATACTATAAAGCAACAAGTATCAGAAAACCCAACATATACATTCACTATTAAAACACTGAGGGGGGGGGGGGGGGAAGAGAGAGAGAGAACATGAATGTATGTATTTTTTATAGGCAAAACAATATACCAAATTTCTTAAAGTTTTCCTCTGCAAAACATGAGGGAACAAAACAGGTGTGCTGGTTTTGTCTGGGATAAAGTTAATTTTCTTCATAGAAGCTAGTATGAGGCTGTGTTTTGGATTTGTGCTAGAAGCAGTGTTCATAATACAATGATGTTTTCATTATTGCTGAGCAGTGCTTACACAGAGTCAAGGCCTTTTCTGCTTCACACACCATCCCACCAGTGAATAAGCTGGGGTTGCACAAGAAGTTGGGAGAGGACACAGCTGGGACAGCTGACCCCAACTGACCAAAGGGATATTCCATGCCCCCTTCCATGCTCAGCATATAAAACTGAGGGAAGAACGAGGAACATTAGGAGTTATGGTGTCTGTCTTCCTAAGTAACTGTTATGCATGATGGAGCCCTGCTTTCCTGAAGGTGGCTGAATAGCTGCCTGCAGATGGGAAGCAGTGAACAAATTCCCTGTTTTGTTTTGCTTGTGTGTGGCTTTTGCTTTACCTATTAAACTGTCTTTATCTAAACCCACAAGTTTTCTCACTTTTACTCTTCTGATTCTCTCCCCCATCCCACTACAGGAGGACTGAGTGAGTGGCTGCGTGGTGCTTAGCTGCCAGCTGGGGTTATTGGCCAGAGGCAGAATTATCAAAGAATTTGTTTCCAGTTCTTGGGGTTATTGGCCAGAGGCAGAATTATCAAAGAATTTGTTTCCAGTTCTCTGTAATTCTGAGTACCACATTATTAATCAAGAACCTCCTTAGCAGCTCCAGAGGACTGGTACTAACAGCTGTTTCGTTTTTTTCCATCAGAAAGTCCTGCTGCCCAAAGCCAACTCTCCCTCCACCCCTAGAAAGGTTACTTCAATCAAACCTTCAGAGGAAAGTTCTCTCAGTTCTAAAGCAGGATTCCTGGTCACAGCCATGCAGAGAAACTTTTAATTTAATCTCAAAGTGCCTGAGTAACCAGAGTATTTACCTGTATATGGTTCAAACCTGGGATATGGATTAGCAAAGCAGAACCTCCAGGCTTTGCCTAAGCATTCCAAGTAACAGCTCTGATCACCAACCCACAGTATCATCTGGGTTAGGTCTCTTATAGGGATTTTACTCTGGATAAACATGTATTAATTGGCACAGAAAAATACTGAGCCTGCAGTCTCATAACTATTAAGCTAATTAGTAGTTTGCTACTACTAAAAGAGGTGAAACTTACCCCATACTTCAGCTGCTATCTCCTAAGCCCTCCTGGTAGGCAACTCAACTAACCTCACAAAACCTAACCTTTTCTTTTGGGTGTTTTCTACAAGATTTCTGACTTTATCCCCTGTGTCTGACAAGTGATCTGGTAGAAATGCAAAAGCATAAGCAGGGAGAATTGCTCTCAGCAATGATACAGTGTTGATCATCTCTCCACAAGCTCATTTTAGTCCCAGTGGCCATGGTGCTCAGGATGTGGAAAACTTTGTCATGCTTGATTAAATCAAAGCATATTTCAAAAGGACAACTGAGCCACGCTAACATCTCTGCTCCTGAAGGAGATCAACATGTTCCTGTGCTATGGCTCCACTCCTTTGCTGATACCCTCCTAAGCTCATTCATCCTGATAAGGTTGAAAAGAAATCAAACAAACTCTTTATATGGTTGGGGGGGGGTGGGGAAGGGGGCTAGTTGTTCCCCCCACCCCCATCAATTCTATTTTAAAAAACTGAAAAGGCTCATCAAGGGGTTTGAATGAGCAAGCTGAGCCCCTGCAAGGGAAGCAATGGGAGAAGAGGGACAGGCAGTTTCATGAGATTGGATGATCTAATTTAAGCAGCTCATTACTTGCCAAAAATGGCCATTCCTAGTCCTCCTCCTTTATCCCTTCCCTCTCTGCTCCAGTTAGGTGGTGTCTGCTGGCTTTCACAGCTAGTCAACTCCCAGGTAAATCAACCTAACTGAAACAGCAAAAAATAATCCAGCTCTTTCATTGACTTTGTCTTCTGTTTTAGTGAGTCAAACTGGTTAAAAGAGGTTCTGATGGCATCAAGGGTGATAACAATGGGGTAAGGAGCAGGACAGGCTGGTGTTCAAGTAAAAGGCTCATCTCTTTAAGCAGAAGTACACTATAAGAACCTCAACTGACATAGCTTCCCATGTTGGTCTAGCTGGCTAAGTGACACAAGTACTCTCATGTTCTGAAGAGAGAAGCACTTTTCTCTGAGAAGTCTCACATTCAGGTCAATAAGGAGTAAAACTTCTTTCAGTCATAACTTTTTCAAGACAAACCCCCCACCCACCTCCCACCCTTTCACAAGCTGCATCAGTACATTGACCAAGAAAAACCTAATCAGGTGACTACGACTGAGCAGGCATCCTACAAAAAATACTCAGCTTATCATGATCCTTACACTTGACAGTTTAAGCTCTGAAAATGTTATTAAGCATGCTGAAGTCCACCACTTGCTCAAAAATACTATCAATAATCAGTGCCACTTATAAAGAATAAAATGGCTGTTGGACCACTTGGCTAGATCAACATTACTATTCCAGAAAACTTTGACAACATACTTGAAGACATTTTCACCTTCTTAGGAAACATTCACATTACCTAAAAACATTAGTAAAAGTGGCAAATGTGAAAACAATTTTCTGGTGTTATTTTCAGATTGCTCTGCTGGGGTACACATATCCTGGGCCTACTGTATGAAAAACTATTTCTTATATTCATTGCTGATTAAGTAATTCTGAGGAACACTTCAGTTAAAGAGAACAGAAACCTATATAGAATTCAGGTAGTAGGTTTCTAAAGGCTTTTCAACTGCCTAAGTCTACTGGCATAAAAACAAAACACAAAAGTGTACATAACGATCATAAGATAACTATAGCTTTACTACTTCATTATCACTGAAAATTATCGCACAACTCTTACCTTGCAAGGCCAATACCAAAGCCTGCAAATCTGTTCAACTGCTCTGAAAAAAATGAAAACAGATTATACAGCAGCAATAATCACAAAGTGTGAGAAAATGTCATGCAGACCATCTGAAAAACTAGTTATATACTGTACTTGCTTCAGAAAATTACAAGCACTAAACCACAACATTTGTGTCAACTCAGCAAGAGAGAATATAAAAAAAATTATTCCCCCAGGAATATTTGCACTTTGGACTGCGTTTGAGTTTGTACATACTTTCATAAATTATTCTCGTCTTAAAACAGCGCGGGAGGAGGGGAGAGACAAAAACAGTAAAACAGACTATTTTAGTACCTAAAAAAAAAAATCTAACTCAAACTAACCGCTGAACAAGTTAGTATGCATGAGAATGTACAATAATTCTGAAATAAATTTAGAGATGTGAAATCAATTTTAAAAACAAAAACAGTAAAAAGAAGGAAACTTTGGGAAAAGTAACACAAAATGCCATTGATGATGCAACAAACATCAACATAATGCAAATTTGAGTTTTCTCCACTCTTTCACAAAAATCTAGTTACTAGAGAACTGTTAAAATAGCAACAAGAATAATAGATTCAATTTTCTGTTGTCTGCTACCAGACAGACATTTACAAATTTGGAATTATCAGAAGAGATTTTAAGACTCTCAGAGCCAGCAAATTGCAACTGAAAATTAATGCTCAGCCCTACAACTGACAGGGTGCAAGCAGGCTGTAAATGTTGGTAATGCCGGTAACCTCAGTGGAGCTCCACACAGATGTGTCAGCTCTCCTCAAGAAGAATGATAAGACTCTCCACTTGCAGAAGCTGGACTCAGTGATACAAGAACTCCTTATCAGTCATCCAAAATGCAGAATCAACATACCCTCCATAAGCAGATAGGACAAAAAAAAAAAGGTAGAGTCCACGTACTTAAGAATATTTAAGTAGCGCTTTAAGTAGTGCTTGCATGGATGAAAGTCCAGCTAAGGGTTGTACTCATAAAACCTAAACAAAACCACTGCGTTACAGGTTAAAAAAAAAAAAAAAAAAAAAGACCCTCTCATTAATACAATTCAATTTTAAATAGTCTTTCATAAAACTTCGATACTCAAGTGCATATAAATTGCTCAAGAACATCCTTTTAATTAAAGCAGACAACGTTCAGTAGCCTAGATTTTGCAATTTTCTCTTAATTCACCTCAATTTTACAAAGACATAAAATAATACCATACTTCTGAGGGTTTCTGCTCAGTTTCCCAACAATTACTGGAAGAGTACACAGTTGCTTCCTCAAATTCTACGAGTTCCACAGTTCTTTCACTATCATGCGGGGGGGGGGGGATGGAGGGGTGTGTTTACTTCAGCAACTCATGTCATACCCCTTGTACTTTTTGAAAACAATAAAAGCAGCCAGAAGACAGAAAGCCTGAAGCATTGCGCTGACTACATAACAAAACATACTGCAAGACCCAAAGGTACCTCCTGCCTTTAGAGAAGGCAGAGTATTTCTGCAAGATACCGTTTGCATGGGCAATGGGGAGCTGACCACAGGCTGCTTAACTAGAAGCTGGAGGGTGCATTCTGGCACTGTCAATCGTATCTGCGTGTAACTACGTGGTGCTACATTGCCAACCGGGTGCTGGTGCGAGACGGATGGAGCGGGCTCTTTTCCTTCTAAAGGTCTTTTTTTGCCCTGGCGCTGCAGCATCGCAAGCCCGCGGCTGCAACGCGCCTCCAGGCCCGGCGCGGCAGAGGTCAGCACCGGCAAACCCAGGCGGCGCTCGAAGGGGCGCGGACAGGCCTCGGCGCAGGCCACGGCCGCCGCCTGCTCGCCCTTGCCCGCCTCGCCGGGTCAGCCGCTAACGGGCGGCCGCGGCGCCGCTCAGGGAGGGCTGGGGCAGGCGACAAGCGAGGGACAGGCGGAACGGCGAGCAGTCGGCTGCCCCACCGGGCCGGGCCCTCCCTTACCGGCGCCGGGGCCGCCCGCCCCGAGGTTGGGCTCCTCGTTGAGGCCGGCGCCCCCCAGCGGAGTCCCCGCCCCGTACGGCGGCGTCTTCTCCCCCCAGTGCAGGTTGCGGCTGCCGGGGATGTCCGGCGGGCTGGTCACCCAGTGGCCCAGCTCCGAGGCGCTGCCGAAGGGCCTGGCGCTAGGGCCCAGCTCCTCCCGGCTGCCTCCACGGTAGCCCAGGCCGTCGAAGCCCTCGGGGCGCCGCGGGTGCATAGCGGTAGGAAGGAGGTCGCACACAGACCGGCACCGGCAGCAACGGAACCCGCGCCCAATCGCCACTTCCTGTCGCGAAGCTGGGGGCCGCGCCCTGCTGAAGCCGAGCGGAAGGCCACGTGACTAGGAAGAAGGCGAGGCCGGTGGCCGGCCGGACCAATAGCGTCCCTCCTCCTGCCCGGTTCGGGGAGGAGGGAGGTGGGCGGTGGGTTCAGCGGGGTAGGCTGCGGCCCTGGGACGGCGGCGGAGAGCGGGCGAGAGCGCCCCCTGTCGCTCCGGCGGTCTGGCCCGAGCGAGCCGTGCCGGGGCGGGGAGGGACGGGGAGGAAGGCGCTCTGTGTAGGCTTGGTCCGGGCTTTCCCTCGTGGACTTGGTGCTTTCTCAGCCGCTCCTGCCCTGAGACGCCCATCAAGGTCTCCCACAGCTAGGTCTCGGCCTGAGACAGAGCTTTTGCTTGTTTCATACACAAGGTTAAGCCAGCACTCGCCTCTTTAAGTCTAGATATAGACGGGCAGCAGGAGTCATCCACCGTTTTGTGCTTTCCCACCATTACAGCCCTCTCCGGCTCCGCACAAGTGTGCTTGGGGATGGTTTCTTCCTCTTCTGCCCTTAAATGCTAGTTTCATTTTACCAGTAGAGCTCCAGGCGCTGCCCAGTGACCGGGCGCAGAGCACGCATCCGTGTTCGACCTGGGAAGAGCAGAGCCCCAGGGAGCAACAGCATGTCTGTCCCGCAGTAAGGCAAAGCCCAGCGCGGACCCTCTCTCTCTCGACCTCTGTTTTTATCAGGCCACAACTTTCCGTGTTAACTGAAAGTCTACTGGGAACATGGTGTTTTAATGTTGTAATCTCAAAAATATAGGCAGAAGAACCAACTGCCTCTGGAGGCAGGGACCAAACCACTGCAGACCTTTTTTGGGGTAAAGATAATTATCGGTATTAAAACTAACCGCGTTACTTTCATTTCTAAAACAGGTTTATCTGGAAATATGAAACATAAAAGTTGTGCTGAAGTATTATTGCCAAGAATGTCTAATACATACAGCATTATGAAGTACGATTATTTCACTCGTTGCCAGTTACTGTATTTCCTTGAAACTGCAAAACAGCCTGTCTAAAAAGCTTGCTTTGTACTTAGTAAGTACAATACATTATGCAAATAGAAATGATTCATCCTGCTTTCACAGAATTTTAGAGTAATACTCTTAGCAAATTTTCTTGAGGTTTGGAACATGCACACAAATCATTCTGGCAAATTATTTTTCTGTCAATACAAACCAGGGCTAGGTAAAAGTATTTGTCATTACTCACAATGAAGTACTTTTACTTAAGCAGAGAAAGGTCTTAACTATTGAACGCTCCTCAGCCAAAACTACAGGTAACAAAAGTAACCTGAAAGATCGATCGATCGATCGATCGATCGATCTACCTACCTACCTACCTACCTACCTACCTACCTGTCAATCAAAAGAAAAAAAAAACCCAAAGCCAAAAAACCCCCAAAGGTGTGTTACTTCAGTACTGGACCTAACCAGTCATTTGCTTTAAAGCCGTAACAGGAGGAAACTGAACTACAACACATTTTACATCTGTGCTGACCTACATTAATAAACAGAAATAGTCGCAACTTCCAAATTCGACTCGGAAGTCTCTGGCAACATTGTATACCAGGACAAGAAGGAAAGCCCTTCCGAAAGTAACACTATATGAGCACTGACGTTTCAAAAGGGGTAAAAAAAAAATAGTAGAGTCAAAGGGAAATTCTAGGAATGGCATAACAGGAATTCCTTAAAGTAGGAAACACTTAGAAAAAAGAAATCACTTGATTATTCTGATAATTATCTTAACTGCAAGAGATTTCAAGATTTACGGATCACAACAATACAGAATACCTGTCTTAATTACAGCCAGAGGAGACAAAACCTGGAGACGATACTTTGCAGAACAATTCTCTATTTGTGACAGAGGTGATTAAAAGAATTCTTCCCTATAAGAAATTCTGTGTAGAAATAGACATATGACGTACTCACCACAAAAAAATTCCAAGATCATCCACATGTGTTGAAGCTAGAAAATCTCCTGTAGGAGACATAGTAAGGCTCACAGCCGCAGAGTCTACCAAAAAACAATCTATGAGGCTAAGGACAGAAAACACAACAGAGAAATTCTCAGCAAGGTGACCTTGTTTATCCATGCACACTTGAACTACAGCACAAACATGACTGAATGCAGGCAGGACACTGGCAGTATGTCTATAAACCAACGTATTAGCAGTATTCAAATACGGCATATAAACTTGGCAAAGGAATGGCACTGTGCAACAAACCGCTCACCTCTGTAAAATTCTCTAAAATCAGCTAAAGCTGGTACATTTATGCTACCTCCTTAGACACCCACGTCCTGTGGAAAATATGATGAACCATCTGTCCACATGTAACTCCTTATGCCCAACATTAACCTTTAGTGGCCATAAATGGCATACTTCCAATCAGCCCCATGCTGCTCTGACCTCATCTTTTAATGCTCTGCCATTAACTGTCAATTCCCTCGCTCGAGAGACTTCACATACAGCTGGTTAACACTAGGACTTCGTGTTCCTAAAGTAAAGAATGAACTGTGAACTGCAAAATCTGACCATCTGCAGCTGTCTGTTTTGACATTAGTGCATCTCCAGCCTGATATACCATCGATACTTGAGCATTCCTTTCACTACTGCCAAGAACTGAAAAAATACCGCCAAAAGAGAAAGTTAAAATGTGCAGTAGTATGTAACGATTTTAACAATAAGCCCCTTTTGAGCTCCTGGATGATGCACACCCTAGCAGGCTTCCACGGAAGCCCAGGTTCCTAGCACTACTTGTCACCTGTTGAGGTATAAATGTCAGTTACTTCAAACTGTAAGAAGCAGTTGAGTTTGACAACTAGTTCATTGAGAGAAACAAAAGGAACAAGTGGAGAGCTTGAGTACTTTGTTCTTGTTCACAGACCAAAAGCAAGGTAAGAGAAGTGATGAGAGCAGCTGGTTCTACAGCCCTGTTCTGTTCACCACCCATAGGAACAATACGGATGTAACAAAGCAGTTTAAAATGCAAAATCTTGCAGGCATGTATTTTCTCACATACTGAGCATTCCTGTGATGGTTTGACAAACCATGTCAAAAATAAAAGCCATTTTTTTCCCTGAACGGAATGTTTTATTCCTTCTGCATGCTGTTAGACACAGGTTACAAGTAAAAAGCAATTGGGTAAGAGCCACATCGTTCATCACTTTCAACATGAAATATCCAAACACTAAACCCAGAAATGCCAGAACGTGTATAGGTTACAGTGACACATTTTGCACACAGTGCTCAACAGCTAGAAATTTTGCCATAAGTACTGTTTCTAGCTTCAAATCCATCTTTTTATCACAATGTTTATCAGCAACTGAGAAACAGTGTTCAATAAATCAACCACAAAGAACAACTGCAAAAGAGAACTTACATTAAATTAAATTTTTCTACTCACAGAATTTAAATCATGAGTAAAATTACAGACGCTCTGTGTGTGTGTACTCAATCCACCAGAGGACAATGAGAGATGTGCCTGTAATTTTTACACCAAGTGTACAGTAGGTGAATCCTGCCCGGGGGCTAAAGGCATTCACCTTTACACTTCCTGCCTAACTGCAAAAGTGAGACAACGGAACGTATAAAATTGCTGATCTCACAATATCAACACGTTTCTTCCACCTCTGTGTCTCAAGTACCCCATCCACACTATAAACAGTCAGCTTGTACCCTTGATTCCTTAATTTGTCTATGCAAGCTTGCACTGCAGAAAGAAAAATCTGCATAATGCCAAGGTTCCTGCTTGTAATGATTTCTACAGAAATAGCTCATTTTTTTCTCCATTCTCAAAAAGCCCAACATGCAAAACATGCACTAGGAATACTTACATTATGTAAGGACAGTTAAGCAGCATTTCCAAGTAACAACTGACTTCTATTAAAGTGAGATGGTATTTTTTGTAACACAGGACTTAGTAATCTAAAAACATGTGTTTCATCCTTTGATAAGGACAATATCAAAGCTGAGTCTTTAGAATGCACAGTTCATAATTCAATTCTCCTATTTATGAGCAAGTGTACCATGGTAGAAGTAAGTCAAACATCTGGCTTTTTATTAGAAGCTGTTCTTCCTTTACAATACACTCCTCTGCCTATAGTTCTGGGAAAAACTTTCCCTTAAATTCTGGAAGAACAATTTAACCTAATTACTTTAAAAAATGGGGTTTGTCATGTACCTGCCTAGATTTCATCCTGATCAGAATTTCTTGCAGTTACTTGGAAAGAAGACATAGAATATTTATTTATGTGTTACACGCAAACAAGAACTACAGATTAATTTTAAAAAACAGTATGAATGGATTCTTACTGCAAAGTGTTATGTTAGTAATGAAATGAAAGATGCAAGTACCATTTACGAATTTTTATAGTTAATGACACGATTTTTTCTAGACGTATCTTTTTGGAAGGGAAGGAGTGTTAGAATCACAGAATCATTAAATTTGGAAAAGACCTTTAAGATCATCAAGTCCAACCATCAACCCAACACCACCATGCCCACTAAACCATGCCCCGAAGTGCCACGTCTACACATTTTTTGAACACTTCCAGAGATGGTGACTCCACCACCTCCCCGGGCAGCCTGTTCCAATGCTTGACCACTCTCTCAGTGAAGAAATTTTTCCTAATACCCAGTCTAAACCTCCCCTGGTGCAACTTGAGGCCATTTCCTCTCATCCTATTGCTAGTTACTTGGGAGAAGAGGCCAACACCCACCTCGTCACAACCCCCTTTCAGGTAGTTGTAGAGAGCGATAAGGTCTCCCCTCAGCCTCCTCTTCTCCAGACTGAGCAACCCCAGTTCCCTCAGCCACTCCTCATAAGGCTTGTGCTCCAGACCCCTCACCAGCTTCGTTGCTCTTCTTTGGACATGCTCAAGAACCTCAATGTCCTTCTTGTAGTGAGGGGCCCAAAACTGAACACAGTATTTGAGGTGCTGCCTCACCAGTGCCAAGTCCAGGGACACGATCACTTCCCTGCTCCTGCTGGCCACACTATTTCTGATACAGGCCAGGATGCTGTTGGCCTTCTTGGCCACCTGGGCACACTGCTGGCTCATGTTCATCCGGCTGTCAGCCAACACCCCCAGGTCCTTTTCCACCGGGCAGCTCTCCAGCCACTCCTCCCCAAGCCTGTAGCGTTGCATGGGGTTGTTGTGATCCAAGTGCAGGACTCGGCACTTGGCCTTATTAAACCTCATACAGTTGACCTCGGCCCATCGATCCAGCCTGTCCAGATCCCTCTGCAGAGCCCTCCTACCCTCCAGCAGATCAACACTCCCACCCAACTTGGTGTCATCTGCAAACTTACTGAGGGAGCACTCGATTTCCTCATCCAGATCATCTATAAAGATATTGAACACGATCGGCCCCAGAACCGAGCCCTGGGGAACACCGCTTGTGACCGGCCGCCAGCTGGATTTAACGCCATTCACCACAACTCTCTGGGCTCGGCCGTCCAGCCAGTTCTTTACCCAGCGAAGAGTAAACCCGTCTAAGCCATGAGCCGCCCGTTTCTCCAGGAGAATGTTGTGGAAGAAAAGAGGAAGTCTGAACAGAGTGTTAATTTCCCTCCCATTTATACTGGAAAGATGACAGTTACTGTCCACCCTGTCCCATTTTAAACTAGTGTCATTCATCACATAAGAAGAGGTCAATTGTTTGTTGAGATTCAACACACTTTTCATAGTAAAATGAAAACTTTTACAGTATACGAAATTATTTACCAAGCCACATTTTGCTCTTTTCACCTGGGAGAGATTTATTTTTCTTGATAGTGTTTAGTATGGGTCTATGTTTTGAATTTGCCGGAAACAGTGTTCATAATACAGAGTTGTTTTAGTTATTGCTGAGCAGTGCTTACATAGAGTCAAGGCCTTTTCTGCTTCTCACTCCACCCCACCTGAGGCTGGGCTGGGGGTGCACAAGAAGTTGGGAGGGGACACAGTTGGGACAGCTGTCCTCAACTGACCAAAGGGATATTCCATACCATATGACATCATGCTCAGCATAGAAAGCTGAGGGAAGAAGAAGGAAGGGGGCAACATTTGGTTTTATGGCATTTTTCTTGCCAAGTAACCATTGCCTGTGATGGAGCCCTGCTTTCCTGGACATGGCTGAACACCTGCCTGCTAATGGGAAGTAGTGAATGAATTCCTTATTTTGCTTTGCTTGTGTGTGTGGCTTTTGTTTTCACTTGGAGGGTCATCCAGTACACTTGGAATTGACTGCACCAGGGTGGAAATGCAAGCTTTCTTAGGCATTGTGTTTTCTGTGATAAGCTAGCTATCCTTCTTTTGGTGCCCAACGTGGGGCTCAAAGGGTTTGACATTTTGATAAATCTACAGATTTGATTGGAATGTTCTAGACTGTATTTATAGTTGTTATTGCTGTTCAGTTATTAATTGTCAGGCTTCTGTGCTTTCCAGGGGGCTTGTTTGCCTTATATTAGAGTCTAGTGCTCATTAGTGGCAGCTTTTTTCTTTTGCTGTACTGCTTACTTACTTAAGTAAGACTCAAGTCTTACTCTGCTGTGCCTGGGAACATTTTGATAACAGCAATGGCAATGTGTCTGGGCTGGCAGATGGCCAGGGCATCGCTGCTCTTTCTGTGCTGCTGTACTGGACAGGTTGTAACTCCAGCATGAACTGAAGTTGAAAGGACTGTGACCTGTGGATGAGACCATGTGGGAGCAGGACACTCCAAAGCATCTGTGGCTGTGGATAAACCCATGACAGTGCGGTACATCTCGAAGCATCTGTGGCCATGTCTGCGCCGCAGCAGTTATATCTCTGAAGGGATTGTGGCCCAAGGATAAGTCCATGCTGGAGAGGTGCTCCTGAAAGCAATGGTGGCTATGGATAAGTTGATGCCGCAGCAGGCATACCCCTGAAGAGACTGTGGCTCATAGATAAGGCTCTGCTTGGAGCAGGTACTTCCCCAAGGGACTGCAGTCTGTAGATAAATCCAAGCCTGAGCAGGGGTCAGGGAAGGAGTTCACTGCAATGTCAAACCCTATGATCTGGACCGAAGGTGCTAGGGGTGGAGATTGTAATGGAAATACATTTAAATTGTTGTAACCCAGAATTTGAGCTGCCTGTTATGGGATTTACTATAGCAGGAACCCCTTGTTGCTAGCCAGGCTAGGAGCAAGGGGAGGAATTCATTGCAATGTTAAACCCTATAACCTGGCCCAAAGGGACCAGAGGTGGAGGTTGTAATGGAAATGCCTTTAAATTGTTGTAACCCATGATCTGAGTTGCACGTTATAGGTATTACTATAGCAGGAACCACCTGAACCAATGGAGGAGAAGCCTTACAAAAAGCAGTGACCTGACCTGAGCTGGTTTTGGTGCCCGGTAACTCCATGCAAGACACCGCATGTCCTGTCCTGATTGACCACCGTAACAGATGGAGCCTAGAGTCCAAACCAGACATTTTGTGGACATTTATGGACATTTTACAGACATTTCACAGGGGTGGTCCAGACTAAGGGAATGATATCTGTGTATTATATCAAAGAATGGGAAGGGTGGTGCTGGGTAATGAGAATGTATTGGATAATGTGAGACTTGAGCACAACATAAATGGTATGGAAGAAGGGGTAGAGAATGTGCTGGTTTTGGCTAGGACAGAGTTAATTTTCTTCCTGATAGCTGGTATAGTGCTGTGTTTTGGATTTGGGTTGAAAATAATGTTGATAACATACCGATGTTTTAGTTGTTGCTAAGCAGTCAAGGACAGTCCAGCTTCTCAGACTGGCCTGCTAGTGAGAAGGCTGGGGGTGCACAGGAAGCTGGGAGGGGACACAGCCAGGACAGCTGGCCCAGGCTGGCCAAAGAGATATTCCCTACCATATGACATCATGCTCAGTATATAAACTGGGGGGAGTTGGCCAGGGAGACACCACTGGTCAGGAACTGACTGGGCATTGGTTGGTGGGTGATAAGCAATTGCATTGTGCATCACTTATTTTGTATGTTCTATTATTATTATTGTTGTTGTTGTTATTATCCCTTCATTTTCCATCCTATTAAACTGTCTTTATCACAACATCCCCCTCCTTATTGTCTGCTCAATCCCACTTGGGGGGGGTGGCAGGGTGTGAGCAAATGTCTCTGTGGTATTTAGCTGCCTGCCAGGGTAAAGATAATTATCTGTATTAAAACCAACCAGGTTACTTTGGTTTCTGAAACAGGTTCGGCCTTGATCAGGTCAATAAATATTGGAATATACATGTCTTTAAGGATATATGGTGATCTGATCATGCAGCCTTCCACATGAAGAAGCTGGCTCTGGATCTTACAGGAATGATATATTGGAGAGAAAATGCTGCCCATTAAAGAGTAGAGCAGTCTATTATTGGTAATACAGCCTGCAGTAAGAAGGTGACAGCATGAACAATGAAAATGTCTTACACATGGAAATAAAGGTATAACATAGCTGTACATGCGTTTAATGTCCTGTAAAGCTGTGGAAATCATAGAATAGTTTGGGTTGGAAGGGACTTTTAACATCATCTAGTCCAACCCCCCTGCAATGAGCAGAAACATCTTCAGCTAGGTCAGGCTACTCAGAGCCCCGTCCAACCTGACCTGGAATGTTTCCAGGGATGAGGCATCTACCACCTCTCTGGGTAACTGGTGCCAGTGCTTCACCACCCTCAGTGTGAAAATTTTTTTCCTTATGTGTAATCTAAATCTGACCTCCTTCAGTTTAAAACCATTACCCCTTGTCCTATCACAACAGGCCCTGCTAGAAAGTCCATACCCATCTTTCTTAGAAGCCTCCTTTAAGTACTGGAAGGCTGCAATAAGGTCTCCCTAGAGCCTTCTCTTCTCCAGGCAGAAGAACCCCAAGTCTCTCAGTCTCTGTCCTGATAGGAGAGGTGTCCCATCCCTCAGGTCATTTTTATGGCCCTCCTCTGGACCCTCTCCATCAGCTCCAGGTATTTCCTGTGCTGAGGGCTCCAGAGCTGGACAAAGGACTCCAGGTGGGGTCTCACCAGAGTGGAGTACAGGGGCAGAATCACCTCCCTCAACCTGCTGGCCACACTTTTTGTGATGCAGCCCAGGATACAGATGGCCTTCTGTGCTGTGAGTGCATGTTGCTGGCTCACAGCTTTTCACCACCCAAGTGGATGAAAGGTCCCCCCACGTCCTTCTCGGCAGGACTGCTCTTGATCCCTTCATCCCCCAGCCTATATTGATAGTGGAGGTTGCCCCAACCCAGGTGCAGGACGCTGCACTTGGCCTTGTTGAACCTCGTGAGGTTCACAGAGGCCCATGCCTTGAGCTTGTCCAGGTCCCTCTGGATGGCATCCTGTCCCTCAGGCATGTCAACTGAACTGCTCAGCTTGGTGTCATCTGCAAACTTGCTGTCAATGGCACTGATGAAGATATTAGAGTACTATTAAACAGAAATGCAGGTGTGGGATCTATGCCTTCTACACAGCATCCCCAGAGCTGGTGTTTGATTATATACCCATAGCACAGAACTTGTTTTCAAATGATTCAGTGGAAATTTGGGCTGATTTCTTTTGTTTGAAAGAAAGCAAGAAAAAAAAGAGAACAGTTCAGAGGTTTGCTTTTTCAGTGAGAAGGAATTGGCAGCAGACTAAGCGCATTGATCAGTAATTACAGTGAGACACAGAGCTTCAGTGCTAATGACCCCTTAAATTAAATTCCCATGTGACCTAATATAGGACCATGTATAAGTCCACCTAATACAGGCGTGAGGTTTCTGTACTTGTTTTCTTCCCTCTCTTGGCAGCATAACCACCCTCCAGGAGAGAAAACAGAATAAAGGTTGTCAACAAGAGAAAACAGCAAACCACGCTCAGAAAATAGGGGAGAAAGAGTGTTGTTCCACAGAAAAATGCAGTCTTTTTCCACATTGGAAGAAATAAGTGAGATTTGCTTTTTTTTTCTTAAACAAGGCTCGTTGAGTCAGTATGTGTGTGAGAAGGAGAATTTATCTGAGTGAGGAAACTATGTCACAGATAAACATCACTCATTCTCATACATCATTCTATACACTTACCAACTACCATACCCCTCCTCACCCATAAGAGTTATTTTCTGAAAAAGAGTGATTTTTTGTTTTTCAGTCCCTACAAGAATACTTGAGCAGACTTCAAAGGCATTGTCTCACTTCCCTTCTGCAACGTTTTCTACCTGTAATGTCAGAAAGGCTGAAAGAGAACTGGATCCTGTAAGCAATGGTAATTCTTTGTGGGAAATATGAACTCCGCTCTTCAGGACAAGTCTTCTTCTGGCTTTAACTTGAAGAAGGGGAGCCTGTGTCATTCAGGATCCTACATGCAAGGTAAAGAAATGCATCCCACACAGCAGCTTACTATCAACTCTATGTTTACTCATGTAGCTGTGTGCTCACATGCCATGCACACAGGGCATCTATTCTCTAGGAAGCTGCAAACAAGAAGTCCTCTGATTACTCAGTGGCAAATGCTTTTTCACATGCAAGCCTTCAGTGTCTGTCTCATTCAATATCTCACCTACACACAAGACAACACAAATTACCTTTTCTGTCTACACATACCTAACACCTGGCTTATGCTTCTTGCTTGTACCAGCACGTGTCTTTGCACTGGTACGCAGAGGTCATCTTTTAGGCACTTTCTACCCTTCTTTATCCTTGAGTGCCTCTGTGCACATGAATGCTCTCACACATTGTGACACGTGGTAACAAGTTACACCAGTGGAGAGAGCTGCTCTAATGCTACGTGCTCCATCAGCTCAGTGGATGTTCTGAGCAGATTCTGCTCAGCTTTGATTAGTCCTGCAGAATTAAAATATACATTTCCCTGGGAAAACAAGGCTGTTAGCTATTGCTCTGTTATCCAGTTAGCAAAGGACTAGACTGAAAACCTGCTGACTCAGATTTGATTTACATCCTGTGTTTGAGATCAGCGCAGTCGGTAGCTGTCCCCCGGTTCATGTAATGGAAAAGGGCATCTGTGCTCTGAGGCAGCCTGGTTTTCCAGCAGCATAACTTGAAAGAGATTTGAGTTGGGACTATGTATTGGGTTTACATGACTGCAGGAGCGGCTTCTATAAGAAGACACCAGGAGCTGCCCCAACATTGGACACAGCCAGTTCCAGTTGGTTGCCAGGCAGACCTGCCACTGGCCAAAGCTGAGCCCATCAGTGAAGTTGGTAGTGCCTCTGTGAGACTATATTTAAGAAAGGGTAAAAAACACTGCACAGCATTTGGGAGAGGGGAGTGTGGATATGTGGGAGAAACAGCCCTGAAGATACCAAGGTCAGTGAAGAAGGATGGGGAGGAGGTGCTCGAGGTGCAGGAGCAGAGATTTCCCTGCAGCCTGTGGTGAAGAACATGGTGATGCTGGCTGTCCCTGTGCAGCCTGTGGTGACCATGGTGGAGCAGATATCCACCGTGCAAGCTGTGAAGGACACAGCACCACAGCACGCGGAGATACCTTGAAGGAAGCTGCAGCCCATGGAAAGCCCACACCAGAGCAGGTTTTCTGTTAGGAACTGCAACCCATGGGGGATCTGCACAGGTTTATCCTGAAGGACTGTACCCCATGGAAAGAACCCACGCTTGAGCAATTCTTGAAGAACTGCAACCTGTGGGAAGGACCCATGTTGTAGCAGTTCATGAAGGACTTTCTCCCATGGGAGGGACCCCAACATGCTGGAGCCAGGAAACAGCATGAGGAAGAAGGGGAAGCACAGGTGAAGTGTTATGAGCTGATCTAATCCCCCATTCCCCAACTCCCTGTGTCGCTTGGTGGGAGGAGGTAGAAGATCATGAGTGAAGTTGAATCTGGAAAGAAAGGAGTGGGAATGAGGGAAAGGTGTTTTAAGTTTTGATTTTTTTTTTTCACACTATTCTACTCTATTTTAATCAGCAATAGATTAATTTTCCCCAAGGTGAGTCTGTATTGCCTGTGATGGTAATAGGTGAGGGATCCCACTGTCCTTATCTCAACCCACAAAGTCTTTCATCTTATTTTCCCCTCCGGCCTTGTTGAGGTGGGCGAGTGAGAGAGTGGGCTGGGTGGGCATCTGGCAGCCAGCCAAGGCTAACCCACCACAGTCCTTTCTGGTACCCAGAGTGGGGCTGCCAAGGAATTCAAGATAAGGACAGTAACTGGGAGAGATAATGGGCAAAACTCTGATTGGATATTGCCAGAAAGTGGAACAATTGTGGGACATTTTTGTTGTGGTGGTGAAAGGACAAGGGGTGGAGTGTGTGTAAATTCTCCAACTTTGTTGGTGGTGTGACGATGTTATTTTGACTTCAGTGTGGGCAGTTCTTTTTGTTGATGTAAATGGAATTTGTGAACCTTGTGTGATGAAGGGATTTTTAAATGATACTTCTCAAGTTTCATGTTTCACAGAGGTGAGAGAAGGAATGTACTGGGTTTACGTTAATGGGTCAGGAGGGCCCATGGGGTTAAAACCCTGTTGGGACGAAGCATGGCAAGCTCATGTCATGACTTAATAACTATCAAAAGTCTGGTGACCAAAGTGGAGGTCATCTCCACTGCATCTCTGTCTGTCCCTGGCAGGTAGGTCCCTGGCGGTGTCTGGGAATGGCTGGGCAGCCCAGAGTTGCTACTGGCTCTTCACTCCTTTGCAAGTGCTCTTTTTTTGCACAAGATGCCTTAAACACAATAGTGGCAACAGAGTCACTATATCTCAAAGAATTTTGCGAGTGGATTAATTTCTTATTGTGGTAAAACCCACCTCAAAAAAGAAACTCTCCTTGTCACATGGAGATTATATACAGAACTTGTGTGATCTCTGCGAAGTCTTGAGACAGAAGCTTTCCCTCCTTTATGATCTTTTTAGCCTACAAGTTTGGAGAAGGTCAACAAAACCTTGGTCAATTTTGTTGGTAAATACAGGGCTTGGATCTGGAACATTGTGCCTCAGCTACTTTAGAAATTGAGATACTTTATACAGTAGGAAAATAATTTTGTTATTTTTTTCTTAAGGGCACATGAAACAAAACTTGAAAGAATGTATCACGGGCCAAAAAACGCCACAGCTAGCTCTCGTTAAAGCCTACAGCATTTTCCTCAAGGACACGAAATTGAGTAACCACAATGGAACGCTTCACTATTTAAAATGTCCAATAAACAGGGCAAGCAGCCTGAACTCCACCTCAGTCTCAGCCCTGAAAAAATACGTAAATTGTTTGATGCCTCATTTTAATGGAGAAAAACCCCAGATTACTCTTAGAGAAATATCTACAGAGGACCATGGAGGCCCTCTCATGGAGGATCCATTCCTCTTCATCTTGCTGGACAGTAGAGGCTTCAACATTAAGAACCTCTTCCAGAAGTCCTACTTTGTGTCAACAGTAATATGTAGATGCTTGTTGCTTTTGAATGAGGGGTATTTATTTCAGTGCCTAAGTGTAAATTTCTAGAAACCTCATTTCAATGACTTGTTTTTCTAATCTCACCGTTTAAACCCTGCTGTTATCACCCAGATTCATGTGCAGGGATAGGTGAGGTCAGTGCAGTGTTACCCAGTCGCTCCATCTCAACTGTCGTCCGCTGGCAGAGAAGCAGGATGACAGAGGTGGAAGTGTAATTTTCCCTGACAGGCTCTAAGACGTGCTGGGTGGAAAAGAGCCTGCTGGGCTGCCTGGAAGAGGACAGCCCGTCACCCTGTGTGTGTGTGCACTCTGCTTTAGACAAGTCCCACTCAGTGTTACTCCTTTCCTTTGGGCAGACTATTCCACAAACTCACCTGAGATGTAAAGTGACGCTCCAGTATTATAAAGTCCGCACTGTCCTGCTGTCAGAGCTTGTTAAATGAGTTGAAAAATTATAGAGAAAGAGAAAAAAAAAAAGAGGTCAGCAATAAAACTCACTGGAGGCAAAGGAAGCTCCCACATATGCAGGAATTGGAGCAACCTGCACAAGGAAAGAAGTAACTGAAAGGCAAGATGAAGGGATGCAGAATAAAAATTTATAAAGCAGAGGAAGCAGCTGAGTTTTCACCCTGTCTGAAGAAGGAAAATAACATTTCTCCACCCGTGGTGCCCACCATGTTCTTTTTTTGGGCAGGGGTGACTTCTCCAACCTCTAAATTTTTGTGTCTTGATTTGATGGAATCAGAGCATGGGGAATGCTTTCTCATATTCCCAGTGTACTCTTTCACCCAGTATTTTTTTCCTGCTGCGCTATAACTGTCCCAACTTCAGGCTACCTAGGAGACTTTTACTGCTCATTTTCATTCCCTTAACGTTTCTGAGGATTTTAAAATAATATTGCAGACAACTTCATCAGAAATACACACTTGCTTTAGACGTTTCTTTTTTAACTTATTTTGCAGCCACAGCATGGCAGCCAAACTTTTGAAGAGAATATTTCTTAAAAAGCTGGATTTAGAGAACTACACAGCCACTTTCAGAAGGCAGGACTTTCGGTCATGGCATGCAGTGCTGTTTTGGGACAACTCGCACACAGCACTGAGTACACACTTTTAGGTGCTCTCCATGCTGAGCTGCTGCACAAGCCAGCATCTTTTCTGCCTGCGCTGTGTGTCTGTGTGTGCCCTTGTGCATGTGTGTTTGTGCCTGTCCATGTGTGTGTCTTGCATCTCTGCACAGCACTTTTCTTGCCTGCTGTCCTCTAGGTGGTTACAATCTGCTCCTGGGCTTGCTGCAAAAGATGGGTTAGTGACTTCTGAAGAAGTAACTCGGTAACTCATTTCCACTGAATCATAATGCTTGAGCATAATGTTGATACCTAAAATAACTTAAAAATAGACAGATTTATTGCTAAGCACAGTTGACAGCCTGACTTCCAAAGATTTGTCTCCACAGGATTAGATAGGTGCCATGGTCCATTTGGATCTCTCAAATTTACACAACAATGCACTCTGCAAATTAAACTTTATTTTAAGAAAGAAAACTAACATATATGACAAACAAGGGCTCAGTCCCCTTTATGCAGGCTGGTCTACCATGTAATTTCTCTAATTCATCACTGAAGTGATGAGCTTTCTCGCTCACAAGTTCTCTAATTCATAACTTGCAACTCACAACTTGTGACTCATATGCCTATGAACAAAATATTTACCTAGTCAAAAGTGAGAGTGCTCATCCTTCCTCCTTTGTCATGGTGTGGTCATCCCCTGTATCTCACCGGGAAGCACAAAAGCCTCAGCAGCCCAGCTGCTGTTGGTTCCACTCGGAAAGCTTTTTTGGTAAGCTGACGTTTTCACGCCTTCCAGCTTGGAAGTATGGTCTGTATCATTTCCATGAGTTTTCAGATTCTGAAGAAACTGCCAGACAATCAAAATGTAAAGATGAAGGCTGCAGGAGACAGCAAGTTGTGGGTAGTAATGTCTATATAATGGCCTTTTAGCTCTTTTTGGACACCTGTCCTACCATGTGTTGCTCTTGCTGTGACCTTATGGCGCTGGTCTCAGTACACAATCAGGCCTTGGCATGAGCTGGGTTAGCCAAAAATCTGAGCAGGAGTTGAGTGAATAGTCACAATTGTGAGTCCCTCTTCAGTAATGGGCATGATATGCTCCCATGGAATCACAGACCGTCCTGAAAGAGAAACTCCACGTGTCCGCAATCCCACTCACAGCACAGCCAAGGCAGTCATGGCCACAGGACTATTACAAAGTGTTGTATCAAAGGCCAGCTTAAAAAGGGACAGTTGAGAAGCAGAAATAGGAGCAAAGAAGCAAGAGGAAGTCAAGTGCTCATGACACCAGCATTCCTGAAAAAAGCCAGTCTCTCTAAGTCATCTGGAGAAGTAAGCAGATCACAATCACTTAGCAAAGGCTGCAGCAAAAGGAGACCAAGAAGCAAAGACAGTGATCATTATTACAGAGGCGACAATGACCAAAGTAGGTACCTGCAGGCTTCTTCTTTTTATACTTGAAAGATGACCATGAATCCACAAGCAGATGGAACGCTCAGTCTAATGTTAATCATTCAAGGCAACCTACTAGTCTAGAACACAGGATACAAGCCCTTACTGAAAGTGCAGGTCCACAGAGCCAGAGGGACCTGTGTGAGACACTATTGCTATTACAAAAGATGCAGGTTAAGGAGTTGATCAAGGGGAGGGACTGACAGAATAAGAGAGAAGCCTGGTGGAAAAGGGAAGTACAAAACTCACCATGTGGAGAGCACAGTCAAGAAGTACACAAATCTGCAGAGAGAAAACGACCCCCAGAAAACTTTATCAAATTTCAGTGACTGCTACACAAGCAAAGATGGCCTTTTAGAAAATCCAGCAAGGAGTCAGACAGAATGTAAGAAAAATGAAAAAAAGGATGAAGAGTCCAAGTGCAGAGAGAGTCTGTGAAGGAAAAGTGACAGACACAGTGAGACCTCCCAACAAGCAAAATCAGAAACACCGGAAGCATCACATGAGTAGCTCAGCCTGTACTCCAGCTGTGATCACGATTGACAGTGATTGTGAGAAGGAGCCACAAAGGACTGAATGTGACAGCAGCATTACTTAGACAGGCATAATTCAGAGAAATGAAAGGAAAACAAGTCTCCACCTTCTTTTCCAGGAATGACAGGGTGTAAAGATGATTACAGAGGCAGCAAGGAAACTTGCTGCAGAGAAGCAGCCAAAAATCCTAGTATTACTGCCAGAAGAAGGGACTTAGATGGTGACATTAGAAATGCCGACGTTGAGTTTTGAGAAACAGCAACTGATGAGAATCTATTCGTAGAGTTTACCAGCAGTAACACCCCTCACACAGGAACTGTAACTAGCCTTGGTCATGGGGCACAAGTCAACTGCTTTTCCCAGGACATCCTTCCTAGAGCATCCAGAGAGACCTCTGTTGACAATAAGCCTGCTGAAAAGGCTTGTCAACAGATGCTAGTGGTTTAATTCACCAGGAAAAACAATGTGGCATATTTTACACCCAACATTTCTAAAAAGTAAAGAAAGTAGAGTATTGCTGGTATGTAACTTTTAAGGTTTCTCAGAAGAGTGCTTGGAAGTTTGAGTTTCATAAAGCCATCCTATATTGTCATTGTATGTTAAATGCATCCACAGAATATTTCAAAGTTGTATTTAAAATAAAAATAAATATAAAAACAACAAGAAATGTGTCACTTTCTCTCTTTGCAAGGTGTTTCTCTTCTACCCCCACTTATAAATTGAATAACTTCATTCAGAGAGCCAAAACTGACTCTTCCCTTCCCTAGACTTACGTAGGAGGATGAGCTGCACCACTGACTCTCTTTGCATCTGCTTACAGCTGCACAGGTATGACCCCCGGCAGCACTTCCCTCTGGTTAACCTGGGGATGGGTTCGAATGTTAATTTGCCATCAGCTTTAATAGGGCGCTCACTAGTGCTTCCATGATTTGGGGTCTTATCCCTGTGCTCATGTTTTGCATCCTACTGCGCTTCAGGGTAAGAGCACAGGTGTTTGAGGATGGGGAGGAAGCTCACGCACAGCCACGGTCTGCAGAGGAGGGAACAGCAAACTAGTCACCTTTTCCCCAGGCCTCCATGGGCCTGACCTCCAGAGCATCCTTCATCATGTCCCAGTGGTAGTGTTGTCCCAAATATGGGTTCTTCCACCCGGTGTGCAGAGAGCTGAAAAACACACAGAGCCGAGATATTTGCTTTTATTCCAAATCTGTGCAGAGTTGGGTGCTGGGTGGTAGGCCCACAAAGCTAGCGCACCTCAGTTAACAAACAGAAAATGTCTATATGCTTCGAGCAACAGTTATCAGTATTTTTTAAAAGTTGGCTCCATTACACTTGTTCGCCTTGGTTCTCACAAACCTCATCTCCACTAAAAGTCACAACATCATTCTTTTTTCCTAGACATACTCTGTGAGGTAGGGGCTTTTGTGAGGAGGGGACTTTCCCTGCCCAGGGGCAGGTTTCTATTATGCATATTATATGTTAATTAGATGTTAATTAGTATAATTCACTCAAGGTTCAGTAGTCGTGTTTCTTTTGTGATTATCTTCACAGAATCACAGAATCACTAGGGTTGGAAAGGACCTTCAAGATCATCAAGTCCAACCAATAATCCAAAGTCACTGTGTCCCCTAAACCATGTCCTGAAGCGCCACATCCACATGTTTTTTGAACACTTCCAGAGATGGCAACTCCACCACCTCCCTGGGCAGCCTGTTCCAATGCTTGACCACCTCCTTGGTGAAGAAATTTTTCCTAATATCCAACCTAAAGCTCCCCTGGTGCAACTTGAGGTCATTTCCTCTCGTCCTATCACTAGTTACCTGGGAGAAGAGACCAACACCCACATTGCCACAATCCCCTTTCAGGTAGTTGTAGAGCGCGATAAGGTCTCCCCTCAGCCTCCTCTTCTCCAGACTGAACAACCCCAGTTCCCTCAGCCGCTCCTTGTAAGACTTGTGCTCCAAACCCCTCACCAGCTTGTTCCTTCCCTCAAGGCTGCACCTTTTTAACTGCTCACAGAGATTAAACAACACCCCCATCTTAATTCCTTGCATATGTTCAACAGTAGGACTGCTGTCCCAAGAGCTCTTTCCCTCCAGCTACTCGTCTGCGAGTGTGCTCTCACAAGAAAATCTTTGGTTTGCTGCAGTCTCTTACTAGGCACACAGGTAAACCCTGAAGCCAGAGTTTGCCCAAGAAGGCCAGCAAAAGGGAGCCTGGGGTTTTCAGTGGCTGCCGGCAGTCTGGACTTGGATCTCTGACATCTTCCTGCTGATATCACCAGGGGAGAATCTCATCTGACACAAACCACCTGATCTTTAGTCTTACTACTAAAAGCAGCTGTTTGACACTGGCTATCTGAAAAGAGGACGGAACTGTATGCAGAAGGGTCTTTCTTGGTCCCCTTCTTAAATGCTGTATGTGTGTGTGTGTGTGTCAGCTCTTAGGTGAGCTGAGGTCCGCTTGGGGAGTCCACTTCCACAACTCCCTGAGTCACTGAAGTGGGAAGCTGGAAGGTGCCCCAGGCTCTTGTGTCTCTCCCTCACACTGAGAGCTGGTGTCCAGCATGTCTGCGCTATGGCTGTCTGGTTCTTGCACAGCAACGCTCATCAAGAGCTTCCTGAGCTAGGAAGAAGAGACTGCAAAACCCCTTCACAGGGGGATTTTCACTTCTGAGCAGAAAAAAAGCAAGTCTCAAAATGAATCACAGAATCACAGAATCACTAGGTTGGAAAGGACCTTTAAGATCATCAAGTCCAACCATTAATCCAGTGCCACCATGTCCCCTAAACCATGTCCTGAAGCACCACATCCACACGTTTTTTGAACACTTCCAGAGATGGCGACTCCACCACCTCCCCGGGCAGCCTGTTCCAATGCCTGACCACCCTCTCAGTGAAGAAATTTTTCCTAATATCCAATCTAAACCTCCCCTGGCGCAACTTGAGGCCATTTCCTTTTGTCCTATCACTAGTTACTTGGGAGAAGAGACCAACACCCTCGTCGCCACAACCCCCTTTCAGGTAGTTGTAGAGAGCGATAAGGTCTCCCCTCAGCCTCCTCTTCTCCACACTAAACAACCCCAGTTCCCTCAGCTGCTCCTCATAAGACTTGTGCTCCAGACCCCTCACCAGCTTCGTTGCCCTTCTCTGGACACGCTCCAGCACCTCAACAGCCTTCTTGTAGCGAGGGGCCCGAAACTGAACACAGTATTCGAGGTGCGGCCTCACCAGTGCCGAGTACAGGGACACGATCACTTCCCTGCTCCTGCTGGCCACACTATTTCTGATACAGGCCAGGATGCTGTTGGCCTTCTTGGCCACCTGGGCACACTGCTGGCTCATGTTCAGCCGGCTGTCAACCAGCACCCCCAGGTCCCTTTCCGCCGGGCTGCTCTCCAGCCACTCCTCCCCAAGGCTGTAGCGTTGCATGGGGTTGTTGTGGCCAAAGTGCAGGACCTGGCACTTGGACTCATTAAACCTCATACAGTTGGCCTCTGCCCATCGATCCAGCCTGTCTAGATCCCTCTGCAGAGCCCTCCTACCCTCCAGCAGATCAACACTCCCACCCAACTTGGTGTCATCTGCAAACTTACTGAGGGAGCACTCGATTCCCTCATCCAGATCATCAATAAAGATATTGAACAAGACTGCCCCCAGAACCGAGCCCTGGGGAACACCGCTTGTGACTGGCCGCCATCCGGATTTAACGCCGTTCACCACAACTCTCTGGGCTCGGCCATCCAGCCAGTTCCTCACCCAGCGAAGAGTAAACCCGTCTAAGCCACGAGCCGCCAGTTTCTCCCACACCAGCTGTGGGAGACGCTGTCAAAGGCTTTACTAAAGTCCAGGTAGACAACGTCCACAGCCTTTCCCTCATCCACTAGGTAGGTCACCTGGTCATAGAATGAGATCAGGTTGGTCAAGCAGGACCTGCCTTTCATGAACCCATGCTGGCTGGGCCTGATCCCTTGGTTGTCCTGCAGATGCCCTGTGAGCACTCTCAAGACCAACCGCTCCATAATCTTCCCTGGTATAGAGGTCAGGCTGACAGGCCTGTAGTTCCCAGGATCCTCCTTCCGGCCTTTCTTGTAGACGGGCGTCACATTGGCAAGCCTCCAGTCTTCTGGGACCTCCCCTGTTAACCACGACTGCTGATAAATGATGGAGAGTGGCTTGGCAAGCTCCTCCGCCAGCTCTCTCAGTACTCTCGGGTGGATCTCATCAGGCCCCATAGACTTGTGGGTGTCCAGGTGGTTTAGCATGTCCTTGACTGCTTCCTTCTGGATTATGAGGAGTATATTGTGCGCTCCATCCCCATCTTCCAGCTCAGGGGGCTGAATACCCTGCGGATACCTGGACCGGCTATTAAAGACTGACACAAAGAAGGCATTAAGTACCTCAGCCTTGTCCTCGTCCTTGGAGACAATGTTCCCCGCCATATCCAGTAGGGGATGGAGATTCTCCTTGCCTCTCTTTTTGGTGTTAATATATTTGTAAAAACATTTTTTATTATCCTTTATGACTGTGGCCAGACTGAGCTCTAGCTGGGCTTTTGCCTTTCTAATTTTGTCCCTGCTTGACCTAACGAGATCCTTGTACTCTTCGTGAGTTGCCTGCCCCTTCTTCCAGAGGTGATCAACTGTCCTCTTTTCCCTGAGTCTCAGCAAAATCTCCCTGTTCAGCCAGGCCGGTCGCCTTCCCCGCCAGCTCTTCTTACAGCACATGGGGACCGCCTGCTCCTGCGCCTTTAAGATTTCCTTCTTGAAGGCTGTCCAACCTTCCTGGACCCCTTTGTCCTTCAGGACTCTCTCCCAAGGGACTCTCTCAACCAGTGACCCGAACAGGCCAAAGTCTGCCCTCCAGAAGTCCATGGTAGCAGTTTTGCTGACCCCTCTCCTTACTTCACTCACAACTGAGAATTCTATCATGTCGTGGTCGCTAAGCCCAAGACGGCCTCCGACCACCACATCTCTCACCAGTCCTTCTCTGTTTGTAAACAGCAGGTCCAGTAAGGCACCTCCCCTGGTGGGCTCACTCACCAGCTGTGTCAGGAAGTTATCCTCCACACACTCCAGGAACCTCCTAGACTCTTTCCTCTCTGCCGTGTTATACTTCCAGCAGATGTCCGGTAGGTTGAAGTCCCCCACAAGAACAAGGGCCAGTGAATGCGAGACTTCTGCCAGTCGCTTATAGAATGTCTCATCCGTCTCTTTATCCTGGTTGGGTGGCCTGTAACAGACTCCCAGCAGGATATCTGCCTCATTGGCCTTCCCCCTCAACCTTACCCATATGCACTCTACTTGGTCTTTACAATCTTCGATTTCTATGCAATCAAAACACTCCCCAACATACAGAGCCACCCCATCGCCTCTCCTTCCCTGCCTATCCCTTCGGAAGAGCTTATAGCCATCCACTGCAGCACTCCAGTCATGAGAAGCATCCCACCATGTTTCTGTGATGGCAACTACGTCATAGCTGTCGCGCTGCACAATGGCTTCCAGCTCCTCCTGTTTGGTGCCCACGCTGCGTGCATCGGTGTAGATGCACCTGAGCTGGGCTATCGATTTCAACTCTGGCACATTGAACCTACCCCTAGGTTCAACTCTAGTGAGCCCGGTTTTATCCCCTCCCCCCTCCAAATCTAGTTTAAAGCCCTCTCGATGAGGCCTGCCAGCTCATGAGCAAGAATCCTTTTGCCCCTTGGAGTCAGTTGCACTCCATCAGCTGCGAGCAGGCCCGGTGCCGTGTAAACCGCCCCGTGGTCAAAAAACCCAAAATTCTGACGACGGCACCAGCCCCTAAGCCACGTGTTGATCAGGTGTGATTTCCTGTTCCTTTCAGCGTTCTTCCCTGTCACTGAAGGGATTGATGAAAACAGTACCTACGCTCCATCGACCAGTCACCCCAGTGCTCTCAAGTCCTTTTTGACTGCCTTTGGGCTTCTTAGCGCAACCTCATCGTTGCCAACCTGCATGACCAACAGTGGGTAGTAACCAGGGGGCCGAAGCAGACCAGGGAGTTTCCTGGTGACATCTCTCACCCAGGCCCCGGGGAGGCAGCAGACTTCCCTGTGAGTTGGTTCTGGTCGACATACTGGGCCCTCTGCACCCCTGAGAAGGGAGTCGCCTACAACAATTACCCTCCTTTTTTTCTTAACACAGGACGTCTTGATGCATGGGGCTGGTTGACTCACCCTAGGCACCCCCTTGGTCGGACCTTCGTCAGGGTCCTCATGTTCCCGTCCCTCACATTCCAGAGCCCCATACCTGTTGTGTAAGGGCAGCTGGGACGGCAAGGGAGGCCGGGAGGGGATTCGCCGACCTCTCCGAGGAGGGACCTGCTTCCATTTCCCCTCACCTCTTAGGTCCCCTCCTTCTGCCCGGCAGCAAGAGGACAGGGGATCCCCGGCTGCTTGTGGGGCCTCCACCAGCTGCCCCTGCTTCAGGGACAGCCGGGTGCGGCTACACCAATCTCTCTCCCTCTCACACTCCCCGATGCTCCTCAGCCTCTCCACTTCCTCTGTCGGCTCTGCCACCAGGCTGAGCAGGTCGCTCACCTGGTCGCACCGCACGCAGGGGGTGTCCCCGTCGGTCTCTGGCACAACCGACAGGCTCAGGCACTCTCTGCAGCCGGATACGTGGACAGCCGCGTGCCTGAGCGGGAGCTCCATCTGTGTCGCCACGTTCCTTCTGGCCTCGGTTTTCAGCCGAGTGGCGACCATGGCTGAGCCTCCTCTGGGAGGACGATGGCCACTTGTACTGTACCCCGCCCGCACGCCTTCCCTGCACGCCCTGCCCACGCGAACTGACGCGCAAACTGACGCTCTACGCCCTCCTGACGCGCCACGCCCTGTTTGCCCGCCCTGTTCGCCGCGCTGCGGGTCGCTCGCGCTCCCGGGGGCTGCTGTGGTAGCCGAGGGGCTTTGGCTGCCGCCGCCCTGGGCCCCGCCCACGCTGAGTCAGAGCTGCCGCTCGTCAGGAGCCCGCTCCGCCGGCCGGGGGGGGGCAGCTGGGGCACCCTCTCGCTCCCTGTGCTGCCGCCTTCGCGGTTTGGCTGCCTCGGGAAGGGTCCTCCGGCGCGATCCTTCACTCGGTAGCCCTTCGCCTCGGTGGCTTCGCCGAAAAAAGGGATCTTTCTGGAACTTGTTTCTCCACACAGCTCAGAAGAGGACCCTGTGGCCTCTCTCCTACAATCCACACAGACCTGCCCCAGCTCATCCCACCCACAGACCTTTTGAAGCTGGGGAAAAGCCTTACCCTGCAGAGGCTTAGCTTTGCTCTCTGGGCTGTTGTGTTCTTTTGAGTTTCTTAATCAGCAGCAGAGCTTTTATCCACGGGCAGCTTTGTGGGAGCAAGAGTACACAGGGGCTTTGCTCTCATGCCCTCCTGAGCAGCAGCCACAGCACTGGCAGTGCCCAAGCTGTTGCCACTGGCACCCACAGTCCCTGGGAGGGGAATCACCCCATCCCTCTCCCTGGCTTGCCCTGACACCAAGCATGACATCCCTCCTCCCTTGCTCCACACCACCAACACATGGTACCCACACAAGCAGAGATGTGGGCACTGAGCAGCTGTCTGTGGAGGGACACTGGGGTCATTGCCAGTGAGATCTTGCTCCTGACATCCTTCCTTTAGGCTCCCCATCACAGCATGTCTCCAACCTCTACAGGGACGTGGGTGCTGAGTCCTACCCCCTCCCTCCCCACAGCAGGATCAGCACCATGGGGTGCCTTCGAGAGGGGCAGCTGGGCACATGCTGGGAGCAGAAGGCCGTGGGCTGGGGAGGTGTCCCTCTCAGGCATGGCAGTGACAGGTCCTCTGGGGAAGGAGGTCAGCAGGAGGCTCAGACTAGTCGATTCTTTTTTTTTTTTTTTTTTTTTTAGCAAATCCCACATTAACTACAGCATCCCACAAATAGGAGAAAATTGTCATAGACTCCAGCACTGCTGGTTTCTGTGCTGACCGAGAGGCTCTCTTCCTGTCCACTGAATTTTGCTCTGAACCAAAGATGAGTGGCTGGATTGTCCTTTCCTGCTCATACAATAACAGCTCAGCTTCAGTCTTCTGTTGTCCACAACATGTCGTTCAAGCAGTCGCCAGGCACAGGGATCCCTTGTTTTCTCTGGCTGGTTTTCTCTGGACACCTCTGACAGCATGGTGCCATGTGTGGGGCAACAGGCATGGGGCTGGCCAGCAGTGTTAGAAATACTCTCTAACCAGCAACTTCTCTGTCTTCATTTGAGATGCTACGACAGGCATGCAGAGAACATGCTGGAGCTGCAGGTGGGCAGATAATGGTCTCTGCAGGGTTGCTCTATGCTGCTGCAAACCTTCCAAGTGCCATTTTGCAGTTGCCACAACCAAACTGGTCCATTCAGGTTTTGTTCCTTCTGAGTAGCTGAGTGTTCGTGCACACACAGAGCTTTTTTCCCTGTGAACTGACAGGAGAAGGCAAAATACTCACAGCGTTCCTCCTAAGCCTGCTAGCCAGCCCTGCAGGCTGGAGCTGTGACTGCAGGAGAGGAGAAACTGGGATTATTTGTCCCATGGCTCCTGGGATTAGCTGCTCCTCGGCACATTCAGCTCTGCAACAACTTTCAGAGACAAAGAGCTGCTCATTTTCTCTTGTCTCTGGAAGTCCAAAGCAGAGCACCTGGTGTATTAGATACACCTCTAAACCAGGAGAATTAAACCGAATTCCATCAAAATCAGAGATTTGATACAGTGTACAGTACAGTGCATTAATGCTGCTTTAAATGTATTTGGCAAAAACGTACCAATGTAAAATGCAGAATATATGATTCATAAATACAAAGCCACGGATAAACAAAGTTCAGAATCTGTTCCCCAGCTGAGTTGAAGAAACAAGTGTGGGAAATGGGAATCAGACATGGAGCAATGAAAAGATTCTCATTGGTTTAAGTGGTGACTGGAGTATGCCTGCCTGCTACAAAGTGATATTATCCATGTGGCTTGTGATGAGCAAAGTGCACTAAAGAATTCAAAGATCTTCTTCCTGATCAAGATTTGTATTTAATTCATCTACATATACAACAACAGAGATGTGCAACGGCATGTATGTACAGTAATAAAATAAAATCAGGGAAAAGTGAAATCGTTTAGGGTAGCATACCTGCAGTAAAAATTTTGTTATCGAGACATCAGAATTCAAGCGGTGTTTGAAGACACGCGTACACACGCAGAGAAATCAATACGTCTGCACAGCGGTAGGTATCCGTTCTTTCCGAGAGCGGCACAGGTTTCACATTTGCTGAACAGCAGCACCACCGCGCGACACACATATGTAATACCCTATAGGGCTACGCGCCCATTTATTGACGCTGTACTTGCCAAATGGGGCGAGCTGCTGGGGCTTGCATTGATCACACGACCCGCAGACCCCCTCTCGAATCATTCTGCTGGCAGTTACTTCAGTTTTAGCCTGTCTCATTTGCACTTAATTGAAACACGGACAGATGATCCGGCCATCAATCTTCCCAGAGCACAAGCCCAGGGAGGTGCTGGGAACTGGACCAGATCTGGTCTGTTTTGGAAGGAGTGCTTCTGTCATTATAGGTACCTTGCTGGTGTACTAACTCTTAGCATCGTTAAAAATGCACCAGGAGTTACACTAAGCTGTCTTCCTTGCTGGGGCTGAGGAGAAATACAGAAGAAAAGCAACCTGTATGTGTCATCAATGAAGCAGTGCCATGGTGTTTCTGAAGTTTAAGGGATTGTGTCAACGTAGGCTCCGAGCAACAGATAGGAAAATTGTCCATGGAAATACTGTTAGGCAGTCTTTAACACACTCCCTGTCTCTTAAGAAGAGAGTGCACACACTCTCCTGCACATCCACCCAGACTAGAGCATGCCATCAGCTCTCCAGGAATAATAAATAGTGGTGATACCAGCAAGTACCGCGTTGGCTACCTGGACTTTAGTAAAGCCTTTGACAGTGTCTCCCACAGCATTCTCCTGGAGAAGCTGGCGGCTCGTGGCTTAGACCAGGGTACTCTTCACTGGGTAAAGAACTGTCTGGATGTCCAAGCCCAAAGAGCTCCGGTGAACGGAGTTAAATCCAGCTAGCGGCCAGTCACAAGTGGTGTTGCCCAGGGCTCAGTTCTGGGGCCGGTCTTGTTCAATATCTTTATTGATGATCTGGATGAGGGAATCGAGTGCTCCCTCAGTAAGTTTGCAGATGATACCAAGTTGGGTGGGAGTGTTGATCTGCTGGAGGGTAGGAGGGCTCTGCAGAGGGATCTGGACAGGCTGGATTGATGGGCCAAGGTCAACTGTATGAGGTTTAATAAGGCCAAGTGCCAGTTCCTGCACTTGGGTCACAACAACCCCATGCAACACTACAGGCTTGGGGAGGAGTGGCTGGAGAGCTGCCCGGTGGAAAAGGACCTGGGGGTGCTGGTTGACAGCCAGCTGAACATGAGCTGGCAGTGTGCTCAGGGGCCAAGGCGGCCAACAACATCTTGGCCTGTATCAGAAATAGTGTGGTCAGTAGGAGTAGGGAAGTGATTGTGCCCCTGTACTCGGCACTGGTGAGGCCGCACCTTGAATACTGTGTTCAGTTTTGAGCCCCTCACTACAAGAAAGACACTGAGGTGCTGGAGCGTGTCCAGAGAAGGGCAACGAAGCTGGTGAGGGGTCTGAAGCACAAGTCTTATGAGGAGCAGCTGTGGGAACTGGGGTTGTTTAGTGTGGAGAAGAGGAGGCTGAGACGAGACCCTATCACTCTCTACAGCTACCTGAAAGGGGGTTGTGGTGAGGTGGGTGTTGGTCTCTTCTCCCAAGTAACTAGCAATAGAACGAGAGGAAATGGCCTCAAGTTGCACCAGGGGAGGTTTAGATTGGATATTAGGAAAAATTTCATTACTGAGAGAGTGGTCAAGCATTGGAACAGGCTGCCCAGGGAGGTGGTGGAGTCACCATCTCTGGAAGTGTTCAAAAAATGTGTAGACGTGGCACTTCGGGGCATGGTTTAGTGGGCATGGTGGTGTTGGGTTGATGGTTGGACTTGATGATCTTAAAGGTCTTTTCCAAATTTAATGATTCTCTGATTCTGTGAAAATAGTTGTGTGTCAGAAAGGAGGCTGCGGGTGATGACAGAGCAAAGGACAGAAATCTGCAGGTTGAACTTATCCTTGACAAGGTAATCAATCTGTCTAGCTTCAATCTGAAATGCAGGAGCCTGATGTCATTGGCAGTTTCTTGGCTTTACTACTCCTTTCAAAATGAAGTCAACCATCATGTTTTATAGGCTTTTGGGCCTGACATCAGCATCTAAGCAGATGAAAATAAAGATTGCTGCTGCGCTCCCTGGTACCAGTAACTCTCCAAAAGGTCATGTTTTCTGTCACCACTTGCAGGATAGATGGTGAGACAGGGTGCAAATGCTCAAACGTAGGCAGGAAGTGCTAAACATAGGCATGTAGTGTTAAACCCTGACATGAAGTGGTGCTTTGGGTGCCCCAGGGTGTCCTCTTGGGCCCATCGGTTCAGAAGGGCGTAGGTCCCACTGTAGGTCTTGTGACACATCTGCTGGCCTCCTGTGGATGGCTTGTTTATGCAAAGGTGTCTGAGGTGTGCCACCTGGGTGCGGTCCTGGGCCTTGGACTTCTGGGGTTTCCAAGCTCTGCCACAGTTCCTGGCATTTCATCACCCTGTGCCCTTGTGTGGGATGAAAAGGGCAGCACTTCCTTATCTCATGGAGGTCGTGGGAGTAGGAGCGTACTCAGATACTTACAAAGATGCTCAGGTGTAAAAGCTGGTACACTTCCAATAGCCCTGACAGATATTTCACAACATTATTTCCACTTGGTAGCATGCTATTGTGGCAGTGCTGAGGACAGACAAATCTCTCCCAAGGAGCTCATAGTCTATGAAAACAAATGACAGATAGAATCCCAATGCAGTTGCCAAGATGAATGAAGTACCTCTTTTCCATGTTATTTACTCAAGTAATTTATTTAGATATTTGTTCTATTAATTCATTCAGCTTTCATACAGCTCTTAGTGTTTTATAGCTGTTAACTAGCTGTCCTTGCAATATGACACCGAGGCTGTTAAGCGTGACCGTCCCCATCCTAGGCACTGTAAAGCTAGGAGAGAGGTTAAATCTTCTCAAAGTCTCACAGTGAGACTATGAAAGATTTCCTGTAAGGTTAAAAGACGGGACTTCATTCCTTTCTGTCCTGCTTTCAGGCTCCAAATATACACAGCTTTTTGCAGTAGCTATATCTATTTATCTTGTGTTTTTACTTTATTAAAATGTGTTGAATTGCAACACTTACTTAATGTTAAACTACATATGTGTTTCCTTTCCAGACCAGAGTTGCCAAATCAGATTCTGATCTTGCCCAGCCACAGGCACCCAGGACCACTCCATGACCCTGTGAGCTTTGGTGGCCATTCCCACAAATCGTCTCTGCTTGTTGTCTTCAGCATCCCACCTGGCCAGCTGCTCCGGAGCTGGGACACTGGCTGTTCCTCAAAATAAGCCCATCCCAGCAGGGACATGTGTGGTTACCTTGACTTGGGGTAATTTTGTACACAGCCTTAACCTCTGCTCCTCCTGCACGTTGCCTGCCACTAGTGCAAAGTCCGCACGTGCTGCAGTGCTGCCTATGGCGTGCCTGCAAGAGCACATGGTCAGGGGAGAGATCAACAGACAGCACTGTTCCTGTACGAGATACTTGACATGTCTACCACACATACCCCACCACCCTGCACCCTGTAGCCATTCCTTACCCTTGCCATGGAGAGCGAAAGCCCTGGTCCTACCTGCCGTTGTGCCCTCTCACAGGACAGCCAATATCTGATGTAAAAAATTTCCAATTTAAAGCAATCTGGGTCATACCTTGTTAATAGGGTTGCTTTTTACGGGTCGTGCAGAAGGGACTTATAGCCATCCCTTAAAAAATTCCCAGTCCTCCACCTACAATTCCTAACACAGCCCTCTTCCACCTGTGTAACCTGTCTGCTCTGGTCATTTTGTTTGGGCAGCCTTTTCCTATTTAGAGACATCTTGAAAGCACAATACATATAAGAAGGACATCAAACTATGGGAATGTGTCCAGAGGAGGGTGACCAAGATGGTGAAAGGTCTCAAGGGCAAGCCTTAAGAGGAGCGGCTGAGGTCATTTGGTTTGTTCAGCTTGGAGAAGAGAAGGCTGAGGGGTGACCTCATCACAGTCTACATCTTTCTTAAGGGGCGCAGTGCAGGGACAGATGCTGATCTGTCTCTTGTGACCAGTGATAGGACACAATGAAATGGAATTAAGTCAGGGGAAGTTCAGGTTGGACATTAGGAAAATGAGAAGGTGGTCAATCACTGGAACAGGCTGTCCAGGGAAGTGGTCATGGCACCAAGCCTGCAAGGGTTCAAGGAGCATCTGGATGATGCTCTTAGTCATATGGTTTAGGTTTACACAGTCCTGAGAGGAGCACGGAGTTGGACCCGATGGTCCTTACGGGTTCTTTCCAATTTGAGATATTCTATGATTCTGTGACTACTTAAAGTACAAAGCAATTATTTATTAACTAGTATGCAGAAAAGATAGTTTTTTTAACAAGCTATTAACAAGCTGTTAACAAGCTTTTTTAACAAGCTTTTGTAACAAGCTGCGAGGTGAAGCACTAACATGCTTACGATCTTGAGCAGATCTGAAATGCTCTGTGAAAACCAAACTCCTTGGGTGTAGGAGTTTGGCCTGTCAGTGGGAGGAAGATTTCAGAGAGGAAAGAGAGGTTAATGGAGATGGTTGTACGTTTCACTGAAACTTGCCCAACTCTCTCTGAGTTTTTTAGATATTTGGAAATATCAGGATACTTGGAAAACTCAGGAAAAACTGAGTTTTTCCCCCTCTTCTTGTTGTGGTTTAACCCCATCTGGCAACTAAGTGAGCTGCTTGCTCACTCCCCCACCCCACAGTGGGATGGGGCAGAGAAATCTGAAAGAAAAGAAAAACTCATGGGTTGAGATAAAGACAGTTTAATAGGACAGAAAAAGAAGAGAATAATAAAAGTAGTAGTAGTAGTGGTAGTAGTAGTAGTAGTAGTAATAATAATAATAAATATACAAAACAAGTGATGCACAATCCAGTTGCTCACCCCCCACTGACCAGCCAGTTCCCAAGCTGCAGTCACTGCCTCTCGGCCAACTCCCCCAATTTATACAGTGAGCACAATGTTATATGGTATGTAATATCCCTTCGGCCAGTTTGGGTCAGCTGTCCTGACTATGCTCCCGCCCAGCTTTTTGTGCAATTCCTCACTGTCAGAACATGGGAAGCTGAAAAGTCCTTGACTTAGTATAAGCACTTCTTAGCCACAACTAAAACATCAGGGTGTTATCAACATTATTCTCATACTAAATCAAAAACATAATAGTATACCAGCTACTACAAAGAAAAATAACTCTGTCCCAGCTGAAACCAGGACACGTGTCTTCATAAAGAGTATGTGAGGCTGCCTCCAAGGGCTAACATGACCAACATGACATCCACGCTCCCCTTTCTGAGAGTTGTGCAGGTTATTGCATCCCATGTTTTCCTACTGCTCAATCTGCATATGTGCTTGTCTATTTGAAACATCTCTGTCAAAGGAATAGTCCTGGTAGAGAAGGTGAAATGAAGACTGGAAATTTGACCTTGGCTGGTAGAAGAACGTGGAAAAATTTATCCTTCCAACCAATCGCTCAGAAGGTCCTTCCTCTGAAATTCTCTGTTTCCTTTAGCTGTTTTCCAAGGCTTTCTCTGGCATGTAACAGAACATGGAGATATGTGAGTCCTCAGTAGCAGAAACATCAGCCATAAAGAAGAGTTCTCCAGATAACTCAGAAAGCTTTGAGTGATGTTTGGGTGTGCTAATACAGACTCTTTTAGGGTTTAAGTGAGGAGGATAAGGATTGCTTTATTCTGAACCACAAAGGAAGTTGTTGCATAAAATGAGATGTCTCTTGATGTGGTTTCTTAGGAAGGTTTTGTAGCTGCCCTCTGGTTGTCTTCCCACATGCTAAGTCAGTAATAGTGACTTCCACCACAGCTTGTTCTCCCAAAAAACAGATGCAATCAGGGTACAACCTGGTTAATTTATACTAAGGTTGATGGGCTGGCTGATAAGTCACTGCTAGAGGGCATGCTGTGAATAAGAAGAATTTGATGAAAAAAGATGTTATGGATTCTATAGGGTTTGTGTAGCCAGGTTTTGGTAGTGTGGGGGCTACAAGGGTGGCTTCTGTGAGAAGCTGCTAGAAGCTTCTCCTATGTCCGACAGAGCCAGTGCCAGCCAGCTCCAAGATGGACCCACCACTGGCCAAGGCCAAGCCAATCAGCAATGGTGGTAGCACATCTGTCATAATGTGTTTAAGAAGGGGGAAAAAAATTGTAAAACTGCAGCCGGAGAGAGGAGTGAGAATATGTGAGAGGAACGGCTCTGCAGACACCAAGGCCAGTGAAGAAGGAGGGGCAGGAGGGGCTCCAGGCACCAGAGCAGAGATTCCCCTGCAGCCCATGGTGAAGACCATGGTGAGGCTGGCTGTGCCCCTGCCTGGGGGGTTACCAGTAGAGCAAATCTCCATCTGCAGCCCGGGGAGGACCCTGGTCCATAGCAGGTGGCTGTGCCCAAATGGGGCTGTGACCCCATTGGAAGCCCATGCTGGAGCAGACTCGTGGCAGGACCCATGGGCCCATGGAGAGAGGAGCCCCGGCTGGAGCAGGTTTGCTGGCAGGACTTGTGACCCTGTGGGGGACCCAGGCTGGAGCAGCCTGTTCCTGAAGGACGGCACCCCAAGGAAGGGACCAGGGCTGGAGCAGTTCATGAAGAACTGCAGCCTGTGGGAAGGACTCATGTTGGAGAAGTTCATGGAGGACTGTCTCCTGTGGGAGGGATCCCACGCTGGAGCAGGGGCAGAGTGTGAGGAGTCCTCCCCCAGAGGAGGAAGGAGCGGCAGAAACAACATATGATGAACTGACCACAACCCCCATTCCACGTCCGCCTGTGCTGTTTCAGGAGAGGAGATAGAGAAAATCGTGAGTGAAGTTGAGCCCAGGAAGAAGGGAAGGGTGGGGGGAAGGTGTTTTAAGATGTGGTTTTAGTTCTTATTATCCTACTCTGATTTGATTGGTAATAAATTAAATTAATTTTCCTCAAGCTGAGTCTGTTTTGCCTGTGTCAGTAATTGTTGAGTGACCTTTCCCCATCCTTATCTTGACCCACGAGCCTTTTGTTATATTTTCTCTCCCCTGTCCAGCTGAGAAGGGAGGCGGTAGAGCAGCTTTGGTGGGCACCTGATGTCCAGTCAGGGTCAACCCACCACATGGATGAAGCAAGAATTTTCAGGATGACATCCCTGAAAATTCTTCATACTTGGTGCCATGTGGAAACAACCAGAAATGACAATACTTACCTGTCCCATTTAGGGCTTTTGTGCAGGTTGTATCATTATTTCCTTTTAATGAACATTCCAGAGGAAAGTAACGATTGCCAAGCAGAGTTTACAGACAATTTAGACAGATTACTGGATGAAGGGGGGGGAAGTAATCTTTAGGGAACTGCATTCCATTAAAGGTTTTCTTTTAACAAGCATACAGCAGGATCACCGCCTTAGATGAGCCTGTGGTAGTTTGCAAGAAACACATTAATTAGTTGTAAAATATTTATAGCTTGTGTGTCATTTAGGCTTACAGTATTAAAAAAATGCATCTGAGCATGTGGATTCATATTGCAAAGTGTTGAGGGGCAGCGCTGACGTAAGGTCTGGCCTGCTTCCCCCGTCCCCAGCCACTCGTTCCGGTCTCCAGGCTGAGGCAGGATTTATGCTGCTTCACAGCTCTGTTCAGTACAACTGTTTGTGTGGTTGTGGTATGAACTAGGGCAGGGGACTTCATCTGAAGGAGAATAGTCATTAATTTTGGCAGTAACACTGGAGGCACAAATACAGATTTTTAGCATGGCTGAAGATGAACAAGCTCTGTACATCAGTAACAGAAGTGCCACTAAGGGACACAGACACCATCTCTGACCCCTTATGAACTCCAGTTTCCAAACCATCATTTGGAAAGCTTCAAGAATAGTAAGGAAATGCTGGTTTCTCCACATACAAAGCAAAAAGGTAAGGAATCTGGGTAACCTATGTGACAAAGATGTGCACTTCTCCAGCTTGCAGTGTTTTTGTGGCAAGAAACTTTCTGAAGCGGTACAATCTTTCATGTTTATTTACAGTGAGGCCTGACTTGAAGGTTTCCAGGGATGGGGCACCTGACTAGTATAGACTTTTGAATTCAATCAACTGAAGTGCTAAAACTGTGCCCGAGAAAAATGTCTTTTGCTTAAGTTTAATAGCATTTCTGGTAGGGAAAAATCAATGCCAAACAAAGAAACTGTCTGTGTCAGCCTTATCTAAATTTGTTTGATCACACCATAACATATATTTGAAAAGCACTTTCGAGTTGTAGAAGGAGAGTAAAGGTTAAGTACCAGCAACAATGGGTAAATGCAGCTGGTAACGTCATACATAGTTAATGATATTATATGGATGTCACGCTCTTCCGAAGTTATTACTGCAGTTTTGTCTTCAAAACACTGTGGTGAATTTGTGATATGCTTCACATAAAACGTCACTGAAAATGAAAAACAGAAATTGTAATTCTGAATGTGATGAGGGAAGCTCTGGCAGACTAGTATTGTCTGTCCAAGTCAATAGAAGAGAGGAAATGATACATTTTTTCTGGCTTTTTTCTTACTGAATTAGTTACAGGCAAGCTTGCAGCTAGGAAAAAACCCAACACACTGAAATGAAAGGAAATGAGCAGACACCAGTCTCAGAGAAAATGGTAGAGGAACCACTGGGAATTTCAAAATATCAACCTCCTATCATAGTGGTTATGCTGTTGAAATGACAGATTTGGACTAGCTTTTTCGGGCCCCAATGAGGACACTAAAGGCAAAGCGAAGCCAGATGATTAATATGCCTAGTGCCTTTGTCATTGCCTCTTGTCATGACATGAATGAAATTGCTGTATGGATCTTTGATTCATACATGATTTCGGATTAATTTTTACCATACATGCCTTCCACATTTCCATAACCCACAACGAAACAGTTGTGATAGAGAGGTGAAAGCAGGTCTCAATGGAATAAGGGGCATGTTTCATCCCTCTCTAAGGACAGTTTCCCAAGAAATGGTGAAGGAATGTGTCAGAAATCCTTCCAAACTGCTGGCCATACTTCTCCTTGGTCTTTGTGTCATTCTCTGGGTTCCTGAAGAGGTTCCTGCTCCTACAGACATACTACAGAAGGAGGTCACAGCTGGTGTTTTGCAATGGGAAAACCCACAGGAGGCAGAATATGCATGGACAGGAAGGTATGCCCTGCACATCTCCCTGCTGCCTACGCCTTTCCATCCCTTTCCCCAATGCTTAAATGCTTCCCACCGCAGCTGAGTCTTGCTTTCTCACCAAGTTTATGATTTGCCTATTTTCCCAACTCCCAGGCTCTGTCCACCTGGCCTCCAGCCTGGCAGCATCCATGGCCACCACCCCATCACAGTGGGCTTTGCTTCCACCAGAATCTTGGCCGTGGTGACAAGTCTAACAGCTCACGTGCAGGGAGAGAGAGCCCACCATGGCTGGGTGTCTACTGTAGGCACTTGCTTCCTCACCTCTGAGAGAGGGTTAGTGGAATATACTGTGTTGTAGTGTAATGTAGCATAGCACAACAAGACACCTGTGCCACCAGCTTCAGTCCTACTAGCTTCTTCTGTGATCACTCATGTCCCGAAAGCATGCATGAGGAGAAAACCAGGCCATGACCCAATTTATGCAAAGAGTGGGGGAGGACTCGCTGCTTCAGCATACCTGGGTTTGGTATTCAGATGTTCTTCCCCTTCCTCCTCCTGACTTCACTCCCCAACTGGTAACTCCTGAATCAGTCTTTGGCTAGTTCCCTTTCCATTCCTTCACAGAAGTAGGGCAGCCTCAGTCCCCCTGCTTTCTCATGCTGTCTCCTTTTGGTGGCTGTAATTCGGCAGCAGACATTCATTCATATGCTTTCTTCCATCTCTGGCATCATGCTAAACCCACCTGAAACCTTAGCTCCACGTTACGCCTCTGATCCTTGGGTGGCATTTAAGCATCATTGCCTCTCCTTTTCCTACCATAAATAATCTGATTTTTCTAAAAGGATGGAACATTATTTGCTTTTTGTGTTAAACAGGTTTAAAATGCTATTATAATAGTAAGAAATTTAAGTCTAGTGATTATGGCAAATAAATTCCTTTGGTAGTTACTTTTAATCTCACCAAGTCAAACTGTAACACAGCTATCATGGGAAGATATTTGCTAGCTAATGTGGAATTACTTCAGAAAGAAACCTCAGACTTCATTAATACTCCATCTGACAACTCCTCGGTCTTCTCACATCATTTGCAATGCTCTATAAATGCAACTTGACATCGCTCTGGGCCTCTGCTTGACCATCAGACACCCGAACTCTTGCAAAAGTTGTTCCTCTGATGACAGTGTAGAACAAACTTGTGCTCTGTCTCCTTCATACACCTGTGATTCTGTAGGTACGTACTTGCATAACTTCACACATGCCTGTAGTGTTTCTGAAGCCAAGGGATTTGCCTGTTCATGAATATAAAGCTATACACTTGTGTGAATGTTTGCAGACTGAGAGAATTCAAATCTGATCTGTAAAAGCTATGTGTAGTGAGTTGTACCGTTCACTTCAACTTCATGAAGTCCTTCAGGATAATGGATTGACCAGACTGTAGATTTGCAGGCCTCCTGTAATTACCTAGGGACATATTTATTTTTATTACCGTGAGAGGACTTTTTGGAATTAGTGGAATTGTTCAGGGTATTAAAATGAACAGGATCATAGCATAGTTTGGGTTGGAAGGGACCTTTTAACATCATCTAGTCCAACCCCCCTGCAATGAGCAGGGACATCTTCAACTAGATCAGGTTGCTCAGAGTCCCGTCCAACCTGATCTTGAAGGTTTCCAGGGATGGGGCACCTGCCACCCCTCTGGGCAACCTGTGCCAGTGTTTCACCAACCTCATTATAAACAATTTCTTCCTTATGTCTAGTCTAAATCTGCCCCTTCTTAGTTTAAAACCATTAACCGTTGTCCTATTGCAACAGGCCCTGCTAAAAAGTCTGTCCCCATCTTTCTTAAAAGCCTCCTTTAAGTACTGGAAGGCTGCAATAAGGTCTCCCTGGAGCCTTCTCTTCTCCATGCTGAACAACTCCAATTCTCTCAGCCTTTCTTCATAGGAGAGGTGTTCCATCCCTCAGATCATTTTGGTGGCCCTCCTCTGGACTTGCTCCAACATGTCCATGTCCTTCCAATAATGGGAGCCCCAGAGCTGAATGAGGTTACTCCAGGTGGGGCCTCACCAGAGTGGAGTAGAGGGGCAGAATCACTTCCCTGGACCTGCTGGCCATGTTTCTTTTGATGCAGTCCAGGATACATACATAAGGCTCCATAAGTAAATTTCAAATGGTCTGAGTTTGTTGTGTCTCTGATCTCTTGTACTGTAATTTATTTTTAACTACTAATAGGTCTTCTAATTGAAAAGTGAATGAAATGAGAGGAGAAATAGAACACAAGTGTATGTGAAAAAAACTTTGATCTTTCTGTAATAAAGAATTTTAAATTTATGGAGTGCCTTTAGTGCATCAGCTTGCAAATATTGATTCCTATTAGCAAGGTTACAAATATACATGTATTGAAATGATTAGAGGATCAGAATCTATTTTTTAAAACTTTTCTTCTAAAAAAAACCACAGACATTTTATAGCTTGTGTACAGGCTGCTTGGTGCGCTTTGGGGTTAAGCTATCTGATTGGATTTCTGAAAACTCTGTTAAAACACTGTAGACCTGGCTGTAATATTAGAGAACTGGTATTTCAGTGGCACTGCATGGTCTGAACTTTGGAGAATTTAAACTAACTTTGCCTTGACTGTATGTCAGCATGATTTGCTATGTATCAGAAATTAATTATTTTTCTTTGATGTAGCCCATTGTAACATTACTGCAATGCCATTCTCACTGCTGTGTTTCTATGTGCTATTCTAATTCCTTGGACCTAGACTTTTGTGGGAGCCGTTTTCCCAGAATGAAGAGCAGTAATCAAAGATCAAATATGAGAAATTAAATAAATTCTCCTATAGCTATCTTTTTATTCTATGGTTTTATTTTTTTGACAATTGACATTACTCTTATTTCTTTCAATAAGAGCTTGAAGCAAAAGAAATTCTGCACAAAGATTAACTGAGTGTAAGTCTTACTAGTGTCACTGGAGATAAGCATGTAAACTTCATTGTCTTTCTTGAACTAAGAAAAAAGATATATGTGTAGAAGAGTAACACAAACTAGCAGAACAAAGAAAGATCTTAGTTAAAACCTAAAATGGCACTTGTGTTGTGACAAGTTGAGCTTAGACTTAGCAACGTGAGACCATTCACGCTGATATTATCCTTGCTTGACATAGGCATGAAAGAGAGATGAAGGAAAAAAACCCAAAACTAACTGCAGAACATACTGATTTCTTTTATTAGCATGTTCAAATCTTGTATTTGTAGAGTTAATTTTGATTGCCAAAATTTTTTTTTTTAAATTCCTAGATAAGGTTTCTGAAAATTGAAATAGTGTAAGTGCATATTTATATACCCTTCCATGTACTCAATATAGTTCATAAAGGCTTTACAGAGTCGTCGCACACATACAGCAATACAAATTTATTTTGCTTTTACCTTATTATAACAGTGAAGAACTTAATTCTTTAGCATGTAGCTATCTATACATCTATCTGCATAGAAATTTAAATAGTTACTATAGACTTAGGGTGTTTAAATGTTTGAATAAGAACAACATTTTGATTTTGGCCATTTATGTTTATATATAGTTACAGTGTATGAGGTGAAACAAACATATGTTTAACAATACAGTACAATCTTTTACAAGGACAAAAATATTTAAATCAATTTGCTTTTAGCAGAGGTTATATATATACGTATTTTAATTTTTTTTCCCTTTTATTTTAATTCTTCATCAGGACAATGAGAAAATCAGAAAATGCAGGTTAACTGTCCTTTTCTGTGGTAATATTATTCGTTCTGCTTTGCTTCTAGCTGCACCTAGGTAAGTTGGTAGTTTATATCTCAGAGATTTCTGCATTTCAGTATATTTATATGAAATTTATTACCGGTAACTCTTGATAACAAGTACATAGTGCATTCTTGTGCACATTGCACAGTATTTATGCAGTGCATCAGTCAGCACTCTCTATTTGCTCCAACTATATATATATTTTGGTTTACTTTCTGGTACAAAATCAAGAAGGAAATGAACAGCCATTATAAAATACATGATTTGACCAAAGAACCTTACATTGGAAAATATGTGACTGAGTAAATTTCATTTCCCCTGGCATGTAAAGTTTTTATTGTTATGTTGGTCACCTCCCTTATTCCTTTGTACCTTTCTAGTCACTTTCTGACTTCTACGTTTTGATGACAGCCGTCTACTTCCATGTTTCCCAAGTTGCACACTTAAAGAATCCTCATTTCTGCTTTTATGTTCACTTGTAATTTCATTTATCTTTTACTATTTTCCTCTTTTACATTTTTTGAGGAATAGGAGCAGTTAATTGTCCTTTCTTTCATGACCCTCAGATTCACTCATGTTTTTCCACCTAATTTTTTTCTTTCAGTCCATTCCACTCTGTATTTTCCTCAGTGATCAAGATATTTTTTCTAAGGAACAAGCATAGCTATTACCAGTTGAGTGTCTCCTTATTTATTCCCATTGAATCTAATGAAGTCATAACTGCTCCTCCCTATGTAACTACCATTTTACAGTCCTAGCCATCATGGTAAAATCCAGAACGTTTGGAAGCATGATCCTTTTTTCCCCTCCCTGTACCCCCTCCAAATTTAATGATTTTTTTTTTAAACTTTAAGATTTTTAGAACTTTTACCAAGTGCAGTAGGCACCAGGTTAGGCAGTCTCTATAAATTACTATTTTAGTCATCTGACAGAGAAATGGATCAAGTCAAACAGGGTTCTTGTACACTCACCTCCAAAGGAATCCTGTCATACCAGGCAGAATACTGAAAACAAACCCAAACAGCACTTAGTACAGCCCTGACTGATGACTACCAACTGCCTGCAAATACCCGCCTTGTTCAAAACACTCGTGCCCAAACCAAGGTGCATTTGTCAAGGGCATGCAACACAGGAGTGTGTATTAGCCATTTGCTTCTCCTAGCACACTCATCACAGCAACTTGTCAGCATCTTTAAAGGTAAATGGCCAAGTGTTTTGTCCTGCAGTTGGCCACCCCGTAGCCCATGAACAGACTTTTGGACTGTGCTAGTCATGTGCAGCCTCTAGCCAGATAAAGATGGCTCTAGGATTCTGTGGTAACCTTACTAAAATATTTATTTGTGTGTGATAGTTAAAGCTTCTGTAAGCCCTAAGTAGTTTAAAACCTTTGAAGTGCCAAAAGCTTGTAGAGTGGGTTTTTTATGTTACAATCTATCTCTGTTTATTTTCTAATTTTAAAAGGGTGACGTTCATACATTGACAGTGTCTTGACACTATAACGAGTTGCCTTGACATTGTGTAGCTCTATAATTAGCCATAATAAATTGCCTTACTAAATGTGAACTGACAGATTCCCTTGGTTCTCGAAGTTACAATGCAATGACATCCAAATGCTTTAAGAATATTTCATGAAGATAAGAGAGTGTTGATCTGAAAAGAAAAAAAGCACATCCCAAAACCAGACTGAGAAGCAGAGTCTGTACTTGCAGGACAATAATTGCAAAATGTTTCTCCAAACTGAAATTACTTAGCCATTGTCAAAAGAGAACATTAAAATACCAAGAGGTTTGTGTTAAATGTCAGTTACTGTTAAATTTTTAAGAAGATTTAACTTTTAAAAATGCCTCAATCCCAAATGTATTTCTATTTGTTAAAGCATGACCTTACAAGGTAGCTCAAGGATGCTTTTCAGGAATTCAGGAATACCATACTTTACAAATAGTGATGAGGAGTGAGGGACCTCCCATGTGACTCTCCTGGACAAGGCCTACATCTGCTTCCCAGACAGAATTACTGCCAATCACGAGGCTCGTCTGTTGCCCTCTCCCCAGTGCATGAAGTCCTGCAGATACGCTATCAACAGATAATTCAGGTAGGTCCTTGCCTGTTTGGTAGGAAGTACTGAAGGCACTGATCAGAGCCTAACTGAGCTTGGCTGCAGAAGTGTAGCTCTATATGCAGAAAGATTAGGAGTTTCTCATTTTGCGATAAGGAAGTCTTATACTCTTGTTGCAATTGGTTCCCCAAATCTCTGAATCTCCATTAGTCTTGAAGTATGTCTCTTAAAGTATGATACAGTATTCATCACAATTTTATAAACTGCTAAACATTTGATTCAGCCTTTCAGTTCTGTTTTAATATAGTATATTGTTGTGTAAAAGGTTATTTTATCAAAACTTCTCCTATGTCAAAACCTAAATAGGTTTGTGCTTTTTACTGGTATTAAACACAAGGCTCTAAACCTGAGAGAATATAATAGTTTCTTTATACTGATCCCTAAGAGCACATTTAAGAACAATTTTTTGTTAGGAAAGTTGTTCAGGATACCAGATTAACTTATGTTCTCAATTAAATCCACATCAGCATTATAGTAAGTAATTATCTGATTTTTACATATGAGTGTCAATATTTTTATTTGATTGATCAGAAACAAAGTCTTATAGTATCTGTTATGATATATTTTCAGTGGTGCAAGGTGCTCTGTGTAATATATGGTATCCAAGATATTATGTAACTCTATTGCTATTTTAGTTGCTCATCAGTTGTAAATAACGTATTCTGAAAATTGCACTTCCTTCAGGCTACTTCCAGCTTTGCTGTTAGTGAACTTATTTCTTCAAACTTAATGTGATATTAAAAATTTGTGTAAGATTGATTACAGGCAGGCATAAAATGTATTGTAAAAGTGTCAGATTTGATGTATAGGTTTTTCTGTTTAATATGACAAATTCACTTTTAATTCTTCTTAATAATTTTGAATGCCATATTTTAAGCTGCATGTTGTCATAACACTCCCCTCAATGATTACAGTCTTAACTTTTAACAGATATGTGCAAAAAACCATGACCAATTTCACCAGGCTTCTACGTAAATGGATACTCTATTATTAGGTCTAGTGGATCAAAACTTGAAGACTTTTGTTTCCAGAAAAACAGATGAACATATAAAGAGTTAGTTACTTTTTTACATTCTCAGCAAAATCCTTTTGTATAACTAAACTAGTGACTTACTTGAAGATAGCAAAAGGGATTTTTATTCATGATGGCTCCAATGGCTTTTTTTTTTTTTTTTCCCCAATGGCGTAACAGGGATATAAAGCAGTCCCTAGTTTTCTGCAAACACTTTATATTCTTCAGAATGTGCAATTAGTATATAATAACCAATATTTGCAAACAGTAATGAACAGTGACTAAATACCAGCAAGCCATGAAAAGACTGAAAATTATGCCAGAAGTTGTCTAGCAGTTTTCTCCTCACCTATTTAGCTCAAATATTTTCTTTTTCTCTTCTGCCTTGGCAATTATATGCAGGATTGGTTGATATTGAGTAATAGGTAAGTCTTAAACATAAACTTGGTGCAAATCAGAGGTCAATCACTACTTGTGTGAAAATGGTACATTTATGGGGTTGCTTGATCCAAATTCTCTAGGCAAATTGAACAGAATTTTTGTTATTTTGTTTTAGAGTTTGTTTTTCCTTGTACTTGTGCCTGTAGATATTACTGTAAGTAGCGACTTCTATTTCTGTCAAACCTGAACAGCATAGACAATATTTTTGTCAATGTATAACTCAAACTCAAGACAGAGTCAGTCCAAAAAAAGCATTTTGCCATGCTTTCTACCCAAAGTTATTTCTTCTGGACTCTGATTGTTTTAAAGATTTTGGTATTGTTATCATTTTGATTCCCTACTAGTAGTCCTACCATCAGAGTGATTTGCTTGCTGCTGCTTCTCTGAGTTACACCCAGTGCGTGGTAATTGGTTACCAGCTCTACTTGGTCCATGGCTAGAAAACACTGTTTTTTTAAAGAACAATGTAGATCCTGCTAGTCACTGTGTTAGGATGTTCTCTTGAAGAAATCTTTCCTGAACTTGTCTAGTGGCATTTGTGTACACACACTTTCAAAAAGAACAAGACAAAATAAGGTCAAAGAAGGATTTTAGGTTATTTTAGTACTTGATTTATTTAAATAGTATAGTTCTGGGAAAGTCAGAGTTAATTATGTCGGCGCTTTTTTTTTTACATACAATCTTTATCTCTGAGCTCAGTCAATGCTCTTTTTAGCAGGGCATAGTAAGTGAAATTTTTGGTTCCAAAATTTTGATTTTACAGAAATCAGATTACTCTTTGGTGAATATGTCCCAGACCAGAGCATGTCTCACATTTGATTTTCTCTCTTCTGTTGATTCACGTCAGATCCATGGATATAGAAAGAAAGCATAATGTAGCCAGGTCAGAAACTGAAACACCAGTTCTACTAGCTGACTGATTTCTTTATAACGTCACATTAATGGATGTCTGGTGTCTAAGATGCACCTACATTTGCCCAATCATAGAAATTTGCAATTACAATTTGCAACTACAAAAAAACATAGTTAATATTGCCAATACCTGGTTCCCTATACCATTAAAAAGGATATATATTTTATTTTGTTTTACCTAAAAATAAACTATATAAAATAGAGAGGGAATGTGATTTGCTCTGTCAAACACAAATAGCTCATTATAATAATGCCTCTTCCAAAGTATAATTCTGTAAGAAGGATGGGAATATAGCAATATGGCATTTCACTGTAAGAGAAGATCAGGTTAAGGACCAGCTAAGGAACGTGAACATTTATAAGTCTATGGGACCTGACGAGATGCATCCCAGAGTCCTGAGCAGATTGGCTGATGTAGATACTCTACATGGTATTTGAAAAGTCATGGCAGCCCAGTGAAGTCCCTGGAGACTGGAAAAAGAGAAACATTACATTTTTAAAAAAGGTTGAAAGGAGGACCCTCGGAACTACTGATCTGTCAGTCTCACCTCTGTGCCTGGGAAGATCATGGAACAGATGGCACATGGGGGACAGGGAGGTGATATGAGACAGCCAGCATGGCTTCACCAAGGGCAAGTCCTGCCTGGCCAACCTAGTGGCCTTCTATGATGGAGTGACCACATCAGCAGACCTGGGAAGAGCTACTGATGTTGTCTATTGGACTTCTGTAAGGCCTTTGACATGGTCCCCCCCAAAATCCTTCTCTCGAAACTGGAGAGATATGGATTTAATGGGTAGATTGTTGGGTGGATGAGGAATTGGTTGGATGGTCGCACACAGAGGGTAGTAGTCAACTGCTCAATGTCCAGATGGTGATTGGTGACAAGTGGGGTCAATACCTCAGGAGTCTGTACTGGGACCAGTATTGTTTGATGTCTTCATCAACAATGTAGTGGGATTGAGCACACCCTCAGCAGCTTTGCAGATGACACCAAGATGAGTGGTGCGGTTGACACACTTGAGGGACAGGATGCCATCCAGAGGGACCTGGACAAGCTTGAGGAATGGGCCTGTGTGAACCTTATGAGGTTCAACAAGGCCAAGCGCAGGGTCCTGCCCCTGGGTCAGGCTAACCCCTGGTAGCAATATATGCTGGGGGACGAAGGGATTGAGAGCAGCCCTGCGGAGAAGGGTTTGGGGGAACTGGTGGATGAAAAGCTGGACATGAGCTTGCAGTGTGTGCTCACAGCTGAGAAGACCAACTATATCCTGGACTGCATCCAAAGAAGTGTGGCCAGCAGGTGGAGAGAGGGGATTCTGCCCCTCTGCTCTGCTCTGGTGAGACCCCACCTGGAGTCCTGCGTGCAGCTCTGGAGTTCTTACACAGTAAAGACATAGATCTGTTGGAGCAGGTCCAGAGGATGGGCACAAAAAATATCCAAGGGATGGAACACCTCTCCTGTGAAGAAAGGCTGAGGGAGTTGGGGTTGTTCATCCTGGAAAAAGGAAGACTCTGAGGAGACTTTATTGCAGCCTTTCAACCCTTAAAGGGGGCTTCTAAGAAAGATAGGGACAGACTTTTTAGCATGGCCTGTAGCAATAGGACAAGGGGTAATGGTTTTAAACTAGAAGAACATAGATTTAGACTAGATCTAAATTTTTGACAATGAGGGTGGTGAAACACTGGAAAAGGTTGCCCAGAGAGGTGGGAGATGCCCCATCCCTGGAAACATTCCAGGTCAGGTTGGACGGGGCTCCGAGCAACCTGGTCTAGTTGAAGATGCATGAAGGTTGGACTAGATGATGTTAAAAGGTCCCTTTCAAACCAAACTATTCTATAATTCTATGATTCTATGATTTTTAAATATCAATTTTGGATGGAAATTTCTCATAGTATTAGGGCACATTTCAGAAAAAATATTCAGAGTACTGTAATATTTTTTGTGTTTATTTTTCTTTTTTTTTTTATTTAAATCAACCACAGCATCAGAAGATGTCAATTCTTAAATTTTCAGTGGTTTACAGAGTTTCTGTGTCTAATAAGCAATATGAAGGAACACAAAAGAAATTTCTGAAAGTCTGAAAGACTATTTTGAACATTCTTTACGTAAAATCAAGAGATGAAAGCCTGAGTGAAGTTTAAATAAATGCTTGTAAGATAATTTTATTTTGTTGAACAACATGTGGTTAAAATTTTAATTCTACAGACCATTAACTTCCAGCAAAGAGCTTCTGATTTAACTAATGCATTACCTACTAAATGTCTCAACCATGTGGAACTTTAGGACTTGAAAATAAAGGGCATGTCCTTGCTAAAAGGAAAATTAAGCTATCTGTAATGTACAAAATAGAGAGGTTCCCAACACTTTTTGCTTCCAGCAACCCTCTACGATTTTTTTGAGAGTTTAGACAAGTGATTATAAATCCTGGAATTAATACTAACTATACCAGACACGGGATGTTCAATAAAGAAATAGCTTTCTCTTATTTTTCTTACCAATTTGAAAAACTAGCAGATTTTATTATTTTATTGAATATACCGTGTGTGTGTGGTATTCATGACTACTATGTTGGAATGAGTGTATGACTTTCTCTGGATGGATGTTCAGCTCTCTAAACCCTCAGGCCAACGAGCCACTATAAATCTCTTGTTATCTAACCATGCTAAGTTCTAAATGGCTTGAGATTACTGATAATCATCATGTCAATAGATGATTTTTCATTTGCTCAGTTCTGGCATCCCAGGACCTGCAGTCGTTTTGTTTTGTTCTGAACTCTTTAGCTCAGAACTTCTCTTGCTCCAGTAAAGCGCATTTTTCAGAAATGTAATATTTTAGATTATCTATGCAAACAGCCAAAAAGTATACACAATTTTAGAGGATCCAATCCCATCAGACATAAAATTAAAGTCAGTTAACTAGAGGAAGCTAAGAATTCCGTACAGAAACTCCCCAAAACCTGCCAGCCTGCTGGTCTAAATAATTTTTCTTTCTGTTAACATGGAAAGATAACAAAACAGAACAACTTTTTAACATAGAATTGATATTAATATAAGAAGATTTATTTTTTCCTCAAGTCATAGCTTGGTTTTTCATGGCAATTCTGTATCAAAAATGAACAAATTGGCAGCATGGCTGCTTGGGAACATATTGACCAGACAGCAGGGTTACTCTTGTAGTCCACTTGCTGCCAGTAGGACCACTGGCTCTGGCAGTTAACTCCGAAATGGAATAGTGCAGCAAGCCTTCAGAAAAGTGCTATACCTGGGGTGACATCAATTTTAATCTCCAGCTGAATTTTCCTCTGAAACATTTCGTATGGAGTCATGCCATTATGGCTCCATCTCTGTGGGAAGAAAGGCCCCGAACTGAACCAAAGAACTGCAGCTCTGGCTCTCTGCAGCTAGTACTGCAGGTAGTATACACAGCAGAAAAAAGGGGAAACGCTTCTATTACAATTTGGGAAAGAGTGACTGAGACCTTGTGGAAATTTTTTTTCGATGCTTCAGTCTTGCATGTCAATCATCCAAGTATTCATGAATAATATAAAAGAATTATTAGAAAGACAGACTAATTTCAACAGAACTGGTACAGATTTTTCAAGACAGTAAAATAATAAATATTTACACTAAGTAAATTTGATTTCAGTGAACCTTATTTGAACCATCATTTATACATTTTAAAACAATGATAAAATATAAAATACGAGGGCTAAACCATCCCTATTTCTGCAGACAAAAACCATACCTTTACAGTCACAGTTAATTCTTTTTGAGCCATCCAAACAGTGAACAAAGGGGAACTACCAGCTTTAATTATTGACTCAAAAAGCTTTGACAAAGGTCTCCAGTAAGATCATATTCTGGAAACCAGCTGCTCACACGATCAGAGGTTTATGACTCTCCTGGATAAGAAACTGTCTAAGAGACTGCAAGCAAAGCAATGGTTCTTGGATTATTTTCAACACTGCAGAAGTCCTTCTGTGGCACACTAGAAGTGATGTTGTCTAATGTATTTATCAATCACTGGATAAAAGTATATGAACAGTGAGAAGACAGGTTTTGCAGGTATTACGTAATTATGTCAGTTAGGCAATATCAAAGCAAGCCGTGAAGCAACTCAGAGGTACACGCAGTGGAGTTAGATGAGTAGATAAGAGACGATGGTAAAAGGAGCTCCACTGAAAGGAACAATCTGAAATAACATGAACATGTGTTAAAATGCTAATGTTAAAAATATAAAACAACAATTCCTGTGTTCAGAAAAACTTGCCAGATCAACACTAACCTATCTCCATGCCTAGCTGAAGTGATTGGGAGGGAATTGGTTGCTTGACAACCATGTTAGCCCTAGGTAATTTTCATAATATTTATGAGACAATGTTGTATTTGCATGAGATTCCTTAGCTATGCCTCTCAGAAGGGAGGAAGGAAGATACAGGGAGCTGACTCCTGCTGATCACCAGAGATGAATGAGTCAAGACTGGCTTAAAAAAAACAATGTGTGGGGGTTGGTGGTGGAAAAATGGAGATGGCAACAGGTACAGAAATGAAGCAGAGGCATTTCATGCATGCGGGGTAAAAGAATGGCTGTAAGCACAGACTGGCCTGAGATCCAGTCACCTCCTTCACACCTCACCTCCTCCTGGATGAGCTGCAGACTATCTATCCAGCTGTTACTAACGGAATTTGGACTTGTGGAGTCACATATTTTTCTGCAAAGAGTCTGGAGCTTTTCATTGGTGTGTCTTTCCAGGCCTGGGTTGAAAAGAGCATCAGTCTTTAGCTGGTAGTGTAATCAAACCCAGAGAGAAAGTGAAAAGAAGAAGTGGACAATTTGGAAAGAAGATGAAATACAGGAAGAAGAGGAGAAGAAAACCAAATGAAAAGGACACAGAAATAAGACTCTAGTTGCTTTAATTTTGGTAACCACATCACTTTTCTTCTAAGAAATATGTAGTTAAACAAATGTTGTAATGGAATATGTCTCATAAACCATTAAATTATTATACCACTGGGCCATAAACATCATGTGATACTTAATAAAGCTTAATCTAAAATTGAGCTATTATAGAATTTATTGGTACCATTAATATTCCCTTGGCTGGCCCTCATTCTGAAAAAAAAAAAGAAAAAGATTTTAATAATAGTTTTAGGTGACTTTTCTTTCTTTATAGAGTTTTGCTCATGTTTTTGGTTTTGTGACATTTTTTTGGTTGCGGTGCACTGTATTGGTTTTTTGCAGCAGTCAGCTATTGGTTAAAAATAGCTACATTATACTGTCATTAAATATTCATTAAATTGAGTTGTGGCAGCCTGTAAGAAGCATCCAATTAAGCAGTTCACTTTCTGCACATAAGGCTACAAATGAGCAGTCTTCTTTCTTTTCAATAATGCATCACAGGCTGCATTAGTATCTGTAAAATAATTGATAAAGCAAAAGTTATTTGTAAAATACATACTAGAAATAGCAAAGTAGATTAGAGAGGGTGATTTTGCCTTGGGACTTTCCTCTGACTGTAGGAAAAGTACAGCATACTTTGATTTAATTTTTACATAGCCTGGGGAAACCTGAAATGCCATATCTAATCATTCAATATTTTCTAATTCTGACATGTATTATGTATTACTAAATCTTAAAAATCAGAGATGGAAAACCCATCATGGACTTTACTCACCCTGAAGCCATTACATGACAGTAAATATGGCTGGGTCACGGGAGATGCTCAATGACTTTTTGGATCTATCCAGTCTATCTCATTTTGCTGCTAGCGCATTGGTACGCCCATAGACTTGTTTGGAGAATGTGCCCGGGCTGCAGTCGGAGGCATGACCACCACCTGTGCCGGCGGAGCTCGAGCTGGTTTGAGCAGCAGTGGCGGTGGAGGTGCGTTGGCTCAGGCTTCAGCGAGGCATGGAGCACCTTCCTGATTTCCCAGGGCCAGTTGGTGCCGCGGACCCCTCGCTGGCAAACCGCCTAAAGGCGTTGAAGCTGGCTGGGTTTGCTGCATGCGCTATCAAACCGCTTCCTGACCGGCTTCAGACCACCTCCTGGTTCTGACACGGTGGTGGACGAGCGGTGGTGAGGAACCGCAGGGACCTGGAGATCCCGCCTCTCAGCAGCCGAGCGGCTCTCAGTGCACCACAGCGGCACAGGGGAGCGACGCCAGCCTGGTGCCAGTCTCCTGTTTCCCCGGCACTAGGCATGTCCAGGGACTAAAGCAGGCTTCTGCGTAAGTCACTGTGTCCCAAGTTACGTATTACGTGCCTCCTCTGTAGCAGCTTTCAGTCTCCATTTGGTGTCGTATGCATCTCACCTTCTGTCACCTGGTGATTATTTCTCACCCGTCTTCACTTGTTGATGTTAGTTTTAATTCACCTCTTTCTCTAATTGCCGATTCCAGTGCGCTGCTTCAAAATGTACCTTTTGGTTATTATCAAAGCCCTGTGTACAAGCTGGGCGTACACTCCATGGGATATTGGTTCAGCAGACTGGAAATTGTTTGGCCATTTCATTTACATTTAAAATGTAGGCTTTAATTGAATTAAATATGAAGCAAAGCACTACAAGCTGTACAGTGTTCTTTTTTTTTCTTTTTTTTCTTTTTTTTTTTGTTTTTTTTCTTTTTTTTTTTCTTTTTTTTTCTTTTCTAACCTGGGATGAAATTACAATTACTTTTATTGTCCCTACAGTGTAATATTTAATGAGACACAGAATCTTGTATTGACTATGCGTTGATATCAAAGGAGGAAACCTATAGACGTGGCAGCTAGCATAGGCCACCTAAGCCCTTGGAAACTTTCGAAGCAAAGGAAATATCCTGGTAAAGGCCCCAGCACTGGGAAGGAGGGCATGCTTTGCAATGCGGCTGGGGACCAGCTGCCACTGCAAAATGTTCTCGCACTCCTTCCTTCTCCACCTTCCCCCTCCAGTCTTGCCCTTCTGCCACCTCCCCTGTGGCTGCGTCACCATCCACCCAGCCCCGCAGCGAGGCAAATGGGGGAGCTAAATGAGCATATAACCATGCCCGTGAAAATCTGAAGAGTCTTCTGATTGATAGCGCATCTCCTGGGTACTCTTAAGGCACAAGGGAATTGGGCAAAGCACGTGGCTGGGAGCTGTGGGTGGCCTCTGGGTTCTGAGGTCTACCTACAGGTATCCAGCAAAGTGAAATTATAGTGTTATTATTTTAGTTATATTGTTAGGTTTCAGAGTTAATGTCATACAGCAAAAAGAACTATTTGCAGGACTACCAGCAGTCATGTTTCGGACTGGCTGCAGGCTCAAGAAGTCAGTGCTTTAAACCATGTTATTAATATTATTTAGATATTGATGAAGTTTTAACTGCCCAAGAAAAACACCCCACTATAAGGTGATCTTACAGTGGGAATAGATAACTGACAAGTTTGTATATGACCAATACCATATCAAGTAAAAGGGGTGAAATCCTACCTGAGAAACAGGATTTCATATATGATAGAAATGAGTATGCATCTGGGAACTCAGCAACAAGCTAAACCTTTGTTAATTTTTCAGCTTGCCCTTGCAGCAGTTTAAGAGCAAAACATTTTGTGAAGACTTAGATTATGTCATTACAAAAGTTTTATCTCAATTAACACCTTATTTAAAAATATTATAGTAATACATTTTGTATCATAAATGCAAAGCACTGTAATTAATTCAATAAGAAACAAAAAGTAAAGTTGCAATTTAATTTTCATATTTTTTCCTTGTTTTCAATATTTTCCAGGGTATAACTTGGAAATCACAGACAAAATCATTTGAAGTCCAATCTGTCAGAAAGTTCAGAAAATAAGAGCTAGCTAGAAAAATGCTTGCCAGGTGCAAGATATGTATGGAAAGAAGAAATCAACTTCTCTGATACCTACTGCTACATATAAATATTGTACAGTATTTATTTATTTTCCCCTGTGGTTTTGCACGTCCATCAACTCTTTCTATAGAAGTAGAAACAAAAGTTTAAAGTCTTAATAATTAAAATACTGAGAAAGTAAAAGCAGTGACATAAAGGAAACTAAGTCAAAGCAGGCTGTTATCTTGCATACTGGTACGTATGCAGACGGTGACATGGCTCCTTAAAAAAATTCATTTACAGTTTTTATTCTGTGAGGCTTGCTATTATTGTGCCTGGATACCAGAGGAATTCTTCCTGCCAGGCATAATGAGAATTGCTGGCTTTTGAAGTTTATCTTAGTATTTACAGGGATCATCTCAAACCCAGTCAAATCAAGGGAAAGCCTCCTGCGGTACGTTCCGCTGCGCGAAGCACAACGCGAAGCCTGACTCGCACTGAGCGGGCTGCGCTGCGCAGAGCCGTGCGCGAGGCAGTAACGAGGGGCTGCAAAGGAGCGTAGTGGCAGAGCAGGTCAAGCCCCAGACGGGCTCTGGTTCCAGAGGCAGCTTGCTCTCGGACGGCGTATCCCCTCCCTGCACCTATACAGTGCACGGCACGGGCAAAACCCGGTTGTATTACGAAGCCACGTGTAGCTTGTGTGCAGACTGAAACAAATCCAGGCTGTGCTTGGTAATCAGGTGTCTTGGGGTTCATGTGTTTCTCACCACATTATGTACCCAGTAACCTGCAGTAATATAACATCAGTAGCAAGCAGAGGATGTTTTAAAATGCAATCTACTGCTTTGTTGCTAAATTGTCAGGTAATGCATAATTTCTCCCTCTAAGCTTGATCAGGGCAGAACGCTTCTTGCAAGCAACAAAGAGGACTTGGGAATGGAGAGGAGGTGAGACTGATGGCAGCAGGGCCAGGAGTTTACTCCAGCTCTGAAGGCCACGTTTGTCCCCAGGGGCTCCAAGGGCAGCTTCAGTGGCTACATATGGTCAGTCCCACTGTGCCCCGTGCCACTGTCCACCACCATTTGTGGGAATGTGGGTCCAACTCATCAAGGGAGCTAATCTCTGTGATAAGTAATAACTTGGTTTTTTATTCCTCCCCTTTCTTAGAGTCAGTTTCCTGAGCTTCCTGAGCTGATTTACGGTACAATCACATGTGCTCAGCGCTGTGGTGGGGCTGGTCCTTAATCGCCGTTTTAAGAGCATGATACCATGTCACGCTGGCTTAAGCTGCTGTGATACCACTGCCCGAGTGGGGTTTTTCTAAAAGCAGAAGCTTTTTCAATCTTATTGTTAGTGGTCATGGAGTATGACAGAGACTATTGGAAAGTGTGAGTGTAGTTTAACATTATTTATCTTATATAGCATAGTACTGGGATGTCAAGTAAGTAAATGGCTTTTACATAATCAAAAGGATGACCTTCTGTCTGAGGTCCCAGTCCTAATGCTTCCATAATACTTTAAAACTTAGCAGGAAAACATATAGATCTTAACCAGCTTATAGTTGTATAAATCTAAATTTGTGCAAGAGAATTTTTAGTAATATTATGAGGAACAGTTCAGCTCTAATATTGCTTTGATGAATTTTATGCTTTATTTTATTATCTCCATTAAAATTTTTGCAACTGTTTTGAAAGAAGAAAACAGTAAACACCATATTCTGCAACTCAAAATGATTTCTTGTGGGCTTCCTAAGCCAAAAACAGATAATGCATAGAAGCAGAGTGGTCATTCAAAATAGAAATATATTATGAAACCGACACATTTGGCATTTAGCAAGCCCCAAACAGAAGGTTGTGGTGCTAATATAATTTGTCCTACATGCCAAATGGAAAATACAGAAATTATAAAACACATGTAAGGCCCTATTCGCAAACTATGGATTTTAATTTTGAGCTGTGGTTTTTAAACTTGGCAGGAAAAGAGCATTGGCTAAAAGAGCTCAAAAAGCTCTTATAATTGGCACCCTAGAATGGGCACGTTAGTAAGGTTTGGCTGCTTTTGGGCTTGAGTTTAGCAATCCATTTTTGTCCAAATTAAGCCCGGATTCATTTTAGCACCGGAAGAATGCTTTACAACACATTCAGTAATAAAGAAGCAGCCCCTTTAGTGAGCCGAAATGTACAGATGAAAACAACAGCCTCAGCTTAGTGCATTTACTGACAAGGTTAATTTTGCGGTCTCCAGCCAGCAGTGGCTCACACCTTCTCAGCAGTGTAGACAAAATTGAATTTTGTGGCTTACAGACAAGACAAAAATAAGTAAGCCCCAGACGACTATGCTTCTTGTTACTGTAGAGGGGTTTGGAAATAAAGTGTGGCACAGCTGTGAAACTGTCCTCCTCCAGCAATCACCCTAACTCTGCACTGTCAGATCTCTTTCTTAGGATCACCAGCAAGAGAAGTTTCCTGAGGGTCTTGAGCAGACAAATTAGCTGGTGAGACATTTTCAGACCTTTTCTAGTGTGGTTTTACCCAGGTTAGTTTGTCACTGCAGGCAACTGCCTGGTTTTCCTAAGCCTGCAGCTGATTCTGTCTTCTCTGTCCCAAAACTGCTGCCTTCTCATCCTTCTCATTAACTACAACAATGCTGAGAAAAGAAAGACTCATTTTAATTCCTTAATGGTGGAATTACTGATGCATGAAGCCAGCTGATGGTGTCAGCCCCCAGCATCACTTCTAGAAGGGCGGTAATAGTAGAAAGGAAAGAATGTTCTGGCTCTTTTGTTTTTCGTAGGGATTCCTGAATATATGCAAAATGTTACCAGATCTAGTTATGTATTTTCCTCATTTAATGACCAGAATGTGCCAGCATTTTGGCCGTTAAACACTCCAGGTGGCTATAAAACACTTCATAAGTGGTTGTCTATTGAGAAAACAGTGTTTTGATCTACAAAATGCAAATGACAAAACCCCGAAGTAGTGCAGGGTAATGCATTTTCAGATTTCCCAGTGATTTTATTGTTGCATTGATTGTCATAGGAGTACCCCTGCATTACCCTGGCTGGAGCTACAGATTTGTTAGCAGAGGTGGTAAATAATTGGTTTTATTAGTACGTGTTTAAAAATGGGTAATAAGGCTATAATCATATGTATGAAAGCCTGTTCTTATTTAAGTGCTAAATCTAGAGATTTAGCACTGATGCCTCGTTAATTCCTACTTTTGAGTTTTGCATCAGCAAGTTCATTTAATGTTGTCTTTAAAATACGCACTTTCCTTTCAGACAAAGCGGTTTTCTGCTTTTAGGAAAGATGTTCCATCAGCTAAATGAACCAAAAATTTTTTAAACTTTTCTTTAGCCTTTTACTCTTCTCCTTCCAAACTGAGAAAATTAGGTCTTAGCACTTCGGGTTCTGGGGAACATGTGAATCTTCCAGTAGCCTGGAATGAAGCAATTATGCTGTCTCAGTGCAAATGTGATATTCAAGAAGGTACAATTTTCTTAAATTATATTTCTGTTAATTACTCTGAGCCTTTCTAAGCTGTGAAAGCTAACTTGATTGCTCTCAACTATGAAATTTATGAAAATGGCTTCTATTTCCTACTTGAAGAACAAAACTTTAGAAAAATATTCTGACATTATCAATAAATTAGCTACATTGTCTGTTTAAACCTTCTCTTTTTAAGTTTAATTTGTCAAATTGCAAAATAATTTCCATTTAAGCACCTTTCATCTTACACTTTTTTATGCATAATTTCTTTATAACCTGTCTCAGAAATAAAAATGAATATTATTAAAATAAAATTTAATGGTCTCAGACTGAAAATCTTTAAATAACTTCTTGCTTATAGTTTTTCCTAATCAGTCTTATTAAGAAAACCACAGAATATTGATGGACCTTTTAAAATAAAAATGTTAACTATTTTTTGGCTTAGTTTTCCAAGCAATAAATGATTATGTAGTGATTGTATGCATTTGTCTGTCCCCTCAAAAAAACTTCTGGTTGCAATGTCCTACTGTAAATCAAACTCTATGTTTCATAACAAGAAGCTGCCAAAATTTTGTGAAAATCTGTAGCTGGCTGGAGAGGAGGAACCAGTGCTCTACAGTGTGCACTGAGGGAGAGGCAGTTACAATTCAGAGCCCTATCCATTTTAAGAGGCAGGAGTCAGATGCTCAGTCAAAAAGTAACTAGGTAATCACTCGGCACTTTCTGAGCTCCAAACCAAAACTGGCACGTGCTGACCGTCAGTCAGTCAAGGAGTCTTAAGGGACATGAGAAGAAACAGGGAAATACTGTGAGGAAGAAGAAAAGGCAAGGGCAATAGAATGGTGCTGAGTGTACTAAATGTGTAGAAGAAGTGGCTAGGAGGTATAGATATAAATCCACAAAAAGAGAGGATTCCTGGCATGGTGTTCATGGAGGAACTCTCAGATATGCTGAATCATGCTTGGTAAAATCAGATAAGAGGAAAAGCTATGCACTCACATGTACGCTAAAGTATCTTGACTTACACATAAAACATTAAGTAGAATACGATTTATGTAAGTGAGGCTTTATTAAGTAATTTAAAACAGCCTTCATATATGCTTTAGATTTTTTGGCAGCTGAATTGCCAACTAAAAAAAGTGTGATTTAGTCCTGTAGAAAGGAAACAAGAATGATGAATGAACATGTATGCAATATCTATGATGTACAGTCCACAAGGCTGCTGTGTAGGACAAAGCAAAGTCACTCATTTTTTATTTTGTAGGAGAAATAGAGCTCTGTGTTATTTTAGTCTAAGGTGCAGGGTCATTCGTTGGTAAAATGGAACTTCAAAGAGGTCTGTGCTTGGTACAAGGCTGTGCCGTATTGTACCTTGTTCAAAAAGTACTGATGTTGACAGCTACAAATTTTCATGATGAGAATGCAAAAACTGGGTTGTCAGTTTAACAAAGTGCATATTATTGTTATAATATGTGTTAGAATATATGTTGATTTGGAATAAAATCTAAGAATTTTAAAAAGTTCTTTTTACTTAGCAGACCACTGCAGTACTGGTAGAAATGTGTGGACATTTTCATGGTATTGAAAAATAGACTTTTACGTAGGTCTCACATGTATACTTCTTAAAATTTTTGTGAAGAGGAAAGGAGATTTATGTTGGTAATACACATATTGTCTCACCTCTCAAGTCACCCTTTTAAAACCAAATCTGTCCTCAAAGCAAACTAAAGAGCAGGTCTTACCATCCGCCTACTAACATGTATTATATATTTTAAAAATAACAGTAATGCACTATGGTATCATTGAATCATCAATCCCTGGTTTAGCCACTTGCTGACTGGGTGTTGACTGACTAGTTTCAGGCTACAGGACTACAAAGGAAGATGAATTGTTAAATATTCTGCTCTTCAAGAATCCTCTGAATTAGAGAATGCTGATCTGGAGATGCAAGAGCCTCCTTTCATCTTGCAGTAAGTAAATTAATATTCCTTTCACTGGCTGTGGAGAGGGAAAGCTTTAGAATAATTCTGAGATCAAGGATGATTTTTTTTTCCCATAGTGATGTGGTTTGTAGAGGAAAGGGCCATAGGAATCTTACAGATTGTCTCCAAAGAGGTAATACAATGTTCACAAAAAAACTACTGATGTTAAGGACTGCACAGTAAGTTTGCACTGTGATTCTAACGCTGAGGGTACAACTCACTTGACTAAGAGTAGACATCCATGTTTAGGCAAAAGCATCTCCTAAAAATGTGCTGCTTTAGAATGGTCATTCATCAGTCCCGTTTATGTGGTGGGGGAAATCTGGACAACTCTGCTCTCAATATGATGCGATGCATCTTCACGGTGCTGTATCAAGGTACCTGTACATATACTCAGCCTCTTGAAATACACGTGGTGGACATTTGTACTCAGCAGCAGCTAATCTGCTTTACAGATCTATTCCTACAGGACTAAATCCACTTACTAATGTAGATATAGCCATGTGTAGAGGGCTTAGGTGGGGAATGGACCAAGCAATGCCAAGGGCATAGGACAGAAGGGGATTTAAATGCAGTAGCTAGGACTACAAGAGAAATAAGAACAGAGCTACCTAATTACATTCTCTCAGCTCTTCACAGTTTAAAGAGAAAGACTAGGACAAGAAATGGAGTGTCGACGAATCTGCCAAAGCCTCCCTCACCAATATACCTAAGCATATGAAAGATGTCCCATCCCTCATAGTGGAAGGAGCCTCACCCTCTCATTCCAATGTTATGAAAAAGTACAGTATCATTCAAGTGACTTACTGGAAGATCAGAGACAATCTTCACATATTTCTGCTGTAATACAGAAATTTTCTTGGACCTGACACTGAAAATCTTTTCTCACACGATGAAATACCAATATCTCTCTGCATTCCCAAGTTGTCTGTCCTGGTTGTCCTCCTTCTTCAGTCCCTGAATTGCCCTTTGACCAACAGGTGACACACCAGATCATAGTCCAGGTTATTTTTTGATGCAGGCAGCACTGCACCACTCATAGCAGCTGCCACTGAGCTGTCCTGTGCTAGAAAATGAGCCTCCCCCAAGTTCAGGTGGAGGCAGCTAGGAAGATGATGGATACCTCATCCACTTCAAAATATTGGTCTTTCTCCCCATATTTCCTAGGGTGGTGTGGGAAGATGTCAAGCATTCTCACATCTGTCGCAAATTCTTCCAGCTCTCAGCATCTCAGTCATCAAAGGCACTGACGTGATGTGTGGGAATTCAGCATACCAGTACTCAATTTCCATGTTTCTGTTCTCAGTCTGGGAACTCTCTTGAGCCACGTTTCCTGAACAGTCCAGTGGTCTATAGGATCCCAACCAAACACTTCTTCCTCTCTGCTTGTCACCAGTGGAGCCCTGGGCACTAGATAGGAACACAGCTCTAGAGCAACCTTGCTGCTCTGCATTTTCCAGGCTAAGCAATTAGATCAGCTTGGGAAAAAGTTTTCCACTGAAGTGATTCAGCTTAAAGATTTGCTTATATTCTCTAGATGCCTGTCCCTGCCTAGACCATCTATCAATGTTAACCATATTGCGTTTCCAGTACAGTGGTCACACTTACAGAAACTCAAAGGTGTGTCCAAGTTCTTCACCCCATAGATTAATTTCCCAAGAGCTTACTTCTAGCACTCATTTAAAGAGGAGTGCTGGTCTACCATGTCTTCTTGTTTGATGCAACGTGGTCCCTCTGCCAGGAGCCAAGGGACAAGCAAGGCTTTTCAGAGCTGCATTGTACAAACTCAGCCCTGTTGGTGAAATTCCTGTTATTAACACACCCATGACACTGGCCCAAACTGAAACTATAAATATCAACTCTGAAGGAGTTGTTGCTGCCACTGCAGCTTCTTTTGCCACTACTACTACCTCTGCTTGTCAGGCAGCGGTAGCAAGGCATGCTTGTGAAGCAAAGGAAGGTAAGATCAGAAATAAAAAACCTTTACCTACAATATCCCTGAACAAGGGCCTGCCAAGACTGCATAAAAGTGACTGTGGTGATGCCAGGCCTGTCATCTGCTCCATCTCCAGGAGAAGGACCATCCAAAAGAGAGCACAGCAAATTACCAATTTATGACAAGGCAGTCATAAATTCTAGGTTGTTTTTTTCTCTTTTTCTATCGTAACTCATTTATAGTTCTGCAACACTTTTTCAGTACATATCAAATCTTCTTCTACTTCCATTAGACTTAACAGTCTGTGCTTTCCTTTGCTGAGATGATTCTCATCTGCTGAGTCAGAGCTCCCTGGATTAGGACAGCAGTATGTGACAACAATATCTTGCACCTCATGAGCCACCATGGCTCCTGTCCTGCCTCTGGTGCCTATGGTGGTGGAAATTTGCTCTTGGTGCAACCATGGATTAATCTGTCCCACTCCAGCATCTCCATCAAACTCCAAGGCAGTTGCTGTTCACTAAAAACTGCTGTTCAGTTTTTCCTCATCCTTCTGTGTGGTGGCTACCCTCCCTTTGCTTTTTGGCCTGCAGAAACAGCCAAAGGTACCTAAAGGTCAAACATAAGGACACGCTGAAGTGTTGTGTCCATGTGCTTTTTCTCTTCTTGCGAATGGTATATGACAATAGTGTGTTGCCTGGCAGACATGGGGGCATGCTTTGTGATGCAGCCCCCAGCCTGTCTTTACCACCTCTGTATTAGCCTGTTTCTGCTCACTAGACAGGGCTTTTTTAATTGTCCTGGGACCTGATGTGCCCCATGTTATCCCAGCGGGGTCCACCACTAAATGAAAACTTCCCCTTTCCCCGAGTACTGGTCCCCACCACACGCTATATAGTCTTTCCTGCTTCTCTCTTTTTTACCTGATCTGGAGTTTCCATGGAAGTCCAGTAGATTTCTCACTTCTTTATTGTTGCTGTTTATGCTGTCGCTGATCTAGGCACCAAGCCAGGTGCATGAACAAGTGTAATTTACAGATTGCTATCAACTTGAGAGATGCCTTATTTGAGAGATGCCCAGCTGGTGACTCCTGACATTCCAAAAATTAATGGCTATTTAAAAAGCAAAAAGCTTATTGCAGCTGTCAGTAAAGGAAGAGTTGAATTATGACCAGTTTTGACCATGGTTTAAACGCCATGGGTGTGCACAAAGAATCTATGCAAAGGAACCAGTCCAGACCCGTAACTTCATGTGAATGCAGCTGCCTGCATGAGTGAAGACAGCACATGCGTTTCCTGGTGGTAGAGGGGGACTTCAGGTGAGCAACTTGCAAACAGCAAAACATTTGAATCAGTGCTAGTAATCTACTTTTAGAGAGAGAAATTGCACCCTGACTTCCTGTCTCACTTGAGATCTCTAGGTGTTACTGTGCTATAAATAATAATACCACTTCTTTTGACAAGTGAGGGAGGTTGAGAAACTGACTGGGAGAAAGACTGATTCTTTCATGGTATAACATATGGATGATCAGGATCGGGGAGAGGATGTGCTGAACTTGGAAGATTTGTGTGAGGCTGTGGTTCCACTCTTCCTTGCAGGATTTGTGAGATTTCTTCTCCTACACAGAAGTTGGTAGATAAAGCAGATAAAGTAAAGATTAAAGCACAATGACAGGCAAATTTGGAGAAATTTGCATAGTAACTGCCTGGCTAAATTTTGCCTGTGAGACCTATAAATCTGTCAGTCACTTTCATGAACAGAAGATTCACACAAATCATTAGCCAAAAACTGAGAAAAGCCATCACTTATTTTCATAGAAAAAATAGTTGAAAGAACAATTTCATTATTTTTTCAACCATGAAAAACAATCCTACCTTTTCAGCCATAATTTTGTATGGCTGCTTTCACTGACATGGTAGAAAAAGCAGTATATCTAGTAGAAATTGATATTACACAAACTTTTAAAAGATGAAATTACCTTCAGAACAGGTTTTATTATACCTTCTCAAGAAACTCTTTGGAGTTAATTCAGACAATTTTGCATTAAACTCTGTAACACCTTAAAATAAAAAATCAGTAATAGTCAATAGAGTTTATTAGGGAGAGAACCTCACTTCTGAAACAGGCTGTTGTTTTACCCATTAATAGTTCAGCTACTAATGTATATACTATATAATATATCTACTATAAACTCACAAGGCTTTTAGGATTGGGCTTAATGAATTAATTTTCCATTTTATTTCTCCTGTAGAAGCCTTAGTGATCCTTTTAATTTCTCTTGACCATGCTCTGATGAATCCAGAACATGTCTCTGCTTTACTTTTCATTGCAGAGTCTATTTTGTTTTAAACCTGCTATGATGTAGCACAGAAATTGCACTTACATTCAAGAAAACTCAAGTTAACAAAGGTTATGCAATTTTTAAAGTTGTCATTAATTTTTCAATGTATGTTGTACCCCTTGATATTGAGAAACATATACTGATTTCATTAAAACTATGTAGATACTTTGGATTACACCTTTAGAAAATGAGTAAAATCCAGTCAATTTGCTAAACCACTTTCATTTCAGTACTGGAATTTTTTGCTCCTCTTCACTCACATTATGTATCTATTATCTATAGTACTAAATACTCATATTCCTGGAATCCTAAATGAATATTGGAAAAAAATTTCCTCTTTGACAGAGTATTTGGCAGAGCAATACATAATGCATGCTACTGTTTGTATGTATTTCATCTTGCCTTTAATGATGGTGTTTCTTGATAAATTATTTGAACTCTTTATTCTTGCACCTGCACTATCCATAACCAAGACACAGGATACATTTTTAAAAATTCATCACCAAGAAAACTATGCATTCAGAAGAAAGAACGGTGCTGTGCACAGATGCATATCCAAGCACACATGGGATTAATCCAAATTAGAGCTTCCTCCTCTAAAATTATGAGTAAATATTGCAACCTAATTTAAGACTTTATGCTTAGCTCTCTATCTTCGCATGAGTCCCAGAATCATTCTACTTTTCCCTGTTAAATCTTTCTCCAGGGTTCTTCTGGCAGATAACTGTAATACAGAGAAACAATATAGGCTTGTGTTGGTGGTTTGCATGAACGCTTAAAAACACTAAACCACACTTTTCTTTTTTCTTTTTTATAAGAGGAATAAAAACTGATAAGGTGTTGCGGAACCTTCTTGTTTCCTATATGCCTTCACCTTCCTAAAAAACATTTTGGCTGAAAGCATGCTTATAATTAAAATGAAATTAAGTTTTGAGATATTCCGGGAGGTTTAAGCAAGAGAAGTTCTACTGTTTCTTATTTGTCCTGAGGAATAAGAAGATATATCGTCCCCACTCATCTCTGGAAGAACAATTTTCAGACCTGTCACGTTTAAAGTTCAGACAATTCTGAGTAATCTGTTTTGAGTAGTAAAATATGAAGAATAAGGTATGTCTCTGTATACCTATAGATACTGAAAAAAGTATTTGTAGCATGTATTTATGCAGACTGAATTAATTTTACTCAAACCTTTAAAAGGACATTCACCTTTCAGCATTGCTTATGCATGGAAAATTTCATCTTATAAGAAGGTTTTACCTGGAAAATGGACAGCTGCAGATAAACCGTTTTGCAGTCAAAATAGTAGCCAATGATTTATGCCAGCTGGATTTAAATTAATGGTAAGATGCCTTGAAATTTCCAGAATAGACTGATGCTGAATTCAATGGAAAACTTACTGTGGCAGGAGAAAGGCATGTAAAAGTTCCAGTGGATCATGAGGCTAGTAAACATTATGGAAAGACAAATAATTTCCAGGAATGGTGAAGAATCACTAAGTGTTTGGGGTTTTTTGTGGTATACAGTTTTTGCTTATTTTGTGAGGTCTAATGTTTCTTCCCTGTAGAGTTTAGCTCAGGCTTGCAAGAACAACACCTATTTTAGTACATTTTTCCACTTTCTTATCTTTTAAAAATTCTCTTAGAGGGGCTCATCAGGGCCAACAGCTGGTTATTTAATAAATTTTTATTCCTTCTATGAAAATTGTATTTATAATAAAACATATCTACCAGGGATTCTGCAAGAAGATTTACTTTTTTAAGTTTCTTTTCTTAGTAATATGAATAATTCTGCAAGCCAAACCAGTTGAGGTAGCCACTTTGAAGTGGAATGTACTCCCATTTTTCTGTTTAAGATATTAAAGCAGGAAATTAATTTATTTTCTGATTTTTTGTGTCAGATCAACAACAAGAAAAGGGAGAGCCCAGTCCTGATCATACTGAAGCTGGTGCGAGTTTCTGTCACTGGCACGAAGGTGAGCAAAACTGAAAGCTGCAGAATTTATACCATTACAGGCTTGAATTTACTCTCATGTTAATTGCTCTGAATCTGAAAAAGACGAAGAGTGAGGTTATAAAAAAAAAAAAGTGTAAGTGAAAGGCAAATCAAGCCTCGTGGGTTGATCTCATAGTCTGCATGAAGCCTGCTGCTAGATTGAGCTGCTTCTACCATCAGCATTTTATCAAAGTTTACTCCCATCAAGTAACTTAAATGTTTTCAAAGTTCATGATTATTGGATAAAAAAACCCCAAACACAGCCCTTCTGCCTTATGTACACAAACTGTTACTATAACTAAAAAAAAATTACACTATAAATAATGGAGGGCAAAAGAAAACAGAAGGAAAGTATTCAAAACTCAGGAGCAGTCAGTCTTGGGACCAACCTCTGTCTTTCTTACCCCTGGCTGTTCATTTTTCCTTGTAATAATGCTCCAAGCTGCTGGATCGCTGCATTACATGGAGCAACTGGAAGAGAGACGTGGGTGGCTCAGGGCAGCAATGGCAGTTGGTTTCTGCTGTGTACCTGAATTTATGGCTGCAAGTTGAATTTATAGCTTCAAGTGGAAAACATAGCCTGTGGGGAAAGAAAGGCAGGTGGGGAGACAAAAGCTCGTACTGAAATTTGCTGGAGAGATCCAAACAATGCAGAGAGGAGGTATAACAGGAGTGTGACTGTCATTGAAGAAAAGGAAGGAACTGGGAAGAGATGTACACCAGTAATTATATTTTTGAAGGATTAATGGTTGTTACCATTCAAGCATAGTAGCCCAACAAATTAAAAAAATGTCAAAGAGAAATAAGAAAGTTTGCTTAAAATACTTGGTAAATATTTCATCCTGTTTTGTAATTCATAAGATCTTTTTCTCCCATTCCTGTCTAACTGGAAGTTGATGAATAGGAAGTCAGATACTGTAACTTTTATTACAAGAACAAATTCTCTCACTTTGTCTGCGTTCACAGGCTCAGATCTGAGACTGAAAAAAAAATCTCCCAAGATGTTTATAATAGAAGATATCCATTACTTTCCTAGTTACAGCCAGAATTCTCTGTCACATACATCTGTCACAGTGAATTAGGCTGCTCTTTCCGCGCCTTGCTCAGGGGTCTTACGTGAAGCCCATGTTTTGGTTCCATATACTCCTTCAACATCCTCTGCATTGTGTCTTCAGCTACGTTCAACTGCAACACATTTACAACCTGCTGTTCCAAAAAAGCAATAAGGTTATTTTCTCGAGCCACTTGAGGGTGTCCAATTATTCTGACATTTAAAATTCTGATTGATTTTCAGAGATTTTCAAGCTCATGTTAAAGATTTCAGTTTCCTTAACAATGGGTATGTAGAGGCAATTAGTTCTCTTGTTCTTTTTGCAGGCTTTATGGCTTTTCACACACCTATTAGTTTGATCTGTCTGTTAATAAAGGCACCATCCAGGCCCACGAGCCATCAAATGCAGGAGCCCATTCTTCTGCGTCAGAATGGACATCATTAAAATACACTAGCATTTGACATACTTTTTGATTGATTTTTTGGGCCCTGGATCACCCACTTCATAGCCTAATTTGTGTTAGCCAAAATGGAGAACATCCAGATTCGTCCCACTGTCATTTTACACAATCATATTGCATTTTTTTTTTTTTTTAATGTAAACGTGACTTAATGAGTTGTGGTACCTTAAGATGTACTGATTTCTTTAGCAAAAAAACTTCAATGTTTTTTATTTTTCTCTTTGGCCTTGGCAAAGTCCCCCCAAAAATTTTCGAAGTATCCCTGCTAACGTACTACACATTCTTGGTGAGAACTGAGGACTCATAGCAGAATAATGAATTAATTCAAAATTGCACAATATATATAAACGTTAACTAGATTTGGGGCTTTCTTACTCTAACTTAAAGGTGTTGTTTATATACACACATCAAATGGTTTGATGAATAAACAAAAAGCTTGAGTTTTTTTCATTTTTCGGTTTGAATGGCTGTTTGATAGACTGGATTTTTAAGACCTCTTGTTTTCCACCTTTCCAATTGTTCAAAATCTTCTGAAGAACATGTATTCAAGCTTTACACATGATTAAAAGGTAAAGAACTGTACATTATCAGTACAATCTGATGTCTTCGTGAAAGTACTTTTAACCAAATCAGGAACCACAGCTAACACAGAAAAGCAGTCAACAGTTAACACATGTTAAACTAAGTACAATAGAAAAGAAAACACATAAGTGTAGACGAAAAAGGGAAAAAAATCAAAATAACTTCACATCTCTGAGCTATTATCTTGAAAGGTACTGTCATGTAAGTAGGAAAGGTGAATATTTTTAAAAGTTTAATCAAATTTAGGTTCTGCTTGCAATGTGGTTAATATTAGTTACTTGTTAAGCTATTTCTGAAAGTGTTCCTACACATCACCTTCTATTTCAGGTAATCAGAGGACGCTGTTACAAACAGGCTAAAAAAATGACATTGCAGTACCCTTAAGCTTCTCCTAGCTTTAGAAATGTCATGTAGACTAATCCTCCAAGGTGTTAGGTACCTCATTCGGGGGACTGCACAACTTGGACGACACTAGAAACAGAAGCGAAGTTGTTTCTGGTTTCAGCTCCAATGTATTTATTAAGCTAGCGTTTCTGATACGGACACCTAATGTGTCCGCATGTGGTGTTGGCACGGTATTCCGTAGCATGCATCCGCTGTGCACGCTGCATGCAGCCCATCAGTAGGCTGCTGCTGTGGTGAGACTGCAGAGGCATTGCAGTCCTGCTACTCTCGTCGGTTGTCATGGCCACAAGTAATACACAATACGAGGCACAAAGATTCCGACAATTTTAAAAAATTATACCACTTTTTTCCTGATGTGGTTTTTTTTTGACAAGGTTTATGCATGATTGCAGAAAGCAACTACACGCAATAACAGTACCTTTGCAACTTCTGTGTTGCTTAAGGAATGCCAGTGCTTACATTTATATATAACATCCAGCGGCTAATTTGCAAATAGTTACATTTCTATTATCCATTTGCTATTGGCATGAGTGCATCAGACTCTCAAAGCATGCAAGCAGATTCAAGAGACTTTTAATTACTTTATTTCTTCAGTGCCAGACATCATCAATGGCAGGAGTGAAGGTGTGTTTTCAATACCAGCATCTGTATATTACTGCTGAATGTGGAATTTTAAAGTCATATCAGAAATAAAAAAAAAAAAATTAAGGATACCTTCAGTTTATGAAAATTGTATTGGCTAGCAATTAATAGTTATCTAAAATACATGTACTCATTAAATGGCTGCCACGAAGGGAGATTTTTATATTGTGATTCATCGTTAATTGACAGTTTCATAGGCAACAGTTAGGTTTTGGTTAATAGAAATCTAGCCACCAAGACAGATGAGCTGTATGTAGATTGCAGGTTGCATAAACTGCTATCCATGGATCATATATAAAATGTGTAATATTTTATTATACCACAAGAGGTCACACAACATTTACAAATCTATGCAGTGGAAAAATTGATAATGATTCTATCTGCAAACCGGTAAAGTTAAATCGCATGCACTAAGTAAAAGACAAAGAGAACAAATTGTAAAACAACAATAAGATATTTTTTTTTCCCTGTTAAAACACTCTCAGCCTGTGTGATCTGCTATGAGCCGTATCCAAATATCCTCTCAGCTGTACATTTCATTTTGCAGGCAGGAGAAACCATATGCTGTGCTGTGGTACCTTCTGAATCATTATCAGTACATGGTGTAACCTTGGAAGAAGGACAAGATCAGACTCTCCTTGGCATGGTGGGTAACATAATCAGATGATATACGATGCATCGGATGGGATTATGGTGATCAAATAAGCATGCTTGGCAGCTCAGTGAAAAGTATTAAAGCTGAGTTTAGCTGGACAAACTGCTGCTAGTTCAGCAAAATGATAGACACAAAAAAGGTTTTAATTTTGCAGAGATTGCAGCCTGAATTTATGAAACAAGAGAATTTCTTAAAGATACCATCCAGAATTTTGAACAGAAGTCTCAGTGTGGTACAATGATGGAATTCCTGGTATCTTGTGTAGCAGTAATACCCATCTGTCGTTCCTGTTTGCTCTCACTAACTCCGAAGCAAGCAGAAGCCAGTGAGCCAAAGTATGGAAGAAATGTGGTGGGTGGAGGAAGCTGGGGAATTAATGCAGTGCCACCCTGTGAAAGGGCAGGCCTGGAGCAGCCAGATTTTTTTCACAGAAATACCTGTGAAGAATGTGGTTTGAGGAGGAAGTATGAAGGAGCTGATTCTTTATTGTCTGCTCTAAGGTATGCATGACCTCGTACAGGTAGGGAAGTGACCATACTGCTTGACGCCTATATTTCTCAGCTTCTTCCATTGCTAACCCTTCCCTCTGGAGGCATGATACATCACACCGTGTAAAAGTTATTTATGAGTAATTTTTCTGCTTTCCAAGCTTTATCTGTAGTAAGGGAATGATAAGACCATAATTATTTGACACACAATAGCCTATCATTTATATCATTAAAAACTGCCTAATTATGTGCCAAGCTTACAGGCTATTATAACTTCAATAGTGTCCCTTGGGTAAACACGTCTTCATTCACTCAGGTAAATATATAATTAAAGAGGAAGGAATAACACTGGGCAGGAACTGACCAGTATAATTTTGGTTTTCTTCTCAGAGCCTAAATACAAATGCTGTTTCCTATATTAATAATTTTTAGTACTTGTATATTTTCTCCTAGGAACTCACAAAGCTTCTCAACAAATGGCAAGTATATTTATCACTATTTTATAGACAGAAAAACAGAACTAAAAGCTTAAACTGTCATGAGGAATAAACAGCCCCAAAAGACGAAACCTGTTTCAAACATATAGCTTGAAAGAGCTTACGAAGCTTCTTTTATAAGTATAGTCCTCTGTACCTTGCGGAAGGTCACAGAGAGCTACCCTCAAATGTCCTCTCTTTTATAGAGTTGGTTATGTTAGTTTCACTTAAGTTTGTGTCTTTTGTAGAGCTACATAAGCTGTAGACTTTGGTCTGTTTTATTCGTCAAGTGAGCATAAGAGAAGGACAATAATTAAATATGTTTTTCTGTTTCATTTTCTAAAGTACCTTCTCAGAACTGCAGACTCTTAGGCATTTGTTTCTTACAGCAGAAGATGATACTTTCTGTAAGTACCTGATATTCTAGAAACCTTAATTCGGTTGGATGAACTCTCTTTGTGACCTTAAACAAGTTATTTAATACCTTTGCATCTCCATTTCCCACAGAGAAAAGACATGTAATACTCCTATGGTGGTTAAGGGAAGGAGGATAATTGGTAAATATACGAAAGAACAAACAGCCACAGGGACAAAATTAACACTCCTCTCCAGAGCCAATTTATTCCAAAATGTAAAAAAAATGGAAGAGAGAATTAAATTCCTGAGGAGGAGGATTGTTTTTCAGAGAAAAGCAAGGGGTTGAAACAGATGGGAAGAGGGAGAATGTGGCACATCCTACAAGCCTTATGTAAGGGCAAGGCTATAGATGGAGATTGTGAATATTCCTCACTGCAGAGAGCTTGCAAGACCAAACAGAACAATTTAAACTTAATCTCCAACTTGATCTCAAATCTTCAATACAATTAGGAAAGGGCATCTGTGATACGATCACTATTACTTATGCTTTCAGGCAAATGTTGTGCTATGTTTTACGTAGTCGTCAAGCAATGGAGACACTTTCATGGGAATAACAGGTGTGTGGATAAGAGTCTGTGTGAAGCGTTTGTGTTAGGAAGAGAGGTACAGCATAAACAAATTGCATGACGAGTAAAAAATTTCACTTTTTGCATGGGAAACGCAGCCAAGTCTGTGGTTCCAGAGCAGGCAGGAGTAAAGAGGACTTAAGCAACTTCTCGTCTGCACGCCACGCTGCTTCAGGGACTAAAGTAAAGCAGAAGTAGTGTGACCCGTGGGTGTTAAGCTACCCTGAGCCAGGAGCACTGTGCGGGGTGGTCCAGCAGTGCCCGCTCCACGGTGCGCCAGCCGCCGCGGGAGCTCCCTGGGCGCGCTGCGAGGAGTCGCGCCTGACGCGGCAGGCACCGGAGCGTGTCCTTGCGGCACCAGCAACAGCCTGGAAGCAGACACCCTTCACCTCCTTCGAGACCCAATCCAACACAGGAAAAGGTTGCAAGCAAAAGTGATAAAATCATACCTAATTAGACTAATTCACGCTGAACAATTTTCCCCAGTGAGTATTGGAGACAAAAGAAGAGCGAATGTTCTCATAACAGTGACTTCTATTCATTAACAAGCATGTCTTGAACACATGGATTGTTAGAGAAAGAAATCAAGGAAGAAATGAGTGGTCTGATACCAGCACCTTACTGTCATCCTCTAAAATCCTTCTTTCAGTCACCAAAAGTGCAGGGAATGCCTAGCACACTGCAGTAGCAGTCCATTCCCAACCTTTATTGAGACATGTAACCGTTTTTAAAAATAATAAAACATCAGTACCAGGCACTTGAAGGAATCTCCTCTGAAATCCAGATATGTCTAAGGTTTTTGAATGCAAACAATTCTCCAGACACTGCTGTTAATAAATTATAGATGATACACACCTACACTTTTCAACAGCAGATCGCAGCAACTTCTTCTGTGCCTGTTTTTATTTTCCTTATTTTAAGGTCTACTGTTCTTTGTCATAGTTATGCATCCCTAAGTAAAAGTTAAGAAGGCTGAATAAAACTTAAAAAATTGGACATGTTCAGGACAGACAGATAAAGCATATCATAGATGTGAATCAATTAATGAAGCTTAATTTTTATAACTTTTAGAAGCATGAGGCACAGTAAATTATCCCTCATGGTTTACCAGATTGAGGAGTAGGGTCTTTTGGCATGCAAGAATGAGTGACTATTGAATTGCCCTGGATAATAAAAAAAAAATTTCAGTCCAAATTCAGTTATCTGAGTTTGTGGAGTCCCGGATTCATGCATGCAGCCACTCAGGAGACTTAATACAACCTGTCAGCTGCACGAACTTAAGTGCCTGCAAAGTGAGGAGCAGTAGAGTTCCTGGGGCTGTTTTTCCATTTGTGTGAACCTTATGCTCCTAAGCTCTACTATGGAGTTATTTAGAGTTGGAAGTTCAAGATGGTTGACTTCTATGAACAGACTCATCTAGCAGCACAGGGGCTCTTTAAGGACAGGATCCTAAAAGTACTGGTGGTAAGTTGCCTTATTTGCCCATGCAGATGGACTGCAAATGTCTAGCCATTCTGAACTATTTTGGGTCAAAACCATGTTCACAGTAAGAAGGAATTGGACATTTTGAAGTTGTAGTAATTGATGATACTTTTCTGTAGAAGAATATTCAGTCCTGTGTTTCAGTGCTAGAACTAATTTTCAACTCGTTGAAAGAAGGATGAGTCCAAAAGCTGGTGGAAAATTTCTGCAAGTCTGCTGTCAAAGGGCTCCGGCATACCCCAAGGACTGAACAATAAATATAGTCAAAAGCAAGACACTGGGCTAGCAGGACTTTTTAAGCCATGTGTGGGAGGTCACCTAACAGATATCAATAACCTTACAGAGGGGGTAGTTACACAACACCACAGACATGCACTAAATTAATTTTTAAATGCAGTTTTTCTCCCATTGGTGGAGTTAAACCCTTTAGAAGGTGCTTGGAGCTTTGCATTTGGACATGATGAACTGATGAATTTTGTTTGACACCGTTTATTTAAACACTATGTACAGTTAGAATGCTGCAGTGATTAAAATTCAAACATGAAGACTAAATAAAGAAAAAGATCTTACCAATGAGATGAATTTCCTTTTTTTTTTTTATTTTTCAGTTTCCTTTGAATCATAACCGATCAGAATCATCAGAGCTTCAACACGAAGGGTCTGAGACTGAACACTTTCTTTGGCATAGCCTTGTTGTGCGGGTTTCTGTATGCAACAAATCTCCTCAACTGCATGAAGCATCTTCCGCTCTATAAGGAAGGACTCCACCACACAAACTAAAGATCGTCCACCAACTTGATATAATTCTTATGATAACAACTTTGGTGTTTAAATGTTAATCACAGTTATATATCCTATGAAAAAGATTTATAATCTCAGCAACAAAAGCAGATACACTGTATGTACTTTGTATGCCTTCAATATATCAATAAATTGCTGCTATCTTTCTTTGCTTGAAGCACATACAAATCTCATCCCAGTTTGTTTTTATTAAATTAAATTTGTTATTGATAAGAACTTTGCTCCCGCACTTTAAGTTGCCTTTATTTTCTGGCTACTTAAACAGAAATGAAATGTATTTTTCTTAAGGGAAATTCATTAAGCTTGGATTTTTTGGTATTCTGTACTTGTGAACTAAACCAAAAACTGATCTAGAATGATTAAAATTATTTTTTAGTTGGAATGTTTTCCTGTATGCTTTCTGTTAATACAATCATCAAACATATAATGTCAAGCTTTAAATCTGTGTTGTTCAGCAGTTACTGTATGAAAAAAATATTTAAAGCAATTTAAAAACTCTGCAGAACAAATATTATGTACATACTCTTTTATAAGATGATCTATTTACCAAAAGATAAAAGATATTGATTTCACAACTAATTTCAGACATCCCAAAGACCAGGGATGTTGATTTCCAAGATTTTGATTTAACTGTGAAAGCTCTAACAAAACAGATCATGGGAAATAAGAAATCTCACTCAAAACTTGATTTTATTTAATTTTATTCCCCTTATTTAGTCTGACAGCAGTAACCCAGTCTATAAGCAAAAGATATGTCCAAAGGATATATCTTAAACTGAAGCAAGGATTTTGGAAGATACGCTTGTTTTTCTTTTTTCCTTTCCCTTTTTCCTCCTTAAATATTGTAACTTGCCTCCACATTATTATTCTATTTTTGTTCTTATGGAAAGAAAGCCAAATATGAAGTCTGGGCTTTCAGTAGTAGTGAATTTTCTAGGCCATTGCCAGAAGAGGAAGACAGAGAGAAAGGGGACGTGTTTTTCCAACAGAGGCAAACAGTCCAACTCAGTTTCTCATTCTCAGGGATGGGAGCAGAAAGGTCAATAGTGATTCCAAAAGCCCTACACCAGGAAGGAGTATGGTGTCGTGAAGCTGTGCATCATGTTGTGTGTGTGGCATGTGCCTCTTACAGTGTCAGCTGTGTCAATGCTCAGTTGATCTGGGGTGCAATGGCATGAAATGAAGCCATCTTGAAGCCAAGCAGAAAAGCGAGAACATGGCTCTCTGATGTGAATTTCGTAGCACAAGGGCAGCTGCATGTTAGCGGGATTGCTTGGCTACAGGGCTAGCTGTCTCACAGTCAGAAATTCAGAGACAAAGCATGAATGTCTGCCTGTATGATGATGCGCCCAAACCTTCTCCAGCCATGTATATATAGCACTTCATCATCTCATACCGCCACATTTCCTACTCTGTTAGCAACAATTGCATTATTTTTCTGTCACACATGAGAGTGGCATGCACTGCAGTGTACGTGAAGCAATGCTTCGTTTTTACTTTGGAATTGAATTACTATATGATTTAATAACTATTTATAATCTTCCCAAGTCCCAGTGTCCTCCAACCTTCAGTATTTCTTGGGTCAGCTAACCTGAGGGTACAGCTCCATTCTCAACGTGTGACATCCTTTAGAGCCACTGACAACTTTGGCAAGATTCAGGCAAAAAAAACACAGGTGAGACCAAAGTTCAGACTTAGCTTCATTCTTTTATTCCATCAGGCCTGGGCCAATGACTCTCTTATTTGAGTAATTTCAGATTCAGAAGAAACTCTGTCCTGGTTTGACATCAGGGGTGACCCAGCCTACACATCAGCAGACAAAACTGTTATAAACACCTTTGCATACTTTGGCTGTACAAACTCTCTGCTGCTAAGAATATCTGCTGCCTCTGTAAAATTCTTTGCATCTTTTTATTGCTAGGTTTGGCAAACATGATGCATATAATGGATTAGGGCACTAAGTTACATGCCAGAGAAGTGTGTAAGAATTGTCCAAAAATAGTGATATCCAAAGATGTATAATGTCTGCCCTATTATTAGTTTTTAGCACTTCAGTACTAGATGACATTTGTGTCTCAAGCTATAATTGATGAGTCCTGTAAAGCTAATAATTAAAATAAGCCATATTCACTGCTTCTAAAATGGAGTCTGTTAGATATTTAATCAGGTCTCGTACATGACCTCTGAAGGGTAAATTTATCCTCCTAAATCTTCCCTGACGCTTATTTACGTTATTTATTATTTGTATATGTTAGTGACAGTTGCATATTAAGTAATGTTTCAGTTTTGAAAGAAAGATGCTCTGAGGAGTATATTTGGAATCTATGGAGCTCGGAGTCCAAAATCAGACAAATTTCTAGGGCAAAATGAATAACCAATGTGAATTTAAAACATACATATGTACGTGTGTGTGTGTATATATGAGTCAGCTAGTTCAGTGAAGGCTGCAGAACAATGTAATGGATTTTGTTCAAATAAGTGAAAAATAGTTTAGAAATACAATTATTCTACTCCTGAGTAAGGCTGTTTTTCATTTTTGGTGCTATTGCTTTTAGTATGCATTCAGTCCTTAGGGAAAATTGTTGTATCTGAGCTGCCGCATTTTCATGTGTGCAAGTAATGAACTAGCTTAAATTTGGTGCTGGAGTAAGTTTTGTTTTATCATGTGACCTTTAACATGAACAGATCTCTACATCTAATTGTGTTTTTCAGTTTTAAAAATTACAGTAAATTAATTCTGAATTTGAAGAAACATGAAGTAGGGAAATGTCCTGGATTTTTGTCCATTAACTTCATATTAGAATACACTTCGCAAAAGAATAATCCTGGAGCATTGCACTTTTATTCCCTATTGACAATCTCACATGGTCTTTGTACACTTAGTAGCACTTTGTGAACTTCCATATGCATCTAGGTAACATTAAGATCAAATGAGCTTCCATTTCCAAGGCATGTCTCTAATCACATGGGCTTTCCATGTACAGTTAATAAATACATCAACTGAATTGCTTTTCTTTTTTTCGCAGTTGCCTGTGCTTCTTTTCTCCCCTGCTCCTTCTCCATATCTGGGTAGGACTTTTCCTCCTGGTGCTAGTACTGTTAGTAATGTTATTCTGAACCCTAATGGTTGTCCATTTCCTGACTACAGCTGTGACTACTCTTTATTCTCTCCTGGTTGCCACAAACCTTTGATGGCAGCCTGTTCCTGCATTTAGGCTTGGCCATATGGAAAGGAAGAAAAAAGAAAAAAAGGTAAGATGATTAGAAAGTGCTCTTTGTGTCCTCTTTTAATTATCCTGTGCTTTATATTATACAGGCCAAATAATAATGTCCAAAATCTCCCTTAAAATGTGTCTTGAATGATGCTTTTTAGAACACAGGACTGGCAAAACCGGCCCAGAATAACTGTGTGTACATCTCTGTCCTTGCTTAACTGTTATTTTAGTGTAAGGTCTTACTAAATCTTCTACGGAACATCAAATAAATTTCAGCCCAAATCCACCCAAGGTTATCAGTTATCTCGTTAAATATGAATCAGCCAAGCCAATAGCAAGGAGAGAGATGTTGAAAACTAGCTGGTCAGAAATGCCAACGAGAAGGTAGTATTTGATAAATATATATATATTTTTTTATATATATATCCCTATGTTGTCTGCATATACAACATAGAGACTCCCAGCCTGAGAGCCTCTCACAGACTTGAATTCCTTATGAAACTCTTTGTAATGACAACTTCAGGTCTGAAAAGTAGAAGTTTAAAATGCTTTAAAAAAACCCAGAAAATTGCGACCATATTATAGGTTTGAGCAGGATCAACTGATGTTTAAAAACAATAGATTTTTACAGCTGGGCATACTTCCAAGACATTACCCAATCTGAAAACCAAAGGTGCTGCCTTAGATCATGGGCAGTGAATGATCTAAGGGTCGTTTTTCCTTTTCCCACCTACTCTTCTCCTTAAGCTTACTACCTTCATTCCTATTTCTGTATCCTAATTTTCCTCTTAGTTTATGAAAATATAGTTTATAGTTTAAACTATATGAAATAGTTTATGATCTCTACTTTTTCCCTTCATGAATGCATTTTTTTTTCTGGGATGTTCAATATGTAATTGATTCTGGACATAGTGCTACTGTGACAGGAATGGTTTGTGTGCAGCCATACAGTTTTGGGACTAAGCCGTTCATTTTTTTCATTGATGAACCTCAGATTACATTAATATCTGTAGAGGCCTGAGACAACAGACAAATCATGAAATGCCTCCACCCAGTCCAGTTCTTAGATTGACAAAATTACATAGGACCTCCTCTTTGCTCAGGGATTGATCTAATTTGTGATGACAAATGGCCCCAAGTTAGTGACATATATGCTGAGTGGAAATAACCTAAAATTTGTGTAGAAAATACTATAAAGCTACAAAATTTAAACACTTGTCCGTAGGAAGTGTTAAAACATACAAAGAAAATAAAACTTGTCTATGCTTTAAAATCAAACCTAGAATGATTCTGTGTGTAGTTTTCTGTATGCTGACGAAGTACTTTTAATAGAACATTGTTACTACGGACCCTGTTCACCTTAGCTGCTGCTGTATACCACCTTTAATTTCATCCCACATGAAGTTTATATAGACTTCTCCATAGAAACACATTTTAAGTTTGAATCTCAGAAACAACGGCTTGCATCATCTCTACAGACCTCAACCACACCTATTAAAATCTATAGGTGGCCCTGTGGTCCTTAGTGAACTCTGACTCACATCGCAAGTCACAATGTAAATGAAAATTGTAATTTTTAACTGAAATAAATGTAATTTAATTAAAATTACAAAGTTTAATATCTGCAAACCTATTAGACATGTACTGTTAATTTAAGAAAAAATATGAATGTTTATGTCATAGAATAGTAGAAGGCAGAGATATTAAGGAACATTACACCATCTCTTTTGTGTCTATGTGTATAATTTTTCTGCTCAACACAATAGGTATTGTCCAGTCTAACTGCCAATGTCTCAGCTGGTGAGATATACATATACGTCTTTGAAAAAGCTACCATAAGGTGTTCTGGTAGATAACATTGATCAAAAATTTTTTTGATTAATTACTCTAACACTTGTTGTGACACTACTTTGTATTCTTTTATCTACCCAAAACACAAATTAATAAATCTATTTGTCTATATATAAAACTCTGTTCTTATATAGCTGACAAAGAAAATCCTCACAAATCCTCCATACCAAAACCAGTGTAACATAATAAGCTATAAATGAAATTTTCTCCAATGCAAACTCAAATGCACTTTCTTGTTATGCCTAAAGCTTTAGGTGACATCAGTCCAATTCTTGTGGACTCGTGTTGCCTTATTGTTTTGTCATGTTCCGCAGACTCTCAGCTGTTATTCACTATATCAGTGCTCAAACTCAGGGTGTAATTTCAAGCTCAGAATCCCAACTTTCACAGAGGCAAAAGCAGAGCTAATTCACAATAGCTTCCTGGTGGACAGGGGCATACACCCTGGCTGAGCCAGGAACTCGATGGAATCTGTGCATCAGAATTAACTGCAGCTCACAGTGGTGTGCTCACGTCCTCCAGCAGGAAGAAACTGGTACTGTCTTCCTCCCAAAAGTGACTGTTCAGCCAGCCTTATTTTGTAGGACCAATGGAATACATTTGCCTACAAATGCTTCTGACTCTCCATGTGAGAAACCCTGCATGCAAGTGGAGATTTCTTAACTGGTTACAGGCGTACCACTTCAAACACTGCACATTACGTGGCTGAGACCATTTAAGCTTTCATAAAACCATCGAATCATTTAGGTTGTAAATCACAGAATCACAGAATCACTAGGTTGGAAAGGACCTTAAGATCATCAAGTCCAACCATTAAGATCATCGAGTACAACCATTAACTACAAAACCCACCACTAAGTACCACAAAGCCCAAGTACCACATCTACATATCTTTTAAATACCTCCAGCGGTAGTGGCTGAACCATTTCTCTGGGAGTCTCTTCTAATGCTTGACAACCTTTTCAGTGAAGAAATTTTTCCTAATATCCAATCTAAACCTCCCCTGGTGTAACCTGGGGCCATTTCCTCTTGTCTATCACTTGCTACTTGAGAAAAGAAACCGACACCCACCTTGCTACAACCTCCTTTCAGGTAATTGTACAGTATGATAAAGTCTTCCTTCAGTCTCCTTTTCCCTAGGCTGAACAAACCCAGTTCCCTCAGCCGCTCCTCATAAGACTTGTTCTCCACACACCTCACCAGTTTTGTTTTACTTCTCTGGACACGCTCCAGCACCTCAATGATGTTCTTGTAGTGAGGGGCCCAAAACTGAACACAGTATTCGAGGTGTGGTCTCACCAGTGCCGAGTACAGGGGATGATCACTTCTGAAGCCCTTTTTCCTTTCTGAAATACCCGTCAGAAACATCAGATTCCTGAACATTCAATCACTATTGTTGCTCATTGGTGACTTCTGTTTGGTTTGTTGATCGGCATCTTTTGACTGTTTTCCACAACTTAATACAATATACCTCATCAAACTGTAACAGGAACATTGATATTTTGCATTACCCTTCCCATCCATAACAGGATACAAGCTACCTTTTATCTGGAACTCTTTCTGTTCTGCCGCATGAAACGTGTTTCATTAGCTGTACATTGCCACTTTCTGGATACTTTCAATATTATTCTTTTCTATGTTTCTGCTCATACGTATTTTATTTGAATTTCATGTTACAGTCTCTTCACTATAACAGCCTGCATCTAACAAGTTGAGTCATTTTGCTATTCTTCTGGACATTGTGCTAACCTCCTCAATGCCTCTGTTTTGTATGTCAGTCTTTGCTGATGCTTGCTACATTTCTGGGACATTAATGAAGATGTAGGCTAAAACTTGATATAATATTGATTTTCTCAATGATTTGCTTGAAATGTGCCCAACCTGATTCATTGACAGTTCATGTTTTTCTTGTTTACTTTTCAACAAATGATGACAAATCCTTTTTCTCCCTTTCTAGTTAGATAAGTAACTTTTATGTTACAGTAAGGCCAGTAAGCTGGAGCCAAGGATGTCTAATTCATTTCTCGCAGCAGATGTTTATATTTAGTAGCCAGAAGAACAGATCTCCTCCATTAGAATAAAGTGGCATAAACTGTGTCTGTGTGGAATACAAACTACTTCAATATGGAATGCAAACACCACCAGAACAATTGGACATTCTCCGCCTGCCTCCAGGTCCAAAGATATCTCCACCCCTGTCAGCAGCCATGGAGCCCAAGTAAGTTAAGTTTGGAGACTCTTGTTATAGTCATCTCCACCAACACAACAAAAGTGTCTGGATAACCTACAGTAATATTCCTGAGATTTAACCATGAATTATTTATTATTGAAGCAAAATACAGTAAGTAGGGCAGGTAACCTATAACTTCACAGACACTCTTTTTAGCACCCTGTGGTATGTTACCTTTTCCTGTAATATATCTAAAGAGAACTTTGATAGTTTAGGACTTTTTCAGGGCATAACTTTTGTCAGACCTTTACAATGAACCCAATAAATCTCCATAAAAACTTAGCACACTTTCACTTGCTCTGTAGACTGTAGTATTAACTGTCTTCAACAAATGTCAACATTTCCTGTATCTAACTGTTTTTTGCAAACTAGGATACTAATTACCTCTTAATAACCAGTAGGTTTTATATTTTAAAAATAAATAATTGTTTTATTTAGCATTAAAGTTTGCCTTTTTTTCTTTTGTTCTGAAACATCTAGGGTGGATTCAGCATTAAGCTTTGTGATCCTGGGAGAGGCGGCCAAAATAAACTTGTGCTGATTGAAGATTTTAATGGACCTCGTGAGACATTTTATTTCTACCTCACTGTGTCTTCAGAAGAAGGTAAAAGCAATGCTAATTCAGACGTAGGATGAGGTGTGTTTGTTAGAAATTCTAAATTGTACAGAAGCAGAACATTTATTTTCTTTGCTGTCTAAAATCAAAGGTCATGCTGACTTTGGAATAGAGTACTGGATGACTAGATGGAGAGTAGAATAAACAGACTAGTTATTACAATAGATTAAACATCTGGGAAATAATTCTGTATTATAAAAAAGACGAATGACAGAGAATGGTTATTTCCTCTAGTAAGTTAGCTGCTCCAGTTATTTTGGGGAGGTAACATGAATAAATGTGACATGAGGTGTTAGTACAGTATTCAGATCCCACAATATAATGAAAAAGAAGGCCAGTGGTGTCCTGGGCTACGTTAGGATGAGTGTTGCCAACAGGCTGAGGGAGGTGATCATTCTCCTCTATTCAGCATAGGTGAGGTCAAACCTGAAGTACTGTGTCCAGTGCTAGGCTACCCAGAACAAGACAGACATGGAGAGAGAATTGGGCTGGGGATTCCAAAGGAAAGCATGAATATGTTAAGGGGTTGGAGCTTGTCTCCTATGAGGAAAGATGGAGAGAGCTGGGATTGCTCAGACTGAACAATAGAAAGCTCAGGGAGGACATTATCAATGTATATAAATAAATACCTGTAGGGATGATGCAAAGAGGAGGGAGCCAGGACCTTTTCAGTGGTGCCCAGTGCCAGGGCCAGAGGCAGTGGGCACAGAGTGAAACACGGGAGGTTCCCTCTGAACATCAGGAAACACTTTTTTGCTGTGAGGGTGACTGAGCACTGGCACAGATTGCCTAGAGAGGTGGTGGAGTCTCCCTCCTTGGAGATATTAAAAAAACCCATTTGGACATGGTCCTGGGCAACTGGCTCTATATGGTTAGGCTGGAGCAGGGGCTTGGATCGGATGACCTCCAGTGGTCCCTTCCAAGGTCAACCATTCTGTCGTTCTGCACTTCTGTCAAGAATATAATTAGTATTTTATGTAGGTGAGGTAAAAATTTCTTTTGTGGGAGCCTTAATAATTTAACAGATTTTCTAGATGTTTGATCAAAGCTTCATATTCCTTCTAACAAGAAGAGAAGTCCATGAAAAATTTGTCATCCTGACCCCGGGAAACAGGCTGTGTGTACACGTCAGTACTTCAAGATATTTGTTGTTACCTCAGAGCAACACAAACTGGCTTTGTTTGGGTTCTGTAATTGTACAAAATCACAAAAGCATCCTGGAGAACTAAAAGAAACAAGTTTTTCTGAGCTTTTGCAATACCACCATCCAACTGACTGTAAGTACCAAGTAAGTTGAAACCCCATTTCTGCCACTTTTACACATAGGACAATGTTATAAAGCAGAGTGAGAAGAAACCCAGCAACAGGAAACAGACTTTGGTGTTTAGCTTTCATTTCCCAGAGCATTTGGAGAGGTTTTTGTACAAAACTCCAAAAATGCTTGGGCTTCTATTTAGTTTATTCTCACTAAAACTTCTGAATAATACCCTTTCTTTTTTAGGAGCAATTTAGTAGCCCAGTTTGTACTTTTAGATTTAAATCTGAATAAGAATACTTTCCAAGCCATGGGTTGGATGATTTTGTTTTCCAACCTGTAACACAAGGAACCCTTTGACACAGAGAAGCGATGGAAGTAATGCACTCAATTATTTTTTTTTAATGGGAGAATAATTCTGATAATTTGAAGTTAGTTATTTTTCTTATTGCTGAGAGTGTCATTTGCCAGCCGTAACAGTTTTTGATATAGCTAAGAAAAAACAGTTAAGCAGTATATTGATTTTTCTTTTAATTAACTATTTTGAGATTGAAATTATCTGCCTGTTCTTTTAAACTATAATTTCAGCGTGGCAGTCAAAGACAGTGAAGCATACCAGCAGCAAGCTTAGGGTCAGTTACATACAGATTGATTTTCCATTTCCCAAGTAACAGTCACCTTATTCCAAAAACAGTAGAAGTGACCTTCAAGGACAGGTTTAGTTGTGTGAGAAGAAATCTCTTACTCCATGTGTTACTCATTGCTTAGTTCAGTTGCTAAATGAACTTCAGAAGCAAGCATGGATACATAAGGGTCTTCTCCAAGATCTAGTGAAAGCCAGTGAAAAGACTTTATCAATTAAATGGTTTATAGAACCACATGCAAATGGTTCCCAAATATTTAGTACCACTTCAGTATGCATACAGTTTACAATGTCTACTATGTCTCAGTGAATGCAGAAACATTTAAATGCTTCAAAAACTAGGAAGAAGAAGGGAGCAGAATGTATAGAGAACCATGGATAAAATTTTTATTACAAGGCACAGTAATTATACCATAGTTATTCATTACTAAGACCAAAGATCAGCAACCTGATTACTACAACCCGTTGGCATGCTTCTTACCTTTAATTTTAGTTATCACATTTTGATCTAAATTTTATTAACCCTGGAATTATTCTTATTCATATGGTGTACAAAGTTGTACATTCTGTTTGTATGAATAATGATAATTTAGAGGTGTGGAAAGGTGAACTGTAATTGTCCTGTAATGATAATTTGAGGACACTTTAATTGCAGTAAGCTCATACATTGCAGGCCAGAATAAAGTGAATGATGAATAAAAATCAGAAAAAGACAAATCTCTTTCTGCATAGCTTACTTACTTTGTGCAAGTTAACCTCTTTCAAATTTTAACCGATCTACATTGAAAGAATTAACTGAAAATTAATTAATTCTTTCTAGAAGAAACTGTATTTTAATATTTTTAGTACAGAGAATCTAGATATACAAACTTTAAAGACATGCAAGACCCTAAAACAAGCATAAAAATTCATGCTTCCTTTGCAAAGATTATGTATAATAGTCAATAGAGACCTGTCAGGGTCCAAGAAAAAACATTTTAAAGGGATATCATTCCATGCATATGGTTTAAGTGTTGCTAATGTACCTGATTTTAAGCCACTTACTCCAGATCCCTACTACCCTTAGGAAGCTCTTCTTGGTGTTGAATCTGTACCTATTTCCCTTCTAATTTAAGCCTGCCTTTTTGTTTTAAATCTAGTACACATTGAGAACAATGAACTTCTTCCAGAATCAACAACTGCAATTTTTTCAGTCTTTTCTCAGAAGGCATCTGTTCTAGGTCTCTGATCATTTTTGTTTCTGAAAACTTACAATTTTTCAGTAAACTGTGCAAATCATTTCCCATGTTGTATATGTTTACTGGTTTGTACATGTGTCTTTGTATATTTGACTGTTTTGCAATGATATCACATTTTTGACTCAAGCACAACAGGTGTCTGTTAGTAACTACTAGTTATTTTCTGCAGAACTCATCGCTTGACAGTGCAGCTAATTATTTCTACCTGCTTCACACAAGCTGCTTCCTATTTCTCTTACCTGTCAAGGTCATTCTGTATTCTTGTCTTGCAAAAGACATACATTCCTGTCTTGGTGCCACCTGAAAATGTAGCATACTGTTTCTCCATCAGCCAGATCATTAATGGAAATATTGAGTAGTATCAGATTCAGGACAGGTGCTGTAAGATCTCACTAGAAAAATGTCTCCACTCTGACTCTTTGAGGAGTGAATCAACTATAACTGTAATTGTAGCTATGGAATGTTATATTGTAATTCTTACTTATCTCATCCACTTATATCTTGCTGTTTTTCCACCTGTTCTCTCTTTTTTCTCTTCATAAAAATTGCTAAGAATAATCTTTCATTATGTCATACAAGTTGCTTTCCATCTCTGTATTCTTGACTGACTCATGTTTCCTAATCAAAATCAAAACTAGAAGAGCCCCAACCATAATCACCATCTTCTGATAAATTTATGCTGTGTTTGCATAGTGTCTGGCAACTAAGAAAGGCTCAGGGGTGCTATGAAATATCAATATTTTGCTATTGATGTAAAGTTTTAAGTTATGGTCCTCCAACAAAAAATGATAGGCTGTTTTTAACTCTCTTCACAACATTCTGCATACCGTCAGCTAGCATACATCAATCCAAAAACTTAGGACACCTTATTTATTTCATAGACTCGTAGAATCATAGAATAGTTTGGGTTGGAATGGATCTTTAAAGGTCATCTAGTCCAACCCCCCTCCAATGAGAAGGGACACCTTCCACTGGATCAGGTTGCTCAGAGCCCCATCCAACCTGACCTTGAACGTTTCCCGGGATGGGGCATCTCCCACCTCTCTGGGCAATCCCTTAAGTGTTTCACTACCCTCATTGTGAAAAACGTCGTCCTTAGATCTCATCTAAATCTACCCCCTTGTCCTATCACTATAGGCCCTGCTAAAAAGTCTGTCCCCATCTTTCTTATAAGCCCCCTTTAATGACTGAAAGGCTGCATAAGGTCTCCCCGGAGCCTTCCCTCCTCCAGGCTGAACAACCCCAACTATCTCAGCTTTTCTTCACAGGAGAAGTGTTCCCTTCCTCTGATCATTTTTTACACAGAATCACACACAGAATAATAAGATTGAAAAGGACCTTCAAGATCATCAAGTCCAACCATTAACCCAATGCCACCATGTTCCCTAAACCATGTCCTAAAGCGCCACATCCACATGTTTTTTGAACACTTCCAGAGATGTGGAACACCTCCCTGGGCAGCCTGTTCCAACGATTGACCACCCTCTCGGTAAAGAAATTTTGCCTAATATCAAATCTAAACCTCTCCTGGTGCAACTTGAGGCCATTTCCTTTCATCCTATCACTAGTTAGTTGGGAGAAAAGACCAACATCCCCATCGCCACAGCCCCCTTTCAGGTAGTTGCAGAGATCGATAAAGTCTCCCCTCAGCCTCCTCTTCTCCAGACTGAACAACCCCAGTTCCCTCAGCTGCTCCGCATATGACTTGTGCTCCAGACCCCTCACCAGCTTTGTTGCCCTTCTCTGGACAAGCTCCAGCACCTCAACATCCTTCTTGTAATGAGGGGCCCGAAACTGAACACAGGATTCAAGCTGCGGCCTCACCAGTGCTGAGTACAGGGGCACGATCACTTCCCTACTGCTGCTGGCCACACTATTCCTGATACAGGCCAGGATGGTGTTGGCCTTCTTGGCCACCTGGGCACACTGCCGGCTCATGTTCAGCTGGCTGTCAACCAGCATCCCCAGGTCCTTTTCTCCCAGACAGCTCTCCGGCCACTCCTCCCTAAGCCTGTAGTGTTGCATGGGGTTGTTGTGACTCAAATGCAGGACCCTGCACGTGGCCTTATTAAACCTCATACAGTTGACCTTGGCCCATCAATCCAGCCTGTCCAGATCCCTCTGCAGAGCTTTCCTACCCTCCAGCAGATCAACATTCTTACCCAACTTGGTGTCATCTGCAAACTTACTGAGGGAGCACTCAAGTCCCTCATCCAGATCATCAATAAAGATATTGAACAAGACCGGCCCCAGAACCGAGCCCTGGGGAACACCGCTTGTGACCGGCCGCCAGCCGGATTTAACGCCATTCACCATGACTCTCTGGGCTTGGCCATCCAGCCAATTCTTCATCCAGCGAAGAGTAAACCTGTCTAAGCCACGTGTCACCAGTTTCTCCAGGAGAATGCTGTGGGAGACGCTGTCAAAGGCTTTACTAAAGTCCAGGTAGACAACATCCACAGCCTTTCCCTCATCCACTAGGCGGGTCACCTGGTCATAGAAGGAGATCAGGTTGGTCAAGCAGAACCTGCCTTTCATGAACCCATGCTGGCTGGGCCTGATCCCTTGGTTGTCCTGCACATGCCCTGTGAGCATCCTTATGACGAAGTGCTCCATGATCTTCCTCGGTACAGAGGTCAGGCTGACAGGCCTGTAGTTTCCAGGATCCTCCTTCTGGCCTTTCTTGTAAATGGGCGTCACAATGGCAAGCCTCCAGTCATCTGGGACCTCCTCTGAACCTGCTTCAACAGGTCCATGTCTTTCCTGTGCTGAGGACTCCTAGAGCTGGACACAGGGTTCCAGGTGGGGTCTCACCAGGGTGGAAAGGCAGAATGACCTCCCTTGACCTGATGGCCATTCTTCCTCTAAGACTCTTTCTGTGAGAGGTTTCAAGAATCCTCCTCCTCTTTTGCCTGCCAGATACTCTTTAGGGAAACAAAAGAAAAGGTATTATTAACCTTACTATTTCTGTAATGGTTCTGTGTCTCCTAAGTTGCTTCCCACACAGCAATGTCAGTGACATCTATCATGAAGGAACATACGTGTTGTTCGTTTTGGGACCTTATTTCTAAAAAGATGTGCTAACTCTTCTTGTCAGGCTTAAAAAAAAATTATAAAAATCAAATTCATAACAGCATACTTGACCTAGATGTGTAAATTTGCTTTTATTTCTTTTAAGAAAAAAAAAATCATTAAAATTTGAAGCTGCCAAAAGGGGAAGGTAGGAGAAACTTAATAAAATCTCTCTTCTTGCAATGCCATAGTATTATTTTGTGGACTATTATCACAAACCTTTCATTCTGTTTTCCTGTGTGTTTTTTTCCAAACCATATCACACATCTAAGATTGAGGAAATAGCCTAAATGGGATTTGGAGATGCAAACAACCACAATAAAGGCACTAGAAATCACTTGGGTTGGTAAAGAGTTCAACAAAAACAACAGGAAGGATAGAGAGGTCCAAGTCTGATTATTTGTCATGACATTACAGCAAAATCCCAGCTAGCCCATGGATATTTCTGAAATATTTCTACTGAAATACAGAAAATGAAGGAAATAGGTGCAATGAATCCATTGTTATGAATCCCAGGTTGAAGCATGCCTGGAGAGAAACGAGTGAGAAGCTTAAACATGATTTGGGGCTTCAAATTTCTGCAACGACCCAAAAATTCAGTAAAACAAAACCAAAGGTAAAAAATACATTAGTAAAAATTATAACGTCCTGGGAGGAGGTGATGAGAAAAGATTAAACTGTTTTAACCCATTATATGGTTAAATACTCAAGGTTTCACATGTATAGTTTTGCTATAGCAATTCATTAAGTTGCCTCGCACCATCCGAGCTGTAGTAAATGATTGTGTGCATGTTCCGAGCCTTCCCATTTGTGAGAAAAAGTGATGGAGTTTAAACGTGAATGAAAAGCACACTCAGTCAGTTTATATGTCTGCCATGATGAATGAGAGCACAGTAAGATAATCAGAGCAAGGAAACCTGCATGCAGTAAGAGATTTCAGAATTTAAAAAACAGAATCATGTCCTCTTCCCACCATTCGAGTGGAAAATGTTGCCCGTTAACACTCATAAATGATGAATGAGGACAAATAAACTGTCCCAGGCCACCCATCCTGAAACAGGCACATGGTCACTCAAACAGGAACTTGTCCAAATGCAGAGAGAAGTCTGTTTTTGTCAGAGATCTGTAGCAACTTTTATAAGGATAAAGATATCAAGGTTAAAAATGACATCATTAGGGAGTTTAAGCATTTTCCCTGGACTAGAATAGATTGTCAACACTTGTTTGTATACCACAGTGTAGTAAGAGTTTGTAGAGCACCTAGCACACTACTGGTGTTGCTACGCATTAAGAAATACTTCAGAAATATCTGTGAGGTTTTTCTGTAATTAGCAAATAATGAAACAAGCTGACTGGACTAGCCACACTCTAGAGTCCACCAAGCCTTGGCCCTGGTTAACGTGTGATGCTGAGAGCTTTCGAGGCATCCTTCCACACCAGGCCTCATGGAAAAACCTCAGTTTCACAACAAAGTCACACAATTTTCCAGACAGGGAATGTGTGCAGGCCTGGGTGCATATCAGGGCTGGATGAAAACACACGTGGAAGGTGTGTTAGCAGCCACGTGAGAAGGACCCTAGCTAGACTGTGGAAGGGAAAGGTATGTGGGAAAGCCTGGCCTTTTGAAAGCACAACTACTTCTGAGCAGAAGTTAACATCCTGATTTTAGAGAAAGAGCTTTCTCAGCTGTCTTTTTATCAAGGTGCTTCAAGGAAAATATAAAGAGCAATTAATACCTATACATTGTCAGATGATTTATTTTCCAAAAAGTTTCATACATAAAGGCACCCTACTTGTAACAGGGATGCTTTTGGGCATTTTTTTTAGTATCGAGTTAGAGAATAGTGGCACAGGTTGAAACCAAAACTATTTCTGTGTTTTTAATTTTCTTTCAAACTAACAACTACCTTTAGACTCTCCCTCAGCTGGTTACATTAGATCAGAACACTCAGAAATTTTATCCTCACTATACAATTCCTATGCGCCATATCTGTATGTATATACATACTGCACATACACAATATATTTATTACATACTATAGCCTAACACACCAGGCCTGTCAAACTCTCTGAGACTGGATGCAGTGTTACGACCTTGCTGAAAAGCTTGGACTTAACTTTTTTTTAACTAATATGGGAAGAACATGATCTGCATTTTAACATCCTTTGGTAGTGCACAAAATAACTAAGGAGGACAGGTCTGCTATCCATCATCACATTTTCATTAAACATAGTAATTGCAGAACGCTAGTGGACTGGTTATTAAACCCTAGACCGAGAGATTGTTCTCTGAATTTACACTGCAACTACGAGAGGGGAATTTTTCAAAAGATAAAATCTCACAATCAAAAGAAAGTGTAACACACTTTACAAAATGTCATATCAATTTCTGAAGGTTAAAAAACCTGTGAATACAGCTTTTGGTATTGCATATTCTTCCATTCTTTAATCCTTAAAGAAAAGCTAACATGGAGTAACAAACATGATAAAAGAATTGCTTTTGTTTTTAACCTTTGAAACACTAAGTGAGATTGCATTAAAAAATTCAGCCACTTTGGTTTTTCTTCTCTTGCAGAACAGATTGATATTCCTCCTAGATCAGTTTTTGGTTTAGGATTTACAGCATTGATATTCCTTTTCTGAAACCAAGCAGAAGTAAAAAAAAAGGTTAGTGAATTTAATTTATTATAAAGCTGTGAAGTACACTGCTATTACAGAACACAGCTCCACAGGTGGTGACACAAAAAAACTGAAAATTATTTTCATAGTCTGTTTAATCTCCACTGCAGTAAGAATAAAAATACAACAAAAACATATATACTGATGAGCACTAGTGAAAACTAATATGGCCAGCTATACATTTCAAGACCATACCAACTTAATCAAACAGTAGAGGTACATACCTTTCACACCTACAAGAATGGTAGCCCAAGGGAAGAGATTGAATAAAATATTTGCATAGACAAGTCATAGTATCCCTGGCAGAAGTTAGGGTGACATATAATATTGGGGGAAGAAGTTAAAAAATTCCTTTCCATCTCACAATACAGACAAAAAGGTGTACAGAGGGTAGAGGATCTACTTACACTGTAACTTAATCTGGAGGAAAACCAAGCATGAAATCAGTTCTGGACAACTTTGAAAAGCTCTAGAAATGCTGGGCTAAAGCTAAATGAACACACAAAGAGATATTATTTCTAATTTAAATAACAAGTCTCAGTGAAAATGAACTTACAGAATAGACAGGTCATTAAGGTCATTGCCAGTATAACTGTTGCTGTTTTCTGCATTCATATTTCATGGTCTGGACCATAAAAACTTGTGTAGAGGACAGAAAGTGAATGATTTTGTCCGAAAAGCAAGAGTTTTCAACAATATTTTTGTTTAAATTTGAGTGTTAATTTTCATCATGAAATGCAGTGTTGGGTTATTTTCATGGTACCCCTTGAAGTGGATTAAAGACACGTTTGTGCTTAAATGTAAAGAGATTTAATGAGCTATACACTGGGCAGAGTCCTACCACCACAAGTGGTTCTGCCAGGAGTCTGCAAGGAAACACCACAAGCCGGTTCCTTACATACACTTGCACCAGCCCCCATGAGAGCATTGGCACGGGCCACCTCAGCCTGGGCTTTGGTTCATCGCTCAGTACCAGCTCTGTTTACCAAAGGCGTCCCCAGAGCACTTGTATTCCATCATTGTTACAAGACATGGTTTTAACATGTAATGCTATATATACAACAGCACTTTCTCTCTTTCATACAATGCACAATTGCTAAAAGAGTGAGTTAGACCATAATATACTTGGTAAAGCATTAATACCATATAGGATGCTACATAGAATATAGAAAACCAAAGTACTATCACCGAGAACTTTTGTTGTGAAAGGACAAATGTGTAACAAAGCAGTGTATTTAACTAATGAAGTACAGAAGAATATTTTGGTTTAATTTCATTATTTATTGAAACTTTTCGTGGTAGAATGTAGATGACAAGGCTTCTTGTTGTGCAAACTAGTTACGTTTTTCAAACCTGGATACATAAAATTACATTTTCATTTGTGACAAGGTATTTTAAAGGTCTTGGTAGGATAGAAATGTGATGCTAGGAGCTTTTCTGCCGTTCATTTAATCATCAGCAATTTACATATGGTGACACTGTAAATTACTTGCTGAAGAGAGGCACAAATTAATATGTACTTACTGACTTTGTAATGCCTTCCCTCTTCTACCATTCCATTACTCTCACATGTCTCCAACACCTATTTCTTTTTTTTTTTTCCTGTGCTGTTTAAGTAAAAATATAACTATGATACTTTGAGTGGGGTAACATGCATGAAAGTTAATTCCATCTGAAATTACTTCTGGGGACCATTCATGAAGACAGAGAGAATCAACTGTCATTTTTTTCCTGGGTTCCACCCTATATATAAGAAAAAGAAAAAATCTGCAGCACTACAGTCAAGACTTCTCTTAATTTTCAGACAGGTCAATGTGCAGAAGAATGTTTCTTATTTAAAACTGGCTTGATTTAGGAATTGTTTTGGCTCTCCCATTTGAACTATACTTATACGAAGAAGTTATAAGCTGAAATTAGGCTTTAAATTCTTAGGTTTGAAGCATATTAAATTAGCAGTGATCTAACGACCCCAGAAAAGCAAACGGAAATGTCAAAATATTATTGCAAGTCTCTTGGATATCTACCGATTTTCCTGTCTGACTTTTTTTTCCCCCCTAGTTAAGGACTGCTGATCCTAAGTTTTTTATATTTTTGCTGGGATATCACTTGCTGAGCTGTCAGGGGCATATTTCCTTTCAATATATTTAGAATACCATTTTTGATAGCTGCCACTAGGTCACTGACAAAGGAATGGAAGAGTGCTGTGTGATGATATAGGGAACCTGGATGGGTAGTTCTGGAACAATCAACTTTCCAAGCAAACGTCTGGATGTGGTTATTAAAGTGCAGTCCACTTTTTTGTGACTGTCCAACATATTGCCATCTGTCTTTATAAACAGATTGGAGGGGGATGAATTAGCTGTGTGACATTTGAGCGTGATAGGTTCTCTTCAGAAATATTCTTCAAGACGCCTGTAGCTGAGTTTAGATCAACAAGAGCAGAGCCATATGGCTCTCTTATTAAATCATCAACGTCTTTTAAAAGGAATTGTGACTTGCTGGAACATAGTTGACTGAACGTTTTTATGATTTCTAAACACTCTAGTAGATTTTAAAGCAAATCGTATTGAGATTTATGGCTTTTCTGTCATGTTTCTAATATATTTCTGTTCATTGAGAAAAGATTTAGAGTATGCAAAAAGAAACAGTTTGTGTGAAACAAATTTGGGTTGTTTTAAATGAAAAAGAGTATACTGATAATCTTCACTAAGATATTAAACTTTGTAAAGCCACTGAATTTAATTATATTGTGTTAATATGTACAGTGACAGAAAATCAATTTTAAATATCTTCTTAGACATAGATCTAATTGGCTGTATTTCCCCTTGTCTCAAAGCAGCACAATCTCTCCAAGCCAAGAAAACATATCCTTTCTGTGTTCATAACAGGATATAAACAAATTCCCAGGAAACACAAGTTGCAGTTAGTAAAATAACAGAAGAAATGCATGGAGGTTTGGTATCTTTATCAGACTTCTAATGCTTGTCACTGTAGTTAGCCAGCCTTTGTGCCACTCTTCCTCCTCTGCTGGCCTCCTCTCCCTGCCCCACCTCGCAGTAGCAACTTTGAAAGATGTGTTTTGTCTGGTCTATTATGTTTGGCTGAAACCTCCTTCAGTTTAAGAGAACTGTTAAGTAGGACCATCAGTTTCCACTGAGATCAAACATAAAGTTTCCTTCCCAGAATTTGAAACCTTCATAGAACTGATCCAAACTCTTAACAGACCATGTATATCCTAATCTTTTTTTCAACTCCCTCCTCAGAATCTGTACTACAGCTCCTCTCTGCTCCCTCATGAAGTATAATGCTGTAGGCGGACAGGCTTCTTTGCAGTTTCTGCCATCTGGAATGAACTTCTTGTGCCTCTCTGCTGCATTTCATCAGTGGTGACTCCACTTACTTAAAAAAAAAACCACCCAAACAACCTTTTTCTAAACAAATGTGTTGTCCGTTCTGTTGACAAAATGTCTTTATTTTTCCTAGCAGCTATTTTTGTCTATTACTTTTGATATGACAATAGCTTATTAAAAGCTTTAAAATATCTTGCAGCATATTTTCTATGCATAACTCAAGAGGAAGAGGACTGGATTGTGTACAAAGTATGTACATTGTTCTTTTTTATGCTTTGTGTGATATTTCGTTAATCTTCCAATGATTGTTTTGTGATCCCTACCTATCTGACACTCTAATTCTTTTCTTTATTTCTTCTGTTTGCCACTCTGTTATCTGTGCACTTAGTTCATAATTTTATGATGGAAGGAGCAAATTAACTAACTGCAACTGTTTATATTTCGACTAAACATTTCCATTATTTTTAGTTGTAGGTCTGGTTTTAAAGGTCTTTGGTAAAAACTAGTTAAAAGCTCACTAAGCTTGATAATGTGAATTCTACTATTTTTTAAAGTAGATTAGCCATCTTCAACTCATCACATATTTTTCTTAAAAGTTCTGGACCAAATTCTACTAGTGTGACACTGGCAATATATAATGCTATCAAAATCTTGATAACTATACTCCTGCATGCTAGCTTTAAATTTTCTTAGGTTGTCCCTCAAGATATATATAATCACAGTTTGGTAAAGGAGCTGTTTCTTGGAAATTGATAGTTCAGTTGGAACAAAGTAATCCTACCTTATTTAGAGCATTCTGAATAGAAATACATATACAATACTGTGCAAACCTAAAATGGTTAAGTTCAGAAAACCAGAAACAGTGTTTGTTGGAGATAGTCAGAATGATTCAGTAATACTGTTTACATACACAAGGGTTTCTTATAATTTAGTTTTTCTTTTTCATGGATAGACTATGTTGTTGGGATGATGTGTAAACGATTATGTATAGAAATTTTATTTCCACTATCTTTAAGTTATGAGTGTTTTATATTTAAATAGGGTGTGTAGGTTCCAAGTTCCTCTAAATTTCAACAAAACACCAAAAAATCCTCTAGGCCCTTTTTTAAAAGTCAAACATGATTACACAGTAGCCTCCACTAATAGCTGTTTAATCCAGTCATCTAGAAAGGTGTTGTGTTCCCTCTTATGAATCACTAAGTCAGCCGTAGTCAGGATGCCTTCCATAGCAGTTAACAATGCTGAACATCCTTCAGAAGATATTTTAGCATGGTGCAGGCTCAAGCCGGTTGATGACTAATAGCTGCATGTTCATATGCAAAATATTCTCTTTACCAGTTTGAAGGGTACCTTAAAAAAACCCACTAGTTACTGTTTTATAAGGAAATATGAGAAGGTGTTTAAGGATGACCGCTCTACTTCAACTTTTTTGATGCTTTTGATAAATGGAATGTTCTTACAATTCACAGAATCACAGAATCACAGAATGACTAGGTTGGAAAGGACCTTCAAGATCATCAAGTCCAACCATTAATTCAGCGCCACCATGTCCCCTAAACCATGTCCTGAAGCGTCACATCCACACGTTTTTTGAACACTTCCAGAGATGGCGACTCCACCACCTCCCCGGGCAGCCTGTTCCAATGCCTGACCACCCTCTCAGTGAAGAAATTTTTCCTAATATCCAATCTAAACCTCCCCTGGCACAACTTGAGGCCATTTCCTCTTGTCCTATCACTAGTTAGTTGGAAGAAGAGACCAACACCCTCGTCACCACAACCCCCTTTCAGGTAGTTGTAGAGAGCGATAATGTCTCCCCTCAGCCTCCTCTTCTCCAGACTAAACAACCCCAATTCCCTCAGCCACTCCCCATAAGTCTTGTGCTCCAGCCCCCTCATCAGCTTCGTTGCCCTTCTCTGGACACACTCCAGCACCTCAACATCCTTCTTGTAGTGAGGGGCCCAAAACTGAACACAGGATTCGAGGTGCGGCCTCACCAGTGCCGAGTACAGGGGCACGATCACTTCCCTACTCCTGCTGGCTACACTATTGCTGATACAGGCCGGGACGCTGTTGGCCTTCTTGGCCACCTGGGCACACTGCTGGCTCATGTTCAGCCGGCTGTCAACCAGCACCCCAGGTCCCTTTCCGCCAGGCTGCTCTCCACCTCACCTGATTTCCCTCTCTGTTTCAAACAAAAGAGGGGAATTGCTGTTTCTTTTCCACAACAGATGAAGAACAGTTAACTGAGATAATTTCAAAAGAAATATTTTTGTGAGCTTAGAAACTGCAATGGAGACCGATTTCCATTAACAACAGGCATAAGTATCATCCAACCTCCCTCTGAGCCGTTCCTCCTCTGTTCCACACATACATAACACAGTTTTCTTGGACAAACTCGTTTTCAACAGCTTATGCCAATAAAATCCACAAGCTGAGAGATTTGATTCTTCTCTTTCAAAATTAAATATCCCCTGTAGGAGGTCTCAAATCACTAAGCCAAATTTTTTTTCAACTCTGCCCACAAAGATCTGAAAGCACATTTTGCTGGTATTGTAAAAAAATCTTTCATTTAATGAATGGTTCCTATTTCTTTGTTAGTCCCCGAAACATATTCAGCTGATAGTAAAATTGTTGCATGTTTCATGCAGCAAAATGTAATTATTTGCAGGTGAGGAGCTATTCTGGGTTATTCACTATATTATTATATGAAAAATGCAGGTATTTTCAATTAAGGGAATATCCTCTGAGTCATGAGTATCAATGACACTGCTTAGTGGTATACATGTCATTAGCCCATTTAATTCTTGTTACAACATAGAGATATTTTATTTAATGATTGGTGTAAAATGGTTACAGCTTAGGTGACCTATTTTAGATTTGCTTTGTAGAAGAGACTACTCTGGATTTTAAATCCCCAAAGAATTCGGTTGCACTTTTAACAGAGTACTGTGTTATTCAAAAATAACACTAAATTAATGAAGAGTTTGTGTTACCTGCTTACTGTCAAGCAATTAACTGCTGATATCTTTATGTTCTGCTGATATTCACAATGGCAGGTGGACAGACAGGCGTAAAAAAACTGTTACACAAATTGTTGCTCGGAAAGAAAATTCACACACACAAAGTGTTTCCTAAAGTCTCACACAGCTGCCCTGGAAATCAACGCTGAACCTCCACTGGCCGCAGTACTGTGGGGTCATTTGGAAATAAGCAAATAACTGTAGTGTTATTTGGAAAGTCCATTCTAATGAGAGCACCTTTGTGCTGGCAAGAGTACAGGCCCACAGGAAGAGAAATATGTGTATGTATATATGTATGTCTGCAGAACATGAGGTATGTACAGGAAAAAGCTTGTCATAGGATTCCAGTATGTACCAGCTCATTGCAAAGGGGTGTTGTGCTTCACAGCATATTAAATTCTTAAGGTTCAGCCAAGTATGGAATTAACTACTGACCATTTATCTATGTGGTGGGAACGATTTGGGTCTGGCCCAGGAGTTATTAACATCTTCTAAGTGGCTCAGTTTGCTGGGAAGAAGAGCTAAGACATTTCCTTCTTGGGTCAATGAATAATAAATCAGCAAAGGGACAATTTCTCATCTAAATAATCCCAAATGTTGGTCTGTATTACAAAGAAATTACACATCATTCTGGCCTGGTCTTCCTTCTGTAAGTACAGCTCAAATTTATAAGTTTTGGGGAAAACCAATCTCTGAACCACCAGCCCGTTTCATATGAGGTGAAAAAACCCTCTCTGAGACAATCAAATTAGGTAATTTCCCTTTCTGCTCACACATTTTAGGAACACTGCAAACATAATTTCTGTTGTGGGTATTTAAACTTATGGTTTATACTAATAACACCTTGAGTACAACTAAAAACTGCATCATTCCCTTTCACAAGCCGTCCATCCCCTTTTCAATCCTCTTGGGGATATTGCAGGTATGCCTTTATTTAACTACCATTACAGTTTAGGGGATACTAAGATAGGAGTCAGTGATGAATAAACATTTTCCAGTAACCTATATTAACCAGTAACACTACCTGATATGTATAAGTAAGATTATGGGAGGCATGTAATTCCAAACAGATGTTAACCTAGCAAGTTTTTTAAAAAACTGGGCTCTGTAGATTTCTTTGGGAAATTTCCCCAGGCCATCACTGTACTTATGTCCTTAACACCTAACACCTAACCTAACCTTAACACCTAATCTAAATCCTTCTGAAATTTAAAAAAGTTCTTTCTTATCATGTCCACCATAAAGCAAGGAGAACAATTTCTTCTGTGCTTCTCCTTAGGTTAAATAACTGCTGTTTCTTCAAGACTTTCTCATACAGTCTTTTTTAATACCTTTGATAATTCTTTCCACTTTTCATGAAGCATTTTCCAACTGGCACAATTTTTCTTAAAGTGTAGTTTCCTAAATCTGGACACAACACCCTAACCAGGCTTTACCAGCACTGAGCAAAGGACAAGAATAATTTCATATCCCTTTCACAACACCAGTCAAGACAGAAAAACCCTCATACCCTATTCTACAGATGGGGAGCAGAGGCCCACAGAGATCAGTGATGTGGCCTGGGCAAGGCACAAAGGAAAGTTTTGTGAAAATTAGGAAATTAACACAGGCTCTTGAGTCCTAATTAAATGCTTAAACCACAGACCATTCTTTTTCTCAAAGATTAAGCAGTAAATGAAGGCTGGAAAATAGTATAAAAATAAATGTTTAAAAAATAAATTCTTGATATTAAAATTGAGTTGACTGAAAGATGAGTCCCATGTCTGTGGTAACCTTTGTCAATCCACAGTTGCAATCTATTCTTCAGTGGATTAAAAAAATACATTCTGAGTTTCTTTATGGAAATCAAATTGTACAGGGGAACACTGTATGTCTGTCACACTTTATAGTTTCATGGTTAGGGTACTGACGTAGGATGTCAGGCTTAACTCTCTGCCTCAAGGTTTTTCATTCCGGAAAATTTGAAATTAAGCAGAGCAAGGAATTGACCTTGGGTCTACCATGTCACAGGCCAGCTATAAAGAAAGTCTCCTCAAAAACGTATAACACGAACTGCTATATTTCAGCTTAAGGAAACAGCATATTTCACCAAAATGTATGTCACAGCTAAATTTGTGAACAGAAACTATAACAGTATGTTAAAGCAAAAGGCTGAGATCTGGATGGATAGGATCATGGAGCTACACGGATTGATCTGAGAATAAGTATGGAATAAAAGAAATGAGACTATTTACATTTATGTGGAAGTAAGCACTCCTTTATTGTTTATTTGCATTTCCTCTGCTAGTGTCTGCACCACTTTACAGAGAAGTTAAGGGAATACTGCAACACTAGGTAACTGGGTACAACAGGTGTAATTTTAAGGTCCTTTTTTTTCAGGTATGGAAAGCAAAAAAATATGGACTGGTTGACCTTAAAAAGTCACCTCTCTCTCTTAAAAATGGCTTTTAACATTTCCAAAGAGAGAGACCCCATAACCTGCCTGGGCAGCCTGTGCCAGCACTTGACCACCCTCACAGCAAAAAAGTGTTTGCTGATGTTCAGATGGAGCCTCCCTTGTTTGTGCAGTTCATGCTCATTGCATCTTGTCCCGTCACTGGGCACTGCTGAAAAGAACATGGAACCATCTCCTCTACACTGTCCCTTCAGGTATTTGCAGACATTGATGAAGTCCCCTGGGATCCTTCTCTTCTCCAGTCTGAACAGGTCCAGCTCTCTTAGCCTATCCTCATAGGAGAGATGCTCCAGTCCCTTAGTCACCTTTGTGGCCCTTCACTGGACTCTCCAGTATGTCCGTGCCTGTGTTTTACTGGGGATCCCAGAGCTGGACACAGTACTCATGTAATTGTAATGCAGGAATTTCAAACATCTTTTTATGTTACAGAGGCTTGGATTCAGCAAAATATATGAAATGAAACAACATTCAAAATTTCTGTATCACCAACATTCTTAGCCAAACATGTTTTCTATTACATGTGGGGCACAGTGTTATACAGGCTACTGTTTGTCCTCTTGAATTAACTGTTTTGATTCAATCAAAGGAAATTGTGAATCTGATTAGGTGTAAAGGAGGCAAAATCTTCCATAAATGCCTCTATGACAACACTGCATTTAACTTAATGGGAATAGATTAAGACCAAAGGAGATATATTTGAATATCTATCACAGCATAATAATAATTGAACATAAAAAAATATATGTAGTGAAAACTGAAGGCTATGGACAGATAACGTTCTTCCTTTTTCCACAAAGGAAAAAAAAAAAAAGAAGGAAAGTATCACTAGAACATAAATACTTCACTTTTTCTTTTTTCTTAATGTGCTTTAAATGGCATGAATCTTTTCAGTGAAATCAGGTGAATTATAGCTAAGGAAAATAAACTTGCTGAAAGCACTACCAGTAGAGAAGAGAGATTGTGTCTTAAATGCACTGCCCATTCCTATTACCTTAGGAAGTTAGATAAGAATGTCTGATTTATTTAACCAATATGGAAATAGTACAGAGAGATTCAGCATCAACTCGTTGAAAGCCTAGAAAAAAAGAAGAAATTTGTCTTCCATTTGCCAAGTGTTCTTAGATACCTTGCCTCTATCCAGCAGAGCTACGATACACTTACTTTGGCCTTTAAAAAGGAGTATATATAGTGACTTGGAGAACTGTAAACAAAAAGAACAAAACCTCCCCTGTTATTCTGACCATCCAGCTCATTTCCTGACAGCTTGTAGCATGTAAAAGGAGACTGAGGAGCTTATAAAAGAACAAGGGAAGCACAGAGTAGTCTTTCTTCTCTTATATCCTTCTCTCTCATGGCAGTCACTGGCTTAAGGACCTCTTGAGCAGGCATCCAGATGATGGTGTTTAATGGAGCTTTCCTCTATAAATTTGTCTAATCTATTTCTGAACCCATTTACACTACTGACCTCCACAACACTCTACAGCACTGAGTTCCATAATTTATGCATTAAGTGATAAAGTATTTCCACTGAGCATTTTAAACTTCATGATTGATTGGGTGACCCTTAGCCCTTGCATTATAAGAAATAATGAATAATCACTTCTTATTCACCTTCTCCAAACTATTCAAGATTTTATAGACCCCTGCCATATATCTTGTTGCCTCCTACCCAGGTTGAAGTCTCCTAGCCCAACGTGTCCCCTTGTTCCATGCATCTGCTGATCTGTTTTGGTATTTATTTCTTTTTTTTTTTTTTTTTTGGTATACTTTGTACTTTTATCATAACATTCTGATTATGAAATTGGGGTTACTAGAGTGACATGAAGTATTCAGGATGCAGGTACCTATCTATTTATTGTAACATAGCAATGCTTTCCACTTTCTTCTTTGTTCTTTTCCTAATAATTCCCATTTTCTTTCTTGACTTTGCTTGGCAATGAGCAGAGCATTTCCAGACAAATGTCCCCAGAGGTAGAAGGTTCTTTTTGAGAATGGTAATAGCTAATTTAGAAGGAGAAAGAGACAGCACAGGATGCACAGGCTCTTTGAACAGGGGTAGGTGACAGTCTTTCATGACTAGTAGCAGCCCAGAATGATAAGGAGTCTAATGACTGGGTTTGAGGTATAATCAAGAACCTTTTCACATGCATTTCAGCACCCAGCAGATTGTGCTTGTGGATGCACTATGCCACCGTAGGCTGTAAGGAACATTGTGTCTGGTTGCCCAGACACTCGTGAAGGGCACCACAGAGTCTGTCTGCTGTGGAGGCATTTCCTCTAAATTGGGTTTTATGTCCACAGCACTGGGAGCAGGAACAAAGGCTGAAGATGGCCTCTTACTCTTCCTGTAGTTTATCAGGCTATAAACCAATCACTGGTCTCAGGTATATGCTAGGTCAAAGCTACAGGCATAGCCTCGTTCGTCTACTTCCTAAAGATGAATAATGAACACGTCTATGCATTTAATTCAGACCTGGAACAAGAAGTGGCTTCTCTCACTGAAATGTGTCTGCATACGGTAGATTTAACTTGTTCCTATGGAAAACAGTTTCTTTTGGAATAAAATTTTCAACTTCTTCAAGGAATTACAATGAGATTTTGGTTAAAATCTTTGAAAGGAGAAAATTTTTCCCAAATAACACTTACCTAGAGACAGAATACAAATGTATTTTTTCAGTTAAACGGACTGACAAATATGTTTCCTTAGGCTTGTTGCAAAGTAACGAAAAATTGAACCACTAAACCAAGGGTCTTCCTATTGCCAATTAGCAATGTCGCTCAGAGCTGTCACAGGTCTGCAGACCTGTCAAACACATTGTAGTAGGAGCTTTAAGGTTTCTGCCAGGATATGCAGTGGAGTTGCTTTTTCAATTGTGACACATACACCTTTGCCACACTGTGAAAACTGAAAAAAATCTGTAACATCACTGTTATTAAGACTGCCACCATAAGCCTCTCCAAATAGGTCTTTCAAATTCATTACACAGAGGTCCAAGAAGAGGTGAAAGATAGAGCAAATAGGAGATCAACTCGTGTTACAGAAAGCCATCTCTCCAGATAGACAATAGTGATTTCGTATTTTGTTCCTAGAGGCTTCTAACATTTTACATGTTTCTAAACATTTTATCCACAAGTCAAATATTCTAGAAAGATCCTATCAGAACAGTTTTTCTATTGAAAAGGAATTTTTCTGTAAAAATCTAAATGATATACAGGAATATTTTGAACCTGCAAAAAATGTTCAGTTTGCCATGTAGAAAATAAAAAAAAAAGCATTGTTATGCTTTATTGAAAAGGCAATTAGAATGTGTCTTTTAAAAAAACCTGACAGTTGTTTTTTAGTTCAACAAAGCAATACACAACATTTCCCTTGTCACATTTCTTCATGGAAAGTGTAGCTCATACTATGTTTCTTTTATTTTTCTTTTAAGTCATGGCTTTATCTCCTACCACACAGGAAGGGGGTATTTGATTCCTGTGATGTGTTGTAATGCTTACTGAATTGGGAGACAGGGCCCAGCCAGGGAGATTAGCCTGTAGAAAAAGATGGGAATATCAGGCTCCCAAAATTACATGGTGCCTTTGGCTAGATCTCTAAACTACGACAGACAAATGATTTGCAATCCCAGCTCTACTTGCTTTCTGTGTCACATGTTGGGAAAGTCACATCACTCTGCTATGCCTAAAAGGCAGTGCAAATACAGTGGTAGTTTTAAAGAATAAAGCCAGAGGAGCCACTGACTGCTGCTTATAAAATTCTGACTTTTAATGTGTTATAAAAAATTATCAATTACAATTAGTTTAAAATCTTAAAAATACTGAACTAGGAGGCAGATAATTTTGGGCTGTTTCATACTGCAGAAGAGAGAAGTAGACTGTCCAGCCTGCCTACAGATTTGTATAGGGCAACTGTGAGTATGTATTACACTTGCTGACCTCCATACTTACTGCTGCAGACTACTTCATACTTTCTTCATGTATGTGTTAGGTGTATATTTAGAAAGACCTTTTTTTGCCCATATTTTGTCTTGAATTTTTGTTTTTCTACATGTCCTTAGATATTGTTAAATTCCATTCTCATTAAAATGCAGGTAGATTCTGACGCACAGGAAGTCACTGACATACTAGAGCTCAAAAAGGGCAAAGCCTGCAGGTTTTGCTACCACTATAGTAAAATGATTTGGAATTCAGAAAAACATTCTCTATACAGAGCAACAACACCAAACTTTCCTGAATGGTTTGTTTCAGTTCTGAAAGATGGTGGAGATTGTTCCCTCCCTGTATAGTACATACCAAGTGTAACAAGTGTACTATTTTTCTTTGTTTGAGAATACAATGAGAATATTTCTGAGAATAGGAGAGTTTTGAAACCCTAGCCAAGTAAGACTTATGTAATGTTTTTAGACACACAGGAAGGGACTGGTTGTGTTTAGTATTACCTCTACCTTCTTTCGGACCTGCAGGAAGATCTCTGTATGGGAGAAAAATGTTTCAAATATATCAGCTGGAGGTAGGAGGAATGTACATGCAGAATCTTATATTGTCCTGCAACATGTCATGGAAGAGGTTGCTCCTTCACACCTTAAATTACTAACCTGGTCAATAGAGTGTGATGGAGAAGAAGCCTTTGGACATTCTGGGGTGTTATATTAAGATGCTGATTCCTGAAATATCTTATTTCTGTTTGCCAGCTATCTGCCCTCAGCAGAAATTTGAATTAAGTTAGGACCTTAAAAATTTGATAGCACAATGCATATGCTGAGACCGTGGTTATAAAGGCATTTTAGCCAGGCTTTATAAAGTAGAGAGAGACTCTTTTTTTCTACCTACCCCTACCCATACCAATGCCAAAAGATTTGTCTCTTTGGGTGTTTTTCATATGGCAAAATGTATACTGAAAGCTGGATACAGCTCCTACAGGGGCCTTGGTTTCTTCACATCCCTTTAAACTTACCTTCATTGAAAGTTATTTTTTTCTGATCTAGTTCATAGTCAAGTCACTATAAGATTTCATTATATTTCATATATAGATTTCATATATATTTCATTATGTAGTTTTGATAGTTCTCCCACTTGATTATTGTCGGTTCTCCTCCTAGTTCTGAACTCATTAGTGGTGTCGAAATGACTAGTTGGAGACAACTCATAGACAGTGAACAGAAGACGTAACAAACATCCCAGTGTTTTCTGAAGTATAGAAAAACTACTTTTTGTGAGATAAGCACTTTTTTCAGCTTACGAGAGTGATTTTCAAACATTAACATGACAGCCTTTTTTCATATCCTGAAATGTACGTGTTGTGAAAATATTCAGGCATATAAATGGAATTAATGCATTGAGTTCATTAGGAGATCTTGACTGAATCTACTCCCAAGGATGATAAAGTGCTTTGGGGTCATGCTGGGTTTGGTGTGACTGGCTCCCAAGGCTATCTTTGAAGGATATTGTGACTGCTGTGGAAGGTCAATGGACCTGTAAATGTACCATCCCTTTGATGGCCTGTGGACTTCTGATAACCTGAACAGATCACTTTTAGGCTACTATCCACACCACTTTCTATGAAGATGAAAATGCTCACTAGTATAATTTCTTTCTCCATAGGCTAATATAAGGCAGGAATCCTATGCCTCTCTTATGAAATTCCAGTGAAATAATACAAGCCAACACTGAAGTATATTCTTGTTATCTTCGTGTGTAGTGATAAGATTTTTTATTTTTTAAATTTTCTTTTTCCCTTTCTGGAAATACTTGCTCTGCTCAAACGGGGAAGGCACTGAGGTTGGTCAGAGAGGCAAAGCAATTTAGTGAGTTCAAGGAAGGTGAAAGCGCTGAAATTACAGGCGCTTGACTTAGTGCACTGCCTGCATTCCCTGAAGTTCCTAAACTTGCACTCAGCATGGGGGTTTATGATATTTTAACGGCTCCTTTCCTCTCAGCATGTGGAAACGCGTTTGTGCATCAGGCAGCTCAGAAAAGGGGATTCAGCATTTCAGTAGTCAGCAAGCTTCATCCCTGAGTAAAAGACAGTGTTTCTAGAGCTTGGAATGAGTTGGCACTGCAAAGGAGTTAATCCAATTAGTTAGATGAAGTAGTTGTTAATCTCTGTTAACACAGAGTTCTAGCTTTCTCCTGATTAATGAAAGTAGAGAAGTCTTTTTCAAAGAAATCTCCAGGCTTCCATCTTGTGCTGCCGTTTCCCTCTCCATTCTGTCTTCCAGTTGTGGGGTTTTTTTTTAAGTGAACTGTTGATGGAAATAACATTTTGGTTACACTAAGATCCTCCCCATGGCAAGGAAATGGGAAGGTTAAGAGGAATTTATAAAGGAAAGAAAAAAAAATCATATCCCTCTTCCTATCATTCACACAACTATTTTTTAAAAATTCTTTCTTTCTTGCAAGACTGTGCAACTCCTGCTGCATTGGCAAGTTCTTGTTCATCTGTAGGTCCTCAAAATAGTAGCTTGTGGAAAAATGACACACAAAAGAATATATGCCTTCTACAGGCTTGAAACAGTATTTAGCTCTATCAACACTAGTCAAAGCTCCTAATCACATCGCTCAGTGCAGAACATGTAGTATCATCAATGTTCTATCAGCACCTTAGAGGAACTTTCAGAGTCAGTATCATCACTTGATGCAGTTTTTCCCCCTTTAACTACTGATGTGCACTGTATGAAACAGTCCACTCTCAAACCCAGATTTTCTTTGCAGAAAGCATTGCTAATGGTTAAGAAATATCTTAATTGCAAGAAGCGTATCAGAAGGATGGGCCACAGATATCTGAGGCAGCAAAAAAACCATTGTGCCCTTACCGCCTAGTGATTGCATTTCTCTGAGCAGCACACTTGGTTTTTTTTGTAGCAGACACACCTGCGGTGTAAATGTGTGACCAGCATGCCACTATTAATTTTCCTTATAAGTTTATTGGCAGAAAATATCTGTCAGAACTTTTCAGATCACAGCGGTAGTAAGCACTTTGTATTGTTTAGATGCAACATGCAGATGCAATTGTTAGCTGAAGTATTGAGCTTGATACAACATTTTGCTGATTTTGTTTTTCACCACATATTCTCTGATGGGGAGAGAATAGCTGTGCAAGTTCAGTCCCAGAGAGGATGCGCAGTATGCTGTCTTCATGCCAGGGAGAAACAGAGAGACTACTGCAACTAATGTTCAGCTTTCAGGAAGGAAATGAAACCAACAACCTTGCTATGGCAGTGTCCTATCCATTTCTTTACTGAAATAACAATCCTCTACAGAAATAAAACATGACTTTTATATATGCTTACCACAAAGTTTCAATATTTTAAGAACAGCTCTAGGTATTTTTTTTTCCCTTCTGGGATACATTAATCACCTGGATTATACCTTTCCTAAGACACATGCCTTCTTGCAGGTGCAAGTCTCAGGTAAGAATAATGTACATGCCTGTAAGTTGCAGATATAATGGTAGAAACTACTTGAAAATCTGACCTATACCAAGGTTCACTGAGCTATAATGCTGGGCCAGGCAGCTGCCTGCATTGCTTGTGCTGTCTCTCACAAACTCTGAGACCATGCCAACAAAACTGCAACAGTCATGGGTTTAGTAACAAGTCTCACGTATTAGAATAGCTTGAAATATTTAAAAAAAAAAAAGAGAGAAAGAGAGAAAGAAAAGAGAGAAATATGCCTGTGTGACCAGCAGGTCGAGGGAGGTGATTCTGCCCCTCTACTCTGCTCTGGTGAGACCCCACCTGGAGTGCGGCATCCAGCTCTGGAGCCCTCAGCATGGGAAAGACATGGACCTGTGGGAGCAGATCCAGAGGAGGCCACAAAAATGATCAGAGAGATGGAGCACCTCTCCTGTGAAGACAAGCTGAGAGAGTTAGGGTTGTTCAATCTGGAGAAGTCTTTGGAAAGACCTTGTAGCAGCCTTTCAGTACCTGAAGGGGGCTTACAAGAAAGTTGGAGGGGTACTTTTTACACAGGCCTGTAATGATAGGACAAGGGGTAATGGCTTTAAAGTGAAAGAGGGTAGATTTAGATTAGATCTAAGGAAGAAATTCTTCACTGTGAGGGTGATGAGACACTGGAACAGGTTGCCCAGAGAAGTTGTGAATGCCTCATTCCTGGAAATATTCAAGGCTAGATTGGATGGGGCTTTGAGCAACCTAGTGTAGTGGAAAGCGTCCCTGCCTGTGGCAAGGGTATAGGAACTAGATGATCTTTAATGACCGTTCCAATGCAAACCATTCTATGATTCTATGATTTTATGATTCTATGATTTAAAAATAAAAGGAAAAGAGCGGAACTCTGAGTTCTTTCATCTGGCATACCTGTCATCCAGACTAAATTGTGGCCCTAATGTACAAGACAAAAATAGAAAATTGCCACGTACACACAGTCACATAATAAGCAAATGTTAATTGATGTGCTTTGTTTGTGATAGCTCCTGGGAGATTTGCAATGAGCAAGGCTTTTCTGTATGGGCAATTCTGCAGCATATGCTAGCACATCTAGGAAGAGTCATCATGTCTAAGTACTTTCTACCATCTGCTAGGAAAATTGAAATATTGAAGATTTCTTTCTCTTTTTTTTATAAAGTGTTTCATTTTATTTTATAAAATAATTTATTTTATAAAATAAATTACAGGACTGTGATTTCAGTCCTGTCTTTTTTGACCCATGAGGCTAAATGTTATGTTTGTAATGTTTTGTGGTGCTCTCTACCGTGAGTCTTTTATAGAGAAAAATACATAAATGCATGCATTAACACATGCATAATACACATGTATATACACAAATGCATGGAAAATATGCTGTATAGTTTCCTGTGGGTAAGCTACATTGGTGAAAGGATACAAAAGGAACATAAACCAAAATTATTCTGACAAAGTCAGGTTTCCAATTCTTTGGTGTGTGTTCACACTTGCACTGTGTGTTTCAAGGACAGTATTTATTCTTTACTGACATGGACCTGTCAATCACCTTAACTTTTAGGCTGCCTACCTGCCCCCCCAACCCCTGAAAAGAGACAGTTCATTTCTTAGCTGTGCCTGTCCTGTTGTTTTTGTGGTCTAAAATGGATTCTTGACTCCTGGTATTGATTCAAGGGTCCCATAGCTGCTCCTTGCTACCTCTGGTGACAGTGGCTCATCCATTAACTGTGGATGATGCAATCCCATGGTATTCTGGGCATGCCCAGTTCTTCCAAAGATTTGTAGTTGGACATGGGGTGATTGCTGTTGGATCTGCAAAATTACATACTCTCCTAACAGAAGAGGTTCAAGGTTCAAATCTAAGGTAATAGAAAAAAAGTATTGCAGATTTCTTTCTGACCTAATTTACATTCCCTTTGACCATCATAATGTGCTGCATTAATGTGCTTTAAAGAGACTTGACTAGAACTCCCATCTCAAAATGTCCTTGTCATAGAAATTTTTACAGAGAGACACAGAATCTCAGGCAAGGAGGAGCTCAGTATGCTAACCCTAAATCAAGAATATAGAACATTTCAAGATGAACTATCTTGTCATATAGAAAATCATCTTTGACACCAAGCTGAATGGTGTGGTTGATACGCTAGAGGGACAGGATGCCATTCAGAGGGACCTGGACAAGCTCGAGGAATGGGCCTGTGTGAACTTCATGATGTTCAACAGGGCCAAGTGTAGGGTCCTGCACCTGGGTTGGGGCAACCCCTGGTTTCAATACAGGCTAGAAGATGAGAGCAGCCCTGCTGAGAAGGACTTGAGGGTACTGGTGGATGAAAAGTTGGACATGAACCGGCAGTGTGTGCTCACAGCCCAGAAGGCCAAATGTATCCTGGTCAGCAGGTCGAGGGAGGTGATTCTGCCCCTCTATGCTGCTCTGGTGAGACCCCACCTGGAGTACTGTGTCCAGCTCTGGAGCCCTCAGCACAGGAAAGATATGGACCTGCTGGAGAGGGTCCAGAGGAGGCCACAAAAATGATCAGAGAGATGGAACACCTCTCCTATGAAAAAAGATGCTCCATCCCTGGAAACATTTCAGGTCAGGTTGGACGGGGCTCTGAGCAACGTGATCTAGTTGAAGATGTCCCTGCTCATTGCAGGGGGGTTGGACTAGATGACTTTTAAAGGTCCCTTTCAACCCAAAGATTCTATGATTCCATGATTCTATGACACTTAGCTCCTCTGTTCAGTTTCAATGCATGATTCAGAGGCTGTAATGCTGAAGCCTGGGGCTCTTATTTTTAGTTATCCATCCCCAAGAACGGGGGGAACCTCAAATTCACAGGAGCCCAGGACCCCACACAGTGTATGAACAGCACACCCATAAGGTAAAAAAAGTTCTGCACTCTGAAAAGGAAACCTTCATTATTTCCTTTGGCTGAGTCTAAGTGAAGGCTATGTATGTAAACTCACCTCTCCCTAAAGCTCTAGGAAGTTAACCCAGGGCTACACCTACCTGAGCTGGAATTGTCCAGTGTGTATGTGGTGTGCTGATCTTGGCTGGATGCCAGTTGTCACCAAGCCACTATATCACTCCCCCCTCAGGACAGGTCAGGTAGAAAAAAAGATTAAAAAAAACAATAACTCCTGGGTCAAGATAAAGGCAGTTTAATAAAAGCAAAAGCAAAATCCGCACGTGGAAGCAAAAGAAAACAAAAGATTTATTCCCTACTTCACATTATCAGTCAATGTTCAGTGTGTGTAGCGGTTGCTCCAGAAGAGGAATGTTGTAAGTAATTAATGTCCTCTCCCCTCCGCTCCTTTGTCTCAGCTTTTATGGCTGAGCTGACATCATATGGTTTGGAATATCCCTTTGGTCAGTGTGGGTCAGCGCTGTGTCGTGTCCCAAAATCCTGCCCACCCCCAGCCTACTGGTGAGGGGGGGATGTTGCAGAGACAGCCTTGATGCTGTGCGAGCACCAACCAGCAGCAGCCAAAACACTGCTGTGTTATCAACACCTTTCTAGCTACCAACACAAAGCACAGCACCATGAGGGCTGCGATGGGGAAAATTAACTCCATCTAAGCCAGACGCAATACAGGGTATAAACTTTTATCTCTTTAAGTGCCTGCCACGGAAGGTGGTGGTGCCATCCACCTTTCATTTAATGAGTTCATGCCTGCAGTAGCCAGCTGGAATGAGAGAGCAACCTGTTATTCAACCTTTTCAACTAGAAGGCAGCAAACAACATGTCTTCTATCAGTAATCACAACATTGCTAATTCCTTGTTTAGGTGTGTCCTTTTTATCTCAGGTCCTCTGCAAATGTGAAGGCAAAACAAACAAAAAGGAAAGAAAATGGAAAACAGCTATGGTAATAACAAATTTCCCATTAAATGCAGACAGTAAGCTCCTGTGTATTTAATTTGTGTCCAGAGTTCTCTTTTGAACTACAGAAGAGCTCTATAAAATATTAAAAATAGAGAAATAAACATTTAACTGTATTCCTCACTTTTACTGCATAAGAAAAGGGACACACAAACACACAGATACTCAACCTCCTGTTTCTGAAGAGCAGGTGAGAACTTAAATGCAAATTCTCAACACAGTAGGAATTTTTACAGCTGATATAAATGCTGCAAAAATAGGATTTATAGCAGAAGTGCTGACACTGCTGTAATTATACAGTGATGTTAGCAGAAAGCTTTTCTGAAAGAAGCTAAAATATGTAGAACCTGAAGGAAATTTTAGAAGTTGTACACTTACTGACTCTCTTAATTGAGTTGATGTTCCTGAAAAACAATATTAATAAACACATCACAAAAATAAACAGGTCTGAATGATGCTAAGAATGATTGACACACAAACACAGAAAAGCATGCTTTTTTCTACCTGCTTGCCATTACAAGGATTGATAGGTAAATAAAATGAATTCTGACTGACTGGTAAAAGGCTGTATAAAGATTTATAATATTCAGTAAAGAGTTTGTCATTGGTATTTTAAACTAAAATTGACAGGATACGACATCCTATTTAGTGCCAAGAAAGAGCAATTATGTTATGTACATAACAAGTGGCTGATTATAACATTACATGACAATTTCAAGCTAACAGCTTCAATAAGTATTTCCGAATTATGACCAAGAAAAATACGCCTTATGGGCATCTCACTTGATGTTTTAACTTAAAGGAGAAAAGTAATTAAAAAATAGGTAAGGACATCCTTAGCAACTTGAGATGAACAAGAAAGGAAACATGATGCTAAAGGGTCTGTGTTTTTGTTATGGAAAAGAACACTCAAATAAATGGGAAGGAAAAAGATCCTCCTCTCTCTCTCTGAAATACAGACAGGGTTTGTAATTTGTCTCCTTTATGAAGCCACCATGCTCCTGAAATGAGGGATGATTTTGGTCTTTGCAGACAAGTTATATTGCATGTGTTTATAAAAACCACCTACTGAAATGATAAGAGTGAAATTTCCAGTCACTGAAACAAAGTATACACATTTTTACACATATCATTTGCCTATATAAAGCCAATATTAGCAGTTCTGCATGTGATCACTTCACATGGGCCAACCATATACTCAGAAGGTCTGCTCTACCCATCTATGCACAAGGTCAACTTCCTAGTCCTCTGGCTGGTGAAGCCAAACTGTCTACACACACAGCTACCAACAAGCACGTGGTACTTAAAGTCTTTAAATACCCTTATGAAAGACTAGGTGCTTAGAGTACCTCACAAGGACCTTTCAAGATTAGAGAAAATTAAGACTTAGTACCTTGGTTTAAAAGTAGTGTTCCTAATTATGAGACACCATCCAAAAGGACAACAATGTGAATTATTACCTTATGTTTGTGATTTTATGTTATTGATAAATGAGAATGCATTTTTTAAACTATATTGGCAGAAACAGAGGTATTGACACAGAAGCAAGCTATGGAAAGCAAAATTAAAACCTATATAATCTGTCTGTAGTACTCTGTAGAAGAACTGTGGCCCAGATAATTTGTGCCCCCATCTCATTCCAATCAGTTTGTTAAGATATGTCTGATTTACGGGATATTTTCTTCTCTTTCTTTTCTTTCACCAGGTGAGGCAAATCGTCCATCAAACCTTTGCATTAAGTTCAAATTCAAAAGCTCCATCATCTCCTGGGACCCACACCCTCTACATGGGCTGGAGACGTGCCAGTGTGGTCTCCCAGCTCTCTTTACCACCCGTTGGTCCCCGCATGCCTGTACAGACACACCAGACAATGCAGCACCCACACCACAAGGAGTGATGGAGGGGAAAAAGCTGCACGCCCCTGTCTGAAAACGTACTGTTCCTACCCCTCCATACACTCTGTTCTTCTGTTTGCAAAGACAGATAGAGATCATCTAATGGTGGTGACACATTTATTAATGTTACAGACTACCTTGATCCTGTGAATTCAAAGTTTCAGCAAAATATGTTCTGAGGAAAATTAATCTGTCTGAATCAGGTCTGATCTTTATGATGAAACTCTTACAGGCTTCGCATTTAGACAGCCTTGTCTGTGTGTCTTCTCAGTCCAGTGCATTATCAAGTGAAGAGTAAGCTTTTAAATAAGGAAATATCTTGCTTGAGATTAAAGTGCATTATGAATATAATTTGAACCAGGTGCTCTAGAAGTTTTGTTCCCAGGAGAGTAACCAGCAATCAAAATAAAATGAGATCATTCAGTACTGTTCAAAGTGTTGAAATAAAGATTTTACAGGCCAATCACGTAGTCTTTCCACATACGTAAGTAACTTTAAGGATTTCAGCAATATTAGCAAACAGACACTTTATTCCAGAAGGGCCAGTAATAATGCTGACATTTAAGCCACACAATAAAAAAAGTTCTGTACCCAAAGTATTAGCCATTTTATTTGCCCAGAGTGAATACAAGTGAGTTACAATTCCATGTGCATGACTGAAATATCCAGTGCTATTTTGTTATGCAAAAACATTTTGGAATTGACTCTAAAAACATTAGAAAAACCTTTCACATCCAAAAAGCTTTGTTTTTCTGAATACAATGAGAGCTCAGAAATAGCTATCCTACTCAGTCACATTTCTAGAGACAATATGCACACATTCTACTTGTTGGCCAAGTATGTAATTACTAGATCTCTGTGAATAACACCATGTTTAAACAAAATTGAGATGGCATATGCATAAGACATATCAAAGTTGAAAATACAGTTCAAACACATGGTGCTGTATGACCATTTTGTTTACGAAAGGAAGAAGATTGTGCACAAAAGTCATAATGACCTTAGTGAAGATGCAGTTTTCAGTCATGAGGATTAGATACTGTCTAAGTCTTACTCACTCTTCTGTGCTGTGATGTTTTTCTTGTATCTTTCAGTGTTCACGGTCCACCAAGTTAGTTCACATTTCTAGTCTCTCGAAGATGAAAGACACTAAGAAATTAATATTATAATTATAATTAATTATTTTCTTTCCTTAATGTTCCTTCAGTGCAACTCATCCTAAAATCTGAACCCTTTTCAGGGGTGGTAAAATACTGTGTGAAGAGGTAGCAACATATAAATGTACTAAAGCTTTTGGCAATAGATAAAGCTGCTTTTTTCTGTCACGTGTATCAAAACTACAATGTGTCATATTGGAGATGAAGCACGACTACAGTCTGCTGCATAAATAAGGGAGAATATAACCCAGAAACTCCCTGCAGTAGTTTTGACAACTATATGAAGCTGCTTTGAGATCCAAAAATTAATGGCTTCTAACAACAGGAATAGCCTATATTCTGGAAGGAGTATGCAGGCTCGGCAGCTTGCTAACCTGGCGAGCAAGTGCTTTCAATGAAGACAGATTCCCAGATCCTCATAGCTGATATCAGCATTATTCAATGGACAGATGTGAATTTCAAGTTCAGAAACATTCTGTATACAGCCTAATCATGAGTAATTGAAATTAGGACTGCCAGCTATAGCTTTCACTGTTCTTCCGTTTCTCAATAACTTAATTTGACTGGAACTACCACTCATCACAGCTGAACTCCAACCTTATTTTAGCTGAGTCTAACAGCCACAGCCCTCTGGAAGTGTGTGCAGTGTCTAAGAACCACTTTGGCATATCAGCAGCTATGTCCTTTTCTCCAGACATAGTTTAACACCAGCACCTGGAGCTGGAACTAGAGTACTGGGGCAGCCACGTGGGGATATGCCTTTCATATTGCCAGCATTGTCAGAGTAGTGCAGAGAATCTGGAAGAGGCAGGGTAAAGGATACAAGCCAAGGGGGCTGTGATATTTTAAATCGGCTGAACATACAGCCCAGAATGTGTAGAAAATGCAGCGATACTCCATCCAAATACACCATCCCTTGCTGTCCTTCCACTCCCAAGTCCTCTCTTCATTTTCTGTGACTGGGATGTGAGACAGTGGGTTGTATATGAAATCAAAATTACTTTTTTCAGTTGTCCTCTGGGAATTCTCTAATCTATTAAGGCTATTTGAACGGAGTCCTGAGATACTGTTGCATCAACAGAGCAGGGAATCTGGCGCTCATTAGTTGTACATAACAGATAGGTATAAGTATGAAGGCAATTTTTCTGGGTTCGATCTTGTAATGGATTGGAGTTCTGTCACAGCTTCATCATCACATTTTGTGGCCTCCAGCCTGCATCCTCCTATATATGTCTATCCCAAAGGGTAAAATGCAGCTGTTCCTCCTTGTTGCAGTGCTACTCAAGGTTAGACTTCTGCTATACATTGTGCTTAGGACAATCCTCATGGAGAACTTGAATTTAAGCTAAGGTATGTATGTACAGCAAAAATTACAAACCCAGGACAAACACCTTCCAAAACACTACTCAGCCAGGGTAGTTATGGGATCAACCCTAGACTGTCTTCTTATACAACATATAGACAACACACTATTGGTGGATCTACCCAGTGATTTTCTGAAATCCAACCATGGAGCAAGTTCTTGCTCAGTGCCTCACCTATATCCTGACAGCTCAACAGAGATTGTATTTACTGGGTTGTGGACACAGCACATGTTCTTTATTTGGGCAGACTTTTCATTGAATTTCATGGTAAGAAATATGGCTTGCTTGTTAATAATGAAGGACTCCACTGTATTACGTTGAATTCTTACTGATTTTTCTTATTGATACATGGCACTAAGTTGCTCTAGAGACAGATGACATTATTAATTTCTAAACAAACATATACACTGAACATCTGCTTTAAAACAAAATTTTAGCCAAAGGCAGTTTATTTAGTTCTATTTTCAGTTTATAGTGCAATCCTGCTTTAGCTCTACAAAGAAGAGATGTCTGGATCTTGGTATTCTCTTATGGGGCATCATCCAACAATTCTTCTTCTGCTGTTTGGGAGGAGGATTCTCATTTCTGGAGTGCTTTTCCCTCTGTCTTTAAGCTTCCCTAGTACTTGCGAGAGGAGACACACCCCAGTGTCTACTATTGATCCTGGAAGCACCTGGTCACTAGTGGTGCATCTCCAGCAGCAGCGGAGCCAGAAGCACTGAGCAAGACTGGCTTGGATGTACTCATTGTTGTGACGCAGTTCATTTGGAATAAGGCAGTGGAGAAGTGGAGTAAAAAACAAAACAAAATGACTCCTTTAGTCATACATTAAATACTATTTGCATTTTAAAAAACTTGAATAAATAAAATCTCAGAGCCAGATGGGTTGTGCATTTTTCTCTCCCACACATATAACTATTTCTGTACTGACTGATGTGCACATGTAGCTGGTGGAGGTTCTGCTGACACCATAATATGCAGAGATGTGTTGACTTTCTCAGTTGTTTCTTTTTCCTCAAACAAAGGGTAAAACTAAGACCAAAGAGGGTAATAATTTTGATAGAGTGTCTCAGTGTGTTACTGAAAAAATGGCATGAAGAAAAATCAGGAAGTAAAGACAGTTTATTAAAATGATTTTCCATCCTAGCCAAACAAAAATCTGCTTGGTTTATTTTTATTCTCTTCTGTAGCATGTTGTTTTGGTTTTTTAATATTATTCTGCAGGAATGAGAAAAAGCAAACAAACAAACAAACAAACAAAAAGCCCACAACCCTTTGGCTTGATTGTTCCTGATGACACAAGGAAGTAAAAATTGCCATTTATTCCTCTTCAACCATGTGCTATGTAATTGCAGAGTGCAGCTAAACCTGCACATCCAGCAGTTCCCTCAGATAGGGCCCATTGCCTTGCAGTGTCTCCAACAACCTCTATCAAAGGAAGAGAGGTGATGATAGTTTCTTTCCAGACTCTCAACATCTCGCTAGGTGACAATAGATTAAACCCAAGCCTCCATCCAGGTCAACATAAAATCTAGAAATACAGACAAAAAGCTTATTTACTACAATTTTTTTTGGACCTGTAGAATTGAACAAGCAAGGGGAAAGGAGGAAGTGCTGGGATCCTCTTCTTCAGATGACGTGTCTTTCTATGTGACATTTATTGAGCTCGCCTCAATAAATTTATTGAGCTTGCCTCAATTTCCTGACATCCAAGTGACTAATAGGTAATTTGTTTAATTGGATGACTATGCTCAGAATATTTTTCTTTGACAGAGATAATATGCACATAACTCTGCCTTGCGGAAACTACAACAGGGTCTAGAAAAGCAGTGGTATTTTACTCCTAAGTGGGAAAGAATTATTTCAAACAAATTGCCTTTTTCCTCTCTGACATTTTGTAAAAGTTTGTTAGATGCTAGCATGTGAAGTAATCTCTCAAAACCATTAGTCACCAAGAGCTTGGTTTTGTTCTGTTGTTAGAGGGGAGAAAAAAAAGAACAAATCTAAACCTTTCTAATCTAATCTTTGCCTGAATACCGTGGCTATGATTCCGCTCTTTTTGAATTCACTAGCAAAACGTCTGCTTACTTCTGGGCAGAGGATCCGCTCCCATAGTACAGTAGAATTTCTATGAAGTCCCCTCATTTCATTTCAACAGCTTTTCCTCCTCATTTTTTGCCAAATTACCTCTTTTTTCTTTTTTTTCTTTTTTTTTTCTTAAGCTGAGCTGCATAAAGCAACACAATACCTTCCTCTAAACTGCAATCTCACTCAAATACCTTCAGTGCCCTTGCTCGGTGGAATTGCACTTTATTTTGCAATTCCTCTCCTTTAGACCACTCATAAATTGTACTTTTCCCTTTTTCAAAGTTTTTTCTTTATGCTTCTTCAAGCTCTACTCCCCTCCTCACCTACAATTCTTCCTTAAAACACAGAGCTGCATCAAGTGGAAACTGTATATCTTTAATTAACTGCCATATTCATTTATCTTCTGAGAAGATTCCTCTTTCCTCTCCAGTTGCACTACTGCAATTTAAAGATTAGTAATTGTTAAACATCCATCACATACAAAGTGAACTGTCCCTAACTGTTAACAAGAACATAGTGGCCAAAGCCTGTCATTTTCTTTTGCTTTTTTCGTTCTGGACGCAGAACTTCAAGCAAATAAGGAAAACCACTAAGCCAAGATAAAGAAACAGAAAAAGACATTTTCTGGAATCCCTTATGATTCCAGTAGCCCAGGTGGCAATATGCTATTTATAGTCCGATTTTTGGAGTGGGGTGGGCAGGGCAGGACCTCAGCAGCCAGGGCCTGTCCCATCACTTCCTGCCCTGTCTGCCCTGGGAAGTTCCACTTCTGGGGCACCTGGCCCACGCTGTGCCTTGACAATATCCAAGCTGATGTTTTTGCTTGCTCTTTCTTCAGTTTCAAGTATAACACTCTAAAGTCATTCATCCAGTTAGATAAATGGCCCATCAGGCATTTTTATATCAAGGATACAAAAGCAGAATCAGCAAAGACATGGCACACGCCGAAGTATGTCACTGGAAGAATTTAACTTTATCCCAGCATCTCTTCCTTCCTTTTGTATCTATTCTGTCTTTTCATTGGCTTTTGCTATTTAAAATCATCTTTATTCTAGATAAATCACAGTGGAGAGTACTAAGGAAGCAACATTACTTTAATGTTGCCAGACTGAAAACTGTAATACACTGTTTTCATTTTTCAGATGCCATTAAGTCTTTTTTAGATGTATGGTTCCACTTACGTGAATAGTACTCATGCACACAGTTACCCAGCTGCGACCACTATCCTGACCGTCTGCTATTCAGGTGGTGATGGGGAAACAAGGCACTTGACCAAAATGACTCAGCCAGCAAAAGTTGGAGTCCATTCAGTCAAAGAAGCATAAAGGGCAAATGCCATTTCAAGAACCACGGTTGAGTGCATCATTACAGTAAGATACAATGAATAAGGAGTCTTTCTGTGCAACAGATCCATTGTTTAATCCATTACATAAGATTTCTTATTTTTAACCGTTAACCTGTTTATGATAATGGAGGCTTTACAATATTGTAGGTAATGGCTCTAATAGGCACAACTCAAGATGGCAGAGACTCAACATTGTCACTCAGGTAGAGAAGTTTCCTATTAATCTTTCTGACTTTAAGCATACAGGTGCAACCTTGCCTTGGCACACATCCTTCCCATCAGAAGATGCCACCGAGCTCCCCTGTTGCGCAACTGAACCACAGCCGTAAAAACTACTTTCTCCATCTCCTAGTTATTTTACTTAGTGATAGAGAAACTAGATTATGATATTGTTACTCACTGTGAGTCATACTGGTCAACCAGAGCCAGTTTTCATTAATTCTCAGCTGCTACTCAGCTTTATTGCAAGTTGCAAAGTTTGGACCTTTACGTGTTTGCCAGGTACCAAAGGCACATTTGTTTTGCAATGTTGTTGAAGTGAGTGATGGGCAAGCCTTGCTAGAGCAGAGGTAGTCAAGAGGGAGTTTAAGTACTACCATTGCTACTTTTACTTCAGACTCTAAAAGGTTATGCTTCCCTTTGATCTGGCATGATAATGAATTATTCTAATCAGCAGACTACTCATTTTACTTAAAGCAGTAATATTTTAACAGTGGCAGTTATTTTAATTAGTGAGGGAGAACTATTTTAAAGCACATAATGTAAAAAGAGATAGCATTATAAATGTAGAGAGCAGTTAGAAAAAAGCAGCAGAATGTGAGATATGGATAGAAAACACCACCCCATACACAGAAAAAACAAATAATGCAAACTGTGTCAAGTTAGGTTCAAGCTTTGTCCTCACTTTTGTAACTATAATATGGTAGCTCAGTGTAAGGTGCCTTTTATGGTTCCTGCTGTAGATCTTATAAGATTAGATTACAGTTTTCTGCTAGTGGTTGATAGTTGCAGTACACAATAAAGTATCACAATAAACTTTCAGGTTAAACTTCTTGGATTGGTTTTGATACACTGTTGGAGAATGCATATATGTAATTATTATTTAGTTGGCTGTACCACAATTACATCAAAAAGAGCTTAGTAACAGACATTTCTTTTTGCATGCAGCCAGGTACACATCTGCTACATTCTTTAATGTTTTCTCTTCCACTTATGTTCACCTTCTGTGTGACAGAAAGATACTACAGAGCATAAACTAAAAAAAGCCTTTTCTTCTCAGGGGAACTCTGGAACATTCAGCTGCTAAACAAAACCATTGCCAAAGACATATTGTGCTATGCCTTTTTTTTGTTGTTGTTTTTGTTTAACGTAATTTTGGGACTGCAGTCGATGGGAGTAAAGTGACAAGAAGTGTAGCACTGCTGAGTCAGTAAGGATCACTCTTCCCAATGAGCTATTACTGAGTCATAGCAGTTCCAGGAATCAACATAACATCTCTTATATAGCATGTTTTCAGGGCTTCTGGCTCACTGGAGTCATTAAGCTCCTGTAGCACATTTCATAGGAGACTGATCATCATCCCCACTCTCTTGAATTAAGTCCAGAATGCAATGAGAGAACTCAATAACGTTTTAGGTTATGTGCATCTGTGTGTGTTGGGGATCAAATTTTTTCCCAACTTTTTTCCTCTTCCAGTTAATTTTAGCCACCTTTTTTTCTCTCTGTAAGAGAAAAGACCCATTAGCTAGAGAGTAGCAAAGAAAATGCCCTCTTTCCTGTTAGATGCATGGATAATTCAGCAAAGAAGGAGAGAGGGAGGTGTTGAGCTCTTCTCCCTGGCACCAGTGACCGGATGCCCGGGAACAGTTGAAAACTGCACCAGGGGAGGTTTAGACTTGACATTAGGAAACATTTTTTTACCAACAGGGTGATCAAACATTGGAACAGGCTTCCCAGAGAAGTGGTTGATGCCCCAGGCCTGTCAGTGTTTAAGAGGCATTTGGATAATGCCTTTAATAATATCCTTTAAGTTCTGGTCAGTCCTGAAGTAGTCAGGCAGTGGAACTAGATGATCATTGTAGGTCCCTTACAACTGCACCATCCTGTCCTGTCCTGTCCTGTCCTATCCTATCCTATCCTATCCTATCCTATCCTATCCTATCCTATCCTATCCTATCCTATCCTATCCTATCCTATCCTAATGATCTCAACATTTTATGTTATAGCTGTTGAGATTTCCACACGTGCCTGTATTTGTACAATATTCAGGTGCTGGCAACTTTAATTTCAAGCTCAGCTGCTGGAAAGGGTACAACTACTGGGCTGGGTACAAATCATTAGCCTTACATTTCTTGTCTTGCAGCAAGTACTGGGAGACATGTAGGAGGTGAAGTCTTTCTCAGACCTGAGAAAGAGATCCATCTCAGGCTGAGACAGAAGATCTATGTCTCCATTTTGTCATATGGTCAAGATAGGTTGTCCTGGGACTTCTCTACCCCCTCTGGAAAAGATCTCTTTTCTCTCTCCCTGGCTCGGTTCTCTAGACAAAGACAAAAATCTAGGTTAATAAGAAGTGAAGAAGAATAAATAAGATTGTTAAGAGGAAGGCCTCAGGGATCAGAGAATAAATTATTTTATTCTGTTCCTGCACTTAAAACTCAAAGTATTTTCCTTGTCTTTGACAAGGAAAATCACTAAGTCCTATCTTGCAAAAAGCAGTGGGAGAATGACAGGCAGAAAGAGCATGCTCATGAGTATGATAACTGTCTAGTTCTTCCTTTTATGGATCTTGGAGGCAAAATTACTACTAAATGCATGTCTACATGTTTGGAGGGTCTTTCCGTGTAAGCAGAGACATGAAAGAATGAGGTAAGAAACTGCCCAAACTTGAAGATCTAACTTAAGGGAAACGTGAGAGAGAAATAGACTGCAAATTTTCTTCCTGGTAATGAGACCTACTTAAATCAATTGCTCAGAGCTGTTGTTAATTTCTAGGCTTTCCATATGGACAGGAACAATTATGGATAATTTCTTACAGGTTTTCAATAGCTAGATACTTCCTGAGTTACAGGGCTAGTAACATAGTTTGTGACACCAGTTCCAGTCATAAAGGAATCCCAGTGATAAATCACGAAGACAATCCTAATGGATAAACTCCATAACATGGAGTGAGTGAGAATACCAGCTTCTCTGTCTTCTGAGTTGAGCACCTCTAAAACAACCACAAAAAAACCTAAAACCAAGCAGAAACGTTAGAAATTCAGCCCCACAGTGCTATCCATCTGGTCCACCTGAAGACAGCAGAGCTGTCTCAAATCCCTTTCTACTGCACCTATTTTCCTTCTGAGTGAAAGGGTAAAGCCACATGCCTCAGCAGCGTTACCTACCACATGGATTTCCATTCATAAACCTGACAGTACTCGGGGGATAGCAGGCTGTGCATAACAGCTGCTACCTGACTCTGTCCTCATTTGTCTTAATGATTCCTTTCCTTGGACCCGACAGGACACAACTGCACAATATTTGTTGTGGGCTTCCAAAAAGGAGCAAGCTGAACCCTCTTCTAATTGGCCTTCCTTCTTAAAGGACATCACCAGACGTTCCCGTTATTTTTTCCCTTTCCTTCATGGTACCAATAGTTTCACATTTAATGGAGAATAAAGTTGTTTTTTATCACATGAGGCTTTCACATAGTGAAATTGTGTGATTGATTGGCAGTGACACAAATGTAACTCCTAGAAGACCTTACTCAGGGGTAGGCACACAGCATAGGGTGCTTGTGGATAATGCCTGGAATGAGGATGGAAGGACAAAGACCTTTGTTGCTAAAACTCTGCCCTCCACCTTGTACGTGATTATGCTGTCCCCCAGGAGCTTCCCTCCCAAGTGGAAAACCATGTTCTTCTTCCTCTCCAGGCTCATAAAACTCTCTCCTAACAGCAACATGTTCATTTTTGGAAAGGACTGAACAGTAGCAAGTTGTTTTTCAGGGACTATGAAGGCCACATCTATGTTCTTTCTCTAGCCAGCTTTTTCCTCCACATGGCACAGACCTACCATACATAATACTATAGCATAGTTTCTTAAAGGCTGGCAGCTATGTTTATTTCTGAGCTGTGTGAGCAACTCCTCTAGTAAAATCAGCAGCAATAGTGAAGTCCTCCCCCACATCTATCTTACTCAAAAAATTTCTACTTGAAGAAGAGATTTGTTGATGTTTAAGGTTATATTATTTACACACACAAAGTCTAGTCCTCTTGTCTCTTCAACACACTGTTTTAAAGAAAAAATCAATATTGTAGAAACACTTCCAAGATTTTATAGGTTTGTTGGGGAAGCAGTGCCTACAGCCTCCTTGGTTACTGTGAAACAGTAATTTCACTTTACAGAGTAAATCTTACTATTCTTATATCTTTTATCATTCATTTATAAACAAAACTGGCTGAGTGGGGAAAAATCTGTGGAAGTGGATTATGCCACTCTCAAAGGCTATTGTTATAGTGGTTGGCAAATAAAAATTTTCTGTGAGACTGAATTAATTTATAAGACAGCAGAAAACTATTGACAGCAGCAAGAGACTTGTGTGTCTAAGAATAGGCTTCATTCCTGCTGTCCAGAATATGTAGGACTTGATTGTTTCAAATTTTAGGCCTCCATGAATATACGCCAAAAGTATGTCAAATTTGAACGTGGAATTCTGTCTGATTTCAAAAAGTTTTTAATATTTATACTAGACATTATGTAGAACTAGAAAACAGTCATGACAAAGAGAATGTTTGGTTTATAGCAGATAAAGAGTAAGGGTAGGGTAATCTAGAGAACCCATGACAATCCAGGTATTTATGATCAATCATATGAGCCTGCATTTGAATCTTCATCTAGGAATTAATTCATTTTGGCTGAATTATGAATATCTTCAGAAGATTTCAAACCCTTTTAACCTTACCTAAAGAACCGGATATTACTGTCAACAGCAAGATCAGTTTCTCCTTTCCATTCAACAACCGAGTTTGCACCACAAGATGGCAACCTGAAGCAATCTTCTATAAAAATGACGTTGTACATGTCTGTTAGAAATGCCTTCAAAATACTTCTGTTAAACCCATGCTGTGAATCTATATCAATCACGTTTTTGAAATAATCATGCCCACGTCTGCAAATCGTGATATATATTTTGATTCACATTAAGAAGTCAAAAATGTAGCTATTTCTAAAGTCAGCAACATAGCTGTTGTATTATTTCGACAAGTATGTTCACAATTGTCTAAATACAGATAAATGATTTAATAAAACAAAACAAAACAAAAAGATAGTATAGTGAAACATCTTTTTTAAGTAGCAATAATGTTCATAATTGAAATATCCAGGGAGAAATGCCCCAACATGAATGTAAGGTTTGAATTCTCCAAGCAACATTTTCAGTTTCCTAGCAATTAACTTCACAGCTATTGTTTTCTATGATTCAGAAATAATGAAAATCCCCTAATAATGCAACAAATCTGACATTTTGCCCATGTGCAGTGTTTCAGCAATTTACACGTATTTTAATTTCCACAAAAGATCTTAAACAACTATATCCACTCATAGCTCTAATACATGGAGAATAGTGAAAAGGAGTTAAGGTGTTATATACTGTTTTAGTATTTACATTTATCTTTATTTTTATCTCAATAGGAGATTATGATTACTATGTGGTTACTGTAGTTCAAATAGTAGCTTATGGAGGGGAGCAGCCAGTTAAATGTCTAATAACAAATGAATTCAGATTGTTCTCTAAATAGTACATATGAGAGAAGCTGCATGTGTTGTTTGATTCAGACCTTCAAATATACCTATAACTGAAGCAGCAAAGCACCAAGAACAGTGTGTAGCACTGGACATTCCGTTATTAAGAGGGGGTGAATATACTCATGAATATTAACTGAAAACTCGTTAGACTTACTACGCCTGTTATTGTATACTTTGTGTCCGTTCAGGCACATATTTGCAAATAATCAGACAACAGAATTACACAGAGAAATAATGGACAGTATGCAAACATTAGGAACCATATCACAAATGGCCAATATCAATCCTGAAATATCTATGAATACTTTCATTAGATACTCGACAAGGGCTGTACTCAGTCAGGGAAGAAAATAAAAAGTCTTGCCGTCTTTATAGTTAGTTTTATGCATGAATATCTAAAGTGTAGAATTTCAGAATGCTGAATGCTCCCCAAAAACCTGCTACTGTACAGCATGCACACATCAAGGACAATGAGCAATTAAGCAAAATAATTGGGAAGAAACAAACATATATATTAAAAAACCTCCTCCTGAACAGAGAGAGAAGGAAACAGAATAGAAAACAAACCCCTTGTTTATTCAAATAAGTTTTTCCCTACTAGCAATTTACTCCGCAAAATGAGTTCATTTTGTAATAGTTCTAAGTAAACATTTTGTAAATGAGAAAGCATATAGAGTCAAGACGATAGCAGACCAGAGATCAGAACTCAGAAATCCCTGTGCCTCTGTCTACAATAGTACCATTATGTATTTTATCTATCTGAATGCTGCTTCCATTTTAGTATACAATGTTCAATGATCATGAACCATTATATATCTTTACAAGATAAACAATTACTTCAAGCATAAGACATTTTAGAGCTAAATTACCCCTACAAAATGAACCTACTTTGTGGCTTACTTTAAACAGAAGATAGGGTTTAAAGAACTTTATTTCATTTGGGTTGTTGCTTTTCTGCAGTTTTCCCTGAGGCATATTCCAGCTATGAGGAACAGACAAAGTCACCAAGACTTCCTCAGCAATTCTGATTCAGAACTTTACACCTAATCAGCTACCTCCCTCTTCTGTTTTTCTTACTGAAATCAATATAGTTTGATGAAATATTGAAGATGAGTATACGAGAATATATAACGAAGATATTTTAGGGGAGTTATACAGATACCCATCTTCTCAAAAGTCAGGAAAATAATGCAAATCCAAAAACCCTCCATGCTTTGGAGTGAAATGCTAGTCACACATTAGCTACATTAGCTGTTAAAGAGATGGAAAATAGGATATTCTGCTACACAGGAGGCAATCACAGTTTATCTGAAAGCTCTTGTACGGTGGAATTCCTGTTGGTGCAGTCAGTGGGCATTTGGCCCCGAGACACAGGCCACTGGCTGAAAAGATAGGTATAATTTGAGCTGAACTACAACTGTAAGACCTGGGGCAGGCTCTCTGCTTTCATATGAGTTTCAGGACCAAAGTACAAATGAGAGAGGAAAGGCAGGCCAGCTAGGGCTGCCCCCAGCATGCCCCAGAGGCATGCCAAAGTAAGGAAAAGGAATGGCCATGTCTCTCTGCTTTCTACACACCACCTAGTGCAAGTGTCAAGCTTATTACCACACCAGGTGTAACAACTTGATAATCTTGAACTTGAACATCCCCTCCCCATGCACTTGTCACTCGTCACTCACGGGCAGAGTGCCTCTAGGTGCCCTGCCAAAGCCACATTTCCCTTTCCCCTGGTGATGCAGATTAGAGCTCTGCAGCTCTGTGAATGAAAGAAAACCTATTAATACATACAGAACTTTCAAGCTGCTTTTCTACATTTAGATAGAACCGACTGCGAGTCTTAGGATCTGAGGATATGTACTGAAGTACTGTCTGTAGTGTCTGATGTCCAGAATTAAAACAGCTGCCTTATAAAATAATAAGGCATTAGTAATTGCAGCATAACAGATTGCAAAAGCAAATTAAAGAGCTGCCTAAAAAGAAACTGTATGAGACTAGCCAAGTACAAAATACATTAAAGTTGACACAGATTTGGAATTTGTGGAGAAAGAAAATTGGTTGAAGAAATTCTTGTATTGTCCATTGTCTACAGGCCACCATAAAAAGGACTATATATTTCTTTTCTCTTATCTTTTCCTTCATTCTTTACAAAACCATAATGCCTCCGGAGGTACATAATGTATCTGTCATGGTAGGTATGTATCTCTTTTTCTCCTTCTCTATGTATGCAGGCATGTGTGCAATTACAAGTATCAAACTAAATACTTAAATATGCAATGATAAAATATGTGCAGTTATTTACATAAGTACCACAGCCTGAATATTTCAAAAGCAAATTTAGTTGATTTAGGTTTGGAAATGTGAAATGCTAGTGCTATGCAATTCAACATTCATGAAGTAGGCTGGTTTTCAAGCTGAAGACTTAAAAATTATTATACAGAAATTCCCTAGTCACTGTTGGAAGTACAGACCCTTCTAGTTCATTGTAAGCACTACCTAAGCAATTTGCCATAATATCAGTTTATTAGAAAATATTTTTTCACAAAATTTCTATGGTAATTTAGAGAAGAGGAGACAGATAAGGGCAAAAATAGAAACCCATAGCAGGAAAGATTTGGAGTCATAGTATGCCAGCAAGAATCACAGGCTGCCTGCTCTACCAAATGACATCCTGCCCCTCGCCTCCTGCTCCAGAGGCACAACATATATTTTAGTCTGTTACAGACAAGCATACTGTCTGGGACATGGCAGGCCATGAGCCTATCTCCTTGTTCTACTTTATAGACGGTTTACCCCGGGATGTGAACAATCTTTTTCCACAGACTCTGGAGAAATTATTGTCAAGAACGAACATTGTGCTGAGTTCCTCCCCAAGCCTTGTACAAATATACTACATGAGCCACAGGATAGTTTTTCATTTCTGTTGGCATTTTCATACATTGCCATTTTCATTTGGGGAAAAAAAAAAAGTGAAAAACTGTGGCATAAGTGATGCTGCTGCACAGCAACAAAGAAATTGCACTACAGCAGAAGTAGTAGTATGTGTCAGTGAACCTGCAGGAGGGTGGGCAGTCCTCCCCAGGATAACTGTCTAGGTAGGCTTATACAGCACAGACTACAGCTTGTCTCTTCTTGGTTCCTTGGGTTAGGAGGAATTTATCTGTATGCATCCATCAGCTTTTGAATTCCAGGTTTATCTGAGAAGGAAACACCCTTCGCTCCTCATTCAAAAACCTTAATACCTGAGCCACCCAGTGTCTCCACCTGAAATTCTACCATCCCTGAGACATGTCGAGCTCACACACTGTAAGTTACTAATTACCCCCTAGACTGAATATGGTGCATGACTTCTATTCTCACATCACTTCCTGTAAAATGGGCAGATATGTACATTTTTGACTGTTCTTGAAATAATGTAGTCTTACCACACTGAAAAGGGAATGCAAAATTTGACATTTTGTTTTGCAACCAAGACTTTTAAAAATATGCCACTAAAGAAACTTTTATTGAAGAGTGGGAGAGAAGGGAGCTTGCGCTCATATAGACTTTTCTAAAATATGGATTGTGAATTTCATTTGACTAATGTAAAATAAGATGTATGGCTGCCTAAACTTGTGTATGATACTCAGAAGTGAATGTTTGTGGTACTGACCTTGATTGCCTATGCTGTTAAGCTGTGTGTCTCTCCTCCGTAAGTTAATGTTTCCATAAATAACTGCAAAGTAAACTTATCTTCCTCTTTCAAAATGTGCTTTTAAAATTCTACTTTGTTGCAGTGCCCACAAGAAGCTTGACAACAGTTGTTAGGATGCTGGTGATCTGAGACTACCAACTGTTAGGTTGACTGGTGTTGTCAAAGTGTTCCTCGTTCCATCAGTCTGTCTCTTTCCATCTGCTGCATCTCACTTCCTATAGCAAACTCTCATGAGTAGGAACACCTTCTGTGTCTTCTGATGTAAAGTGTTGAGCACGATGATGTGTTGCTTGTAAGTAGCATACCTCAGTGTTACTAAAGAAACAAAGGAAAAAAGGGAAAAAGATATTGTCCATAGATAAAATCTGTAAAAAACCAAAATAATTCCACAAGACGTTAACAGAGAGAAGGACAGTTTCATTCCTCATATACCAAAAAAACCCCCAAACCTATCTGATTTGTGTGCAGCATTTAGTTCATTTACATAAAGAGGAATCACCTATGGGTGTTTGAGGCCAATGTGACCCCTGGCAATAGCTTCATTATCCATCAACGGAGAAGGACCATCAAGCCATTTATCGGGACAAGTGACTATTAACTTGCGAGGAAGAAGACCCTAACGGACAAAGAGATACAGTCTTGACTACTTTGTTTGCCATTTCCAGCACAGCAACTGGAGGCTGAAGCTGACATCCCAGCACAGAAATCATGTTTGTCTGCAATACAGAAGCTCATTTCATATGACACTGAAGGATCCACCATTAATCGATCTTTCTTCTCACTGAGAGGAAACGGATACGTTATGTGACACTGGGACAACATTGCTCCTGCAAATAGCTCTGCAGCTGCCCTCAGTAAAAATATTTTACCTCCTCCTATTCAAGTGCACACTGCCAGCAGCTCAGTTCAGATCCTGGCATTATCAAAGCCAAATTTCCAGAGATTTCAAAGGCACAAGGGCATTACATGAGGAAATGTAGAATTCTTTCCACTGACCTTTCTGCAAAGCAAAAAGCATCCTAGCACTACACCTTGAGTGCTAAATCAGTTGTGATCTTAAGCAGTTACTTATTAAACCCATCAAACAAAGCTGGAAATGAGGAACACGTTTGCATAGCACATCTTACTCCATTAATCTGAACACTATTTAAAATGAAGTCAATGACAATTTATTAAAGTTTTCATTAACAGTTAACCACTACCTTCAAAGGTTTGATTTTTAAATTCTACTTATCTGAAATGTTTTATTCATGGGAGTATAATATTGACTTTGTAGCTTATTTCAATGCTACTAGTATTGTAAGGACTCTGTTTGGGTTAGTCAGCCTTTTGATGCCAACTCACGTTTGTTTCTTGAAGCGTAGTGCTGCTTTTTATTGCTAGACATATGAAGTTGGTTTGTTTGTTGTTAGACAACTGATGTAAAGTAATTACATTCTGGTTGGCTAATGAAGTGAGACTGGATATTTTGTCTATGAATCATTATGGGAGAAGTAGAAGAATTTTGTTTAGCAGTAAAACAACTTGTGTTTTTTGTGCTTTGATTTCCAGGTGTGAGAAATAAGAAATGTATAGGTGCCTTGCAGATATTTGAAACAAGCAGTGTTAATTAATAAAAGGGGTAGTGGAGTCTGACCCTCAGATTCTCAGGCTATAGGCTGTCTGGGCTACTTTGTTCTACTACAATTCACAAGCAAGTTTCCCATCCAACTTTCTCATAACATATTTTGCGATTGTGCAGCACTCACCAATATTATTCTAAACTCCTTGAGATAAGTGAAATTCTTAATTCCCAACCTATTTTCCTGATAAATTAATATTTTCAAATATGTATATAATTACAGGGTTTGACTCTTGCATTTTCAAGAAAACATAACCTGACTAAAAGATGTAATTTTATCAGAAAGCTGTATCGTTAAATTTGCAAATCAAGTAAAATAAACTCCTACATGATTGTTAGTATGATAAAACATTATTTGATTTAATTTTGGGACAAAACACCATTTGATTTTCACAGTTTTGGGGACCAGTTATTTAACTGTGTCTGTCTTGAAAGATAGTGTTCTTATATGAATTTAAGTTATGTCATAAGTCAAGCAAGCGGGGCAGAAGACCAGCTTGGCTGAACAGAGAACTCCCTGTGGAGCTCTAGAGGAAAAAGAAGCTGTATGATATCTGGAAGCAAGGTCAGGCTTCACAGGAAGATTACAGAGCTGTGTTTTGTATATGCAGGGAGAAGACACAAAAGACCAAAGCTCAGTTACTGCTGAAACTGGCCAGTGTTGTGTCAGACAAGAAGAAAGGCTTTTTTAAGTATGTTAATAGCGAGAGGAGTTCTAAAGAAAACATCAGACCAATACTTCTTGAAGATGATCATCTGACTAATAGGGATGAAGAATAAGCAGAGGTGTTCAATGCTTTTTTTGTCTCAGTCTTTAGTAAAACTGAGAGACCTTGGGCTGCCCGGTCCCCAGAGTCAGAGGACCAAGACTGTGGGAACAGTGATTTTCCATTTGTGGATACTGAAATTGTAAGGGACCATCTGTATCAGCAGAATGTTCACAAGTTCATGAGGCCTGATGGGATTCACCCGAGTACTCAAGGAGCTAGAGGCTGTTATGGTAGGACTTCTCTCAATCATCCACCAAAGGTCTGGGGAGTCTGGGGAGGTCTCCGCTGACTGGAAGCTAGCCAGTGTTTTTCCAATTTACAAGAAGGGCATAAAGGAAGACCCAGCAATCATCGGACAGAGTCAACATGTGTTCACAGAGGGAAAGTCCTGTTTAACTAATTTAATATCCTTCTTAGGACTTGGCAGTGCTAGGTTAACAGTTGGATTTGATGATCTTAAAGATCTCTTCCAACCTATATGAGATTCTATGACTCCATGATTCCATGATAAGGCCATCCACCTACTGGATGAAGGGGGGGAATGGATGGAGATTTTCTGCATTTTCGTAACTTTTTGATACTGTCCCTTACAGCATCCTTCTGGACAAGTTGTCCAATTGTGAGATGAGCAGGTACATGGTGCACTGGGTGAAGAACCAGCTGAAGGGTTCAACGCAACAGGTTGTAGTGAATGGGGCTACATCTGCCTGGCAACTGGTCACTAGCAGTGTTCCTCAGGCCTCAATCCTAGAGTCAGTTCTGTTCAATGTATTTGTCAATGTTGTGGATGCAGGATTTGAATGAACCATTAGTAAGTTTGCTGATGATACCAAACTGGAAGCTGCTGTATTCAGCGTTGGTGTAGCCTCGCCTTGAATACTGTGTGCAGTTGTGGGCCCCACAATTTAAGAAGGATGTGAGGGTCCTTGAACTTGTTGCCCATTCATACGAGGGCAACAAAGCTGGTGGAAGGGCTGGAAGGCATGTCCTATGAGGAGCTAAGGACTTTGGGCTTGTCTAGTTTGCAAAAAAAGGAGGTTGAGGGGTTACTTCATTGCTCTTTACAGCTTCCTAAGGAGGTAAAGTAGAGACGGAGGTGTTGATCTCTTCTCCATGGTATCCAGTGACAGGACACGTGGGAATAGTTTAAAGCTGTACAAGGGGAGGTTCAGATTTGACATTAGGATTACTTTACTGAGAGAGTGGTCAAACTCTGGACCTGGCTTCCTAGAGAGAGGGTCAATGCCCCATGCCTGTCAGTGTTTAAGAGGTATTTGGACAATGCCCTTAATGATGTATTTAACTTTTGAAGTGGTTGGGCAATTGGACTGGGCCATTGCTGTATGTTCCTTCCAACTGAAATACTCTATTTTATTCAGTATATAAATTTGTTGATTTCATTATCAGAAAGTTCAGTATTTTTATGTGACTGAGCCATGTTTTTGTTACCTTTACATTACTGCAGATGTTGCTACAGTAGGGAATTATAAATCTATGAGACAGACACACATAAGCTGGTGCAGTAATTGGTATATTTCAATACAACATTTGCAAACTCCCAAGTTCAGGTAAACTTGCTAATCAAACCATTATTTCTACGCTTACTCTCTGAATGGAAGCCCAGTACACAACCTTAGATAATTTTTTCTAGAAAAGTGAAAAATAATTAAAACATGAAACTGCTTCCTATTTGAGCAGTTTCCCAACATCCTTCCCCTTCTCTGGCCCCCTCTCCACTTTCCCCAGTACATCAGGAGAGGACAGTGCCAAACAATTTTGTGCAAAGGAAATGCAAAGCATGTGACAGAGGAGAACTAACAAGCAAACATCAATGTACTTTCCAATGTTCAAATGAAGATCCAGGAAGTTATGGCAGAAATACTAAATGTTTTCAATGACGTATGGAAATCTCACTCATAAAAGCATTTTTCCTAAACTGCCTCACATCCTCTGGAACTGATCTACCCCATGCCTACATAATACGACCTATCTATTCCTCAGATGAAAAACACAACACAAAAGGCTCTAAAAACTTCTAGCTTTGACATCAGTTACAAATATAGATACTCAACATGATTTCACATTTGAAATCTCACAGCTAGACCTTCGATTAAAATGAATCTGTATCCTTGGAACAGAAGATTTCTCTGAGGAATTACAAAGTATGATCTGGAAGGTTAAGTTTATCAAATTACCACCTGAGGGATTCCTCTGTCAGGTCAGAAACTCAGCACTGAGACCCATCAGTCTTGCCCCTGTGAAACTTTTAATTCTTTTTTCCTAGTCATTAGCTTCAGAGAATAAATGATCCAATAGCATAAAACAACATGTCACATTATAAGGAGTCCCACAAATTAAATGGATTGAATTGAATCAATGTGCCACAGTGGAAAGAAGCGCTCAGACCATATGCAGACTCATTTCAGGCAAGACACCATGTCCTGTGAGAGATGTGCCTTGCATCACCTTCAACCTCCAGCTTGCTGTCTTAAGGAAATCAGAGAAGTTTTAAAGACATTTCTGAGCACTGTGGTAGGCAGAAACCTGGCATAACAGTACATCATAAGAGCACACTCAAGTATGCAAAAGAGCACATATATAGTGAAATTTCACAGATTTAATTAATATAAGACTTAAAACCACAGAAAGTAGATTTAAACCTAGAAGTATTCCCAGCTGAGAATATGACCATATAAATGTGTTTTAATATCTTAAGTATTCCTTTCTGATTTCCACAGCTTAAAAATTTTTAATATGTTAAAATACCTGAGTTATATGTAGTTCCTGTCAGTGCAAACTATAAGGTTTAGCCACAGAATGGAATTTTTTGTTCTATCAAAAAAAGTTCTTACATGTGAACATAAGTTGATTTAAAATAAATTTTAGTAATAACTATCCAACAATGAATCTACATTGTTAGAAATGTGAGCTGTCACCAACCTCCATACAACCAATATGATTAAAACAGGCCATAGAAACCTTAGTTAGCACTTCCCTGCTAACTCCAACTTCCCATATAAAACTCCAGGATCTCACTTACAGAACTTACTAGGGAAGGATCAAGTTTAGTATATCACACTGCTGTAGTTTCAGTTTTAGAGGTGACAGTACTGGTATGGGTTACAGCTACATTATAAATCATGGGGTGCAAAAGAAAGTCCTTCCAAAGAAAGGCTTTCAGATGCAAGACAGTTATTATGTGAGTAGAAAAAAAAAAGCAGTTAACTGACTACAAGAAACCAGGCAAACCAGGTCATACACTAGAAGCAAAGAATTATCTTTTGAGGCATCCGAATGTCTCATAACAATGTTTCATATTTAAGAACTATTTAAGAGACCTGGCAATTTAATGCAATGCATTACATATGAAATTAACTTGCCTAAGGTCCACAATGATAGCAGTGCACATTAGCAACTGACTTGATGATTATGGTTTGTGCAAATATGCTTGCATGTTGGTATCTGGTAGCTTATCACAAACAGTATGGAAAAATTGTTGATAGTATTGAAAACATTTCAGTGACTTGCTGTACTTCCTGGGATTTGCTGGCAGTGCTCCATGTCCTGCAGCCATTTCTCTGCTTCTGGACATTTAAAAAAAAATAATTAAAAAATAAGAGCCCTGCAGTGTACTTCTGAAACATGCATCACTCTTCATTAGGTTATGTCAGGTTTCATCATCCCATATCATCTGGTGTATATTAGTCCAATAGTATGTGTGGTTGACATTCTATGTGGATCGATGGGCAGAGGCCAACTATATGAGGTTTAATAAGGCCAAGTGCTGGGTCCTGCACTTGGGTCACAACAACCCCATGCAATGCTACAGGCTTGGGGAGGAGTGGCTGGAGAGCTGCCTGGTGGAAAGGGACCTGGGGTGCTGGTTGACAGCCGGCTGAACATGAGCCGGCAGTGTGCCCAGGTGGCCAAGAAGGCCAACAGCGTCTTGGCCTGTATCAGAAAATATCAGGAGTAGGGAAGTGATTGTGCCCCTGTACTCGGCACTGGTGAGGCCGAACCTTGAATCCTGTGTTCAGTGTCTGGCCCCTCACTACAAGAAGGATGCTGAGGTGCTGGAGCATGTCCAGAGAAGGGCAACGAAGCTGGTGAGGGGTCTGGAGCACAAGTCTTATGGGGAGCGGCTGAGGGAACTGGGGTTTTTCAGTCTGGAGAAGAGGAAGCTGAGGGGAGACCTTATCGCTTTCTACAACTACCTGAAAGGGGGTTGTGGTGAGGTGGGTGACAGTCTCTTCTGCCAACTAACTAGCAATAGGATGAGAGGAAATGGCCTCAAGTTGTGCCAAGGGAGGTTTAGATTGGATATTAGGAAAAATTTCTTCACCGAGAGAGTGGTCAGGTGTTGGAACAGGCTGCCCAGGGAGCATGTCTCCATCTCTGGAAGGGTTCAAAAAAGGTGTGGATGTGGCGCTTCAGGAAATGGTTTAGTGGGCATGGTGGTGTTGGGTTGGTGGTTGGACTTGGTGATCTTGAAGGTCCTTTCCAACCTTAATGTTCTGTGATTCTGTAATATACAAATTATAATTCTATTATAGACATGACACTAGAAGAAAAACAGAACAAATGCTCTAAGAAAAAACAACTCAGATTTAAGGAAAGAAATAAATCATAAAATCATAGAATTGTTTGGGTTGGAAGGAACCTTTAAAGGTCATGTAGTCCCACCCCCCTCCAATGAGCAGGGACACCTTTAACTAGATCAGGTTGCTCAGACTCCTGTCCAACCTGGCCTTTAAAGTTTCCAGGGATGGGGCATCCACCACCTCTCTGGACAATCCCTTGAGTGTTTCACCACTCTCATTGTGAAAAATGTCTTCCTTAGATCTAGTCTAAATCTACCCTCTTTTAGATTAAAACCATTACCCCTTGTCCTATCATTACAGGCCTGCTAAAAGGTCTGTCCCCTTCTTTAAGTCACCTTTAAATACTGAAAAGCCACAAGAATGTCTCTCCGGAGCCTTCTCTTCTCCAGGCTGAACACCCCAAGTCTCTCAGCCCGTCCTCATAGGAGAGGTGTTCCCTCCCTCGGATCATTTTCGTGGCCCTCCTCTGGACCCGCTCCTACAGGTCCATGTCTTTCTTATGCTGAAATGAAACAGCCAGCTGGAAATGCAACATCTACATTATGTATAGAACAGTACAAAAGTTGTTCCCACTTACTCCATCAAAAATGGTGAAATAAAGTTATTAAGATACTAATTACATGTGTATGGAATATTTTATATTTTACCTGCAAAAGATTCAAAAGGCTTCTGAGTTATAGACCAGGTTCTCCCATGTATCACACTTTATTTAGCATGCAGGTGGCTAAAAGTGGCCAAAAAATCAACCTTTAGAAATACCCTGAAATACAAGGAATAGTCTAAGTACTTCTTATCATCTTGGTATATAGGATGTACCTTCAGAAGGTATGAGTACGTCAAACATTGCTGCAATAGAGAGCCTGGGACTGTAGGCTACAAAAATGACCTTTTCTTACTACTGCAGGTGACTGAAAATATTTTGTTGTTGCCTCAAGAACACAAAAGTCTTTACCACACACTTGTAGATTAAAAATATAGAGGAATTCAGGTGAATGCCTTTGTCTGGCATTGCAAATAAGGAAAAAAACCCCACATAAAAAGAAAAAAAAATCAGTAACAATAATGGTCTTTTATCTGATCAGAAGAAATGAGGTCTCTGTCCTTATGTGGAAAGAGCAGAGCATAGTTTATGAAGTGATGTTACAAGGTGCTGCTATAACACTTCCCTAGAACTACAGGAAGGCCATTGCCACAGTCCTTTCCACCCGGCCAAAGTATAATGCTTGATTCAAATCTTTTTGCACAATAAGCTCCACTCCAAAAATCTTTCTTCTACAACCATCTGGGCTTGCTCGAGGGCTGCTGCACCCTTTCAAATCAGAACAAGGTTCTAGGTCCACAAACAGAGGTGGAAGACAACATTCAGATGGAAGATGTTTATATTTACACTATACTAGTCAGCATATTATAATTTTATATATAATATATAATATATGCAATTATATATTATAGTTTATAATTTTGCTTTGCTCACTAAAAAGAGGTTTCTAAAAACCAGAGAAGTAGCAAAACTCTGTTTTCAATCTTCCATGCACTTCCATCTTGAGAGCATGTCCCTCTCATTTACAACACAAACCTGATTAAGAAGCAATAGGTACGTAATTATCGCAGTTGATTAGGTGAGTTGGAAGCCTAAGAAGTCAGAACAGTATCACAAAGATTTATAAGTGAAATTAAAAAGGTAGGCTGGTAACATTTTTCTTTTACAGAAGATTTAAGATTTTATTATTATAAATATAATGTCCATATATGATGTGTTAACAATGTTAAAACATTAAGGATGCTTCACTTTAATTGCACTTCAATATTACAAGGTTATTCACTGTGATGACAGCAGCTTGATTTTGGCAATAAATCAACATGATTTCAATAAGACAGTTTAAGCTTGTTAGGTGAGTGAACGTCAAATTCATGCACCGTGGTGTTTTGGCCACTTGTGTGAAGTCACAGTGGTTTTACATTACAGAATACTTGCTGCTGGTAGAGATGGTTCATACCATGGACATCCGTTGAGCACCTAGATGTTTCAGTATGTCAGCTGACTCAAAATATTATAGTTGCACCACTGCACTCAGGTACTGCATCAAGCTCTTTTGAGGCTGTACACTGGCAGTAATTTCACTTCCCCTATTTAAAGTATATGATTGTGTTACCGCAAAATAAAGTAAAAGTATCAAGCAGATTAGCATAATAGTGACTGCAAAAATTTAATTTACAAATGCCAGCTTTTAAGTATTCCTCAGGGACCTCATTGCTGCAGCACCTTGGTGTTAGAGGGCAGGTGAATGTTAGAAAGTGGTAAACTGGTGGAACTGTTGTTTTCCTGGGAGCCATTTTGTGAAACATAAGACACAATTGTTTTTCCCCCTTAAAATATCACAGCCCCAAGGAAATGTTTAGGAATGATTACCCTTTTCAACAGTGGGTCACTATGCCCTGAACGGATCTATTCAGACCAGGTCCATCTTAAATTAATTTTGGGTTACTTACTTAGTGAGGACACTGAGCAAACTACCACTTCTACTTCAGATGCTACAAAATTAGTCCCAGGGCAATAGAAGAAATTTGTATGGTTTCTCTGGATGAGGTTGTGCTATGTTGCACGGAACAAAATTCAGAAGGAGGTGATGTGAAGCTAAGGAGTGGAAAGTGTAACCAATCACCAGGTCAAAGATGGTACCTGCTGGCAGCAATGCTAAACATTTGACACAGTCAATTGAGTGCCAGCTTTAATTTTATATTTCTTCCACAAGTTACAACCTTTTTAGCTGGAGTAAAGGGGTTAGACTGATTGGGTTAGAAAACATTTAGGAAAAAAAGCAAAAGCAAAACCAAAACACTTGTTTCCTTTTAACCGTTCATGTTAATATGACCAGTATACTAAAAATAGAATTAATCTTCCACTACAAAGAAAATTTTATTTTCATTTTTTCTTGTCTAGAAAATAGAAACTCAGCCTGGACTGAGTTTTGGTCATGTAATATTCCTAGAGTGCAACAGAAATTCCTAGGTTTCTTCAAGTAGGCAATTATTTAAAGACCAAGAACAGTAAGGAAAGGGGGAAAAATATCTTTCTGTATGAAGGACACTAAGATTGCACTATTTAAATTAAGAACCAAGTGTACATGATTCTTTGCCAGCAAGTTAAAAAAAGGTGTATTATTCAAGTTTTTATCTTATCAGAAAAGTGGTATTCTTTAATTTACAAAGACATATTTTAGAGATAGCCCATTGAGCTGTAAAAAAGAGAGATTAATCATCATTGTCATGACAGAGGCAGTCAGGAAACTCTTAGAAATTTTTAATACTTTGAACCTTCACAAACAAGCATCGCCACAAAGAAACAAGTAAACAAGATAAAGGACATATCTTTAAATAAAAATTTTTATCAGGCTATATAGCTTTGATTTCTCATACACTTTAAGCTCTGCTCTGGTGGACACTCACAGAATCACAGAATCACAGAATCACTAGGTTGGAAAGGACCTTTAAGATCATCAAGTCCAACCATTAATCCAGCACCACCATGTCCCCTAAACCATGTCCTGAAGCGCCACATCCACACGTTTTTTGAACCCTTCCAGAGATGGCGACTCCACCACCTCCCTGGGCAGCCTGTTCCAATGCCTGACCACCCTCTCAGTGAAGAAATTTTTCCTAATATCCAATCTAAACCTCCCCTGGCACAACTTGAGGCCATTTCCTCTTGTCCTATCACTAGTTACTTGGGAGAAGAGACCAACACCCTCGTCGCCACAACCCCCTTTCAGGTAGTTGTAGAGAGCGATAAGGTCTCCTCTCAGCCTCCTCTTCTCCAGACTAAACAACCCCACTTCCCTCAGCTGCTCCCCATAAGACTTGTGCTCCAGACCCCTCACCAGCTTCGTTGCCCTTCTCTGGACACGCTCCAGCACCTCAACATCCTTCTTGTAATGAGGGGCCCGAAACTGAACACAGGATTTGAGCTGCGGCCTCACCAGTGCTGAGTACAGGGGCACGATCACTTCCCTACTGCTGCTGGCCACACTATTCCTGATACAGGCCAGGATGCTGTTGGCCTTCTTGGCCACCTGGGCACACTGCCGGCTCATGTTCAGCCGGCTGTCAACCAGCACCCCAGGTCCCTTTCCACCAGGCAGCTCTCCAGCCACTCCTCCCCAAGCCTGTAGAGTTGCATGGGGTTGTTGTGGCCAAAGTGCAGGACCCTGCACGTGGCCTTATTAAACCTCATACAGTTGGCCTCTGCCCATCGATCCAGCCTGTCCAGATCCCTCTGCAGAGCCCTCCTACCCTCCAGCAGATCAACACTCCCACTCAACTTGGTGTCATCTGCAAACTTACTGAGGGAGCACTCAAGTCCCTCATCCAGATCATCAATAAAGATATTGAACAAGACCAGCCCCAGAACCGAGCCCTGGGGAACACCGCTTGTGACCGGCCACCAGCCGGATTTAACGCCGTTCACCACAACTCTCTGGACTCGGCCATCCAGCCAGTTCCTCACCCAGCGAAGAGTAAACCTGTCTAAGCCACGAGCCGCCAGTTTCTCCAGGAGTATGCTGTGGGAGACGCTGTCAAAGGCTTTACTAAAGTCCAGGTAGACAACGTCCACAGTCTTTCCCTCATCCACTAGGCGGGTCACCTGGTCATAGAAGGAGATCAGGTTGGTCAAGCAGGACCTGCCTTTCATGAACCCGTGCTGGCTGGGCCTGATCCCTTGGTTGTCCTGCAGGTGCCCTATGAGCACTCTCAAGACCAACCGCTCCATAATCTTCCCTGGTATAGAGGTCAGGCTGACAGGCCTGTAGTTCCCAGGATCCTCCTTACGGCCTTTCTTGTAGACGGGCGTCACATTGGCAAGCCTCCAGTCACCTGGGACCTCCCCTGTTAACCAGGACTGCTGATAAACAATGGAGAGTGGCTTGGCAAGCTCCTCCGCCAGCTCTCTCAGTACTCTCGGGTGGATCCCATCAGGCCCCATAGACTTGTGGGTGTCCAGGTGGTTTAGCATGTCCTTGACTGCTTCCTCCTGGATTATGAGGAATAGCATTGTGCTCTCCATCCCCATCTTTCAGCTCAGGGGGCTGAATACCCTGTGGATACCTGGGCTGGCTATTAAAGACTGAGGCAAAGAAGGCATTAAGTACCTCAGCCTTGTCCTCGTCCTTGGAGACCATGTTCCCCGCCATATCCAGTAAGGGATGGAGATTCTCCTTGCCTCTCTTTTTGCTGTTAATATATTTGTAAAAACATTTTTTATTATCCTTTATGACTGTGGCCAGACTGAGCTCTAGCTGGGCTTTTGCCTTTCTAATTTTGTCCCACGATACACGAAAGTCTCCACCTTTCTCACAGAGAAGGTGGTCAAACTTCATTCATTCTTACTATGGGTTTTCCATGTTCTACTATACTATAGCACAATGCACATCTCATGGTATGGATCTTGGTGTTCACCCTTCATTGGCCACTTTCCCATAGAAAGTTTACTGTTTGACTGAATTTTTGCAGCTGCCTTTTTAATGGGACAGTTAATCTCAATATCTAGCAACAAGTTATCTGAACCTGACTAAATGACAAAATAAAACTCATGTAAAGCTACTGTTGTACAACTATTTTCAGATCAACAAATATAGCTGGTATAGAGTCAAGTTTTTTTCCTTAGATGGACAATTAGTTCAAACACATTGCAAGCTAATAGAAGGGCACTCAAAGGCTTTTGAATTAACATCTTTACATTCACTGAGTATGGTGATGTCAGTATAAGATATGCTTACCAAGCAGCAGACACTTGGTTTTGCATCTGATTTTTGTGTGGATATATACCTGTTGAGGAACAGAGAGAAAGAATGATTTAAAGGCAAAGGAAATTCTGTACTGAAGAAAGTTGCTGCCAGAACACATCCCAGTTTAACACCAGTGTGCATTTCAAATCTGTCACAAAGATCACTATCACACTGAACTTGCATGTCTTTATAAGAAGATCCAGTCAAAGATGAGGATTTAAGAAAAAACAACTCTTTCAGTGGCTGGAAAGTTTCTGACTGTCTAGATTGAAGTTTTGATGGCAACTGTGAAAACCAAGTAAAGAGCAGCCTTTATTTCAGACACTTTTCTTTCAGCTGTCTTAAAGCAAAGACTATGCTAATAACTGAGCTACCAGCATTGACTGTCTGGATATACACATTCTGTGAGAGCTTGCAGTCTCTTGAGGGTAATTTATACTGAAGGCTTGCCAGAAACCCTTATGACTATCTTCTTTGTATTTACATCATTATGAGTTAGTATTCTTCATATCTTTTCTCCCTCTAGCAGTCAAGCAATACACCATACAGATGTTTAAGCACCGCCTGTCTTTCTAGGTTCAGTATTCATTATTTAATGCAGGCTTCCAAAGTGCAAAGCAAGGTAGACATAATTATAGAAAAATATCTATTAAATGTCAAACCTCTTTGACAGATACAATAAAAAAACAAGATAAAGGTGTTTAGGTTGTGAGAAAAAGAGAAGAAAGAAGTTTTACAACATTAGGGAACATGTTGAAACAGTGGAAATAGTAGGGCCAACATTCATACTTGTCCCTTGCCTTCTCCTTCTGTCTTTTTTACCATTCTTTTTTCCCTTGATCACCAGCACAAATTTGTGCATCTATGTGTAATCCCACTATATACCTTCAAATGCTATTGTAACACACATTTGTCTGGGGGCAATCACAAAGGAAACATAATCCTGAGACTACAAAAGAAAAGCAGATGTAATGAGATCTATTGTTTTATTCTCTCCATGTGAATGCACTTTATCTCACTGGGGTATGGCGAAGGCTAAAATTGTTCATCTGAAATCTCTGAGTGACAAATACAACATTAGTCTGATTTTCCAGTGTTGTTATAAGACAACAACATTCTTTAAATTTCAATAAGTTCCTTTATTTCATTTAGCTTCTGCCCTTTGATCTGCGATATGCAGCTGTATTGGGTCTGGCTGAGATGGAGTTAATTTTCCCCATCGCAGCCCTCATGGTGCTGTGCTTTGTGTTGGTAGCTAGAAAGGTGTTGATAACACAGCAGTGTTTTGGCTGCTGCTGGTGGGTGCTCGCACAGCATCAAGACTGTCTCTGCAACATCCCCCCCTCACCAGTAGGCTGGGGGTGGGAAAGATCATGGGAGGGAACACAGCCAGGACAGCAGATCGACACCAGCCAAAGGGATATTCCATACCATATGACATCAGCTCAGCCATAAAAGGCTGAAGAGAAAAGAGGAGGAAGGGTGGCATTCATTATTTATGACCTTTCTCTTCCAGAGCAACTGCTACATATACTGAAGCCCTGCTTCCCAGGAAGTGGCTAGACATCACCTCCTGACTGGAAGTAGAGAATAAATCTTTTGTTTTCCTATGCTTCTGCACATGGCCTTTGCTTTTGCTTTTGTCAAACTGCCTTTATCTTGACCTATGAGTTGGGTTTTTTTGCCATCTTATTTTCTAACTCCCATCCTGCTGAGGAGGGGAGTGATAGAGTGGCTTGGTGGCACCTGGTGTCCAGACAAGGTCAGCACACCACAGCAGCTCAGATGCAGGATGAGAAATCACCTTCAATGTGACATCATGTTCTCCCACCCCACCCTTGATGGCAGCAGAACTTTACCCTCATTTGACTATTTGACTCGCTAAGTAGTTACCAAGATTGAACTCTGTTGCTGCAATCTGCTCCTAGTGTCGTTTCTAAGGGCATAATAACCGAGCATGGCACAGAAAATGATATATTTAAAAACTTTTACTCATAGAGGTAATATTGCCTACAGGATGCTCCTGTATAGCTGTCAATGTTGCTCCCAGGGATGCCTGTACCCTGTCAGTGAATTGTATCAATGGACGTTGCTAATGGTGCAAAATTCTTTCATTTTTAAAAACTACTATCTTGCTTTTGTGTATTATGGTAAGTGCTGAAGTTTAACTGAGTCAGCTGAGTTGTGTGGAAGTAAGGTTTCTTCTCTGACTCTAGCTTTGAAAAGAAAAAATGAATGTAGCCAGTGCTTTAACAGGGGTATTGCTTTTTAAATCTAGTATGTTGTTAGAACGGGGGTGAGAACAATGAAAAAAGATCTTTGTCACTCCCATCTGCCCACTGGATCCACAAAGCACTTAATGACAACAGCACAAGGGAAGACAGAGTCTTAGGATAGGAGACAGGAAAGTCATTTTTGGCAAGGGTGATAAAGAAAGAAACATTCCTACTTACATTCCTTCAGCAACAGAGTAGATGGCAGAGACAATGATTTCCATCCTAAGAAATCCTTCCTCCCATTTTCAAACTTAAAAATCATACTTGTCCTCAAATTTGAAGAACCAGGAACTCCTTTGCCTCTTCACAAACAGGAGTTACAAAATAATCAGTTGTCTGCAATGATGCATCAACTTCATTGTCACAAGAAGGAAAACCCCTATGGGACTACATATGCATGCTCCGTTATTTTGTTTCATACAAAAAGGTACAGAAAACTAATTCTTTCCAGTGCAGGATTCAACTTTTTTTTCCCTGAACCTGAGATTTTCATTAGTTGGGGCACAAGTCACAATTCACTGAAGTCAAGAGTAAATCTTGTATATGAAGGACCCCTGTTAACAACTTCCAAAGTGACTTAATTTTTCCTTGTCTGTTCACCATCACATCCCCTTTGCTACACTTAAGTCCTTTTGTCTTTTATCATACATACCAACTATACCTTCTGTATATGGTGGTTTGACTAGTTCTATCATTCTGAGCAGGCACAGATGCCAGCATTTTATGTACAGTTCTCATTTTAAGAGATAGCAGTAATGCAAAATTTAGTATTTTCTTGTTCTGACTTCTTTACTTTGTGCACACTAGTCCCTGAATAAAAGATTTCAGAGATCAATACTCTCAGTAACATCAGTTCACATACCAATCCATACAACTCCTACTACTTGCCTAATCATGCAGTCTGGCAGCCGCAATGTTTGAGCTACACTTCATAACTGGTGCCATGTAAGAACTGACAATGACATCATTACATAGGCAGAGCAGGTCTACATACTTCGTTTAAAATACTCCAAGCCCTCTCACACCAGTCCTGCCACTGTTAATTCTGCTAATCTAGACAAGGCACTGGTCTCTGATTTCCCAAAAGAAAACCTGTGACAGATACCACTGTAGAATGCTTACTGATATTTAACAATGTGGAATTAAGTTTTATTGAACCCCAAAAAGCAAACTCCCCCTTCCACAGTTTGGGAAAAGGAATGTAGAGTAAAAGTTGTCTCTCTCTCAACAGGTAAAGTAGAAAGCCCACCATATCCATATCCAGGTAGCCTTGCCCAAATCACTGTGGAGCTAGAAGAGGTAATACAGAACCAGGTATGACCTTTTTTCCCCAGCCTTGTTTTGCCTTTAGAAATCAACTTCTTTTTTAAGCTCTGTAGATCTCTGTTGGCCGCAGTGAGCAAACCTGAAAAATGTGCTTTCATATACACTTAACTACTGAATATCCCATAAACCATTTAAAAATCTTTTACTTTTCACTTTACTACAACTGCACGTAGAATGCCTTTTTAAGTTATCCAGCCATCTTGTATTAGCACCATTTTCTTCTGTCACAAATTTGATTTCTGAGCACTTAGCCCTGATTTCTTCTGATGTGTATTCTTAACAGCTAAACCCAAATCCTTTGACTTAGTTTTCTGGTGATCATCCTTCACCCTTGACAAATCAGAAAGATTTTTAATCACTTCGTTCTTGGTAGAATTTAAATTAGCTGTAAAGGCAGAGGGCCAGTCTATTAAAGCAACTCATTAATCCACTACACTGCATTCAGGCACCAATTTCTGTTTCTAAAAATATGTCCATACATTAAGGGTTTGGGGTTTTTTTTGTTTATTTTGAAATAAACTTTTGACTTGACCTTGAACTTCAATACTTGGCCAAGACGTCAGTGTTACAGAGGTAACTTTTACCGTAGCTCATCTTGATGGAGAGACCAACTCTTGCTAGGGGTAAGTTGACAATATACTCTGGTAATACTGGATACACTCAGGAGGCTAAATGGCTGTCTACATAATAACATTTAGTTGTATCTAATTATTATGTTGTTTCTCTTTTTTTAAACACACTTTTAAAGTGCGCATTTCACTTCAAGAAGTATCCCCTCATATTTAATTCCACATTATAGCATTAAGTATAGTTTGTAACAGAACACCATTTTAAGCAAACTAGTACTTGCTTCAAAAAGTAGTATAATTCAGTACGTGGGAAATTTTAGTGCTTAGTGTGTACGTGGTAAATTTATTTTTTCTAAGTCATTAATGTGCTAATGACGTTGTAAACACCTAGTTCAGAGATGACCTCTTTGTTTAAAAAACTGACAAAGACAAATGCAAATTCTGCACTGACGGGCATTTTGCATTTCATTTGGATCTCATGAGAATAAAAAAGACTAAAGATTGGCTTAACATGAACAGCCTCATATCTTTTCCATGGCTGCAGTTAACAGAGGGAGTTAACTTGCACATATCACTCCAATAATTATAACGCAAATCAAACTCAAGATCAAGCCCAGTTATTTCTAGGAGGATAACTTGTGACTCCTAGGCTCAGAAACATTCAGTTAAGTAGAATATCCTCTGGCATCAGGTCCAGTCTCTTGCTACTGTAGGCACCATATCAAACATTTTCATAAATCACCCTTAATCTCAAAAGCAGTATTTTTAGAGTGTTTTTTTGCTGCCATTACTCTGATTTGATAACCATCCTTAAACCTCACTTCAGTAATATTCTGGGACTCCTTTCTCTTTTGTAGTTTAATTATTTTCAAAGGTAGTACCACCTTCTAGTTCTTAAATAAACCAAGTTCTACCTTAATTAATAGTTCTCCTATCTTGCTATTTTGCAGCTAAATTTACACAGTCCTCCTCAATCTTGTGGTCACTAAACTAGCCAAGCCTTTTCACTCTTTCATCACAAGCTTTCCTATGCTCCAGTCTTCCATCGTTGCATTCATTCTGTTTGCAGTCACTCTGTCTTGACTTTGCCTGCCAAGAATTGTTCATAGATTGCACGTAACTTGTGTCTTCAGATAAGCTTTTTCTCTGTTAGTTGAAAATACCTTTCCTGTGTATTCCAGGAGCCTAAGTCACCCTGTTACATAGAAACACCGCAGAGATGTCATCCTCCTTTGCTATTTCCAAGTGGTGAGCTTTAGTGCATATTAGATGTTTTTACGAGTATCTGACTCCACATTTTCTACTATTTAATCTCACACCATTTTTATTACTCAGTTTTTACCTTCCCTATAAAAATATCTGAGCCATGGCTGACATAACACTTCTGCAGAGATGCAAACTTTATTCTTTCTGTGTAGTAATTTGTGATGGTGAAGTGTAAGGAACTCATTAGAGAAATCACCATAATTTTGAAAGTTATTGAAAAGTGGTCATTGTTTATATGTCTTCCATAGTTCAGGTTATTTTATCATTAAAATAATATCCATTATTTTGTTCTTACAAATTTGTCACTTGAATGTATTGCAGTCCCACAGTATGCTGTATATTGCCAAATCAGGACACCAGGCAAAGGAAGGTTTTCCTGTGAAACTGCTAGTGTTACCCAGAAGTAAGTCAGTTAATCCTTCGACAGAGGCAGACTCAGGCTTCACATCAGACCTGAGTACTCCCAAAAGAACAGAAGAGATTTTGTAGTAAGAGATCAGTTTTTATTTCAACAGAAATTATAATAAGGTTTTTTTTAAATTACAGAATAGAGTATAAAGATAAAACAGGATTTAAAAATGTCTCCCTCCTACCACTATGCCTTTGCAGGGCACCTCCTTTTTTCCAGGTTTGTTCTCAATCCCTGCTCACTGACTATAAATTGTAACTAAGGTTACTGCCAATCTTACAGAGTTTCTCCAGGTCCCTAGGAAACATCTCTTTTTCTTCATTAGAGAACACCCATACTGGGTTACACCCAAAACCCATCCTATCTTTGATGCTCGCCTAAAGCAGATAGGCTTAGAGAAAAAATACAAGAATAGGGGAAGCATGTGGTGATATTTACGCTATACACACCCCCAAGCTCCAATCACATATAATACAAGGTCTTCCAGAAATAGCTTCCATATATTCAGCAACTCTCTGTGGATTTTTCTGCTATGAACTTGAACTATTGAACCCTATTGTAAACTGCCAGCATTTACAGCTTCCTGTAACAAAAGAGTTCTTCAGGTTAACCATAAGTGTGAAGATTTGTGTCCTTTGTTTTGTTTCCTGTAAATGGCAAGCTCTATCTAGCATCTTCTATGAGAATAGAATATTGGAAGAGACAGTGACCAATTGATCTATGTCCTATTCTTCCTCTGTTGCCTCCTTTGAAGTTGACTGTCCTAGCATACTTTGTTGTTCCTTGTAAAGACATTATTCCAAACCTTTGCTCACTCTTGGTACTATCTGCTGATTTTTTCGCTTTTCTATTATACACTTTCTAAGGACATATAACATACAAGATAGAGTGAACCACAGATTTTTGCTCTAACTTACATTGTGCTCTAGCATATATTTTTCTTAAGCAATTTCTGATATTATTTTTGGTTTTTACTTGCTGCCAAATGTTAAGCTGAGTTTATAATTGTTCCATGAAAATATAAAGGTCTCACATGAGTGGTAATGGTTTGATCAGTGTCCTGGTTTCAGCTGGGTTAGAGTTAATTTTCTTCATAGAAGCCAGTGTGAGGGCATGTTTTGGATTTGAGACGAGAAAATGTTCCTAATGTACTGATGTTTTCAGTTGTTGCTAAGCAGTTGGGGATTTTTCAGCTTTCCATGCTCTGGCCTGCTAACAAGAGGGTGGGAGGTGCACGGGAAGCTGGGAGGGGGCACAGCCAAAACACCTGACCAAACTGGCCATAGAGATATTCCATACCATACAACGTCATGCTCAGTGTACAAACTGGGGCAGCTGGCTGGGGCAGCATTGCAGCTCAAGAACTAACTGGGCATCAGGCAGCAGGTGGTGAGCAATTGTGCTGTGCATCACTTGTTTTGTATATTCCTTTTATTTTCCCTGCCCTATTAAACTGTCTTTATCTCAATGCACAAGTTTTACCCTTTTCCTTTCCTCATTCTCTCCCTGATTCTGCTGAAGGCAGGGGTGTGAGTGAATGGCTGTGTGGTTGTTTTGGCTACCTGTTGGGTTAAACCACAACACTCAGATAATGTTGTATATGAAATTCAGATTGGTTTTATCCACTTGCATCACTTCACAATTGCCTATGCTAAATTTCATCTATTTCATTGCCTTCTAAAACCCACATGCAGTTCTTCTGAGTTTGCCGTCATGTATCATTACAAAATTGTCAATTTGTCATTCACTCCCTTTTCTAGGTCACTTGTGACTGAGCTAGACAGCACAGAAACCTGTTGAACTCTCTTAGAGACATTTAGTCACACCCTTTGCTCTTTCATACATTCAAAGACCTCCTTTTTATCCCAGGACTGCTTACAGGCCTTCAGAGTCTTAACTAACTTAGGAAAACCTTTCATACATCCAGGCTGACTGCATTGACCAGATATCCTTTCTTCACTTCCTAATTGGACTCCAAAGGACAAGCAATCAAACCAACCAAAACCCTCCTATAGATTCACTTGACAGAATTTCTTCTTACAAAGCCATGTCAACTGTTCCCCTCTATGTTTGACCCCATGTACACTAGTTCCATACTTCACCCAATATGGATTTCAGGTCGTCTGCAGCTCTGCTTGTCTGTACTTCCTTTGATCTCTCCCATGACTCTTTATAAACTACCAACACTTCAGCCTCCTTCCCTTCCTTTAGTACCAAGTACCAAAGCAATTTAGAACAAGAGACAGCGTGCTACAATCATAATTCACTTCTCTGTCCCTCTCCCCTTCTTTGAGTGCCTTTAGATCTCTTGAACAAATAATATGTCGTCCAATGAAAATTGTTAGGATTTTCCTTGCCCACATACTGCTCCAGATCAGTCAGGCAGCATCAGGTTGTCCAAATGATGTCCATCTTTCTCTGCCTGCTGGCACTGCCTTGCCCTCCGGAAGCTTCTCTTCCCCCCAGGCATGCTAAGGTGCTCACTGGGAATGAGCAATCACCTCCTTGGCCAGAGACATCCACCTACTCTAATCATGCTCACCTTGGCCTTGAATACCGTTTTCATAACATAAGTCATAAGCAAAAGGTTATCTGCCCAATTACAGATAGTGTTTGGTGTTCTTAATCATTCAAGACAGCTGTTTGGGAAGGGATACAACAGAACAGGGAAGTCACGGGAGGCTTACCTGATTTTTTTAATATCTGTCTGACAGTTTGAGCAGAGCGGAACAAGAAAAACAGTGTCCAGCCCCTTCTGACTTGAGACATTGTTATTGTAGTTTTTTTAGGTTGTCATGCCCACTCTTCAAATACTCCAAAGTAGTCCAAGCATCCCATTGGCTTTATGTCTTATCATCCAGGCCTTTGGAAATACTTTCAGGTATTCAAATGGCACTAGCTGTTTATGTATACGTGGGTGAATCACTCCCTATGTATATACGTCTTGACCAACAAGGCATTTATAGTCACATGTATTACTTTCCTGACCAAGCCCAGAAATGTGCCAGGTAAAAGTACTACAAGGTGAATGAAAGACTGTGTGAGAAATGACACTGAGATTCATCAGTGGTTAAATATTAAAATGACATAGGTATTAAACGGACGTGTCTACTTCCGGTGTTATCCAAAACTACCATTACTGGTTAGGACAATGAAACAGAAATATGCTTAGTAAATTTACAGATGATACCTAAGTATTAGGTAGTGTTTGCTGGAGGACAGATTAGAGTTCAGAATGTTACCTAAAGACAATAACTTCAATCTGAAGATAAGAAAAAATAGAACTTTTTTTCCACAGGGAAAAGTGAATTCTGTCAGAAATGTTTAATTGCACAAATACAGAATATGGAATTCTTTAGGCAGCTGCTCCAAAGCAAAGAATCTGAGGATGCAGTGGGTTGTACACTCAGTACGATAGTAATGTCCGCCTGATGCAAGAGATGCAAGTTGCATGCTGGGATGCAGAAACAAAAGCAGAGATATTAAATAATCATTTTGTGCTCCTGCAAATGCTAGTCCTTAGCTAAAATGCTGTACTTTATTTTGAGTGCCACACTTTCAGAAATACTGTGGGCCAGCTGAAGAGAGTCCAGGGGGAACATTAGGCAGGATACTAGGTCTAGAAAATTTGCTCACAAAGGAAGATTGAGTGAACTAGGGTTGTTTAGCCTAGAAGGGAAGACTACTAGGAAAGCTGTTGTAACAATCTTCAGATTCATAAGAGGCCATTGCAAAAAGGAAGGGGATAATTTGTTCTACTTCTCCATGTCAGTGCTGCATAAAACAAATATAATAAGTTTAAATCACAACAAGGCAGATTCACATTAGATATTATGAAGCATTTTTAGCAATAAGGATAGTGAAGGACTGGAACTGACTGCCTAGGGAGATTTAGAAAGAAATTCAAGAAGCATCTGTTAGAGGGATAGAATAGACGATCTCTTAAGATCCCTTCAAGCTTTCAAGTCCCTCGTTTGCATTCCTAAAGACAACGACTTCAGCCAGGAATGAAGATAAGAGACAGGTTGACTCATTTTACACAAAGCTTTACACAACATGTGTTTTCTTCCTACATATTGAATTTCTAGGTCAAGATTCCACCTCCAGTTCTCTCAAAGAATGATAGTAAATGAATAACGTTTCTTTACAAGGTCTGCTTGTTTCTTTGGACTTGTTAGCCCTATCATTTTTCCTTTGTTCATTTCCTCTGGTAAATTATAAAACATTCCTCCATACATTGTCCTATGTGATTCATTTTATTGGTGATATTTGACAATGAAAAAAAAATTTGGTGATAGATTAAAGATGTTTCTATGTGCATAAAAAAATGTACCCAGTGAACTGAAATTTCTATCATAATTCAAAACATTTCCATCAGCTAAGAAGTACTGTAGTCCTGGAAAACATGCCCACACACTACTTGGTTTTGGGTGTATTTCTCAATAGAGGAGAGGTTTTTTTTTAAGGCACAGCACTAGTGGCCATAACAATGTTCCAGCCAGCTACCTAAGCATGCTCAAATGTGAAGTTCAGTCCAGAACTTCAAGCTCCTGTGCTTTGAGATGGTCTTTGGTGTATTTGCACAGGTGGGTGCAAAAGCATATGTTTCCCCTGTATGCAGAGTGGCTGGCCTCTTTCTGGAGACAGTGTAACCCCCTTTTTAGTGATGGATCTGAACTATGTTGCCAGGTTGGAGCATCAGCAGAGTAAGGCTGGAAGTGGCCTTTAGCCGCTTGTGCTTACATCCTTGTAGGCAGCTCCCTTTTATTTCTATCCGGAAATGTAGCCTCTCGTCTACCCATATTAAATGGTACCTTTATTGTTGCGTTACTCAGGCTTGGATTTTTCTGTGTGCAATACTCTGCACCTGCAGGATCTCCAATAATGCCGTAAAAGCACTATTGGAGAAAAAGAGAAGAGCACAAACTTCTGCTGCTTCATTGTAGTATCATGCCTTTTCAATTCTCCATGCCTGTAACTCCACTTTTAGCATTCCCTGTAAAGATTGAAAAAGTTAATACTTTTCATAAACAGGTTTTATTGGTTTATCAGCACACAGAATATATCTGTAGTGCCATAGTCCTCTACGCAATTCCCACTTCAGGACAACTCTTTGAAAATCATGGGCAGCCCCACCAGCTGTGAAATAATCCAGACACTTACGTGATCTTCCCCTGGGAGTCCCAAGGAATTTATTGTTACAGCACTGTGGAAGTGCAAATGACCCCTTCAGTTGTGCTGTAGATCTTGGCTCTAACCAAGGCTCTTGCTCACTCTTCCTTGAAACAGAACAACTAAAACCATTTTGACACATTGGGGAAGAACTTTCTTAGTCCTTATGTTTTTGCCTTCGAGAAACTTGGACCTTACAATTCCAGCATCCTTAAACACCAAATAACAGCCTCCATGTATGACCTGGCTTTTGGTCCAACACCATAGAAATCAGTAAGATTTTCCTGATCTCTCAGAACCATCAACCAAGATGATTCGTGTATCCTCCATGTTTAGTCTGGACTGGCTAAGGTTTCTGTACCTAGACCTCATTTGGATTCTAAACTAAGCTTTGTGAGGGAGTTCATTAAGTGGTCTAAAACATCAGGTATTACCTAATCACAAAAAAATATTGATGCAGTCGTCACTTTTTGCTACTCTTATTGGAAGAATAGTCAATATAGCCACAACAACAAAGGCTCCTGCTAAAGTGCATTTTTTCCAGTTGTATTTTTTCAGTACTACAATTAGTGTTTCAGTTAACTTTTGACTTACGATCACACAGCATATTTTATCATTTATAAATAGAAGTACTTGTTATTCATTACTGAACAATTAAATATGAATTAGTTGTAAATAATTTATAAGAAGCATTTAAGAGATATCTCATAGAAGAAGCAGAAGCATCAGTTAAACCTTGTCTTTATCACAGGGAAGCTAAGAATGAAGCAGACTGTAACATCTGTCCAGTACTTTAGAAATTAATTCAAACATCAGTAATTCTTTAAAGGTTGACATTTTTAAGGTATCTGTTATAGTGAACTAGAGCTATAAGGGTCTTCAAACCCATCCAGTTCCTCACTGACAATAAGAGGCCACATTTCCTGGATCTAGATGCCTAGCTACTGCAAAACTTGTACATGATCACACACTTTCCTTACCTGATGATCTAGGTCTTAAGCATGTTACCCCAGTGATGAATGAAGCGGTTCTCACTTCCCTAAGCACACATATTCCAAGTAACCCAATATAACTCATGCCTTGAAGAGGTTCATATCCTCTAGTTGGAGAATCATTTTCATAGATCTGTGCAACCTAAGGTGTCTCAAGGGCTGTGAGGAAAGCCTAGAAAAGTCTGTAAATCAGGGAAGGCACAGTGACTTTGCAGCGTTCCCAGAGTTTCTGCCACTGTCTGCCTCCCTCTCTTTGCGACACAGCGTGACTCTGGCAGAAGTCAGTCCTTGCCGTACACTATAGCTAGCAGCTGTCCCGAGCTTTGCCTTGAGGCACAGAGAGAAAATCTTCTGTGGCCACGATGAACACTCAGGAGTTCATGCTGACTGATTCAGTTATTATAACACCAATCCCTCTGAGAAAATCCCAGCAGGGTATGTTTGTAATGCTATGAAGCACGGTTAACACATTCACCTCGTCCTTTCCAATTCCGCAGTTCTCCTTCCTCAGACACACAGCCCTGGCCACCAGAATGACGATAAAGGTCTGTCTGTGGGATGGGAGAAGGGAGCGTTTCACACTGCGCTGCCACCGCAGTGACACGGACAGGTTGACTCTTCATTTGGTCTGGTGTTAAAGGAAAACTCACATCCTCTGGTAGAGCTGATAGGGGTTCTCCTTGCTAGTATCAAACAGAATTACTTCAAAACCATCAACTTTTTAAAAATGTCTCCAAGCCATCACTGTACCTCCTTCTGTTACACATAGCAGGAGAGCCACTTAACAGAGCTTTGAGTGCTTTACCTCAGTGCTGCTGCTGCACTGATACACCTTATCATGGCTGCTCTTGGGAATGAAGCTGAGATGTTTGTTTCTCAGGTTATGAATCTCAGTGCTGAGAAGGTTTTTTTTTCTTATGGATTCAATCCAGATTCACCCTATAAATCATAGATTGAGCAACTGAGATTTAAAGCATTTTGAATACTCAGAACTATAATGCCAATGGTCTTAAGGTCTGACAGAGTACATGCTTTTGCAATCTTGTTTATAAACATCAAAGCTAACTTTGAAATGTAAAATCCCCTGCTAGAAATTCAAGATATTCGCTGAGTTTCACAATTGCCACTGATGATTCTTTGACTTCTGAGCAAGCTGCAATTTTCTTAGTGAGGTATCAGATTTGAAGGACCATTTAGCTTCAGTATTATTTACGAGTGCTTATAAAGCCCCTAGCTAAGGACAAATTTCCATATTACCTGCTGCTGTACTTCTTCCTTATTTCCTCTCATTATTTGGGAAAACAAACAAACAAAAATATTTTAACTCTCTCAGTTAAAAAGGGGGTAAGTATGTTCTGAGGAAGATGGTATGTTCTGTTTCTTTTTTCTTGACAACATAGATGGACGGATTTATGCCTCTGGACTTTTCCCTTTGTGGTAAATGTCTACAGGTGTATTTGGCTCTTGCAGTTGCCCCAGCAGACCTCATCATTTCAGTAAGTCCGCTTTGGCAACATGAAGAAGCCACGAAATGTAAATTTTGTTTCTGTAAAGTTAGAATGGAAAGACCTTTTACCTTTCAAATGTTTCTCAGAGGCCGATTGTTTCTCCTGTTTTCTCACCTCTAACATAGCTGAAGCGACTCATCTGCTCCTGTTCCAGACTGAAATGAGAATGAACTGACCCTGAAGCAGCTACACAGCCCTTTGGTCGCAGCATTCGCTGGGAAAATGGGGCATTACAATTAAGTCTCCTGAAGGGACTGTTGAACTTTAATCCCCACTGGCAATGACTCTAATCACAATGCTACTAATGGTTCCCTATTTCTCCCGTTTTGACTAGAAATTACGTCCCAGGCTCAAGAGTATTTTCAACCAAATGTTTTTCACAAACACTGTCTGTGAAAAGTTATAGAGTGAGCAATCTCTTCTTCTGTGATGAAAAATCCACTCAGGAAAAGCTCACAACCACTTCTAACATATATTCACAGCAGGTCACTCAAAAACAACTGTATGTCACAGATCAAAACTGCATCTCTGCCTCCCTTATTAGCTAAATTGCTCTGGACATGCTGGAGAAGACCGCTATAGAGTAATCAGTTATTTGCAGTAATTATATGAATTTAACAATCAACAAGAATTATATGTTTACTGCAGTTTAGATTCATACCAGGGCTCTTGATGGAGGTAACGTGTCAGTAGACTGAGAGCCCCAAATGAGTGCAGTGAGGCAGTGCACTTGGAAATGGAGCGTATTAACGACTTGCAACGCTAAACCCAAGCCAAATCAAAACAGCAGCAAACAATAACAACATCAAAGGCGCAGACACAAGTTGTTGAGCATTTTGGTTCACACAACCTTCTGTTCCACGGAAAGACAGGGTGTCAGCTGGTGGTACCATGTTGGAGGTTATCTACTGTGAAATACCATATCTTTTATGTGCTCTCTGGCATTTCTCTTTAACTCACTGTAAGTCATAGTGATTCAAATCCATTTGTTTTTACTATCCTTGCTTTGGCAACTTTAGTACCATTCAGTGCTCTGTCTCTGTTAGCTGTTGGCCTCTAACACAAACTTGCTGTACCACAGTTCAACATGTTCATACTTTTTCCCAATAATCTTCCTACAGGTTTCAAAATTTCAACTGAAACACTGAATTTTGGGAAATAGGCCACTTGATATCTTATTTGGTGAACCTGCGGTTTCTTATGCAAAGGTATAATAGGCTTATATTGACCTCCAACCTCATTTTAAGACAGCTTCAGTGCTATCATGAGTGTTTTAAGCCTGTAAGTCTTCCTTGCTCTGAAGCAAACCATATTTCTGCAGCTGCCACTAAGGCAAATGGAGGTTTTACTTAAAACAGAGTAATGAATATAAATCTTCCCTTTATATAGTAAAAATATATCCAGGAAAAAATAAGTCACTGTAAAAGATGGCTGTATCACAGAATTATAACTAATAGTTATCTACAATCATATGCTTTTTAAGAAATAACACATTAAAATAAAGCCACATGAGTATAAATGCAAGAAACTATTTTAAAAATCTATAATTAGTATCATAGGTAGTTATTTGGACTGAAGCAGATTAAGATGTTTGTGTGTGACTGGTGTAAAAATTGATACTAAAAGGCACTTTTCCCTCCCCGCACCTGCACAGCGCACTCAAGGGTCAAAAGCCGTGTAGCCATGTGACAATGGGAGTTGACAGAATGGATTTGGGTCACAAGTCCTGCCAGCAAATCTGCTCCAGTGTGGGGTCTTCATTCCATGGGTCCACAGGTCCTGCCAGGAGCCTGCTCCAGAGTGGGCTTCCCACGGGGTCACAGCCTCCTTTGGTTATCCATTTGCTCTGGCCTGGGGACCTCCAAGAGATGCAGGTGGACAGCTGGCCTCACCATGGACTTCACCACAGGATGCAGGGGAATCTCTGCTCTGGCGCCTGGAGAACTTCCTCCCTCTCCTTCTTCACTGGCCTTGGTGTCTGTAGAGCTGTTCCTCTCACATGTTCTCACTCCTCTCTCCATCTACAGTGATGCAGATTTTTTTCCCCCTTCTTAAATACGTTATTCCAGGGGTGCTACCACCATCACTGATGGGCTCAGCCTTGGCCAGTGGTGGGTCTGTCTTAGAGCCAGCTGGCATTGGCTCTGTTGGACACAGGGGAAGCTTCTTCTTTCACAGAAGCCACCCCCGTATTCCCCCCATTACTAAAACCTTGCTACGCAAACCCAATACACAGTCTTTTTACTGTTGGTATATAAGTTGTGTTCCCAACTGTAGACAAACATCCGCTGCACTTGCAAGCTAGACATTTGCATGTATAATCAGAAAATTATCCCTCTATGTATTTTTAAAAGTAGATTTGATATCTGTAAAGCTGCTACAAGTGTATAAATAAATATCGTGTATAATGTATGTCATATACAATACACAATATATGATATAAATATAAATATAACTAACATGACTACAATATATTTATACTTAAAATAAATAAAATTTTTATAGAGTATATATTAAGGGTATATGCTCTATATAAAATATATATATTTTCCATTATTGTTTTGGTGGCAGTTGAGGAACTGATCTAAGACTGCCTAAAATCATGCTTTAAAACATTTCATCTGTATAGAGGCTGTCTGCATAGTCGTTCTGCTACCGGTAAGTAACTCATTGCTTTTTTAAGCGCTTTGGAATGTCTTCAGTCTGAGAGGCTCAATATAAAATGAAATTCAATTCAATTTAATTTTTAATATATCTGTATAAATCCCTGTTATAATTCTTCCCTCCAGCATAAATTCTTCCTCCTCCTTAATAAAGTTTGCGGCTGTGTTACAAAGTCACAGATTCTAAACACTGTCTCATGGTACAGTTTTAAAGTCTCTCAGGTGACCAATTGTCCCTCTCTCCCAGCTGCAACACTGACATTATAAACACTGACATTTCAGTGATAGAAGAATCTGCACAGATCAAAATACAAATATGGAGCATTTCCAGTTAGCCTGCTAAATCCCAATAAAAGAGATTTTCTATATCTGGAGGCATACTTATGGATTAGTAGGCTTTCAGCTCATGGAGTAGTGCTAAAGAGGGAATTTCACACAGGGGGAAATCTACACTTTGCTGAAAACTTAGGTCTATTCCTCTTTCCCATGTTTTGAACAATTTTCCTGGCTCCAATATGTTTACTAATTATCAAAGAAATGTGTTATTTAAACCCAAGTTTTCTTCAGTGGGATTTTATGCTAAATAAGTAGCATCTTATCTGCTAAGGAGCCCTCACTCTACTGCAGTGAAAACTCAAACTAAATGAGAGTTGGCACCTTCATTCTGGGAATGCTGTTAATCTAGCTTCATACATAAATACAAACATTCACTTAAAAAGCTTAGTGCTTTAAGGTCTTTCAGATGAAAAATGTCAATCATTATGACATATTACTAGAAGTATTTTTCTTTTATTTACAGCATACTTTGAAACAAATCACCTGCAGGTGTAAATCTGTCAGTGAAGTCAATGGAGCTATACTGATTTACAGTCCCTGATGATCTGGCCCTGTGATTTGCAATCACTACTAGGAAAGAATAACTAGAGTGTCAGGGTTAAAAAGGAAGTGGATGGATTCTCTAACACTGACAACTGGTTGATACTTGGTCAAACTCAGATGGACTCTACAAAAGGCTAAGAACATGTACGCATAATAAAAGACTGTTGAAATAAATGGAACAGACCCCTTGACTTTATACAGGATGTAGGAGGGCAGGACCTTATCATGCCATTTTATTTTCATTTTATTTGTGGGGTTTGAACAATATCAGCAATGGGACTGTTAAAAGACCAAAGCAGAGATCTTCCTATATTTTTCTTTATACAATGGAAGTGCTGAGTATCTCAGAAGGTTTCACAACAGATTTGTGGTAAGTCAGATTATTCTGATAAGAAATATATTACCAAATTATTTTCCAAATATTTTTTCACTACTGAATCTTTTCAGAACCAGTCCATGCTTATCCTGTTCTCTTTCATCTCTTTCTTTCAAGTTATGTCATAAACAAAGGAATAATTTCATGATTTTATCTACAACATAACAATTCATAAGGTGTATTGCCAAGGGTAGAGGACTAACAACAGGTAATTTTCATGAAGCTCAAAAAGTTCATCAGTCTCTGCATTTGAAAAGGTTGCTGTTTTATTTGAAAGTTTTAAGTAGCTTTTCAGACACTGTTTTCGATACTTTAGTTTCTCCCACTTAAGCTTCAAAAAGATTAAGCAATATAGTTGTTGTTCAGTCTTTCCTGAACTAAAACAACATTGTGTCAAAAGAAATTTGTTCATTAATGCAAAATATTGTCTATCAAGCACATCAGAGACTACTCCATTCACACGCAAGTAAGTCAGAGGAAAATAGCTGCATCCAGGTGGTTATATTTCTTATTCCAGTTAGTTAGTTACCTCACTATTCTGGCAGTGAACTTATCATTTGATTTTAAGGGATAAAATTTCCAGAGGAGTTGTTTCAGTAAACCAACTAAACATTCGAAGGAGAAATGACAAAGCTGATGTCATTTGTCAGAATCAGGACTGTATTATTTGGGAGAAGATCGTTGATAATCAGCACTATGCATTGTAGTATGTAATCAACAGTTATATCTTGTGCTAAAAATGAAAAGGATGTTGTAATGAGGTAAGGGATGGGGTCAAAAAAGCAAGAAGGTATATAATTAATGTGAAATTGTCAGACAAAAAGAAACATTTAAGAAGGTAATTTTTCTGGGGGGATATCGATAAAGGTAACTTCCAGCTAATATGTCATTATTTTAACTTTTCCTTTCCATTACTGATAGGATAACTGCACCAAAATTTTGACCAGAACATCAATGTCATGCTACAAATCTAATTTCTCTATTTTTCCTTTTTTATTTTGTTGGGGGTTTTTTGTTGTTTTTGGTTTTGTTTTTTTTTTCCTTGTATCACTGACCGAATAACAAGATATTATTTGGCTTAGAACTACAGGAATCATTAAACCATCGCTATCAATTTATTTTGGACAAGATGTAAATGTTATTTCCTAGAGAACATTACCTTATCTTCTTCAGTCAAGCTTATAGCGTGCCATCTACGAAGGCTAGACCTTCACAAGTGCTTGTGTGTTGCAGCACCAAACACCCAGCTGAAGCCTTAGCCCTGACAAGCACCCCAACTCCCCTCAATGCAAAGGCAGCCTTAGGCACTTACAAAGGGATATTGAGAAACCTCCTGAATGGCAAGCTAAGATGGCAAATGAGATGCTGAGAAAAGCAAAGGTGCTTATGCAGCTGGTGTGATCGCAGCTTTGCACCTGCTTCTACACTGAACCCCCAACTGTACACCTATCCTAGAAACAGGCACCTCAGTCCCACTGGTACAAATTAAGAAATGAACCCATTTCTCCACTATACCTTGCAACTGACTGTTGAAGGACTTCCATGGTAGGAGAAGACCTGGATTTAAAGCTGTATCTTGCTGACTAGGAAGAGGGACTATTTACATTTTCTCTGAGGGACAATGTACTTTAACAGGATACTGGCTGCTGTAAGTCAAGTTTCCCTCTCTGCTTTCCTTTTAAACTCTTGCATTTCAGAGATACTTGAGTCTTTGCTTGCATCATCCTACTTGAATGCTCTTAACTTGTGAGCTAATCTTCCATCTTGGTGACCATAATGAGGCATAATTTTTGAAAAGAGAGAGAGAGAAACTTTTCTTGTTTGATTCTATCTGCCAACCAGCACAGATTGCATCTGGCAGCTGTTTCTCCCTGCACAGCATACAAGGAGCCTGGGTACTCTTGGACAAACATTTCTCCCAGTAAACAGAGCAGCAAGAGACAGAGACTGGAGGAAAGGAGCTGAGATCTTCACTCACAAGACACAAGTAAAGGTAACAGCATGGACAAAAGGAGTTGCAGAGCCATACAACCTAAAGTTAAGAGGTATTTTAACTTGTTTTTATTTAAGTTCCTATGTTTGTGTCACTGTTTGATCTGCAGTCCTTTTACTGCGTGTCACACCAGCTGCAATCTTGTCTCCAATGCTTTAGTACAAAGTAAGACTCAGATAAGCATATGAAAGACAGTAATATTTAGATTACTTAGTTAAGCTACAAACACTTTGGAGACACAGTTACAGAACATGTCGGTTACATTTACACCCAATAGCAAGAAAATCAGTCAGACACCTTTTCTATCACCGTATACAAACTGCAATGCAGTGGCGTGTGCATCCAGCCACAATCTACTACAAATAGATAGGGATCATAAAATAGAAACGATGGCACAATCAGTGCCCAGGGTGCTTTCCATCAGCAGCTTTGTGTCAATAGGTGTGAATTGCCTGGGTTCTGCACTATATGGCCTCTTGCAAAGCTGATTCTTAAAAAACATTTTGGGGAAAGAAATTTTAGAAATGCAATTTGATTTCAGAACACAAAGGTACTCATACTACACTATAGACGGCTTTCTCCATCGGAGACGCGCACTGTAACAACTTCCTATTGGCATTAGCATTTGGTGTCCCGATTTATGAGCTGTTTCATGTTCATCTACTGTGCTGCATAAAAGAGATATTGAAAACAGTGCTATAAAAAGTATGTAAAAATAAAACAACATACTCACAACTAAAGTAATTTAAACCATTTTTTAAAGTAGAAAATTCTATCATTAAAATGAGAATTCCTAAATTTCTCTTCTACCTCTCCAAAAATCAGAACATGCTTGGGACTAACGAAGGTGGAGTTGGTGGATGTGTTGTTTTGGCTTTTTTTGTTTTGACGCAACGTGAACAAAGCACAGGCCTATGCATGTTAACCTAAACCTTCTTTAATTTACAAATAAGCCAGATTGCTTCGATGACAGTCGAACTACAAAATATTTCCAAATGCCTTAAAACCTGCGTATCACTATAAGAAAGACATAAAGGTGCTGGAGGGTGTCCAAGGAAGAACAAGGCAGCTGGGGAAGGGTCTAGAGCACGAGTTTTATGGTCAGTGGCTGAGGGTATTTGGGTTATTTAGCCTGAAGAAAAGGAGGCTGAGGGAAGACCTTAGCATTCTCTATCCCTGCCTGAAAGGAGGTTGTAGTAAAGTGGGTGTCTGTCTCTCTTCCCAAACAACAAGCAATACGACAAGAGGGAATGGCCCTAAGTTATGCTAGGAGAGGTTTAGATTAGTTATTGGGAAAAATTTCTTCACTGAAAGGGTTATCAAGCATTGGAATAGGCTGCCCGGGGAAGCGGTTGAGTCGCCATCCCTGGAGGTATATAAAAGATGTGTAGATGTGGCTCTTAGGGACATGGTTTAGTGGTGAACTTGGCAGTGCTAGTGCGGTTGTACTTGATCATCTTAAAGATCTTTTCCAACCTAAATGATTCTGTGATTCTATGATCTGTTAATTTTAACTTAATATCTAAAGATAAGAAAGTGCTGAGTTATCAAGACAGTTTGGGATAAACTAGTGGCAAAAGTAACCTCCATATAATCTCTAAATTTATACTTAACTTTTTGGCCACAAGGAATTTATAAGATTTATAAATCTCAGACTTACATGCTTCAGAGGGGGATTATCTTCCTGACTGAGAATCTAATGGCTTGTTTCAGTGAATATCAGTTTATTTTTCCTCATCGTAAATATTGACTTTGTCTTCCCCTTGTTCCACATTAATGTATTCCATCAATAAATAATGATATGCATCTCAATAGAATTCAACATCTACTTATTACAATAGTTTTCCTAGTACCATAATAATCAGAAAGTCTTTTTAATCAGGATGGAAAACAAGATGATTAAGGTTGTTCATAGGGCAATAAAAGGTTCTTTTTATTTCATTCTACAATGACTGCTGGTTGGACATTTTCTGGTCCAGTAAGGCATGCAATAAAAAGGGACAAATTCTTTTCATAGTTCTTTGTTCAAAACTTCTCAGAGTTGCTCTGGGTGACCATATAACTATTAGCTGTATAAGATGAAGTCAGTGGAAAAGATGAAGTGATCATCATGAAATGATTTGTCTCTATTCTTTCCAACATATAATAACTCATAATTTATTTCTTTATCTATTTATAGGGCACAGTATCTATTTTTCATCATATCATTCATGCTGTAACACATATATAGAGGCTAGAAAAAAGCCACTCTGACAGAAACAAAATTCAGTTGTGTAATTCAGTGATCATGTGTAACACGTGGATCAGGAGGCAGCAACAGGTGGAGGAAAGCACAGACTGATATTTCAGGTTCCTATTAATTAATCATAGATGTAGTCTGGCTACACTATTTTTAGTTTGTAATCTGAACTTTGAGCTATACATGTTACCTGACACTGGAAAATAAACTGGAATGAAAAACATCACCTCACGGAAGGGAAGTGTAATGGGACTGAAAAGATCCAGGCAGTTAGTCGACATCTTAAATCATTTTATTTTCAGTGGTATATAATATAAGAGAATGGATATTCTGCAAAATACACAGTGTAATGCTACTGATGTGGAAAAATAAATGCTAAAGCCCATATCGTGACAAAAGTACCTAATGAAACGGGTATCATCATAAATAAGTTTAAGCACTTCTTTTTCCATTGAATCAGATAGGGATGAAAGGAAAGATAAACTTGAAATAGTGATTCTCTTGCTCTAAAGTGTATTCAGGAAAAGTACTTAAATTTCATATTCTTTTACTTTTTCAGTATTCAGAAATGGATCCTTGTCTGTGTTTGGTATTCTACTGCATCCACCAGATTGTTTTCTGAAACACTTAGACAATTTTCTCCTGGCCTGCCAGATCAGACCCTCTTTTCAAGGACAGAGTCCCAGATCAGTTTTTTAGGACATAATCTTTTCTATCTCTAGTGAGATACTGCTCTTGCCATTCAAATCTAACCACGAAGTTTAGGCATACATGCAGTCTAATTGCAAGAAGGTTTTAGCCCTTGTGGGGTTTTGTTCAAATAACAGCTTCCAATTGCAACAGGCAACAGTCCAGGTTCTGCAGAAAACTATGTTGTATTTCAGCGGCTGGGAAGTTTACATGTGTCACTGTCACCTCTGTATCTCACAAAAGAAAAGAAAAAAGAAAAAAAAAAAACCACCCTCACTAACAATAATTTTTACTTTAATAGAGGAAAAAGGGACACAAAGAGATCAACACTTATTCATACAAATGGTTGGTTTAACGCACACTGAACAAATTGATGCATAAATTGGCTATGATAAATGCTTGTGTTAAATGTGGTTATTTATTATGTGTTCCATTACATAAATTGGTTACAGAATTATAACAAAAGCTCTTTATTAATCTTACCTTCCCTGTGGCTGGAGAATGACTAGAGGCAATTACCTTCAGTGTGGAACTCAATTCCATTATTGTTGACAGGCAGAAGAGGCCAGGTAGCCTCCTAATCCTGCACAGACAGTTCACATCCTCCTGCTTCTGCTTTTTAACATCCTGCACCTCATCTTGCCTTTCTGTGCTGACATGGTGTGCCATGGCATCTCCTTCCAGTACTACTACCTCTAGTTCAGGAATTCCTGATAATGGAGAGTTAAACTATAAGAAATAAGAAGTGAAAATAACTTGATAGTTATTCTTTTTACCTTATATAAATTATAAGGCAAAGGAAATTTCTTTTGATCTCAACAGTTTCACTACACACTGAGTGTGGCTGCACTTTCAGTTGTCTCTTTCATCACTATTTCACTCTAAAATTCCCTGTGAAAATCCTGCACTGGAAGAACCTGGACTGGCAGAGTGGGGTGCTGTGTGCTTAAAAAATAAACCCCACAAAATTTCTATTCCTATTTGAGCCATTTAGATAAGAACAGATAAGACCAAAATGTTATTCTAGATTACTGGAGTGTGAAAATGGTGTGGTTGAAGATCTGCTTCCAACCTGTGCCAGGTTGACAATTTTGCAATTGCCATTGCAATTCCACTGGCAGGAATGAAAAAAGTCCTGATTTATGCTTTATGAGAAGAAAATATGATTCTGCAACTCTATCTTGCCCTAGAAGGGTAAGACTATCACAAAGGCTCATGACTGATCCTCAGTTCACAAGCGTAATGAAGATGAAAGTCCTTCTGGGGAGCTGCTGGCATAAGCCCCCCCTACAGCCTCCTTCCCTTTTTCTCTGAAGAGCTCATTAGAACAGGTTCCTCGAGCACTGCTGTCAGCTCACAAAAGGGACCACTTTTCTGCTTTTCTCCTCCTTCTCCATCTTTTGCTTATTTTTCCAAGGTGAACAGGGCGGAATGACTATGAAGACAGATTAATTGTGCAATTGTTAGAGGGGACAAGAGAAAACAGTTTAAGAAGATCTATGAAAAGAAGTGAAGAAAAATGTAACTGAAAACTGATGCAGCTTTGACATATTTTTTTAAAATGCTCTTTTAATATAGTTATTTTCCCTTTTGAACTGTGTATCTTTCTAGTGAAAGCTTCATACCACCTCTGTGCTGCCTAATGCAATGCAGGCGTCCTGCTACTACCTGCTTCCAGATGCCAGCCTAAGAGACATAACAAAAGAACACTGCGGGGTATTGTTCACACTGGTTGTGATAACAGAGCTAAGGGCTCCATGGCAAAAACTCCAGCAGCTGGAGGCTCTATGCAGAAGGAATACCACTTGGGATAACCAGCTGTGTTATGGCTCAAGGGAAGTAACAGGGTGTGTTTCCATTCAGTCAGGATGGAAGAACAGCAGTGCTTGGTATTTTTACTAAGCTGGCAACTAGCTTATTTGACTGTGAATTTAAAAATTAAATGTCCTTTGACCCCCAAAATAATGTGAGAAAATCAATTAAACCCACATATTGGTTTGGAGCTGGGTAAAATTTTACTTTCAGGAGATACAAAATCCCAACATATGACTAGAAAACTCAACAAACACTTCATACTGGCTTTTGCTTAGAGGTATTTCTACTTTATATTATGGAAAGGTAGGAGAAAAATAAAAAGGAAATTTTATTTTCTTTTTTAAGGAGTTTAACCTTTGAGTAGACAGCCTGGTGTACTCCTTTCTGACTCCTTTTTTAATCTTTTCCTCGTAAGTGTCATTGAAAATTAGCAATGAAACATGCTCAGCAGTGCATTGTTTTGAAATTAATTGCATCTTTTTCAGAAGGGTAATGCCACATGGCTCTTGGCCTCTTGGCTTAAAGAAGTGCTAGGGATGCATGGTAGCAGCCCTCAAATACACTGGTTAGCACTTGATAGTGCCACTGCAGTGATTCTCACACTTCTATTGCAAGGAGGCAACACAGGAACTTTCGTGTCAAAATAACCATGAATATCTCCAGACACTCTACTATATTAGCATATCTGCCTGTTCCAGATGTCTACAATTAATATCCTGAAATCCTGAGTAAATTACAAGAGTTATCTTATGGTTGCTTCTCCAGACACAGAATGTCATTTGTATCTTATGTAGTTGTAAAACTGCAGCACTTGGTAAAAGATCAATCAGTGCATAAATGTCATCAAATGGGAGGAACTGAGGAGAAACCAGAAGGTTTTTTAAAGATTCAAAGCAACAAGACATTTACATGAATCTTTTGCCTATGAGGTGCAAGAGGCTGAAATGGAAGTGGTGCAAATACGTGGGGAGCACCTGTGAAAAGAGACAGGCTGTTTCAGGAGTGATCAGTTACATTTCCTTTCTATGCATTTTCCTCCTCCTGCCTCTTCCAGAGTCTCATTTCAGGTACATATTCTTTGGACTACAAAAGTTTCTGCAAGAATCTTCCTTTGGACCATCCTCATTCCATAGGACAGCTACTACTGCCTTTTCATTTTACATGGGAGCAAGGGAAAAATTAATATTAGGAATGCTAAAGACGTGAAATAAGAGGTACAAAATACACAGTTTCATGTAACTGTCCTCCATGACTAATACTTCAAAATTCACTACTTGAGAAACTATTAGCAAAAGAGCAATGCTGAACTACACCAGAGTCAGCTTTACAGGAGAATGGCCTAAAGAACAAAAAGTCTTCATACTAGGTAAGGTAGGCCTGAGAAGCTTGGTAATTTAATCAGATACAGAGATAGTAAAAAAGTGTTTTTACTAAAGAACTAGTCTGTTCTTCATTGCATTATTATAACTAGCAACACTGAAAAACTCTTTATTACAGAATGTTCATTTTCTTTACATTAAAAAGCATATATAATAAATTACCCCATCTCAATGAATTTCAGAGGACAAAACAAAAGATAAAATAAATTCTGTAAAAATAAATTCAAAAGTCCTGTCTAAAGACATGATCACACCACCAAGTTACCTTAGGTAAGCTGGAGTTGGAATTCGGAGTGTATCACTCACTCCGCAAAGACCACCCGGACACATGTTCACCCTGTGATAAGCAGAAGGCAGCTCTGAGGGAAACAAGGTCTACCCAGCTGAGCTTACTGCCAGGGTCAGGCCAATGGTAGTGCCTGGCTGAATGCTTTGATTAAAATGGATGCTGCATCTGTTTTAAAATCACTAAGTTTTAATATTCATGATACATTGAGGAGAGAAAATCAAAGTCTAGCAGCTGTTAGATTTCCAACACCTGCAGATGGATCCAGTGTGGTACTGAAGAAAGATACAGAGCCACATGTATAAAATCTAACCTCACCATAGAGTTCCTTCAACACTGGTTTCCATGAGGGTTTGAAAGGAAATATCGGTTCCAATGTATATAATTAAAAACAGCAATATTGATAAGTGACAGATGACCATAGGAATTCAGAGGTAATCAGTGAGTGCTAAAAACCTGTTATGTGTCCCTTTGAAAGGCTGCCCCTAAGTATCGCACTATTACTAGACCACTCCTGTATGTAAAGAATACAGATCAGAAACTCGTATTATCAGAAATGCAAAGCAAGAAATCAGAGTCATGTTTAGCTATTGTGAGATCTGGGGAACAATAAGATCATAGAATCATAGAATAGTTGGGTTGACAAGACCTTTAAAGATCATCTAGTGCAGTGAGCAGGGACATCTTCAACTAGATCAGGTTGGTCAGAGCTCCATCCAACCTGACCTTGAAGGTTTCCAGGGGTGGGGCATCTACCACCTCTCTGGGAAACCTGTGCCAGGGTTTCACTACCCTCATTGTAGGTAGGGTACAATTTTAAAAAATTTCTTCCTTAGATCTAGTCTAAATGTACCCTCTTTTAGTTTAACACCATTACCCTTTGTTCTATTACAACAGGCCACACCTTTGTAAAGACATACACCTTTGTCTAAACAGATATGCTTATCATTTATTTTTCACCAACTTATCACTCCTGGTTCATCTTTCATCAAATATCTCTGTGTTTACCCAGTACCTGTAATTTTCCCTTACTTTTAAGTTGTCAGTTAAATTTAAAAAAGAGGCTCTTTTTTGTGTACTCAGCTGGATCCAAAGATATACACACTCTGATCTTCATCCACGTGTAGGTTTAATTCAACCAATAGTCAATGGTCTTTATGCAGAGAAGGGTGGGTGCTTGTATGAGGAAGCTAAGAATTACTCTCAAGAGAAATTAGCAAGAACTGAGAGGACACCTGTACTGGTTTACCATTAGACCATAACATTTAAATGCAACATATTTTTCAAAATATTACAGCTGATTCTTCCTTTCTAGTAAAGAATACTCTGGCATTTATTCAGCCATTGTGCTCCCTTGTTTTGAGATTTCTTACACCAAAAAAAGGGCACTTCAATTCACTTGTCTACTGCCCATTAAACCCTGGAAAGAAGAAAGTGACTACAGCTGAGGGAACTCCAGCCACAGATATCCCCCCTTTTCGTGCAGGTAGTCCTCCCAAGCTGGAGGCTGAAGGCTGGGATGGATAACTCCAGCCCTGAATCAGTTGGAAAGACTTGCTGGAGAGAGGGCGTTCCCAGTGAAGAATTATGTCCATTTTATGCTCTCCACAGTGCAAGAAAAGGCATCTGGGAAACCAGTTTTTTTCTCATTTCTATGCTGTTATTCCCAGTATTTTATGGTTTCCTTTTTATAAAGCTCATTTACAGAGCTTGTTTTGTAAAAATAATGAATTATCTGATATGCACCATTTCTGCCATGAAGGGAAACAGGTATCGTTCTTAGGATTATTGGTATATCTTTCCAGTCCTCTAGAGAGAAGTATTCGTTCATAATTTAACTCCACTTTGTCAATATTACCCTAGAGCCTGCACTTGCACTAAATGGAACACTTTATCCTGCAGTGAAATTATGTTTTACTCATAGCCAAGCAATTTCAGGGATATTTGGTGAGCCTTGTTCCATGCTTTTAGTGGGATCGCATAAAAGGATAACTCTGCTTTATAAACTTTTGCTGTGCACTCCCCAGTGCAGCTCTATATGTTATATTTCTGAAGTGCTCCTAAAAAAGAAAAAGCATATTTCCAGGCTTTAGAGAAAGAACACTAAACAGATCATTTTCTTTTATAAACAGTCAATTTTGTAGCAAGCTTTGAGAGAAACTCAGCTTTAGCATCAGAGCAAAAAATTAATGTTAACTTTAAGAGAATTGTACTGGTCCTTTTTTGTCAGGATGCATTTGACCTATTAATGGCCATTAATTTCAAATCATTAAACACCATTGTGACTTGATTTTTGGCCTGTACTACAAGACAGTATATGGTACATCAACAGAATTGCAGTGGGAAAACATCCACAAGCCTTTTTCAGAAGTTATTGAAGAATTTATAGATACGTTAATTTCATGGAATGATTTTTCTATGATTTCAAAGCATACAGAGGAAACACTGACAAGAGACAGAGAAAAAAAATTTGTGAAATACGAAACCTGATGAAGACATAGACATTTTTTATGTTGCAGACAGCAAAACATAAGGGAGAAAAAAGGAAAATGAAACTGGTAATTTTCAAAATTCTGGAATACAAAACCTTCACATTAACATTTCCATAGAAAATGTTACATTTTGTTAGGAAAACTTTCTGACTGGTAATTTTTGATCAGCTGTTTTTAAATACACATACAATAAAGGAGCCATATAAGGATATTTTTTACTCTCAGTCTAATATATGCATAAAATTTACTCAAGTGCCAGTCAAAACCAAAAATACATTAAGTCTGAAGTTGCATTCTTTCTATCCCCTCTTTTAAGCATTAGGTTTTTCTAATTTAATTGAGGTATTTCCAAGGTATCTACTGCTGTGGTGTTTAAGTGCCAATATCTGACGTTTCCTTTTACTGTAAATTGGTTCTTTGTACCTTGTCAGATAGTGCGAACCTTCCTACTGTGCACCTAAATACACCAAGAATGTGTGTGAGGGCTCATGGCTATCACAAGTAGCAGAAAATGTCCTTATTAAGTCTCAATCACTCTCAGAATGTAGGGGGTTAGAAAGCAAAGTGACTCACTTTTTGCTTTTTAGTCTCTGGGTGAAAATTAGATGGGAGACCGCTGCTCAGCCCTCTAAAAAAACCACACTGTCTAGATCAAACAAAAAAGGCATATTTTGCTTGCTTTAACTTTGTATTCATTTTTTTTCATTTCTGTTTTCCCTCTGGATTAATTTTATAAAGGCATTTTTTAATGCATCTTGAAAATATGGGGTTTTGGTAAGACCTTGCTTACCAGTGCCCACATTTGAAGGAGAGTGTTCCTTACTTTCAATTACTCTTTTTAGGACTGATTTTGAAATGTTACCAATATTGTGATAGTTTTCCTATATAAAGCTAAGACAATACTCTGCAATCTTCAGTCATGGACAATCATTTTTTCTTCTCAGTGAGAGCAACATTTTAGATTAACATGAAATTATAATCTCTGAGTATTAAACTCAAGCTAAATTAATTCTGCTATCCACTCTTACTGTTTGAAACATGGTGACAATTCTTAGGTTTTTTGTGTTTGCTACTGAATATAGAATTATGTGGTAAATATGGCTGATTTATTTTGCTGCATGGCTTTTGAGCATACCATTATTACAAAACAGCTTTGTTGTTTGTAGTTTTACTGAGCAATGATTTAGTCATGAGGAATTGTTAAAATAGCTTGTTGCTAGCAAAACTCCTTCAGGGTTAAGACACTGTAAGCAAGAATATTCTGTATACAATAAAAACAGTGTTATGGTCCCAATAAATACGCTTTATGTGAGAAGCATTGTGAAGCTTTCCCAATACAAATTACATACATATAAAAAACCTTGTGTTAAATATTTTTCTGGATAAATAATTTTTCCAAAAAGAAAAGGTAGCTTGTTTCTCCTGCACTGAAACTTTAGGAACCTGAAGGCTAATCCAGACTATTTCTCAAGTTACACTCCTAGTAAATCAGCATTTGGGCCACCATGCTGCAAACTCATGTCCCTTAAGACTCATTAGCAACAATTACTTCAGCTCATCCTTGGCTCCCTGTGTTAGCAAGACATGGGAGGGACTAGGCAACGGGATATTTAACACTGAGTTGAGGAGAACATAACACTGTTTAGTACAAATAGATCAGTCTCCTTAGGAGCAGCAGTATTTGGCTGAGAGGGTACAAACCCACTCATTTTTACAGGATGCTTGACATGACCAAAATTTTATGATGAAATGGTAACAGTGGTCAAATGAAAGAACCTTTGCTCACGAAGAAACTCTCGGGTTTTGAAAATTATAAAACTGGAAAGAAAAAGCTGAGATATGCGAAGATCCATGCCCTTTCATGAAAATCACTCTTCTGTAGATAAATGAACTGTAAAAGAATGGATGGAACATCACTTTTGACTTGGACAGTTAAAATATTTTTCCTTTACTTCCAGGATCTGTACTGAGGTGAACTTGAATTCTTGCCTGAATATTCATATATATTATATACTGGAGAAAATAATTGAGTAAATTTCAGAAGTTTGCAACCATCTGGGTTATTAAATTTCCAGAAAGCGAATTAGAACACAACATGAAAGTTAAAAGAAACAATGAAAGGTGTCAGAAATATCTTTTGGAACTGAGTTCTCCCAGAGGACAGCACAGTGGTCCACATCCAGCTGAACAGGTAAGTTCAGGTTTCTTGTCTTCTGTTGCCACAGCAAGAGGTCAGGTTTGTAGATTAGGATCCACTGATGCATGAACAGAACAAAAAGACACTCTGACCCCTATGTGTGTGACTTAGTGCAAGTCTCTATATTAGAAAACTTTCCATGGCTTTGGCTAGTAGTATCCGTGACTCCAGTAAAAAGAGTGAGAGTGTTTCTGCATCTTTCTTTGTTTCTATTGCATTGTAAACCTGATAAAGAGGTTTGCATCCACTTTCTGATCTCAGGTGTGCTTCTGGATATGTAAATGTCTGCATATGAATGCAGCTCTCTGGAAGAGACTGTGTACATATATCCATGAACTGTTCTGGATTTGCATTTCAACACACCTGTGATTAAAACATTTTTCCTTACAGAAACTTCAAATTACATTGAACTATTATAAATTCATCCTAATAAATATCTATCCTCTCTGAAGCAAATAATTTGGGCAACTTTTCCTTCTCTATTTTCTCTAAAGATATAAATAGTTATACTCAATAAGTTAGAAAACATCAAAAACATTTGGAATTAGAAGGTATTTAAAACTCAATAGAATACATACCTGTAAAAGCAGAAAGACAGATTCCTGACTTCTCAGCTGCATATAGGGTGTTAATCATGCAGCCAGCTTTAAGTAGTTATTCATTCAAATTTTCAACCCTAAAGGAATCTTGCCAGCCAGATGCCACATACCTCTCAGAAAGGGAATTGCTCATTTACATGGTAACATCAAAATCTAAAGAAAAATAGTAGACATTTTCATATGCAATACTCAATATCAACTTTGATTAAAATTGATCTCCATTTAAATTATTTAAATAAGGTAGCTCTTCTTTGATCATAAGTGCTCATTTCCAGAGTGAAGACTATTCATTCCAGTCTTGATGCCTTAATTAAAGATGATAGCCTGGATTAGCATTTAGTTACTTACTATGTTTGTCACATCTTAAGCAAAAATGTATCACTCCTCAAACCATCCTGACCTCTCACCTCTAGAGCTGGGAATTCTCACCGAAGTACAGAAAAACTGTTCTGTTGAACTGATCAACTAGAGATTATTTCTGCTTAAAGATGGCAACATTTGTATGAAAAGCATCAGCAATGCCAGAACAGGGATGGCAATGCTTATTTTTGAAATGTTAAGTGCAAGAGCACAAGGACTTCCACAGCAGAACAACTGAGTTTAAGGACTATCTATTCGGGATGCAACACCAGCAGTCGGATTTTAAGGAAAGTTGCTTCAAGACAGCTGGAACTTGTTTGTTAATACCACTGAAGCTTGTGTCACCTAATCCTGAGTGGTTAACAGACACTGGAAAAGACAGCCCTCTGTCTTACTCCTTGGCACTTACTGCTTACTGAGTAAATCCAGTCCCAGAAGCAAAATGAAAATATACAACAGTGGTAATGACGCAGATAAAAGTCTCACTCGAGGAACAAAACAGACATGCAAAAGATTATGGGAGAAGACCCAAGTGCAAGTACTGACTGCCATAAAAGGGGTCTTATTTCTGAAAATATCTGATTATGAATTACCTAAAATCAGAAAATCATAGAACATAGAATAGTTTGTGTTGCAACAGATCTTTAAAGGTCATTTAGTCCAACACCCCTCCAATGAGCAGCAGCATCTTCCACTAGATCAGGTTGCTCAGAGTCCAATCCAACCTAAACTTGAAGGTTTCCAGGGATGAGGCATCTACCACCATCTACCACCACCACAAGCAACCTGTGCCAGTGTTTCACCACCCTCATTGTGAAAAATGTCTTCCTTAGATCTAGTCTAAATCTACCCTCTTTCAGTTTAAAACCATTACCCCTTTGTCCTATCACAAGAGGCCCTGCTAAAAAGTCTGTCCCCATCTTTCTTATAAGCCACCTTCAAGGACTGGAAAGCTGCAAAAAGGTCTCCCCAGAGACTTCCCTTCTCCAGGCTGAACAACCCCAACTCTTTCAGCCTTTCTTCACAGGAGAGGTGTTCCATCCCTCAGATCATTTTTGTGGCTCTCCTCTGGACCCGCTCCAACAGGTCCATGTCTTTCCCATGCTGAGAGCTCCAGAGCTGGACGCAGGACTCCAGGTGGGGTTTTACCAGAGCAGAGTAGAGGGGCAGAATCACCTCCCTGGACCTGCTGGCTAGAATGTGGTTTGTCTTCTGGGCTGCGAGTGTATGTTGCCGGCTCATGTCCAGTTTTCATCCACCAGTACCCCCAAGTCCTTCTTGGCAGGAGTGCTCTCAATCCCTTCATCTCCCCGCCTGTACTGATACTGGGGGTTGGCCCAACCCAGGTGCAGGACCCTGCACTTTGCCTTGTTGAACCTTATGAAGTTCACACAGGCCCATTCCTTGAGCTTGTCCAGGTCCCTCTGGATGGCATCCTGTTCCTCAGCTGTGTCAACTGCACCACGAGCTTGATGTCTTCTGCAAACTTATGTATATACACGTTCCTTAGGTGGTCTCAAACTTGATCTTCTCTTACAGTGGGGGGGACTTGGCTCCTCCAGTCCCCATATTGCAGGCCATCTGCCCAAGAAGTGTGGGAAGAGACACTTCCTGCCTCATCCCTACACAACCAGGCAATGTCCCTGTACTCTTCCCAGGATACCTGTCCCTGCTTCCCCTGCTTGTGCATTTCCTTCTTGCCCCTTAGTTTGACCACCAGCTCTCGACTCAGCCATGCCAGCCTCTTTCCTTCCTTTCCTGATTTCTTACATCTGGGGATTGAGAGTTCTTGTGCTCTATGGAAAACACCCTTAAAGATCTGCCAGCTCTGTTCTGCTTTCTTGTCCCTGAGGGCAGTTTCCCAGGGGGTCTTATTAGTTTAAATCCCTGAAGAGCTGGAAGTTTGCTTTCCTAAAATTCAGGGTCCTGACTTTATTCTTTGCCTGCCCCTATCCCTCAGGACTGTGAACTCCACCAGTGCATGATCACTGCACCCCAGGCTGCCTCCGACATTGACTTCTCTGATTAGTTCACACGTGTTCATGACTAACAGGTCCAGCAACACATTCCCTCTGTAAGGCTGTCTATTACCTGACCTAAGAAACTATCCTCAATGCACTTCAGGAGTCTCCTGGACTGTCTACACTTCACTGTGCTACTTTTCCAGCAGATGTTGGGGTGGGTGAAGACCCCCAGCAGGATGAGACCCTGCAAGCATGATGTTTCTTGTAGCTAGAGTAAGAAGACTTTGTCAAAAGGCTCCCCTTGACCAGGCGGCCTGTAGTAGACATCAATCACCAGGTTCCCTTTGTTGCCTTGGTCTCTGATTCTTACCCATAAGCTTTCAACTTGCTCGTGGCTCTTCTTCAGAGACAACTCTTCACACTCTATCCATTTCTTGATGTAGAGGGCAATACCTCTGCCTCTTCTTCCTTGCCTGCCTTCCTGAACAGCCTGTAGCTGCACTCCAGTTATGGGATTCATCCCACCAAGCTTCAGTAATAGCAACTATCAAATCAAATAAAATAATCTTCATTTAATGCAGTAGATTATTGACCTGCAATAAAAAAAATTGAAGGTTACTGCATTCTACACGGAAACACTACTTATAGTGTTAAAGAATTAGGTTAAAGAATTATTTAAGGCTTTCTAGTAATTAATTTCTGAATTTGTCCTGCAGATAAAGGCATGGAGACAAATATGTCATCTCCCACTGATTAGTGAGTCCTCATAATTGTCTTGGTAGGAAAAGATGTGGCGATCATACTGTTAGTGATTGTGCTATAACTGTTGTGTAACCAACTGCTTTCTCCAGTAGCCTCACTTTAGCAAGTTCTGAAAGTACAAACCTGACAAAAGGAAATGTAAAATACAATAGCTCCAGAGTCCCAAATCTGAAAACAGAGGAAGAATGAAGATATTTCTCCTGCTGATAGCTCATGACAAGGAAAGATGGAGGAATGTACTTTTGCCTGACCTTGAACCACTTCCTCAGATAAGGGTATTCTTTAATTCCATGAGGTAAAGAATTCTGTTTTCAGAAGGAAAGCTAGAAGGGTATTAAACACTTTTTCCTAGCAGTAAGTGTGGAGGAATGATAGTCATGCTGTGAAAAACTTGCTTTTTTTTTCACTGAAAATAAACAGGGAAACAAAATACCCTGTAACTAATATCTAATCAATTAATTTTAAAAAAACAAAGGCATGTATTTGTGTTTCTTATATAAAGCCTCATCATAAACAATGAATCAGCAGCTTTTTATTTTAATAACCACCATGACTACGAGAATGTTCTCCTGTTAAAATCTCTCAGGATAAAGGTTTGAAAGTATTTATGGTTTTTAGCTTTTGTGAAACAACCAGGATTATATACTTTAAATACTATCCATCATATATACTATAGCTTTAATGTATCTGAAAAATAAATACAAAACTGTAACATGGTTGTATACATATTGCACTGGATTGCATAAGAGTCCAAACAGTGAGCCATTAGTTCTATAGGGTAAAGTTGAGTGGATATACGCCCTGAACCCCCATAACCCCACTTTTTGGGGTGTGAGAGTCTAAATTCTATTTAGTCTCTTCTAGCAACATCAGAACAGTAGTCATGAAGCCATAGGTAACAAAATGCTCAATCAGATATCTAGGAAAAATACTAAATAAGAAATGCATTTCATTTAGAGTCAAGAAATGCAGAACATTGTTGTCTGTAAATAGCCAAGTTCTGCCCCAGTTCCGATGTTACTCCACCGCTGAATAAAATTGGATAATACTGCATACCATGTGAGTCTTGTCAGAATTTGTCTTTGCAGGAGTGGGAGTAGAGGAGTATGGAAACCTTACTCTAGATATCTTTTAGCTGTAACTTTGGAAGAGACTAACAGTAGCATGCATTCCTGATAGGAAACCCTTTATATTATACTAGAAATATTTCATCACATTATATTAATGCTAATTTTACCAATCAAATTGCCAAGCTGACTTCAATTGGCAGTTGTATTAGCAATTATTCATCATCTCTCATTAGCATTAGATATGAAAGCTACTGATGCAGCAAGACTTTAAAAATGTATTAGCAAAAAAGTAATTTTAGTATGTTCTTATGAAAGCTTGCTAATTTAATGCAGTGGGCTCATCCAGAAGAAATTTGGCAGAGCATATCTGAATTTCACCAGCCCTGATACCATGCAGAAATTCATGAAACCTAACAGTGAAAAAAGATAAAATACCTAATTAGAAGTTATTACAGTAGACAGATAGTATATGAATTTTATGTCATCTTTGATGTTTGGGAGCCCGGATGTGCTCTACCGTGGCTATATTTATAGGTTTCATTTATTTCCCTGGCATGCACCCAGTAAGAGCAGTACTCAATTTAAGAGATTTCTTCCAGACAAGAGCAGCTTTATCCTAAAAGTTAGACTCCAGAACCTGCCCATAGAAAAACACTGGATTCAGCATCTCAGGCAATGCATCCTTTTCAACGAATGTTATCCTGTTCTGCAGTTTGTACCCTGAGGAAACAGTGATCCAAGAAAAGTTATGTCACAACAACTTTACACCACAGTCACTATCCTGTTGCTGATACTGGTATCAGCTATCATCACCCAGATGAAATCAAGCACTGTCTTTATACTAACTATTTTGGAGTGCTTCAGTTAATTTTTGCTTTGTAAACTCAAGATTAATTCAGAGTTTACATTTAAAGTAAACCACTAACATTTTCAGATTCCATTTCATTCCATTTTGTACCTTGGCTGAAATGAGACATTAAGGATATTTTACTTTTCTGAGTTTCTTTCCTTGGAATACAGGGGATGGCCATTGATATATAAACCATACTGTAGACTTTCTACAGGAATTTTAAAAATGAGATTTTTTTTCCCTTATTTGTTATAACCTTGCAAGCTGAAATAGTGAACATGTAGATGTATTTGGAGCATCTATAGGTCTGAATATTCTGGCTAGTGAGATTTGAATATCTTCATCAACAACATAGACAGTGAGATCAAGTTCATGCTGAGCAAATTTGCAGATGACATCAAGCTGAGTGGTGCTGTTGACCTGCCTGAGAGATGAGTTGCCATCCAGAGAGACCTGGACAAGCTCAAGGAATGGGCCTGTGTGAATTTCATAAGGTTCAACAAGGCAAAGTGCAGGGTCCTGCACCTGGGTTGGGCCAACCCCCAGTATCAGTACAGGCGGGGAGATGAAGGGATTGAGAGCACTCCTGCCAAGAAGGACTTGGGGGTACTGGTGGATGAAAACTGGACATGAGCCGGCAACATACACTCGCAGCCCAGAAGACAAACCACATTCTAGCCAGCAGGTCCAGGGAGGTGATTCTGCCCCTCTACTCTGCTCCGGTAAAACCCCACCTGGAGTCCTGCGTCCAGCTCTGGAGCTCTCAGCATGGGAAAGACATGGACCTGTTGGAGCGGGTCCAGAGGAGAGCCACAAAAATGATCTGAGGGATGGAACACCTCTCCTGTGAAGAAAGGCTGAAAGAGTTGGGGTTGTTCAGCCTGGAGAAGGGAAGTCTCTGGGGAGACCTTTTTGCAGCTTTCCAGTCCTTGAAGGTGGCTTATAAGAAAGATGGGGACAGACTTTTTAGCAGGGCCTCTTGTGATAGGACAAAGGGTGAGAGTTTTAAACTAAGAGGGGGAAGATTTAGACTAGATATAAGGAAACTTCTTCCAACCCAAACTATTCTACGATTTTATGATTCTATGACAATTTTATATTTACAGTCTGTGTCTCTGAGAAGAAAGTCAAGATCAGTAACAGCCTATTACACAAAATGTTAAGTGCCTAGAGGAGACATTGCAATAACTCTCAAATTATTTCCTGAAACAAAATCTTTGGCAACATGATCTTACGAGTTCCTATGCCATGTGTGGAGAACTGAAGTGCCAGCCTCACTTCTCAGGCACAGTGGAACCTTCTGCTAGGCTGGTAAAGCTTGTCTGTGAAGTTTTTTTTTTAAGGCTGCTACTGTGCAACAAGCTCCCAGGGAAGCTAAAGATCACCACAAATTAGACCATCCTCTGTTCCCAGAGCAAAACTCTTTTACCTTTTCTGTGCTAGCATAAAAAAACAGCTCTGTGCAAACAACTTTTTTACAAAACCAACAGCAAAACCCCATAATCCTATGAGTGCCAAAGAATAACAACTATCAAGTCTCCTAACAGAGGAGGAGGAGAGAATAAATTACAAGTTGCAGTACTGGGAATTCAGATAGAAGTTTAGTAATGAGAAGAATTAGGTGGGGTGGGATAGGGTAGGGTGGTATGTGGTAAGGTGTTTTGGGCTCGGCAAGGCTGGAACGGAACGGAACGGAACGGAAGAGAGGAGAAGAGAAGAGAAGAGAAGAGAAGAGAAGAGAAGAGAAGAGAAGAGAAGAGAAGAGAAGAGAAGAGAAGAGAAGAGAAGAGAAGAGAAGAGAAGAGAAGAGAAGAGAAGAGAAGAGAAGAGAAGAGAAGAGAAGAGAAGAGAAGAGAAGAGAAGAGAAGAGAAGAGAAGAGAAGAAAGAGAAGAGAAGAGAAGAGAAGAGAAGAGAATAAACAGAAGCAAGTAGGAGTGAACCAAATCCCCTCAAAAGATAAGTAAAAGAACATTGTTGTGCCTGTTTTCACTACTTAAAATCCTAGAGCATTAAAACATTAATACATCATTAAAATGTACCAGCTCTTCTCCATTTTTCATTCCTACCTACATATATCTGTGACTATTAATCCTTTATTAATCTTTCTGCATCAGTAGTTAAATGAAGAAGGAGAAAAGTACTTTTACTGTAGGTTCTCTTTTCCCTTCTATGGACATGTTTAGTTGTGAGAAAATGGTCAATAAGATGACTTTCTATAATTCAGTGTCCTAACTTGAAAATACTACTGGTGAATGTGACAAGCAATCCTCCTTGAGATTAAGGCATAAAATGACAACTAAGAGTTTACAAGATTTCTCCACAAATTCATTTTCCATTGGCTGTTCAGTTTTTGACCTCTTTTTACACCATCAGAAAAAAGTCAGTAGACAACAAAGGTAAAGCCAGCAACTCATAAGCAAACAGAAGTGAACAATATTAGCTGACTTCATCTGAATATCATAGTCCTATAATTCTACTGCAGTTCTAATTTCTTTTCAAACCCGAAGTCTTAATCTGAAAGTAGATCTATGGGGTGAATTTAGAATTAGCTTGTTTAAAGATCTAGACTTCTACTGAACATCAGTGCAGATTTATTAGCTTTGTTCTGGGAGAGACCATAACATTTTATGTAACTGTATTTCTTTTTCCCGGGACAATGGTCCATAACTGAATTAGTTAAAGCTACTAAGGATGATGAAAAATGAAATCATAACATCAAAGGCATATACCAACAGAAAGGTGTAGCTTTGCCCGGAGAGAGGGAGAAAGCGAATGTCAAAATTGATGGCTGGATTATACCTGGTTTTATCACTAGTCAGTGTGGTTTCAGTGGGGAGAAAAATATTCATAAACTTAATGTAAAAGGGACTGTTAGTACTCCTATCAAAACTCCTGCTAGCACTCTCTGGGTGATAAAACACAAAAGCAGGGTAAGATTATAAAGGAAGCCATCCCTTTTCCCCAGTAGCTAGCAGACCTGCCTGAGAGTTGAGAGTAAAGCACACTGCACAGTATTGCTCTCCACATTACAGAGTGTTCAGGGCCTTTCAGTACTTAAAGGGGGCTTATAAGAAAGATGGGGACAGACTTTGTAGCAGGGCTTGTTGCAATAAGACAAAGGGTGATGGTTTTAAACTAAAAGAGTGTTGATTTAGACTAGATCTAAGGAAGAAATTTTTGACAATGAAGGTGGTTAAACTCCGGCACAGGTTGCCCAGAGAGGTGGTAGAGGCTCCATCCCTGGAAACATTCAAGGTCAGGTTGGATGGGGGATCAACCTGATCTAATTGAAGATGTCCCTGCTCATTGCAGAGGGGTTGGACAAGATGACCTTTAAAGATCCTTTCCAACCCAAACTATTCTATGATTCTATGATTCTATGACAATAGGATGCCTGACAAGATAGAGTATCACCCTGAAATGGCTTGGTGCAGTGAGGTATCATATTGCCCTTTACTATTACAGATTATGCAATCTTGCTGTAAATTTGGGTGTTTGGGAAACAGAAAGTTATTGCTTCAATTCATGCATTTGTAACAGGAAAACCTGATCTTATTTTAAAATGTGGCTGCATTTTGTACACGACAAAATATGAACTTTGTTAATAGCACCATTTAACTACACTAGTGTGAGCTTCAGCACCAAATTGCCAGTAAGTTTCCATACAGAGATGATTTTTTTCTTGAGACACTAAATTATATGTGTTTCAGATAATTTCTTTGGGGATGTGTATAGACTAAATCTCAGTATCTACCTTGGAATGACTCCTCTCATTGAACCCAGAGGAGAACACAACATGTTTCTAGGTAAAATCTTCAAGGTGTGATTCTGTTTATTCAAGGTTAATGTCAATCTGGAAATCCTTTCTTTTTACACTACTCATTTAGGGATGTTTCTTAGGAATTTATAACCCTTCTGATTTATATCTTTTCTCTCTACTTTCTCATATACCAATAAATGGTTCATTCTGCTTAAGTTAAACATAATTCTTTCAAACATAACTTTGAAAACCGAGTTAACATTTGGCCAATACACATGAAGGCTAATGAAACTTTAACATTGGAAGGAAGCAGAGCAAGGTGAGGCTAACGAAATGGACTCTCTGCTGAAATGGACTCTCTGCTGAGACTCTCTTTAGACTTGGCATGGAAGAAGGTGGTAGTGCAAGAAACACAAGGGAAGTAAGAAAGCATGTGACCATGTAGCCTGGTGAAAAGAGTAACAGAGATGCTGGTTCCTGTTCTAAGGAAAATATTGTAACAAAATCTGGAGTGTGTGCCAGATCCCAGAAAACCAGTGCCTGCGGACTACCCAGCTAAAAGGCAGAGCGTCAGGAATGTTTGCTCATTTTTCACTGAATCCTGTGATTCATGTATGCCTTTCTGTTGAGTACTTCGGCTTAATGGGAGTAGTCCAGCCCAGAGACTGGTGTTCAAAACACTGCAGAGATTCAGAAATTTGGATGTCAATTCCTTCCCTACCCTTCTGAATGAAGATGACAGAGAGACAGGTTTGCTACCTGAGGGCTGTAGCTGGATTATTATAGAAAATCAGGAGAACCCAGACTACTCTTCCAGCTGTGAAAGTGGTGATGACTGCTGTACCCAGTCCCCAGAAACCTGTGTATAACAGATTGTCCTGAATACATTTAACAGATAAGGTACATTTAGATATTTTGATGCCTCCTTGCTCTTTTTTCCACAGAGACATGGGGTCCCACCTAATCGGTGGAACATTTCTGCATTTGAGCAACTGGCCATCCTAAAGTAAGTAAGGACACTGATTGATTTAAGGTATCTTGGGGCAGGAAGTGCTCAAAAACAAGCAGACATGCATGTGAATGCCATTTAAATACAGAATTTAGGCAGCTTGGGTCTTATCTGTTTTGGGTTTTTTTCTGACAGGGGAAGAAAATTATTGAGTTGATGTGAAGTTCCTGATATTTTGGAAGCTGCTATTCATCAATAGATATCTGGTTGAAATGTGCTAAAAAATAATAATGGGCCCAAAGAACATGACATAAAAACCAGACCTGAAAAATCGTGTTAAAGTTACCTATTATTTTCCCTGGCACAAGACTGAAAGGCTCAGCTTTTCCTTTAACAAACTCAAAACTTTGATGAAACATGTACCAATTATCCCATATGGCACATATTTCATAACAGCAATACAATTTAATTTAAATGTCATGAGATGACTCTTCAGACCCCATAAAGGATGGGAGCAATTTAGCTTTAGTTCAAATTTTACAATATTGAGGAGGCATGATTATCCCTTGCAAATTTATACTCATTTATGCATTATTGCTTCATTTTTGTGTAGCCCCAATAAGCAGTAATTACAAAATGTATGAACATAAAAATGAAAATATATGATAATAAAATAGAAACAAATAGCAACTATACAAAAATGTAAGAGTTATAACCGTATGGCAAATAAAAATTTGTCTAATGTTCAGCATTTCCTGTTGCTACAAGGTGTTTATCTATATACTATCTAACAAGCAAGTAAAAGGATCAAGCTTTTCTGACCTACACTTAGAAAAGTGTCTTTAAAATGTAACTGTTCACCAGAACTGTACCGGCATTTTAGATGTGAAGTGCTCAGACATTCCTTCCCCCTGCCAGATAGCACTGCAGGTGTCTGATGTTTGTACGCTTTCGTGATTCACCAGACCAAAGCAGCACATAAGAAGTCCCATCAATGGGACATCAGTGGGACACTATTTACACAATAGTGTAAAACAAAGTTTACACTAAACAGATATTTTGGTTTATGCAGCCAACAAGCAAGTGTTGTCTAATCAGCTGGAGTGTAATCCAGTATGTGGTGAACCTGGATTCAGCCAACAAATGAAGCCACAGTGGAATTGCCACGATTTACAGGCTGTGATTAATCTTAAACTCTGATAAAACTCTGACAGTTGCCATGAAAGCAGGCTAAGCTTCTTCACCATTTGTAGAAAGGATGTGTATTTTTTATTGATTAAACCCAGAGGAAGAAACTTTATTGATCTGAGAGAGTTTGCCTTTCAGCACAGTGACCCTCATTACCTTAGACTTCAGCTCTACAACTGAGCCAACTGCTCAGGAAACAGCAGTTCAGTTCACCTTCCAGCTGAATAACATTGCCCTGTTAAAGGAAGCAAACCTGACTCTGCTAGAGAGAACAATGGTGTGTCTGAAAGTTTCATAACACCAAATGTCAAAGTTGGTTAGTTCTTGTGCTTAGCCTTGCTAAGCTACTGTAGTCAAATTCACTAAAGTCTACATACAGTAAAGGACATAAGGCTTTATTGTTGCTCCACTCTGATTGATTGATGAAGGTCAGTAAGAATTAGATGAATAAAAATGGCAAGCATACAAAGATGGATGGCTAGCTCTCATTCCATGACAAATGTTGAAGAGTGGATTTGGGATACTAAAGAGAGTATGAGCTTGAAATTTAAAAACAGCTGTCCACTAAAAGCTCCTCTCTGAAAATTCTGATTCCTGGACATTTATATGTTTGACTTTCAATGTGGAGTATTCAGCATGTTAAAACTGACAGAATTATGCAGTTTTCTTTGAAGAGAGTTATAATGCACATGGGAATAAAAATCAGAATAGTTTCCAGCATGATGCACAAGTTATGGTTTTAAATAACAACGAAGACTTGATGTCTTAATACAAAACACTCCCTATTCTGTTGTTGGTGCAGATCACTAGGAGATATCACCAGCTGCCAAGGTTGTCTTCACAAAGTTGTTATACACAAAGTGAAAAATGGCAAGGAACATGGACTGAAATTGTCTTAGTGGTGACTCTGCCATCAATGCAGTGGTGACTCAGCCTTTTTGAAATGTTAAGTCTACACTCAACTCCTTGTAGAATTAGTTTAGCTGAATGATACAGTTTCTATCACAAAGTATTTTATGCTCATCATTAAGAAAGTTATCTGTCTAACCCTCATGCAGAGGAAAATAATTGGAAGAATAGACCTGTATCCAAGTTTCTAAGTATGAAATACTGCTTTGCAACGGGGAAAACATTCAAATATACTGGTAGCCAGATATACCCCCTAATTTGTGTCCACAGAGATCAAAGATGCATATTTGTAAGAAACTAGGAGAGAGCATTTGGAGCATCATCTGGGACAATGTCAGAACTCTCCCTACAAGGAACCACAAAGCGATTTCTGTCTTAGATGATTTTCTGTAGTTAAGGACACTTATGCACTTAAAGCCATAATCTCTGGGTAAAATAACCCCCTCCATACGAAGAACCAGCACAAAGCTATTCATAGTATCAGGCTTTGTTTGGTGAAAATGTAGACTTTTTGCTGTGCTTTGGGGTGAATTGCAGCAAGCCAGGATAGCTTCCCAATATAAAGACATACACTATTTTATTAAAAAATAATAATAAAAAAAACCTCTGCTTATAGCGTCCTGAGGCTCATGTTTTTCTTAAAACATGCAGAAGAAAGCTATTAGCAAGAAACTGTTGATTTCTTGGGTGTACTGTCAACTGTACATCTTGAGCCATTTTACAAGCAGTAGATAATAAGCATGGTGAAACACATTGCTTATTTTAAAACTAACATGTTTATTAAATAAGTTATGTAGCTGAAGAGAGGAGAGGTTACGCGATGTTAGCTCCTCTAGAAGGTCCTAGTAGAAAAATCAGAAACCTCAGGGTAGAAAAAGTTAACATAATTTACCGGGTACTTGGAAACCATTCAGTGCTAGATTATATTCTGTAAAACAACATTTCTGCTTTGAGTAAGTTTCCTGGACTTAACAATCACATTTTCTCCCTGCATTCCCCTCTCTTGTCTGTTATGGTGCAATCATTGTCTCTACAGTTGTCATTTTCTATTGAATAAAGTAGACTAGACTCCCAACTTAGAAAGTGAAAATTTCAAATGATGATTGAGACATGACCTGTTAGAAAAAGTTTCCTTACTCAATGTTCAAGCATTAAAAGCATGTGCAAGCACAGACAGTGCAACACCGAAGCTTTTATTTCCCTGTCCTGGGGTACCATTCACTAGCTAGTGCTCTGTGAACCTGCTTTGCATTCCAGACCTCCACTGGAAAACTACCTCCACTGAGAAACTATTACTCTTCACTTCCCTTCTGTCATATTTACACAACATAGCAAAATTAAATATGATTATAATAACTTGCACATATATTTCAGATTCTGTCATTACATTTAGTTTTTGTTTTAATGTTATTAGATACATCTTATCTAGCTTGGAAACAAGTTCATTTTCCTTTTTGTTTTAAAAATGCCTTACAGTGCTTGGTCTCTTATTTCTACCTTATAAACAACTTATCTTTCTAAACAGGTGGACTTGTTTCTTGTAACAAAAGGTAGTTCTTCTAATGCTGACTGACCTCACGATGTGGTAGTTTGACTGTCCAGTGTCACATTACTACCCACATTCTTCTTTTGTCCTACTAATCAAATTTTATCAGATGTATATTCCATCATGCTCCACTTGCAGGTTTTTTTTTCTACTTTTCCTGTGTACCCAGGCCTATGCATGGCATTTGCAATATTATCATAGAATCATAAATTCATGGAACAGTCCAGGTTGAAAGGCACCTTGAAAAATCAGCCAATTACAAGCGGTGTTCCCCAGGGCTCAGTTCTGGGGCCGGTCTTGTTCAATATCTTTATTGATGATCTGGATGAGGGAATCGAGTGCTCCCTCAGTAAGTTTGCAGATGACATCAAGTTGGGTGGGAGTGTTGATCTGCTGGAGGGTAGCAGAGTTCTACAGAGGGATCTGGACAGGCTGGATCGATGGGCGGATGTCAACTGTATGAGGTTTAATAAGGCCAAGTGCAGGGTCCTGCACTTGGGTCACAACAACTCCGCAACGCTACAGGCTTGAGGAGGAGTGGCTGGAGAGCTGCCTGGCGGAAAGGTACCTGTGGGTGCTGGTTGACAGCAGGCTGAATATGAGCCGGCAGTGTGCCCAGGTGGCCAAGAAGGCCAACAGCGTCCTGGCCTGTACCAGAACTAGTGTGGACAGCAGGAGTAGGGAAGTGGTTGTACCCCTGTACTCGGCACTGGTAAGGTTGCACCTCAAATACTGTGTTCAGTTTTGGGCCCCTCAGTTTTGGGCTCCTCACTACAAGAAGGACATTGAGTTGCTGGAGAAGAGCTGTTGTCCAGAGAAGAGCAACAAAGCTGGTTCAGGGGTCTGGAGAACAAGTCATATGAGGAGTGGCTGAAGGAACTGGGATTGTTTAGCCTGGAGAAGAGGAGGCTGAGGGGAGACCTTATCGCTCTCTACAACTACCTGAAAGGGGCTTGTGGCGATGAGGGCGCTGGTCTCTTCTCCCAAGGAACAAGTGATAGCACAAGAGGAAAAAGCCCCAGGTTTCACCAGAGGAGGATTAGACTGGATATTAGGAAAAATTTCTTTACTGAGAGAGTGGTCAAGCATTGGAACAGGCTGCCCAGGGAGGTGGTAGAGTCACCGTCACTGGAATTGTTCAAAAAATGTGTAGAAGTGGCACTTCAGGGCATAGTTTAGTGGGCATGGTGGTTTTGGGTTGATGGTCTTCGAGGTCTTTTCCAACCTTAATGATTCTGTGATTCTATGATTCTATGATTCTGTGATCATCTGGTGCAAATTTTAATAGGAAAAAAAGCCTAGATGAGATAACCTAGCACCCTGTCCAGTTGCATCTTGAAAACCTCCAGCAATGGGGAATCTACCATGTCCACAGGGAGGTTATTGCAGTGAATAGTTGCTCTTACTGTAAAAAATTTCTTTTTTATACCGAGTTGAAACCTCTCCTGGTGCAACATGTACACCTTGCCCCTTGTCTTGATGTGACTTCTTGTGAAGAGAGAACCTCTGTCCTTTTTGTAGCTGCCCCTTAAGTACTGTAATACTGTGATGAGGTCCCCCTGAGCCTTCTCTTCTCCAGGGAGAAGAGTCCTAACTCCTTTAGTCTTTCCTTGTAGGCCAGCATATCCAGGCCTTTGATCATCTTTGTGGCCCTCCTTTGGACCTTCTCCAGTCTGTCTGTGCTTGAATATTCTTGAATATTAATCCTCCATGGAGTTTGAATGTAGATGTGCTTGTTTGACACCTATAATTTGTTATTATTCAACATATAAAATTAGTCTGATCTTTAAAATGTCAATTTTTTAGTTCTCAGAGGCTTGGTTTGTTAGTTACAGGCTTTGACTGTTGACGGATTCTTTTTTCTCAATTAGTTCTTCTCATCATTGCTGACTGTGATAATTTTGGGAACACAGGCCACATCTTCACATCAAGCATTACGAGACACAGTAAGACCTTCCGTGGAACTGTATCTTAATTCAGGCATGACTGGTCATATATTTTATCACCCTCTTGCAACTTCCTTCAGTAGCATTAACGATTTTAACAGCCAGCTCAGCTTTACTGTTAGACTGGTGCTGTCATTGTGATGCAGTGACATAGCTGATTCTGTTTTTCTTGTGTAGCTGAGTCAGAAGGGTAAGCACATTTCTAATAAGTTTATTACACAAGTAAAAAATGAAACTTCAGAGCAGCAACAACATATGGCAAACATATGAAGCAATCTCACTACATTCAAGAATATCTCTGCTTTTCTCCTTGCATCAGGATAATATCATCTGCAGTTTCTACTGTTCAGCACAACACTGGAATAACAAATTCAGTACTCACCTTTCCATGAGAAAAAAATGCAATCCACAAATTGACAAAGTAAATTGCACAAATTCATTGCAGGTTTAATGGGTCCCCCTGCCTGAAAAGACATGGTTTGCGATATCAAACATTTTCAAACCCTTTCAAACCCTTCACTGATTTTTATGAGGGTATTTAGACCTGTGTTTATTTTCCATGAAGTGAACAAAAAGTAATCTACAGAAAAGCATAAGATAACAGAGAAACTCTTTCTTTTCTAAAAACTACAAAAAAGGTTGTGTAAAGTCTTTTGGTTGCTGTTGCACGACATTCCCACATGTACTACAGATGCCTGCCTAGTCTTAAACCCAGTGTTGTGTTTAGTCAATGGACAGTAAATTCTTGTTTTCTGGATGCAGTTTTCTGCTTCAGAGTTTCCCTTTTTTTGCCATAAATGACCACCCAGCAGCTTTTACTGGATGCTGTCTTGTACTCTCAGATCATCCACAAAGTATGAGTTTACCTAGAAGTTGTGTTGGGGGGTGTCCAACTGGTCTACAGGCTTTTTACCACCTTATTTGTCACTGTCATTCTACATCCTGAACAGATTGTAACCGGATTCTTCTCATCCCTGTAGATTTGAAATTAGGGCACAACCTGAGTTGGTTGACATTTAGTGTGATTTTGTATTTTTATACGTTTCTCTCTGACTAAAAGCTAACTTTCCTGTGCAGTTTCCATACTTTGTATGTAGCACAATTTTGAGGTGGGGAAGTCCTCTTTGCACATATACTTAAAAAAAAATTAAATTAATATAAGCCATAATGTGTAGTGACACCATCTTATGCTAAAAAAATAGCTTTTAAAAAGTTCTTGCTATTAGGTTATGATCGCTTGAAGAGTAGAAATAGCTGCCTTTAAGGAAACTATTGAGCTCTCTCTTTTTCACCTTAGGTGTGTTTTTGCCTTCACTGGCAATTGTGACAATAAGTGACAGCTACCATTTGTCCCTTTGCTAACAGAAAAGTATCCATTTATTCATATAATACAACACAAAAAAAAGGAGAATGTTAATTGGTGCAGCCAATGGCTGAAAGATGTCAATATCTAACCATACTAACCAGGCTTACGCTCTAGCCTTCTTCAGTAGTCACCTTAAAGATTCACACATATTTGAGATAATTAAGAGACATTGTGACAGTTTACAAATCTAATGTTTCTTCATGCATAAAAAACTGATCAAGTATCTGTAGCCAGCCTGTAGCCTTCAGAGTTCATGACATAGTCCATAGGAGGTCATCAAATGTTGCATGTATTGTAATACTAACAAAGTTGTAATATATATATCGTAATGAATTTAGTTTTAAGACCAATGAGACTATGAGTAAAACATACCATTATTTCAGCTATACAGTCTCCATGTCTTTATTCCAGATGGTCATCGGTTAGATATCTAATCCATGTTACTCCAGTTAACATTTTTTTGATAATGTTATCAAATATTATCAACATTCTTCCTTGCAAAATGGACACTATTGCAGCATCCTCAGCCATCTTTATATCCATCCTGGTGCCTAAATGCAGTGAAGTAGTGGTTTTCTTACAAAGCAGAAACTGATCATATCTTTCCTTGAAACACATATGGACAACAGGTAGTTCTTAAACTTCAGGTATCTGGCAATCAGTTGGATTCGGTACTTCATTAAGACATGCTCAAAGATTGTTTCACATCTAAATAGTCACAAAGCTGATGAAGCAGCTTTGGGTTTTTTGGTTAGTTGGTACATGGGTATTTCAAGAAGAAGAGGCTTGTGCTGAAATGACTGAGTTTGTCTACTTCCTCGTGCACCAAATTCGAAAGATATTCTAGTACTTAAAAAACATTTCAATAATACTTTGCCACTAGAATTGCAAAACATATTGCTGATATTTTTGGTTTTGTTGTGCTTATACACAAGCAAATTTGCAGATAACACAAAACTGGGAGGAGGACCTGATATGCCAGAGGGTTGTGCTGCCATCCAGAGGGACCTGGTCAGGCTGGAGAAATAGGTTGACAGGAATCTGATGAAGTTCAACACGGGGAAGTGCAAGGTCTTGCAATTGGGAGGAAACAACCCCAGGCACCAGTACATGCTAGGGACCAACCATATGAAAAATAGCTTTGTAGAAAAGGACAACCAACTTGAACATAAGCCAGCAACATGCCCTTGCATCAAAGAAAGTTGATGGTATCCTGGACTCCATTAGGGTAAGTTGCTGTCAGCAAGTCAAGGGAGGTGATCCTTCCCCTCTACTCAGCACTGGTGAGGCCATACCTGGAGCACTGGTGACTAAGCACTGGCACAGGGTGCCCACGGACGTTGTGGACTCTCCATCCCTGGTGATATTCAGAAACCACCTGGACATGGTCTTGGGCAATCTGTCCCAAGTGGCCCTGCTTGAGCAGGGGTTTTAGACAAGATGACCTCCAGATGTCCCTTCCAAACATTCTGTCATTCTGTGATACCATACAGATCATTTGCCCTAAGATTAATGTTACTAGGTTCTTGAATCCACTTGATTTAGCTGAAAGAAGTGGATTTTTTGTTTACAGTGTTAACCTAAATTTTTCCCACATATTTTTGTACATTTCTGTTTAAAAGTTACACAGTGTCTGTAAGACCATGCCGTTATACAACTTTAAGTTGGCTATGATTGTATGAAAATAAACTGAAGTGGCAAAGGCCAGACTAAATGTCTGTAGCTGATAACCTTGTACCCTTAGTAGCTATTTACCATCCAATTTCTTAAATTCTGTCGTTGCATCTAGTCTTCACCTAAGTTTTACAAATAATTTCCTTTCACATTTCTGCACTACATTTATGCCACAGACATCCAAAAATTTGTCTTCTGAGTTACTGATTTGTTTTTCTTCTTGTTTTAGTATCTTATCTGTATTATTCTTGGGATAATTATTGAATACAATGTAACTTGTAGTATTTTTCCAGTTAAATTTTTCTCCATAGCGGACACAGGTCTTGATCTACTTTCTATTTCAGGGGAGGTTTAGATGGAATATTAGTAAAAATTTCTTTACTGAAAGAGTGGTCAAGCATTGGAACAGGCTGCCCAGGGAAGTGGTTGAGTCACCATCCCTGGAGGTACTTAAGAGACGTGTAGATGTGGTGCTTAGGGACATGGTTAATGGTGGACTTCACAGTGTTAAGTTTACAGTTGGATTTGATGATCTTAAGGGTCTTTTCCAACCTGAATGATTCTATGATTCTATTTGTGTCTTTTGTCCTATGTTTGCACAGTTGTTTTTCCATGGATGTAGTTTGGCAATGTATACCGGTTGGTTATTTCATCGGACTCTTCATTACACTATGGTTTTGAAGCTTTCAAAGTGATACGCAGATTATAAAAATCTGCATGTCACCATTGCCCCTTTTCACTAATAATATGACTACTCTCAGTTTAAAGTTGTCCTTTTTGTCCAACACTTCTATTTCATTCGTTTACCATGAAAAAACTACAAATGTTTAATTTCCAATTTGTGTCATAAATTCATACATATCTCCTCAGAGGTAGGAATCTGGCAGATTGTCTGTAGGTTATTATTTGGTTTTGGAGTGGGCATTTTTGTTTAGATCTCACGCCTGTCCGAAAACAACTCATGTCTGACTCCTTGTTCAGTGACAAAGCATAAAAAGAGGGAATTAAAAAAAAACCTACAACGTTCCTCTTTGGACTCTCTGCCATACAAACTAATTTCTGACCATTAATAAGATCCTCTCACTTCCTCCTAGGCAAGTTGTTCATAGCACAGGTAGTCTCTCAGAGGATGAGTTTGTTTATTCACATGTTTCTTCTCCAGACCTTTCCAGTTTTGTCACTTTATATGTTCTATCCTCCTTTTGCTTTCCTCCTAGGAAACAAGGCTGGGAGTTGAAGCAGGAACATCCAGGAAGCACATGCTTGAGTTACAAGACTGGTCATGAGGAGCACTGTGTGGTCTAGAAGGCTGTGATATGGGGAATCTGGAGCTAGGCCTGCACACACAGGCAGCTGGGGTCATGATCTCCAGCTTATTCACAACATGCCTGCGAGCACACCAAATGTGCTCTCACGCTCAAGGCGTGAGCATCTGTTAAAACCAATTCATGCTGTTGCAGCCAGGCACGAGTGTCAGAAGACAGGCAACAACGAGCTGCAGCTGAGGGGTAGTAGTTTCTTCAACTGCCTCTCAGATGACTGCGACTGTGAGAGCTGCTCCTTCTGCTCCTCTCCCTTTCAGTGCAAATTCAGGCGTGTTAACTTCAAATGAGCAGTGTTTTGTGCTGCAAGGAACAGTAGCGTGCACAGCTTTGCCACTGTTAAAGTACAGGACCGAGTGCTTCCCTTCATCTCAGTCCAAACAGCTACGCCTTTAAGCTGAATTGCTCATCTCTTCACAGAGACCAAGGGGAGAAGGAGCACTTGCGTACCATTGGGTCTGAGGGATGCCAGATTCTGTGCCTTTCTTCCCAGGCACACCTTGGAGACACACAAAAGACACTGGTCTCACCTAAGATGTGATGGGTGGGAAGCTGAGGTTATCAGCTTCAGCTAAGATCAATGCTTGAATACATGGATGACCTTAAGGCAGTGGCTAAAATACCTTTTCCAACGCTACTGTAAAGGGGAATAGAGGAGGAGCACACATGCAGTCAGGTCACTAGTCTTAGGTGGGAGCTGGCTGATCTTACTTCTCACGTGAAAGACACCTGTGTTAATGTGTTAACCTGGTTAATCTGAAAAGCAGTAGAATGCTTACACAATCTGTTATTAACACATTTGGAGATTTACATCTACAAGACACAAGTCCCTGGATCATCCCCTTTATCTTGAAATGTCAGGAATGAGAAGATCAGTCATGGGACCTTCACACAGCCCTGATTCCTAGAAATTCCTACACTTTCAAATACAGCATTACCCTGCTGTTTAGTGTTCTCCAGCGTTGGGGTGCTGAACTTCAAATGTGGTCTGATGTGGCCAGGCAGGTATGCCATGGATACTTGAAAATGTTTGATTAGAATATTTGTCAATATTTCAGCCAAAATAATAATTTGTATCACAGTGTAGCATCAAAATACTGTCTTATTCCACCCTCCTTGATCTTAAGAGACCACAAAGTTTTCTCCTAAATCCTGCCCACCTGTGGTCAGATAAGGATTCTAGTAACTGAATTAATCTTTCTGCTCTTTTTCCTTTCCTCAACTTTAATATATGTCTCTTTTATCTTTGTGTATGATGAGTTCCTAGAGCAGAAGAGGGCATGATCAGTGGCTGCAAGCTGAATTAAATAACAGCAGACATTGCCCACACAGAACTGGGAGAAGCATTATAGTGAAAAGGCAAAAATTTGGAAAGAACTTTATTTTCCACTTCCCATCGCACAACAGTCATGGAGATATTATCGTGAAATTCTTACAATCTCTCACCCCTAGAACGTAAAGGTATTTGGATGTAAGGCTAAACACTACCAGAAATACTTAAGAACTGTACTTGGAACTGTATTAAGCCAAACAATACTAAATTTTGTGGTCATATTTTTCCAGTGGGGGAAAATACTGTGATGGTAAACTCCAGTCACTCAGCAGCTGGTAGGGCCTGCTGCACATATTAATTGATGAAATCATGATGACTGAGCAAATAAATTATTAATATATAACTTCGTGTTGCTACGTAAAAGTTAGGCCAATGCTGTCTGCTGACGAGAGAGTAGACACTCTAGGCTGCCTTAACCAATTACCGCAGCTCCACATTCTGTGGCTGAATTTGCTGCAAGTGTGACAATCATGGCTTCAGAGAAGGAACACAAATTGGGGTCCCCACGGGCTGCAAGAGTCCATGAGGTACATTGAGGAAAAGAGAAATGTCTGACAGCACAGCAGAACTATTAGGAGCTATGCTAGGTTTTTCTCAGCAAGAACGCAGTCTCACACAGGAGAGTTTTCGTACCTGAAGCTTTTAATGAGCCTTTTATCCTGAGCTGGCCCTGGCTGAATGATTATTATGGCTTTAGCTTGCAAATTAAAATAAAATTATTTTGTCAGAAAATACAAGTTCATATGTTTTCTTCCTTTCTGTCAAAACATAAAACCGACATTTATGCAAAGTGGGGGAATGTAATAGACCTAATGGAATCATAAAGCCCATCTACCGGACCTTTGCCCTCCTTTGCATCTTGAGCATATGAAAAACAAACCTATGAAATGTGTCTGGCAAAAGCCATGGAGCCCTTAAAAAAATTTTGTATGCATTTTTCAGAATGTATAGCCAGTTTCTAATACTCTTTCCCTTAATTATAGTATATGTTACAGCAGTCACTTTTGTGTGAAAATATCCATACACACAGAATGAGCTGAATTCCTAAACCTTTTTGTAGGCAAATTTTAAACCACTCTTACAACTGGCTGATAGCTTTCAACTAGCTGATAAGTGTGCAATTTCTAGCTCAAATCCTGTGACAAAATACCACTAACTCAGTCTAGTGTTTCTTGATTAAAGATGTTAAATTACACTTTCCTCATCTGGTCTAGTCATTTGAATGCACTGGAGGAATCAGCTTACCGAGGTACCAAAAAAGCAAATAATATAAATTGTGAATTTCTAAAAATGTATGAGTGGAGTTTTCATATTTTTCTTTTGTCTGTATTGTAAGAAATTTATTTTCAAGAACAGAATGCACCCCATATTAGTAGATTCTTAGATTTTACTACATAACAAAACTGTCTTCACTACACACATAAATAGATAATTCTCTAATGAGTTCTATGGGTAATAACTAGTTAGATGATTTCCCAACAGACCTAAATGAGTTGTTAATAGCCAAGATATTATGTCTTCTAGCCACACAAAAAACGAAGGGCAAATCCAGCAGCAGGATGTGCACATGTGCCAAGCAATAAGGGAGCTGCATGATTTAAAAAAAGGTTAGCATTAAGGAGGAGATACTGAAATCCAAAGGGTATCCCAATCTGGACAAAGAGATATTTAAAGTGATAGTCAGAGGTATTGTGAAAGAACTTCAGTCTATCACTGTTCTAATTATTTTCTCATATCTAGAAAAATCTGAGGGTTTCTGAGCTGCTGCAAAAGAGAAAAACTCAAGTCTTAAGGGTTGCCTTACACATTTCCTTGGATTTTAGCCATAACATCAGAGGGCATGACTAGAGCATGTCTCAGAGATGACAGAGTTTCAGATGGGTGCTCAGGTTATTGCAGAGTCACTTGCCTCAGCCTCCACACACAGAATGCCGAGCCACTAGTGACTCAGCCGAGCAACTGGAGAGCGTTGCGCCACATCTTTTTAGGATGAAGGACCACTGGTTTCAATTTATGTTAAAACATTATCCTATTAACTACAGTGCTTCAGGAACATCTGCACAAGGATCTCGGACGTCTGCGGGTAGAAAGAACAGGTGGGGGCAATAGTTTCTGAGTGGTAGCAAGCTATGCTGTTCTTGCTTGAGGGTCAGAGCCATGAGTGAGGTGGTTTTCTCCCTTTCTGATATCACACTGTGATACTGTTCAATGTGAAAATGTGAATACAATGGATAGTTATTATTAAAAAACAATTATTAAATTCTTACATAGACAATTTACATGTATTTACTTATATTACTAACTTCTATTTCATTGAAAATTGAAGATTTTTATTACTGAGATAGTCAGGTACATACTTATATAAATGATTACAAGGGGCACAAGTATGCCTTTCTATAATATTAATCATAACTAGCATATTATAAAAATGCAAAGTTGATAGGAGTTCATAGTGAAGATTAAGCAGGAAATGATATCCCTCTTTACGTTAAGATATAATTTTTGGGAAAAAAAAAGAATCAAACATTCTGAAGGGCTCACTGGTGTTAAAACTTTCAGGATCAAGCACAGAAAATGCGGTGATTAGGCATCCTTAGTGCCAGTCAGTTATTAATCAAAATTACCTATTTCTGGCCCAAAAGAAAAAGCAGGAATATTTGTACTTCCACAAAGCTGAAGGAGCCACAAATCTATAAAGGCTTCTCCACATTTAATGTAGAGGAATTAGCAAGTGCTGCTTCTGGCCTTTTCAAATCCCCCACTTCATTTGATTATCTCCCCTTTGTACCTTGAGGACATTCTCTGCTGTTAAAATTAGAAACTGAAGTGTTCTGAGAAGAGGAGCCAATGTGTTGCAATTGCATCTTGAAGGGATTGTGTGTTTGCTTACTCTGTGAAATACAATTTAGTTATAAGCAATGCTTCATGCACTTTAGTTAATGGTTTTTATGAGTCCTAAATGACCTTTCTAACTAAGCCTTCCCTTGCTTGTCCTTGTAGCCTCTAGGGGACACTGCTACACATCAGGGAAAAACGGTTCAGAAAATTATGCTGTTTCAGCTGATTTGTATTAAGTTTCTGGTCACATATGAGAAAGGCAGGGCATTTTTCCCTCAGCTCCCATTGACCTTTGCATTGTCTAGGTAGATTAACACAGGTCCCATAAAGGAGAACATGGGTCACACAAGCAGCATGAACAGACCAGACTGAATGGCTGCAACAACAAAGTGATGAACTGCATACATCATGGGCTCTGATGCCAATTTCTTTTATTTCCATGAAGCTGCTTAATGAGATTTTTCATGCATAAAATTAATTTTTGCCCTATTCTATCAGCTTCCAGCACTAAAGGATTTACTCACAGTTTTGTCAGATTTTATTTATATTTGCAATAAAGGGGATCAGAATCATAATGAATACTTTCATTGATAGTGATGGGAAACACAAAAGAACTAAGACAACTGCTGAGCCCACTTTTGGTTATGTTTAGAAAGTATTCACGAGATACTATTCAAATAAACACATGGAAGCCCAGCCAGCCAAAGAAGTAGTATTTCCAGGATACAGGTTTTGAATGCCGTCTAGTCAGCCACAGCAACATGAAAACAAAACTGATAACAACCAGCTTCATGCACTGTGCTCAGGTATCACTTTTGTAAACAATACCATTCTTTTTGTAATTTGCACTATTGCCCTCGGCACGGCAATGGCAGGTTGCCTGCGTTGGGTGGTTAAACCAGTTGCACTCATACGTTGTCCCCTTTCAGTCTGAAAGAGACCTAAAGGGAACCATTGCTGCTGCAAGCAGCCTACTATAAGTGGTCTCAGCCCTCGCACTGCAGCTGGCCAGCTGTTTCCTCTTTCCAGCCCAAAGGAATCTACAATTATAGACCATTACTTTTTCAGATAAGCAACAAATACTGAAAGGGTGGAGGGGCAGGATAGTGTGTGCTTGTCAACATTAGGAAAAAATCGTAATGAAGGTTTTTGAGTCCTGCTAATTGGGGTACAGTTAGAAAAGTAATTTTTTCCCTCTCAGTCAAAAAATCCATGAAACATTAGCACGGAGACATATAGCACAAATAAGAAATCTTAAAAAACGAGGAAGAAAGCAAAATTTTCGTAACACTGAGTGGCTTACAGTTCAAGTGCTTCCTTGAAGTTATGAAACCTGATGGTACTGGAGAGGCTGCACACCAGAATGGCCTCATGAGAGCGTACAGCAGAAAAAGAGATGCTGTGTCCCCTAACATGTTTTCCTAATACGGCAAACATATCCATGCCACCTCCGTCAAACTAGCACAATTAGCAATATGAGGGAGGGGAGGCTGCACAGGCTTCAGGCTGTTTTGTGGAAGGAGATGACTACAGGGCATGAAATTCAGCTGCACCCGGAGACCTTCCCCGGTTTCACGACCTTTGGTATGGGGGAACTGTCAGATCACCTTCTGTGGCAGCCACATTGTTTGTTAGTTTTCCTCCATGCCCGCAAAAATATCCTGTCTTGTGGAAGTTATTGGCAGGGTAAAAAAAGACAGACACATTTGGTACTCTTCCAGCCAAGGGCGCCAAAGGACTTTGATCAAATAAATTAATCTTTGTTTATTTCAGGCAAAGGAAAAACACCCACTTTGGTTGAAAGCCAGATGTCATAACTAGAAAGTTTATTTTAGGATCAGTGGATACAATCTGATGTGTTTAAGATTAAGTACAGGCACATGATAGGTTTGCTTTTTTCCCTCCTCCCTTCTAGTTGCCATTTTAGTATAATTACTGCAGGCAATATACGAAAAAGTGAAAACATAAAATGATCTAAATACTTTGAAGTAGATACAGGGAATGGAGGAGGGGCAAGATCAAATTCCACCTACCTCCTCACAAGTACAAACAGTGCAGCCCCACCTGCAAAACATCGATGCTTCTTCTGCCCTCTCCTTTTTGTGGTGGTAGTGGAAGATGTCCATGCCAAAGAACACGTTATATCAAAGAACAGGGTACACCGAGTACCACTGATTATCTTCTTCCTCTCGCTCGGGACCCATTGCGTGCCTGCAGCTTTATTCCTGCTGCTCTCACTAGAAGTAGGTGAATACATATATGAATAAATTTTCTCAGAACTGAGAGACACTAGTACCCAAGAGCATGCACAACACCTGCTTTAAAAGGCTCATTTAGAGAAAATTACAGCAAATTATTCCAAAAAGTAACAGGTGATTTAAATAGATGGAATTTTCTATGCATATCTTTATAGTTGGAATAGAAAGAATAAAAATGAACATTCTCCCAAGAATCCTATTTCTGTGCAAATATGTTCAACAGCCAATCCCCATGAAACAGAATCATTTGATAAACACATCTCTAGATTCACATGGAATAATGATTATAAAATAAATCTTTAGGCTCTTGAAGAATCTTAAAGGGCTACCCACCCATCTCTATGGTTATACTGTCCCATGGTGCAAGGCAATTCAAATTATTCTGAATCAGGTCAATGATGATGGAAGGATCTAATGTCTGTATGAATAAAGTGATACTTTTAAATATCAAATAAAAGAGTTAGGACTTTCTTGACAACAAAAATTCAGAAATAAAAAAATATTCCAGACACCTACTGGACACAATCAGGTGGTCCCCATGCAGACAAGATTCCTAACAAAACCTGAAAAATTAATGTTGGAATAGCTTGTGTTTCTCATGGGGAAAAAAACCCTACACTGAATCACTGCTTCAGCTGCATGTAACCTTCCATGGGAACAACCAGTTAATAAGCATTAACCTGCTGTGCATTCAAAATAAAACAAGCTCATCTGAAGACCAGACTTGTCTGTTCCATTGTGTAAGAAGTAGCACACCCACACATAAAGTTTATAGTATGACATAAAGTTTATTCTTTTAAGTTTTTCAGCTACTCCCCCTCAAACAGGGAGCCAGGTTTTGGTCAACAGAGCTCTGATCTGTATAAAACCACTAGTCATGGTTCCATAACCAAACCCATCTCTCAATGATAGATATGCCATCAGATATATTGCACTCTATGATATGGTTTCAGTGCCATGAGGAGGCTGATGTCACTTGCAGAGAGCATAAAGGAGAACCATGAAAACAGATAACATCATGGTAAAAATGTTTCTAGCTTTGCACTGAGCATTTCTTTTGTGATTGTAAAACTGTTTGATAAAATTTCATTAAATGAGATAATCAAAACAGAAATGTGAGGTTTCTGAATGTTATTGTGAATATTTTACAATGACAGTGATATCCATTCAGCATGAAAAGCATGCAACATAGGTCAGACACAGGTTATAAATACATTAGAGGAAAGCGGTTTAGAGATAAGACACAATTATGTCTTCTTCTAACAGTGAAATGGATAAGCTGGCATGACAGCCTACGATGTTCCTGGAGAACCATCCTGTTCTAAAAGATGCAAAAAGATTTTCCTTGACTGCTGCTCTGCAGTTGTTCCCCCAGTGTTCTTTCTCAAGAAAGTTTCCTTTGTAGGTCATTTTGGCCAGAAAAGAAAAGTTTCCGATGGATTTCATTCTTATTGGAATTCTCATTCCTAGCAGAGATGATGAAGCCTGAAGCAGTCTTACACTTTTCCACAACATGCATGTATGGAAGCACAGTGATTTACAAGAATAATGAGTATCTTCTCTTTCCTATGTTGACAAGAAGACTAGATATCAGGAAAAATTTCTTTACTGAGAGACTGGCCAAGCATTGGAACAGGCTGCTCAGGGAGGTGGTGGAGTCACTGGAAATATTCAAAAAACATGTAGACGTGGTACTTCAGGCTATGGTTTATTGGGCATGGTGGTGTTGGGTTGGTGGTTGGACTTGATGATCGTAAAGGTCCTTTCCAGCCTTAGTGGTTCTGTGATACTGTGACAATGCCTATGGCAGAAGCTTGCATACATCTGTCTCTAACTGACATTTTACACCCCAGAGGTATAATTCTGTATTGATACCACAGTGGATGTCAGTGGTGGCTTCTGCAGAGATGTAGTTATTCAGCACGAACGTAACATAACTATATTGGAGCTTATGAGCTGGCAGGACAGAGCCACTAAGGCTACAGATTTTGGACATACAGGAATGAAACTTGATGGAATCTCATTTTGTTTGGACTAGGCTTAAGCCAAATACAGCACTCCTTGCTTGATGGATCAAGACACCTGGAAATACACTCTGCATATAAAATTCTAAATATAAGATGGTAAACATCTTGGTAAACTTCGGGGAATGCCTTTCAGGCACAAGGCTACCTGTATAACCTTTGTCCCTCACTTGCATGAAGAAAGTACTATGTTCGAAATATTAGATCCCCAGAGAAGGAAGGAAAATGCTTTCTGAAGGTCAATAAAATATGTTAATATATTGCTCCACACTATTGGAGAGTTTATGTCAGTCAGCATCAAAGTCAGCTGAAATGTAGAAAGAGATCGGGAACTGGGAGTTTGGGGCATTTTTCCATGTTTGTGTATGTGAGTACATACAGTAGATATGTACCAGGTATTCTGGAATCAGATATAAAGAAAATCAGGTGTAAAACACCCATTGACATGAACCCACATTAATACAAGTTTTGCTAGTTACACATACAGAGCAGTGTCATCCAAAGTCACAGAAACAGGCACATTTAATAACCTTTTCTAACTAAACAGGATTCATAATAAAAGGTATTCCAAAATTCATGCGCTTTAAAAATTAAGCTATTATATGTACATCCAAGTTAAATACTGATAGACTACTACCTCCCACTCGTAGACAAATATTTCAGCAATAACTATTTCTATGTGCATGATGCTCACCTAAAGTAGAGATAGTACAGTCAAGTGATGATATCATGCATCTGAAAGCAGGACTCTGAAGTCAACAATGCAGGTGGGAAAACAGCTTTGTCTGATACCTTCAGTCAACGATTAAATTTCCTGGGCCACCTGCACCAAAGAGGTTTTTAAATTCTGTCATTGTTATTAAAAGTCACAGCTTATCTGTGACAAAGATGGACTGACTCATATTATGCTGCCTTCTACAAAAGAGTAAGCAAAAGAGATGACTGTGCATACTTTCTTCAGTCTCTTAACACTGCAGGGAACAAGGAAGAAACTGAAGTACAAACAGCAAAGACCCTCACAGGGTGAGCCAGAAAGGCTGGCTGGTTCACCAGACTCAGTGGAGCTAAGGTCTGGAGAAACCAAAGCTAATGAAGAGTTTTTCCAGCTGCAAAAATCTTGCTGAAATAACTGAATCAAACTTTCCAAGGCTGAAGCCAGGTTATACAGAAAAGACAATGGAAAAACTTGTCCCCAGAAATACTAGGAACTGGATTTTACCCTAACAAACATTTCAGTTGCATACCACAGTTGTTATAAAAGAGGAGATAAGGACATTAAGGGCACTTTATAACACTGGAATAAGTTACATTGGAATGAAATTTGAGTACACAAGGCCCTGGGTTTTACTGAGCACCTCCTTTTGGTGTCCTAGACACATGTGTCTGAAATATACACTCAGGGAATTAAATAACTATCTTCCCCATGATGTTTCATTTCTACATTTACCAATTAATGTGTATATGTGTATAAACCTGAAGAGTAATGTCTAAGTATTATAATTATATATAGAATAAACACACTACATTTTGAGCTTTTATTGCATGCATAAGAATATGATACTTCAGTCATGATTTTTGCTCACATGTAATCAAATTTTCAGTGTTTCTTTAACCAGGAACAGAGCAGCTTCTTTCAACTTATGCATAATATAATGTTGCTTTCACGTCTTACAGGAAGGCTACCAATAAAAATGCTACATTCTCAGAGACAAAGACTGTACTAGTTTAGGAATGTGAGATGTCAGAATGCATGAATGAACTATGGAGAACCTGTTTTCATACCTAAAGCTTCATTATCCTGACAAAATATATATGACAGAATTATTGTGATAGAGAGAGGTAAGATTTTAGTAGTTGACTTTTAAAGTAAAACTAAAATGTTGCATTCCTGAAGACAGTGACTAAAGATGAAGGTGGATTTAGGCATTTTCTAACCAAACAACTTCATTATATATTAAACAAAAAAGTGTAACTTCTGTTACATGACAATTCAATGACCTTGTTATTACACTGGTCCTTTAATTTACTGACTACATCTTACAAAGAAATCAAGAGACAGGAAGTCAGTGTTTATTGGTGACTTTTTATAAGTGACTCCAATCAGATCTCACTTTATTACCATGAGCAAGAAAGTTGACAAGGTCAGAGGATGATGATCATGAGTATAGTGTGAGCACAGTCAATATTCCCAGAAGTAGGGAAAGATAAGAGAGGACTGCAAAGGTCTAAGTTTAAAAAACAAAAAAAAATCTAAGAATGACTACTTGTATTTTTCCTGAATTATCACAACAATTCAGCTAAATAACAACATAGAGATAGAGAATAAATAATAACTACATTCGGTCATTTATAGCATTATAAACTGTAAGTAAATTTATGGACTGTACCAGTGGTACTTCAGATTAATATTGAGGAGAGTGAGGGCAAAATTTGGTTTATGTGGATGTCCATCACAACAGCTAGAGAATCAGTGTTATGGCAGATCTAGAAAAACATATTTTTGATTAAAAAAATGAAAGCCCAAGCCATGTAAATTATATCAGCTCTTTGACTGTGGTGCTGAAGCCTATAAAATAAAACTACAACTTATGGAGTGGTAATAATTTGTTGCCATAAGCAGAGGCTCTCACTGCAAGCACTAAAGATTTCTCATAACATTTTTTTCCCATTTTCACACCCAACTATTAATCTTCTCAGCCTAACTGTGGAATACTCAAACAAAAACACATCTCTATTGAAGTGAAAACAGTGAAGCCTCAATGGGACTGAGGAGTTTTCATGACACCTTTTTTTTCTGCCTTTTCCTCTGTTAGTCCTTGGAAATACTTCAAAAATAATACTGGCCCACAGGAATACCTGTTTTGATGCTTTTACAGCTTTGGAAGACTTGGTGGGTCTCAAAATACCTGCTCTCAGACACTTTACTAGTTCCTAACCTGTTTTCTAATATATGGCAGTTACTTCTTCATTATGAGTTTCTCCCATTTTCTTGTCCTGAATCATTAGCTGGATTCCTTCTGTGTCCTGCCATTAAATCTCTGAATTGTTAGTCCTTTCTTTTCCTATAGATGCTCCATTTCTTTAGGTCCTTATGCTATTTTTAAAAAATGAGCGGCATGGATGCTTTTCTACCTAGTTTTCTCATCTCCTTTATTTTTACTCACTTAGAGTCTGCAAATAAGCCAAAACCAAAACACATGAACTTGAAGGCAGAGATGGTCTAGGTGAGGAGCAACAAGAGTCATCTAGTTTGCACTATAAAAATGAAGAGAAAGGGAGGAGAAGCCTGAGAGAACTAAGTAGGAGTCAGGAATTCTAATATAATCCTGAAATTTGGAAAATGGAAACCCCTCTATCCAATTTTTTTCTACATACCTGAAGAATTTTCCTGTTACTAAATGAAACTCATCCCTTGAAAATAGAAAATTAGTAAAGCTTTGCCATGATTAGGAAAAAGCTTTGCTATTCATAATTAATCTCTATACTCTCCTTCTCTTTTCTATGCTTTTGAATTCATTATCAGTTCTTCCCTCCTCCCAGTTTCCAATGTTTTTCTGTTCAATGCTATTTTCTCTACCATGGAAATATTTTTTAGTATTAAGAGTTAGTATCTTAAAACAACCGTTTCAAACACACACAGTGAAAGGGAATATATTTTCCTAAAAGTCCATCTCAAAGTCATGGCACCCAGTACACTGAGTAACATTTCCTTTCAATTTAGCAAGTTAGAATTAAACAGCTAAACCTTTTAGATGTACTGGAGCAGAAGGAAAAGGGTAAGCATAATTGTCTTAATGAATCACACTAGGCACACCTTGCTGCCTGCCTAAACAGGGGTGATTTTCAACAAACTGTAAGGCAAGGTCTAAATAAAAATGGGGAAGTGTTAAAAAAAAATTTTTCATTGACTTTTAGCCAGGTAGTCTGTACTTTAAAAAACAAACAAACAAACAAACAACAATGCACAAGAATAAGGTGAACCGAAACAAATAGTCAAAAGATACTTTTTTAAAAAATGGTCTTTTATTTTAGGGGTGTTCTACTATGAAGAGGAAGCAAGACATTTGATTTTTACTGGAGTCAGAGCATGGAGTTTCACTTCCCCACTGACAGCAGAATGCAACTGACAAAGTGAAGTGCAAGAAAATTTGATCAGAATGGAAGTGCTGCCTTCACACACCTTGTCTGAGTGCTGCAGTGGCAGTAGGTAATGCGTACAGCACGGGAGAAGTGGAAGCTTCCCAAGAATATCAAGTCCTGTAGAAGAAAACACATGCCTGAATACAGCAGCCATGAACTGTAGTCCAAGGAACTGAGGGTCCAGGTCATAGGAGCTATGAGGATATTAGTATATGTGTTGATATGTCACAACACTGCTGGAAGACAAAGGTTACTGATTCTCCTGTTATGAATTTATACACCGGGTGCGTGCTGCCCCTCCATGGGGACTGCTAAAAAACATGGGATTTCTGGCCTTTTTCCTTCACATGAGCCTAGTAATTTTGAAAAGCTTATCTTGCTCAAATTCTCACATTTTAGTTTTGCAAACCCTTTTTTCTTTTTTTAGCAGGAGCATAGCATTCCCAAAATGACACTATACAAATTCTCTCCCCCACAGCACTGCCTTGCTCTCTCTGCTGAATACTCTTCATACAGTTAGTTTTCTGCAGCTTGCTTTCTCACGAGGCAAAAGTCTGACAAAAAACTGGTAGCTGGTTCATCATGACTATACATTTAAGGAATATCACCCTTGAACACAAGAGTAAAACAGGAAGAAAACTATCTACCTCAAACTAATTTTAGCCTTTTTTCAAATATCATAAAAACAAGAAAGGATATAAACTCTGTCCTGCCACCAATGACACAAGCACTGTTTATTCAAGGCCTTTGACATGGTCCTTCACAACACCCTTCTCTCAAAATTGGAGAGATAATGGATTTGATGGGTGGGCTGCTGGGTGGATGAGGATTTAGTTGGATTCAGAGGGTAGTGGTGAAAGGCTCAACGTCCAGATGGAGATCAGTGATGAGTGGGGTCAATACTTTAGGGGTCAGCACTTGGGCCAGGACTGTTTAATATCTTCATCAGTGACATAGACAGTGGGATCAAGTGCACCCTCAACAAGCTTCCAAATGACACCAAGCTGAGTGGTGCAGTTAACATGCCTGAGGGACGGGATGCCATCCAGAGGGACCTGGACAAGCTCAAGGAATGGGCCTGTGTGAACATCATAAGGTTCAACAAGGCCAAGTGCAGGGTCCTACACCTGGGTTGGGACAACCCCAGTATCAGTACAGGCTGGGGAATGAAGGGATTGAGAGAAGCCCTGCTGAGAAGGACTTGGGGGCACTGGTGGATGAAAAGCTGGACATGAGATGGCAATGTGAGCTTGGAGCCAAGAAGGTCAACGATGTCCTGGGCTACATCCAAAGAAGCGTGGCCAGCAGGTCCAGGGAGGTGATTCTTCCCCTCTGCTCCACTCCGGTGAGACCCCACCTGGAGTCCCACGTGCAGCTCTGGAGCCTCAGCACCGGAAAGACATGGACTTGCTGGAGAGGATCCAGAGGTGGACCACAGAAATATTCCAAGGGATGGAACACATCTGCTCTGAAGAAAGGCTGAGGGAGTTGGGGTTGTTCAGCCTGGAGAAGAGGCGGCTCTGGGGAGACCTTCTTGCAGCCTTCCAGTACTTAAATTGGGCTTATAAGAAAGTTGGGGACAGACTTTTTAGCAGGGCCTGTTGCAATAGGACAAGGGGTAATGGTTTTAAACTAAAAGAGGGTAGATTTAGACTAGATCTAAGGAAGACATTTTTGACAATGAGGGTGGTGAAACACTGGCACAGGTTGCCCAGGGAGGTGGGAGATGCCCCATCTCTGGAAACATTCCAGGTCAGGTTGGACAGGGCTCTGAGCAATCTGATCTAGTGGAAGATGTCCCTGCTCACTGCAGGGGGGTTGGATTAGATGGCCTTTAAAGGTCCCTTCCAAGCCAAAGATTCAATGATTTTATGATTCTGTGATTCTCAGAGCAACACTTCTGCTCTGTATCTCCAGTTGTTACTACTCAGATCAATAACTGAAAACGACAGTTGAACAGAACACCTCCCAGTCTCAGTGTCTGTGTCTTACGACGGTGATCTTATCTCTCTCCAATACAGGCGATTTCATTATATGGATATTTATAGATAATACTGTATTACACCAGCAAATAATTGCACTAGATAAAGCAGCTGAATAACCCACCCAATGCAGTTGTACTAATAGCAAGACTCTGTTTAGTTTTTTGTTAGTTTCCGTCAGTAGAAACCATGCTTGCAGCCCAAAAATGACAAACTACCTAAAGAAAGGATGTGGAAACTTAAAGGCACAAACACATTCCAACAAATGTCCTCTGCTTACCAGTGAAACAAGAAAATGCACTTGTTCAATATATTTCCCAGAGAATTACCAGGTTTTAAAAACTGCCTCTGGCAAGTGCTGCCCAGGTCAAGGTAGTTGGCAATACATTTTTCTAGGATCGGTTCCTTCAGATGGGGAAGCATTATATGAGGCACTAAATTGAAGCTCACATATTTTCACACTACCTTGGGATGAATTTGAATACAAGGTTGGAGTTTTTGTCTCAGTATCAAAGAATATAATTTCAGTTCTTCCTTGGGGAAATACAGAAAAAGTTATCAGCACTGAATTTCTTTCTTTTTACAAAGATCAGTCCACCAGATTGCATAAAGAAAGAAAACAGAGAAAACAGAGTGAGCTACTGGGATTGTCACTCTGCATTTAGTTCCAACTTTTCCTGCTTAGATTTTCTTATTTAAATAATAACACATTAGCCACAGCCAAGGTTCCTCTCTCAGATTATATACTCTTAATTTCTTCCCCACAGAAGAACATGTCCTCAATGGTATCTCACTTTCTAAATAGCCACCATGATTCATTAATTTGCAGGCCAGGGCTACCAGCAATAGATAAGATCTCTCTAAAGAATTCCAGGGACCTGTAGCACAGAGTGCAAGCAGAGAAATCTTGGTATCCAGTTACTTGTCTCTTCTGAAAGAATATAGCAGAAAACAACATTACATGAATTTAAAAGACAACTATCAGTGGCTGAAGGATGAACGTCCTATGGCAGACTGAATAATAACACACCAGTAAAAGGATTAACTTTTCAAATATTACATTGAATATAGTATTTTTTCCTAAACATACTAAGTAAGTTCTATTTTTGCCCAAGAACATCTTATTTTGGTACTGTTGCCCTTACTGTCAAAATTGCATGAAGACTTACCAATTGGTAACGAAAACTGTATTTCCATAGCCGAGGTTATTTTTCTACTGCCACATTTATATTTGTCCTGGGCTAAAATAAATGGCATGCAGAAGCAAAACAGCTTTCTTATGCACTCATGGCTACGTTTCAGGGTCATAACAGACCCTGGAGGCAGCTACTTGACTTTCACTGCAGTGTCTGCCATAGCTTTGAATCTCAGTTGCAGAAGGAGCCATCAAGCCCATCTTGAAGTGACAGCAGCAATTGTAGACAGCAACAGAGCTTTCCACACCTCATCCTTCTCTATTGCAAACACCAAGAAATATTTGTTAGGAATGCATCTACAAAGATTTGGATATTTGGCTCTAGTTGAAATATATCTCACAACCTTTACTTGCAGCAGAAGCGCTACCTTGGGAAGAAACACCTCTGTAGCAGTGAGGCAGGCAAAAAAGCCTGAAAGAATTAGAGAAATGCAAGGGGTGGCTGAATAGGTTTTTAGAGATGAGATCTATGTGATCACTGACAAATAGCTGATGGAACAGAGCATTAATTAGATATTAACGATGGAGCTGCTCTGTTGCTTTTGAGAAAAGATGGAGTTCTGTTGACAGTGTAGTAGAAAGGGCCTCTGCAGAACTTTTAGTGTGGTTTTCATCATTGTCATCATAGTCCTGTAAAGGTTCACACCCTTCAAAACAACATCAGCATTAGTTCCTCCCCGCACATATGTCTCTGCTTACAACCTATCACAGCAAATCAATCTAGATGTTTCAATTACACCCAGCGTCACCACATCTCAAAATGCTTTCTTGTTTTTAATCCACTAGAGGATTTTGGGGAGTTTGTAACAACAGCTTAAATTCTAACAATGTGTTTTCAAACACAGTAGATATCATTGTGAGTAGCAAAACATGTGAGATGTAGCAAAATATTTTTCACATTTTTGACTGATTTTGGTCTGTCTGATCAGGTGTTGTGTGAATTTTATAAGAAGAAAAAATATTCTACTCTACATCCATTTTCCAAACAACTACAAACAGCCAAGGAATCTGACAAAAAAACCAGTTAATCTCTGATGAGTTCAGACTACTGAAAAGCTCATAATACCTTCTTTTCAACATGGAAAACATTTACACTGGAGATAACAGTGGTGCTTGTAGCTGGTTTTTGTGTGTTTGTCCTTTTTATGGCTTTGATCACAGAAATAAAATTTTAAAATCCACTACAGACTTTGGACAGCAATGGTTTAAAACAACAATTAAATGTGCTAGCATATTTATGAGACATTCGGTGCTATCTTGAATGTAAGTTAACATTAGCATTCATACACACAGAAAACCTAGAGAGAATAACATTAGCTTTCCAAATGATGCAGTGATTTTTATATGTAATGTCAAGTTTGAATGGGTATTTCTTTTAACTCTCTCAATTGCATTATGTAACTTTATTTTTGGTTAGAACAGGACTATCTTGTTTATATAAAAATAAGTTATTTGAAACTTCCATATCCAAAATCTCAATGACTATCCACGTATACTTAATATGGTGTAAATGTTACAAGTTATTTAAAAATACATGGTTGCATACTTATGTAATATCCCTTTAACATAAGGGAATCTGTTATATTGTATTTAAACTACCCTTATAGCATCAAAAAATCTATTTTTTTAAACCCAGGCTCATTTCTCAGCAAAGTTTTAATTCTTCCTCCACAGAAATGAAAAACCTATGAAAGACCAACATTTGTCTGCTTAGCTTAAAAATAGAGTGCCTGTTAAATTAATCCAAATGGAAAACAGAAAAAACAGACTGTAATATACAAGTCAGTTTTATATAACCAAAATTGACTTAAATATTCTCAACTGCATCTTCTGACGTTCTGATGCAATCCTCTATCCCTACTTACTTAATATTTTGGGTTTTCCTAACAACAGGCCTGTAAACATTGCAAGTTTTTTCATATTTTTGTCCAGACTTTAACCAATGAGCTTGCCTCACATATTCACTCTCTGAAAGTTTCTTCCTGAGGTTGGTCAATGTAGTAACAGCGTGTTCACACCAAGTGCAAACGCTAAAGGCATATTCTTCGAGTGCAATGGAGCCTAATGTAGAGAAGCCTGCATAGTTCACATGGAAAACCAGGGCAAGCAGTCCTAAACCAAGCCTGCTGAGGCCAGCTTGGGGATCTTAGCAATGATTATCACTGTTCACGGCTAACACGTCATGAGACCACCAACTTATTTCATAGAACTGTTGGACATTAGGTGATGGCAGGGATTCTGAGTCACCTGTTCATTAAATCTAAATTAAAAACCTGCAAAAGGTGGTTTTTGCAACTGAAACTGTTGTATCATGTTTTACATATTTATCTTGTGCAGAACTGGAGAGAGGCTCAACCGTTTCTAAAAGGGTCAGACATAGAGCCCAGTTATTGCAGTGTTTGAGCAAGATCAGGAGCAGACTGGAAAATGAATCAACAAAACAAAATCTTTAGTATTGTGACATGTATTTTCTACATTGAAAAAACATTCTGAAAAACTCTATGTCAGAAATATGTGAATGCAATGATGTATTACAGAAAAGAAGATACGGTATCAGAAACTGAATGTTCACTGTTCTTCTCTCTGCAGTCATCATACAGTAACTATAACAGTTCTGAAAGTTTGCCAAGAGTTGTCTCTAATACAACACAATCCACCAGTGGAGCCAAATTAAATTTTAAGAAAAGACCAGGAGCAATACATAACTAAACCTTTCATCCTGAGGACCACAATTTACACCACAATCTCTCATGTCAGATCTCCTAAGGTCAAAGTGAGCTGTCTATAGGGATTTTCATTTAAATTTTTTTTTTTTTTTATTTGAAACCTCTAAAACCAACAGCAACATAAGGCAGGAGCACTAAGTATCATCTGATAAAAATAGACATCTTTCATTAGCAAATGAAACATACAACAAATGTAGTAATATTCATTTGACTAGACGTTTTATGGAAAATTCCTGTCACAGTCTACACAGCCATTAGTTGCAGACTCATGTACCACACTCAGATATGCCTCCACACTTTTAAAATATCTGCATACATCAAACCCACAAGCAGTAAAAAAAAAAAAAAAAAAAAGGACTTCTAGCTAAGAAACTGGATGAGGATTACATTGAAATGACTTCAATTCCTTTCCCTGCCATAGATTCAGATATGTCAAAACTCACTTAATATGTGTGGGTCTCACTTAGCTATTTCCCTCTCACATTTCCTTGCAGCAATATGTGCGGTCCCTGTATTCTTCTCCCAGCAGGGTAGCCTCTGTCTCTACTAGGATCCAACAGCGTGGAGAAAGTGAGACAAAGACCACAGACCCACCAACCAGCTGCATCTGGTACACAGGGACCCGGGACAGGGTGCATCCAGCTCTGATGGACCTGCATCCACTATCATGTGTGCAGTGAACACGAGGCCACATCTTCGGTGACACAGCTCACACATGCATGCCTGCCACACCACTAAACACACCAGAAATTTACTCTCATTACGGAGTCCAGCAGATGGGACAAACTTTGATATACTGACCAACTTACAGATTTTCTCTTTGCCTATCTAGGCAGCTCTCTCAGGTTAAAAATGAGTACTTGTAAGGCTTCTTTGCTACTTCCTTTATCAGTATTCTCTACTTATATTTAAAGCTTTGGTGAAAGATAATAACCTCTGGAATCTGTACAGTGCTTGGTCCCTATTATAAAAAAAGTAATGGACTCTACTGTAATACAAGTAAACAAGAACTGAGATTAGTTCATATGATAATTTCTTACCAAGAAATGTTGTTTCTTTGTGTAGATATACTTACCATAATCTTAAAATGTAGTAATAGAATTTTACTTTTTAAAATAATCCTTCTCACTTAGTATTGCAACACCATAGCAATTATAACAAAGCAGCACAGCAACACATTACTGATAATAAAATTTTATTCATTACCTTTATTGTCGTATGTAGGAGGAATAACAAACTGCATGACATACAAAAAAGATTTTAAAAATGCAATCTAGGCAATCCAAATTTGCTACTAATGGCTCTAATTTTATCGACTTCTATAAATACATTAACATAATAAGATGTCACGTGGTGTAAGACAAAATGACAATGCGGCATTGTGCTAATACAGCCCAGCACAATCATATAGATTCACACCTGCTTAAAGCTGACATCTGCCAGACAGATGCAGTTCTTCTCTCAGCCACATGACTTCAACGCCATCCCCTCTCCCTGTCTCCACCAGTACCTGATAGATGCTAGCGACCTAGATAAACCCAGGAAAATGTAACGTACTCTTCAGATATCTGCTTGAATAACATTGCCAATCACCAGAAAAGCATGTCAGAAAATACCCGGGAAAAAACAGTAATGCACTTCAAGTGCAAGAGAGAGATCTTACCAGGTCCTAGCACTGTTGAGCTATAAATTGCACTGGCAGCTCAAAGACCTAGGACATGAAATTTAGGGAACTTCTCCACACTTCCTCAGAACAGCAACACAAGAGGTGTAACCCCTTTGACTCCCAACGCCAGTGACAGCAGCAGGAAGGGTGTGCATGTGACCTGCAGGACAAGGGAGTTTTAGATTGGATGTTAGGAAAAAAATTTTCACCAACATAGTGGTCAAGCACTGGAACAGGCTGCGCAGGGAAGTGGTTGAGTCACCATCCCTGGAGGCATTTAAAAAAAAGTGTAGATGTGGTGCTCAGGGACATGGTTTAGTGGTGGACTTGGCAGTGCTAGTTCTATGGTTGGGCTCGATGATCTTAAGGGTCTTTACAAACCTGGATGATTCTCTGATTCTGTGCTGACTTATGCAGCAGCTTTTCCCAGCATGACTTAACGTAACCTGTTATCACTTCCAAGTCTTTTGAAGAGGAAGGAAGATGAGTTTGTGTGATGCAGCATCTGAGACTGAACTTTTAATCAGTTGGAAAAAAATACTGAGGAAGTCAGATAATACTTACATGAGGCCTGAAACACGCTACTCAGACCACTGGAGCTCCTCCCAGAGTAAAGGTTCAAAGCCAGGTAAACAGCGGTAGCACATATTAGCCTGCAGGTAGTTTCACTAAGTGTGCAAGAATCTTCCAGGAAAAAAAACCACAACACAACACCAACAAAAATAGTATAGTTATAGTAATAATAATAACAGTAGTAGTAATAATAATAATAACAACGATAAGGAGGATACTAAAAACTGAGGTTTGGTAATCAAATACCTTGTATCTTCTCTTTGAGAAAAAGTATAAATATCCTAATTTAGAACATGCTGCGTCAGTACTCATTTGTCAGTTAAAACATGGGTGACGACCTCAAGCTATTGTTCACGCCATGTGGAGTTTTCCATTTTCAGTTAATTATAAACAAATCAAGTTACTGTGTGTGTCTTTAGAGTCTCAAAGACAAAGATATACTGAAATTGGACTTAAATCCCCTGTCAGTACAGCTAGTGATAATTAAAATGACTATAGTTATTGTGATGCCAGTCTAATACTGTCCAGGTGGCTGCTGTACATTTTAGTGATAAAACTGCTTTGTGTCACACGTGCAGCACAGGATGGTATTAAATCACCTGCAATATAAATAATGAGGAAATCACCTTAAAGGGGATGGGGGGCATTTCCTCCTGGTGAAAGCTGATAAAGCATGTTGTCCTGATGGAAAGAAGGAAAACAGTGTTACCAGGCATATTGTGGAGAGGCAGATACCATACTCTGAAGCACACTATTATTAAAGTTATAATACACAGAAATATTCCAGTGGTATAAGGTCTGCTGCATGCATCAGTGTTAAATGTTGTAGCTAGTCCATATTAATAAAATTTTTCACACAGGCCAGGGCACTGAGAATCAGGCTGGCATTGAACAACTCCTTCCAACATAAGCAGTAATTAAAAGACTGGGTATTAGAATTAAATGAAATGTTATTCAAATAGACTAAAATTAAATGTTATTAAAATAAAACTGATTATATATATTAAAAAGTGAAATGGAATTGTCAAGTATTGGAATAAAAATACCATCAACAATGGATAAAACAAAAGCTTTGCTAACTCTGCTAACTGTGAACAATGTTTGTATAGTACTAGTGAAATCCTAACACACTACTAACATAAAGGAGAGAAATTTCAAAAGTTCACAGTTCAGCTCTCCAGATTTAATTAATTTTTTAAACACTCTCTCGTCCAAAGTGTTCAGTGATTTGTCTGTATAGTTTTAAAGAAGGGAAACTCCTTTGATAACAGAAAAAATATGATTTTGAGGTTACACTCAAAGAGAAGCAGAGCAAGACTGTCCCAGACTTCACTGGCTATTTCACCTTTCTCTGTTCTATACACTCTGGTACGTCAGCTGTCTTACGGATTACAAATACAGTATTCCATGCTTTTCTTCAAGTATCTGTTATCTGCAACACTCTGGGAACTCCTGAAATGCCCCTAAAACACAATGCTAAGCATTTGTTTAGGAGCAGCCTTTCTTAAGAACTGAGACATGACTTTCTATTCAAGGAAGTACATAGTGCTGTGAGTGAGTAGCTGAGAAATCAGAAGTCATGGTCTGAAACAGTATGCTTTTAACTTCTGCTGTCTTTCTTCATGCTGTGCAAATTTCTCTGTCATGGCTGTGTGTCTCTTTCAATAAAGCCTATAGAGCCTACAGTGACTGAAGTAACCATAAATGCTACTGACATTTATTGCCTAATGGCATTGAAAAGCACACAGTTTTGGTACTGGCAACCATGCCTTCTTCTACTGATTAGTGAAAATGCACCTGAAGCTACTAAAAGCAAGAAACTTACCATAGCAGGGAAGCAAGTAAATAAATTAAAAAAATTTTTTTTTTTTTAACTAGAAAAGACTCTGCAGCTTCTATTCCTGTCATCTTCTCTATATTTGACATTTTTGCTTTCTCCCTTTCTTCTCTCCACCTAGGAAATATAAGCAACTGCCCTGGTGCACAAAAAAAGAGAACAAACAAGATTCCCAACACTTGTGACAAAGCTTTGCAAATGATCTTTTATCCTACAAAACTTCATGTGTAGCTTATGGAGGGACCTCAGAACTTGAGCAGGATAAGGCATTTTATCATGGCAGGAAATAAGTACAACCTCAGAGTTTACTGGCGTATTAAAACAGGCACTAGTTTTTTAAAATAATTTAATCGGTGTCTCTGATTTTGTTTTCTGGATACTACAAAATTAAAGAAATTGCTAGCATACCCTTAAACTATTATTTGCAGAGAGATTTAAGCTTAGTTTTCAAGATGATAAGCAACTGAGAAGTGATAACGAATCCTTGGCATCCTTTGCCTCCCATCTTTCTTCTCCAATAGGGAAAAGATGCTCTTTGTAATGAGTTTTTTCCCTCCTACGAGCCCTCAGTGCTGTCCAGGGAAAACAGTAAATTAAAGGTTGTTCCTGTGAATTACTGAGCATTTCCAACCTGGCTGAGGCAAAAAAGATTTATGCTATGAAACCATGGCTCTTTGCAGCTTGTCTTTACTGTATATATTGTCTGGCACAATAAGATATGTCTCTCAAGCTTTCTCTCTGTTAGATAGCCTATAAAGGTCAGAAAAGCTAAATCCAAACATAATGGCATGGAGAAATGTCTCTATTGCTGAGTGACTACTAGTTGACTATAATAACATCAATTTAATAATAAAAAATAAAATTACTCAGACCATAAAGCCGACCTACTATGTTCCAACATGAAGCAAAGAAGTAAGCTTCAAATTAGATTCTGTTTACTCTATGAGACAAACTAGTTTAATTTTGCATTGAGGTAAAGCAGTCAACCGTTGCCTTTTAAATCTAGAAGGAAAATGTCTGGCACCAGTATAATTCCAATAACAAAATCTGCACTATCAAATCAAGTGTTTAATTCTGATATGAATTGCATCATTGTGCTATATCATGTGGCATAAGCAGAAACATTAAACTGAGTCTTAGTTTATAGTAATCATGCACTCCCTTGAAATCCATTTTGATAAGGACTTTTTTATTTCCATGAAGACTGGGGGACTGTTCATGTTTTTTAACAATATAAAGTTAGAATAATATTGCTGAAGTCAAAAGAGACAGTGTAAGTTGGTGTGTGCCAAGACAAGGCCTTTGGACTGGCTTCCACCTGCTGTGTGTCAAACAGAGCCAGCCATACCTGGTGCAATTGTAGATCATGTTTGAACAGCAATATGCATTTTCCTCAGATGTGAATGATAACATAAAGACTGAGGACATCACAGAATCACAGAATCATTAAGGTTGGAAAAGACCTTTACAATCATCAAGTCCAAGCACCAACCCAACACCACCATGCCCAATAAACCATATCCTGAAGTACCACATCCACACGTTTTTTGAACACTTCCAGTGATGGCGACTCCACCACCTCCCTGGGCAGCCTGTTCCAGTGCTTGACCACTCTCTCGGTGAAGAGATTTTTCCTGATACCTAGTCTAAACCTCCCCTCATGCATCTTGAAGCCATTTCCTCTCATTCTATCACTAGTTACTTGGGAAAAGAGACCAACACCCACCTCGTCACAACCCCCTTTCAGGTAGTTGTAGAGAGCAATAAGGTCTCCCCTCAGCCTCCTTTTCTCCAGACTGAACAACCCCAGTTCCTTCAGCCGCTCCTCATAAGACTTGTGCTCCAGACCCCTCACCAGCTTTGTTGCCCTTCTCTGGACACGCTCAGCACCTCAGCATCCTTCTTGTAGTGAGGGGCCCAAAACTGAACACAGTATTCAAGGTGCGGCCTCACCAGTGCCGAGTACAGAGGCACGATCACTTCCCTACTCCTGCTGGCCACACTACTTCTGATACAGGCCAGGATGCTGTTGGCCTTCTTGGCCACCTGGGCACACTGCTGGCTCATGTTCAGCCGGCTGTTGACCAGCACCCCCAGGTCCCTCTCCACTGGGCAGCTCTCCAGCCACTCCTCCCCAAGCCTGTAGCGTTGCATGGGGTTGTTTTGACCCAAGTGCAGGACCCTGCACTTGGACTTGTTAAACCTCATACAGTTGACCTCGGCCCATCGATCCAGCCTGTCCAGATACCTCTGCAGAACACTCCTACCCTCCAGCAGATCAACACTCCCACCCAACTTGGTGTCATCTGCAAACTCACTGAGGGAGCACTCAAGTCCCTCATCCAGATCATCGATAAAGATATTGAACAAGACTGGCCCCAGAACCGAGCCCTGGGGAACACCGCTTGTGACCGGCCGCCAGCCGGATTTAACACCATTCACCACGATTCTCTGAGCTCGGCCATCCAGCCAGTTCTTTATCCAGTGAAGAGTAAACCTGCCTAAGCCACAAGCCACCCGTTTCTCCAGGAGAATGCTGTGGGAGATGCTGTCAAAGGCTTTACTAAAGTCCAGGTAGACAACATCCACAGTCTTTCCCTGATCCATTAGGCGGGTTACCTGGTCATTGAAAGAGATCAGGTTGGTCAAGCAGAACCTGCCTTTCATGAACCTGTGCTGGCTGGGCCTGATCCCTTGGCTGTCCTTCATATGCCCTATGAGCGCCCTCAGGATGGAACCACTCCATAATCTTCCCCGGTATGGAGGTCAGGCTGACAGGCCTGTAGTTCCCAGGATCCTCCTTCTGGTCTTCTCTGTGGTAACCACGACTGTTGATAAATGATGGAGAGTGGCTTGGCAAACTCCTCTGCCAGCTCTCTTGGTACTCTTGGGTGGATCCCAATAGGCCTCATAGACTTGTAGGTGTCCAGGTGGCTTAACAGTTCCTTAACTGTTTCCTCCTGGATTATGAGGGGTTTATTCTGCTCTCCATCCCCATCTTCCAGCTCAGGTAAATCAGAATTAGATCGCTGCTTTATCATAGAATATGTCACAGAAACCGATTTCTTGTTTAAAGTACCTGAAATCTGTGAGCTTAAATATACTGCAAGTATGCATAAATGATGTTCTGAAGATGTTGGAGATCTCTCACCTAATTTTGGATGTGCTAATTGAAATAGAAGAGGTGCATAAGGCATTTCAAAAGGATGTGGTACCTTGTGTACAGCACAGTTGTAATAGGGCTGTAATCTTTCTCACATCCAAGCTAGTATTTTAGGATTGAACTAGATCATGTTTGTAGACAAACTAGCTCATTCACAAGGAGCACAGGTGTCTCCATGTAACCAAAACTCTGAAGTTCAACTGTGTTGGGGGTGCAGGGAGGGAAATTCTACCAAAATTTTTCTATTTCTTCTTCTAGCAAAAATTTTCATCAATGACACTAAAATTGGGGGTGGGATATTAAACTCACAAAGATGTTTTAATAGCGCACAAAAGGCCTTTTCTTTTGTTGTTGCTTGCTACTGCTCACAGCCCACACACACACCTGATTTAATGGTACTGTAAAGATTGAATAGTTACATGCTTCACAAATAACATATTAAGCTATGGTTCTGGGGGAGAAATAACCTGACACAAACTTCTCAACAAAAGCAAGAAAATAATGTCTCTCAGAAAAAAATCCTTAAACCCTGTAGTAAAGGAGTATAAAATGGAGACAGATTTTGTGTCCTAAAAAATCTGTGCACCATGTTAAATACTTAGATTAGGAATGGTATCACAAAGTCAACCCAAATTATGGCACCTACTCTGCTTTTGATGAATGTCTTTAGCTCTGTTGTACTCAAGTTCCAAAGAAGAAGTAACAATGTCATACTGTGCTGAGGATGTCACAAGTGGAAAGAGAAATAGAAAGCCCTTCAGACAGAAATGAAGTAATATTACACAACTTGAAATTTGCTTCACAAATTGAGCAGTAGAGTAGTTTGTTTTGGTTTTTTTTACAATGCCCGTATAACAAGGGAAATGTCACTTGATGTCTCTTCTTTTATTAACAATCTGTGAAGATTATAAAAGGTGGTGGGTTTGGTGGGTTTGTTTTTTTTTTTTTGTACCTTGCAGTGCTCTAGCTACTTGCCCAGCGTGGCTGCCTGCTGAACAAGAGCAAGTGATGAGCACCGTTATAGAAGCATCCTTACAGGGGAAGGAAAAGCAAAGCACTGGGAGAGCAATTTCCTGAAAATGCTGTACTCTCAGCACAAACAAACAGGGCTGCAGACATCTGACAAGATTTATCTTGCTGCTTTATTGCATATATGCATACTTGTGGCACTACCGAAGGGTTTTCGGAGACTGGTATGAGCTATTCAGTCTCTTCTTTACTGTTGAAGATTACAAGCCTGATTTTGGAATGAAAGATTACAAGCCAGACAGAGAAGCAGCCACAATAAATTAGCCAACAGTTATTATCCATACCTCAACTAGCCACCACTTGCAGTGTCAGTTCTGATTTCATGTGGTTTGACTCATTCTGGGCGCGGGTCCGGTGACTTTACGTGGAGTCACATCTGATTGATGCTGGCAACAGTAAGAACAATGACAGGAACGAAGTTTTCCTATAGCATTTATAATTATAAGGTAACTTTGACCAGACAATTTTTTGAGAATACTGCACAGATATCACAGGGACTTTCTGCTTCTAGATGTATCTTTGGGTTTATTTCAGTAGAAAATAAGATACACAGAAATCAAGACCAGAAGGGACACTGGATTGTACCTCTAGATTGGCCTTCCATATGTTACACATGTATCTGTCACATGCCACAAACCCTTATCTACATTTTATTCCCCAGGAAAAATAAATTCAAACTATATTCCAACATGAGAAAAGGAGAAACCAAGATGGCATTTATCCCCCAGGTCTTTGCATGTAGGGACATAGTTAAGTGACACAGGCTGAGAGAACCTCAGGAGGAAAATCAAATTTTTTTATTGTGGAGGCAAAAGGAAACCTTCAAGTCCCCACAATTCACCAGGCAGCAAACTTCAGACTAACCTCTGCATGGTGTCAGCAGCCTCCCTGGTTCAGTATCCTATTTCCACTTGCAGTAATTTTCAATGCTCATAATATTCAAATTTCCTAATGATGTAACATTAGAGCAGACAGATTCTTGCCCCTTGAAAAATACATCAAGGAGCTGCAATACCAAAGAGGCGAAGAACAGAAGTATTTTCAAACTGCTTGCATTGCTGCAGGCTGGCTAGCTGACTGGAATGAAACTTTGCATCCGCACCTTCAGAGAAGTGGCTTTGCAGATTTTACAGGCTGTAAAGTCCGTTTTGGCTCTGAGTCAGAGAGGCCGAAAAGATCACGTCATTTTCTGCGGAATGAAAGTTTACCCTAGAGTGATCCCCGGCACAAACGTCATCTGTGCCATAGCCAAGACAGATTTCTGTACTGCAACGTGATTAAAACTATCTGAAAAATCCACCCAGTAACTGCTTGCTAGATTCCAACAGATCGTGCAGTTCCCTGCCGCGGAAAGTATACCTGGTCAGTGCTGGCAATGGGGGGAACCTGAGGGACAAACTCCATTTATATGCCTACGTAGTTGTATAAATTTCTAAAATTTACATTTACCAAATCCTGAACAGTTGGAGGAATAGACATCTTACCGGTAACTTGCAGTTTCCCACATGCATCCAGAAAGGCAAGCGTGCTCAGATGGCTCACTTTGTAAAGATGTAAACATAAGGAGCAAGTGTGTATATATCTATATCTAATCTATATCTTTATCATCTATATCTATATATATCAGAAAGTTCAGTAGCTGTGGCTTCCTCCTGAAGGTAAAAGGCTTAATATTTCCCCTCTCACATTTATATATTTTACCATTTTCAAGGCAAGGTATAACATATATCTCCCAGTAAAACATTTTCTTAGCAACGGATGGGGTCTCTTAATATCTGACATTTTTATTAAGAGACTCTGATGTACAGAAGAGGTTATAGAACACTACTACCATTTTGAGAGAAATCCTATATTGGATACTTTTGTGTATGAAGACATTAATGATGGTTGCTTTAGAAATGTGTGATAATGAAATAATAAAACAAAGCAATTCTGGCAGTGCCTTTTGGGGGAAATGTAATATCAAAGCTTGTGTGATGATATAAGGCACAAAGTTGAAAGGCTAGTGATTGTAATCACATAAGAAGATTAAAAAAACCTTACTATTTCAGAGAAAGGCACTACTACTTAGAGTGCTATTGCTAATGCAAAGTTGAATTTTTAAGGAAAAACACTATTGACATGGGTATAAAATAGCCATTCAGAAAGCTCAAAGTGTATACAACTTTCTAAACTTATTTCACTGGAAGGGGACAGAGAAAATGATGTAATGAAGTCTTTTTCACCTCTAACTTCTATTATCTTAATACATTTGCCTATTTAAGGAAAGCAATTTTTTTCAACATGTAGAAATTTTACAGCCTAGACGTAGATGAAATGCTTCCCTGAATACAGCCCACATTTTCCACAAGTTATTTTCAACTGGTAAGCTTTGGAATTTCCTTTATTTTTCTACCTCTGCCAGGGTTCTAAGTAACCTTATCAAAGGCAAATTTATTCCCAGATTCAAAAAAATTTGGGGGGGGCATTTTTGCCTTTGCTTTCAGAATAGCTCAGACTGAGACAGGTTTTCAAAATCTTTCCCCTTGACAGGGGGGAGTTTTCCCCTAGAACCCATCATGAGGCTTCTATTTTCTTCCAAGCCCTAAGCAATGGGTACTGCTTTTTAAAGAACTTAAATCACAAAAGTAAGACACTAACGTATCCTGGATGAGCACAGATTATTCTGTTGTATGGTGTTACCTATGCTGTTTACGCTTTTAAAAACAAAATAAGTTTTTATGTAAACAACATTTTTTGTTTAAATAAAATGTATGAATTTCCTGAACCATTACCTTTATCCATTTAAAACCCAGAGGTGTCTCCTACTAAAACCCTGGAATAATGAGCATATTTAATATAGATTATATATATAATTATATATTCATTTTTATATGTATATTTATTATATATTTATTTTATTACATATATTAATATATAACATATATGATACATGTTATATAAAAATATTTTATGTTTTCTATAAAATATAAAAGAAGTATTAGTTTTTGCTGCAAGCATCGTCTTGGTGAGTAGACAATGCACCAACTGCAAAATAAAGACATTTCCATTCATTGGCAGATGTGAGCCAAAAATTAAATGGACCATGGAAGGTGCAGACATTGCTATAGATATTTTGATCTGCAGCTGGCTTGCTCGCTTACGGTTAATACTAAAATCTTCAGGTGAGTGTAGCAAAATTGAAAACACAACAAATCAAAGACCCTGACTGTAACACTTATATTGTCACACTGCAATTTTGATAAGCCATGCTTTTGTTCCCAGTAGACAACCTTTCTCAGCGTTCAGAACTTTTGAGAAACTGAGTCCTTAAGGTACATTTCTATAGTATGGATTTGACTGTACTAATTGTGCTTATGGCAATCTTGCCCACATCAGTCTGGGGTCTCCTTTTTTTGGGATACTTGAAAATGCCTGCTGGCATCACTATTTGACACACATTTACTAAAGCAGAGTTCTTCTCAGATGGACTACTGCTGAGCAAACAGACAGCTTTCTCTCTCGCTCACTTTCATGTGGTGATAGGAAGGCAGTCATGCAAGATGACAGATTTAGTTTTATCTTCTGCTGAGTGATAATATCAGATTTATAATTAACTCTATTTTTTCCACAGGGAAAGAAATCGTCTGAAGTTTTCTTTTCCTCATAGGGCAAAAGCAATTAGCTTTAATCTAAAATTACAATAGGAAAAGAAAATGTTTTTCCCTTCAATAATGATGAACTCGAAACAAGCACACACTGGGTAATGCAGCTCGAGTGGCTGTGCATTTTGTTGAATATTCTAAGAACATCTTCCCCTGTCTTGTGTAGCAGGGGAAACTGAATGAAAGGGTAACTTTCCACAATAATAAGCTGCTTTAAAGGGGAAGAAGAAGGAGGTACCACTACATGCATATTTCTAAAGACATCTGCACATTATGTCTACAAGGGAAGCTCCTCTAAACTTGCTTCCTTTTGTATCTGGCTCTCTGTTTCAAGTTCTGTTTCTGCTCTTCATCTGTTCATTTTAATCTGTCTACCCATTATTTAAGTAATAAGAATTTGTAGGGCTGTGTATTGCTGAATAACTGAATATCTATTGAAACATTTCAAAGCACAACACTCAGCAGAGAGATATAGATTTCTCAAAACAATTTATGATCAAAATATCTTACTAGCAAGAGAAGAGGAAAATACCTATGGGCTAAAAGAGAAAGCAAAGGATATACAAGCACTGCAACAGATGACATATAGGGTAGGATAGTTAAACTTTGACTTTCCATAGTACTACTACACTATTCTAGGATGATGTGGTAAAGTGTGATAATGATGAGGCAGTTGGCTCCTAAGTGTCAACATCAGCTCAGGTCCATTTTAAGAAGCTAATCACCTTCAATATGACGCTGTATTCATAATCTTACTGTGCATCAAGCTAATCCTTAGATGGTTGAGCACAGAATGGGGACGTATTTTTCACAGGTATTCTATTGGATACGGACCCCAATATGCGTGGAAAAATGCAGTATGTTCTGAAAAAAATACTCTGGAAATCTCCTGAGGAGTCTCTGGTGAATTTAAGAATCTTATTGTGATTACCTTGATTTATTACATGCCTGAAAACATTCAAGGTCAGGTTGGACGGGTTCTGAGCAACCTGATCTAGTTGATGCTGTCCCTGCTCACTGCAGGGGGGGTGGACTAGATGATCTTTAAAGGTCCCTTCCAACCCAAAGATTCTATGATTACATCAATTAGATTACCTGTGGAGTGGGGCACTAACCACAGTCCATATGAAAACATCACGATCTTGCCCTTATAGTCTGGAAGTATTTGAATATGTTTGAAGAGGCTTCAGACAAATATTTAAGTGTTTCACCAAATTCACAGGAAGCTATAAACCATTTTCAATTTACATATCATTGGTAACTAGTTTTTATTTTATAACCTACACATTCATCCCTTGTTTCAGAGCTGCAGATGCTCCTCATTTAGCTCAACATATTTTGTACAACATTTTTTAGATGATATGCCGAACAGAGAATCAAGGCCTACAAAAGGTACTCATAAAATCACATTTCCCTCTGAGATTGAATACAGTAATTTGCATTCAGCATAAAGTGAAAATATCTCCAAGGTCAAAAGCGACTTCTTATGATTAAACAGTTCAGGTAGCCTGAAGTAAAGAATGTTGGAGGTTGTGCAGAAGAGGGAATGACGCAATGTCAATTACAGACACAAAGACAGAAATTACAAAGTACTTAAAAATTTGTTTTTCACCAACAATAGCAATGTGCCTGGGAATGTTTGAAGAAAAGACCAATAAACTTTGGCATTAGTTCTGAACTACAACTGTTTCATTGTAGAAGAATCTACTTCATTATAAATTAAAGTAAAAAAATGCTTGCTCTAATATAAAGGATTATTCATGAAAAAGCATTATTTGTACTGTTGATAATACATAGCAGCCGTGTAGTACAATTGTCCAAGTACTTTTCAAGGGAGGCAAGATCCATTATTCTTGCCTTACACCTGGAAAAAGAATGAGCAGACAAATCTTGGTTTACAATTTCAGAATTTAATGTTAATCATGAGTTCCTCCAGGGTCTTGCTCAGACAGAAGTCTTGCACCTCCTGCTCAGTACTCTTTTACTTGCTCTACCTTTACTCCTGTTTTTGCTGACTGCAGGCTGACTACTACCATGCTGCTTTAGCAATTTTTTAATCCATCCGTTTACATTTAGTGTCAGTGTTGAAAGATAGTCCAGCTGCTTTCATAGTCCTTGGCAGACAAGGACATGGTTCCCGACTCCATTGATCTGATGCCTCAGGATCCCACCCAAGATGTTTAGGAGGAGACAGCAGTGAGGTTGCACTGTGGCATTATGCCCTAGCTCTGATTTAAGGTTGAATTTCACCATGAGTTCCCAAAATGCTGTATTCATTCAGACTGGATATCTGCCGCTGTGGATTAAAAAAAAAAGAAAAAAAAAAGTGCTCACAGTCAAAACTCACTATAATATGGCCAGCTTAGTCATGGAGCTGATAACCTTCCTCCCCTGGAAGACAGAAATGCTCTTCAGCAGGTCAGGAAACACTGATGAAACTGCCAGTGGCCACTGCAGTGGCACTATCACCTTTTAAAAGTCACCTTCATTGCAACTGATTCTGTCATGTGTAAGGGGAATAGCCAGTGACAAAACTGACCACTATTCACTATTTTGTCTCCCCACTTTTTCCTCCAAATCCAAATGAATTTTCTCTAGATTGCATAGTGTGAGTAGGCAGACTCATCACATGCTCTTATATCACCCATATGGGCAAGTTCCTCCTTGCTTAGGAAGGGAGACATAATTTTTTTAATCAGAAAAATTTTGAAGTCACACAAGGCTGTATGAAACAAGTATACGCTTTGCATATACTTCTTCAGGCAGCTTCTTGCAATCTGTTGGCCTTGAAGACATCAAAAAAAACCCCAAAACCCCAAACCAAAACCCAAATCATGAACTAGTAAAAAGTCCTTCAAAGGCAGGTACTAGCTTCCCTGTTACTATTCTTGACCCTTGTTACTACAGTTGACATTGACCCTCCTAAAGATGACACTATCACAAAGCCATGAAATATGTTGAACTGTTTTTTAGTAGAGAAAATAAAGCTTGGCACATGAAGATGCTAAGCATTATCATTACTCCTATCAAATCCTAGGACACATTTGAGCATTTTAAATTATACCATCATAAACAATACTTTAATGATGAGACCAATGTCCTCTGATTTTCACTGGTGTAAACACAGCTTCTCAAAAGATTGAGAGGCAAACCTTCTTTGTTTGTTTAAACTATCACGAGTGCAGTGGAGGCCAGCAGACTAACAGAATTATACCAGTTGAAAATCCAGCCCAATATGTAATCTAATTTGGAAAGGAGAAAAAGGATAACTGGATATAAAGCCTAGTAAGCTCCTAGAAAACAAACCTTCTTAAGAGAGATTTAGGGAATTTTGCTCTTCCTGAACACAGAGAATTATACTTTTTTTTTATTATGCCTCTCCCTCCTCCCTTTTTTTTAACTTACAGATGAATACTAGTAACGAGCAATTACAGATGAATACTAGTAACCAGCAATTTAATTCAGTAAGAAGTATGGTGATTTTTTTTCCCCTCTAGAATAGGTAAAATAAGGGATTTGAATACATATATCTATGGGTTACCTCAGAACTTAAATAAGTAGCCAAAGTAGGATTTTGGGTGCTAAGTAGCCCAGAAAAATCTGATTTTCTTGTTAGATCCAATAATTCAAAACATATTTATTTCTACTTACTTGGCCAAAAAGATAAACAGCAACATTAACACTTTTTTGATGACTTGTTTGAGCAAGGGAACATGCTTACTTTCTTTCTTTTTCTCCCACACTGCCAGTTTTCCTGCTATATATTGCAGAGAAAACATAATACTGGCCCTCACAGGCAAAAGTGAGCTATCCCTTGCAGATTTTCTTTCCCATTTTGTTTGTAAAACTCCACAGATTCGTCTTGGACTGCCTGGTTCCAGATTTCTCATTGTCCCCAGGTGGACTCTTTTCTAACAGTTCTGTGAACTGGGAGAAGCAATCTAAGAGCTGCTGAAGAAGGCATTCCCAAATTCATCTCAAACCCCTGAAGTGAACAAGCTGGAAGCAAGCATATGGTTTTCGAAACTTTGAAGCTGTAAAAAAGGATGTTGTCATGACTAGCCCAGACAAAAATCAGAGCTACTTGTTTCTAAGTTTTATTTTTTGCCATACCATCAATATCTTTCAACTTCCTAGGTTTCCTCTTGAACGAATCGAACATGAGATCTGTTTTAAATCGAAACAGAGAAAAATCCAGCCCAAGGGGCTGGCTTTATATTATTAACTTTATGTACAGACTCTTCCTCTAGATTATGCACCTTCAAATGTGGCTTAAAACAGAGCTCAAGTGGTCAACGCAAATGTTTGTCTGAGCACTGCAAAACTGCTTTAACCTGCCTGCCAGGTTAAGGCTGTTCATTCACATACAAACAAGCTCTGCCAGAATTCACCTTTTTCTTGTTCTACCCGTTTCAAAGCAACTTTCTGCTCCTGCAGCTGACGGTTTCTTTCCACTTCCCATCTTCTCACCCACCACCGTTCAACTTTCTGTTGCTTCTCTTTGTTATCATTCATTTCATCACACACTCATCCCAAATTTACTTCCCCTGTGAAAACATGACCTCTAGTGACATTTTCATATGCTTTATTTTAAAATCTGGAGGTTTCTGAGCACTGGAATGCATATGATAGATAACACTTATGAAACTGTTCTGTAGCATTTCATGGAGGGTAGTAAAGGTTGTTATGGGAGATTATCTAAAAGGTGAACATACATTATATTTGAAGAAAAGAAAAATTCTGTGAAAAAGATTCAAAAATATTTTTCTTTTGGAAACATCTAAAAATTTTGACTAGGAATTTTCAGACTGAAAGGACTTTTCATGTGACCTGTATTCATTTCTTCTGTCATTACTGATCTGGACACAGATGTTATTAATCTGCCACAAATATAATTGTTTGGGTTTTCTTTGTTTTTTGGTTTTTGGTTTTTTTTTTTTAATTTATCATCTCAGCAGATTTAGATAATTTTTGAAAGAACAGTACCTGGTTTAGTGTCACGAGTCTACAAATCTTAGAAGGTTTCTACCAGTGTTTGTCCCAGTGTCTCTAAAACACATTTTTTTTCTGTGACGTTATTGACGGCAAATTAAATGACCAATGCAACTTCTCATTTAAAATGCAAACCTTCCTTGTTCAAATAAGTATGAGAGACCTTTCAAGACAGGTCTATCTATCACATCAGCTAGTATACATAGGTGGACCAGTATCTTTTTTAATAAGAGTGAAAAACTTTGGCTGTTTATTTTATATTTAGGTAATTAAGTGGTTAGATTTTCAAAATTCTAAAGTATCCTACCTTCAGAAGGAAGAATACGGTAAGAAACAAGACATTTTATACCCCTCTTCTAAAAATCTTGTATTTTTGATTTTTTGAAATTGCAAAGTTCACTTCTGAAAATTTCACAGTTAAGTATGTCCCAGAGAAGAGTAAGTAAGATGTTCCATTACAGTCAGGGAAGGAAAAAAGATCTAAGGTAAAGAGATCAAAAGAAGTCTCTCATTTTACAAGCAGGTCATCAGCTTAAAAATGCTGTGAATCTGTATAGAAGCTTGTACATCAGTCACTGTTAGATGATAGTTAGTCTGGCTGAGCACAGGGCACGGTGTGGAGGTAACCAGGTTAGCTCAGAACAAGCTGCTCTTCGTACCAAGACATTAAGGTCATATTAGTTCAGCACTTCACTGTGGATTCAGCAAAGTTAATTAGATGCAGGAGAACATTCCACTAATGGGACTATTCATCTTTTGATATCCCTTTGTTTGGAACAAAGCTGGATGACTCTACAAGGAACCAAATATAGCTGTGGGGCTATACTCTGTGTAAATGTCTACAATGAGCGAAGACCTCCAGTCTCCGGCCTCTACGCAGACTTTAAGGTGTGGGGTGAAGCCAGTGACAAAGAACTGTGTATTAGACATGAATTCTTGTGTCTCTGGGCTAGTCTTGCAAGAACAGAAAAAATGGAGTGTAATTAGAATGGATTTTCAGAAATTCAGTAGAAACTAAGGGAGAAAAGCAAGCATTATATCAAGGGAAAAAATCAAGGAGTAGGAAACAGATGCCCATACGTACAGACACTCTCTTTGAAGCACTTAAGTAAATTCTGTGTTTCTCTTTAACAGTCTTTGTATGAATTTGTAACACAAGAAAGGGTATATGAACTGTAGCACTAGGTGGGCTTGTGCCATAGTTCTGCTTTTGACATTGATATTCTCAAACACCTTTTAAACAGCCCGCTTGGCAGGAGGCAACACAATTTCCCCTGTCACTACTATGAAGGACAGGTGACGTTTTCGACGCACTTTCACTTGTGCAGTCCCAGCACCATGATTTCTTTTTCTGCATAAAGATTTAAAGCCAATTCCAATTGCTGTGAAAGGCACCAGACGGGCAGCTCTGCAGAAGGGAGTGCCCAAGTTATACTTGGATTGCAGACAGACTGGTAGTGCCAATTATGCCACACTTCCTCTCCTTGATGTGACTCAAACATCAGGACCAAACCTGTGGAAGCAAGCAGTGTCATTCTCAAAGCTGTAGCAAAAGCTAGGGGCTGCAAGTTAAGATCAGACAAATACATTTCAAATAAGGCTTTGTTTTAAAAAACAGTGTGTCATTTACTTGTAGGATAAATCACTTCCTTGTATTTAAATATTTAGATCCAGATAGAATGCTTTCATGGAGGAGATGTCCAACACACATTAGCTTCTGACAAAATTATTACAATTGTGCTGTACACTACTGTCCTGTTTTAACCAGGACAACTAACACTTACATGTGTGCAGATAGCACATTAGTCTGTATGGAAAGAGAAGCGCAGGCTTCATTATTTTCATTATTCACTGACGTTACCTTTTTTACCATATAGTGACAATGAGGATTACTCTATCTTATATGTAATATTTTTGTGGCATTATTAGGTAACTAATAATACTTTCTTTTTTTCCTCTCTCTCTATATCTCTGACCCTATATTTTTTTAAACTATATTTTGTAAAAATCAGTCCAGAGAAAGTTAATGTAGATACAAATTTTCAGAGAAACCCATCACTGCACAAAAGACACTGCCAACTACAAATAAGCCCTATATAACAGTGCAGAATCACAGAATCACAGAATCACTAGGTTGGAAAGGTCAAGATCATCAAGTCCAACCATTAATCCAGCGCCACCATGTCCATGTCCTGAAGCGCCACATCCACACGTTTTTTGAACACTTCCAGAGATGGCGACTCCACCACCTCCCTGGGCAGCCTGTTCCAATGCCTGACCACCCTCTCAGTGAAGAAATTTTTCCTAATATCCAATCTAAACCTCCCCTGGCGCAACTTGAGGCCATTTCCTCTCGTCCTATCACTGGTTACTTGGGAGAAGAGACCAACACCCTCATCGCCACAACCCCCTTTCAGGTAGTTGTAGAGAGCGATAAGGTCTCCTCTCAGCCTCCTCTTCTTCAGACTAAACAACCCCAGTTCCCTCAGCCACTCCTCATAAGACTTGGGCGCCAGACCCCTCACCAGCTTCGTTGCCCTTCTCTGGACACGCTCCAGCACCTCAACGTCCTTCTTGTAGTGAGGGGCCCAAAACTGAACACAGGATTCGAGGTGCGGCCTCACCAGTGCCGAGTACAGGGGCACAATCACTTCCCTACTCCTGCTGGCCACACTATTTCTGATACAGGCCAGGACGCTGTTGGTCTTCTTGGCCACCTGGGCACACTGCTGGCTCATGTTCAGCTGGCTGTCAACCAGCACCCCCAGGTCCCTTTCCACTGGGCAGCTCTCCAGCCACTCCTCCCCAAGCCTGTAGCGTTGCATGGGGTTGTTGTGGCCGAAGTGCAGGACCCTGCACTTCGACTTATTAAACCTCATACAGTTGGCCTCTGCCCATCGATCCAGCCTGTCCAGATCCCTCTGCAGAGCCCTCCTACCCTGCAGCAGATCAACACTCCCACACAACTTGGTGTCATCTGCAAACTTACTGAGGGAGCACTCAATTCCTTCATCCAGATCATCAATAAAGATATTGAACAAGACTAGTCCCAGAACCGAGCCCTGGGGAACACCGCTTGTGACCGGCCACCAGCCGGATTTAACGCCATTCACCACAAGTCTCTGGGCTCGACCATCCAGCCAGTTCCTCACCCAGCGAAGAGTAAACCTGTCTAAGCCACGAGCTGCCAGTTTCTCCAGGAGAATGCTGTGGGAGATGCTGTCAAAGGCTTTACTAAAGTCCAGGTAGACAACGTCCACAGTCTTTCCCTCATCCACTAGGTGGGTCACCTGGTCATAGAAGGAGATCAGGTTGGTCAAGCAGGACCTGCCCTTCATGAACCCATGCTGGCTGGGCCTGATCCCTTGGTTGTCCTGCAGATGCCCTGTGAGCACTCTCAAGACCAACCGCTCCATAATCTTCCCTGGTACAGAGGTCAGGCTGACAGGCCTGTAGTTCCCAGGATCCTCCTTCTGGCCTTTCTTGTAGGTGGGTGTCACATTGGCAAGCCTCCAGTCTTCTGGGACCTCCCCTGTTAACCAGGACTGCTGATAAATGATGGAGAGTGGCTTGGCAAGCTCCTCCGCCACCTCTCTCAGTACTCTCGGGTGGATCCCATCAGGCCCCATAGACTTGTGGGTGTCCAGGTGGTTTAGCATGTCCTTGACTGCTTCCTCCTGGATTATGAGGAGTACATTGTGCTCTCCATCCCCATCTTCCAGCTCAGGGGGCTGAATATCCTGTGGATACCTGGGCTGGCTATTAAAGACTGAGGCAAAGAAGGCATTAAGTACCTCAGCCTTGTCCTCGTCCTTGGAGACCATGTTCCCCGCCATATCCAGTAGGGGATGGAGATTCTCCTTGCCTCTCTTTTCGTTTTTAATATATTTGTAAAAACATTTTTTATTATCCTTTATGACTGGGGCCAGACTGAGCTTTAGCTGGGCTTTTGCCTTTATAATTTTGCCTCTGCTTGACCTAACGAGATCCTTGTACTCTTCGTGAGTTGCCTGCCCCTTCTTCCAGAGGTGATAAACTCTCCTCTTTTCCCTGAGTCCCAGAAAAATCTCCCTGTTCAGCCAGGCCGGTCGCCTTCCCTGCCAGCTCTTCTTATGGCACATGGGGACTGCCTGCTCCTGCGCTTTAGTACAGTACACACTTCTGGTATGTGGGGAAAGTCCTGGCACATAAAAATCACTGTGTTTTGCTTTTTTGTTTTTCTTGTTGTTTAAGGCCATCCCCCTAAAGAACTGTCTACTGAAGAAATGGCACTGCTGCTGTCTTCCTTTCCCGGAGGCTCTGCTGGGGAAAGCAGCCACAAAGCAAACTGAGCTCTTGCAGGAGCCCTGCCACTAGAGGCTGCTGAAGGCAGCACTGGTCAGCCTGGGTTGTATTTGACTACCAAGGTAAAAACTGCTTGTTGCACACTGGACTTTGCAGCCACCGTATTTTTCTGTCTGTAGCTTGAATTCAATGCATCATATGTGTATGAATTATGTTGGGCATAAAAGCTGAGCTCAGGGTGCATATTGCTTTTGCCTTCCCAGTCTCACCTACATTAGAGCTGTCTAGATCATGGGAACTGGAGACCGAGTCTGCGTGGTGGCTCTGTACTTGCCGCCACTCAGCTTCTGCGGAGATCTCTGGAGGCTGGGGTAAGCTTGCCCTTGCCTGCATACAAAGATTGTGAAAGTGCTCAATGCTACGTATTGCTGAGAAGAAAGGAAGAGTCCTCACCTCTCCTCAGGCTGCTCTACTGATATTCAGGTGTGCCTGGCCCCGCAGCAGATTTAGCATTGCTGGGAGGTTGTGTCACGATGGCCACGACACTATTTCATGAGCTAGCGGTTAGAACTGGGGCTGGTCATACTGACAGCCATAATGCATTTAACTCTCAGTTTATTTCCTCTCAGCTCTGAAATCTGTTAAAATATGTAGGTCAAATGACACCTAGATATGTAAGCATACAGTCATTTTACTTAAACTCACATAACACTTTATGTATATTTTTTTGGTTAGAACTTAACCCAATATTAAAACCGTGCAGACTCTGTATTGCAGTATACTTTATAAACACAGCTAATGTGGAAGATTTCAGGAAAACTAAATAAATCCAAACTGCTCCTTACAGATGCAGCTGACATATTTCCTTTTGCATAGATGACATGATCCAGATGAATCCCTGCATGCGTTAACATGCATTCAATCCTTTTGTTTAACAATTCAGCTATTGCTGCATATCATACAGACTATTTTATAGCCTTCAAGGCATGAAGCACACCAATTACTGAGTGACCGCAATGCTACTTGCTGAGACACTAGACTGCTGGCTGACTGTGACTGTGTCAGACAGCACCATTTCCTCTGAATTCCTTTAGGGGGTTCTCCCAACAAAGGAAAATGGTTTTGAGTTTTGCTTTTACCTGCTTGCTGCCGAGGAAGGTCATAATAAAACCCACGCTGTTAACCCACGCTGGAGCTGGAGCCTGCAAGCTGTGAGCCAACAGTGCTTAAAGGCTGGATGAACTCTGAAGAGTAAGCTAAATACACTCAAGTAGGTGCGCACCTGCAATAGATTAACCACTTAAAGGTAATTATTCTATCAACTACACCAAATCTTTTCCAAGCAAGGCAGCTTAAAGTTAGTTCTCTCCCAAAATTGTTGTAATTAGTATTACACTTTCAACACTTAAGCTTTTAAGAAGACAACTTACCTAACATCACTAATTTTCAAATGGAGGTGCCTATCTAGGTACCCAGATTCCTCTTTTTTCCTGAGCATCTGTGACTCTTACCACAGTTTTACAGGGCAACTGATACCAAAACACGCAGGCTCACGTTTTCAGAGGAAATTCTACCACAAACCCCCACAGGAGTTATGTGTCCGGTTCTCTAAATAGTCTCCTAAAAATGTTTTCCACTATGTTTTTCACACTCTATCGATCCTTTTACATTTATATATAAACACCTGATTGCAATTTGGTATTATTTTGGAAATGAGATTTTCTTTAACACATTTTTTTAAAAATATAAACTGTCAGTAATATTCTGTAAATATGTAGTTACCAACCCAAACTCTTGCCTGGGTAAAAAAAAACCAAAGTAAGCTGAGATCCATAATATAACTCACGTTGCTTGTCTGCTTTGCAGCACTGATCTGTGATTTAGAGCTACATGTCTGAAAATACAGATGAGAACATAAACTACAACATTAAAAAAACAAAACACGGAAAACATTATCTGAATTCCTTGTTTACAACTGTTCTCCCAACAGCAGTTTTCCTTTCCTCCTTTCAACCCGATGATCTGTTGTCATTTCTTGCAGTACACATATAATTCACTCAAATTACAGCCTCCAGAAAAAGCTGGTCGGGAATTTTCCAGGTGAACAGTTTTTCACTGAAAAATGTACAAACACTAAACCCAGAAGGTTTCAAAGAGCCATTTCATTTTCAATAAACTTCCATAAGATGCCTGCCTGCTTTCTGCCAGCTCAGTCACTGGGCTGCAGGGGTGCCTGGCTCCTTAGGGCTGCAAAGAAGCCGGACCGTGCAGATGAGCTCCCAGCTGGGTTCTCCAGGGAATCCAGGCTCCCATAGACAAGAACCCCAGGAGCCTCCATCTCTATCTGAAGTGTTTAGTTGAGATGACTGGTTTTGCAGAAGGGAGAGAGGAGTCTGCAGTCCTGAGAGCTCCCATTTGAGATGTTCTCTCAGGGCTTTTCACCACTCCACCACACACTCTTGAAGGCAATTTTATAGTTGTAGAGTCCCTGGGAACCACGTTCAGCCAAGAGTCTGCCAGCTCCTGAGACTGCTTTTGTCTTACTCCCTGAATGCCCAAAAATTCCATGGGCATTTTTTTAATGTGTTGCTCAGTCCTGTCTTCTGATAAATCAAGGTGGAATAGTTCCCTTCTGTGGAAAATTTCAGTTTGTCTGTTTTTTCTTTCTGAGCCAATATTAAAGCTTTCTTATGGCGTTAGAATTTCCCTAGAGAGGGAAATCCCAAGCTTTGAATCGCCATCCTCCAGAGTTATTGGGAAGAGGTCTTCCAGAAATCTGGCGTTCAGGGAGTAAGATGTTAAACCTTGACAGGCACAGGCAGACAACCTCATCTGAGTTGCAGCAGAAGTATTCTAAGTCACAAGATTTCCCATACCTTTAGAAAGGTATGAATATATCTTTCCAAATAGTCTTTCTCTGCTGGTACTGTCCCTAGGCAGACACACCACAGAATCAATAGTATGACCTCCTTAATCATTCAACAGGCATATCAGAGTAGATGTAATCATAAGGCAAATGTCTTTCTCCTGTACAGCAAAGCTGCATGCAAATGCATTAAATCCACAAATCTGGCAGAGGAGATGTTTGTGTCTGCAGCCAAATGTCTGTACATTCAGATTAGGAACCTGGATGTACAAAAAGATCAGATAACATATAATTCCTCAATTTGTTCATACAAATAACATTTCCATAAAACAAATATGGGGAGCTTAATCACATTGCAGGATTCACTATATCCTAGTAAAATGGTCCTGTAATACCCACAAGTTATAAATCTTTCTCTTAATGTTGTTGAGAATTTGGGAAACATGTTTCCTTTTAATTTTCTTGAAATCACATGAATACACACACATAAATATATATCTATTTGATAGGTATGCTAATTTTAGGAAAGCTGGGACATGCCCTTCCCATCTAGTTCACATTTTTCTGCACTGTGAATTCTTATTTTGTTTTTACAGAAGAGTTGGCACTGACTGAATCAATGCTTTTTCACAGGAAATAAGCAGTAAGCAGAGATGCTCAAAAACACAGCACTGAAACATTTTACAGCTAAAAAGTGACACTCAGCCCAGCTTCATTTTAAAATTTCTAGCATTTTAATTACAATAAACCCAAAAAATATTTTCTCATGTTTTGAGGAAAATCCGCAAACACTTGTGCCTATAAATAGCAAATATCAGAAATCTTTTCTTTCAAAAAAATGAATAGGAATTATACACTATTTTCCAGTCAGCTCTAACTATAAACTCACATGTGGTATCTGAGTAATCCAAATCTCAATGCCCATTAAAAATTAATTTTTGCATGTGAGCAAGTGATTTTAAATGTAAAACTATATTTAAAACATTTTTAATATGTAATTATAGGATAATGATTCTATTTATACCTATTTCATATACAAGGCATAGTATGCTTCCTGTATTTATGCATAGGTTAGCAGTGCTCTGGGTAAGATATGAATAATTGAGGCATAGTCAGATGGTAATTCACCAGATACTTCTGGCAGGTAATCTGATCATGTATGACAGCTATTGTTTGCATGGATGACTGCAATGACTAGGCCAGTTTCCTTTCTCAGCAGTCCCAGTGGATGCCTAATGTGCTCCAGTTGTTTTTTCTTAGTTAGATAAACTGCAGAGTACATACCATCATGTCTTTAGAAAATTGAAGGGACAGCATGGAAGCAAGCTGCACTGCTGCTGCCCTTTCCTGTCTTTCTGGCAGCTGGGAAGTTTCTGGGTCCTGTGGTAGAAGCTCACAAGAACATCTTTTTTCTCTTGACATGACATACTCCATTAAGGTCATTTGACAGCTTCACCTAGGCCTTGTGCTACTTCTCTTCCCAAGTTTCAAAGGGAATTTCATTTTAAGGTCTAATTTTTTACTCAGAGATTATCTTAACAAAAAGACTGATTAACTTATCACAGTAGAACTTCATCTACTGACTCCTCTATTTTTAAATGGTAGGACAAGCAGGAATGGAAAAAATTCTCTGGTATGACTTTCTTGAGTATGTTCAATGCCCTGCCACAAAATATGTCCAAAATAGGGTAATTCAATTCCCCTTCCTATTGTATTTGAGGCTGTGTTGTTCAGTTATCCTCCAGAACCAAGGAATCTAACAAATTTGAGGACAACATGTATCAATCTAGTTCAGATGTTGTCTCCAACAGTAGCCAACAGATGTCTAGAGATGTCATGAATCAGTTCTCCTAACACCCTAGAAAACTACAGTTGGGTCCTTTGTGATTAGAAGTGTGTCTCTCTATTAATAATGAATGATTAATTTCTCTTTGACAAACTTGTCCAGTTTTCCCTTAAGCCTACCTATACTTTCAGTATCTAGAACATCGTGTGGAAATGCTTTCCATAGATTAACTACACAGTCTGTGGAGAACCACCTCTTTCTGCTTATTTTGAATCTAGAGCATAATATATTCACCTGATTTTGGCAGGTTCTTGTACTAGAGGGGACAAAAAGCTAAAAAAAGAAACTCCTCTAATCATAATGCATCTCTGTTTACCTCCATTCCTCCCACGATGTAATGGGTTTCTTTCAAAACATCCATCGTTACCGTTTTCTGTAGGACAAAGGAAGATCCTTACTCAATTTTTATCACTTCTCATACAGAAGCAATTCCATACCTTTGGGTATCCTGTAGTCTGTCTCTGTATCTCTTCTAATTTACTTTACCACTTCTTAGAGTAGTGGTATACTGAAGAGAGTTTTTGAGGCATAGATGTGCTATGGGTTTATAAACTGATATGACAATGATCTGCCTTTTTTTTTTTTTTTTTGCTAATAATTCCCTACACACTGTTTGCCTTCCTCTATTTATCACTTGGAAATGTAATCTGCCATTTTATTACCCACTCTCTACACAGATCTTCACAGTCAGCTTTTGTATTTACTCCACTGAATAATTTACTGTCATCAGTAAAAGTTGTCCCCTTCCTGTTCATCCTTTTTCCCTGATCATTTATGGACAAAGTAACCCCAATGCATATACTGTGGGACTCTGCTGCCACTCTTCCTCCTTTGAGAATATTGACCATTTATTCCAACTCTCTGCTTTCTATCTTCTACGTCAGTTATTTAAAAATGTGATGACCTTCCCTTTTATTCCATGAAAGCTGAATTGCTGTAAGACCCTTTGAGAAGGGACCTTGTCAAATACCTTTTAGAAATCCAAGCAGAGCTTATCAACTGCATGTCTCCTGTGTATGTGCTTACAATCTTCTTCAAAGAACTACAACAGGTTTTCAAAGCAAAATTTGGTTAACTCTTCCTTAGTGTCTATGGTTTATTCATATGAATAGTTCCTTTTTCAGAAAAGTGTTCAAAAGTATTAGTATTGTATGTATTCATGGTATATGAATATACATATAGAATGTATATGTATTTAAAAAAATAGTGCCCAACAATATTTTTTGCACAAGTACTCTATCATTATCATGATGTCTCCTGGAACCTTTCTCAAAAACAGGCACTGCATTAACCATCTTCTAACTCTGTGATACTAAGGCAGCTTTGATCATGAGACTACATATTACAGCTTCCCAGCTCAGCTATTTGGATTTTGAGCTTAAATTCTTAACCAATCTTCATTATTTTTTAGTACTTATTTTGGGGATTTATTCTATGCTGTCTTTGATATCAATTCAACTTAAAACCATTTGATCCCCAATACATGTCCAAAAAAAAGGGTTCTGGTGCAGGAACCAACCTCTTTCAAGATGAAACAGGGGTGTACAACATTCATTTAACTTTTTTTCTCTGGTTTGGTCTTTTCCTCTTATATTTTATCTGCCTTTGGTCATACGGAGTGTTTGGCTTTTTTCTTGTTCCCATGTGTTAAAAAAAAGGATTTATTATTCTTTTTTATGTTTTTTCCTCCCATTTGTCCCCACCAACCTTTTTTCTTCTTTTTTTTTTTTTAATGGGGGAGGCAGATGTTATTGTGTCTGCTTCGCTGCCTGAGTACAGCTTTCTGATAAAATCCCCTTGAGTCCAAGTATTTTCAAAGCTGTGCTGCTAACAAAAGTACTTTTTTGCCATTGGAAATACATAAAACCACAAAACCAAGTCACACAAACTTACCTTGATCAAACCATCATTCTGGATTACATTTGGAAAGGTTGTTAAACGAGTCCCACTTTGTCAGCATATATGATTGCACATGCACTTCCTTGGTTGTACCATTTGCACGTGATAAGTTTTGTGCAGGCAAAGTCAAACTGCATTGGCCTGCCAGTAACACCGCTCAAGAAATGTGAATGCAAGCAGATTTCTAAGCACCAAGGAGCTACTTTTCAAAATTTTGTTCTACAGTGTCCTTTACTATTATTTGTCAGATCAGACGCATAAGCAGGGGTTAGGTATTTCATTCCTCCCAAGTCTGAAATGTCCTAAACAATGGTTTGAGTAAAAACCTGCCAAGTTACTAGTCATATGGCCTCTTCCATGGTGACATGCCAGTTAATCAACATGGAGAGATGTGTAACTGCTGTAGGACATGTCTGGTTAGTCAGTGGTCTATCGCCAATATGTTTGCAACCGGCCAGAAACCACATCAGCCACTTTAACCATTCAGCACTCTCTCAACTGTATTGCCAGCTGCATGCATTTTTGAAAGCTTGTAAGAGTCTTTTGTAGTGGGCAGAACATAGACGGTCTGCTTCACCAACTTACTTTATATAACTTCACACTTCAGCTGCTTTACAACACATGGGCTGGATCCCAAAGGTATGACAGCAATTTTCAAATGACAGTAAAAGAACAAAAAAACCTTTCCAATGTTGTAGGTGTGTCAAGCTGCTCAAACAAAACATAAAAGGCATCTTAGGGGCCAGACACATCAGCTGCAATCAGTACAGGATGCTCACCAAATCTATCAAAATCTTGTTTCCCCTTCTGGCACTCCTGTGTACCTGTGAATGCATATAGCTACCTGTTTGTCAAATCCCGCAGTGTTCACTGGCTTCTATGCAGATTATAGTTATTTGCAGTCCTTACATGCTGAATGTTGATCACCACTTGGTATTCAAATAATTCTCAGAAAGCATGGTTTGTCTCTCCCGACTCCTGTTACTGTGCATGTTTTCAATACTCACAATATTAATCTACATGACTCAGTCATAGCCTGTGAGTCTGCTGAAAATAATAACAATTCACTCTTATCAGTTATGTCCCCAAGTTGCAGATGCGATGAAAAAATTCTTAAATCATTAATTTCTAATTGTTTTCGGGCAGTACTTTTGTAGTCCCAATGCTGCAGCTGAGAGCAGAATTCATATGTTCTCGTGACTGTCACACACAGCCTTACTCTCCAAATCCTTCCAGCTTCTCTTGGTCAGTGTAGAAAATAAGGGTGGAGCTAAAGATTTTAGAAACTGTTCTTTAATTTGTTGAGAGACAGGAAAAGAAAGGATAAGAAATAATTTCTAAGCAGACATACCCTACATCAGATTTTGCGCAGGAGCTGAGGTTTCCATTTAATGTGCCAACCAGCAGAAATTCAGCTTCTCCTTTTAATAACACTTACTGCAAGAGATTAAATTGTTCAGTAGTGTGCTATTCACTCATTAACTATCTACTAACTGTTTAAAGCGACACAAGGGACTACAAAGCACAACACATAACAGGTAAATGAAACAGCTGTTCTTCTCATTCAAAATTGTGTGCCAAAGATGCCAAAGTAGTCCTTGTTAACACTGTGGCTATGATAGTGCAAACTCTCCATGCACAGAAGTTGTCTTAGATATTGCAAATTTGTGTAGGCAACTTCCTGAACTCATCAGGTAAAAAACATCAGGCAAATTATATAGTTTCTAGTTCTAGTAGGGTGACTACATGATAGAAATCTCCAATTGGCACTGAGATGGAAAAATTCTCATATGCCAGCTCAGAATGACAAAAAAAAAAAAAAATTTTCACCTCTACAACCCAGCGCTTCCTTATAGCATCTTCATTTCTTCCAGTTGGAGAAAATTTAAGATAAACCTAGATAATTTAGGATTCATTGGGCCTACACTTGAATAACCATTAAAATACCACTTCTTTCTAGACTGTAGGCTGTCCTCATCTAACACAACCTGTGACGTGTTAAGTCCACTGTTAAGTTTCTGAACAAACTGTCATTATGTGTTAGTCCCTCTGTGTCAGCAGGGTGACAAGAAACAGTAAAAACACAGTATTGAGAAGGAGGTTTTTTTTATACTGTCACCAAAAAGCCCCCTTGAATCTGTTATGTACTACGCAAATTTGTAATGAGGATGCGTTTTAAGACTGTGAGATACATTACACAGAAGTACCCTGAAGTTATGAAATTATTATACATGAACAATAATATGCAATCATCAACAGCTAGGCTTATACAAAATAAGCTTCTCCAAAATAACCAAAGAAACATCTCAATTTAATATCCTTTAAGAAATAAAAATTTCAAATTATCTTTCTTAGAGCTGAGAAATCTGCTACAGCCACAGGACACAGACTGAAGGAAAGAGGTAGTCATGTAAAATGCTTTTCAAGATGAATGTCCTTAACATAGAAATCTTTTACTCTTGTAAGTAGCACATGTCTTTTTTAATAGTTCTGTTACAGTCAGCAGGTTGTTCATGGCAATATTTGGAGGAGTAGGACCTAAATTCATTTTAAAATAACAGTACTTAACTCACAAGAAGCTGTATGGAAAATTGCTTTTAAAACACCTCAATATCCCCAAACATTTTATTTGTAGCAAATTTCTAATTCACTGTGGTCATCACAGTAGCCCCAAGAATTCTACTCAATTAGTGAATGTTCTGTCAATTGTTTAATTGCATTTAAATTACATGCTCATGTGAGATGTTTAACTATTTAACATTTATAGGCCTGCAAATAATTGATTTTTTCAAATTGTTAACTATAAAACAAATGTACCACCTGTAGTAAAATAAGGGGAATTAGCCAAGTTCTTGGCACAGCTTCACCCCATTGCACGACCCCAAGAAGACTGTGTACAGCTGTAAGGCAACTGTGGTTGAAAGAAATCTGTTTATCCATTCTGCTGTAGCTTTCAGAAATGAAAACACTAAGGAATGTTTAACCACAGGGGCCTCTCACTTTTCACAGTGACAGCTCTGTGGCCCTTGCTGAAGCAGACTCTGCAGAGGTACAGAAGAAATTTCTAAAGGTTCACTACTGTGCTGGACCATTAAGCCTCTGAGGCACCAAGGAAAACACAAAAGGATTGTCAGTGTCAGGTCTGAGGCAGAAAAAAGCTTTGAAATACAAGAAGGGATAAAAAGAAAAGCCTGTATAGGTATGTCATCCCTGGTCAGATAAAAACACCAGCAGAACTGATGATAAAGCTAGATTTGAAAAGCTGCTGTCTTTGGGAGATACCCAACTCGTTTATTTCAGCTGGAAACCTGACACATTAGTTTGTTGCAACTTAAAGTCTTAAGACACCACTATGGCTCCAAGCTCAGCAGTAAGAATAAGAAAAAATGCAGAGAAGTAGTAGGCTAAACAAGCTTGATGGTTGCTGGTTTTATGCACATTTCATCTACTGTATATCAAGGTGATGGTGACATGTTTAACCAAAGTTGCTGTTCAAAACATGACAAAATTTAATTTGTTCTAAAGGTGCCATAGAGAATATAAAGCCACAAATAAAGTCAGTGATGAAGTGGTTTTATGTTTATTAGATGTTCAAAATTGTTGCTGCATATTATTTTTAATAGAAATGTATTTTTGAAATGACAAAATGGGATATCTTTATCAAAGGAAAACTGTACCCAGGCAGATCCTGGATTCAGCTTTGTTCTCCCCACAAAAATTCACCAGTTGCAACCTTGTTATGAAAGATGTAAAGATTTCATACTTTTAGTTTTGTGACCTTTTTGATTTATCTGGGACAATTGTGTATAAATATCCAGAGTTCCATTTCCTCAATAAGCATCAGTTTTCCCAGTTTATAGGCTGGCATATTTTGGTCTGTCTGTCTCTGTACACTTAAGATTTATGTTGGAAGTAAGGAATGAGAGCAAAGCAAATTGTGATGAAAGGCTTTTCCTAACTTAGCAGAAGTCCTAACTCTAGTAAAAATGATTTTAGATAATGGTCCTTAGGAAAGGTACCAAACTTTGCACACTTGAGAGAGAAGACAAATCCAATCAAAAGTTATAGATCGAACATTGCTGTGCTTGAAGAATTGTAAATGAAGTTTGGTGGTAATTTACATGTGATGAAAGGATTCTCTCTACACTGAAGGCAGACTAAGACCAGAAGACAGTGCTTTTAGGGTATGCTGCATTATGATAACTCTTGCCGCACATAAAAGCCATTGCAACAAATGTGGATTAAAAGTAATTCCAACATTGTAAGAGCATGGAATGTGAATATTCTCTGGGGTCAGTATACAGGGAAGGAAGGGAAAAGAGAGAACAAGGGAAAATCTTGGACCCTTTGATATGGAGCAGTAATATCTCTTGGCTTAATGGAGAGCCATACAGGGAGAAAGATGGCCCTACGGACTAGCTTCCTCCATCCTCCTACCCTTTCTCCGACCTTCTACTTCCTTCCCCACCTTCCAAAACCAGGTTTTCAAAAGCAAGTCCTTATCTATCTTCACTCACCTACTGCATGTCCCACCGCCACAAACAGGGAAGCCAACACTCTCATTCCCCGTTAGGAACCCTGACACCATGTCCTCATTACCCTTTCACATCAAGGCATTGCCGCCTAAGGCATATTTCCTCTCATGACTCCCATGCTAGCTGCTGTGACTCTTTCTGCAGAGCTGAGCTAGAAACGTAGGTTGCAGCACTGGTTTTGCTCCTCCAGATGCTCCAAGGCACAGCAGAGCAACCAGAGAGCAGAGAACACAAATAAACGCTGAGAAAGGGACCTCTGATCAGCTCATTGGTGTCAGTTGCTTCTGTGTCTAGTGAGCCAGGTCCCTACCTAACTACCCATAGGCAGAGCTAGGAGCTGCCACCAGCTTGTATCCTTCTGAACTGTTTCATTTCTAATAGATTTCACGGTCTATGAATTCAGCCACTGTTTCAACTTGGATTTGATTCTGGTGAAGTACATTTAAAGAATGCTTTGTCTGGAATATTAAATAGAGGAGTGCAATTTTTCACTTAATGTAACTCTTGATCACTTAGACATCTGTACATTCTAAATTAAACCAAGGTATTCTTGCACACATGTGTTAAATGAGTCTTATCTGATGTTCACTACTTTGCATGAGTGAATTTATATTCGTACACTACTAATGTAAGAATCACCATGAGAGGATTTAATAAAGCACCTGTGTAAGTCCAAGGTATTGATCGCAGGAATATGACAAAAACAACACACATGATCCACAGACAGAGTGGGTTGTCATCTAAAGTACAAAATGTTATCCACGGAGGATCCTATCTAAAAGACAGAATAAAGCAAGAGGTTTATAAAGTGGAGGCACTCTATAGTCTTTACAGGCAAAGCATAGACATGATAAATATGCCGGTAAGATGCACAGAATGGCTGAAGAACACTGCTGGTAAACTATTAAAAATTTTTTTTAAATGCCCACAATGCTTTATTAAGCTGGCTGTCCGTAACTGGGCAAAAATCATATCCTCATTGCAAAAAAAAAAACCAAAACCACATTTTTTGACTATAGGAGAGAATAGAATAGAATAGAATAGAATAGAATAGAATAGAATAGAATAGAATAGAATAGAATAGAATAGAATAGAATAGAATAGAATAGAATAGCATAGCATAGCATAGTGTAGAGTAGAGTAGAGTAGAGTAGAATAGAAAATTTTCAGTTTGAAGGGACCTACAACAATCATCAGTTCAAATGCCTGACCACTTTGGGGCTCACTGAAAGTTAAAGCATGTTGTTACAGGCATTGTCCAAATGCCTCTTAAACACTGACAGGCTTGGGGCATTGACCACCTCTCTAGTAAGCCTGTTCCTTTGTTTGGCGACACTCCCACTGTGGTCAACATTTCTTTAAGTGTTTCCTAATGTCCAGTCTAAGCCACCCCTGGTGCAGCTTTGAACGATTCCCACACATCCTGTCACTGGATCCCAGGGAGAGGAGATCAACACCTCCTTCTCCACTTCCCCTCCTCAGGAAGCTGCAGAGAGCAATCAGGTCACCCCTCAGCCTCCTTTTCTCCAAACTAGACAAACTCAGATTCTTAACCACTCCTCACAGGACATGCCTTCCAGCCCTTCCACCAGCTTTGCTGCCCTCCTCTGGACACATTCAAGGACCTTCACATCCTTCTTAAATTGTGGGGCCCAGAACTGCACACAGTACTCAAGGTGAGGCTGCACCAACGCTGAATACAGTGGGACAATCACCTCTTTTGACCGGCTGGTCATGCTGTGTTTGATGCACCCCAGGGTGCAGGTTGCCCTCTTGGCTGTCAGGGCAGACGACTGACTCCTGCTGAGCCTGCTGCCGACCAGCACCCCAGATCCCTTTCTGCAGGGCTGCTCTCCAGCCACTCCTCTCCCAGTTTATACTTGTGCCTGGCGTTACTGTGTCCCAGGTGCAGAATCTGGCATTTGGACTTGTTGAATTTCATGTCATCGATGATTGCCCAATGCTCCAGTCTATCTAGATCCCTCTGCAATGCCTCTTGTCCCTCAAGAGAGTCAATCTGGTATCATCAGCAAACTTGCTAATGGTACATTCAACTCCTGTATCCAGATCATTGATAGAAATTTTGAACCAAACTGACCCTAGAACCGAGCCCTGAGGAGCACTGCTGGTGAGTGATCATCAGACAGATATAGCCCCATTCACTACAACCCGTTGAGTGCTGCCCTTCAGCCCGTTCTTCATCCAGTGCACTTTGAATCTGCTCATCTCACAGTTGGACAACTTGTTCAGAAAGATGCTGTGAGGGATAGTATCAAAAGCCTTACTAAAATGAAAAAAACTCTGCGTCCACTGCCTTCCCTTCATCCAGGTGACCTCTATTATAGAAGGATATCACGTTAGATAAATGGGACTTTCTCTTTGTGAACCCAAGTTTTCTGTGACTGATGATTGCATTATTCTTTAAATGACTTTCCATAGTATCCAATATAATCTTTTCCACAATTTTTTCAAGAAAAAATGTTAGACTAACAGGTCTGTAGTTTCCTGGGTCTTCCCTCTTGCCCTTCTTATAAATTAGAATAACATTGGCTAGCTTCCAGTTAGCAGCAGGACTTTAGTCTGGCTTTCTAATAGTAGTTGTAAGGGTCTAGCAACCCCTTCATTAACTTTGTTTTCATTATTTATTTTATTTTGAAAATATTTGACACTTAGCTCTTTTTTTTTCAGCTGGGGTCTGTTAAAGTAGTGAGAAGATGCACTGGAACAATAATACAATATTTTGCTGAGGATTGAAAGGCTACAGAATAAAAGCATTTAGCATGTGTGATACACTGTCTTGGAAATGATTTTATATACTTCAATGAGTAATCTTCCCAAAACTCCCTGACATATCTAAATTATATTAATCGTGCTTTATCAATGGAAGGGTTGGGTAATCTGGACAGTAAGAACTTTGATTAGTATTTATGAGTGTCTGACTCTCATTCCCTTACACAAACAAAGTCTATTTTTGCAGTAGGTCCACTGTAGGTGTATCACTGAATGTGTTATATATGTAGTATTCATGTAGTTGAAGTCTGTTCATCAAAAGCTCTTGCTAATCTGGGATAGCTCGTTCTCTCTTTCTTTTAATTCCATAGCTCTCCACTAACCAGTGCAATCTAAATTTCTAGCTCCTACCAGAGAACAGCAAAAGAAAAAAATATTTTTATAAAAAAAATGTGGACTTACCAATAATGGGATCATGTAATAAAGGCTAGTGTCTCTCATGCTACCCCCCTACCGAAATTTTCTGGTTTGAGCTAGTTTATTGAAGCTTGTTGTGTAAAAGTTTCTAGGTTATCTTCTCCTAGAAAAGATTAATAATGAACAGTTTGGCAACCTCAGGTAACTTTGTATGACTTAAAGGCTTCATTAGGCCACCTTCAGTGGAGTTCTCTGAGTTTGAGTTGCAATACCCTGAGTGAAAAAATGACTCAAGTTTTCACATCATTTCTTCTATTCAGGCTGAGACACTTGCAAACATCATTTGGAAAGGGTATGGTGGCTTGAAAGATACAGACAATTTTGTTTGGAGGTAACAGACCTTTCTTTTTCTTCCCTATCAGATTCCTAATAAAAAATCTGTATGGCATTTAGAACGTGTGATAAAACTAGAATACTGGCTTCTAAAAAACCAGCTGCTTTTCATACATCATGCAACAGGACATTCCCATGGGGAAACTACTGAATCCCTTGTGGGTGATTTTCAATATCCACTTCACAGACATGGACTGTCTAAAAATTGAATTTCTGCTTTTGAAAAGTGCTAAATTTATAACCTTGTTGACTGACAGTTACTTGTGACAGAGCAAGCCATGGCCTGCTGCATGCTTTTTAACACTGCCCTGGAAAACACCTGAACAGTTACTGGGAAAGGCCACTTATGGGGTCAGCAAGTGCTGGTGTTGTTTATTTACTTCTTGGTCTGCTTACTAGGGAAGGTCAAATAGCATTCCTATCAGTGGTCTTTATGTCAAACAATGTCAGCCACATCAAAGACTAGATTCAAAGAGTTTCAATTTTCTTTAAACACAAAGTCCGTAGCCAGAGGTTTTCTTCCAGATCCAGCTGCAGTGACATATGACATTACAGCACTGTTACTTACAGTTCTTTTCTTAAGGTTACTGCCAAAAAAACTCTGTCAACAGAGCTGTTCATATGAGTTTTTATCTGATTCAGGTCATATCAATCAAATCAGGTCAAACCTGTTAGCCCTGCCGATATTGCAGGCAGTAGACTAAGAAACAGTCTATTAGCACAGCTGTGTGAGCAAGAGCCCATAGCAGAGGGGTAGTAACAAGCAGCTGGAGGGCAGTAGTAACTCAAACTGCTACAGAGGTTTACAAAGTATGCATCTGTTCACAGTCCAGCAACAGCTTAAGACTGAGTTGCCCACCACATTTTCAGCGATCAAGATTTTTTCTAAATCCTTTGCACTTACCTACACCAAGGTAGAGACGTAGAGAAAATTTCAGTGACAAAAAGAAAAAGCAACCCCTGCTTGGAAAATGTAGCAAGAATTAAATAGTAAATGACAAATAAAACAAAACTCCACAATAGCTTTCATCTCTCTTGATTAACTCAGTTCCCAACGTGCCTATGCAAACAAGCAGCATAGAAATGTTTTTTTTCCTATGCCTTCAACACTTCTCCCAGTTTGGTATCTGTGGACAGCAAAATTTCAAGTGCCCCAGGACCAGGCTTCGCTCCAATTCAATAAAAAGTCCTACACATTTTTTTCTGGGCAGTATTAATTTATCTAAATGTAGTAAATTCAGTTTAGAAGGTGTCTTTAGAAGGGTCATACAGTGACCCTTGCCTACGTTTACGTAGCTTTGTTATTACTCTTTACAGCTTAAGTACAGTGTACCATGGATCGTCTCCTGTTGGAAAATCCTATATTACAAAGTTGTTTGACAGAGGTAAAGCAGGCACAGGAAGGACCCATGAACAGAATCCTTGCAGTGAGAGGTATATGCTTGGTTGAAGTCCAAAAGTTCTCTTTACCTTCTCCCAGGAAGCTAGGATTTTGCATTCAGTTGTGGATTCAGTTGTGTGCATTTCGTTCCAAAATTATGCTGGAGGAGAAAAAGCAAATTAATTTCCCTTGGCTAGCCATGCTGATTACCAAACAGAAGTCATGTGAGAGGCAAACATCCCTTCCACACTAGGTCTTCTATATGTGTACTTTAAATGGTTAATTTAAGCAGATAAACTTCCTCTGTCCAAACTGCAGGGCATGGTACATGCACCCCAGGGGTTGAGCTCACCGAGGCACACTGCAGGTCCTCTTTAGCCTCCACATCCTAATTTCCTTTGCACACAATTGAGGCAAAGGAAGAGGAATTGTAACACTGGATCAAAGCACAGCCTGCTTGCACACGTGTGTTTAGGAGCTGAGGTGACCTTATGTCTCCCTGTTTGAAACATAGTGGTAGTGGCCATTCTTTTCTTTGTTCTCAAACAAAACAGAGATCTCCTTACTTTCTATACCTTCAGCCACATGGGTTAAAAATAAATCTGTCAAGATTTCTCTGAACAATAGTAGATCTTGTAGTAAAATGATTTGATTTATTGGGTCATGTTGCACTTCATTTGTGGAAACAACCGTGGAAGTACCGGAATCCTAGCACAGTAAATATTCATCTGAATATCTAAACCATCTGCCTGTTGTGGTCTTGTTTGTAAATGTTTCAGTCTACCAAAGAAAAACAAACAGTGTGATTTGGATGACTCATAATGCAAGGTGAACAGTGAATACTTTATTCCTGTATATGCTAAATATTTCAGAGACTACATCTGAAAAGTATTAACTCGTGGTATTTATTGACCAATAGCTGTTACATTCACAGTAGCTGTGACTGATACATGAAGAATTTTACCTCTAAGAATGGGATAGCAGTAAATGAGTATTATTCCAAATGAAGATTTCAACCAGTTTCTTTTTCCTGTTCAGTCAACAAGATACCAGTTCATGACAATGGTCCCATAACAATGGCATTGTTTTGATTACAGTTTTATCCAAGTCAGAAGCTCATTTCAGAAATGGTAATTTTTGATATTTCAATTAGGTTAAGAACCTGTTCTTCAGGTAAAATGCAAAATACATGTCTTTTTCAGCCAAAGACATATCTCAGCAGAAGAGGGAGATGAACCTGTATTGGCAAGGTACAAATCTGGATTTCCTTTATCATATGTGTTCCTTTATCATTTATGCATAACCTTAAGCAAACAACAAAAAGAATAGTACATAATTCTTCTGGCTGCATGTCTGCTTGGAAAGCATACTGAAAACAAGATTTATAGAGGAGATAAAAATGAAGCCAGGTTTACAGGTGGCATCAGTAAGAATAACACTGTTACAAGGCTGTCATGCAGGTATATATTTTTCAGTATTTTTTTATTCAGTTTTTCTTTGCAAACCCTTTTGAAAAGCTGCTATCATGTCAGCCTTTCAGCAGACCTAAAAAAGCAGTTCAAAAACATTTTTAAGTTCAAGACATTGACAGATTATTGCAAAAGTACATGCAGTTGCTGAAAATAGCTGTTCAAGTGGGCTGAAGCTTCCAGTTCGAGTTCTGTGTTTCCATAGACTAAGGACCCCTGATGCTTCTGATGTCTATGAACACATCTGTAACTTTTGCTGTACACTGTTCTTATGCTTGTCCTTTTTTTGGTGACTATGAATTCAGGTAACTAGGTGCATTTAGCAATACACATTACAGCGGAAGTAAACTCAAAACGTCATTGCTGAATAGCCATAGCAATATCTTTTTCACAGTAAATATAGAAATGAAACAATGCTGAGAAAAAAAAAAAATTCTGGAGATGATATCTTGAATCCTCTAGAAAAATAATTCAGAGTTCTACCATCTTGAGCGAGCTCAAGACACATGAAAGCACTCACTTGTCTAAAGCAGGGGTACTAATCTCAAGTTTTTGCCTCTACTGATCAGTTTCTCTACCCACCTCCCACCTTTGGCAATAATTCTGGTAACTGCTGCTGCTGAGGGAGGAGCTGTGGTATGTAAAATTGCCAGAATGCCTCTTCCTAACAGACACAGTGCTCTCCCCAGTGAACTTGTCATAGCAAAGCAGCATTCAGTTTGGCTTCTTGAGCATTCTTTGGTGATTAAAACGTAGTTTTGAACAGGCTAGAACAGCCTTAGCTCCTTTTTCTTCTTCCTCCACACCAGAAAAAATTCAATGTTCATTTTTACCCACAAAAATTACTGCTGCTTGGCCCACCTCTAATCAGGAAATGACTTTGTAGGAATGGTTTTCCTTTTACTCTTAATAAGACTTTAATATGAAAAACACACGTAGAAAGTCTGAAAGAACACTCTTTTGTGTTCTGCAGTAGGGCAACTATATTTAACTAGCAGACTGAGTAACTATTCACAGAGCAGTAAGATTTTGGAAATCATGACTATCCACCAAAAAGCTGAGGAAAGTTTCCAGGATTATATGTGGCACAGTTGGATAGGAATAGACAAAACAAAAAGGTGTTCCCAAGAGATATTCTATTCCTTAGGGTTTACAGAAAACAAGGATATGTTTTTAAAAAAGATGGGTTTAAATCTGAAATTTGAATTGGAATGTAAAGGAACTTTTGTACCACACACACATAAAAAAATCAATCAGACTGTAGGACTAAAAATACCTCAGCTTTGAACATTTTTTTCCCCCATTCTTATTAGAGGTGAAAGCATGCCCATTGATCTAGCAAGAGCAATTTACTAATAATTAGACCAGAAAGGGAAGACTTGGGATTTTAACCAGGAGAAGGGGGAGGAGGAGGTGCTTAACTTCACAACTCCCACTTTAATACAGATGAAAAAGGAGCAACTCATACCCTTCCTTATAGCAAAATATGTACAATTCTGTTAGTCACCATATCAAATTACCATACAAAGCCACAAGTCCAAGGCTTTATAGATACATGGAGAGATTCAGACAGGACATTATAGACAACAGTACTAATTGAGATAACCATAAAATATTTTTAATACTTACTGATATAAGTTAGAAGATCTCTGGTTCTCCCCATCATCTGCGAGTTTTTTGCATTTACCTCAGTGTACGTTACCAATGCTTGTAGCTGGATTACCCTAGAAGTGGTGGTTTGCATTACATAAAGCAGATACTAACTCAGAAATACATTATTTTCTATAATCACAGAATCACAGAATCATTAAGGTTGGAAAAGATCATCAAGTCCAACCATCAACCCAACACCACCATGCCCACTAAACCATGTCCTGGAGTGCCATGTCCACATGTTTTTTTAGTACTTCCAGTGATGGTGACTCCACCACTTCCCTGGGCAGCCTGTTCCAATGTCTGACCACTCTCTCAGTAAAGAAATTTTTCCTAATATCTAGTCTAAACCTCCCCTGAAGGGAGGGTTATCATAATTACCTCTGAAAGGGTAATAATTACCTCTGAAAGTTTTTATACAAATGTTTGTGCATTCTAGCTTGATAAAACTTTTTAAAGAAATAAAAACAAGTGTGAAAGAATGTAGATTTTTATGAATAGTTAAGTAGGTAACTGTTCCCCTCATCATTCTAGCTGTGAACACTTATCAACCAATTAAAAAAATATCAAAGGTATTCATTTTCTCATAAAATATGCATTGTTTTTTCTTTTAAAAGAAAGAGAGAAATCAATTTCAGTTTGAAAAGCACATTAAAAATGTAAGCTCAAGAGTATGGGATATATTTCACAGAAGATTGCAACTTCTAACGTTTTTTTTCTCATCTACCAGAAGAAATCAAATGAAATTAGTTCACCTCTAGGGTTTTAAACATTATTACAGTTCATCTTAATAATAAAGTTAAATTTAACTGAAAGAAGACAAAATTTTTAAAAAAAACCAACAATCCTCAACCAAAAACTTTTCCACCTGTCAACACATGTGTTTCTTCAAGAAAAATGGATAAAAGGAATGCCTGGTGTATATATTTAAATATCAAAAGCATAGATGTCATTGGATTCAGGGAGTATAAGACTGCATACACATTCTACAGATACATTTTCAAAAGCAATATATGTGTGTTTTCCAAACAAGACACAAAGCATAGAAAATATAAGAACAAAGGTAGAAAGATATGTCATAATTATAATAACACTCACACTGAAAATATATGGTTCCAATACAGCCTTTTTATTTATCTGCAGAAGAACAAAAGCAATGGTTCAGAGGGCAGTAAGGACATCTAATCCATCCAGGTCCCCCCATAAACGCTTTAATGAGTTTGCATTCACTGACCTTGATCTTAAACTGTGTTGAGAGCTTTCCATTCCTACAGTCTGTGGAAAGCACCTTACAGTATTAAGTCTGCTGTCTCCCATCTCCTCAGAACGTGCACTAAGCTTATTAGCAATGTTTTATATCACGAAATAAGTCCTTTAGGAAAAATAAGGTTGTCATATCCCAGCTACGACTACGATGCTGACAACAATGGATAGTGCTGTAAAGTTGAACAAAAGAAGAACATGGGTGGTTTCTACAGCTGTCAGGAAAGATCCCCACCTCACCGTCTTTTTACCCTGTCTGACTGTCAATTTGAGTAGCACTAAATCATTGAGCAGTCATTTTAAACATTCTGCATGCTTTAAACAGACCAGTGGAAAAAAAAACCAAACGTGTTCACTCCAGCTTGATAAAGAGTGTAAACAGAAAAGGAGTCTGACCCTATTAGGTATTTCCACTTGCCCTTTTGCCCTTGATGTCTAGAAGAAATTTTTTCAACAATAAAACCAGCACGGATGAAGGAAGGAGAAGGTTGAATTTGCCAAAGAGATATTGCCCTCTGACAAGTTTCTTCACAGATTCCTTCGACCCCAGAGCTGCAGGGTAACAAAGGGGTGAGCCAGCTAAATCTGAAACTACAAACTCCGGGGCGGGGGGGCTTTATAGCCAACATAACACTGGGGCAGTCACTGGAACAGCAGTATTTTTCCTACACTTGCTCCTCATTTTGTAGCATTGCCATATACGTACAGAAGCAACATAAAAACCTTGCGTTTAACCCCACTGGCAGAATGTAGAGATCGATAAAGCTTCTCAGTCAGCCACTGCAAGCGCTTGCTTTGTTACCGCCTCCTCACAGATCCTGGAAACGGCTATTGCCACTGAAGACAGCGACAGTCTTCAGCACTCCTTTGCCTGCTTCACACCTCTCTCCAAAATATGACCTAACTTGACCTTTCAAGCCTCTCTGTAACACCAGTTCCTTTCACTGTGCAGGAGATAGATAATGCCTGTGTGGAACGTCTTGCCTCAGAATGGTGTGGATGCTGCAAGATAACGTGTGTCCAGAAAGCAACCTGACAACTTTAGGGTCAAAAAATCCACCATAGCCTATTAATACTATGACACCACTTCAGGAACTCTGTGAGCTGAATTGCTGAAGACTAGCAGAAAGTATTCTGGCAAGGTATTTCTACATCTATCCCTTATACTATTCCTCATTCGCAAGTGACCAGCTACTCTCTGACAGAGGATACCATGCTAGATGGACCCTTGGTTTGACTGAGGCCAATTGCACTTCTTTTCACCTGTGATTTTTCAAATTGTTGCTTATTGCTACTGATAAAAACAGAATTAAGTGAAGTGAAAACTCTAGCTGCAAACTCTGCCCACAACTAATTACTCTTCTATTTGTCACAGAATCACAGAATCACAGAATCACTAGGTTGGAAAGGACCTTTAAGATCATCAAGTCCAACCATTAATCCAGAACCACCATGTCCCCTAAACCATGTCCTGAAGCGCCACATCCACACGTTTTTTGAACACTTCCAGAGATGGCGACTCCACCACCTCCCTGGACAGCCTGTTCCAATGCCTGACCACCCTCTCAGTGAAGAAATTTTTCCTAATATCCAATCTAAACCTCCCCTGGCGCAACTTGAGGCCATTTCCTCTTGTCCTATCACTAGTTACTTGGGAGAAGAGACCAACACCCTCATCGCCACAACCCCCTTTCAGGTAGTTGTAGAGAGCGATAAGGTCTCCCCTCAGCCTCCTCTTCTCCAGACTAAACAACCCCAGTTCCCTCAGCCGCTCCTCATAAGACATGTGCTCCAGACCCCTCACCAGCTTCGTTGCCCTTCTCTGGACACGCTCCAGCACCTCAACATCCTTCTTGTAGTGAGGGGCCCAAAACTGAACACAGTATTCAAGGTGCGGCCTCACCAGTGCCGAGTACAGGGGCACGATCACTTCCCTGCTCCTGCTGGCCACACTATTCCTGATACAGGCCAGGACGCTGTTGGCCTTTTTGGCCACCTGGGCACACTGCCGGCTCATATTCAGCTGGCTGTCAACCAGCACCCCCAGGTCCCTTTCCGCCGGGCTGCTCTCCAGCCACTCCTCCCCAAGCCTGTAGCATTGCATGGGGTTGTTGTGGCCAAAGTGCAGGACCCTGCACTTGGCCTTATTAAACCTCATACAGTTGGCCTCTGCCCATCGATCCAGCCTGTCCAGATCCCTCTGCAGAGCCCTCCTACCCTCCAGCAGATCAACACTCCCACTCAGCTTGGTGTCATCTGCAAACTTACTGAGGGAGCACTCGATTCCCTCATCCAGATCATCTATAAAGATATTGAACAAGACTGGTCCCAGAACCGAGCCCTGGGGAACACCACTCGTGACCGGCCGCCAGCCGGATTTAACGCCATTCACCACAACTCTCTGGGCTCGGCCATCCAGCCAGTTCCTCACCCAGCGAAGAGTAAACCCGTCTAAGCCTCAAGCCGCCAGTTTCTCCAGGAGAATGCTGTGGGAGACGCTGTCAAAGGCTTTACTAAAGTCCAGGTAGACAACGTCCACAGCCTTTCCCTCATCCACTAGGCGGGTCACCTGGTCATAGAAGGAGATCAGGTTGGTCAAGCAGGACCTGCCCTTCATGAACCCATGCTGGCTGGGCCTGATCCTTTGGCTGTTCTGCAGATGCCCTGTGAGCACTCTCAAAACCAACCGCTCCATAATCTTCCCTGGAACAGAGGTCAGGCTGACAGGCCTGTAGTTCCCAGGATCCTCCTTCCGGCCTTTCTTGTAGACGGGCGTCACATTGGCAAGCCTCCAGTCACCTGGGACCTCCCCTGTTAACCAGGACTGCTGATAAACGATGGAGAGTGGCTTGGCAAGCTCCTCTGCCAGCTCTCTCAGTACTCTCGGGTGGATGCCATCAGGCCCCATAGACTTGTGGATGTCCAGGTGGCTTAGCATGTCCTTGACTGCTTCCTCCTGGATTATGAGGAGTACATTGTGCTCTCCATCCCCGTCTTCCAGCTCAGGGGGCTGAAATTGTCCTTCCTGGCTAGTAGTTTATTCACAGTACTGTCAGGACTTTTGCTAAAACATTGAGTCCTTCATAACTTTAAGGTTTCCTTCAGTAGTACATATACCCAACAGTTACAAAGGATGCCAGTCTGGTTTCCTCATTTAGGTGTTACTATAGTACAAATAAAAGTACAACTGTACGATGCGTTTTTGTGTTCAGATAGCTGGGTGTCTAATTTTTTGCTTTTGAATCTTCCTTGAAAATGAAAATAAAACTCCAAGAAACACAGGTCACAGGTTTAACCAATTTCCCTCCTGAAAATATGGGCAGGTTGTTACGGCTGTCTTTGAAACACCTTCTGTCCTTTTAGATTTTCTACTTGCTCACTGTACTTTTAAGAACGTGTCATTTGTTTCACAGAATAAATGATTGGAACAGATCTGCAAATCCATGAAGTGTGCAAGATTATAAAAAACTATTGCAGTTCAAAACCTACAAATCTGCTTTTTTCTTAATTAAAATACAACTTTTCTTGGCATTGTGAACTTTGCAAAAGTACACTGGAAATACTTTGTTCTAATTACCTTTTTCTAATTTGTTTTTTTCAATCCACAATGCCTACAGCAAAATATTACCTTGAAGATCTGAAAAGGCATAGCAGAGAAGATATTGACTGAGCAGTTAGCTGGAAGAGTAGATCTCAGTGGACTAAGAGGTTGGGCTTTGATGGAGCTAGCATAATGACTGGATATTTCCCTACAGCCCTGGTAGTAATTTGCAGTAAATACCCAGTGTATTGGTGAGATCTTTGCAATTATTTGGCAATATTGCAAGAACTCTCAGTAAGCAGAGAAAAGAATGGCACACCTGGGGTGTGCCAGTGCACACAGTATCAGTAGTACTGGTGCTAACAGCAAACAAATGCCCCTTCGTATTTGCTAATGCTTGCTAAATGGATCAGCCTGGTTCTGTCATAAATTTCCACTAACTTCATACTTCCGTTTTAAGAACTCCGAAAGGACTAAGAATGGGAATACCCTGTGGCTGCAGAGCATTGTCTTTTCAAACAAAAGGAGCACTTACTAATTTCATTCAGTTTTTCCTGGGCCGTTAAGCGTGACAAAGAGAAGGACAGCAGTGCTTGGCCCTCTGTTGTGGTTTAACCCAACAGGCAGCCAAAACAACCACACAGCCGTTCACTGACCCCCCTCCCCGCCCTCAGCAGGATGGGGGAGAGAATTAGGAAAGGAAAAGGGTAAAACCCGTACATTGAGATAAAGACAGTTTAATAGGGCAAGGAAAATAAAAATAATAATAATAATGGTAACAATAATGATAAAAGAATGTACAAAACAAGTGATGCACAGCACAATTGCTCTCCACCCGCCGACTGATGCCCAGTTAGTTCCTGAGCCGTGGCACCTCTCTGGCCAGCTGCCCCATTTTATATACTGGGCATGACGTCATATGGTATGGAATATCTCTTCAGCCAGTTTGGGCCAGCTGTACTGGCTGTGCCCCCTCCCAGCTCCCCGTGCACCCCCAACCTTCTCACTGGCAGGCCAGCACAAGAAGCTGGACTGTCCTGGACTGCTCAGCAACAACCCAAAACATCAGTACCTTAGGAACATTTTCTCATCCCAAATCCAAAATATAGCCTCACACTAGCTTCTATGAAGAAAATTAACTCTATCCCAGCTGAAACCAGGACAACCTCTTACATGGTAACTAGTTTATTAGCATTAACTACTTTGAAATTGTGGAATGGAACTACTACAATTATCATGAGAATAATCGACGATGTAAATAAAACTAATGAGAGGTGATGCTGTTCTGGACATTTCAAACGCCCATAATGATCCATCAGGTCCAATGGCAGAACCCACACAGGGCTGCTGTTGTGATCAGTTCTTCTGGTGCTAACAGACATTTTGCTCGTGTGGCAAATACTCAAATCTTACAGGAAAACCGTATCCAGCGTTATTCATCTGCAACCTGTACTGTTCAATAGACAAAATAAAATGAAACCAAGCAATCAGCTAACCAATATTTTTACTTCAGTGGGATCTGGGCTTTGTCACAGCCTCCTAGAAGCAAAGAAGATGCTGATACAGGAAGGAAGCCATTCCCATGGCATTACTGAAACCTGAACTCAGTATGACCCAAAGTTATTTCAGAATCTCTAGTTACTGCTACACTTCTAAGCTCAACAGAGGAGGGTATTCTGTGTGACTGGTATCTGGCTCAGGATGACGACAATTCTGACTTGAGCATATAATTGCTATCATAATATAGACATATATTTAAAAAAATAAAATTAAAAAATCATTTAACTTAGATTGTTTACTATCCTGCCTATGCATAAAATAACCAGTGTTCTCTCTTCACCTTGTGACTAAATAATTTGCTAATGCATAAAAATAATTAAGGGCCTGCCAAATGAAACAGCCCTGATTATTCAGTGAAAATTGACTTTGCTTATTAACAAATCCAAAGAAAACACAAGCTCTGCCTTGTATAACAACCATGATCTCAGAGGTTATACATTAAAACATTAGATGTAGTGCAGTTCACCATCTTCCAAGAAGCAGCAGTAATCTTTTGTGTAACAGTAACAAGTAACCACTGTGTCAGTGATGACTTGAATTTTTCTGCTTCAGACTTGAAAAGGGCTTCTGCACCTGAAAGCCTGTACTTTTTTTCTGGATGTATTGCTTTTTCTAATAAAAGGGTTTTCCCTTTAAATCTTGCCTGCCTTATAAGCCTTTATGATATTCAATAACATAGCACTTTTCTTGTGGGCTTTCATCCTCTTTTCCAATGCAAAATGTCAGGTCCATCACTACACAGTAAATAAGACAATGGAAGGCAAAGAAAGGCAGCAAGAATGAGTCCGCATATATATATTATCTGGAGTCTTAAAGATAACATATATAGATGTGTCCATATTCATGTACATGTATACAAAATATATGTGATTTAAGTCCTGAAATCCTGGATCCTATGGGCATGAGTGGGAAAACAGAAGTCTTACCAGTCAATGGGATGAAACAATTGAATCCAGCCAAGTATGAGAGATTTTAAAGCTGAGGTTTTCCACTGCTCACTGATACATTTCTGTTATTACAAACTGCCAGCAATTACGAAAAACCTTTAGTGCACTATGTAATGATTGGTCATGCGGAGGGAATTTTCTTTATTTTCTATTGTGCAGAGGGTAAAGCTGACACTAAAATCAACACCTCTGTCTTCAGTTGTTTAATCTTATGACTTACATTTAGAAAATATAATAATGTATCAGTACCAGAGAGGAGTAATAATGGTGTTTAGTTTGCTACACACGAACGATTTCTGCACGTGCACAAAAGTCTAATGTGCTTTTGCATTTTCATTCATCGGTAGGAATTTTAGAGCTTTTCATCGCACCACTAGTTTCAATCTCAGTAGAAACACAGAAAAAAATTATCTGCCTTTAAAGTCTGAGGTATTTGCAGGTGGAATACTAACGATTATCTTTCATTGAGTGAAAGTTTGGGGATTTTTTCCCTGAATAAACTAAAGCATGCGATCAGAAAGTAAGTGAGAGAAAAACATTCAAAGAAGCACAGGAACAGGAAGAAAAGTTCCAAAAGTCCCCAGAGTCACTCCTCAGTCTAAGCATAAATTTTGAAAAATAAGTGGTGTATTACTAGATCTAAAAATATTAATTTGAGCATAATATAGAAAATATTAATTTGAGTGATAACAATATTGCTCTATCTCTGAGTTACATATGACTTTCAAATAAAGTTCTGGAAGAAATGAGCAAAGTTACTTTCAGAAAATGTTTATTTTAGTTGCTAAACTGATAACAGTAGTTTGTGAGACAACTGGGTTATTTTTCCGAAAGGGAAATAAATACTTATTGCTTTATGTACTTTACATCGTTGAAAATCAATGATGCAACTTCAATGGTGGGAGTTATTTAGTGATTTAAAATCAGATTATCTTGTAAGTCAATTCCCTGTCTTTTAAGTTAGTTAACAATTTATTTAACAACTTATTTAAAGGGACCACACTTTTGAAATATAAACTTGTATATATGTGTGTTTTGGACAACTATATGAATTGTTTTATGCTGTAAACAAAATTTGTGTGTGGAAAATACATTGTTTTCATTGACCTAAATGTAGCTTTTAAAGTATATTTATTGCGTATGATTCTTCCGTTTAACATACATTTTAGAGCTTCATTCATTTTTTAGTTCAGCTGTTGTTTTCCATTATGAAAAGTAGTAATTGGTGGTGTTCTGTTCAGTAGAAGGTGGGATTTTAAAGATTTGGTACTGATTTTCAAATTGCATTGGCTTGAAACAGGTCTATACTCAGGCACATGCTTAAACTGTGTTTGAATTTACTTGCCATCTACGGGAGGAATGTACATGAAGAATATATTCCTGGACGAAAGATGAGGTATTATTCTTCTACATTTTTTTTTTCTTTAAGCTTATAGCAATAAAATCAGTTCAATACCTGAAGCTATTCTTCACAACTCATTCTTCTGAAAATAAGTACCACAAATAACGAGTATATTCTATTTAGAATTATAAGCAGGAGAGAAGGGGTTTGCTTTGCTGCTGTTCTGTTGGATTATGTCCTCAGGTATGTTGTCGAAAGTTAAATAACACATTGAAAGATGGAGAGTACTAAATAATGCAGGTTTGTAGGATATGAGTTTTCTTATGCTAAGTGAGGGAAAATTTTTGGACAAGAAAATTGTAACTGGAAGAAAAATATGTCCTTGTGATAAAGAATTTATTTAATTTTAATTCTAGTTAATAAAAACAATTCATTAATTTTCCAAATTAGCTATCAAACATATATTCTAGATCACAAATTCAGGCAACTGTTTGAAAACTTATGCATTGTGTGTTATATATCAACACATGAACAAACACAGGAAAAGAGAATATATCCTTTTGTGCCATAGTCGAATTAAAAAACACTTATTGGAGAATTTACATTCTTTACAATTTCATCAGATGGCATCTGATTGCTTACCTCTTGTTTAAGACAGTTGCATTTCTCTGCACTTTCCTGTGAATTTGGTGTCATATATTAGACTTAGTTTGTAACTTAGGTAAAATACAACATCTCAAGATTTAAGTCCAGTAATAATTTCTATATTCTTTATTTTCAAATAAACAAAATGTCAATATGGTACCTAAAATTTTTTTTTTTTTTTTTGCTTGTTTAGAGACATAGGAACTAGCAGCTGTAGCTCACTGAATCATTATTACATTACTACTTCGAACACAACACGTATGAGCTCATCAGAGTGGACTCTCTATAAACTAGAGACCCTGGTTCTGTTTTAAGAGATGAACTTTCACAGTCCCAGTCTCTTTGTGTGCATCCTGTCTAGCTCATGTCTGCAAAGCAAGTATGCTCCATGGGGACCTCTTGGAGAAGGCTGTGGATGAGAAATGGGGAACGGCTGTTGTCCTGATAGGCAGCAAGGATGCATCCTAAGAGCGCACAAAGGGACCAAGAGTGCTGAGCACACCTGCGTTGAAGAGCTACAACACCTATTTCAACAACAACAAGAAGAAAAGTAAAAGGTGAATTGTGAGACATTAACCAGCATTGTAGGCAGAATCTCAGAGAAACTATTTCTCTTCTACCAAGCAGGATTCAAAATAGCAATTCTGATTTTATACAAGTTTTCAAAAAATTGTGATACCTTTTCACAGAATCACAGAATCACTAAGGTTGGAAAGGACCTTCAAGATCATCAAGTCCAACCATTAATCCAGCACCACCATGTCCCCTAAACCATGTCCTGAAGCGCCACGTCCACACATTTTTTGAACACTTCCAGAGATGGTGACTCCACCACCTCCCTGGGCAGCCTGTTCCAATGCTTGACCACCCTCTCGGTGAAGAAATTTTTCCTAATATCCAATCTAAACCTCCCCTGGTGCAACTTGAGGCCATTTCCTCTCGTCCTGTCGCTGGTTACTTGGGAGAAGAGGCCAACACCCTCGTCACCACAACCCCCTTTCAGGTAGTTGTAGAGAGCAATAAGGTCTCCCCTCAGCCTCCTCTTCTTCAGACTCAGATGAGATTAAAATCCAGAAATTGTAGCTGAAACCCAAGAGATGCTTCGCAGGGATTGGAACATCCATACCAGTAAATACAACAGGCCCAGGCGCCCAAGTGCTGACCCATGTTTATTCACAGTGTTGACCCTTTAGGACTCTCCACAGCGGAGTTTTGATGTGTATCAGTTATCATGCGATCAGACAGTTCTTGGACAGGATTCAGGCACTAGGACTTACCAGGGATCATTCCAACACAGATGTAAGGCTCTGAGGAGGAGGAGGGTTTTGGCTTTGTTTTTCAGTGTGAGCAGTGGATTGCAGCCTGATTTTGCAATCTGACAATGATCTCTGCTCCTCGGTCTCTAGCAGCCCTTGAGTCTAATGCCTCTATCCAGTGATGAGCTCCAGCTGTCTGGAGACCTGAACCAGGATCCTGCAGCACTCTGCTGAAGTTCCAGTGCCACACGTTAAGCCATTTAACCACACAGTCCGTGTTACCGTGCCCCAGCTAACTACCAGCACCAATAAAATCTGAAGTTCAACTTTACTGAAATAGTAACTAAACTGTCTGCAAACGTTTAATTAACATGTAAGATGCCTCACTGATACTCACAGCCGGGCTTCAAATTCTGTGTTCAAGCTTCTGATGGCACTGATGATACTTTAGCTAGCCAACACATCTTTTCCAAGTTCTATCTTCTGTTTATACTTCATGCTTCACTGCTTAAAATTTTTAGGGTAATACCTGAATTTCAGTTATTTTTCTCCTATATTTTCCTATTCATCTGGATCAAACTAATACTAAATATTTAATTCCCACATCCTTTGCTTTATTTCTAGGAGGCAAAGTTTTTTTTAAACATGTTTACCCAAATCAAGTATCATAACTTCCAGTCCGATACACAAAAATCTTCCCATTAGTAATTCAGCAAGCACACGTTTCTAGACTATATGGTGTTGTTTGATAAGACAGCAGGAAAGAAGTTATTTTCTGATTTAAAGATAGTTTATCTTCTTTGACAGTTTTCATGCCAGTTAAAAAGTATATCTTGGAAAATACTGTCTTCTCAAATAGAGCACGGATTGTGGTAGGCAGATAAAGCATCTAAATATTATTGATCCCATAACTTTTTCTTTGTACAACAGGGTCAATTAGGAGAAATTAATTTGTGTTGTAACACATACATCACAAAGTTAAGCCTTAAACTTAAAAACATTGCTTATATGGCCCTGACAGACTATAGGTAACTCCTGCCTATGCTGAAGATGAATCTTCAGTGTGTCAAAAAAATTTCACTAAAGAAAGGATTGGCAAAAATGAATATAAACTGTGGGTCGTGAGCATGATGACTATTTCAAGGCACGTCCTAGTGCACAATTGAGATAATTTATGCAAACTGCCTTTTCAGTCTTCTTTCCTTTCCCCACCCTCCTGTAAGCACAGTCTAATTAAGAATGACACAGAACTCAGGTATAATGTATTTCTTAGAGCATTAAAAGAGCCCAGTGACTACTAATACATTTAAATAACTACAGTCAAATTAATTATTTTTTTCCTGATAAATGTTGCGCTATTCTTTATTCATTAATTTTCCCAGATCAGATTAAAAAAGCCGATACCAGCCACTTAACCATTCCTTTTTTGTTGTTTTAAATCATGAAACCTTTGAGAGGTTTACATTAATATGCAGTACATATAATTTCTTCTTTTCTTATGCTGACTTGTGTGTACTTAACTGCATTTCAGATTAATCTTTAAATTACTTGGTGCATGTCTGGTCGCAAAGCGGTAACACCCGGCATTCTGTTACTCTGTATTTTAAGACAGGTGGGAGCTCTGTTGCAACTGGCTAGTATCTTTTTGAATTGTTTATAAAACTTCTGGTGCTGCCTGCTCTGCTCTCTTACACAGCCAGAAGCTGCTAGAATTCATTAAAGTGGCACTGCATGATAAAAGTAATTATGCCTTTGGTTGTGGGAGCATGCAGTTACTTCCTCTCCAGAGCATCTGCATGTCTCCTTCTTACCGATGGTGTTCAGACCAAAAGGCATACCAGATACCTGGATTTGAATAGGGTTTTGTGGACTGCTTTAGGATCACGGAAGATGCTGAAGAGCTTGCATGTTTTCTCTTGTAGGGGCAGCAAAGTGTTTCTAGGGAGAAACACTGTTTGCAGTGATGCTGCTGTCGTCTCTGCCTAACATTTTATATCTAAAATATAAGACACACATCTGGCAGGACAGTTTTAGCATTCATGGGTAACAGGAAATACATCTTAGTTAGGGAACTAGTTAATTAATTAAGTTAGTTAATTAATTAATCTTAGTTAAGATTAATAAAAAGTCACAGAGGTGTATTATTATTAGGTATATCTAGTAATTTATTCATTTATTCTGTATAGCTAGTTATTTATTTATTTTTTTATTTTCTTATTATTCGGTACACCTAAAAATTTATTCATTTATTATGTATAGCTAGTTATATATATATATTTTTTTTTTCTTATTATTAGGTACAGCTAAGCAGTTCTCACACTTTTTTATGGCCCCAGATTGGTAACTTTTATTGCCATTTCAGATCAGGGCACATGAGATTTTTCACAAAAGTGTCAACCCATCAGTGTCTGCCTTCCAGACTGGGATGCATGGAGAAATGAAACGGACATGAATTGGGTGTCACCCTGCTGAGCGAGGAAGGGGCTTTCAGTGGCTGTTTACAGCCAGTACAGCAAGCAATGGTCTCCAACCCTCACAGCTGCAACTACCGTACCGTGGTTTTGAACAAACATCAACACAAGGGACCCCACGATCACGCACTAAGTGCATGAGCGACCATGACAAGGTGGAGCACAGATTTTAGAAAAGCTGACAGCTCACATTTTGGCACTGGGGTAAGGACATTCGTAGCAGCTCCCATGCTGCATGCTGCTGGGAGCCCAGTTCTGTTGTGGTTTCATGGAGATGGCAAAATACCATGAGACTAAATGCATCAGGAGTCTCCTTGTTCCCGACACTGACCGATAGCAGTGAAGAACACACAGCTTTAGGTTTTCCCTAAAATGCTGTTAAGCCAGGAGGTAGCCTAGGAAGAGCAGAGAAGCTGTTAGGTCACCCTGCCCCACTGCTGTATGGTGTCAGGGCAGAGGTTATGAAATCAGCTGTTCATCCTGCCTGTCTACTTCTTCCCTGAGGTAAGCTGATTCCTCTCAGATATGTAAGTATAGGCATGTACTACCCTGCTGTAAAGCAGTTCCTGGCAAAGTCCTACAAGAATCCACATAACAGCTACAAAATATTTGGATTTTTTTAAAAATAAAGTATTATACAACAGAGCGTGTTATTTTTGGCTTTTAGCTGTCTTCAAAATCACACTGAGAACAGGCTGTGAATCAGGCCACAAATGTAAAGGAGGATCGTAAGCAGATCATACAAAGGACAGAGATGTTGAAAGTTAGTATAGTGATGCTGAAGCGTTGCTTCACTGAGCAATGAGTGATGCTGAACCCAACAGTTACTTTGCCAATGGCAAGTTAATTGCTACAAAATAGCCACATTCTGCCATTATTCTTACCACAAACGATCTACAATATCACCCAGAGAGGCATTCAGTTAAAGCAGCTCCAGCTTGGCCTCCAGACAACATCTGACATTAATTTATTTTCCTTTTTTTTCAGTTACACATGTTACTACTTGTTGCACTTATTGTCACTTTTTGACCTGTGAATGTTTCTGGTCCAGTCTTTGGTGGACTCCTGCAGTTCCTCAAGCCTTCTCTTGGTTATTTTTCTCAGTTGTTGAGGTAGTGACAGAAAGTCTTTCCCTATTTCCACTTGATAGTGATTTCCGGACGCTGTTTTGATCTTGGAGCTTTATGGACATGTTCCGAATTAATTTTTGTGCCAGTTTTTCTTCAATCTCATTAGTATTCATTACTGTTTCTAAATTGGTTACTTCTGCTGTTTTTATCATTAGTTTTTTGTGTCAATCTTTTCCTTATGGTGTATTTTGCTTGGATAGGTATTTTTTGGCTATTCATGTTATATGTCAGGTTAATGTGGCCAACATTTTGGCATTTGTGACACCTGGATCTTTATAAACATGTACACGAATCAACTGGCTTTATTTACCCCAGTGAAAGCTTTCTAGCATTTTCAGCTTCTCTTCTGAAGTTACACATCTTCAGTTTGTCTGTTTGTTTCTTTGCAATCTCATGGTTTCTCTTAAACATTTTTGCATGGCCTGGTATCACATTCTTTCTTTCTCAGACAAATAGAAGTTTGCCCAGTAAAGCTTCTCCTGACAATGGCCCTGTTGACATACATTTTTCACTATAAACTCTTCCTCAGATGAATTTCCTGTTTCTTCAAATGAAACTATAAGAAAAAGTCCATAGTGTGGCTGTGAAAGAACTTCCCACTTGGAGTAGTGCAGATAAAATCTGACTGGTTTTAAGATGGGTGTCGATTCAACTACTGTTGAACAAACACACCACTGTTGCCTACACCAGCAGTAGATTCAACCTATCCCATTGTAGGTGTTTGACACCAGCTGAATTTCAAATAATCATGAATTAATTGTTCGTGCCCCAGATTTTTCACTCTTTAGTAAAATACATAATCCAAATGCACTGGCAAGCTCTTGGCCTGGTACAATTTCTTACGGCACTTTAAGCCAGAACACTTGGGGATACTAATCAGGCTATTTGCTTTCTCCAGTCACACTCTCAAAGAACTGTCTTTTCCATTCCCTCAGTCCCGTCCTTTTTCCTCTCTCAAAGTCAGCTTCAAAATCTGACCCGGCCTCTGTATACCTTAATTTTGTCAGTGTAATATATTTTTCCTATGCATTTTTATTTGCATTTAAAAGTCCCAACCCAACAACAAAAAAACAAAACCAACACCCAAGTGATCCTACATTCTTAGAAGGAGCACTGTAATCAGATAAACTTATCTTTATTTCATTTCCCTGCTCTTTATCACCCATACTCATCATCACCTTGCTGATTTTTGATCTGTCAGCTCATTTGGAGAGAGATGAAATTTTCTGCCTTTTGTACAATATCTATTACATTTTGGGATACTGTTAAATGAGAAAGCCATCAACTGCTGACTGTGCAGTATATAATTTTCTAAGTTCTCTCCTTTGTGACAAAGCAGTAATTCTTCTAAAGGCAGGTTGTACTGTTGACATTTTCTGGAGAAAGTCACAAAGATTTAGGAGATGATCTGTGTAAACTATGGTTCAAACCTATTTTTTTGTGTCTCATGAGAGTCTTTGATTGTGTTATCATCCCTGGCTGTATCTCATCAATAGTCTTTCAAAGCTGGGCCAGCAGGCAAGATAAGTGTGTTTTATCTGCATTAGGGAAAAAGAAAACCCCAAACAAATGCAAACCCAAACAACAGGCAATCAAACCCTTAAACTTCCACCTGCATTCGGATAGGCCATGCAGAAATACAAATGCTTAAATATTCATTGCTTTTTAGCTAGGCATATGCTTAAATAGGTCTGTAACAAATTACTGATATATTAGTAAGAATAATGAATAGAGGGCAAATTTACCTAATATTCTATTGAAGAAGGTAAGGGTGTTCCTTAGGAAAAGACTGTAAAATTTACCCTAAGAAATGCTATTAAAAGATATTATTAAACTGTCATGAGGTTTTCTCTTTTGATTCATATTTGCCATTTCTTTCTAACTCAGTTAAACTTCAGGGCCAATGAAAGGACTCATTTTATATGCCATGAGAGTCTTGACACTGAGTTTATAGATTGTCTTCCTCAAAGGGTCCTCTTCCAAATCAGAATTTCAAATGGGTTCAGATTAAAGACAGAATTCAAACTAGTGAGTTTTCCTGTAATTAACTGGGATAACACAGGGGATGTGGAATGCCCCTTAAAACATAGCTGTAGGCTTACAGCTGCCTTTCTAGGATGTCCTACAGTTTAGTCATCGTAGTGTGCATTATGATTTAACAGATGAAGAAGCACTTTCAAAAGATTGACATGTGATATGGCAGAATTCAGTCAACCGAGAAAATATACAACCAGCTCTTCTCAAGCTTTTTAAAAGCACCAGAAGCCACATGGCCATTATGAGAGTTTGGCTAAAAGATTACAAATTTGTATTTTGCTAGCCATGACTGAGGTTTACAAAGACATGGAAAGAGTCAGTCAGTTTCCACTTAGTATTTCATAAGCTGAAATAAAAAGCAAAACCATCTAATTAGTGATTACAGGATTCCACATCTACTGCTTACAATAAATTCCCCTCATCTTTTGCTTTAGTCTTATCAAACCCCAAAACACTACCCTCCTCTCTGACTTGTGGTTCCTGACTCAGAATTAATAATAACTTACAGGATGAACTTGCAATTAAAATGATCGGTGAACTTGTTTATTCCATCAAAGAAGCACACAACTGTAACAACAAAATCTGCAAATACCATCTGCAGGGAGAGCTAGAGTGTATGTTGAGAATTCGTTAGATAACATAAGGAGTTCACACAATGCATTTGATGCTCTTTAAGCCAAAGACATCCCGAGCATGAATGTTTAAGAGAAGGAAGTGTATCTGTTTTCCTGAACTCTGCAGAGGCAACCTCACAAAACAGGAGCAGGCTGGTAGCAGAACAAAAAGTATCAACAATAGGTGGATTAATTGGCCATAACCCACTGATCCATGAATGCCAGGGGACAGCAGCAATGTAGGAATTGCCTTGAGGTTCTTGCCCTAATGATGAACCCTGGAATAAGTTTCCCTCCTGCATTTTCCTCATGGGAATACTTCACACTTTCCTGCTGCAGGAGGTTGAAAAGACAATAATCTACAATGTAGATTCACAGGTAACAAAGAGACACATAAAAGAAAGCTAACCCTATTTTTTCTACCTCATTTTTGTTGCAGTCTCGATCATATATTTTTGGAATTTCTAAGCACAAAGCTCGGAGGAGGTTTATGGTCTGTGTTTTGTTGCATACATATGTATAGGATTGTCAATATTGAGGCAATAATGCCTTCCTGAGATAGAGGTCAGTCACATACACAGAAAAAAACATCATGAGAATCGGCTGCCTGAGACTCCTGAGGTAGTTTTTCTGACCTGAGATATTGCCAGGAGAGTCACTTGCCTCAGTAACAGTGTTAGTGGTTCAAAAGAAGCAATGCTGAGGACTGCTCTGCCTACCTGTCAGTATGATGGCTTTGTGGGTTTGTGTTTAAATCAAGAGGATATCCTGCATCTTTAAGAGCACTAGTCTCTGATCTGAAGTTAATTTTGCTATGTGGAGTGAAAGAAAATAAAATTGAGATAGATACTGTGTCAGGCATTCGACTCAGAAGAATACCTAAAATTCGTTTTCTCCTTTATTTTACCTATTTTATTCATTTCAGGTCCACAGTCACAGAAATACTTATAGGTAACCTTTCTTTTCTGTTTGTTTGCCTTTTTTTTTTTCTCTTGACTCCTGTATACCCTTTTTGTTCCTTGACATACCACCACAGTCATGATTACTTGCAACAATATGCTCTTTTTTTTCTTCTGTTGCAAAATTTTACTTCATATTAGAAGTAAGGCACTCAGTAGGAACAATAAGAATGCAATTATATATTTTCAATATTTATTTGAATAAAGTTATAGTTTTTAATGACAATTTTTATAAAAATTGGACGTATTTATGGACAAAAATAGTACTTACAGAATAATGAAGTGGAATAAAGCAGTATTCTGCCTTATAAACTTTGGCGAGTTCATTATACAAAAAATACCTAAGGAAAGTTTACATAAAATAAGATTTCAAAATTTCGTAAGTTATACCTGCAACAGCTTAAACAAACATTTTTAAGGGAACCATAAAAATAGATTTCTGCCTCTTTCCATTTACAAACCTGGAAAAAATAACAATCCACTTTTCTGTAAACTTTTCTTCGATTTCAATTTATTACATGGCAAGGGTTTGGTTTTTTGTTTGGGTTTGTTTTGTTGTGTTTTGTTTTAAATTGCAAAAAAGAGAAATTGACAAAGCAAATTGTAAACAATAGGAAATTTTGCAATTCAAGATGAATAAGCAGATCGATTTTTTAAAGGGTCAACTAAAAACTGAAACACATTATCCATTATTTTTCCAATATTTCTTATAATCTATCATTGTGACAAACACACAAGCTGTCTTCATTTTTCTGAAACATGGACATTTTCTGTACTTAGTGAATTCTGGGTCACATCTGAGTCTGTGGAAACCTCAAGTACCACAAAACACAAAATTGCATGTTGGTGTCACAGAGAAAACCTGTAAAAAGTTACAAGAGATTCAATGATATCTAAAATACCTGAAAAGTGAAAACATCAGTAGGAAAGGTTATAAATGCAGGTAAATGGATCTGCTGTGGCTGCTCTAAGTACAGAGACCTCTCGGCACAGAGGGGCCCAGCCACACACCTGAAAAGAGCTCTGTAACCCCCTTCCCTGGAGGGGTGGTGGGAGTCCCTCTTCCGTCTCCAGGTGCACCACCTCTTTTGCCTATCAGCAGGCTTGCAATATGTGCTGACTACTCTTCAGCTTGATTAAAATGCCAGGTGCTCTTTCTCCATTGACGGTTTTTACCCCTTCCAATCTTATTGATCTTCATATTATCAAGTCACTGTAGAAGAGGCAGTGAAAAAGCACTAGTAGAAGGAACAAGGAGTCTACATAATGGAAGGGAACTGAGAAAGCATTTCAGAAAAGGTGACAATGGGATTTGAGATGTAAATATTAAAAGGACAGAGAAACGGAAAAAAAGGATTCTTTCCTCCTTCAACTTGTCAGACATTTCATTCAATTCCTCACTCCCCAGCCTTCTTAACAGGATACTAACATTAATCTTCTATGACACACCCAGTTCATCACAATTTCTCCACAAGCTATTTATTGTCTGCTATGACACTAGAGACTCCCATAGGAATAATTATTCCTCCTGTTCTTCACAGACATTCGTGTGCACAATGCAGATAATTTCACCAACAGTGGGAGTGAACATGATATATGTGCATGCATGCATGCGTTCACAAAAATCCGTCTGCTTGCATGCATGCACATGCATATATTTTCACTCCACACTTTGGCAAAAGTATGTCCATTGTTATTACTACATATCCCAATGCCAATGTGCACTGAAAGTGTTTTTATAATTTCATAAAATTAAGCCAATGCTTTTAATAAATTGGTAGCTAAAGTCTCAGCCAAGAACTACTGTTAACTAAAAAAGAAATTAATGTGTTAAGTATTGTGTCATAGTTCATAAATAGAGTTCCTAATTTTCCTTGATGATCTATTTTAAATGGCTCATGAGTTATTCATTCTCTTATTAATAGTTTCATTTCTAAAAATCTGAAATAAATATTTTTCTAAATCCCTGAAAACCATATTCATATAAAATCTGACATTTCAGCTTGTTGCTTTTTAGTGTCTATGATCCAGGGTACTCAGAAGTATTTGGATGTCTAAAGATGCATCACAGTTTTCAAAAGCATCGAGATACATAAGGTAAAATTGCAGCATAAGCTGCAAAGTAGGCAGCTAACACACTTACGCATTTCTGTCAATACTATTATGGTGATGTTAAATGCTTTTGAAATCTAGTCTTGTAATGTTAAATTTAGTTTTTAAAGAGGGGTCTTCTGAAGGGCAAGCACAACTACAGTGCCTGTCCAGAGGTCATGAATATATAATTCACAGTCTTACGGTATACATTCCTTATCCAAATGAGATATTTTAAAATTTATTTCTTTTCCTTTTTTTACAAAAAGATCAGCAACCTTACAGATTAGGTTACCTTTTCTTTATTTATTACAAAAACACCCATCAGCATGGTGTCCAGCTGCTGTGCAATAAGTGATTTACAAGCTGCTAGCATAACACTGGTATAAACAAGATACCAGACATTCATCTTCTAAGGTCAATTTTTACAACATTCACCTATTCTGAATAAAATCAAAGTATTTAAATTAAACTATATTGCAATAATATCAATGGTTAAAGTAACTACATGTTATTTGCAGTTGAGGTTTGCAAACTTAAAACAAGATTGATACTCTTATGGCAAGTCTATTTTACACAGACAGAGAGGTAAGCTTTGGTTAGTTTGGGTCATTTATTTCAAAGAAAGAATTTACAGAAATATCTTGTCCTATCCACCAATATTTTGAAGAGTCTTACAGTTCCTTCACCAAGAATGTTGGAAGAGAAGATCTGAAATACAGCAGGGCTATTATTTTCCTTTAATGTTATTCTTTTTACTTCCCCCTTTCCCTTTCTCCAACACAGGAAAAAAATCAAAGTTAGTAATGTTTAAGAAATCTAGGGTGACAAATAGACCATGGACACCACTGAGGATTTTTCAAAGACTCTGTCAATGAACAGATCTCCAAGAACCCCATTTGAGCAGAAAATATCCTGCTTTCCTTTGCCATGGTCTACTGGTGCTCCTGAGGGACTGTACCTCGTACAAGCTCTCTGTGCCCCATACCAGCATGCAAAAAGAAACAACTACATTTTAAATCAGAGAAAATGAGAAGCTTCTGCAGAGAGAGACTGACTGGGGAAGCCAGAGATTAAATCCAGAGTGAGGAGATAAGGATTAAGACCAATAACCTTTGGGAACTGTAGCATTTTTGTGAGCTACCGAAGAAGTAAGTCTAAGATCAAAGTAAGAAGCGATGTAAGAAAAAGGAAATGGAAGAAAACAGGAAAAACAGTGATTTAAAAGACTTGACTGGGAGAGAAGAAATGCGTATGAAAAGTGTCAAAGCAGAGAGACAGAATGAGAAGCTGGAAAGGATATGAAGACCAGTTTAGGGGAGAAACAAATTGAGCAGGAAAACAGGCTCAGCCGGAATGGGTAATAAGGGCTCATGCTCACTGAATTATACTTTCCAGGATCTGATGGAAGAGTGTGTCCTGGAACAGACATCTAGATTCCTACAGTTTATTATTGCCAAGCTGTCGGTAACACCTGAGAAAAACATGGGCGAATTATGAATGAAGACTCAAGTTGTGTTTGCCACCTCTCAGCTGTATAGTGTGATCACGCTCTCCAGGGCCTCCAAGAAGGACTAAGCATACATACTGCACTCCCAGTGCAGTATCCCCCAGCTCTACTGACATGTCTTTCCGGAGATTGAACAGATTCTAATCCTGCTGTTGACTTATTTCTCTGTCACTATGTATTCAAGGAATATATTTTTGGAGATTTTTTTCTTTTAGTTTTCTTAGAAAAACAAAAGACAGGTAAAACTGAAAAAAAAAGGAAAAAAAAAAAAGACTGGCAAACGGCAAAGAAGTGCCTGTCAAGAAATGGAAGTCAAAGGTAGTATGATCTGTGCCAACTTAATACATCTTTTTGTACTCTTGCATTACATACTGGTATCCTGGATCAGCACACAGATGGATCAGACCTGCCACTGAACGCAACTGTATACCGAACAAAACTTACCTGTAAAGCAACAGTTTTTTCTATTACTGAATTCAGATTCTGCTGCAGTGAATGGGAGACTGGTCTCATAAAAGCAGTGATAAGAAACTCAAAGATGAAAAATGTGGAAACAAAAAAAAAGGAAAGCATATGGCAAATGTACTTATATGAGAAGATAAAGACACGTAGGGGAAAAGCAGTGGCTGACATAACCTAAGAAAAGAACAAGAACCTTTTAGAATATCCAAGAAATAAAGAAATGTCATAAATATTTCAACAGAGGGTATCATAAAATTGTAAATAATGATGCAGAAAAAATAGAGCCAATACTTCTGCTCAGGATTGGGAAAGAACCCATGATTTACTAACATCATTTTACAGGGATCCAATTCTATCTATTAATAACTAAGGGGAATGTTAAAGAGAGTCTTTCAGAATTATGTGGGTTTACATCAACAGGCCTGTTTAACTTTCACCCACACATTATTAATAAGTTGACTGTGGTATTTTCTAGACTTTTCTTAGCTAGTATTACATTAGCTAGCGTATCGAAAGCAGTCTAGAGGATTCAGAAAATATTAAGAATGCTCCAATAGGAAATTGTGGGTAATCATGTCATACCAGGAAACAACATAGAAAAGCTAGTATGGAATTATGTCAAGTGAAAATTAAATGAAAGTAACACAATCAAGGTCAAGTGATACCATCTAAGAGAAAAAAAGCTCTTATAAATCAAATCATATTCAATCTTTGGTGAGATTAGAATTTTGGTTGGTGAATTTACTGCACAAATGTAACTTATGAGGCTTTTGACTTAGCATCTATTATCCTTTAATTAACAAGTTAATGATAAACACTACAACAAACCATATATTAAAAAGATTAATAATTAGATAATTGACTAGTTGCAAAAACAACTGGCAATAAAGAATCAATGTTAAACAGGGGCAGTTCCTAGAGGTGAGTAGTGTAAATCCCCAAATTTCTAAGTATGATTCATGAGTATGTATTATATCAGTGCTGAAGAAACTGATGAAGGTTACACAAAACTAGTAGGCAAGGGTAAGGCCAAAGAGACCAGCTCTGGAATTGAAACACAATGCATTTTATACAGAGAAACAAAACTTCCCTTCCTTCTCCACTCCCTGCCCCCAAAATGCCCTACATATCTACACAAAGAGAATTCCTATTCTCTATTTCCTGATAGCAGCAAGTCTCAAAAAGAAGTTCAGGGTCATTACACACAAACAACTAAAAATTTGTTCACAGTAAAACTTAGAGACAAGGAGGGTCAGTGCAAACCTTGAAGGAACAAGCAAGGAGGAAGGGTAATGAAAAGCAGTCGTGATTTTATGCCTCTAGATAGCACTGGTGAGATTGATACTGGCAAATGGCCTCCTGTTCTGCATATTGCACACAGTTCATTTTTAAAATGTCACTGAAAAAATTGGAGATGATATAGAAAAAAACCTGCAAAATTATTCCAGGCTGCAGAAAATTCAGGTGAGTGAGGACTTAAAAATATCGGTCTATCTTACAAAAAAAAAAAAAAGACTCACAGATAGCTTGATTGCAGTGTATAAGCACCCTAACAAGGAACTAAAGAACTCTTTAATCTAGCACGGAAAGACAGAAAACAATGAATAAAAAAGAAAGGCAGGCAAATACAAAATAAGAATAAGGTAAAAAATTTAACAATGTAGGTGATTAACAGCTGGAACAAAGTCCCAAAGGGAATGGTACATTGTCCATTACTTGGTGCTCTCAAATCAAAGCTAAGCACCCTTCCAGAAAATGTACTTAGTCTGGAGTCACTGGAAGAAATTTAATGTCCTGTAATATACAGGACATATGTGACTAGATGATCTAATGGTCTCTTCTGGCTTTAAAATCTGTCAATCAAATGCAAGACTGTAAAATATTGCCACATAGAATTGGATTTTAACCCTTCTTCTACCACACAGCATAACTAGATAATGTTTGGCAAATCACTTGATTCAAAATGCCTATAAACAATTGTTGACAGTGTACTACTGTTTGGTTCTTGGATCCCCATCTTACAGTTTTGCGTACTGATGCATGCTAGCACAACCAAAGTCAGTGAGAACAATGCAGAGAACTTTCCGGCGTGCCATAGATTGCTACCTGAATATCAGTCTCCAGAAATTTCAAAGCAGTAGGTCTTAACTTTTTGTGCCTCTGATCCCTACATGTTACTGCCATTAAGAATACTTTCTCCCCATTTACGTTTAATTAAAATAAAGTGGTCTCCACAAACATTAGCATATCGAATGCCAAATAAAAACCTATGAGAAAAATAGTCATTTTTGTACTCACAGAAAAGTATAGATTTCACAGAATCACAGAATCATTAAGGTTGGAAAAGATCTTTAAGATCATCAAGTCCAACCGTCAACCCAACACCACCATGCCCACTAAACCATGTCCCAAAGTGCCACATCTACAAGTTTTTTGACCACTTCCAGAGATGGTGACTCCATCACCTCCCTGGACAGCCTGTTCCAATGCTTGACCACTCTCTCGGTGAAGAAATTTTCCCTAGTATCTAGTCTAAACCTCCCCTGGTGCAACTTGAGACCATTTCCTCTCGTCCTATCACTGGTTACTTGGGAGAAGAGACCAACACCCACCTCACTGCAACTCCCTTTCACGAGTGATAAGGTCTCCCCTGAGACTCTCTTTCTCTACACTAAACAATGCCAGTTCCCTCAGTCACTCCTCGTAAGACTTGTGCTCCAGACCCCTCACCAGCTTCATTGCCCTTCTCTGGACACACTCAAGAACTTCAACATCCTTGTTCTAGAAGGGACCCAAAACTGAACACAGTATTCGAGGTGCGGCCTCACCAGTGCCGAGTACAGGGGCACAATCACTTCCCTACTCCTGCTGGCCACATTATTTCTGATATAGGATGCTGTTGACCTTCTTGGCCACCTGGGCACACTGCTGGCTCATGTTCAGCCGGCTGTCAACCAACACCCCCAGGTCCTTTTGTCTCAGGCAGCTCTCCAGCCACTCCTCCCCAAGCCTGTAGCGTTGCATGGGGTTGCTGTGACTGAAGTGCAGGACCTGGCACTTGGTCTTGTTAAACTTCATACAGTTGACATCAGCCCATCATTTCAGTGAGTAAGACATGAAATGTCTTGCATAATGACAGTTGAATGACTGAAAAGTCTTTCAGTTAGTTTATAGATTTACTTCAATGAACAAGGCAAGGAATCTATAAACAGTGTACAGTTACAAAAGTCTGTATTAAACATATGCTTAAATGCACCAAAATCCTGATATTACATCACTTCACAGAATCTTTTTAATTTGCTAGAAATACAGCCCCATCATTGGTGGATTTCATACTGCCCTGGTCATAATTGGTGAAGTGGCCTCTTCTCCAAATCTTCACAAATCATAACAAAGTCAAAAAGAGAGAAATATTAAATGGATCCAATTACGCTGCCTGGAACAAAATGTGGTCTAACTACTCCCAATATAGCAATATAAACAGATAAAAATTACAGAACTTTGGGCACCAGATGACATAGCACCTAATGACCTATTCACCTTGCAGTATAGTTTGAGAAAATTCTGAGCCTCTCTACTCAAAATCCTGTAGCTCTGGGATACATGGCAGTGGATAAGGTCAAGGCTTGAAGGGACACCTGCTGCCTCTCATAATGCTATAAAACTTCAAAACAGGGAATAGAAATGTAAACCCACTGCCACTGCTCTGTCTAAACAGTAACTAATGTGGTAAGTTACCAACTGCCTATCTTTTGGATTTACTTCCTCTGCAAGACTTCAGATGATGGGTAAAACATCCATTTGTTGTCCTTCAGTTCTGGCCAGAATATTCTAGGGATCAACTTTAGCTTCCGAGAGAAAAGTGGATAGGATGCAGGTACATGAACTAATACAGTTTTACAGCTCCATCATGAGCTAATGGAGTAGTGGCTTCCATGCTGTTCAAACATGAATGTATGGTAAGTTCTAAAATGTTTTCTCAGCAATTGTTATTGTCCATTTTGTACACAAATAAACTCAGGCATAGAGAAGTTAACTGAATTACCTGGTCTTACATGGCAATTTAGGGGCAGACACAGGAATGTATTTACAGATTGTGCAAGTTTTCATCAAATGATAAAGGCAGAGTTTGCCTTTTACACGATTTTGGGACAAACTATCTGTTTGCATTTAAATGTTGTATTTACAATTAAACTTAACTGTATAAGGAATTGCCTTACATTCCAGAAATCTTAACCTGTGTCCTATGCATACATATCCTACCTGTGATGTCCTCTGATATAGATAAGAATTCAAAGTTTGTAGTTTTAACTCAAGTCTCACATACATATCAGTAATATAGTACAATTGCATTATCTTCAGTCAGTTATGTTTTCTAAGTCTGCAGGTGGGTGAGATCGTTTATAGCTTCACATGAAAACAAATATTAAAGCTTCCAGCAATGTTCTCTAAAATCAATTCTGAAGTCATGGTAGTGTATCTTTTTCTATTCACTTGCAATTGAGTTTCATTATTGTTACTTTGTCTAGAAATCAGATTATTAAGTGCCATCCTTACGAGGAAAACAAGTAACCACTATTTTGTCATCCAAAATTATCCTATTTCTAATGCATATACGTACATCTTGGCAAGCTTTAAGAGAAGACTATACCCTCAGTGAAGCTGACAACCCACCAGTTGGTTTTATTAATTTAGGTCTTTTCTAAAGTGTATTTTAACGTAATTTGTTACAATTAATTAAGTCTCTTTGTTCATAATGATCATTCCAAGACTCTTGATGCCAATACAGAAAATTTATTATGAGAGAGGAATTCAGGTGTCATGTGAGAGCTTAAAATAATAAAACATTCCCTTACATGTTCAATTTCTAGGAAAAGTAAATCCTGAGATTATAAGCATGTGTTTGTCTATGCCTTTCTACCACACATAGCTTTGAACACATCTAAAATACTTCAACAATCATGTGTTTGGAAAAGCACAAGATAAAATTAGTTTCATCTGTCATCTGGGTACCACAGACACTTCCCCTCCACTTCCTTTCACTGACCCTCTCCTCCCACGTGTCCTATGCCAAATGGCTACATATTCTGGTTTATTGATAAAAACTGCCTCAAATCAATAATTCAGTCTCCTTTTGTCTTTTCAGAATTCAACAAGCCAAGGCAGTACCAGCTAACCTCAATGACACTGCAATCTGCTCTCTTCTGTTGTAGCTTTTTCATTATTCCTTCTAAAGAGACCTTTTGTTTCCTTTATTTAACACCAGGTGCCTTAGGTAAGGGCTTTAGCTGTTAGAGGCATAAGCTGCAAGATGACCGGAACGCAATGTTTCAAAAAGAAATATTAATGACATTATGTAAGACTCATATGACCATTTTTCCCTAGCAACAGCATGCACACCCTCGAAGTATGCCTTCAGTGGTTGAGCCTGGCAAAGAACATTGGTACATACTATGTTTCCCATCTTTTTTCTACCACTTAAACATTGAACAACCTAGTCCCCCTTTGATATCATCCTTCTGCCTCATTCATCTTGTAAATGACATCATGCAGCAGAGCAAGAGATATGAACCAAAATAGAAGTCTTAATAAAATAAGCCCCCCCAGTTTCCTGGTACTCATAATTTTTATTCTCATGGCAGATGCAGTTCAACAGTAGAAAGTGAAATCTCAGAAGAATAAGAAAGTCTTTCATTAGGAGCAACGGTGATATTTTACATTAGGTAGCCACCAAGCACAGACATAGTGGGCTTGCTCAATATAAATAACAGGCAACACAAAAACCAAGGGAAATAATGAGCCCTAGTGGCCCTTCTTGCCTTTTTAGGTTGTTATAGTCATGATGTGATAAAACATACTCATGTGGGAATTAAACATACAATCTTGTTATAAGAAATAACATCTGGTTTCCCTTGTTCTCAGGTCCCAGAGGGTTAATTTGTTTGCTTTTGTTCAGAAATGGAAGAAAGCCCTGCATTGAAAAGGCAGCTGGAAAATGATCTTCTGGGTAGTTAGAAAAGTAACAGCAGTGAGTAATCACTCAAAAATTTGTGTTTCTCAGACCTCGGTGTGCCTGGGTACCTCTATCTGCCAACAAGCACTGACAGGCTGCAGATGCACTTGGCTTGAGACCTCCCTCTAGAGAGCACAAGTCATCTTATAGTTCCTTCATATATATCAATCTTTATTCCCGAGTTCTTGGCATGTTACATTACATATAGCCCCATAGTAGTAAAGGCATGCACCAGGGAACAGACTGTTCAGGGAAGTATATTAAAAAAACCCCAACTATTTCTGGAGATGTAAATTCTGTGTCTATCACTAAAGCAAAGATATTCAGTAAAAACAGAAATTTAAATACCAAAGACATGCCTGCAAGTGCCGTAATGCCAATACCGATACTGTAGACCTACATATAGGGAGCTGGTAAGGAGCAGAAGAAAATAGAGCTGTCAAATCAGTTCCTATTTTTAAAATAGTACATTTTGCTATTTTAATATCTAAAGACACGTGAAAAAGAAGATTAAAAAAACTACCTGCTGTACATGAAACACATCACCTGCTTGTTTTGACAATCAGCATTTTAATACAGAGATTTAAAAAATCTCAAACGTGAATAAATGGTTCAGAGCAAGAAATACATTCAGCTATGTCTTAATAAGTTTAAGTTGTAGAACTATTTCAGTATTTACTTAACTATTTAGTTTCAAATGGTACAGCAGGTCTGCCAACCATATGGGTAAATGCTCACCTGCTCATCTGTCCACTTGCAGGATACTGCAGAATTCAGATTTCCTTTCCCTCTTCTTTAAAATCCTTGTGAAGCCATTAGTAAGTGAAATGGAGGCTCGTGGGTTTTTTGCTATGTTGGTAGGATGTACTCGTACATTTCTACCTGCCTGCTCTCCCTGAGGCAACACAAAAAATGACCTGCATGTGAGTGTGGCTGGGGTTTTTGAAGTTATCTTACAGTCAGTGAATTAATGCTGCAGGAAGAAATCTGCAGATTTTGGTGGTGATATCAGTCCTTCAAAATTAAGCAGTTTAGTTGCTGTTTCTCAGTCTGCTTGGTAATTTTTATGGTCCCAAATTTAAACTCTTCAGACCTTTCAGCTACATTAAATAATGCATCTACTCTAAATGTCACACTTCACACTGTCAGAACTATAAAGGTCCTGACAATTCTGAACTCTGAGATCTGTACCTTCAAGAATTGTTGCATTACCTCTGTACCATCTTTCATTTCATGCTCTCAACTTAAAAATAGCAGCTTAAATGCTGTTTCTCAAAGTCTGCAGCTTGAGGCAAAGCTGCAGTACAGACAGAATATGTAAAAAAACCCCAAAAGAGCACAAGAAACTTCAAAGGTTAAAAAGAAGACAAAAAAGAAAACAAGGCCCCCCAAAACTCAAAAAACCTTGCTGATCCTTAACAATGAAAAGCATTATCTGTGTCCACTGCTAAATATATGGTGGGCAGGAACCAGCACCTAAGGTCTAGAATGGATAAAGTCTTGGAAGGCACTGAGGCTGCCTAAAGACTATTTTTTGCAGATAAGTGATTAATCAATTGTTGGAGGACAAAGAGGAAAAAATAAGCAAAGTTAAGCATAAAAATAATCAACTATGTGGAGCCAGTGCCCAATCCCAGTGTGCAGTCAGGCTGGACAGGACAAGGGCAGCTCATAGGCTGGGACAATCCCAGTCATCAGCACTGTCCTGATCCCATTTAGCATCATGTACAATATAGGTCTGAAAAATGAAAGCACAGTCCTTGAGTCTGGTGTCTCAGTGTGGATGATGCAAGGTGAGCAACACTTACCTTGTCTTTTCAGTAATGGTAGTAGATGCAAGGAGCATGGTCCCATACCAAGTTTAGAGTGAAAACCAAAAAGCTACCGCTGTTTTATGTTAGCTTGCACCTAATAAAAAATGTGATGAGGCAGTCTTAGGGTATGCATGAGGCATGTGTCTCTCAGAACATCCTGAGTCTTTAGAAGGGTGAGAAGCAAGTCAACTTGTGCACATGGACACTGTCTGGCCAGAGTGCCATACTGATGTGGCCATGCATTGTACAGTAGATTGAGGTCTCTGTGGTAGAAATGTGATGCAGACCTAGAGACTACTAACGTATTACTAACAAAGACAGAACTGTAACTGCATTTGTTTAACTTCAGCTATGCCAGTACAGGCCTATATTGACTTTGTTGTAACATGAGCAAAAACCACAAGTATGAAGCTACACTGACTGTTTTTGCAATAATAGTAGATTAAATGAAGGCTATTCCCAGAATTGTTTGGATGTTGTCTGTGTTATCTACTTGTTGTAAAGTAAACAACCATGTTCATCGTAAGCCATGCAAGAAAGAGAAGGATGACTGTGTAATGGGGGATAATTGTATAAGGAAAGGTAATGTTTGCTAAATGGAAAATTGAAGAACTTGACAATGTACATTCTGACTTCTTATTCTGCATAATAAAAAATGGGACTTTTAACATTTTGACTAAACTTCCTTTAAACAAACAAACAAAAAAAATAAAGAAAAGGAAAAAAAGAGAAAAAATCAAGATCATTCCTGGCATGCACACACATTTTGCTTGCTGCATTTAGTAAAGGATGACTTCCAAAGATGCTTTCCCACCTTTTCTAGCCCCTTGAACCATTTTCATGTGCAGTTCAGGTTGAATAAACTGCACACATATGGTTTGACTTTCAGATAAGAAAAAAAGCTATCCCCAGGACTATGCAGGAAAGAAAGCCCTACCTCTAGATTAATGCAAGGAAATTTCAGGACTTTCGGCATTTTTTTAGCAGGAAATAAAAAGCCTGAAAACAAACAGGAAGACTAGTTGACGTATCTCTAAGGTATACTCCTAAAGAAAAAAAGAAAAGAGATGTTTCTGATCTCTTGTGATCCATCATTATGCCATCATTTCTGCTTTATTTCAGCTGATCTTGATACAGAATCATATTCTGTGACATACTAGCAGCCAACTTTATTGCTGTACACAGGGTTTTCTCCACTTTATACAGGGACTAAAACAATGTAAGTATAGCTACTATCTCAGAAGCAAGTTAATTAAATATAAGCATCATATTTTCACATACATATCCATTAAAAAAAGAGAAATACTGTTTTTTCTGCCACGAAAATCTCACTATGAATTTGCATCACTGTGCAAAACCCCAGCCCCTATTAGGAAAATCATGTAAGAGCTCAAAAGACCAAAATGGGGGAAACTTCCACAGATGGGTTCTGCACAGCTTGCTGTGCCCTGAATGGAGGCCCGCTAAATGCCTTGTGATGTGGGGTTCCCAGCGTCTGAAGGGATAGAAGTCAATCTGTACTATCCCCTCTTTCCTTATATTCTTATCTCCAATAAATGGCATTCTAAATAATACTTCAGTGTTTGAGTGCCTTTGTTACTGGGATCACAAAAGCTCAGTGTCAAACTGGTATAAAATATCTTCCTCCACGCTGCCTGGGAAAGCTGTTTTTTCAAAATCTACACCTTTAAGGCAAACAGCTAGGAGCTGAATATGCCAATGACTCCATATCCCGTAGCTCCAAGGCTGTCTTCCAGCCATGGAAACTACTCCAGCACCAGAAACTTATGACTTTCATTGTTTTCACCAAAATATTTTTTCTTCATAATTTTTAACCCAAAGACACACACCTCTTACATTTAGTATCACCTTTTCGCTACAAGGCATCTCAGTAAATTTATTCCATGATCATATGTAACTCTAGATGAGAACAGCAGTTTCTTCCCCATGTAAGCCTTCTAGCTTTCTTCTAACCAAAGTCTCAACAAAACACAAAAATGTGAAGATATTAATCTTTTCTCAAACATTAACTGAGACACAAATAAAACATTGAGAAAATATTCTTTGTTTTATTCTTCCCATTTCTTGTGCTTAGTTTTTTATCTCATCAGTTTTCTCATCTGCAAATGTTCCTCAATTCAAATATTCCTTTAGTAAGGCTCTTTTGCATGTTCTTCCAGCTATATGTTCCGTAATGCATATTTCTAAACCTTCTAATCCAATCTGTAGCTAGTCCTATCGTGGATAATTTAGAAATTCACAAACAGTGGAACTCTGATGGTTTTTTATGTTGCTATAAATGTATTCCACATGAAAAGCAATATTTTTCTGAGATATTTGTGTCTTCTGAATTACTTACATATTTGATGGATTTGAGGCTTTCAGGTCCATAAGCTCCAAAAGAAACAACATATGAGTTGAAAATTCATAAGCTGGTCTTCAAGTTGTTGATTATATTCCTAAGCCTTTAGAAAAAGCATAGGAAGAGAAGCTTCAGACTCTGTGTCCTACTAGATATCTATACTGGCTTATCTTATTGATAGACTTGTGCCTAGTTTTCTTTCTGATCTTTTGTGGTTTCCTGAATAGTTGAGCAAACATACACACACATATATATATAAAATCAGTAAATATGTAATATATGTTAAAAATATGATTGGAAAAGCTTACCTAGTTCTTTATTGTTTTACTCTTCTTCATATACCCAAAAGTAACATCATAGAATTTTCTAAGTGTATGTATCTGCTGTGTATGGAAAGAAACATTAGAGATACTAATAAAACACCACAGTTTTATGAAGAAGGGATGCTTACTTTAAAATACATAGATATTTTATACTTCCTGACCAACAATAGTTAGACAGTTGGTTGTGGCAAAGGAAACAAATCAAGTTACCATCCAAAGAACTCAGTATACCGAAGGTGAGGGGAACAGATCAGCAGGATCATGGTCACCAACAGCTGTGTGGTGAAATAGTGACATGGAGAGAATTAATAGGTATGCTGCTCAGAAATCCTTCAGACTGATGCAGTGAACTTGGCCAAAATTGTCGCTTTTGAGAGTCTGCTTTCATTACGCATCGTAACTTTTAGGAAAGTCACTTGTCACCTGTTGAACTTGTCACCTCTGGATAAATTAAATTATTTTGCATAGTGGTGAGATACAGTATTTCATGTCTGCTATGATTTCTCCCATGGGTGCCTACTATGTGGTGACAGTTAAATGATTCTCAACGTTATAGATATACTTTGAAAAATACTCTAGGATTTTTTGAGATAATCTACATTTACTGAGTTGAATGACACTGTAGAGATTTAGCATACTGCATACTCTTATCCACTTCAGAGAACTAAAGTTAGGAAAGTAAATCTCTATATCGCTAATGGGGAAATGCAGCATCCTTCAAAAAGACAATTCAATGCAACTAGATTATATGCTTAAAAGTAGTCAACAATCACTTTCGCATGTATTCACAGACACAACGTCATTCACAATGCATATTTTGTACAAGAACCAACCCCCTCAAAAGTGCCCCCACTAGTTGGTGCTCTCTGACAGTATGAAATGCATTTACTTATGGAATTCAGTTGTGCACTGCGAGCAGAAGACAGCTGCAGTTCAAGTCTTAAAATATACATCCTACGCTGCTGTCAAATATCTATGGCTGACAAGGACCTCCCCCTTCAAGACAACTTTACTAGCATGAAAGGAGCAGGTGGGTAATTGACATGTTGTAAGTGCTCTCCAGCTGCAGGCTCTTCAGTGGAGTAATACTGCTATGAATTAGCCATCCCCAGGCTGATGTTCTATGGCAAGTGGTTTCTCCCTGGTAAAGAACTAAAGATAGTCTCTGTCCACCATCCTCAAACATGGGATCAGAGTAATAGGTAACTTCTGCCTGATGTGTTCAAAGCATTTATTCAAAACTGAAGGGAGGTTTGGTCCACAAAATAACAGAGGTAGCAGGATTAGCTTTGACCCTTTTCCAGACTGCTCCCTTCACACCAAACCCACTGTGGTCTCTGATCAGAGAAATGAACTGATTTGTATGTTGGGTTTCTGAAGGAAGGAAAAGGAGATTTTTTTCTAAGAAAGGAAAGAGGAAAGACACTTCAGACTTGATGAACTTAGTTTTTTTGTTGATCAAATACTATTCCATAGATATTAATTCTTTTCATTCATTAGATCGGTAATTGTTATTTGTCATATAATGTTACAGGTAACAACTGCAAACAAGATAATGCAAGCATAGTAGAATTGATTGAGTGCTTAATCATAGGCAGTTTGTCTCAATATGTTTGTATTGTACTCACGTTCATATCAGGCACAGAAAAAGAAAAAGTTAGACTGAGCAAATACAAAACAAGATTTCTGCAAGTGATCTCAACTTACGTGGCTATGAATGAAGAGAATCGATTTAATTCTTTAATTCTAGTTTGAATTCCAGTTACCCATTTTGAAATGTTCTGCTATCAACTATTCGTATTTAATGCTTCAGCAATAACAAGTGACTGCATTTTTTTAAGTCACTCAAATATATTCTTTTGAAACAATACGAGCCTCAGGAAAATAATTTCTGAGTCTAGCTTGTATTTGGCACTGAACAAGTTTGTGTTCTACTTACATTTGGATTATCTGGGAAGTTTTAAATCAGTGGGAAATGAGTAGCTTAATATTGAAGTCCTTCCTCAAGCAAGATTAATAGCAAAGAAGGTGAAGTTGTTTAATTCCTAAATGAAGATAGTTACAATATATCACAAATGTAACAGAAGCTTACAGTGCAGTTATGCTCAGTTTTACCTGGAAGGCAAGGTTTTGGAGAATTTTATGGACTAAAAGAATAAAGTATTTAATTCCCTGTATTTAGACCATATAATGCATGAGTAAACCCAGAATTATCTGTGAATTTTTATGCATTTTTACTTTTCTAATTTATGATAAAAGACTTTGAAATATGTTGTTTTCATATTCCTTTGTTTAAAAAACTATATGTTGAGATTTATACTTTCATGTAGAATTTGAAATTCACTGTAATAAATTCTGGGGGAAAAAGGTAATTTCTGTAGAAGTACTTTGTGTTGAAGTTCACTCAAAATCAAGCAGTTATTTATCACCTGAATGCAGTAAATTACCAAGTTCTAAGATAATGGACAATCACATGTAACAAGAATTTATCTTACTGACATGACATGAGGGCTCACTCTAATGCTGTCACATTACTCTTAAAATTCTCTTTTGGTACAGATTTTCTATTGAGTTTAGGTCACCATTATGCAAAATTGATTATAATTATTGTTCATAAAAATATTTCTTATAGTTCTGTTTTTCTTGTTTTCAAAAGGATGACCATATACAGACATTACAACACCTTTCAAGCTATGGGTAAAATTGTTTTTAAGAACAAAGAGGTCCATAGCAGTAAGCAAACAGTTCAACAATCTCATCTCAGTCAAGGCAATTACCATGAGATGCTCCAGGAAAAAGGGGATTATTACAACCAGTTTGAACAAGCAGCTTCTGTATAGCCTGCTAAATGACCATATAGTAGTTTTTTATGCTATAAATAAAGTAGGCAAGTCTGGTAGATACAAAAGATAATTTTTATTAAGCTGTATAGGAAGTATACTTCCTCTCTTGACTATTGCAAAAATAAATCTTTTTGGTCTGGGGATTTAGTCATAGGAATGTGTGGAGACCGGTTGTTCCTTCCGAATCTGTTTTTCCTTCTGTGCCATGAAACTGTTCATTTAAGAAGATACAGACTAGCAGAGCCAAAGAATGTCTAAATAAAGAGTATCTTAACAAACTACTCTAAAACTGGATTAGCATAGAATATATGTTGTACATTTCATGCTGTACCTTTCATACTGTGATCATATTTATTTATTTAAATTTTACCCTATGACAGCAGCAGAGACAATACAGAAATCCAGAGACTAGAATACAGCTGTTTTTTCCCATCCTTTAAGCTCAATATAAATTATATTTGCAAAAGCCTAGCAATTACATTCATGCTAAAAGTTACTAAATTATGCATGACAAAAAATAAAGACATGCTATAAATAACAAATTGGTTTTATTATAACAATTCAGTTAATATTTATAAGGCACCAAATATCTTCCAGGAGTAAAAGCTCAGCAAAAACAAGGGCAGTTCCTTTATGACACCTGCTTTGTTGCATCTTCACAGAATTAGTCAGTTTGAGTCAGGTATTCATACAACTAAACCTAAGAGGATCAGCTACAAATAGCCTTAGTAATTTTGCATTCTGTGAAGGGCAAGGGCCTCAAAATTTTAATTGTTTCTTTAAAAAATAAAAGCTGAATATCATTGCAAAAATGAAATATACTGTAATATAAAAGATTGGATGAGAACAGTCCCTATCTATAAAACACTGACAAGCTTCAATTATCAAAATTTACATTGTAAAATGTCAAAATCCTTTGTAGCAGTAATTGCATACTCCATAGAGAAGGAAAACTACTGGCAATACAATTTCCAATTTTTCATCAGAATGGGCTTTGTCCTGTTTTACACGATTACGGTTTGGCTTAATATGTCCCAAAGAGCACCACTGAATTAACTTGTTGTAGAAATTACTTAGGGGTTTTTTTTTTGTGTTGACTGCCCAGATCTCCTGCAAAATACAGTTGCCCAGGCTGGGCCAAAACTAGCTAAAAATGTAGAAAAAGTGATGCCAAAATGCAGCCTTATCAGAGACTCGCATCAGAGATACCAAGCTAGAGCTACTACAGGCATTGTGCTAACCAAAGTCTACCAGTCAAGATTCACAACTCTTGGCAAACCAAAATAGGACAAGAACGAAATACAGTCATTTGTATGTGCCTTGGGTAAAAGAAGTTCATTCAAATTCCTTCATTTGATAATAGAAGACAAAATTACAGCCAATAATCTTTGAGAATATGCCTGTCACAGAGAAGATACCTGAAAGTCTTCACTATACATGAGGAACAAATGAATGGAATGCACCTCCTGCATCATCCAGTGCAGTCCCGTGGCATCACAAATACTTAGTCTGTGTTCTGCATTTTGAAAAAAGTTTTTTTGGCCCACAGGGGAAGGTTCCTCTAGAAATTGAGGCATTTAATTACTGAGCAGCTTCATGTAATATCTAAAATTAATTCATGGTCTGTTTACCCCCTTAGTCCATTAGTATAAATGGATTTATTCTCTCTAGGATTAAGTCTTTGATGTCCTTACATCCATGCTTGGATAACAGCAGGCTAAACAAAGTGAGCTCTTCTAAACTCAAGAGAAAGTATTCGTACCACCCCAGCCATCCAAGGAACCCTCATCTACATCAGCCTAACTTCTATTTATTTGGTTTCTAACATAAGAATCCAGAATTCAACCAAGCCCTGAACAACAGCATTAATATGTTAATACTTTCCTGTTGCTTAAGAATTCTTCTCCCATCATCTTAGAATCATACTTGCCTTTTTCAAGGCTACTTCCTGCTGACAGTTCACAGTTATGCTGTAATCAGTCAGACTAGACAGCTGCTTATTCACATCTTTCTTTTTTATTGCCCCAGTTGATGAAACCCTATTATATGGCAAAGCTTCTGTTATGAACTCCCAATGCAGGCGTCAATAAAGGACTTCAGGCACAGTGGTGTTCAGCACTGGGAAGCCGAATAGATATTTAGGTCTGAGACTGGAATATATGAAACCGACTTCGGTAAACAAAAAATTTTTACACATAGCACAAGGGTGAATGAGGAGGCTGGTTCAGGAAAGTAAACAGCCAATTTGCTGAACACTGGGACCCCAAAGAAATCTAAGAGGAAATGTTAAAGACTGATGCACATGTGAAATCTTGTATCTTGCATGGGCTTATGTACCTATCTTGAGGATGCAACTGAGAGTCCTGGGAACTAGAGGTGAAGACTAAATTTACTTACTTTGCCAAGTGCATCAACATAGGATTTGAGCCCAAAGGAATTCTTCACATTTGCCTTCAAAGGAGACGAAACTGTGAAGATTCCCGTGCTAGGACCCTCTGTTGTGGAGGACTCATCACAGTACCTGACTTTTTATCAAAGTAATCAGCAATGGTATAAAAAGGAAGGTCCTTGCATAGACAAATTAAAAAAGAAATTAAAAAAACAAGAAACAGAAAAACAATAAAAATTCATTAATTCTTGAAATGGAGGGAGGTTACCAGTTCCACAGGTATATGTGGCTGTTCAACACTTGTGTGTGTCCCGAAAAAGGGGGTGAACAATGGGTGAAAATTTGCTGTGAGCTCTGTTGTTCAGCATCCTAAAGATGAGGACCGATTAAGATGAACTGTATTTCACATCACCAAGGGATCTATTTAAAACGGCAAATGAGATTCAATGTGATTAAATGTAAAACTAGGTGGGGGGTTGTGGGGGAAGATTTCTACATGTGAAGTTAGAATTCTTTTAAACTGTCTTTTAACCCCTAACCTTCCTCCTGAGTAGTGTGATAAGCAGTTTGGTGGTCAGCAGAGATAAAATAAGAAAACAAAGAAGGACATCAAATGTCAAGAAAGGATTAGCAAATAAAGAAGAGAACATAATTGCTTTGCTACATAAATCCATGTTGCAGATGAACCATGAATACTATCTGCAGTTCTAGTCTATTTATCTCAGAAAGGGTATGGTAGACCTGGAAGGTACTCAAATTTCCTTGTTACTTTAGCAAAAAGTATAAAAGAGTTTCCTTTCAAGCACCAGTTTATCAGGCTAGGACTTTTTAGACAAATAGAGGGCCTTGAGTGAATATGACAAAAACCTACAAAATCCTGAGTGGTACAGAGAAGATGCATAGATGCTGACAATAACCCAATCTGAGGTATCATCTGAATTTTAACCATGAGAAGAAGCAGACTGCTGATTTTCTCTTTGTGGTGCTTCATTCCTGAAGCAGGCAGGAGCTCGAACAGGTGAAAAGTCCGTATTTCCACCAGATGACTGGCACCTTCATGTCAACAAGTGTCTTCAGCCATAGCAAGCAAAAGCTTTTAACCTTAACCTTTCAAAAGTGGTGCAGGGCACGGCACAACACAGTGGTACAGACAGTGTGGGTCACAGGGGTATTCCAAAGGGTTTGGGATTCATTTGTACAGGTAACAGCCTCTTGCCTTCAGAATGGTCATCACTTCGTCTTCGTCTCATTCAACAATAACTAAGGCATAATCAAGCTATTTTGTTGGGATGCACTACAGTAGTCACTCGAGTACTTGTACGTAAATAAAGGCAGAAGATAACTGGTAGTCGAACACATTTAAAGTAACACAGCATCAAGAAACAAGTATTGTAATAGTTCAATCAATGATCAAAGAAAGTACAGAAAGGAGATTACCAGGAGAAGAGTTTGTATGCAAACATTAGTATTAGACTGACAAAATAAATGAAAAATTAAATGCGTTATTGATTGCTTTCCCAGGTAACAATGCTTCCATTTCCACAGAACAGATTGCACATTTAAGCTCCATAGAAAACTACAACACATACCTAAAAGACAACATTAAAAAAAAGAGATTATTCTAAGCAAAAATATAGTAACCAGATCAAGGAAGCATATGGAGAATAAATAAAAACTCCACAGCTTCCTATGGCTGTTTAAGCACAAGTTAAATTACAGTAATTTAGCTGTTTTTCTCAAACTGGGGGACACAGACCCTTAACTATGTATAGCAGTGACTGAGCTCTCCATTCTAAGGAAATGCTCACTCACATGCTGACATAAAAGATGTGTATTTAAGAGTTACATGGTGTGATGACTCCTTCAGCAGGGAAGGAATGATACTTAAACAGCTATGTCCTAATTCACAAAAGGCTTTTAAAACACCCATGGAATCATAGAATCATTTAGGCAGGAAGAGACTTTTAAGATCATCGAGTCCAATCACTAACCTAGCACTGACAAGTCCACCACTAAACCATGTCCCAAAACACCACATCTACACGTCTTTTAAACACCTCCAGGGATGGTGACTCACCCACTTCCCTGGGAAGCCTGTTCCAATGCTTGACAACAACAATGCTTGGTGAAGAACTTTTTCCTAATACCCAGTCTAAACCTGCCCTGGCGCAACCTGAGGCCATTTCCTCTTGTCTTCTCACTCGTTGCTTGGGAGAAGAGACTGACACCCACCTCACTACAACCTCCTTTCAGGTAGTTGTAGAGAGGGAGAAGGTCTCCCCTCAGCCTCCTCTTCTCCAGGCTAAATATCCCCAGTTTCCCCAGCTGCTCCTCATAAGACTTGTGCCCTAGACCCTGCACCAGCTTTGTTGCCCTTCTCTGGACACACTCCAGCATCTCAATGTCCTTCTTGTAGTGAGGGGCCCAAAACTGAACACAGGATTCGAGGTGCGGCCTCACCAGTGCCGAGCACAGGGGCACGATTACTTCCCTACTCCTGCTGGCCACACTATTTCTGATACAGGCCAGGACGCTGTTCAACTATCTGCTGACCAACCCCTCAGGTCCTTTTCCGACAGGCAGCTTTCCAAGCCCTCCTCCCCAAGCCTGTAGCGTTGTCATGGGGTTGTTGTGACCCAACTGCAGGTCCTGTCACTTAGCCTTGTGGACCTCATACAGCCGGCCTTGGCCCATTGATCCAGCCTGTCCAAATCCCTCTGCAGAACCTTCCTGTCCTCAAGCAGATCAACTCTCCCGCCCAACTTGGTGTCATCTGCGAATATACTAAGGATCCACTCAATCCCCTCATCCAGATCATTGGTAAAGATATTGAACAGAACTGGCCTCAATACTAACCCCTGAGGAACACCACTTGTAATTGGCCACCAAATGGATTTAAGTCCATTCACCACAACTCTTTAGGCCCAGCCACCCAGCAAAGAATATACCTGTCAAACCCATGAGTAGGCAGTTTTTCCAGGGTAATGCTATGGGAAACGGTGTCAAAGGATGTGCTAAAGTCTAGGTAGACAACATCCACAACCTTTCCCTCCTCCATTAAGCAGGATTAGTAGATTAGTAGATTAGATCTGCAAAGACAGTTTAAAGCCAGTCTGCCACTCCATTGTCTGACAAAATAAAACAGGTCAAGCATTATGTGTTCACAATTGCACTAACCAAGAACAAGTATGTTCCTCCACTCTGAACAAGTTCTAACTGGTGTAGACATTATGCTTCGAGGAATAAATTTCAGCAATGAGCCTCCCAGTCAAGCAATTAGACATTGCTTCACAACCTTTTCATGAGATCTTTAGGCTAACCGCTTACATGCATTGAACCAGTAGAAAACTCACACATGGCAAAAAAACAAGTCAGAAGGAATAAACAAATTCTGAATGAGTCTCACTAACCTTCTCTTCTGAGAAGAAGAAAGCCCTTTTCTGGCTTGCAAAGAATTTTTGTCCACAAAATAGTTTCCTTGGACTCACAAATGAAGGAAATACACATGCAATCCAGATGAGGTGAACTACAAAAATAAGTAAATTAAAGATTAATCCAATAAGATAAGCACTATCTTGGAATGAGCGAGTAGCATTTTTTAGTCATTTGTGTCTTACAACAGAGTTTAAAACTTTAGAAGTCCTTAAAAAAGAAACTACACCACGTTCTCAGTAAAAGCACTGTTGAGCATCCTGAGATGCTCAGATGAAACACGGCTTTTGTCTTGCTGGAGAATAAAACAAGGAGTGGTTACCAACGATGATTTGTGTAGGAGAAGGGTAAGCACCAAGCCATGTGAGAGTTAAAGTTAGCTTTCCTTTCTGCTTGTTTCCTGGTGATGTGGGAACATGAGAAAAGCAGCAGGACAAGACTCGTGTTGTCCCTTCACTGTTGTCTCTTCACAAGGTAAGGATGAGTACAGACTGACAAAGAGAAGAACATATACAAAATAAATTATAAGAACACACAGATGATATGCTGGGGAAAAGCAGGACAGTAAAAAAAAAAAAGATACATTGGGGTTTTTTTTGATGCCACAGGGTATATGGCTTTAAAAGTAGGGAAAGAGAAGAGGAAAGAAAAAGAAAATAAAGTTAGAAAAATGACCTAGGGCAAAAAGTTCTATGACAATGAAAAGTGAGAGGCATTTGTGAGAGGAATGAAGAAAAAAAATGAGTGAAGGAAAAAAAAGCAAAGGAAAAAGAAAAGCAAACTAAAAGGATGAGGACAATAAAGTTACTTTTAAGATAAGTATTGTGGCTAAAGTGCTACAATAAGCAAAAATAAGTATTTCCATTAGCTCAGGCAATAGAGTTTTATACTTCTATTGCTGAAATATCCCAGCTTTCATCTCTGTGGACAATTATGCTATCTGGATTTGTGGCATGACTATATTTGCACCAGATTTGGACAGAAAATATGCATCTCTGTAGATTTTTTCAATAAAGCAAGAATAAAAAACCTACTTAAACCAATTAATAAAATAAAGAATGGAAATTGTCTGCAACTAAAAAAAAAAAATGAAAAGAGAAAGACTGGTAAAAATATATGGGAGAGTCATCTCCAGAGTCCTCAGAGGTAAGATGTTTGAAATAGCATATAATTTGACTTTCATATTATAAAGACATATACCAAATATCAGACATTCCCCTGCTACTACTGTACATGCACATTTCATATTTATTTTAAAGCATCTCTGCAACCTGAGTAGCTATTTTATCTTTTGCTTTCTCTCTTGCAGCACAAATATAATCTTTTATTTCCTAATGGACAAAAACACATGAGTGCTCACAAATAACATGCAGATACACAGATGATCTAGCAATTTGGTTAAATAAGCCTTTAAAAAATTCAGATCCTTCTAAGAAGTTGTTGGCTGCCATTTTGGACCATGCCAGTACTGTGAGAGTTAAGCAATTCATTTAAAAGTGACGAGTGCTCAAACACTACTGAACTATAAGAAAAAGACGCTGGACAGCATTGACATGACACAAACACAAGCACTGTTAAACATGACAATAAATCACTTGTCACAGGAAAAGAGCAAGAAATGTTTAATGCAAGTAGATGCTTCTGTGATTGATATGCAGCCCTGATCTTTGTTAAGAAATACAGTGAATAGGAAACAACGTGAAGTTTTCTGCCACCAAGGAAGAGAATGCATATCCTGCAACTATGAATGAAGCAATTAGACTATCTATTGCACACACATTTATGGATAGCAGCTCTCTACAAATACTGGCAGGATTAATGCTGTCTCTAGAATGACAGATCTGCTTCTTTTTTTGCACAGCAGTTGCAAGCAGCATTTCGTTTAAAATGTGAACATTGATCTTTGCCTTTTTTCCTTCATTTTTAAAATGGCACATTAAAAACCACAGACAATAAATAAGATAATTTAAAATGACACCTACATCAGGGAACAAGAGAAATGTTTTAAATGATTCAATACTATCCCCTTTAATGCACATATAGCTTCTTAAGCTGTGGAAATATTTCAGCTATTTCTCTCCTCCTACCCTGTCACTTTACCTCATACTCATTTACAGTGTTGATGGTTAGTATCTTAAGAAATCATTCAAACCAGAAACCTAAGCTGAAATTTCCAGGCTAAATCCACAAAGTCATTTGTTTACAGTAAAAAAAAAAAAAAAAAAAAAAAAAAAGTACTGAGATACCAAGTAAAATCCAGGTTCATCTTCGTGGCTTTGGCCTTAAATGATTAGTACCTGTGGTCCACCTTTCAGTAAGAGACCTAAATGATTAGTGGTCTGGAGCACAAAGGGGCTGAGGAAGACAGATTTTTCAGCCTAGAGAAGAACACTCTGAGATCGACCTTATCAGCTACCTAATAGTGTGTAACAGGGGCAGGCTGCTCAGGGGTAAACAGACAAGAGGTGAAAGTCGTGATAATGCAAATGCCAGCCAAGGGAAAAATCTTCCGCAGGGAGAGCAGGTAAGTGCAGGGACACAGCGTGTAGAGAGGTTGTGGAACCTACATTCTTGGATGCTTTTCAAAATCAGTTGGATAAGTTCTTGAACACACACTCTAACTTGGAAGGTATCCGTGCTTTGCTTTGGCTAGATGGGACCTACAAATGTCCCTTCCACACTAAACCTTTTTACGATCCTACATGAGTTTTGAAAACAGAACAGACTACTAAATCACGTAAGGACTTTTGCAGTTTTTTCCACTTTTGTACAGTGTATGAATGTGAAGGCTCATGGATCTTACCCTTGGATCTAGACAGATAAGCATTACTAAAATAATGGAAAGAGTTTATTTGTAATTCTGCTTTTAGACAATCCTTGATTATCAACATGTCCAGACTCAAATTAATAGAAAATCAATGAGTGCATCACTGTCTAATTCTTCAAGTTCAGCTCAACTCAGTGGTAATTCATAGACCCTTACTGTGAGAAGGCTGCTTAGCATCCTGGATAGAAATGAATTAGCTATGCAGTTACCATAAACCCATGCGGTTTCTGATATATATCTCTCTCTGATATATATATATATATATATATTCTAATATACTTTCCTTTGTAGAATCAACACTCACTCCTAAATCTCAATGAACATAAAATACTCTTATTTAGAGATTGTCATTTCACTTCAGCCCTTTATTTAGTTGCACAAGAAAAGCAGCCAAAAGTTTAAAACTTTCCTCCATTTTGTTGTGTGTTTTCAGTGAATGAAGAGAACATTCCAACCTCTGAGGATACTGATTTATTCACAGGAACTAAATTCATTTTTTAAAAGACAGTATGAGAGGTTTTCCAAACTGGATGTCTATGCAAAGCTGTGAAAATCAAAGAAAATTAAATTTGAAGAGTAAAGTCTCTCCTGATACATGCATGGAGAACTACCAACACAGATAGGCCCATTTATTCAGCAAGAGGAAAACAGAATCATAGAATCATTTAGGTTGGAAGAGACATTAAGATCATCGAGTCCAACCACTAACCTAGCACTGACAAGTCCACCACTAAACCATGTCCCAAAACACCACATCTACACGTCTTTTAAACACCTCCAGGGATGGTGACTCACCCACTTCCCTGGGAAGCCTGTTCCAATGCTTGACAACAACAATGCTTGGTGAAGAACTTTTTCCTAATACCCAGTCTAAACCTGCCCTGGCGCAACCTGAGGCCATTTCCTCTTGTCTTCTCACTCATTGCTTGGGAGAAGAGACCAACACCCACCTCACTACAACCTCCTTTCAGGTAGTTGTAGAGAGGGAGAAGGTCTTCCCTCAGCCTCCTCTTCTCCAGGCTAAATATCCCCAGTTTCCCCAGCTGCTCCTCATAAGACTTGTGCTCCAGACCCCTCACCAGTTTTGTTGCCCTTCTCTGGACACACTCCAGCACCTCAATGTCCTTCTTGTAGTGAGGGGCCCAAAACTGAACACAGGATTCAAGGTGTGGCCTCACCAGTGCCGAGTACAGAGGCACGATCACTTCCCTACTCCTGCTGGCCACACTATTCCTGATACAGGCCAGGATGCTGTTCAACTATCTGCTGACCAACCCCTCAGGTCCTTTTCCGACAGGCAGCTTTCCAAGCCCTCCTCCCCAAGCCTGTAGCGTTGTCATGGGGTTGTTGTGACTCAGTTGCAGGTCCTGTCACTTAGCCTTGTGGACCTCATACAGCCGGCCTTGGCCCATTGATCCAAACTGACCAGATTCCCCTGCAGAGCCTCCCTGCCCTCGAACAGATCAACATGTCTCCCCAACTTGGTGTTTGTATACAGATTCTATAATGGAAAAAAAATCTGTTATAGGATTCCCCCATACCTTGGGAAGGCAAGAAAGTAATTAATTTTTATTAATATTAATGACTGAAGGAATGTGTTTTTTTGCAGAAGTGTAAAACATTAAAACACAACAATAAATCATCACATTTTCTTAAGAAGTAAGATATAAGTGGTCTTCTCAGTTAAAGTACTATAAATTTAGAATAACCCTACTCAGTGATTTACTCCAATCTGCCAAACGATTTAACCTAATGTAATCTTGATGTAAGATCAAAATCTACCCCCTTGTTAAAATCAGGTATTCATAAATATAAATTTGATAACTCGCTTTCTAAATCTGCCAGAAATTTAAGTGACACCCACAAATACTGGATTTAAAGTCAAGGTATATAACTATACTTCAATGAAAGTATATCAAATAAGGTATGCAAACTAGGAGTTGTGAGTAATAAAGATTTGTGTTTAACTTCAGGGTGTTTTTATATGGTTGTAGCTTAAGCACAGCTTCAGGAAGAAATCCTGAATGTTTACATTTCTTGACTATATGAAAAAAAACCCCAAAACACCCTTTGATAAATTCTGTGGATTTGCTATGACTGTAATTGACAAACAGCAGTCTATGGGGTAGCACAGGTTCAAGTGGAGGCTTATTTGTCCTCCTTTTACTAACAAAGATGTTCAAGGTGGAAAACAGCCAATGTGATATAACACTTACAAGCCTGAATGAACCTGCAGTGTTGGCAGCCTGTAAATCAACATCATTTAGTATATAATGTAAACATTCTCACTACAGAAACAACAGACTGACTAAAATCCCAGATTGCAACTTTCACAGTGTTTTTAGGATAGAAATTTACAGTATTGTGTTACCACTGGGGCTGCAATGGTAAAATTCTATGACACACTTCACGTTTCAATTATTGTCTGGGTTCAGCCAGCACCAAACACCAAACAATTCTATCAAAATACTCTAAGGTACATCTCCTATCAGAATAGGAATTGGATACATTTATCAAAGCAAACATTTTGTGCAGAGGTCACACTTCAAAAGTTCATTCCATCTTTGGAGGAGTCGTCAATTCCAGTGGTATCCACCTTTTAAATATGTGGATTCTCTCTCAAACCTAGGGAAGAAATGAAAAGAGAATTAACTTTTAAGTGCAACCACTGTATGTCAAATCAGTCACCTCTCAGTGAATTAAAATGAGTGTACAAGCTAGTGAATCAAAGTTATCACTTGGTAAATCATACCAGGATCAAATCAATGTCAGATACACCACATGGCTGAGTAGTTATTTCCCCAGTAAATTAAAATCCTGATATCCTACAGCTGCTAACATTTACAAAAGCAATTATATTCCAAACTGACCTGGTATAACTTGCTGGGAAAAAATCTGATATGGTAGTTTTTTAGGAAGTCATTATACTTTCCTTTAGAGGGAAGACAGCAAAAGCATTGGATTTTTCATGTGTCCAATCTAATACTAATTCTAATGTGGTCATCATGCTTTATGGAGCAAATCACTAAGTAACAAATACTGCACCAGTATCTGGAAAGTCCTTTTGCTTTATGAGGTTTACTGTAAAATAAACAGCTTAGCAGAAATGCATTTACTGAGTCTTAAAAAATACACTTGATATTAGAAATACTAATTTAATATGATATAATGAAGTTGCTCAATCACAAACAAGTAATCTCATACAATAAGGTTGCTGTAACAGTCTTTGTAACAACTTTATAATACTTCAAGTTTTTATCATTGTATTTTCCAGATATGGTATTTAAAATATAAAATTTTATGTATAATTATGTAATTTGTAATATGTATATATTTAAATTTGAGGTAATATGATTTTTCAGTTAATTGAAAGAATTCAAAGAGGTCAAAATGTTCCAATATCAACCTTATTGAAAGAGTGTTATACTTTTTAACTTTGAAATTTTATATTTATTACATTTTCACTTTACATTGTGATTTACCACATAAAAGTTAAGTGTCTCACTCCAATCAATTTTACAAAAAAGCTGCTTTAAAATTGTATTTTTTGTTACAATTAAGAATGAAAACTAATGTTTAAAAAGTACTGTATTTTGAGAGATGAAACCTCGTCTTCCTATGGAACTACTCAAGAGAAATCAGTTTGAAGTAGTGTTCTCAGTACTTTCATCATAACTCTTTTTGGAATAAATAGCATACACTAATTTATATCTTATTTCCCACAAAGTTTTTTTCTGTAATACTTAGGCCAAATGGTATAAGATGCTGCCCTCAGAAGCTAGAGTTACTATATTAGTTCATTCCCCAAAATGTCAGAAACACAGAATAGGAATCAATTATGTCCTGCAACACTACTGAAATATTGTACTTTCAAAGCAAAGAGAGTGAACATTCCAAAATGAAAATTCAAGTGACAAAGAACTGAGATTATAAAAAGTCTGCAAGAGTGACCCATAGATTTCCTTTTTTCTTTTCTTTTTTTTTTTTTTTTTGATAAAGAAATTTGAACTCTAGGGCTGAATGAAAAAATAACAGTAAATATTGATGTATGTCTTTTGGACGGAGACATTGGGGAAGAGATGAATTTCAGGTAGAATAAGCCATTAGTTTAACCATTATTTACAATAAACTGAGTTATGAAGTTGCTGGGAACTCTTTAGTCAATTCTCTCTCCCCTAACATGGATGTGCTGTCCATGACAGTAAGAAAACAACAATATTTTACGTAGATAACTTCCACATGTAGCTTCCAGTTATTCATACAAGTAGTTTGGAAAGTGAAAGCACACATCAAAAACTTTAAGAAAGGGAACATTAAGAAAATAACTTCACAAACCATACTGATGTAATCCCATACCTTTCTAGACCACTAACCCTACTAATTGGGAATAGTTCCTTAAGTTACAAATTTTACATCCTGTATTGAACTAACAGCATATGTTTCTGTTTAAATGCCATATAAGTGTAGCAGAGATGGTATTCAAGTTTACAGGCTAAAAAAACCACTGAGCCAGCATATGTGATTTCCAGGACATCGACCAAGCTGAAGCATATAGTGCTAGGTATGTCTGTTAAGATATTAAAATCATCACCTTTCAAACCATTGCTAGAGGTTTTTCTGGTATGAACAGGATAGGCTATGGGAAAAATACTCTGACAAAGTTCTAAGATAACCCTGAAGAGAAATATTATATAATAATATATATTTATATATTAAAGATGTATTATGTATGTTATATTGTTATTATATAGTCTATACTATATATTACAATTTTATATTATATACCTTATTAAAATATTTCAACACCAAACAGTATCAACTCAAATGAGTGCATCATGTAATCTATGAGAACACTTGATTCTATTAAATGTTTCATAATGTCTAACTTCACAAGATAAGTATTACCTCTTAGAAGATATCGGTAAATAATGATTCCACAACATCTGGATACTTATTTTTGTTAGGAGGTGAAGAGTCCTTCTATTTTTATAATATCAGTATTGAGGAAATGTTAAATATGAAGTCCGTAAAGTAATAAGAGACTGGTAGGCTGAAACAGCTCAGAGATTTTCAAAGGGCAGATTTATTGAAGCCCAACCTCATACCCAAGGAAAACAGACCATAGGATTCATAATGCACAATTTATTTGATGAATTTTCCTGTTTCTTTGCAAATTGGCCACTAACAAATGGCAATGTTCTTAGACATTCATTATTCAAAATTATTGGTGAACAAAGTGAACTGACAATTTCTGGTTGGCACATTGTTTAGAACACTGAATTTGTATTGTTTTGCTCATGAATATAGCAGATGTTATATTGTCTGTTTTCTAGCAGAACAACTTATATCAATAATCATTACCTCTGTGAACTTTAAATTATGCATCTGAATATTATACTCCACATAAAAGCAATAATCGTGTAGACTGAAATTAATTTTGTTGTAATATCCATTTTTTTAAGCTTTTCTTGAATATTTGTGCTAGTGAAGCTGTGGGGTTTGGTAACACACAGAAAAAAAATCCTACAAAAAGGTTGTTACATATCTAGCATAACTTAAATGAAAATTAGTATTCATCAAATATTGATCAGCTGTTTTGTAGCATGCACCACATTCCATATGCAAAGCTGGAAACAGAAAGACTATTCTTCTCAAATTGAGAATCATTAGTTGAGAAAGTGCAGCCTACATCTCAAATAATAAATATGTACACATATTTTTTTTTCCCTCCAAAGAAGTAAACAAACATGAATGTAAAATATTCCAGAGGCATATACTCATATATTGCAAAATAAAATTTTAATGAACATAGGAAAAATATGTCCATATTTCTCTCAAACATCTAAGGAAAATATTTTTTAAAAAATTATTTATTAAGGAGCAGAAAGTTACAAATAACCTTTACTTACCACTGATGTATTGTTTGCTTTTTATTAAATCATTTTAGGGGAAAAAAAAGTTTAACCTTTATGGGGGTAATCCTAAAAAATTTTTCTGCAGACTACTTTCTGAGTCCAGTCCTTTGCATTATCTTTTTCTACAATTTCTATCCTTATGAATACAACTCTTTAATGTAGGTAAGTGATTTTATTTACAAATTGTTGGGTTTTTATTAAACCACTACATAGCTGGCTAGTATCTCTCATTGTTTCTCAAAACTGGATGCAGAAACAAATAGAACAGATGCAGAATTGTCTGTCAAAACATGTATTTTTCCCTTGCAGCCCCTCAAAGACAATTGATATTTCAAAACTATTAGTTTGGGTTTTTTTTAATGAAATGCATTGATATCAAACATTTAATCCCATTTCAATATGGAAACAAATGGTTACCTATGATCATTCTTCATGAACGTCGAACATTCAAATTTTCAGGGAGCTCATATTGAAAAGATCCACAGCAGAAGGACAGATCTTGTGTTACTGATACGGGAGAGCATGTAAATAGATGCAGCAAACCTAAGGTTAGAGTGATTAAATAATCCTATTTAAGTCATACACTAAGTAACTCTGAACAAACTGTTAAACAAGGAAATACAGTGCAAAGCATGAAAGTGAGCTTGAGATCAGTCCAAATGCCTGTTTTGTTGGCCAATTCTTGCATTCATGTATTTTTTACATTCATGTATCAAAACCACAGAAGGATCAGTGCCTTTGTGTCTCCCATCATAAACAATTTAAACTAACCTTATGATGGTTCTGTATACTTTTGGATAATTTAGAAGAGCATTTCTGTTCACAATTCAGAATCTCTGAGCACCTCATAATAAATAATTAATTGTAACTGCTATTGAATTTGAGTATTTTTATTTTTTCATGCTGAAACAAGGATTGTATCTTGTACACCCAAGAACAGCATTTCAATTTTCATACTTTCATAAAAATATTACTGGATTCTAGGGCCCTGACTTCAGTCAAAGAGTCTGAAAAATTTCAGGTTCCATTGTCACTCAGAATGAGGCTAGTGACCACGGTAGAGAGGACAGAAGAAAGACATCCAGAAAAATACGGTGCTGGAACTAACTAAGCAGAAACAAAACCAAAAATGGTAGAAGAGGGGTCATCAAGGTATGAGAAGGCCAGGGGGAAAGAAAAACTAAAAAAAAAAAAAAAAAAGTTGGAGGAAGATACTGAGACTGGAAGAGTTATTACTTACATTTTGTCATGTGAAGACCCATGTGGAGAAAACAAAGTAGGATAGAGGGTCTAGGGTCTAGCAGGCAGAAGAGAGCTGACTGAAACAACATGGCACAGAGCTGGACTGAAGAGATGGGAAGGAGACAGGCTGAAGCAGAAGTGGGGTCTGTGAGTGCTGGAGAACCCTCTCCTACTTTAACAGAGCATCAGGTGCTGGCTACTCATCACTCTGTAGCTGTCAGCATCTATCTGTGACACCTACCAGTAACAAACAAATTTCATCGTTCTTTCAGTGCCACTTTGCCTGTGGAACAACTACCATTTCCCTCCATTACTTGCTTGACAACTGGCAGTGGTACACACAGCAAATGTGTACACTCACTTTTGTGTTACTCATGGGCGCTTTTATCTCCAGCACATGAGAAAAGTCACAGAGATAAACTCCTTCCCCAGCAAAAAAGATTATTAAATTAATTCTCCTCTCACTGTTTCATTTGTTTCATATGAAAGTGAAATTATTTTTTTAAAGTTTCAAATAAAAATTACCTCAAAAAAGATAGCTGCATAGGATCATTCCATTTATAATACCTGTATATATATGATATACTTGCTTTCTACCTTGCATTTTCCTTGGCTACTTAGAGAGTTGGAATGGGAATTGTCAATTGTTTTGCAAAAGAAGTTAAAGTACAACAGTAACAAATAGCTGGCCCTCTACACATAGACATGCTCACATACAAACATTTTGTGTACATAGCTGCGGCAAACTTGTATGCAGTTTAACTGCTTAATTACATATGCTGTTTTCAAAGCCAGCCTTTATTTTTAAAAGTAGACACAAGTTCCGAGTGCGTTCAGACACAACAGCTGGAGGTGTTCAGCATTTATTCTACCAGAAATAAGTGCACACGGGCTGGAGTCTGGATCTCTGTGGAGGATCTTCATTGAAAATTAACTGTTCTGACCGCATAACTCTAGCCATGTCCTCACACATCGTTTGGATGGCAGAATCCTGTGCCTTAATGGTTTTATCATTCTGCGGAGCAACAGACTTTGCAAGAGTGGTTTTACAATAGTAAATTACTAGTATGTATGACTGGCCACTTCACATGCAGAAGTTTGTTGACAAATGACTTGTATGAGATGAGGTTATACCCCTTTTCCTTCCTCAAAACCCATTAAATCACCAGTAATACCTGAGCCCTCAAATCTTTGAAGCTTTTGACCTCTAAGCACAGCAGGATAAACACAGTTTAAGATTACTGGCATTTGCTCCATTCATGACATGTTTCTCCTAAAACTGGCAAAATGGCTTCACATTCAGCCATTTTCCAGTACTCAGTGTTCCTACAGGGTCCTCTAATCTGCCTCTTCACAAACCAGGAAATTTAATCTTAAAGAAAGATTAGACTGGCACTGGATTAATGTCTTAATTGATCTGCATAAGGCAGTATGGCAAAGAACATACTGTCGATAGCAAGTATGCTATCAGTCAAGTCACAATATTGTAAAGTCTAGCAAGGCCGATGAGCTGCAGCTCCCCAAAAATGTAGAAAAAAACACATTACTCTTTCATGCTGGTTTTAATCTTCTAACATACTGATAATGTATTTCTTAATGAGTTAACTAACCTAGCCACAAACTAATCGGGCCCTCCAGGCAGAGCTAGCTCATGTGCAAAACCACGTAACTGGGAAAGCCAATTGAGATGCTTTGTGATTTGTATATCCTCTGACTTTCCACTGCTTAATGGAATGCAATCTTCCAACACTCATCACTTCACTATGAGAAGACAAACCACAAAGGCAATTTATATATTTTCCAGACAAGCACCTCACCTTAGCTACCAGTTTAGTCACAATTAGATTTCAGCAGAGATAATCAGGCTTCTTGTTTTCCAAACATGAATATGTAGTGTGCCATATCAAGTCCAAGTCTTCATAACACCGGTTGGCCTCAGTCTATACAGCATTGTTTTGCTCTGTTATTCCTGAAAACTCTGGGCATTCAGCCCCACAACAAGCCCAGCTGGCCACTATTTTGTAGCAGTTACACAAGTAAGAAAATGATGCCGTTGAGTGCAGGATTTTGTTTGGTCAATTATTAACTGAGCAGGCTGGTACAATTTTAATAAATATTGAAATGATTAAAGTGTAAGAAAATTGGTATTTGCAATGACAAGATCAAATGGCTTAATATGGGTTGCAATAATAAATTAACAAAATTAGCAACTAACCTTATCAAAGAGCAGTTTCTCAACTAACTGGAAGAATATTGGCATTTTTCCAGACTGACCTCGAATTAATGTTTAAAGGACTGCATTTGCATAATACATGTTTGTTGGAACCATCCTGTTTTCTCACTTAGGCAGAAGCAGAACAGCAGCTGCTTGCATACTAAACTCCTGCTTGGTACTCCCTTACTGGAGCTGGGTGCATGTAGGGAATTGATTTGACTTCCTCTAGAAGGCAGAGGTAGGGGTGACCTGTTGAGTAATTCAGTTCATTTCCAGATATATCTGTTTCAGTAAATATGTATAAGCAATGATATTTGAGCACTTGATCTATGAAATGATAACTGTATTTTAACAGGCTTCTTATTTTATTACTGTGATGCAATAGCCTATATTCTGTAACGAGGTACAGAAGTGTTCTTTATCAGTACAAAATGTGTAATTTATTGTTTTAATATGTCCCTGTTTTACCACCATGTTTTCTTCATTTTCCTGGAATACTGTTGACAATTCCTTCTTCGCTTTTGAAATTTGTCCTTCATATGCGCATTTGATGTGTCGTTCACTACCGCTGATGTGGGCTGGGCTCATTACCTCAGGCAGGGCTAATGCTGGAGCCGGGAGGTGACTGTAAGGGCAGCGTCCACAGCTCCTCAGGTGCCCATCACCTGGGGACTTGCCACTTCAGAGCCATGCTGAGAACTAAAGAAACCAAGAGGCAAGCTCAGCAGAAACATTTTCCTTCCCAAAATAGCAGCAGCAAACTCCATCCCTGCTGTATGAGTCACCCAGGGGCACACACCCATGTGGAGAAGGAAATGGGGCTTCCCCCACATTGCTCTCCTCCCTGTGGGCAGGCAGGTGGCACAGTGCCTTTCCAGGTTGTCCTTCAAAGAGTGCACACCTGCCGAGGGAGGATTTAATCCGATTCTGTGGGGAGAGCAGTATCCCCAAAATCATGGGGTTTATCAAAGCTCCACAGCAGTCTGTGGTGTCCCTGGGCGGGACATTCACAGTCTGATTAGCCAAGAGATGTTGAAAGCATCCTACAACACTGTGTCAGCTCCTTCTACCAACCAACAAGGGGGGAAAAATTATTAAAGGAGTAAGTGTGTGCAAACAGGCATTCACAATTCACACGGAGACATTTGTTATGTCACACAACCAAGCACACAAAGCACATTAGATTACACGTGAGGTGTTTGCACAGAGCAAATGCAACACTACCATGAATATAAAGTAAGACACAGTTTAAACTTGATCACATACCATTTTTTTCCCAGGGATCCTTGATTTATTCACTGTACAGGATGGATGGTACTTACTTCAAAAGCAGCTGTTTAATAATTTATTTTTCTCCTCATTGTTCTTGTGTAGTTATAACATTATTCAAGCCCTGCTCTTAAGACAGAATTTCTAATTTCCCTTTGGTCTCCTTTAGGGCCCAAATCAGCACTAAATACCTAAATTTCTGGGCGAGTGCATTTATTTAGTTTCATGAGACCCTTGTGCAGTGAGATCCTGGTTTACTCTGTTTAGGAGACAAACCAATATCTCAACACCGACCTCATGCTGTCATCCCACGCTCCCCCTGCTCCATCCATGGTCATTCCTGCCTTCTGGCTACCTTCTCCTTCTGGTCCAAGTGTCCACACAGGGGTCCTCCCAAGTGACAGGCAGCTGGCTGCGATAATTCTGAGTGTAGCAGATCTACAGGCTTTTCCAGCAAGGAGCAGAAAATAAATTACCTTAACCTACCGAAAGTCTCTTTTCTTCAGATCCTGGTGCTCTGGCATACTGCAGAAGATTCAGACCTGTTGTAATAGCTTTGAGGGTTTTCCTATTCAAGACAGAAAAAGATCTAAATAGGAAATCTGAAAATGTGGCAAGAATTCATTCCTCATTTGTGAGAAAGTGACTGCTGGCTCTTTTTTACCATTAAGCCACAATAAGAACCTCTTTAGTATTTACTGAGAAGAGGTCAGCTTTCAGATGTCTTTAGGGCATTAAAGATGTCTCATCATGTTACCGCTTTAATTTCTGTCTGGGAAGTGGAGAGAGCTGGAATATTCTCGCAGGTATAACTCAGTCAACATTTCTCGCCTTGGCTCTTTCTGCAAATGTCTCACAGGGACAACAGCACAGATCCAGTTTAAACTATGCTTCAGGTCCCATTAGCACACCCCTATGTAACTAAAGGATCAATGTGATGAACTCATAAATGACCCTTTCTTCTCCTAAAAGGAGACATTTGTCCAACCTTTGTTAAGATACATATTGATTTCCCCTGTAAGTATTAAACTACAGTTCCTTAAAAGCCTCCATGACTTGAACTTTACACATGGAAAGTTGTCATTAAATAACTAAGGCCAAGATAGTAATTGTAACTTAAAACTGTACACAGAATCACAGAATAATTAAGGTTGGAAAAGACCTTTAAGATCATTGAGTCCAACCATTGATGACTCCCTCAGTAAAGAGATTTTTCCTAATATCCAATTAAACCTCCTCTGGTGCAACTTGAGACCATTTCCTCTCATCCTATCACTAGTTACTTGGGAGAAGAGACCAACACCCACGTCGCCACAAACCCCTTTCAGGTAGTTGTAGAGAGTGATGAGGTCTCCCCTCAGCCTCCTCTTCTCCAGACTAAACAACCCCAGTTCCCTCAGCCGCTCCTCATAAGACCTGTGCTCCAGACCCCTCACCAGCTTTGTTGCCCTTCTCTGGACACGCTCCAGTGACTCAAGTACTGAGCAGTTAAGGAGGGTTCATATATCCTGTTGCTTTTGCAGTTGATGCGGGCCATGCTTCCATTTTGATGGGATTATTTTGAATTCTTCAGTGTTCTTGCTGTCCCTCCTGGCTTGACACTGCTCACAAATGTAATAACTATGCTTTTGCTTCCATCATCTAGGTCATAATGAAAATATTGACTCGTACATCACTCAGGACAGTCCCCAGCAGAATCCTACTCAATAACACCCTTTCATTTAGACAATGAGACATTGATAATTCTAGTGAGCTTCTGACCACTTAGGAAATGCCATCTTTCAAACAAAGAGCTGTAAACCATTTGACCATATGATTACTACAGTCATTGTTTACTTTGCAGCATTCTACTTCATACAACACACAGTACAAACTAATTTCCATGATTCTAGCAGTTGCAATGAAGTTGCAGGTATTAGGGACCAGAGAAGTAACATTTGACTGGTGCACAGGGCCAATAGTAGCCAGAAGTGGTCGTAGTGTGCTGTCTTGAGCTAGGCTGTTTCCCAGGGTGGAATTCAATACTGCAGAGTAGTATTCCTCTGCTGCAAACCGGTGAGTAATCTGCCAGTCTGTCTGGAAAAGTGGGCAGCATTGATTTGCAGCAAAAGTGCTAAACAGCATACAGCTTTTCCTCTGATGCTGCTCAGAGCCTTATGCATAGTGGTTTTATCTACCTTAAACTCATACTTTCCTAAAACCACAGCTGCCAGAACACTTCAAGTAGCTTATACTAATGCTTATTTTAATACAGTAATTCCCAAACCTAATTTTCAAGACAGCAACATCAGTCCTGGTGAACTAGAACTGCAGTACCTGGGTGTGCTCAAGTCCGGCCATGAAGAAGGAATGTATGTCCATCCAGTCCTCCCTGCTATGTATCACCTTTCTTCCCCAAATTCACAACACCAACTTCCCCCTAACCACCTCCTACACTCACCACGAACAGGCACTAGTCCTATCTCCTTGCTTTCCCACCCTGGCATAGGTTGGTCTGAGCTCTTTGTCTCATCCTGCCTTGCCAGCCCACCTCTGACATACGTTCTGGAGACCTGTAGGCAGGGGAACTGGCTGGCCCAGGGCTCAGGTAACCACCTGCACTCAGGAAACCAGGCAGGACCTGGTGCGTGGAGATCCTCAATGCTTGTCTTGAGCTGCTTATCTGTGAGTCGTGATTAAATCAGTCTGTAACCTGGTGATTGCTGAACGCGTGTAACTGCAGATGTACAGGACCGTGGATCCAGGAAACACCTCTGTGCAAGTAATGGGATGCTGCTGTCACAAGCCACCAAGACCACGACTTGAGTACTTATGCTGTCCTGTGGTTATGTAGGGTGCACAACTGAAGAATATCACCAACCCAGCAGGTACAAGGCTGGGCAGATGCCTGAAGAACTTTATCCCCAGAAGTTTTAGATGCCAGCCTGAAGTGAATATTTTTGCTGATGATCTTGGCATAATATGCTGTCGTGTGCTTATGAAACAAAGTTCAGAGACATTGTCAGTACAGAAGGGGAATTGAATACATTTTGAAAACAAGATAAAGTACAAATATCTTTTGTTGTACAGCTGCCCACAGAATTCCAAACCCTTTTAAGGTTATTGCTGAACCTGCCAAGAACTTGCATGGATCTAATCACGGGGGGGGCCAGGGGCAGCATTTTCAGAAATACTTAGAAATTGTGTTTCAGAACACTGTTGATAGATTTTCAAAAAAATTTTTAGCAAATTCCGAAACCAAAGAACGTATGCATTACTGTCCACTTTTAAAAACAAACATCAGACATATGTTTTTTCTACAGATTGTAGGGCAAATTTGAGGGATAATAAATGATCATGCCAGAAACATGAACCAATTTAAAATGCTGCACATATACCACAGGAGATATTTGTATACCTCAGGCTGGAATGACAGAATGATCAGCAATATGACTGCAACTGTGATCTGGGTAGATATGTGGAGTCATGTAAAATTAGGAGCATTACTGTTTCCTTCCCTCCTTGTCACTGCAAATGCACTGGTTTAGGGTTTAAACATACTCGTAATTACTTCTATGCACAAAAAAGAGAAGCAGAGAGGCCTTTTCTGGTTCTAAGCAAGCTATAAAGAAAGTTATGTTTAGATGATCTTGTCTTCTGTAATTGCCTTTCTGAATGTTGTCTTGTGTAATTCAGCTAGAAATTACATGTACTTACACACACACACACACTTCCAGGGTCAAAAGGTTCACAAGAGATCTGGCACTCCTGATGTGGTCATGCCTTAAAACATTAGGTTGTATAAAGGAATCATCCTGGCACCCTCTTGCAGAGATAGGATGTATTTCAATATTTTCACCAACTTGTGATAGTGTGTTCTATTTGTAAAGCTGGATCATAGAAATAGCTGTGAAATCTGCAGCTGATAGTTTTGAGATATGAATTTGATCATATTATAGCTTAGACTACAGGAATATCATAGCAAAGATAAAATAAAATTTAGAAAAACAATAATTACTTATTATCCTTGGCCTAGCATGCAAGGTTACACGGAATTCATTAATATAGATGCCCATAATTCTTCTACTTCTTCTCTCATTCTGAGCATTTATTGTGAATTATTTTGTTTTAAAAATAAAATTATTCAAGTTACCTAAGAACAAAGATACAAGGGAACACACATTGATTACTGCAGAAGCTAATAATGTTCTAGTAAAATAACTTATTTGAAAAACATGCGTTGAGTTTTCATTGTTTCCTGTGAAGCATCACAATTTCCATTACATTTTGCCAAGTCCAAGGAGTCTTCTAAGGGAATCTACAAAAACTCCTTTCAGACTACTTGAAATTGGAGATGCCAGGCTCTTTACCTTTGGCTTGCAGGTAGCTACAGTGGCCAGCCCATTCTGAAGCTGAGTATCTGGTAAGCTCTGATTCCCAGGTGATGGAGAAATTCCTGCCCCACAGGACTCCAGCCAGACCTCCCAAGTAGACTCCAGCAGCTTATCAGGTAGATTTGTCTGGTAGGTGGCTCCAGGTCAAAGGCTGCAAATGCACGAGGATAATAACCAAAAGGCAAAAGCAGCAGGAAGCTCTTAAGAACCCCGAACAGAGCCAAGGTACTCAGGCTCCTACCTGCAGGGTTGAAACTCTAAGGATAGAAATCCTAGGGGAGTTTGTAAGGTCCTTGGCAGCAGAGCAGTCCATACAGACTGTGGATGGCTGCAAGCAGTGCTGAGAACCCTGAAAGCCAGCCAGTGAAGTTGATACTCCTTCTGGTTTTGTTGCTGCTTGCTAGTAAGCGGAGCAAAGTCCAGGATGCTCAATGGTTCATGGGAAATTAAAGGAAAATATTTTAGGTTCATTTTGTATGGAAACGCACAAGCAGTAACCACCACACAACCTGGAAGTCTTACTGCCATACTTGATAACTTTGGTTCAGCCCGTGACTGCTGCTGTTATAGGTTCAAAGAGGTGGATTTGAACAAAACTTGGTGCTCTAAAAAGTACTGCGGCACATTGTGTGCATCTAGCCTAATATCTCAGGAACATTACACTAAAAGCACGCAAAGATCAAGAGAAGCTGTAAACGTCATAGGCAACTATATTCAGTTACCCAACATAAAAGTACAGAACTGTGTGTGAACAGGAAAGAGCTACAGGAATAATTAGGTACGTAATATATTAGGTAAAGTTTTTAAAGCATTTTACAGTTGCAAGTAGGCCATGATACCAGAACAGATCCTCATAGACAGGTGAGAAATCCCTCCAAGCAGAATAGTCAGTCTCTTCAGTAGAAAGAAACCACTCTTGGATGCCATCTCTACTTTTGAAAAACAACCAGCAAATCAAAAGCATCCTCATTGCTAATACTAAATTTATATAAATGGAGTCTTAAATACAAATATCAACAGTTTCTCTTCTGATTTTCTGATATTTGATCCTTATCCGCTGCCAACTGATCACTGATAATAAAGTCAAGATGGTTTTTTAGCAGAATTCAAACACTGAAATGGTTCTAGCTTTGGTACAAAAGACATTCGTGTAAACTAGTTGCTTTATTGCTTGGTCACTATTTTCTATCAAGAAAGAAGCAAGGCAGTTATTGGTGAAATTCCTTCATCAATAGTACAACTCTCATAGGAAATCAGCAGTGAGGAACCTCAATGCAGTTTGCTGGTCACAGTGTTCCAGTGTATCTCCTTAATTTTGGTGAGAAGAAATTTTCCAGTCAGTGTATCTAGACCAGCCTAAGCCTTTGCAGTAAGAGAAACCACACTATTTGCGTCTCACATTCTCAAATTACAGACCTCTATATCAGCAACACAGGAGTTGTACAATGCCTTTCTGCTGTGGTCTCTGTCACAGAAACTCTGCCTCATCTCTCTACTTTTTTTCCTCTATTTGGATTTCCTTTGTCTGTATTTTTTTTTTCCTCATTAATTCTGCTCTCCACAACTTGTAGTCTCAGATATTCTTTAACTTGAAATTCAGCTTTTTTCCAACTCATATAGACATATTACTTTCAGAGTCATGACAAGGAGTTTTAGACCTCTGGGCATCTGTTCACACAATTGTGTTTCATGCTTGGTTATACTATAATTTTTTTCCTTTTATAAGCTCTTTTAATGGCAGACATAGCTATACTGTTTAGTATGCCAGCTGTATTTAAAACACAGATCCATAAACTCTACTGCTGAACTACCAAGCAGACCATGCTACATAACCTGTATTCTAACAATACAATACCCTACCATTATAGTTTGAATGTATAACGTTAACAGTACAGTGATTTCTGAAGGCTGGAAGGAATAAACATGAAAAGGCTGCACTGTCATGTCCTAAGCAGTAATGAAACATTGCCATTAACAGGCAGTCAGAAACATCCTTAAACAATGTGAGGAAAGTAGCCACCACTTGGCTTGCATTCACAGTATTACATAGCCTGCACTTAAATTACTACAAAGAGAAAAAGGTCTCTCAGAAATTCTGAGCATACCTGAAAGATCATCTGTGAGAGAACACAGGATAAAAACCCAAACATGAAGAAAGGAGATATTCTTCTCCTCCTTCTCATTTTGTTCTCTGCCATAACAAACATCCTGTATTTGATCTGCAATTTGTAAAGCTCCTTTGACATCTTGGTTGTGAATACTTGCTGTGAGTGTCACAGCTGCACTGAAGACACAAATTAACACCCTCAAGGTCAGGCAGCTGTGGGGACAACACATACACTATCATTACTTACCTGCAGAGTAGCCCTCTTAAAAATCTTTGTTCTGCAGATAATGTGTGTAAGCAAGTAATTTTAATTTCTTTTCCAGCCTAGCATTTCTAATGCTACTTGCTATGTTAGACTGCAGCCTAAAACCACCTCGATCAGTAAAGGATTTTTCAGTTACCCTGGCCATGCTTTGAACCAATTCCCCAGGCTGAACAGCTGCAGAACTTAATCTAGCTTCTCAGTCATGAATTCATTCACCTCATTCATATGCAAGTCATGCTTATATACCACAACTTTAAAGTAAGACCAAACCCAATCTTTTTAAATAGCGTGAATGTACAGTAGACTTAAACTGAAGAAGCTTGCACAGAATTCACAAAGGATTTGCTATGATAGTGAATAAGTTGCACACACTGCAGTTAGAAATATTCCTTTCAGTGTTGCCATCTAATTCTCTTTCTTGCGTACAATATTACACCAGGTCATTGCTGTCCCTTGGGCAGAGGGATGAACAGCTGACTTCCAGCAGCACCCCTTAAGCTGAGGCCCTTTGAGGAGGCCCATAGTGCAGCCATAGGTATAAGGACTTCTTGCTTGCCTGCCTGCACTCTAACCTGGCTGTTGAAGTGGAAAACGAGCCCTTTATTGGGAGCCTCCCAAATGGTTGCCAATGCATCCCAGCAACATCTGCCTTTCAGTTGAGCAAACTGCCTTGTGGGTTAACCTGGGTCTGGTGCAGCTCAGCCGGTGTTACAAGGAGGGTCTCTGCACTAAGCTGCTGTGTCAGCATGCTCCAGAGTGTACCTGGAGTGCCTTCAAGCCTAGAATTTTCCTATTTTTCATGTGTAAGGAAGATAAAGTTGAAGGAATAATAGCTGGAAACAAGTAGGAAAATGATGCTGCTACATGCAGCCCTATGCTGGCATTACACATTTTATATTCGGCCTCTCTGGTGGGGGTTATTTTGCTATGTTCGTGTTCCAGAAGATGTTCTGTAATGGTCAGATCAATCAAGAGTGTGTTACCAAGGACTGTGGTAAATATACTCCTCAAATGCCATTCTGCTCAGTGCTAGAGATATGGATATCTGTCTGAAATGTATCTTTCCTCTTTTCACTACTGCCAGTGGTTTAGATTCAAAATAAAATAAGTTGAAAAATTAATTACATAAGTCCTAGATCATTCCTTTGTACCTCTCATAGATCCAATAGCATGCTGAGGGCTATAGGGCACTTCACTGTTTTGCTTCATCTTTATATTGGACTACATATGACTGTTCTTAAAATAGTTATATAAAAACTTTGTGAAAGAAATTCAGATAGCTAAATGTCTGTGTCACTGTAGGTGCTAATGCATTAGGTGAGACCGGGTTTTTTCTTTAAATGTCATTTTTTGAAGAGTAGTAACTTCTTGACCTTGTAAGAATTTCATTCTGCAAATTGGGGTTTGTGCTTTGTGGAAGACTCTTTTCTCCAGTTTTTATTTCACAACCAAAGCTATTTACTTGCTAAAACCCTGAATGAAGGTCACCAGCAAGCTATTTGGAAAATTATACTTGTTTAGTCCATTCCACATGTGTAAGTATTGCTCTGCTGTATGTTCCAAAAATGCTCTAATATAATATTGCTCAGCAACAATTTTTTTTGTTTTCTTAACTGTAGTGCTTCACGTATTTAAACAACTGTTTGAACAAATACTGAAACGGAAAGTCATTGTCATTCTGGCGGGATGCAGCAGTGTCTGTATGGCTTTTGTTTGTCAGAAGTGCCACTGTTGCCAGGATACTCTGAGGGAAGATGTCAAAAGACAACAAACTGAAAGGACAGACTATCTGGACTATCTTGAAACCTGCCTCTTGCATACTAACAAATTTAGGGAGTGCTCCTTTTCTCACTGACTTCACCGAGAGCAAAATTGGGCTGCTAGTTTCACTTAGGGACAAGCTAGAAATGATCCCATGAGGCATTGTTAAATTTCTGACACCAAAGACGCAGCTAAGATAATATCTCTTCTTCCAATAGCTTTTACACTTTCTCTGGACGTAGCTAAATCATCCGTGCAAGAAGCTTATGAAAGTTGTTTGCTTTTTGAATGGATTCTGCTGTATGGTGTTTTCCTGAAGCGAGATCTCTAGAAAGTGTATCTTCAAGACCTTCTTAAATTGTGCAGACACTGATCAGGTTGGTTGTTAGTATGGGATACAGTTTAGGTCCTCATGCTGTGCCCTCACTTGAGTGGGCAGGTACACAAGTCTTTCAAAGACCCAGTGGCTTAAAAGGGAAATTATCCAAATGCAAATTACAAAGATGATAGAAATTTGACAGCAGTGTAACTCTTACTGGAACTTTCATAAGGGTATGTGTGGAAACACCTTTGCCTGAAAGAGGACCACTGGATTTCTTTATCAAAGTGATACCCACAGCTCCGAGGCAGCCAGCCATTTTTGTCATTAATGTTGGTGAACCACAGTATAAACTGGTGCTCCAGATGGCCTTTCTTGCAGCTGGCACACAGCAGGGACAGAGATAGGACATGCCCAGCCGTGCTCTCCCACCCAGCGGTCCATACTCAACTGTCCATACTGCAAAGTCTCTTTCATTTTCTCTTTACCTACCACTCATTTCACTACCTACCACTCAGTGCTGCTAAACCTGTCTGCCTCTATCTGTTGCCCCTGCCACAGTCACACAAATACCCCCTCACAAGTCACAAAATAAACTTCCCCCTGCCCAGGTCTTGACTGCAAGACCTCACAACTAGACCTGCCCCAGCTCCATATGCAGTCCCACAAGCCCAGTCCTGACAGGGTCTGCAGCCACTGCACTTCCCTTCTCCGCTGGCACAGTCACATTTCATCCTTGCAAAACAAGGAGCGTTCATAGAGCTCCTTTGCCTCCCCAGAAAAGGAGCGCCTAATTGCATGCACAGCTGCGTGCACTCTCCCTGCTCGCTGATGAAGGCAACTGTTAGCAAAGGCAATAAAGAGCTATGTGTGCAGCAGGCCGTTTCCTGACAGGTTGGCTGCCCTGCAGCCACCGGTGGTTACAGACCTGATTCACCACATCACTCCTATGTGCCCGCATTATAAGGCAGTCAGCAGAATAACCTTGACATTTGTGCACCTCCGAGAGAGACTGCGGGTTGAGAGAGCACACAGCGAGCATCCTGTGTCAGCCCCAGGCTTCCCAGGCGCTCAAGTGATCTTCTGCAATTTCTTTATGAGTAGTGAGGGGTGAACACCATGCAGTGTTGTCAGTGTCATCAAAACAGATTTCAGAAATAGAATACAGATGTTACTAGACGATGCCTTTGAGATTGCACTGTTTGCTGGGTAGGAAAGCACCTTTCCTCATTTTGATCATCAGGAAGTATTTTTGCTTCAGAGAGAATCCACAGGTTTCTTCATCTTCTGTGGAGAAAATATAGCCTGAGGTACAAGAGCTTATCACAGGCTGAGTAAAAGTGTTTTAAGGGTACATTAAGTAAACCAAAATACTGAAACCAGAATAATACCCGGACTACCATGTTTTTATTCTGTGTTGCCTATGGCTAATGTAATAAAACAAGCCTATTTATTTGAATTCTCTTGAGAGAGACAGAATAAGTAATTAAATGTGGCAATAATTACTCTCTATTTAAATATAGCACTAACATTCAAGACAGTGATTCATTAGTATGTATCTCTGATTCATCATAAAGCATAAACAATCACGCCTCCAAAACATAATGTTGTCATAAGCTTCATCTAAACCTTATTGAAAACAGTAGAAAGATTCATTCTGCTCAGCACTCTCTGTGTCAGACTCTTTGTAATATAAAAATAAGGTTTTTTAGACTTCCTACTATGTGTTATTCAAGCCTTCTTTTACAGTTTATGCAATATGAGAAAATGACATTCACAATGTGAGAAAATAATGCAACGCTCACACTGGGTCCATTCATTAACGTTTTTAATAACTAATTTCCCATATGAACAGTTAAAGATTTGGTGTTGCTCAATATGTGCTTTTGAGACAGTCAGAATAGCTATGAAAGCCTGTAAAGTACACTTAAAAGGCCCCCTTTTTCTCAGTCTTCATTAAAAATATAGTCCACAGAAATGCAGAAGTGTGTGTGTAAAATATAGAACGGAAGCTGTATAGTGGTGCATTTACAGCCAAAATTGGAACATTCGTTCATAAAGATTTCCAGGCTACCATGAAATTAAACAACCATACTATCCAGAATCTTAAGTTAGTATTTGAAAAGAATACTCTGTATATTCTTCTTGTTCATGTGTAATGGCTGTACAAAACAAGGGACTTTGCTTTGACTGCTGTGTCAGTGAATTCAGTTTCTTCATACAGAACTCCAAGGCTCCAGGTTGGCTTATGAGTTGCAATTATTTTTGGTAAAAGACATATATATTAGTGTATGCTGACCAAAATTACATAAAATACTTTGGAGAGCTGCTGCATTGACTGAAAACTATTTGAAGCCAAAATACACATGAAATTTAACTCACAAAATGTAACTTCTTATAAATAACAGAGAAGAATTACACTTTGAGCATCTGGAATTTAAGATTCTGCCTTTTACAGGCTCAGCTATTATGATTACTAGATGGTTACTAGTGTCTTGTAAATGTGAATATTTTCAGAAACTATGATTGCAGGTGGCAAGATTTATTATTATTGGAGGCCAGATTACAAAGGTAACTAAGGAAAGAAGAGCTTTGAAATTAAGAATCTTAGATTGCTCCAAGGTTGCAAAAATAAATAAATCATAGTCCAGCCACCACCCTGGAAGATTTTTTTGTGCCTCATTTCTTGCAACCCCAGCTATATTTAGAAATGAAAAATGGAGGGAAAACATTTTGTCTTTATAGACCTAAGGGTATGTCTGTATCATGGAAAGCAGCATGTCATGGAAACTCCTGGGCAAATGTGGCATAAGCTAGCCTCTGAAACAACTTGTGCAGTCCCTTCAGCTCAAGACTGTGCCAAAGCTCATGCACACTGTGCTATGTCGGCAGTCCATCATGCACTGAGCTGGCAGCTGCAGCCCTCAGCTCTGTACTAATGTCCTTCAAAGGCACACCCAAAAGGCATCTACTGCCTTAAAGCATCTACAGTTGAAGATATAAAACCTGACTTTACACAAATGTCGTTCTGCCAATGCTTTCAAAGCCAGACAGCATTATTACCATGCTCAATTTATAGTACATTTATTGTACAGTCAATTGATTACAACGACTCATGGCAGATAGTAAATAGGATATGATTACAAAAATAGCGTACAAGGCAAAATGGGCACAATTAACAGAAAACATATTTTATGTAGCTTCATACCTTAAGTACTTCCTTTCACTCTAGCAATTTACAGTGCCATGTCAACGCGTCAATCTGAATGTGGTGTACAGAACGGCCAGCTCCAATTCCTCACATGCTCGGGAACGGTGAAGCCTATGCACCACGAAAAGAAGAAAAAAACCACCACCAAACAAAAGGCAAAGCAACTCAGAAGAAAAGTAAACAGAACTCCTTAATTTAAACCCAGATCTTGAAAGCAGAGCTTGGAAGCTTATGTTTATACTGTGTTCTAGAAAAATATATTGTACAAAGAAATTTTAACAGAATTTACTGCCTAAATATGCAAGTTAAGTTAGTGTCAGATAGCCGGCTATAATGATTATCTTTCCCTGAATCCCCCAGGATACACATTAGTCTTCTAAATCTCTATTAAAAATACTCCACAAAACCTTAAGTGACAGATTTCTGGAAACAAGAATTACACAGAAAATGAGAAATTTAATTTTTTGTTTTGTTTATGGTGGTTATGGATTTTTTCATCCTTCAAATCCAGACCAGGAAGAAATTTTACATGCATAAATGCATGCCATTAAGCATCGTGCTCCAAGCTAAACCCGAGAAAGATTAAAAAGCAATTGCAGCGTACATACTGTCATACTAGAAGAAGAGAGTTGACTTCAGCAGCATGGAACAAGGCATTAGCTGCCAGGATGAGGATAGGGGAAGAATGTTAAGCTTCCACAGATGCTGACTTTACAGCATTTTTTAAATACTACTCAGAGTATTATTTAAACACTCTCCACAGTTCACCCATGCTTCTCACCAGTCTCTCACCATTTGCTCCATTTTTTTCTTTAATTTTTGATCCTTGCTGCAGTCGAAGCTCACAGTTCCTTTTCTCCCTGCATTCCAGTTTCCCTTTTGAAACACGAGCAGGTTCCAGACACCACCTGCACTCCTACCTCATCGCCTGGGATGGCACTGTCCCAAAACTGCATTTATTCCATCTGTACTTGTTACCACCATATCCCTCCTCCATGCAGTCCCCTTCTTTATTTCCTTCCTCTCTTTCACACGCTACCCTGTAGCCTTCACTCTGAGTATCTGGAATGCACACTCCATCTTTAACATGATTCCTAATTGCCATTTCTGAGGAATCGAGATATTCACGACATTTCAGCTTGCTCCTCTCTGCTAATGTCTTTCCTGGATCCCTGTGTCACATATACTGACATGGAAATGACCTCAATTTTCCTCATAGAGAGAATAATTTAGGCAATGGTCTTCTTCATCTCCTTCCACACCCCACCACCTCTGGCTTCATAGCTTCTCTCCTTTTTAGGGGCAGCAGCCTCAAAGCCTCTTTCCTCCATTTGTTCTCATATCAAATGTACCTAGTCATCAACCTGTTTTCTGGAGTTAAGCTTTTTGGTTTCCTGGATTTTTGTCTTTTGTGATAATCTGCTAAGCTCATCTATGATAATGTTAGCCTGCATGTTAATGATCAGTTCACCCCCTGCTCCGCACATTATCTCACCCCTTTATTTTAATATAATCAGGAATCTTGGTTCCACATCCACCTAAAAAGCTATTATTTGATGACAGCCTTCCCCAGGTGCTACTTTAACTTCTCTGGTTTTTGTTGCAATTCTCCTTTCTAATCATCCTTTGGTCTTTTGCCACAGTACCTACCAGTATCACTTTTATGCCCAGGCTTTTAGCATTTCTGTGACTTTCTGTGATTCACCATCCATGACTTTTCTGTTCTCAGCCCATTCTTCCTTTTTTTTTCCTTCAGTATGATGATCGAGTCTCCCAGTGCTTCATATTTCTCTGTCCACAGCTCCTATTAATCTCATTGCCCATTGGAAGATCCATAGTCACTACCTAACAAGCCCTTCTTGTGTTCTACTGTTGCTCTTGCCCTTGCCCTTCCACTTGCTGTGGAAACCCTTTAACCAATGTAGCTTCATCTACATCAGCTTCGTTCTCTCCACAGTTTCTCCATAGCACTTCTCTTCCTGGATGATGGGCAAGCTTCCTGGGCAAGGTAACATATATAGTGTTTCTGAAAAATATATTGAGGTGGAAATAAGTCAATGTAACAAAGCATACATACAGTCAATATCTGTATGTAATATTTGCTCTTCAAAGGCTCATCTGAATTTTTTTTTTTAAGTTTATCTTTTTCCAAGAAACTGCTTTTGTTTTCCTGTGCAGGATATAGGACAAAGGTTACAGGCAGTTAATAAGCTGGTTGGATATGCACAAAAGCTCACTAATACTTGTTGGGTGATTTGTTATAAGTTCCATTAGCACCTAAATCTTGAAATAAATACATTGTGAGACTTAGTTATCCCTAGACAGAACATGGCTCATTTTTCTTTCAAAAACAATGGAGCTGGAATATCACTGTTTTTATTTATCTGCACTTTTCCAGGCCTAAAAGCTTGTCCCTTTAACATGCTAGTATTAAATTCTCAGCAGCCCTTGATGAAGAAAGAATTATGGGTCAACAGCAATCCTGTTAACATCTGTGTGCAATGCATGTTAAAACTAAAAGTCTAAGAAGGTTTTGTAAAGTTTACCAGTTTTTCCTCCAAAGGTAAGATGGGTTGAATTGCACAGTTCTTTTTCAATGTACAATCTAAGTTAATAAAAAGGTAGATTGGATAAGCTTTGCAATATCGGAGTCCCCAAATGCATTGTACTGTGCAGCTGACCTCCCTAGAATGCCAAATGTTCTTTTGCAGCACATTGCATGACAGTAAGCTCTGCTTTGTACACCAGTAACACTGGACCTGGATTTTATGAGTTCTTCTACATACCTACTTCAGCATTTCACACAATCACAGAATCACTAGGTTGGAAAGGACCTTCAAGATCATCAAGTCCAACCATTAATCCAGCGCCACCATGTCCCCTAAACCATGTCCTGAAGTGTCACATCCACACGTTTTTTGAACACTTCCAGAGATGGCGACTCCACCACCTCCCTGGGCAGCCTGTTCCAATGCCTGACCACCCTCTCAGTGAAGAAATTTTTCCTAATATCCAATCTAAACCTCCCCTGGCACAGCTTGAGGCCATTTCCTCTTGTCCTATTGCTAGTTACTTGGGAGAAGAGGCCAACACCCTCGTCGCCACAACCCCCTTTCAGGTAGTTGTAGAGAGTGATAAGGTCTCCCCTCAGCCTCCTCCTCTTCAGACTGAACAACCCCAGTTCCCTCAGCCGCTCCTCATAAGACTTGGGCACCAGACCCCTCACCAGCTTCGTTGCCCTTCTCTGGACACGCTCCAGCACCTCAACATCCTTCTTGTAGTGAGGGGCCCAAAACGGAACACAGTATTCGAGGTGCAGCCTCACCAGTGCCGAGTACAGGGGCACAATCACTTCCCGACTCCTGCTGGCCACACTATTTCTAATACAGACCAGGACGCTTGTTGGCCTTCTTGGCCACCTGGGCACACTGCTGGCTCATGTTCAGCCGGCTGTTGACCAGCACCCCCAGGTCCCTTTCCGCCAGGCTGCTCTCTAGCCACTCCTCCCCAAGCCTGTAGCGTTGCATGGGGTTGTTGTGGCCAAAGTGCAGGACCCTGCACTTGGACTTGTGAAACCTCAGACAGTTGACCTCTGCCCATCAATCCAGCCTGTCCAGATCCCTCTGCAGAGCCCTCCTACCCTCCAGCAGATCAACACTCCCACCCAACTTGGTGTCATCTGCAAACTTACTGAGGGAGCACTCAATTCCCTCATCCAGATCATCTATAAAGATACTGAACAAGACTGGCCCCAGAACTGAGCCCTGGGGAACACCGCTTGTGACCGGCCGCCAGCCGGATTTAACGCCATTCACCACAACTCTCTGGGCTCGGCCATCCAGCCAGTTCCTCACCCAGCGAAGAGTAAACCCGTCTAAGCCTCGAGCCGCCAGTTTCTCCAGGAGAATGCTGTGGGAGACGCTGTCAAAGACTTTACTAAAGTCCAGGTAGACAACGTCCACAGTCTTTCCCTCATCCACTAGGCGGGTCACCTGGTCATAGAAGGAGATCAGGTTGGTCAAGCAGGACCTGCCTTTCATGAACCCATGCTGACTGGGCCTGATCCCTTGGTTGTCCTGCACATGCCCTGTGAGCACTCTCAAGACCAACCGCTCCATAATCTTCCCCGGTACAGAGGTCAGGCTGACAGGCCTGTAGTTCCCTGGATCCTCCTTCCGGCCTTTCTTGTAGACGGGCGTCACATTGGCAAGCCTCCAGTCACCTGGGACCTCCCCTGTTAACCACGACTGCTGATAAATGATGGAGAGTGGCTTGGCAAGCTCCTCCGCCACCTCTCTCAGTACTCTCGGGTGGATCCCATCAGGCCCCATAGACTTGTGGGTGTCCAGGTGGTTTAGCATGTCCTTGACTGCTTCCTCCTGGATTATGAGGAATAGCATTGTGCTCTCCATCCCCATCTTCCAGCTCAGGGGGCTGAATACCCTGCGGATACCTGGACTGGCTATTAAAGACTGAGGCAAAGAAGGCATTAAGTACCTCAGCCTTGTCCTCATCCTTAGAGACAATGTTCCCTGCCATATCCAGTAAGGGATGGAGATTCTCCTTGCCTCTCTTTCTGTTGTTAATATATTTGTAAAAACATTTTTTATTATCCTTTGCGACTGTGGCCAGACTGAGCTCTAGCTGGGCTTTTACCTTTCTAATTTTGTCCCTGCTTGACCTAACGAGATCCTTGTACTCTTCGTGAGTTGCCTTCCCCTTCTTCCAGAGGTGATAAACTCTCCTCTTTTCCCTGAGTCCCAGAAAAATCTCCCTGTTCAGCCAGGCCGGTCGCCTTCCTCGCCAGCTCTTCTTACAGCACATGGGGACTGCCTGCTCCTGCGCCTTTAAGATTTCCTTCTTGAAGGCTGTCCAGCCTTTCTGGACCCTTTTGTCCTTCAGGACTGTCTCCCAAGGGACTCCCTCAACTAGTGACCTGAACTGGCCAAAGTCTGCCCTCCGGAAGTCCATGGTAGCAGTTTTGCTGACCCCCCTCCTTACTTCACTCACAATTGAGAATTCTATCATGTCACGGTCGCTAAGCCGAAGACGGCCTCCGACCACCACATCTCTCACCAGTCCTTCTCTGTTTGTAAACAGCAGGTCCAGCAAGGCACATCCCCTGGTGGGCTCACTCACCAGCTGTGTCAGGAAGTTATCCTCCACACACTCCAGGAACCTTCTAGACTGTTTCCTCTCTGCCGTGTTATACTTCCAGCAGATGTCCGGTAGGTTGAAGTCCCCCACAAGAACAAGGGCCAGTGAATGCGAGACTTCTGCCAGTCACTTATAGAATGTCTCATCTGTCTCTTTGTCCTGGTTGGGTGGTCTGTAACAGACTCCCAGCAGGATATCTGCCTCATTGGCCTTCCCCCTCATCCTTACCCATAAGCACTCGACTTGGTTTTCACAATCATCGATTTCTATGCAATCAAAACACTCCCTAACATACAGAGCCACCCCACCACCTCTCCTTCCCTGCCTATCCCTTCGGAAGAGCTTATAGCCATCCATTGCAGCACTCCAGTCATGAGAAGCATCCCACCATGTTTCTGTGATGGCAACTACATCATAGCTGTCCTGCTGCACAATGGCTTCCAGCTCCTCCTGTTTGGTGCCCATGCTGCATGCATCGGTGTAGATGCACTTGAGCTGGGCTATCGATTTCAACTCTGGCACGCCACGCCTAGGCTCAACTACAGTGAGTCTGGTTTTATGCCCTCCCCCCTCCAAATCTAGTTTAAAGCCCTCTCGATGAGGCCTGCCAGCTCATGAGCAAGATTTTTTTTGCCCCTTGGAGTCAGTTGCACTCCATCAGCTGCGAGCAGGCCCGGTGCTGTGTAAACCACCCTGTCGTCAAAAAACCCAAAATTCTGACGACGGCACCAGCCCCTGAGCCACGTGTTGATCAGGTGTGATTTCCTGTTCCTTTCAGCGTTCTTCCCTGCCACTGAAGGGATTGATGAAAACACTACCTGTGCTCCCGCTCCATCGACCAGTCGCCCCAGTGCTCTCAAGTCCTTTTTGACTGCCTGTGGGCTTCTTAGTGCAACCTCATTGTTGCCAACCTGTAGGACCAACAGCGGGTAGTAATCAGTGAGCCGAACCAGACCAGGGAGTTTCCTGGTGACATCTCTCACCCAGGCCCCGGGGAGGCAGCAGACTTCCATGTAAGTTGGGTCTGGTCGACACATTGGGCCCTTTGTACCACTGAGAAGGGAGTCACCTACGACAATTACCCTCCTTTTTTTCTTAACAGAGGACATCTTGATGCGTGGGGCTGGTTGACTCACCCTAGGCACCCCCTTGGACGGACCTTTGTCAGGGTCCTCATGTTCCTATCCCTCACATTCCAGAGCCCCATACCTGTTGTGTAAGGGCAGCTGGGATGGTGAGGGAGGCTGGGATGGGATTCGCCGACCTCTCCGAGGAGGGACCTGCTTCCATTTCCCCTCACCTCTTAGGTCCCCTCCTTCTACCCAGCAGCAAGAGGACAGGGGATCCCTGTGGAGCTTGTGGAGCCTCCACCAGCTGCCTCTGCTTTAATGCACACTGCTTGACCAAGCATTTTTCATGCAGTTAGTATGGTCTAAGCCTCAACAGCTGAGACTCTAAAGCATCTCAATAACAGATGATGGTCACTAGATATAGTTCCACAATTTGGTGAGATCACAGTGCTTTGTGCGAACTTACCTAACTACAGGAATTTCACTTGGAATTGTAACAATATAATTGTTATAGCATTTAACAGGTAGCATGGAACAAACAGAAGACAAAACAAGGGTGCTACAAAATATTTTCAAAACCCTTCTGGATTTTACAACCAGAAAATTGTCTCAGTATTTTCACTGGAGAGAATCTAAAGCAACTTAGGTACAGGAGGACCTCTACCCTCTGCATTGTGCATTATCACTGGCTGCTGAATATTCCAAAAAGCTTTGTTGGGGTAACCAATGGGTCATTCACTGGAAGACAAGGAAAATGGTTTGCAATTCTCTATGAAAGATCAAAGCAAACCAAAACACTGTGTTTTTCTTGCTTCTGTTTCTCATTACTATAATAGAAATAGTGGCTAAATCTACTCTTCAGTCTCCATATGTAGAGGGCAAGGGTGCCAATGACTTCTGAAAGAGAATTCTTGTAATCCCTACATATGTGAGCAGGAGCAAAGTAAGTAATTCAGGTGGAAAACATAGAAATCATGAATGATCTGGCAAGTCTGCAGAATGCCTATGACCAGGTAGAAGAACCAAGTTCAACATGATAAGCAGAGACTGTTCTTCTGAAGGTAAGTATAAAGAATGTTGTTTCTGACCTTTTCATAAGTACCATTTTGTGAATCAGCTCAACTTTTTTAGGGGAGATGGATGTTCATAGCCACCTAAAATGGTATGTCTTTTTCAGACGTAAGGGTCTCATTGATTCCAATGACTGTCTAGACTTGAGTAATTGCTCGCAAGAACAGATGCTTCAAACACCAATCAGGTGATTATCTTCAAGTGTCTTATTTTGACATTCTTAGCAGAGGCATATGAATTCTCCATGTGTAGCTTGTGATATTTATCCTTGTAACTTTAAATGAGTTCTAATGTGTTGTGTTTCTGAAATCTAATCAAGGATCAGTTTTGCTGATAAACTTATTCTGGGTTCCCATTCAAGATGGACACTGGGCATGCAGCCCGGTATCTGCTTTAGGTCCTGTCTGTCACCGAGTATTCTGTGGAACTAAGTCTGCGCCTTCATCACTCTTGAACTTTTTTTAACCTGTTTGCTGGGACTGCTTTGTAAAGCTTGCCAAGGCAATTAGAGTTAAAGCTCAATTAAAAACTACAAATGCATTAAGGTTTTTGGCACCATATAATTACTTTTAAGAGACAGAATCTTAGTGATTACTTTTCAAACAGGAAGAATGCTGAATCTTATTCAGTACTTTGTTTGAGAATTATAATTATAACAATATTGCCTGCTGGGTAACTTGCAGCAGTAAAGTTTATTAATTTCCGTTACTTCTCCTGGAAGCTGAGTCCTTCTCTTATCTCAGAGGGGCACATAATTTTGTATTTTCTTACAAATTTAGTATGTATTTTGAAATATATGCTGAAGAACTTTTATAGCAATATTTATTTTTTTGCATACAGAACATTTCCAATGGGTGTGTCTCAAAACACTAATAAATACTAATCAGTTGAAATTCACAAAACTTCATAAATATGAACTTTGTTTTGTAGTAGAGTGATATAAAGAGTTTAGTGATTTCTATAAGATTTCATAAAAATCCCAAACATCAGTTCTCAATCCCATTTTTGACTCTTTAACCACTCACCCTAGTTGTGATCACTGTGCCATTTCACACACTATTCATGTCTTTGATGACATTTTAATTTTTATCTTTCTGAAATATTACTAGCAGAAAACAAGATACACTTGAGTATGTTATTTAATATTGTTCAGTTGCTAGGAAGCCAAACGCCTTAAAAATTGTCAGAGAACAAAGAAGAACACAGAGAAGAACAAAATACTAGAAAGCATCTTGAGACAATTGAATGGTCATCATCATCATCATCATTTTGTGGAGATAAGCCACTCTTTTGGTTTCCTCATACTCCTCTGCAAGAAATAGCCTCTTTACCAAATACACTCGTTCTCACAGTTCTTCATCACTCTGAAAAGGTCTCTTCCCAAGTCAAAACATATTCCATCAGTTCAGGTTTTTTACATCAAAGATGGCTGTAAGTACCTTATTTGATCTCTGTAAAAGTGTGTAACTTCACAACACTCTACTGCAAGTGTACAAATATTCAGTCTATTCTGCAGAAAAGTGTTGTCTCACATTGACAAGTTCTATTCCAGTTCCATATGGAAAATCACTAATTTCCATATTCACAAGAGACTTAAAGTTGATAAGGAATCAGTTATATTGTGATAACAGATTGATACAGCACTAGACCATTAGCCTTGTTCAGTTTATCAGATTTCTTTCCTTCCTGAATTAGAATAAAAGATCCAAGCTCTACAGGTGATGGTACCATTTCATTTATTCAGCAATAGAATAGACCATGCTTCCATGTAATTTACATGCAATAAAGCTTTTTCACACAAAGGAAGTAAGTTTCTGGTCCAATTAGTGATCGATACTGTCTCTGAAAAGAAGAGGAAGAACCTTATATGCACTTTCTAAATTTGCAGTGCTGCCCATGAGATGCAGCTATCCCTTGTGGTAATTAGATTACAGCCTGAAGCAAGAAGCCTGATTACCCCTACATAATTAAGTTAACTATGGCTACAAATGTAATTAATGGCCTGAATGTTACACAGCCTTTAAAAAAAAAAAAGGGCAACATTGTAAGCTGGTGATATCCCCAGACCAATTACAGAGCATATAGCACAGAATCATAGAATTATTTAGGTTGGAAAAGACCATTAAGATCATTGAGACCAACCATTAATCTAACACTGCCAACACACACCACTAAACCGTATCCTGAAGTGCCATGTCTACATGTCTTTTAAATACCTCCAGGGTTGGTGATTCAACCACTTCCCCAGGTAGCCTGTTCCAACATCTGACAACTCTTTCGGTGAAGAACTTTTTCCTAATATCTAGACTAAACCTGTTCCGGTGCAACTTGAGGACATTTCCTCTTGTCCTATCACTTGTTACTTGGGAGAAGAGATTGAAACCCACCTCACTACAATCTCCTTTCAGGTAGGGATAGAGAGCGCTAAGGTCTCCCCTCAGCCTCATTTTCTCCAGGCCAAACAACTCCAGTTTCCCCAGCTGCTCCTCATAAGACTTGTTCTCTAGACCCTTCACCATTTTCATTGTGCTTCTTTGGATGCATAAAGAATTTCATTCAAAATCTACTGCCATTTAACACCAAAAAGTGCATATTTATTCTTAAATTAAAGAGCATAAACCACATTTCTCACTGTAGGTACATCAATTTCAAATTTAGTGATGAGTAAAGATGGACTGTGCTCTGCTCATAACTCACTGATGTTAATGCCTCATAAACAGAGAGGATTTCTCTGAGTGCTGCTTTTTGTGGTCTTACTTCACAACAAATTTGCAGGTGGTCATTAGAAAAATCCAGATATGTGACAATAGCTAGGTAATGGGAATGCTTGGACTATATCTAGGCAGATCTGAAGAAAATGTCTGTCACCTAGTATAAGTCTAATATATCGGCATCTGCATGAGATCCAAACTCTACACATGTAGCAGATAGATACTTGAATTTCTCAGAAGGCTGTTTTATGACAGCAGGCATCATCTAGATACTTGCATCAATAATACAATCAAAACCAAACCTTATCAAACTTCTCAAACAAGACAGGGGCTGTTGATGTATTAGGAACCAACAGGGAAAAACAGCTGTAAAATGCCTCAAATGAAATAGGGTGTTGCTCTAGAAAGGTGACATGGTCAACAGCCCAGATGAAGTGCCTCTATACCAATGCACGCAGCATGGGTAACAAGCAGGAGGATCTGGAAGACACTGTGTAGCTAGAAAGCTATGATCTAATTGCTGTCCCACTGAAACATGGTGGGACGAAATGACACAACTGGAGTGCTTCAACTGATGGTTATAAACTGTTCAGGATGGACAGGCAAGGAAGGAGGGGTAGGAGGGGAACTGAATACCCTGAGGCTATCTGGTCTGGCTATTAAAAACTGAGGCAAAGAAGGCATCAAGTACCTCAGCTTTTTCCTCATCCTTGGTGACAATGTTCCCCACCATATCCAATAAGGGATGGAGATTCTCCTTGCCTCGGTTTTTGTTGTTAATATATTTGTAAAAACAATTTTTGTTATCCCTTATGATCATGGCCAGATTGAGTTCTAGCTGGGATTTTGCCTTTCTAATTTTCCCTCTGCATGGCCTAAGGAATCCTTGTACTCTTCTTGAGTTGCCTGCCCCTTCTTCCAAAGGTGATAGTCTCTTTTTTCCCTGAGTCCCAACAAAATCTCCCTGTTCAGCCAGGCCAGTCGTCTTCCCTGACAGCTTGTTTTACAGCACATGGGGACCGCCTGCTCCTGCGCCTTTAAGATTTCCTTCTTGAAGACTGTCCAGCCTTCTTGGACCCCTTTGCCCTTCAGGACTCTCTCCCAAGGGACTCTGTCAACCAGTGACCTGGACAGGCCAAAGTCTGCCCTCCAGAAGTCCATGGTAGTGGTTTTGCTGCCCCTCCTCCTTACTTCTCCAAGGATTGAAAACCATCATTTTGTGATCACTGTTGCCAAGACAGCCTCCAAGATGCCATCACATCTCCCACCAGTCCTTCTCTGTTTGTAAACAGCAGGTCAAGTGGGGCACCTCCCCTGGTAGGCTCACTTACCAGCTGTGTCAGGAAGTTATCTTCCACACAGCCCAGGAACCTCCTAGATTGTTTCCTCATTGCTGCGTTATATTTCCAGCAGACATCCAGTAAGTCGAAGTCCCCCACAAGAACAAGGGCTAGCAATTGTGAGACTTCTACCGTCCGCTTGTAGAATGCTTTGTCTGCCTCTTCATGCTGGTTGGGTAGTCTATAACAGACTCCCAGCAGGATATCTGCTTTGTTGGCCTTCCCCCTCATCCTTACCCATAAGCACTTGACCTTGCCATCACAATCGTTGAACTCTATACAACTGAAACACTTCCTACCATACAGAGCCACCCCACCACCTCTCCTTCCCTGCCTATCCCTTCGGAAGAGCTTATAGCCATCCATTGCAGCACTCCAGTCATGTGAGTCATCACATCATGTTTCTCTGATGGTGACTAGGTCATAGCTGTCCCACTGCACAATGGCTTCCTGCTCCTCCTGTTTGCTGCCCACACTATGTGCATTGGTGTAGATGCACTTGAGCTGGGCTATTGATTTTGCCCCCAGCATTGGCATGTCACTCCTAGGCTCACCTCTAGTGAGCTTGGTTTCATCCCCTTCCCCCTCTGAATCTAGTTTAAAGCCCTCTCAATGAGGCCTGCCAACTCATAAGCGAGAATCCTTTTCCACCCTAGAGATAGTTGAACTCCATCTGCTGCCAGCAGGCCCGGTGCCGTGTAAACCACCCCATGGTCAAAAAAAACAACATTCTGCCAATGGCACCAGCCTCTGAGCCATGTGTTAACCAGATGTGTTTTCATATTCCTTTCAGTGTTCCTCCCTGCCACTGACGGAAACATGACCTGTACTCCTGATCCTTTTCATCACATTTGAAGTCATGGTAGGCAGACAAAGTCCCCAGTGACTGGAAAAAGGTCACCCATTTTTAAAAAGGATAAAAAGGAAGACCCTGAGAACTACCAACCAGTCAGCCCCACTCTGTGCCTAGTGGAACAGATCCTCCTGGAAGTTATGTCAAAACATATGGAAGACAGAGAGGTGATTACAGACAGCCAGTGTGGCTTCACCAGAGGTAAATTGTGTCTGACTATTTCACTTTTTATAATGGAGTGACTGCATCAGTTGACAAGGGAAGAGCTAGGGTTGTCATCTACCTGATTTCTGTAAGGTCTTTGATGCAGTCATCCATAATATTCCTGATGGAGATATAGGAATCTCCAATTCCTACAACTGGAGAGATACAGGTTTCGTGGATGGACTGCTAGATGGACAAGGCTGGATAGATCCGTCCAAAGAGCTGTAGTCAATGGCTCAATGTCCACATGGAAATCAGTAACAAGTGGTGACTCTCAAGGGTCCAAAGTGGGACCAATAGTATTTAATATCTTCATCAATGACATAGATGGTGGGATTGAGTACACCCTCAGCAATTTCGCACATGACAACAAGATGAGCGGTGCAGTTGATACACTTGAGGGAAGGGATGTTATCCAGAGAGACCTTGACAGACTCAAGGTGTAGGCCCATGTGAACCTCCTGAAGTTCAATAAGATGAAGTGCAAGATGCTGCACCTGTCTTGTGGCAATCCCCAGTATCAATATGGACAGGGAGATGAAGGGATCAAGAGCAGCCCTGCCAAGAAGGGCATGGGGATACTGATGGATGAAAAATTTTATGTGAGCCAGCAATGTGCACTTGCAGACCAGAAAGCCAGCTGTATCTGCCTGCATAAAAAGAAACGTGGCCAGCAGGTCAGGGGAGGTGATTCTGTCCCTCTACTCTGCTCTGCTGAGACCCCATCTGGAGTCCTGCATCCAGTTCTGGAGCCCTCAGCACAGGAAAGACATGGACCTGTTGGAGCGGGTCCAGAGAAAGGCCACAAAAGTGATCCAAGGGATGGAACACCTCTCCTGTGAAGAAAGGCTGAGATAGTTGGGGTTGTTCAGTCTGGAGAAGAGAAGGTGCCAGGGAGACCTTCTGGTGGCCTTTCAGTCCTTAAAGGGGACTTATAAGAAAGATGGGGACAGAGTTTTTAGCAGGGCCTGTTGTGATAGGACAAGGGGTAACCATTTTAAACTAAAAGAATGTAGGTTTGGAGTAGGTGTAAGGAAGAAATTTTTATGATGAGGGTGGTGAGACATTGGTACAGGTTGCCAAGAGAAACTGTAGATACCAAATCATTGGAAATGTTCAAAGTCAGGTTGGACAGATCTTTGAGAAACCTGATCTAGTGGAAAGATATCCCTGCCCATGGAAGGGAGGGTCTGGAACTAGATAATCTCTTCCAACCAAACCACTCTATGATTCTATGATTTATTACCCTTTTTCTCTCATGGAGCCCAATTCAGGACACAGCTTCAAAACAAGCCTAGTGAATTGGGTTAAGGACATTAAACAGCAAGAGATAAAATTTTTCTTGGCTGCCTATACTGCATCAAGTACCTCAGTGGTTGGGGCAAGCAAATTAATATGATCATAATAATGACTTGGGTAATGTGTATTCACTGGAGAGAAAACTTAATTTTAAGACAGTAAATCCTCATCAGAACCCTATTAGAGGAACAGCAGGTCATTTAACTGGAGTAACTTTAGACATGCAAATGCCACATTGCTTCTGAAGTCACATATGTTATATTGGTCAAAAAGAGTTTGCCAAAACCCTTTTAAATTATCTAACCTTGGATGTTGATGAGCTGAAGGAGTCTTACATAGACTGCTGAAAATGTGTGTCATTGCCCTAAGTAGGTCTTATGGCAGAGAGATAAGCCAATGTACAGCCTTTTCCACCTGGAGGAACACTTTGGTTATTTTGCATCAGAGGAGTAGTTATCCAGTGACCTAGTATTTGAAACTGATTTGTCCCTTCTTGTTCCAAAATTATAGGCTGATATACATTTATTAGTGATAACTCAGCTTAATACAATATTTTCATAGAAGGACATACAGTAAAGTAGTCAAACTTTCCAAGTCTTTATAAAAATGGGATTCAAATAGGATTTCTCTACAATCATATGAGAAATGGTTGAATTTTGAAGCTTTCTTTCAGGTAGGGACAGTATACTGACTGTAGATGGATCTACTTAGTTCATATTTTCTAACTTCATTTTAGTTTTCAAAGAAAGCAAAGAAGTCCAGAGTAGGAAAGTTGCCTGTTTTAGTTTAGCAAAGCTTCTTCTCTTCATCAAAGTTGGGTTTAATTAATCAGTTTTGATACTGCATACAAACCTAATTGATGTCATTAAAAAAATTACATTTCTAAAAAATATCTCCCCTTGCCTCCAGGGAGGGGGAGTGACTATTTACCCCTTTGAAAAGAAATTATTTGCTAATGTTTGATTGTAAATTACTGGAAAAAGTCCTCTGATTCAGCACGTTTAAGACAACATTCTTCCTGAAATATCATAGAACAACCAAAGTACACTCCTGCAACGCAAACGGAAGGTTATTTTACCCTAATATTGATGACAGTTTACTTCAATGAGCCACTGTGTAGCATGGAATTTAACTTTTTTTTTTACACAAATACCTCAAGTAAATACCCTTAGATCTAGGACAAACAATGTTGAATTTTAGTCTGCCTCTAGCTTTCCAGCATTTAATAGTTTTTGCTTCACTACCCTGAAGTAATTTCCAAAAAATTCAGAGCTTTACAGATATGGTTAACTGCTTATCCTGGTCAAATTAAATTAAGCTTCTGGCATGTGATGAAAAGTTTGTTTCACCTAATTGGGCATCTAATGAGTATGGATGAATGTAAGCTACTCATAGAGATTTTGTTTTTCAAAGCTTTTCTGATTAACGTCTATTCAAATGGAGAACGAAACACATTGCATTTATATATAGATAAGCTTTTGAAAGAAAGCTTAAAATAAGATTCTGATCCCTCCAGGAAATTTCACCTCAAATTGTTGTGTCCTTTATTGATAACTGTAATTATTACGAAAACACCCTGGCCCACTTTTCCTTTTGATTCATACAATTGCCTCCTTTTATTTCCCTGGGCTTTTCTGTACAATATTGTGTACGTTCACTATGAAGCCGTGCTCTTCAGAAGCTTTACTATTACTGTGATCAAACTAGCATGTCAGTTTTTTCCCTCTAGAATATGCACCTGAAAACTAGATATAGCTTTTTTACCATCAAAATGTCAAGCAAGCGGGAAAAGGGGTGGATAAAATTTTGGACTCTTTTGAGATTACTGAAAGCTTTATACCTTTGACCTTGCTCCATTTGAAAGTATTCCTCTATGAATTCTTCATCTTAACAGTATTGCAAAAGCCTGAGATGGGCACTTTATTCTTTTTTTACTCATTATTACACATCAATAAAGCTCTGGACTCTATCTTGTCTTTTGGGTTAGGATAAAGAAAGAAATTCTTGTAAAGTAAAAAGTCAAAATTTTTTATTGCAGAAATCTTCTCATTTTGAGGAAACCCACAGGCTTTTAGACAAAGATTTTAAATGAAGAGATTGTGTCCGAAGAAAGTTCACAGCCAGTTTTTCACACCACACAGCTTGGTCACAGTCCTGTAACTAAGAGCTCATGTGGTTATCTACAGTTGCTTCCTTCAATTCCACATTAAATTAAAAAAAAAAAAAAATCTCTTGTACAGCAAAAACCTGATTTGACCATGTCTTTTTGAAGCTTGCACTAGCTTTTTTCCTTCAAAACATTTTGTTCTGCCTTCCCCTTCCTTTTAAATCACTGCACTTTGTGACCCTACCTACATCCAGACCCTAATCCCTTCTTGCAATCACCTTACCACTTTTGTTTGTTCAGGCTTTTCTTACCGTTTCCTTTGTCATGGACTAGGTATTTTCATTTAATGCTTTTATACCACTATCCATTTATCCTATACCTACACTGAATTTGGAGATGCGATTGAAGCACATGGAGGCATGCCCATGCTAGCCTTAATCTACCTGGTTGGGTTATGAGATTATTGCCTTCAGTGCAAGCCTGCCAGAAATTTGAGTGACCTACTCAAGATGTGACTCTCTTCACCCTGAAATCTATGATTCTACCTCTTTCCTACATGGCTTCCAAATTGCCTGGTTTAGAGCTGGCATGGATATATATCCCAAAGTGTGCCAGTCACCTTACTTCTGGCTGCATAGATTCATGTGTAGCGTATTTTTAACCCAAAGTAATGTGTAGTTTATTTCATTTGGATGGTTGTGTTCTTCACCCAGAGAAAAATTTGTCTCTGTGCCCTACTTCCACATGGTTCCAGATTATGGTTTCATTGGCTAAGGTTTCTTCGAGTTCCTACAGACACTCCGGAAAGAGCCCTATGTCATTTGCTGATAAAATAAACTCTTTTTTTATCCTTAGAAGAAATCAGATATTACATACTATTCACTGATGCTGTATGTTTCTCAGTTTCAAAGCATTTGTCCGCTGAAGCAAGAACAACACGTAAGTAGGAACTTAACCACTGCTGGGCTGACAAACTGGCTCTTTGCTGTGATGAGCTCTATAGACAGAGTTGTACTTCACCTTCCCCCAGTTACGCTGATGGTCTTTGGCATGGGAATATTTTCACACAGAAGTTAAAATAATACCTTAGACAACATATATATGTTTTTAGACAACCTAAATAAAGTTATATTTGCTTTACTACAGAGGACCATTTTTTTTCCTGTGGCACTAATGTGGGCCTTCACTTGACCTGGTCTGTTTAGTTATATTATAGCAAAGTTCATGATATTCAACACTGGTCATCCAAGGCTAGAATAAAAATTAGACTTTCTCAGGAATTCCCACCCCTAAAGACCTTCATTTATCCTTTTACACAAATTATTCCATAACACTTTATGAATCTTTGTCCCTGTATTAAACCAAATAATACTAAAAAAATGAAAACACACCTTCTTCTCTTCTCCAGATTGCAACATAGCACAGGAATACACTTTCACAGCTGCCCATGCTAAAAGTTATAATGGTTTCTTTGTGGTCTCTCCCAGAGCAGTACCTTAGACTGTGATAATTCAAGCTTATGGTTTTATTTTTGCTAAACAAATCAACCACTATTGTATTTGGACTTTTCTCCACAATATTACTCTTAAATGCCAGAAGGGCTGCAGCTGCTCCCAAGCGCCTTGTACCCTTTCTGATATTTTCGATTAAAACATTTACAATAATGTCATATCATGGACGAGGAAGAATTTTCTGAGATGAAAATGGACTCCAAATGGAGTAGTTGGGAACCACTTACGTAAAAATTGGTTTTGCTCTCATCAGTTTTAAGAATCCTTGTCAGCCTGTATAGATGGAAAAAAAATCTTCTCCATTTTCTCTCGGGGGAATGAATAAGGAAGGGTAAGAGTGCCAGACTGCAAGTCCCCTGCTGGCAAAATAATTTGTGATTTTTTCTCCATTTTGGGTAATGCTTGCCTCCCATAAAGACTTAAAGCTTTTTGTACTCACAGAGATCTTCTGCATTTATGATGCTTCATTTCTGTTTGCTTGGCTTGCATACAGACCAATAGTCTTCAGTTTTGAGCAGCAGTTTCAACAGTTCTGAAAAGAGGATTATGCTAATACCCCCTTTGGAGTCATCTGTAGACAACTGCAATTATTCTTCCTGGTGTTGCTCCTGACAGCTGCTGCTTCCTCAGTTAACTCCTTCAGCTTCTTTTACTTTGTGTTAAGGTTTTCATTTAATGTCCACAGGACATCAGCCCAGAGTAGCACTCCCAGATTACTGTGTTCGGCAGCTAGATTATCACACTTCTTATGAAACATATTGTTCCAAGGGACTTTTGCTGGAGCAAAAGTATTACTCTGTGCTACTCCTAGGCTTTCTTCTTTTGGGGGTGATTTTTGACTCAGGTATGCTTTTTTATAGAATTACTTGTGTAATACCCATGCCTGTTTTCGTTGTTAATACTAATAAGTACCACTGCTGGCAACACACCCTTTGGATACCAGTGTCCAGCTTAAAAACATTTAATAACCCATTTCCTTTCAGGCTTTTGTAGAGAATTTGACTGTGGTGTTATTGACACCTTTGCCAATTTTGTGCATATTTTGAAAGCTCTTACAAATTCTTGTAAAATTATATAATTGTGTTTACTTTACATGGGTGCTGAGCATGGTCTTGGCTCCAATATCCTCCTGAGCTGTTTTCATAGCTCTCCAGTCCTGAGTTCTGTCATTCTAAATTAGGTCTATTTGCATGAGATATTTCAGACTACCTTTTTTTTTAACCATTCTTGTTGCTTTGGTGTGGTGCCCACATTTTATAAACTTCATTCTGGTCTGGACTGTTTCTGATGCCTGCCCAATTGCTTTGTCAAAAGGCAGACTGAGGTTTTTTGTTGTTCTTTCACTCCCTTGTCCTCCCTCAATTCTTTCATTCCAGATCTAATCAAGGTCTAGTCCTCTTTCTAGGGTACTGTTCACCTTTCATTCTTAAATAAAGTAACTGGCTTTTTGTATTTTCATTCTATTTAAACACAGTGCCTCCAAAGATTTTACTTTTATGTGAAATGCAAAAATATTTCTCAAAATTTTTCAAAGATTTCAGCCTGCTTCCTATTTGATTTAACTACTGTACCCATCAGTTGTGTCAGAATTAGCCACTTGACAAAAATATGGCAAGTTTTTTCTATCTTTTGATTCTTGCAGATACAGAGTGCAACACCAATACAATTACTCCACCCTCCGTCCGTCCATACATTTTTTGGTCATTGGCCACTTCAGCCTTTCATTCAGGCAGTTTTCTCAGCTCCATTTTAATTCGTTACCCCGTGGGATTCAGCAGCTGCCCAGTGTTTCTAGCGCTTTATCCTCTGTTGTCTAAGCTTCATGTCTGAAGCCAGGATGAAAAATTCTGCATTCAAACTGCCTCCAGTTATGGATACAGCAGTTGCCTTGCTGTGGTAGAAATTCTGTAAATTTGAAAAGGGTAGCGAAGGACAAGCTACCATGGCTTGGCTACTACTGGCTGTGATTCCCACCAGTGTTACACCTATCCCAGTGCTGTGACCTAAAAGTTTCAGAAATTTCCCAGGCTTCACCCCTGCATGGTACAGCATAGAAGTATCTTACTTGGGACATCAGCAACCCACATAAGCCTGTTCTTATGGGGAAATATGTCAGGGGAAGGACCCCAGCAGCACTCCAAACTTGCCTTTGATGGCTGTTGCCCCCACAGCTCCTCACTGTGTCTGATGCTGTCCCAGAATGATTTATACTTGTCGTCACTAGGATCCCAGTGCAGACCCAGAGGAATTGCAGTTCCTTGTGCAGGGCCCTCAGAGTAGCAAAGTGACTGCAGCAGTGCCAACTTCATTGCTTGCAGCTGAGTCAATGCAAGCTTAGGAGGGAGAGGTGAACTGGTCATAAGAGTGGAAGAGTGATAACAGAACCAAAGCTTCAGACCAAACCTGTAGTATCTGTTGCATTTCTTGCTTTGCATTGGTATACCTTCCTCTCTGTCTCCTCTTTCCATCTTCAGCATTACCAGTTATTACATTAACCTCCTTTCAGCCACCATCACTGCTTTGCAAGCCATGTGGGGTCTGCAAATACTCTAATGAGCAACTACATTTCTAAGATTTCCTTCAGGTGAAGTAGAGAATGCTTGCACAGCATCGCTGTTCTCCGTAGGTGCAGTCTTTTCAGTTGGCTAATTCCCTTCCCCAAAGCAATGCAAATGTGAGACTGAAAGAGTTAGTCTCTTTCCCCTTTGTCAGAAAGACTTCACAGAAAGAATATTTGATCACTTCAGGATTATGGATTGAATCGAGCTAGTGCTTTATCACCTGTATCAGTAAATTTTCTTGTATCTCTTAATGTCATCTTCTTTCTCTGCAGAGCATGGTCTCTTGTTCTTTTGTTTTGTATACCTAATAAAAACAAATCATTTTTAAAAAACAACCATGTGATTATACAAAAATAAAAACAAACTATTTGCTTTGTTCCAGACTGGAAGCTGATAGTTAGGAAAACAATTATATTTTATCTAGATTGATGAATCTGGGTAAAGAAATATTCTTCTTCAAGAACTCTTGTTAACTGTATTTCTGCCTCACCATTTCAAAGTCTTGTGGAAATAAGAAGATAGCTAATATTTCTTCTCTAGAATGAGTCATTGCAATCATATACGAAGAGAGATCCAGGGAAGACTCTCTTCTTGAAAAGCTATGAGACAAATTCATCTGTTACTTCCAAATTATTGTTTAAATGTCAAGCTAAAATCATTGAAATTTGGTTGGATATACCACCATATCTTTTTAACTCATGCTTATTTTTGCAGCTGGAAAGTCACAGAATTTTCTCTGCTAGGGGAACTCCTTTATACAAAGCAGCTAAAATTACATCCAGATGTCCTTAGTAGGCAATATATCCGATCTTATAAAATAGTCTAATCTGTGAGAAGTACTTAGATTTTTCAGCAAATTGCTCTGTAAAAATTTCATAAAACATTCTTTGTGCAAGCACATTATTTCTTGTAAAACATCTTCACTTTAAAAATAAACTTTCTACCTTCTTGAAAAAAATATTGGTAAATTTTGTAAGAATTAGAATTTGAATTTTAAAATTACATTCTATAAATTGGAGCAGAACCTAAATTGCTTTTCTGCTGAAACCTTAGAAGAAGTTTTTGAATATGTGAACACATGGATTATAAATTTTAAAAAAGATTTCTTAGGTGAATAAGTGCTAGAATAGTCAGAGCATCTAGTATTACATTTTACTGGCCTTCATATGAAATACAGTTTGGCTAACCCTTAATCAAAATTGATCATTCTTTCTGTGAACTGAGATGCAATTCATATAGCCTGGAAAGCTTCTTACACATTCTTCATACAAATTGTTCAGTTTAGATTTTGACTGTCACTTGCACTCTAATTTGAAGACCTCCGTCTATGCACAGAAGAATCCCCCAGCTTTCAAGGCACAATTTTCAGCACAAACTGCACAACTACCAGCCACAGCTGAGAAGGTTCTGGCACGGAATTGCTTTTCACTACATCTCTATGTATTTATACATGTGTGCACACAGGGAGAGATTCTTTGTGTTTAGTTTCTAGCAGAAAGTCATTCATTATTCCATGAATTTCAGACTGGGACTTGCAATCCTTCATTAAATGAATGACAAAAATGTGAATGATACTGAACAGAAACATTAATATAAAGACTAATCAGTTTCCTTTTTTGTATGACTTCCATTTCAAGGTCTTCCCGTCTTCAATTAGTCTCCATGAATTGATTGTTTAATGCAAAACTAATCTTGAACTTGTTCTTCCGTTGCTGATGGGAAAATTAAAGTTAATTTTGTTGAAGTCATGGTTCTTATGTTGCACATTTATCAAATGGTGATATTTTCAAAGTCCGTATGGCAGCTGTTCTGTTTCTCCTCAGCAGTTCACAGAAGTCAATTTTATTTATAAACATGCAGACCTCTACTGTGTTTCCTGCAAATAAAAAAATCCAAACAAACATTTTCTGCATCAATACAGAATTTTTCCCTCATAGTGGTAGGAATTGTGTTCCCATGTGCTGCATTACAATAAGTTAAAATGTCGTATTGCTTAGGTTGGAAGGTCTAAGCTGATGGCAAAAAGGGGTAGAAAACAAACATCAAAGTATTATTTCTCTATAGAAGGCACACAAAAAGAACAGACATAAAGGTCTGTGATATGTTTATTTGCTACAGCTGTTATATTTTAACTAAGAAGTCAAACAATACCTGTGCTATACAATTATTTGAAATGAACCTGAACCTCACCTCCAGGCCTTTTGGGAGTACATGACCAAATTTACCCTTTGTTAGTACCCTATTTCAAGCTTTACATTTCTCCAAGGGAGTTTTGATTTATAAAGCACTGGTGAGAACGCTATTCTTACTCAGAATATAGTTGCAGCTTTTGTGTTTACCTTACATTTCAGCAAATCTTTTGAAAAAGGGTTATCCAACACAAAACTCCTATTAAGTTTCCTGGAGTTATAAAGCCAAATGAATGGATAAAGGTGAAAGTAATCATATAAACAGTATCAAATCCTCACTACAAAATAAACTACACAGAGGCTCTGAATCCTCATCTACAGCACAGATGTAGACTGATGACCATTTGTAGAGATATAACATAACTGAAAAGATAGCGACTAAAAAATAACATAAATTCAGACCTATTGCACTAATTTTGCAAGGCTTTTTCTTTTTTTTTTTCCCCAGCTGTGCACTATCCAAATCCCTTCAAGCCTTCTAGACTCACTTCGTCATTCGTACTGTATTTTTTTCCTGCACAGATGCCATGGGATTGTTTCACTGGATGAAGTTGAGATGGAATCTGCCTCTCTCTCCTGTGCCAGCCTTGTTTTATGCCCCAAGACACAGTAGAGCATCATGTGTCAGCAGAAGGATGGAAGAGGTTCAATTCTGTTCACTCAACTTTACCCACAAAATTATTCAAATGGTCTGAGCCTTCATCTTTTGAATTCCCTATCCCTAATCTTGACTACATTGTGGCAAGCAGATCATTTCATTAACTATAATGAACTCTTTTAAGTGAAATTCCTGTCATTTAAATAACAAGGGCATGACAATTTTACTTTTCTGTTTTTTACTTTACTATCTAGTTTTTTATTAGCAATTACTAACAACTCATATAAAGTTTAGCTAAATCCTTTGACATATGTGCTCAAGCATCGTAGGAGTCTTGTGACTTAGCATACCACAAAGAAGCTTTTATTGTCATTTGGAGATGGAAAAATAAATATATGAATCTAAACATATATAATTCATGAAATTAAACAGCCTGAAAGTACACAACATTACTGAACATTAGGAATTAATGTATGAATGTAAAAAATGTTTGAGGACCTGCCTGAAAGGAAGATGACATGGAGCTCTGATGAAAAAAGAACTACTGGGCTGAAGAAAGGTAATTAGGGTTTTTTTAAAGTATTGGTTTTAGAACTGATGGTATTTAAATATTGTCATCAATGACCTTGGCAAACAGAGTAGGAGTATGCTAATGCAATGTGCAGTGCCATGTATTCCTATTTTATCAGGTAGTGGCTACATTCCAGCTACAATAAAAAAGGCCATATGGATTTCTTTTCATTACGTAATAAGCTGCTGCTGCCAAAGCAGTTTGGCTTTTGGCCCACTCTGTGTCACTGTTCTTCCCAAGCCCCTTCACATGTAGAAAGGGAGCAGGACTCAAACCTGAAGACTGTTTTGGGCAGGCTGGTGGATAGGGGAGGTTGCAGCCTCTTCCCTATCATTCGCTTTCCTGAGGAACTCTTGATGTCCTTGGCTTGACATGACCCGGTCACATACCAGACACACATTGACTTAGGGAATGGGACCACACATGCATTTCAGGCCACATGGGAAGAAAGGGTATGAGTGTCCTATCTTATGTTCTATAGACAGGTTCTTTGCCAAGGCAAAGAATAGGAAAGAAATCCTGTGTTACAGATTTAACTACCTCTGTGGTCAAAGGTTACCTAGGTTAAGATACCTGACAAGGCTTTTGAGGAAACAAACTGTGAATTACCCAGATATCCTACTTAGGAATGTTCTTGATGTATGAATAACGCCCCTGGATCAACATAGCTTCCAGACTGTCTTTCTGTTGACTTTTATTTTAGCACAAAGTAAATGTATAGGATACAGCTGAGGTTTCTATCAGAACAGCTTTTTGAGTCAGCCAGCTTTCTAGTGCATAGTTTAATAAGGTTTTTCTTTTGTTATAAGTATTTTACAAAGAATAAGAACAACATGTGGGTCTGTCTTTAATAATGTGTTCTGAGGCTATGTACCTTTCACGTGCTTTTCAAGTATTCCAGTCTCATAGAAAATGTAACTTTTTGTTTCTAAACTCATAGGAGTTCAAAGCTGGGTGATCTTTGAGGACCCAAGAAAAACATATTTGCTAATTGTTCAGATTATTGTTTTCATTTTGTAGGCCTTTCGTTTTCTTTTCACTGAAGATTCTGAGGTATGTGGAATTGTGCCTCTGTTCTGGAAAGTCTTCTGTGTACTTGTGGCAAATAACAGCAGACAGCTGGGTGAGCTTCACTGGAATGAAGTACCCCAAATAAAGAGGTCAGTTACTCTACACAACTGCTCTTAAGCCTTTGCCATCAGAATTAGACTATAATATCAATCTATATCATGTATGTAAAAGAGTCTATAACCCTTCATTTCTAAGAAACAGCAAAGTTTTATTAGTAATTCACCTAATAAGTCATTAAATATTTTTTAGTAGTGTTGCAAAGATGTTACTCATACTTTTTATTTTTAGTTAAAAGGGAGGTAATGCTTATTTATAAATTTTAGTCCATGTGCCTGAATTTCACCTATTTTCTTAAAACCACCATTTCAGGGTATCTTGACTGACAATTATTCTGCATAATTCTTCATAAATGGATGCCATTGATAAGAAGAGCCATAAAGTGGTTTAGGGAGAGTAATATATGATTTACATTTTGTGTATGCAATTTTGCATAATAATTGCTAGATTGGTCAGATTTGGAGTGTATGTAGCAAAACAAACAGTTTTTTTTAAGAAGAGAAGGGCGTTACTACAGGGCTGCTATAAAATAATCCTTCCCCTGCTTTACTCTCCTGACTTCCAACAATTAACAGTTTAGGGATTTTCAGAACTGCAGGTTGTACCTGGGCTCTGGTTTTTAACAGCCACTGGAAGACCTATCTTTTCTGAATTTATCTAACCTCTTTTTGAATCTATCTACCCATAGGGTTTCCACAAGATATACCACTTACTTCTTTTGATTTATATTTATTACTGAATAATTTCATTCTGTCATAACTAGTTTTTACGAGGTAAAAAGATAGTAAGTCATATATATCCTGTATCCACACACAGATATAGTTTTATGATTTTGTAAATGTCTTTCAGTTTTTCCATTTTGTTGGTTTTTTTCAGCTTTTTACTCATTCCTTGTAGGGACCCACTCTAATAATCTCTGTTAGGAATCCATTACTTTTTCTAGTTCTACTATATCCTTTTAAAGATGAAATAATCAGAATTGCAGGCAATATTCAAGACAGAGGCATACTGTTCATTTGTGCAAATTCATACCACATTTTTTGCTGGTTTGTTTGCTTTTTTTTTTTCCCTCCCTCTACTCTACTTCTAACAATAAAGCCCAATGTTCTTTTTCTTTTTGCGTGCTGCTGAGCACCGGAATTGACATTTTCAGAGAACTGTACACAGTGACTGCTGGATCTCTTTCCTCACTAATAGCTAATTTAGGGCCCGTCATTTTGTATATGTGTGTGTATATATATATCTTCGCATTATGCACTTACCCATTCTGCAATTCATCTCCCAGTCCAGTTGTCCTGTCTTCAGGACATACTGTATATATTACATATATATATATTATATATATGTAACATATATAATAATATATATTACTATGCCTAATCCTGAATACTATGTGTGGTGCCAAGATAATATAAAAGCATATGAATTATAGAAAAAAATTGAATAGAAACATGTATGTCCAAAATGAAAGACGTCTTTCTGATTAAAGGTATTTACATGCCAATGGAGAAGATATGTTTAAGGGAAGACGCTGAAGCATCAAGTCTACTAACACTGTTGCAAGGTTAGTTGAAAGCTAGTTTAGCAAATGCCAAAATTGTTTCACAGAAGAGACTCCAGTCTCAAAATGTTTTTGGGTTTTCATGGCAAGGTTTTTGTGAGAAGCTGCTAGAAGCTTCCCCTGTGTCCAACAGAGCCAGTGCCAGCCGGCTCCAAGACAGACCCGCTGCTGGCCAAGGCCAAGACCATCAGCGATGGTGGCAGCACCTCTGGGATAATGTCATTGTTAAGAAGGAGGGAAAAAAACAGCAGGCAGCATTTGCAGCTGGAAAAGAGGAGTGAGAATGTGTGAGAGAAACAACTCTGCAGATCCCCAGGTCAGTGAAGAAGGAGGGGGAGGAGGTGGTCCAGGCGCCGGAGCAGAGATTCCCCTGCAGCCCGTGGAGCTCCATGGTGCAGCAGATGTCAACCTGCAGCCCATGGAGAACGCCACACCAGAGCAGGTGGATGCTCAAAGGAGGCTGTGACCCCATGGGAGGCCCATGCTGGAGCAAGTCCCTGGCAGGACCTGTGGACCCACAGAGAGAGGAGCCCAGGCTGGAGCGGGTTTGCTGGCAGGCCTTGTGATCCTGTTGGGGACCCACGCTGGAGCAGCCTGTTCCTGAAGGACTGCACACCATGGAAGGGACCCAGGCTGGAGCAGTTAATGAAGAGCTGCAGACTATGGGGAAGGACTTACACAGGAGAAGGTCATGGAGGACTGTCTCCTGTGGGAGGGACTCCACGCTGGACCAGGGGAAGAGTGTGAGTCCTCCCTGGAGGAGGAAGAAGCAACAGAAAACAATATGTGATGAACTGACCACAACCCCCATTCCCCATCACCCTGTGCCCTTCGAGGAGGGAAGGTCGTGGAACAATTGGGAATGAAGGTAAGCCTAGGAAGAAGGGAATGGTGGGGGGAAGGTGTTTTAAGATTTGTTTTTATTTCTCATTATCCTACTGTGATTTTGATTGGCAATAAAATAAACTAATTTACTCAAGCTGAGTCTGTTTTGCCCATGACGGTAATTGCTGAGTGATCTCTCCCTGTCCTTATCTCGACCCCTAAGCTTTTTGTTATATTTTCTCTCCCCTGACTCCTTCCAACTGAGGAGGGGAGTGATAGAGCAGTTTGGTGTGCACATGGTGTCCAGGCAAGGTCAACCCACCACATCCAAAGACTATGGAAATATTAACAGGAATTTAATCTTCATGCAGGCCTGAAGCTACTGAAAACAGAGAACATTCACGTCAGAAAGATTTGATACCAAAGAAATATCACCAAATCAGAAAAATGAGGGAAGGATATTTTCCACTATCATTCGCAACATGCGTTTCTTCTCTTTTTTTTTTTTTTTTTTGGTCCAAGAAACACAGTATCTAGAATGAAAAGTGCTGTGAGAAGACATTTTTCTTTCTCTAAGAGATAGCACATGTCTATTATATCATATTCAGCTCACTATGGATAGGTGAAGAGACCTGGAAGGCCTGTAATAAAATTTACAATTGACAAAAAAACCTTTTCTTAATGGATAGAAATTCAAGACAATTCAGAGAACTCCTTATATCACAAAAGATGATTGAAATGAATATTAAAATCTTTCAAACAGGTTACAATCAGAAGAGATCAATTAAATCAAACTTTTAATTTGCATACAGAGAAGTAAGCATGTGATCATAGCAACCAATAACTTTGTATGCTCTCTTTTGGTCATGTAATGCAAACATTGACATGAATTATGTACTAAGCCTTTGGGAAAACTAATGGATGTTTTATACTTTAAATAAGGTATTGCCCTCTCTTTCCTTTCAAATCTTTTCCTAAGACTCATTACTATCTAGATGCCTACAAAAAGCATTAGCAGATACATTTTGCTAGGTTATAGATCAATCATAGACAAGTACCATTGGTTATTTATGAGTTTTAAAATATGAACTCAGAAATAACCAGACATCAATCTAACAGAAATAGAAATCCCCTCTAATAATTTACAAATGTGGTTAATCTGGTACTGGGTATTTTCTTTTTGAACATACAGGTTTAGTGTAATGGCAAATAGGACAGAGACACAGGGGTTGGCATAAGAGGGAAAGAGAAATCAAAATAACTTCCTCACATCTCATTAGCAATAAAGAGTTAAGAGAAAATCCTATGAAAGGACAAGGCTGATGATATAACAGATCAGAAAGACTACTGTAATTCTTTTTTGTTTTGTTTTTTTTTTTTAAAGGAGAAGAGGTTAGCTGCTGTGGTAGCTTTTATAGCAGACTAGATAAATGCACAGACACTATTGGAACATCTGCAGATGATAAGCCTTCCAGGGAACAGAAGGATAGATGTATACAGCAGTATCTCTTTTAAAAAGTCTTTATGCTTTGTTCTTAACATTAAAATAAACCATTTATTGTATTTGTATCCATTTATATATATTCGTGCTATGGGTACAAGTGTAGTGGCATTGTTAAGCAGAGAGTTTTACACTCCTGGAGCAGTCCAAGCTGCTCTCTTTTTCAATTTATACAGAAATATAAGTGGGTAGATGTCTCCCAGTCACTTCTTCTCAGTCCAAGAATTTGGAGTCAGGACTGTGAGGGAGAAAGACAGAAAGTTAAGTTATGGATGCACATATTGGAAACATATCTAAAGAAAGAACAGTTAGTCTTAAGTAACTTTTTTTTTTTTTTTTTTTAATACTTTGAATGATCATCTCTGGATGTATTCACATTGGGGAAGATTCCCAAAATCTCCTGGGTAGACTAGCCATGATTTAATGTTTTTAAGGCCCGCTTTTTAGGAATTATAGGTTGCTCTCAATCTCTGATCTCTGAAAAAAGTGTTATGTGGGGAGTTTTTGTGGTAAAAAATAGGCACTTGTTTATGCTATCTAGCGTCTATTCAAAAGCTTAGTCTTATTGTTGAGCTTATCCATTATAAGAGACTGTTGCTAAGTATAAAACTGTGTTAAAAAAAAAAAGTCAAGAATGGCATTTAAGTATAAGAAAAACCTGAAGAAAGCAAAGAAAGTCTGGCATCAGTTTTAATACTGATGACAGAGAGAGTTTCAAACAAGCAGTTAAGGAGAACTGAAGGATGTCACAGTGCAAGGGGACACCTCTAAATTATGTATACTCTGTAGGATAAAGCAGATCAGCCATCTAGGCAGCTGATACTAGGTTTATACATATCAGTCTACTTTTGGGTGTTAGTCATGCCCCAGCAAGTCAGGACCAAATGCATTCAGTAGCAACATTACAGAATGCCACTTGAAGGGGTCATTTACATTTTAGTGAATTAGACAATTTTTTCACCACAACTCAAGCAGACTATCAAATCAGATAGCAAGAGTAAGTGATGAGCCCTAGGCATTTCTGGGTGAAACCTCTTCAGCACCAGAGACTAGCCATATTGTGCCACATTTACCTATGGGGAAACCCCAAATCACCAGCCTAATAGAAGGTAATTCTTAAGTAACTAAGAATTACCCTTCATATATCTTAATATCTCATTATCAGTTTCTGTCATCATCCTGGATGCAGACATTCAGGAACCTATAATAAAACATTTTCACTCCATTAGTTGGCTAAATTTATAGCCTTTTGGAACTGGGTACCTTCCTAAATTGGATAGGTGGTAAACAAGTGCAAATCACAGCACTCCATGACACACCAGCTAAAATTATAGTAACTTTAAATGATAGTCAATGGATGCTTGGGCTGCTGAAGAGCAGCGTCTTCTGGCAAATGACATACAAGTATAATACATGCATATATTTTCATTTTAGCTTACATTCATTTTCTAATGTATACACTACTCACTATGCTCTTCTATCACCATCCTGCTGGCCAGCGCAAATTGTCATACAACAGAGTTTTAAATAATATCTCAATATTGAATAAAAACCTTCCTGAAAATCATACAGCCCACTGCTATTTCCAAACCAGCTCACATAATTTTTCATATTTCATCGTCTTTAACAGCCACAAGACCACAAGTGTTACTGATGTGTTAGAAACCACGGAAGCACCGAGAATGGTCACATAGGAATTGGGGCTTCTCCCCAAGAAGATGATGGAATCAATGGCACAACCGAAGTGCATCTACACCAACGCACACAACATGGGCAACAAACAGGAGGAGCTGGAAGCCACGGTGCAGCAGAAAAACTATGACACGGAATCACAGAAACATGGAGAGATGTATTGCACAACTGGAGTGCTGTAGTGGATGGCTATACCTTCAGAAGGTATAGGCAAGGAAGGAGGGAGGATGGGGTAGCCCTGTATGTTAGGGAGTGTTTTGATTGTATAGAGCTTGATGATGGTGATGATAGGGCTGAGTGCTTAGGAGTAAGAATCAGGGGGAAGGCCAAAAAGATGGATGCTATGGTGGGAGTCTGTTATAGACCACCCAGCCAGGATGAAGAAGCAGATATAATATTCTACAAGCAGCAAGAAGAAGTGTCACAATTGCTAGTCCTTGTTTTTGGGAAACACTTCAACTTACAAGAAGTCTTCTGGAAATACAATACAGCAGAGAGTCTAAAAGGTTCCTGGAGTGTGTGGATGATAGCTTCCTGACACAGGTGGTGAGTGAGTTAACTGGGGAAGGTACCCCCTGGACCTGTCATTTGTGAACAGAGAAGGACTTGTGGGGGATGATCTTGGAGGTTGTCTTGGGAACAGCAATCACAAAATGATAGAGTTTTCAATTCTTGGAGAAGTAAGGAGGGCAGTCAGCAGAACTGCTATTTTGGACTTCCAGAGGGCAAACTTTGGCCTGTGGAGTGGCCTTGTTGACAGAGTCACTTGGGATGCAGCTCTGAAGGACAAAGGGGTCCAGGAAGGCCGGGCATTCTTCAAAAAGGAAATCTTAAAAGTGCAGGAGCAGGCTGTCCCTATGTGCCGAAAGATAAGCTGGTGGGGAAGACCACTGGCCTGGTTGAACAGAGAGCTTTGGCTAGAACTCAGGAAAAAAAAAAAAAGAGTGTTTATCACCTTTGGAAGAAAGGGCAGGCAACTCAGGAGGACTACAAGATGTCAAGAGGTTATACAGGGAGAAAATTAGAAGGGCCAAAGACCATATAGAACTCAACCTGGTTACTGTCAAAAAAAGAAAATTAAAAATGTTTCTATTAATACATGAGCAACAAAAGGAGGGCTAAGGAGAATCTCCATCCTTTATTGGATGTGGGCAGAAACACAGTGACAAAGGACGAGGAAAAGGCGGAGGTACTTGATGCCTTCTTTGCCTCAGTCTTTAACAGTAAGACAAGTTGCTCTCCAGGCACCCAGACCTGAGAGTTGGAAGACAGGGACGGGGAGCAGAATGAAGCCCCCATAATCCAAGGGGAAATGGTTCATAATCTGCTACACCACTTAGACATTCCCCGCCTAGTCTATGGGGCTGTATGGGATCCACCCCAAGGTACTGAGGGAGCTGGCAGAAGTGCTCACCAAGCCACTTTCAATCATGTAATCAGCAGTCCTGGCTAACCAGGGAGGTCCCAGTTGACTAGAGGTTAGAAAATGTGCTGCCCATCTACAAGAAGGGTCAAAAGAGAATCTGGGGAACTACAAACCTATCAAATTGACATTGGTGGCAGGGAAGTTTATGAGTGGATCACCTTGAGGGCCTTCATGTGGCACATACAGGACAGCCGGGTGATCAGGCCCAGTCAGCATGGGTTTATGAAAGGCAGGTCCTGCCTGACCAGACTGATTCCCTTTCATGACAAGGTGACCTGTTTAGTGGATGAGGGAAAGGCTGTGGATATTGTCTATAGAGACTTTAGTAAACCCTTTGACACTGTTTCCCACAGCCATTCTCCTGGCTGCTCAGGTTAAAAAATGGCTAGAGGGCTGGACCCAAGGAGTTGTGGTGAATGGAGTTAAATCCAGTTGGCAGCCGGTCACAAGCGGTGTCCCCCAGGGCTCGGTATTAGGGCCAGTTCTGTTTAATGCCTTTATCAGTGACCTAGATAAGGGATCAAGCACACCCTCAGTAAGTTTGCAGACCACACCAAGTTGGGTGGGAGTGTTGAACTTCTGGAGGGTAGGAGGGCTCTGCAGAGAGATCTGGACAGGCTGGATTGATGGGCCAAGGCCAATAGTGTGAAGTTCAACAAGGCTGTGCCGAGTCCTGGACCTAGGTCACAACAACCCCATGCAATGCTACCAGCTTGGGAAGAGTGGCTGGAGAAGGACCTGGGGCTGCTGGTTGACAGCCGGCTGAACATGAGCCGGCAGTGTGCCCAGAGGTGGCCAAGAATGCCAACAGCATCCTGGCCTGTATCAGAAAGAGTGTGGCCAGCAGGAGCAGGGAAGTGGTCGTGCCCCTGTACTCGGCACTGGTGAGGCTGCACCTTGAATACTGTGTTCAGTTTTGGGCCCCTCACTACAAGAAGGACATTGAGGTGCTGGAGCGTGTCCAGAGAAGGGCAATGAAGCTGGTGAGGGGTCTGGAGCACAAGTCTTATGAGGAGCAGCTGAGGGAGCTGGGGTTGTTCAGTCTGGAGGAGAGGAGGCTGAGGGGAGACCTTATCACTCTCTACAACTGCCTGAAAGGAGGTTGTAGGAGGTTGGTGTCGGTCTCTTCTCCCAAGTAACCAGCGACAGGACAAGAGTAAAGGGCCTCAAGTTGCACCAGGGGAGGTTTAGATTGGGTATTAGGAAAAATTTCTTCACTGAAAGTGTTGTCAAGCTTTGGAACAGGCTGCCCAGGGAAGTGGTGGAGTCAACGTCCCTGGAGGTATTTAAAAGATGTGTAGATGTGGTGCTTAGGGACATGGTTTAGTGGTGGACTTGGCAGTGCTACATCAGCTGAATTGATGATCTTAAGGGTCTTTTCCAACATAAATTATTCTATTGTTCTAAGACAAAGTGAAGAGAGGGCATCAAGGTATTTGTATACATTTTTAAATTTTACATATTTTGAAACTTTTATCCCAGAAAAATATTCAAGAACAAGTAATTCCTTTGAATATTCATTTAGATGTAGGAAAATTCACAGATTTGGATCTCTGGCTTAGCCATTTCAGCCAAAATGCCTCCCACAGTTCTACTGCATATGCACATTTTTTCACAATATTATCCCCCTTCTCCTGCAACTCTAGAGCAACCCTGTGTATTCCCAGCTAAGGAACAGGTGTGGTTTGCTGTCTACAACAGGCAATATTCTGACTTGCACTGATAAAAATTAAAGCTCCACTGTCAAATAGCTTAATATTAATAGATAATATTTACAAACTGAATAAGTAAAAATACCACAGTTCCCAACAGATGTCAATATAATTCTAGTTGAGGAATCACAAGCTATTCTGCTTTTAAAATGTAGGATATTCTATTAAAGAGAAGATTAAATTGAGTCTCCAAAAGAGGAATGCTTTCTCTTTCTCAGTGCTTTCCAAGTTCTGTATCGTTGGCCTTCTGGTACCAGACAGACTGACGGAGCTGAAAGAGCTTTGTATACTGGAATAGGGTCAGTGTTTTTCTGACATGTATAGAGGAGGAACCTTTCTTAAGATTCACAGTCTAGCATCCTTTCTCCTAACACCAGTAGCTGACTGGAAACAAAGTTCCTGACAGTTACCTCTAAGTGTGACATTCCTGTTACCTCTTTTACCTTACTATAAGTTAACATCCACATAAGAATGTTTATTACACAACTATTGTTGATTGTATCTATAATGGCTTCTTTTTAAACTCCAAGAAATATCCTAATGGAATGATTTGCCAGAAAGATGCTCTTTTTTTGCTAGAAAGTATTCCTTGGGAAAGTCCTACATCACTTTTATAGTGTGATTTCCTCTAGTATTTATAAAGGAGACTAGCAGAATTCAACTCACTGAAAAGCACTCATTAGAAAACTGGAACGAATAATGATAATTAAGTTTATAAGACAGCTAAACTGAACTGTGGGGGTTTACAGTTTTCCTAACCCTACAGCCCTTAAACTTAAGAGTGGCACATCCAGGTCTGAATCCCTAGGAATTCCAGCAGGCATCTGCAGAGGAAATTCAAGACTACATATGTATTTCAAGACTAGTTCAGACAGTCTTGTCAATCTGCAGCTAAGAGAATCCTAGAATCAGAAAGGACTAGTTGAAATAGCTAAATATCTACAATATATACTCATTAGTTTCTGATGTGAATAACAAACTGGCAGAGCCCTCTGGAAAGTGACCTGAGGCTTCTCACAGAAAACAGAGAGTAGACACCCTTTAGGATAAGAAACAGCGGACATATTCTCCCCAGGCCACTTGCGTAATGACCTAACCCACAGCACAATCTCCAGCACAGCCACCAAAGCACACAAGGAGTTTTAAATTGCATGCAGCAAAGCTAGCAATGGAAGGCTACATCATCTTGAAAGAATGGGAACTGTGAGAGCTAAAAAATATGGTCTAAACTCAGAAGCAGCCAAGGACACTTTCATGCAAACGGGCAATTCTTGTCAACAACTCATTTCTTTGAGAGGTAGCATGCTCCGATTCCACAGTTTCTAAGAGCTTACATTAGATTTAATTTTGGAAAGAAAAATACAACTAGCCAACCCAACACACCATTTTTCCAATACAGCAAATGACAGAGATGTTTGCAGAACACTGAATGGATGTATAAAGTGCTTCCAACTTTCTTAGAACCAGAACTGACTTGTTACAATGGAAGTGGCTATGATCACAATGCATAAGGCATTTCTGGCTTTATTATGGCAAACTGTGGCTTTTAGCTATATCTCTACAGCTAGGAAGTCAGATACAGCAATATTAAACTGATTTGGAAGCTAGATTCTTCTGTTTTATTGAATGTGAACAGAAGGTTAATGGTGTTGCCTTAATACTATGTATCCTCTCTGCGAATCCAAAACTAACATCCTGTTGTGATAGCTGCAAGCACTGATTACCATTCTTAGACTCTCAAACACTTTCTCAGACGTTTCATACCTAAATTAGGTGAGAACTTTATACTTTGTGCAGCTTTCTCAGGAAAGTTTTGCCTAGTGATAATAAAAAGTGGAAAACTAGGCACACAACTGCTAGTTGCATAATGGGTGAAGAGCAAGACGTGCGTAAGGTCCATGTCTGTGAGAGTTACTGTTTTTTGCTACTGAAGGGACTGTAATAGTGTTACAGGTACTGAATGGTACCATGCAGAAGACTCAAGAGATTTTTGTTGGTGAAATGTTACGCTACCTGCTAAGAGGTAGAGGACACTGAGGTAAAAACTCCTAAGCCAGTGAGGAAGAAATGGTGACACTGTCCTAAACTCACAATTGCATTTACAGCCTTGGAGTAACTAGCAGAGGATGTCTGGAGACATGGTTTTTTTCAGATGAAGTGACGATGATGCTGCACTAGTTAATTGCTTGTGTGGTTGAACGCAAATGTTTTAATAGTGAGCAAGTGAGATGGAATAGCAAAGCTCTCTGTTGTCTGAAATGTCAACACTAGGACACTGGCTTCAGTAGAGCTTCAGGAATGTGAATGACACTTACTTTTGGCCCACTGGCTTCCGACACAAACCTCATCACATCCTAAATTACAGTGAAAACTATATAAAAATTCTTATATCCTCCACTGAACTGTATTACTCCTCTTATAAAAACAGAGATGTATAGTCAGACAAGCTTGGCCATGCATAGGCCGCATTTTAAGAAATTCTGCATTCACAACTTTTCCTCAATAGTATTTGGAGGCATACTTACAATCAGACATGTTTTCTTATCTTGTTTGTTGTTAGTCTTCTATTAACCTTATCTTATCTTTCTTCTTGTAAGGAATTTGGAGCAGGAAGAGCAAGCTGAACATCAGGTTTGGAGAAAGCAAGCTCTTCCAAGCACAGAAGAGGGACCAAAGCCATTGTCATGGCAACAAGAATCCGATGTGAATGCTCCTGTTGACTGTATTCTAGAAGATACGTGACAATGATCTGTGTCTAAACTGTAGGTGCAGTATTCTTTGTTAATTCCACCTCTAAATTATAGTTTAATTCATATAAATTGCAAAGAAAAAAGATTCAGAGAAACAGGTTTGTGTATTAGTTAATCTAAAGATAGTATAATTTTCAATAATGTGGAATAGTGTACATGTATTATATAAAAATAAAATCTCTCAAATGTTTTCTTTAAAGAAAAAAGATCTGTTCTGAACAGTTGTGTCTTAGCATTTTATCTTGAGAAAATATTCTGTTTTCCAAAAAGTAAGTCCTAAATAAAATTATTTCCTGAAATTCAAAATACAAACCAAATATATGTATCTGCACACTATAGTATATAAAGCCATACACTGTAAAAAGTTCACTGTTATCACTTCACTAAATAATCTAGTAGGTACATGTTGTTTAACTGTGTTCTTTTCCTTTCTTATTTTAAAAGAGGATTACATACATTTGAAAAGGCTTTTGGAAGAGCACAGATCCAATGATCCTGTACTATCATCCACCAATATTTGCAGAATACATTGAACACTTTCAAGCATTATGTGCTGAACATTTAACACATAAATACTTGGGAAGTATTAGAAAGTGTGAAGGCGTTTTAATTTAAAAGCTGGGACTCTTGAGTCATTTGTTTCTTTGCTCATGGGAGGTATACACAGTACCAGGTTAGGTTTAAAGGAAAATATCTTTTCTCCCATTTTTAACACGGCGCAGTCTTACCAGACTTCCATCCCAAATGTGCTAATTCTAACTGTTGCCTAGCACCAAATCTTTGGTTCCTCAGCAAGTCAGAGGGTAGCTGTCAACTGAGCTCCCCAAGCCAGCAATCTGCTTTCCAGAGCCTGAGCAGCACCTGCCTGCCTGGCACCACCACTCTGCCCTCTTCACCTCTTCTGTAGCGTTGGTCACCATTGGCCATGCCACCTCTACACCTGCATGTCACCTGGGAAAACATTGTGTGTAAGCAAATGTGTTGAAATTCATTCCTGGAGAAAGAAAGCCCACAAATATTTATGTGAACCTGCATCATGACTTTCTGGCTTGGCAGCCACCAAATCTCAGAGGAGCATTTTGCTTGCAGTACCAGCCAACATGCTGCCTATAGGGAATCTGGTGTTTCGGTGTAAATCAAAGTTCTAGCATTACGCAGCTGATAGTCAGATCACTTGTGTATGATCAGTGAAATGCTCCCATGCTTTAATTAAATCAAGTACTGAATGAAAAACTGATTCTGTTCAGCTGCAGGAGGAAGACTGAGTTCACAGACTTTGCAGTAGTCATTGCAATAACTTTCAGCCACAGCCAATCCTTTTGTGATCAAAGGCAGATACGTACAATTACTCAATATAGCCTATGTTCTAGCATTGATCTTGCAGTCTTCACTGACACTAAATTGTTATATCACAGCCTCAAAAAATATCTCTTTTTACTTTTTGGCTTTATATCCTGTTATAAACTTTTTTCAGTATCTTTTTTTTTCTTTTTTTTTTAGATATCCTTTTGTCTCAAAGACTGCTGTGTCTGAGCTGTTTATCTCTTGATGTGAGACGATATTCCAAAAGTTAAAATTCCACTCCAGAAGATTAATCTCCCTATAAGCACCTGTATATAAGTCTGAGAGGGCTGTGCAGGGAATGCTTCAGTGCAGCTGAAAGCAGACTCCTACTCTGAGTCACTCTGCAGAAGACCTGTTTACTCTTCCTGAAAGCAGAGAACGAAGTGGGAAACTAGTCTCCTGTGGCAAAGTTTGCTTTTCCACACTAGTGCGTATGGTTGCTACCATGGAGTACCCTCCCACATGAAACTGCAGAATGCTTTCAATACGTCTGCTTTATGACAAAATCTAGCACGAACATGTCAAAACACCCCCTCTGCCTTATGCACTGGTCCCTTATATCATAGAGAAACAAGTCCAAGGTCTCAGTTCTAACCTTTAAGATTCCTATGACTTCGAACACAATATCTAAATAAATTATTTCCACAGGAATATGATAGTAGTAAGAAACTTAGAATTTCAGTCAAGATTAAATGTTCAAACACCTGATGGAGGCTAGACCAAGCTCTTTCTCCTTTCAGCCACTACTGTAAGCCATCTTTCAAAGTAAACCTGAGGAATGTTGTGTTTTTCCAAAATCTTCTTTTTCTGTCTTTTCTGTTTTAATTTACAGGCACAAAGTTTTTACAGCATTTCCTCAGCTAAAACTTCAAAAAGTGAGGGTATTAGTAGTGTTGCCTCTATCATAGAAAACTTAAGCAGACTTTAATGAAGAAATTTAGGTAAACCCTCGAGACCTGCGTTCAACTTACACATTGTTTCATTACACAAGTCAGAATAGTTATAGGATCTCCCTCTTTTTCAGATAGGGGCTTGTATTGTTTATTCTTCCCAGGGTGAAACAAATCGAATGTCCACTTCTTTTAAATGGCTTCTCCATTTGGCATGTCAGCAGTTATCATCACATTTTCTCTACTCTGAAATAATTATCAGTTTGAGTTGGCAGGATCCGTACACTCTCCAAATGACAGAAATCTATTTGTGCTTTCCAAGATCTCCAGACAAGAATTTTGTAGGGTTGTCTGCTGATGCCCAGCTATCAGAAATGCTGCTGTGTGCCAACCAGATTGTTACTGACTGTTGTTGAGCCACCAGATGTTGTACACTGATCTCATCTTTATAGCGTTAACATTATAACATTAATTATAATATAATTAATTATTAATTAGTATAATAATGATATTATATTATATTATAATTTTATTATAATTTTATTATTATACAATAATAACATTTATAACATTCAAAGTCATCATGCCACTCCCCACTGTCCCCTTCAAATTCTAGAGAAGACTGAATGTTTCCTAAGACAATACGTGTTTTTAGATTCCACATATCTGAGTTTGCCAAAGCATTATAGGTTCATGTTTCTCCCTTGGTCTGTAATAGATGAAAAAATGTGTATTCACTTTTCTTTCTATTTTTTAAGTTTCCGATCTCTAATACAATTTAAAGTCCCAGATATGTTAACAGCAATGTACTTTGTTGCTCTCCCAGTGAGCTAGTCACAGAATCACAGAATCACAGAATCACTAGGTTGAAAAGGACCTTCAAGATCATCAAGTCCAACCATTAATCCAGCGCCACCATGTCCCCTAAACCATGTCCTGAAGTGCCACATCCACACGTTTTTTGAACACTTCCAGAGATGGCGACTCCACCACCTCCCTGGACAGCCTGTTCCAATGCCTGACCACCCTCTCAGTGAAGAAATTTTTCCTAATATCCAATCTAAACCTCCCCTGGCACAGCTTGAGGCCATTTCCTCTTGTCCTGTCGCTGATTACTTGGGAGAAGAGGCCAACACCCTCGTCGCCACAACCCCCTTTCAGGTAGTTGTAGAGAGCGGTAAGGTCTCCCCTCAGCCTCCTCTTCTCCAGACTAAACAACCCCAGTTCCCTCAGCCCCTCCTCATAAGCTTTGTGCTCCAGACCCCTCCCCAGCTTCGTTGCCCTTCTCTGGACACGCTCCAGCACCTCAACATCCTTCTTGTAGTGAGGGGCCCAAAACTGAACACAGTATTCAAGGTGCGGCCTCACCAGTGCCGAGTACAAGGGCACGATCACTTCCCTGCTCCTGCTGGCCACACTATTGCTGATACAGGCCAGGACGCTGTTGGCCTTCTTGGCCACCTGGGCACACTGCCGGCTCATGTTCAGCTGGCTGTCAACCAGCACCCCCAGGTCCCTTTCTGCCGAGCAGCTCTCCAGCCACTCCTCCCCAAGCCTGTAGCATTGCATGGGGTTGTTGTGGCCAAAGTGCAGGACCCTGCACTTGGCCTTATTAAACCTCATACAGCTGGCCTCTGCCCATCGATCCAGCCTGTCCAGATCCCTCTGCAGAGCCTCCTATCCTCCAGCAGATCAACACTCCCACCCAACTTGGTGTCATCTGCAAACTTACTGAGGGAGCACTCAATTCCCTCTGAGAGAACACTCAATTCCCTCAGTCTTGGCTAGATGTTCGCTGGGTCCCATTTTCTGCACGTTTTCCACTGCCAAATTTCATTTTTTCTCCAGATAAATTCTCTCTTACCTTGACTGAAGCTTTTAGAACTGCAGAATGTCCAACAGTTTAAAGTAACTCTTTAATCTTAAAACCTTCCTCTTCCTGACACAGGCAGTGGAGCCATGTTCTGCTCATAACTGGAATACTTAGCCTTTGATCCAAGCATTCTCCCTGCGATCAGGAACAATTTATCATGGACTTGAAGGTGAACTGTATTTCTAGGATAGATCCTTGCCTGCTGATTTTCTAGTTCAATAAATTTACTTAATTGCCTCTTTACCTTAAAAAAATCTGCTGTCTTTCAGTGCAAACCTGCTATCCTATACCCATTTCTCAGCAGTGGAAACAGGAATATTTATATTTCTTCTAATCATTAGAGCGTAGACATAAATCTCATCTTACAGAGCAAACCAAACCTTTTCCACAGCAAATTTATTGCTATTTTCTTGAAGGGCAGTGATTCAACAAGCACTGAATTCAGAATTGATGTAACAGAATTTCAGATTTGCTGATTAGCAATTGATTAGTTGTCTGTTAAATTAGACCAAAGATCTCTGTAGTAACTGCATACCTTCTCCCATAGTAATAGTGATACAAACAATAAGGAAAATATCTATATACTTGATTTTATCAAGAAGTTCTTAAAGTAGATTTTAGCTTTTTTTGTAATAGGGACATCAGCTTTGCAAAACTTCTATGTTGCCAATCTGGTGCCCAGTGTGAAAGACAATACAGGTAGGTGAGTGTATGAACAGCCACCATAACTTTCCCAACTTTGACCACTAGCGTATGAATTGGTGTTTCTAATCTAATCCATAAAAGAGTTCTGAAAAACTGACAAGTCCACAAGGAGATGATGTATAATAGGAGCAAAAAGTCCAGTAAAACTCCTTCCATCTATGGCTGTCTGGGAAATTGTCCAGTTTTGAGCATTCTCAATTCTGTTTTTTTACCCATGGAAATTTCTCTTTGTTGATTGTGTGGCTAAAGTAAACTAATATCTTTTGAAATTATTCACAGGTCCTCACATTTGTCCATATCAACAATCTTGTGTTTTCACAGGCTTACTGAAACTATATTGATTCTTGTTCAAAGACTGTAATATGTACCAAGATACCACCTCTCAGCAAAAAAGCAATAGCATTCAAACATGGTTTGAGGCGTTATGCAAGACAGGAGAAATCACTCTGTATTATCACGGCTCTGGCATTACCACAAAAACATTTTTCCTTTGCCCTTTGGATTAGTTTCCATTAGCTGGTACCTACTTTTAAAGCCAAGTGTAGAATATAAATTTAAACCTAACACCAGTGCCAAGTTACCATGCATCAAAGCCAATTGATAAAAATCCTTTTAATCTCAGTTTCCAACTTGGTCCAAATTAAGGTTGCATTGAATTGGTGATTGCCCTCACTTTTAGAGGAACTAAAGCAGTTTTTTGAGTAAGCTCCTACCCTGATCATCCACAGTGCACCATCATCCACCCATTGCAACATAGCCAGGACCTTTCCAACTCAGTTACTCTGTGACCTGCATATGTGAAATGATACCTGTCATCATAGTCATGAGGTTTTGGGTGCCTAATGGCTTAGACAGTGCCAAAGTGAAAGCAAAGTGCCTAGAAAGCCCAGTAAAACCCATATTTTGACCACAGTTTGCAATATATAACTGAACTGGACTTTTACAGACCTTAAATGGTGTAATTCTAGAAATCATGACAGAGATACTATGGCATTCCCAGACACTGGATGAAATATACGTGTGTTGGGAGTGGGGGTGTTTTTTGTTTTGTGCTTTTAATTGAAACATGGGTCGATGACAAGGACTGATGGAAGACGCCTTACGAATTTTGATAAAGCCCTGAGGAATGCCATCTCAATTCTTCTTTTTTTTTGGCTAGTGATGTTTACTTAGGTGATGCCTGTTTCACACTGACCACCATACCAAGCTCTTGTTCTCTTGTTAAGTCAGTGGACCATAAACATTTTTTTCTTGGATTTAGAAAATTGCTTTCAAATCCTAGCTTGGAAGAATATGTTATATTGAGAATCTGAACCTCTGAAATGTACAATTAAAAATATCCATGTCTTTACAGTTTAAATAGCACAAGTTTACATACATGATGGAAATTTTTCATTTAATTATTTTCTCATTACCCTCAGTGTTATTAAATTATTTACCTAAAGGAAGGAGAGTAATGTAAATAATGCATTATTGCTACTGCATTGAAATTCTGGCAGACAAAATCTAGTGATGCAATATGGAGTTTAAATATTGATTATTCCACAAACTCTGTATATTAAAAGACTGACAGATCCACAATTTAGTATTACAATTTACAGAAATGTTTGGAGACAGAGAAACTTTGTGTTGGTAAGAACACTGCCTGAAAATCCCAATAGTTCTCCAATTAATTTAGCTTATTCTAGATAATGTATTAAATTTTTTTTATATGTTCCCTCTTTTAGAAGACAAAATTTGGCTGATCTGCCTGATTTTTGTTGTTGCGAATAGTAACAGAATAGTTACCCTAAAATAAATAGGACAACAAATTGAATCTGTATGTTCTATTTTGTCATTTATATAACAACGCATCACAAGTCCGGTAGCCTGTTAAATCTCAGCAATGTAGTTTAGTGTTAGTAAAGATATGTACAGACCTAGCACCTGTTATTTTAAAACATGATGGACAGTTAATTTACATAGTTAATTTAATATCTATAGATACTTTAATTTCAAAAAGTAAACGACAACTTTATTGGTAATTGGAATTAGTGGAATATGTTCCGTACAGATGATCATGCTGATAGTAATGGATGCCAGAGTACAATGACCTTAAAAAGGTGAAGGGGTGCTTTAAATTGGATCCATACCCATTTTTGCCTGCTGCAGTTAGATGTGATCAGCTTTTATCTCAAAACACCAGCTTTAAATTATGAGTACTTACTTAGTGTATGTATACGCATACTTTTATATTTATAGCTGAGACGATCCAGTCCAACATTAAACAGTTTCAGGCACTGACTGAAATTTATACTAAATGTCTTTGCAACTTATTATTCTGAAGCTCCATCAGCAATTTGGGAAGCAAAGCTGTGAAGCACCTATGCCTGTTCAACCTGTTATATGTAATTACAGCATATTATATTAGCATCATACTATTTTCCTAAAAGTGTTCAGTCTAATTACAGTTGGACTGTCATTTTGACCTTATTTTCTAATGGTGTATTTGTTAATTTAACTTACAAGGAAAGCTTCCATTCCATTACTCTCAAATGCTTAAAAGAGAAATAAGATTAACTCAAGTAAAAAATAAATTTACAATTTTACACCTTCTACTATTTTCTGCTAAGGCTGTGCAAGGTCTCTTTTGTGAAGAAGAGGTACCCATTCCTTTCCCACACGGTGCAATCACACGTGTTTACATCTCTGAAGTTAGCCTCTACCTTCTGCTTTGCACCTGTGAAACAGATTGCATCTTTCATCAGGAGTTCATCTAACTACAGATGACTGTCATTCCCAAAAGCTACCCAATATATCAAGCCTCTCGAAGAAGGTATGCTTGTTGTTTCATTCTTTTTTTGTAATGTAAATTAGCCATGACTAAGGCATTAATGACACTGACCATATCTCACAATAACATTATCTTTTATTAGAGATCTTACTTTACATATCCCCATAAGGTATAAAACCTTCCAAGAGAAAATATCAAAAACCTTCAATTGAAATCAGTTTGTTTTGGACAATATGAGCAAGTAAACCAAAGACATTTATGATAAAGGAATGAAAAAAAAAAAATCAGTACAGGTACAACTCTGGTATGGAAAGTAATTACAGGGTTTTAAAACATTTCTTACACAGCATTGTCTTTAAAACCATATTGGAATATAAGGATGCTTGGTTCTCTTAACCAGTAGTTCTAAACCCAGCAGCTGTAAAAATAGAAAAAAGAAAATAATATAATTAAATTAGATGGCCAACGCCCAGAAAAAACAAGAACTTAATTGAAATATCCAATATAACAAAAATACAGCATAAGAGTTCATTAAGAGTTGTTGGAAAAAAACCCAAAACAGAACCCACCAACAGCCACATTCTGAACCAATTAAAGTAAAATTTATTATCAGACTTTGACTGGAGTTTTGACTTCGTTAAGGATTTCAGGGAAGGATCCCAGACTGAAGGCTGTTCTGTTTTTACACAAAAAAAATGCAAAATAAAGGAAGAAAGATTAAATCTGCTGGTTAAGGAAGATTCAGGCATCATGACTGTACAGCTGATGATAAAAGGAAAGATCAAATATGAAACATCTTTTGGATGTAAATCCAATAGGTAAAATACTTTAAAACTTTATTGCATCAAAATTTTACTCCTCTGCCCAACAAAACTGAAACAGTATATTGAAAGCTCTCTTGCACAGAACACATAAAAGTCTCTGAAGCATTTTAATTCTGAAGATGCAACAAAATAAATGTTATGAGAACTTTCTGCTGGCAATTCTACCAAGTTTGAGTTCCAACAAAAATAGTATTTTCAAAGACTACAGCTAAGAAAACTTACAGTACGTGTTTATTGCATGAAAACATCCATTTACTGGATCCATCTGATTCTTCCATTTGTGGTTAGTGGTTCTTACATTCTTGATGTAACTTGCACCAGATCGTACTAAGTATTCCATTAATTACAAAACACACAATAGATTGAATTTAGTAGGGAAATCCACACAATCCCAACAGAGATCCAACCTATGACAATGCATGAAAGCAAAGTTTTACTTTCTTTTTTTTTTTTTTTTAAGATAGCCTGTAGCTACGTGATATAATTTGATACACTGTGGAACAACAGTGATGAAATTAAATACAGTAGGCAATATTAGAGTTAGAAAATAGCACAGCTTTTTACCAGTTACGATGAATTTTCATGCATTAATATTAAAGATAAGCAATGATGTATGGAAAAGTAAAGCATAAGCAAGAGACAGAAGAAAGAATTATGAAGATAAATGAAGACCAGGAAATGGGATCATAGTCAAGTGCATGTTTATATATTAACTGTAAACAGCAGCTCTACTTAGGAATATATTTTTCACACTTTAATGGCTTCAGCACTAAATATGAATTACTTAATATGTGAAAACAAAGCAAAAAGTAAGACTCCATTCTCAGTAATGTGAACACTGGCAATGTAAGTGAGGTTGCAAGTTTGAAAAATGTTGTTTAAAATATAGGCACATGATTTTGAATTAACAGGTCACCACAGTCTGTGACATGCAAGCACATGTTTTGATGGGTTTGCAAACTATGTCTTGCTTACTATCAACTCTCTGCATCAAGTTGCAATTTCATTGAAAGCAGCTGAATTTAGATTTTACAGTAATTCTTTTTTTTTGTCTGTGTTTCATATTATGACATCTTTTAATACATTCAAATAGTCAAAATGTTTAGAATAAAACTTGGTGCAGGAGGACATAGATCAGAGTGTGGCCAGCATTGTCAAATAGGAGATACACAGCTTAAGTATTATATAAACTACCCCTCCCCCAAAAACATTAACATAGACACCAAAATTGTAACAAGACATATCAAAAAATAAGGCACATTTATCTTGATATGGTAATCTTGAAATAGAAAACTCATTTCAGAGAACATCGGTATCTAAATGAGTTTTATAAAAAATCTTGTATTCATGTTAATTATGGACATTTTTCATCATACATGATAATGGAATAATTGCACATATCCCAGTGTGTCAAGTAACAAAATGGGAGTTTTATTAAACATTTCCATTGCAAAATTACTTTGTAGGTTCATGTTTTGCTATTTACATAACTCAGGTGAATGGTAGCAGTATTAAAATCTACCATCACTTATGACAAGTACTGCAGGCTTTCATTTTACCACAATTAATAATCCCCTTTTTGTTGAATAAATTGAAATTAATTGTGGAACAAATTGAGATTATTGTCATTTATATAAATGATTGTAAATATTTGGACATTAGCTACTACACAAGAACATTTTATTCCATTTTATTTCCAAGCTGCATCAGGACTTTCCACACTGAATTATTTGTACATAAATTCATCAACAATCAGCGAAGAAGGCTGTTTAAAATCCAATCCCCTCTTTATGAAAATTAAAACACCAGAAACATAATTAGTTACCATTTAACCTGAGATTTAATCTGTTGAGAGGTTAACATCCTTAGAAATTTCTTCACTTGTTGCATTAACTTATACTGATGTTGCTATTTTATGAAAAAGAAAAAAAAAACAACACCCCACCAACCAAAAAAATTGCTTGCAACATGGCTTTTCACTGTGTTGGTCAAAAAAATGACAGAATGCATGTTTTTCTCACAGTATCCAGAAGCTGGAATAATAATAATGTGCTTCTTATTGCACGTGAAACTTAGAGGAGATATAATTGCAGATTCCTCTTCTCTATCTGAGTATTAAAGCCAGATTTCATCTTAGTCGAATCCGGAATGTATTTATCTCCATAGAACTCATATATATTTCACTTAAATTTCTGGCATCCGGAGGTGAATGCATCAAAGACAAAGATGCCGGTGTAAGACTTTCCACTCTGAATTTGTTAAAGAGTTTATGCACCTTTATCTAGAAAAAAAAAGAAATGTATTTAGAAAACACAGTATATACGTTAAAATTTACTTTAACCTAAACAGTAACAATATCCAAATGACACATCTCTTTGCACGTATTCGCACAGCAATACTTACACCAAAGTTTATGAATATTTATAAGTACTATATCGCAAATGCTATAAACTAAAAGAGATCTTTTTAAGCAGTGTTCACCTGCCATGTTTCAAAGCAGGCTAAATCAATATATTAAAAAACTGATCAGAAATATTTGGATTAAACCTCTTCTTGTTTTAAACAAAACACCACTTAGTCTTCTGATTAAAGAAAATTCCAAACCTACTTCCAAATTTGATTACAAAATTTCTACAGATTCAAAACCATCCAGTCCACCCGTAAGTGTCAGAATTAAAATTGTATGATTTGTATTTCATAATTTTATGTATTACATCAATTCTATAGCAGTTGCAAAACACTCAGATATTTGCAATGGTGGAGGTCATATAAGCGAGCATGAGTAGACAAAGTACAGGCTATAATAAGCAACAGTTTTCAAAGTAACATTCACATAATCTCTGTATATGTTAATAGTATTCTAAAGATACACTTCTGAATAAGTAATTTGACTCTTCTTAGTAAAGTTCTAAAACACTATTAAAAATTATTTGAGAAATACTGATCTGTGTTATATGAAAACAGCATTTAATGAGATTAAAACCAACCTAGAAGTTTACTTGTTGATGCTTACATGGTCACTCCCATACACCAGCAGATCCATATCTTTATCAAAGGGAAAGCAGCTTTCAAGATAAACTCAACTATTATCCTGAAAGTATAACTCTTGAGAAATAGCTACCTAGACTTCACCCGTAATTTGATTTAAATACCAGTGTTTCTGCAATACTTGATAGCTAAGGTACCCATAAAATGTCAGTATACCTTTCCCTGAGTAGTGGAACAGAGAAGACCCATGTCTCTGTTTGAAAATCTACAGTCAAATCCCTTTCTGTGAAGAATCAGAGCAGCTTCATCAGATGGCTCAATATCTACCTACAAACAAACAAAATATAAAATTACTCAGAAAGCAGCAGAGCTAGAAAGACGTTTTAGAACCTCATAAAATTATCATTACCTTACAGTAATAGAGCCACTTATGCCTTAAATAATCAGCCTAGATTGAAGTTGTGTTTCTTTTAATGTTTTTAAGACTAAAGAGAGAAAGAACTAAACAGCAAAGAGAGTGTAGATATAGAAAGCAATACAGAATATAAAGGTTGTTAACCAAGAACTGCAAAGCTCAACAGGTGCACATGTACAAACTCAGAATTTAAGTGTAGCTATCACAGTTGTATTAAGTGGTTTCACAGCAAAATTATATACCAAAACCAAACTAGAAATCATATGCTAATTACAATAGTCCATTTTAAATACTCATTGTGACTATTTGCCATCAAGCTTTCATTTTGCAAAGCTGCCCTCTAATATTTAACACAGCTTAAGGTGTACACAAAACCACACACTAAAATACAAATATTAAATAACATTTATGTTTATAGGTAAGACATAGAGTGCTCTTTAGCCTCAATGGGCATCAAAGAGTAACCAATCTCAACTTTCTAGTTTGGACCAAATCACTAAAATCACTTAGGACACATGGTCACAAGAACAGCATATAAATGCCTCAAATCAGAATGTTGTTTTGATATGTACTTCAGAAAACAGTGCCATATTGTAGAACTGGCTGGGAAACTTCAATTTATACAAAAAATTCATTTTTTTTCTTTTACACTAAGAGATAAAAACATGAAATCGTACAGAAAGAGCAGCAGAAAAGAAATTCATCTTCACATTATAGATGCATATGCATTCAAGAGATCTTCACACCACACAAGTGGCACATGACAAGATGCTCTTCATGCTGCAAGCTGTTTGCTGTATCGCTACACTGACCGTAGTCATTTATTTTCTATGATGCATTACTTTATTTTTTTGTTGTTGTTTTACATTCTTCAGCTCTTCATCTTATTACATACATAATAATGGAATAAAACAGATGGTTCTATCTGCAGCCATGCCAGCTCTTCGGGCTATTTTTCTCTTATTTCTAGTTTACTTGCTTTTGTCCTGGTGCTTTTTCTCAAAAGTCTTTGACATGAGTTAAGTTCGTTTCTGGTACTTCAGTAAGTATCTACTGCCTTGGAGAAACCTATGCCAACAGGCATTAGGCATTTTGTGATGCTTTAGCTCTTGAATGTGTAACAAACAAGAGAGGTCTTAATCTAACAGGCTTCAGATCCAAACCAATTGTCTCCTAATAAAGGAGATTTGGAACAACTTGATTGTACGATAAGTTCATAGTATTAAGTACTCAGATAACAAAAAAATGGTAAACTCCTAAACTTAATAAGTGTTTTCTAAGTGAGTTTCTCATTTAAAATAGTAAAAATTTACTCAACAGTATTTGGAATTGAAATTAGATACTTTGCAGTAAAACACTGGTAAAAGCTTTACATAGTTTACAAATCATTAATAAAACTGAGTTTGAGAAGATTTTTATGGACAACATTAGCTTATAACCACCTAAAATAAGGTTTTAAATTAATGAATGGTGTCTACAGTCAGCATATTCAAACAAGTTTGCAGTACTTGCTACCATTGATGGTTGAAAAAGTTCTTATCCTATTATTGGAAGAGTAGTACCACTTTCTACATTAAGTAAGGTAATAATGAAGATGTGACAAAATTGTTTTCTGTCTTCAACTATGAGATATCTTACTTGGATTTCACTGTCACTGGTGTGACAGTGTTGCACTTAAAAGTAGACATTTTTATGCACACAAAACAGTACCATCTGCCTAAAGATGAGGTTAGTGAAATAATAAATTCATATTGCAAAAGCCTAACTTCCTATGGGGTAAATTGATGTTAAAAATTACAAGCCAGTAATGGGTATCAACACTTTCCCTGTTACAGTGGAATTATCTTGTCATCACCTGCATAACAAACACATTCATGCATTTCAAGTGATAGTATGCATATGTCATCTCGTAAATTTTTAAAATTAAATATTATCTTAATTAACATTCAAAAGATTTAAAACAGCAAGGTAATAAACAATTAATGATACCGTCAGGAAAAGCGTTTTGGTAAGTATAAACATGTATGATATAGTAGTCAACTTTTTAGAATTCCCAGGGCTTTATCATGCACATAGCATCCATGTGCAATAAATTAAGCTGTTCTAACCAAAGCAGGTGTAAGACTGAGCAAGTTGCCAAAACCTCTGCATTTATTTTAACTTACCTCTGCTTATATCATTAGATTAAGGGTATGCAAGCCTAAGGAATGTATGAGCAAGGATGAACCTAATTTACATCAAATATACCTTCTAAACATGACCATGCTAACTGCATGAAAACCTGTTAACAAATTTCTCTATTTTCAACAAACAACAATATCCTTAATCTTATAAAACTTCACAGCATTGTTATATGTCAAAAATTCCCTAACTACTGTACTATCAAATCTCTGTCTGTCTTTCTTGGAAGAGCTGCCAAAGTTTGATTTGATTCAGATCTCTGAGAAACAAAATGTAGTTCTCCCATCAGGCTTCTAGATGGAAAAAAATTTTGCTAGGCTTTCTCATAAGCAGTATCCCAGGGCAATGCTGTCAAAATTTTGATGAGAAAGAAAAACCATTTAAACACTTTTTTTATCTGATTACTGTAAACTAACAGACATGCATTGAAAAGTTCAAGCAACATGACAAAAATATGTATTTATATTTAGTACAAAGGGACAAATGTACTCAGTTTTTAAGTCTTGAGGCCCAGTCCATTTACAGCAGGTAAAATCTGTGTCAACTTAAAAACTGGCACTTTATTAGAAATTTATTTAAAATTCATATTCCTAAGGCATTGGACTATTCCGTGACAGGATGATATATCTTACAACAATAGCAATATTGTTCCCACTGAGAGGAGCAGAGTTTAAAGGGAAGACAGGAATTCCCTTACATTTTTTCTCATTTATGCTTTAATGCATTTTCATGTATTCTGATTTCTACCTAAAATCTTAATAATACTTTATTTTAATTTGGTACATTTTTATGTGAAATTCTAATGATATAATTTCTTGAAGATAACTTCAACAGCTAAAGCAATAGAGGAGTAGTCTACATTTCTGTAAAAAATTGCATTGTGTCAATTAGCCAGAATTATCACACTTGTCATTCAAATTCTTGGAAGATGGAGAAAGGAAGCATAAAGTGAGAAGAGATTTAATAATGCCATTTTGGCATGCAAGAATTTTTTGCAAGCACCATTTCTGCAGGGGGGAAGAACTTTTCTGTACCTATACAATAGTGCTTCTATCCTATGACTACTGATAACTTTCACTATGAAGTGCACAAAGTAATGCTGCAAACTCAAGATCTGTCAATCAAGTAATCATTGAAATACACAGTTTTGGACAGGGAAGAGATCACAGCCTCAAACAATCTTATACCAATTGGGATAGTGCGGATGGTATAGCCCAAATAAAATCATAGAATTCACCTATGAGTAGTAACATCTGGAATTAGTAACAAATGGAAGCCAGTCTTCCATTAAACAGGTTTCATGGCCACATGATACCAACAAGGGGGAGGAAGTTTAGGCCTCGAAAAGAGAGAGCGCGTGTGTTCATGAAGGTCTGCCCCTGAGCTTGACATGCTGAAGCAAACAGTTGGTGCTGAGCTGGCTGAGGTAAATGAAAAGATTTTACAGTGAAGGTTGGAACACACACTTTACATGAAGATTTAATTCAATAAAAACCTTCCTAACTCTTCAAAGGTCTAAGACCAACAGAATCAAGAATTATTCCACTTTAAAATTCAAAATAAGAAACAGTCACAGCTGAAGGAGAGTATGAGATTGAACTACTATCAGACAAAGTGTGAGAAAGTAAACTGATTCTTTAAGTTTTAAAATAAGGTTTAAGACTGAAAATGAAGAATTATGATAAAAGAGTAGCTAATGGCAAGTTTTGCAGATACTCTGAATATAAATTAAGGTTATTCTAGATAAGCAGTTCTACCTCAGCCACCACAGAGACTCTAAGCGAGAAAGGGAGAACTGCAGTTTGTAAGTATCTAAGTATGCCAGAATTAAAAAGGGATTTCATCTATCGTAACAGCACTGGTGAGTCATACTGCAATACAGCATAAAGTTAATATACCCACATTTTAAAAAGTGTTGAAAAACTGAAAAGAATTTATACAAGAGCTGGAGGAAGAAGGATGCACAAAGAATTCTAGTTTATCAAACAGAAAATTGAAATATAGTGGTTACAATTCTGTAAGTTCCTTTGCAAGGAAAAAAAAATTAAGTACAGAACAGACTTTTTATTCGGGTTTTTTTGGTGTGTTTTATTTGTAAACATACCAGAGAACAGTTTCACAGGAACCAAAGTCTGTAAGCTGATGTTAGAATAATTAAAACAGGTCTTGAATTTAAGCTTAAAAGCATTTTAATAACTTATTCTATGGATGCTAAGATGTGGTACATTTTCTTTAAGTCTTCCAAATGTACTCAGATGGGTTTAAAACTATACTTTTTATCAAAAACACAAATTATTGTACCCAGAACAACATCTAATGACCTTAAATTTAATTCTTTTTAATACAGAAGAAGCCAAAGTATATGAACTCTTCTGCTTTCAAAGTTTGGGAATGCACTGAAATGTGTCCCCTTCTGAGACAGAATAATGCACTATGCATATTATTATATTATGAAAAAACAATTCCTGTATTTTACATTACTCAGACACAAGTCTCTAGTTTTTGCAGAATTAGCAAAAACTAGTCATCACTCTGCAGTTTATCGTATCGTATTAAAAACAAAATCACAAATTACTTTCCCAGAATCAAGTATTCGATTTAGACTATTTTAATAAGCTATATCACATGTTTGCTCATAACAATAGTGGTTTGACCTTACCTTTGATTGGATTGTCCTCAGATTGACCATATGCATGTCACAAGGCATGGATGACACGAGTGGAGAAAAACTATTTAGCATCTCTGGGACACCTGAATCTGCATATGTTGTCATTGGAATTACAGGATGATTTAAGAAGGAAGAAGTCATATGGCTAAGAAGTGAGGGAAAACTGACTGATGCTTTCTCTTCATTCTGCAAAATACAAGAGAAAATATTTGTAGAATCAAGTTAATACACCAGTATTATGTCTAATATTTGTCTAATACACCAGACATCATGTCTAAATTCTGAAACCCACTTACTTTAGATAGGATTCCATTAATTTAATAGAAAATTTTAATTTATGGATTGTCCATTTAATGACTTTTGGAAATTTCTGATCATTCACTAATTCTCTTTTCTAGCACTAGTTATACTTCCTGTTTTTACAAATCATTAGTACATCTTTCAAAATTATAATTAAATGACACTTCATTTTACACCATTCCTCAGTTTTCCATGTCAGCTTTTGATGTCTAAACAAAAGTCATTTAGAAAAAGAGACTAGCTACTACTTTAGCAAGTTACTCCTATTTATTCAGTATCTACTTGAATACTGACAGCCAGATAGTGTTTTGCAGGCTTCCTTTTCTGCATAAATTTCTTATCTGCTTTCTTCTAGCCTGTATCCTACATCCCTCCTTTTTAAATCTAACTTAAAACTGTTTTCTGGAAGAAATTGCAACTAGCATCTTTGTCTTGGTCTGCAATGTAAAAGACTTCTTTCAGCAGTTTTATTTCAATGTTATGCCAGCAGGAAGTGAAGGAACTCCCTCCCAAGTTTTTACAAGTTTTGTATTTTCAGTGCTTTTACATGGCTGCAGAAGCTGTGTTACAAACCCAGGATGACCAAGTCCTACATATTCACAACAGGTAGTTAAAGCTCCACAGAAGCTAGAAAAGAAAACAAAGGAACTTTAAAAAGGCAATTTCTGTTTTAGAATGTTAGTGCAAATAAGGTAGAAATTAATGAAAACTTATTTTGCTCTTATTTTTCCTGGCATAATTAATCAGATAAATCCCTGCTTGTTTATAGGTGATTTTTAGTGAAAATTTTGCAATTACCATAGATGTGCTAAAGTCAGTCAAAACATTTTATTGTCAGTTTTGTTACTATTATCCAGTCATTTTTTTCTCCGTAAAATAAATTGATTGCTTGCATCTGAGAACTTAAAAAAAGGTCTCCTAGAATATATTACAAATGACACGTGAATAAGTCAAATAATTTATTCATCCTAGTATAATATTTAAAACAAAAGACGTTATCAATAGCCCTTGCAATTAATTCCTAGTTCTAGGCATATTACCTGAGAACAAGCAGAAGACAGAAGTACTGTCCAGCGACAACAGTGAGTTGAGATCAGTTTTTCATATTCACTTTTAAACAATGGGCATTCCTACTCAAAGCACTTGAGATCAGAGATTTTGCCTAATCAGAATTCACGTTCATCCATTTCCCTCTCTGCTTTCAATCATTGCCTAACATACACTACAAACACGTTGAAGAAAGAAGTGCATGCCCCATAGCCAGCACAGTTCCCCTCAACTCCAGATTTCTCAGATTTAAGGGAATCCAAGGAGTTGGAAAGAAGAAGAAAGGTGAGCCTTCATATAAACAAATGTTTTAAAAATTGTTTTATCTACATGCAAATTCTCACTGTAAGATATCCCAAATATGTACTTGCAGAAGAGCCACAGTTTATTATGGCAAGAGTGATTGAAAAATCATTCTACCAAGAGCAACTTTACACGTGGAAGTACAGTGCTTGTTGAAAACAAACAGAACTCATTTAGCTGTCTTCACAATGTCAGAAAAGACGTTCCTCAGTGTATTGGGTCTGGCTGAGATGGAGTTAATTTTCCCCATCGCAGCCCTCATGGTGCTGTGCTTTGTGCTGGTAGCTAGAAAGGTGTTGATAACACAGCAGTGTTTTGGCTGCTGCTGGTTAGTGCTCGCACAGCATCAAGGCTGTCTCTGCAACATCCCCTCCTCACCAGTAGGCTGGGGGTGGGAAAGATCATGGGAGGGGACACAGCCAGGACAGCTGACCCACATTGACCAAAGGGATATTCCATACCATATGATGTCAGCTCAGCCATAAAAGCTGAGAGGAGGTGGAGGCGGGGTGGGGATTTGTTATTATGATATTTGTCTTCCAGAGCAAGTGCTATGTACTGAAGCCCTGCTTCCTGCGAAGTGGCTGGACATTGCCTGCTGATGGAAAGTAGAGAATTTTTTTTTTCCCTTTGCTTCTGCACACGGCCTTTGCTTTATTAAACTGCCTTTATTTTGACCCACAAGGGTTTTTTTTTTTCCAATCTTGTTTTCTCCCCTCCCTGTCCTGCTGAAGAGTGATAGAGCAGCTTGGTGGCAACTGGCATACAGCCAAGGTCAACCTACCACAGTCCTTTTTGGTGGCCAATGTGGAGCATGAGGAATTGCTAAGGATAGTAATTGTGAGAGATAATGGGCAAAACATGTACTGAGCAAAGCTAGACAGTGAAACTATTGTGGGGAATTTCTGTTGTTGTAATTGTAGCGAAGGGACAAGGCCTGGATTTTGTGTAAATTGTCCACTTTGGTGTTCCCATGACGTTGGTTTGATTTTGGTGTGGGGAATTCTTTTTGTTGATGTGAGTGAAGTTTGTGAAGATTGCATGATGAATGTGGGTTTTATGGATAACTCTTAAATATGTGATTCACAGAGGTGAGGGGTGGAATGTATTGCGTTTGCATGGCAAGGTTTTGGGTAGGGGGGAGGCTGCAGAGGTGGTTTCTGTGAGAAGCTGCTAGAAGCTTCCCCTGTGTCCGACAGAGCCAGTGCCAGCTGGCTCCAAACTGCCCCACCATGGCCAAGGCTGACCCAATCAGCAATGGTGGCAGCGCCTCTGGGATAATGTATTTAGGAAGTGGGAAAAAAAACCTGCACAACATGAACAGCAGCTGGAAAAGAGGAGTGAGAATGTGTGAGAGAAACAACTCTGCAGACCCCAGATCAGAGCAGAAGGAGGGGCAGGAGGTGCTCAAGGCACCAAAGCAGAGATTCCCCTGCAGTCCGTGGTGAAGACCATGGTGAGGCCGGCTGTGGCCCTGCAGCCCATGGAGCTCCACAGCAGATTTCCACCTGCAGCCCATGAAGGACCGCACACCAGAGCAGGTGGATGCTCAAAGGAGGCTGTGATCCCATGGGAGGCCTGTGCTGGAGCAAGTCCCTGGCAGGACCTCTGCACCTATGGAAAGAGGAGCCCAGGCTGGAGCAGGTCTGCTGGCAAACCCATGCTGGAGCAGTCTCTTCCTTCACGAGGAGAAATGAAAGTATTAATGAAAGTACTGCTCTCTCAAAATTGGCATTATTTCCTCAACTTCAATGACAGTGTTTAGCACTCAGTGCAAATGGAGCCTCACTGTCAGCCTTACAAACCTAACGTACTGGCAAGATTCTGACAACTGCCACTGATATAGCTGAGTGCTGCCTTAATCAAAGCAAATACTGCCTTTTTAAACTACCTTACAGCAACATTCATATACAGTTATCCAACTGGAAACTGTCTATGTTGAAACACAACCTACCTTGAATGGTAGGCAGATGAGACATTCTATAAGCGACTGGCAGAAGTCTTGCATTCGCTGGCCCTTGTTCTTGTGGGGGACTTCAATCTACCGGACATCTGCTGGAAGTATAACACGGCAGAGAGGAAAGAGTCTAGGAGGTTCCTAGAGTGTGTGGAGGATAACTTCCTGACACAGCTGGTGAGTGAGCCCACCAGGGGAGGTGCCTTGCTTGACCTGCTGCTTACAATCAGAGAAGGACTGGTGGGAGATGGGGTGGTTGGAGGCCATCTTGGGCTATAGTGACCATGACATGATAGAATTCTCGATTCTGAGTGAAGTAAGGAGAGGGGTCAGAAAAACTGCTACCATGGACTTCCGGAGGGCAGACTTTGGCCTGTTCAGGTCACTGGTTGAGGGAGTCCCTTGGGAGACAGTCCTGAAGGACAAAAGGGTCCAGAAAGGCTGGACAGCCTTCAAGAAGGAAATCTTAAAGGCGCAGGAGCAGATGGTCCCCATGTGACGTAAGAAGAGCCGGCGGGGAAGGCGACTGGCCTGGCTGAACAGGGACATTTTGTCGGGACTCAGGGAAAAAAGGAGAGCTTATCACCTCTGGGAGAAGGGGCAGGAAACTCACGAAGAGTACAAGGATCTCGTCAGGGACAAAATTAGAAAGGCAAAAGTCCAGCTAGAGCTCAGTCTGGCCACAGTCGTAAAGGATAATAAAAAATGCTTCTACAAATAGATTAAAACAAAAAGAGAGGCAAGGATAATCTCCACCCCCTACTGGATATGGCAGGGAACATTGTCTCCAAGGATGAGGACAAGGTTGAGGTACTTAATGCCTTCTTTGCCTCAGTCTTTAATAGCCAGATCAGGTATCTGCAGGGTATTCAGCCCCCTGAGCTGGAAGATGGGGATGGAGAGCACAATATAATGCAGGAGGAAGTAGTCAAGGACATGCTAAACCACCTGGACACCCACAAGTCTATGGGGCCTGATGGGATCCACCCGAGAGTACTGAGGGAGCTGGCGGAGGAGCTTGCCAAGCCACTCTCCATCATTTATCAGCAGTCTGGTAAACATGGGAAGTCCCAGATGACTGGAGGCTTGCCAATGTGACACCCATCTACAAGAAAGGCCAGGAGGAGGATCCTGGGAACTATAGGCCTGTCAGCCTGACCTCCATACCAGGGAAGATCATGGAACGGTTCATCTTAAGGGTGCTCACAGAGCATATAAAGGACAACCAAGGGATCAGGCCCAGCCAGCATGGCTCCATGAAAGGCAGGTCCTGCTTGACCAACCTGATCTCCTTCTATGACCAGGTGACCCACCTAGTGGAGGAGGGAAAGACTGTGGATGTTGTCTACCTGAACTTCAGTAAAGCCTTTGACAGCGTCTCCCACAGCATTCTCCTGCAGAAACTGGCAGCTCGCGGCTTAGACAGGTTTACTCTTTGCTGGGTAAAGAACTGGCTGCATGGCCGAGCCCAGAGAATTGTGGTGAATGCCGTTAAATCCGGCTGGTGGCCAGTCACAAGCGGTGTTCCCCAGGGCTCGGTTCTGGGGCGAGTCTTGTTCAATATCTCTATTAATGATCTGGATGAGGGGATCGAGTGTTCCCTCAGGAGGTTTGCAGATGACACCAAGTTGGGTGGGAGTATTGGAGGGTAGGAGGGCTCTGCAGAGGGATCTGGACAGGCTGGATCGATGGGTCGAGGTCAACTGTATGAGGTTTAACAAGGCCAAGTACCAGGTCCTGCACTTGGGTCACAACAACCACATGCAACGCTACAGGCTTGGGGAGGAGTGGCTGGAGAGCAGCCTGGTGGAAAGGGACCTGGGGGTGCTGGTTGACAGCTGGCTGAACATGAGCTGGCAGTGTGCCCAGATGGCCAAGAAGGCCAACAGCATCCTGGCCTGTATCAGGAATAGTGTGGCCAGCAGGAGTAGGGAAGTGATCGTGCCCCTGTACTCGGCACTGGTGAGGCCGCACCTTGAATACTGTGTTCAGTTTTGGGCCCCTCACTACAAGAAGGATGTTGAGGTGCTGGAGCGTGTCCAGAGAAGGGCAACGAAGCTGGTGAGGGGTCTGGAGCACAAGTCTTATGAGGAGCGGCTGAAGGAACTGGGGTTGTTCAGTCTGGAGAAAAGGAGGCTGAGAGGAGACCTCCTCACTCTCTACAACTACCTGAAAGGGGGTTGTGGCGATGAGGGTGTTGGTCTCTTCTCCCAAGTAACTAGAGATAGGATGAGAGGAAATGGCCTCAAGTTGTGCCAGGGGAGGTTTAGATTGGATATTAGGAAAAATTTCTTCACCAAGAAGGTGGTCAAGCATTGGAACAGGCTGCCCAGGGAGGTGGTGGAGTCGCCATCTCTGGAAGCGTTCAAAAAACGTGTGGATGTGGCACTTCAGGACATGGTTTAGGGAACATGGTGGTGCTGGATTAATGGTTGGACTTGATTACCTTGAAGGTTCTTTCCAACCTTAGTGATTCTGTGATGCTGTATGACTGTGCAATATATGTCAACAAATCCTCATATAGGATCTTTCCTTGTTATCAAAAGGTGAATATTTCTAAACTTTTCATTTTGAGGAAAAACAACCAACACAACAAATCACACTCCAATACAACCTTAGGTTACAATTTGCAGCAAATTCTAAGAATGGCCTCATCTATAAAAAGTGCACTTAGAAATGAGCTATTTTATCAATAAATGGAGGATGGAACATACTAAGAAAAGATTTAAAGGGTTTTCTTGTAAGAGTTTAAATTGAGGAACTGAAGTCCTCAATTAGAGGGGAAAAACACTAATTAGACTCTTCAGAAATCATTTAGCAACTGAATGGAAGAAAGAAATGGGAAATATTGTAGAGAAGAAAGTAAAGCTGAAACAGTTGATAATTGGATTTCAGTTGCGCTAACAGAGAAACAATTAACTTTTCAACGTAAACAAGTAGTTGAAAATTTCCCATATGAAAGTAAGGAAAGGAAACTGAAGCAGACAGAGTATCAAATCACAAATCTTGACTACTTAGTCCTCTCTAGACTGCGCTCTGCTATGAACCAGAAAAACCCCAGGCAATAAATAAATTTAATTATAATTCCAAAACCCCACCAGCATCCAAACTATCTGATCAAACATGCTGAAATGTGGATGCTGACTTTGGATGTCAGTGTATTCAAATGAAATCTGGAAACAGAATTCTAGGTCTGCTAAACCAAGGGATGCAGAACAAAGTAGTCGGATACCAAACCACGTGGAAGGAAAATCTCTCTCTCTCATGTTGTGTGAGGAAACAATTTTTATGAACTTTCTGTGTCACAGGCACAGAAAACCAACTGGCAGCACTCTTTGAAGAAGAATGTTTCTGGACTGGAATATCTAATCTGTGGAGTAAAAAGACTGTTCAGAGCACCTCTAGTCTCAAAACGTAGGGAGACAATATTATTAAATATCTCTCAATCATAATCTAGAAACTGACAGCAACCAAGACGGTCAGCCAAAGAATCTAAAGCTTTCCAAAGACAAACATGGAAAGAAAAAATTGTTGCTTTCTGTACAATCCAAAGACTGACAATCCACCTGCATGTCTGGATGACATGCTGCTTCTACATGAGAAACTGGCTGGGTGATATTGTGCTAGCCTGCTTGTAGGTGAGAAACATAATGGCAGACAACATAATTGACTATATGAATATGCAGTTTTGCAACACATGACAAAAATAAGGGATAGGTAAGGACAGCTGCCTTAGCTTTAAAATCACATACATTCTTCCTCAAACGCAAACATCTTGAATCCTTAACTACACAGGGTGCTCCCCACTTGAGGAAAGAGATGTCTGTAAACAGGAAGAGTGTGCGAAAATTGCACAACATTCTTGCACACACATTGCCCTAAAGCTCCCAACTTGGAAGAGAGATTCAGGTTTTATTTGGAACTGATACTAGACAAATCATTAAATTGCCAATAAGCAATAAATGGCTTCATTTTAGTTGCAGGCTTTACAGACAAGACTGCCTGGCTGTTATCTCACCAAGTGAAAATCAGAACCACTTGCTTTAAATTCATCCAAAGTTGCACACTGTAATACAAAAAGAATAATCAGAGAAGTTCTGAAAGTCCTCCAGATATGGATGCATCATTCCTTTTCTTCTGAAGTCAATGTCTGGAGATAGATTTTTGTGTGCCTGTAAGAATTCTTGGTGCTTTTGAGAAGGAAAGAAGAAGGATGTTAGATAATGGAGCTTACACCCATAATGCAGAAAATAGCAATTAGTCACTGATGAAAATTGGATTAATTCTTCTGAGGTGAATAATTCCTTTTCAGTGTCAAAGGGTGCAATGCTGATGTAAACATGTGTCAAAGAAAACACTGCCCATCACTTCCAGCAGCTTTCAAACTGCCTAGTGGTTGCAGAGGGAATTTTGTATGGAAATCAAATAAGGTGATTGGAAGATCTTCTCCGAGCAGTGGGATTCAGAAAGCCTAAGACTTCGAAGCTGCACAAGAATTTTCAGCAGAACAATCTTCAGGTAATCTCTGTACAAAAGCAGGTCTTCTACAATGAATTACTTTTAGGGAGCCCTGGATAAATTGCAAACAGAAGTAACAGCCACAAATGTGAATACTGAACAAGCAGCTATCCTGAAATCTTACAAAGACTATAAACAAGAACACTGATGGCAGATTATTTTCTGCTATACTAGAGCATCAGTCTTTCCTGAAACCCTGGAGGGCAAAACCCATATAAACTATAAGGATTAGATCTGCCTGAGTTGTTCATGTATATATTTTTGTCAACACTGAAATATTCATTAGTTACTTTACAGTTTTGCACATCAAAGTATCAATTCTTTGGACAATATATTTAAAGTCCTTTGTTGAGAACAATGATCTGGAATGCTTAGGGTTTTTTGATAGTTATTGAAGTGACCAGCAAAGGATGACTCAAGTGAGCAGACAAAACCTGCTATTTCCTCTTTACCTCGGGGAATGGAAGATTTTCTATCAATTCACTTGGAGGCTGTTACACTGGAAACACCTTTCTGCCACACTAGGTGAAAGAGGTCCATGGAGGCTGGTTATAGAAGAAATTAAAATTCTGTTGCACTGTAAAATATCCATGAAGCTGTAAATTGGTTCAGAACGACTCTAAAATCACCAGAGTTTTTATATTGCCTGTGGATTCTTAGCTGGCACTGATACTGCAGGTGAGGAAACCTGGGACTGCTACAGGTAACCAAATCCAGGGAAATTTGGACCCACAGGAGGAGTTCTTCCCAGTCTGTTAGAGCCAAATTTGTTAGTCTCTAACACCAGGGGACTCCTCTTGTCTCAGGTCGACAGATGGGAGCCTGCTGTGCTTCTGCTCCTCCAAGACCAGGCAGGAGAAAGGCAGAGCGTGTACTTCCAATAGGCTTGCACCCACACGCGTGGCCAGCCATACAAATGAGTAGAGAGCAGCACCTATACCAGCTTATACTCACATAAACACAGACTACTTGGGTAATATGGGAAGAACAGGTAATCCGAACCTGCTTGTGCCCTCCAGCTGATAAGGTCTGAAGTTCACTAGTCAAAGACCCTCACTCTCTTGATTCACTAGTATACTCAACAACCCCTGATCCCTCAAAAATCAGTGTGGACTTTAAGTCCATCTGATCATAAAGTCACAGAATAGTTTGGGTTGGAAGGGACATCTAACGGTCACCTAGTCCAACCCCCTTGCAATGAGCAGGGACATCTCTAACTAGATCAGGTTGCTCAGAGCCCTGTCCAACCTGACCTGGAATGTTTCCAGGGATGGGGTATCCACTATGGGGTAACCACCTATGCCAGGGTTTCACCACCCCCATTGTCAAAAACGCCTTCCTTAGACCTAGTCTAAATCTACCCTCTTTTAGTTTATAACTGTTATGTCTTGTCCTATCACTACAGGCCCTGCTAAACAGTCAGTCCCCATCCTTCTTAGAAGTCCCCTTTGATTACTGAAAGGCCACAATAAGGTCTCCCTGGAGCCTTTCTCTTCTCCAGGCTCAACAACTCCAACTCTCTCAGCCTGCCCTCAGAGGTGTTCCATCCCTCGAGTCATTTTTATGGCCCTCTCTGGATCCCCTCCAACAGGTCCATGTCTTTCCTGTGCTGAGGGTTCCAGAGCTGGATGCAGGACTCCAGGTGGGGTCTCACCAGAGTGGAGTAGAGGGGCAGAATCACCTCCCTCAGCATGCTGGCCACGCTTCTTTTGATGCGGCCCAGGATACGGTTGGCCTTCTGGGCTCTGAGCACACATTGCCGGCTCATTATCCAGTTTTTCATCCACCAGTACCCCCAAGTCCTCCTCAGCAGGGCTGCTCTCAATCCCTTCATGCCCCAGCTTATATTGAATCTCATGAGGTTCAAACAGGCCCACTTTTTGAGCTCCTCTAGTTCCCTCTGAATGGCATCCTGTCTCTCAGGTATGTGAACTGCACCACTCAGCTTGGTGTCATCTGCAAACTTGCTCAGGGTGCACCTGATCCCACTGCCTATGTCATTGATGAAGATACTAAACAGTACTGGTCCCAATACAGACCCCTGAGAGACACCACTTGTCATCCAGGCCCGGATCTTAGCCCTCTTAACCATTCACCAGCTCAGACTTCGCATTCTTCCAGGTGCCGCCCCACTACCTCTCAGCTTGAAGTCTGCTAGCAGTTTACAGGCACACATAGAAAATACAAGTCTTGCCAGCAACTGGCAGCCAGTTGCACCCATCCCTCAGTCTCATGGTCTCTGTCTCGCCAGCTCCAATAGCTGATGCACAGACCTCTTATTCTACTTGCTTCCTAGTCTTCTCTGCAGTTGGACAATGGCTCACACAGATTCAGAAAAGTCTGTGCACTCACAGAGAAACCTGATGTAATAAGAATATAGGATAGGCTGTGGTGATCAAGCACTGGACTTATCAGACTCTTTTATGTCCCTTCTACCACTGTTTCCCCTACTTGTTCCTCCTCGGTCCATCTCCTTCACCACCTATGTCCCTTCAACTGAACACCCCACAAGAAGCCTCTTATTTATTTCTTTTTTTTCATTTTCTTAAAACAAGTTCAAAATTCTCTGCCTCCTCCAAATCCTGTAAGTCCTGGATCCCTTTAGGCAATAATGCCCTTAATATGCATAAAGTAATTTTTGCTGAGTCATCTTGTTGGATTTCACACCAGGAACAATCTAATCTTCCTTTCATGGTCTCAGGAGCAGCCAGTTCAGCATGCTCCACTCCTCCCTGATTAGGTACCTTCACTTCACCACTGTTCCTTCAATGTCCATCAGGTCCTTGCGTTTAATTTAGTTAGTCTTTAATCAGATACCATAACAGCAATCATGTTCTATAAACAGGTCATTTGGAGAAAAGCTTTTTGCTGGTCTATAGAAGAGTGCAGATGGCAAAGATGGCATCCACCATGACCTTAACCACACCAACATAACTACCAAGGTTGACAAATATGCAGACATCAGTATAGTTGGATGAAAGGGATCACAAAAGCAGATAGACAGCATGACATAATTTCTCAACAATAAAAGTATTTTATATTTTAGTTATAGATTCTCACACAACTTTTATTTCTTCTCTTCTAATTCTCTTACGGTGTTTATATTGTTCAATAATGGTGCAAAAGAAAGGACGAGGGACTTGATGCCTAAATAACCCATGCCAGAGCTGTGGAAGGGACACGCTCCTAGATTTTCTTTCCCACTGACTGGGAAGAGCTTATCCTGTCCCCGGTGATGGCAGAACACAGCAATCAGAAATTTTCTGGAGTTCTGCTTCGACAAGGAATTAGATCACCAAACTGATGATAAAGACAGAAACAATGATACCTCCTAATTTTTGCCTCCAGAGAGGCTATCTGCATTCAAAGTCTGCTGCTCATGTGAAGTCCTTGCTGCTGGTGGAAACTTCCATGTGCAAGGAGATTATAATTTGAGAGTTATTTCACTTGAGAATACAAGAAGAAGAAATTGGACTTGCACCCTTTCCCCCTTCTTTAATTGGCATTCTGCCCTACCACCAGAGCTTGCAGCACGAACAAGTAGGCCGTCCTAGAAGTGGTGATATATAAAGGTTTAAGCGTAAGATCTCAAACTGCACCAGCTCACATAACCTCAGGAAAGACCTTAAAGAGGTCTCCCCTCCCACTTTGGTGAACTATACGGGCTATAAGTGGAGAGATCAAGCTTGAATACCTTGCATACTACTGAAGTAAAATACTTTCTTTAGAGAGAGAGATGGAAGATAGGTACACATAAATAAAGGCAAATAAAAACAAAGGGAAGTAATTCACTGTAGAGATGTACATACAAACACACAAAAAACCACAAAAGAGATGTAGCTCTAAGTCCAGAAATCAGAGGCAGGCAGTCCTCTGTGCTACCTGCTTCACCATGAGCCAGCTATGAGTGGCTGATGCCCTGTTGTAGGGTGACAACATTCACTCACTACAGCTTTGGACAGTATCACATGAATGGTGCTTGGAGACAAATCCATCTTTATTTAGAACCCTTCTGCAACACATCTTTGTCACAGTGTCAAGAAAAAACAGTATTTGAAAGAAATTAAGGTGTAAGGTGCCTTGGCATAAAAACAAGGACAGTGCTGGCCTGAAAGCAGGTAGTATTTGTAGATAGGAGACGGAAACACTGTTCTTGAGCAGCGGACACAAACTTCCAGCATAAGAAATAAAGTATCATCTATACATAGCAGTAGCAGTAATAATCATTTAAATGTAGCGTCTTAAGCAGAGTTGGAAAGAACTAACACATAATTGAATCTCTCTTCAAATGAAACAAGAAGTAAGTGTACCTCCCTTACTAAATATATGTGGCAAGGCTCTAAAGAAGATGCATTCTGTTCTGTGTGAGAGAAAGAGAGCGAAAGGTCTTTTTACTTAATTCTGTGGCCACCATAAAGCCCGAAAACATTAAAGTTCAAGATTTTGTATATAATTGACAAGTTCAGTACAGTAGTCGTAACTAAAAATGATACTAGAATATCTGAGGTTGTCACACGTGGGCTTGAAAATGCTTCTAAATGGTAGTACTTAAGCCAATGTTGAGTTCCTGCTTTTTTGAAACATCAAGTTAATTATGCATAACAATGCACAGTACAGCATGTAGTTAGTACATGAAACACGTCCTGGTTTCATCCAGGGTAGAGTTAATTTTCTTCACAGAAGCTAGTGTGTGGCTATGTTTTGGATTTGGGATAAGAAGAAGGAAGGGGTGGAGGGACGTTCAGAGTTACGGCATCTGTCTTCCCAAGAAACCCTTACTCGTGATGGAGCCCTGCTTCCCTGGAGAGGGCTGAACCCCTGCCTGCCCATGGGGAGTGGTGAATGAATTCCTTGTTTTGCTTTGCTTGCGTGCATGGCTTTTGCTTTACCTATTAAACTGCCTTTATCTCAAACCATGAGTTTCCTCCCTTTTACTCTTCCGATTCTCTCCCCCGTCCCACCATGGGGGAGTGAGCGAGCGGCTGCGTGGGGCTTAGTTGCCGGCTGGGGCTAAACCACAACACATACGTAGTATAAATATGAACACCAAATAAGTGGCAAATGCAACTGAATAATCAAACAGAAATAGCTGTATCACCAAGCATATATTTTCAGAAAGAGTGGATACTGACAGATATTTAATAAGAAGAAGATTAGTTGTATGTGGTGAAAGAAAAGAAGTTTGATTATCAGACTGCCACATATTTGTGATTATATTAACTGCCTGTGTTATTGTTTCTCTAAACAACCTCCCCCAAACCACAGCAGCTATTTGAGCCACTGAATCCTGCCTTTCTGCTTGAGACTAGGCTATAAATCCAGTTATATAAATTGAGCAAGTCAAGGCAATGTATGAAATAGGACTCTGAAGAAGAAAGTGTATGCCTGGAATAGCATCTTTTCTCCAGCTATGTCACCGATGAAATAAAGATATTGCCACTTTCTATAAATCCTATTTCATTCATATTCTTATACTAATACAACACACTAAGGCCCAGAAGGTGAAAAGGTATCAATGCTTATTTTTAACAAAACTTACAATATATGTAAAATAAAGGGTCTATATTTTAAAAAATAAAAAAAATTACTCTTTTGACAAGCAAGCATTGATAACTGTATTCCATTTCATTTTCAGCTAAATAATAATCCCTTCAATTTAAAAATTAAATGCATTCAGTTCTTGCTTAACAATCTGAGGAAAAAGAAGAATGAATATTAGAAGAGAAGTCAAAAAGATATGCAGAGTCAAAAGATGCTTGCAAGGACAAAATGTACATATAAGCAGAATTAGTTATATCTAGTAGGAGGAGAAAAAGATGCATTATAGAAATCGTATCAAAATACAGTAACAACATCAACAGAGTTCTGAGGGACTCAGCTGCCAATAAATCAGGTGAGTATAATGCAAAGCAAAATGAGATTTGTCCAGCTCTTACTACATACATAGCTTACTTAATGAACAATGCTGTCAGTCTGAATACATCTTTTGTAGTATCCAGCTTAGGGGAGGAAAAGAACAACCCAAACCACTTCAGCAAAGCAAATCAACCTGAAGTCTTTTGCACAGAGGCAGTATCAGCAGGAGTATTTACTACTGGTTAGATGAGATAGAATTCAAGAGCCAAAACCCACATAACATTAGGATTAAGGACTTAGTAGAATACAGGCTACCTGAGTATGCTAGCAATTATTAAGAATTCTACCTACCCATTAGACAGGTCAATCTTACACTTCAGGACATTCGTGTGGTTTGATTTCGCCACTAAAATATACTGTTCAGTGTTGGGAAGGAAAGATGTATTTCAGAGATGTAAATTTAAAGAAAATTTTGGTTGATATTGGCATAACCAAAAAAACTCACGGTAATTACCAAGTGATGCACACTTACTTTAATTAATTTTAAAGAATTGCACAACCTACACTTCACACACTCTCCTTTTAGGGAGAAGTTTCACAAACGTCAGAAAAAATCCTGTTCTTTAGAACTGTTTTTGAGAAAAGACAGAATGAAGTATTTTGGAATACAGTTTAGCAAAACCTTGTACTGGCAAAGATGCCAAGTGATCAAAACTTTCTCCTCCTGTAGCTTCCATGATTTCTCAAGTCAATAACAAAATAGGGCTTGACAACAAAATTAAGGTCAGTGTATGAGTCACACTGCAGCCAATTACATATATAAACTGCATGTAATTTCTTCATAATTTTTCTGATAGGGCTACTTTTAAACCATTTTAAGTACCTTCTGAGTAACAATGCAGTAAAAAATATGCTTGTATGTTTAACAAATTAGAAAGAAAGGGGACTACTACCCTTCCTTACTTTAACACATCTGAAACTGTTACATGAATCAGAAAATGTACTGATGGTCAGATAATTAAAAAAAAAAACATGCTAGAACACTCTTAATATAGTAAAGGGGAATTCCAGCTAAAACACCAGAAAGATAATGTTTTCTTAAAATATCTTGTTTGGCTGGCAAGGGCTGTGCACACTGTATCAGTTGGGCCAACAGCACCTTTCTGACTGTGCCCACTCCCCCATAGCTTTGATACCCCTTCTTTTCAAGCCCCTGCAAGAGTGTGTAAGAACCAACCTAAAGACTTAGTCTGCACTTATTTAAAACCATTATAAGCTCAGCAGGAAGGGTCAGGGAGAAGGAAGGTAGAAGCTGGAACACAGGTGCTCAAAACAGCTCAAAATCTCTGATGGTAGCAGGCAACTGTCCCTTCTCCTTTGAAAGATTTTCATCAGCTTGCACAGAATCTTTCAAAAATGGAGGCAAGGAAGAGGATTTTAGTAAGAAAAGGGAAATATATTGTTATTCTATTGAGCTGGGATCTGAGTGGTATCCCAAAAAAATGGTAAATGTATGCAAAGACACATGTAAACGTTTCAGTAACCAAATAATCTCAGAGTTGTTTAGGCTGTCTTTGTTCTGAGGTAACCTCAAACTATTTTCCAAAGGAGTGTTTCGGCTTGAAGCAGCAGTGCCCTTATGAAATTAAACCTATGGCTAACCCCACTTAACCAGGCACTGTGCTAGTTTGCAGAGGAGTCTCAGTGTGCACGGACTAGTTTTTTTTAGAAGGAAGTAACCAAGAAGCTCCCCTGGATGCATGCATTAACATGTGCTAACCGTTCACATCTCCATTGATGTTCACTTGGATGACTAACCCTTTGGACAGTTTTTCTAACTCCATTGTGATACAAAAATAGACCTGCTTTAAGCAGTGACAGGACTAGAAGACTTACAGAAATATGTTTCAGTGACTTATTTTATGGTTCTATGGAAAATACCAAAACTGCACACAGTATCAATGCAAGCACCATGGCACTAACTGATTTGATCTGCTCCTTTTGTTTCAAATTATTTGCTAATGTAAACATAGATTTCCATGTCCTGTAATTCTTACTCACCAGCTTCACATTCTAATGTAATATAACACAAATTACTCTGGGTACTAAAGAAGTTTTCTGTGCAGTATAGATCTCTCTGCAAGTTTCTTCTTGTGAAAGTAGATTAACCTGTGCAATGCTCATTGTCGTCAAAGCTACACTGCTGCAAAACTTAAGTCAGTTTCTTTCAAGTTAGCTCAGATATTTGCACACCACACTGATAAATGCAGTTAATATGCTGCCTGTGTTATACAGGATGAGAAACTAGAAAATCATAATGACATGTACAACCTGAAAAAAAAACAGTCAATCATTAAGTGGTGGAAATTACCTTTAAGCTTGATATTATCATCCTCTCACAGCAGTTAATGACATCCATTATAAACTAGAATTAATTCCAATTTATCTACATATTCATTAACATCTCAGTATACAACCTCTCATCTTTAGCTATGTGATGATTTTAAAATATACTCAGTGCTGTCATCATGATTCTACTGCCTCAATATGAAGATGTACTTCTTATTCTGTCCTTCTCAAAAATGATAGGGAAAAAAGCAAAGAGAGAAAATGCAAAGAACTGAATGAAAGTTGAAGAGTTATTCAAAAGACTAACACAGAAAAAGGCAAACAGAGATCATCTGTGCAAGTACAAAAAAACCCCACACAAACACCTTACACCAAAATGGTCTTAACTTTCCCAGAATCATAATGAAGTGAGAATCTGGCATCTAAATATTTCCACTTAAATCTTACTTCCTAAGAAAATTAATTTTATAAAATGTTTTCTCTTTCCACCCATTCATCTGAAATAATTTGTCAACCTTTTTCCAGACTCAGTCAACTTTGTTAAGAACCAGAAGTCTCACTGGTTAATAATTTTTTAAAACTTTACTAAAAAAAAAAAAAAAAAAAAAAAGAGTATAAAAAAAAAGGAAGAAAAAAAGAAGAGAATTCCACAACTGTACCCCAGTGATTTGTTGTAGTGTGAGTGAGAAGGTTGGTATTGCAGGTATCTGTATGAGGAATAGTGAAAGATGAAGTCTTTACAATAAGAATATGCAAGCAAGCTGACAAAACTCCCTTGGAAGCTATGTTTCCTTAGTTCTAATGCTAATGGAATAATTTTTTTCTGAGCTCACTGCTGCTGCAGCAGAAATAAATATTTATATCTTAATTAGCCAGAAAAAAAAACAGACAGTGAATTCTACCATATCTGTTCCATGTCTTCTTTCCAGCAGAAGTCGGAAGATATTAGCTGTAATCTTGTTATCTTGGACACCTTGTCCAAGGCCACGGTTGTCATCCTGCATAAGTCGACGATCCATGATGACTTCCAACTGACCTAAAAGAGCAATACAAGGATTATACTGGTAACAAGAATATGTAAAGCTTCTATTAAACATAAGAAAAATACCCTAAAATATAAACACAATTGTTCTCTTGCATATGGAAGAGTAATAGCAGATCAATATTGTTAGGACTGATTAGGAAAACAGTTAATACCTCTGGGCTTTGGCTGTTTATAACCTTCCAAAAAATTTTCACAAGCCTTTCAGGAGAAGGTCCTGAAAATTTTTTAACATAAAAGTCTAAATAGAAGTTTAGCATGAAAAGTTATTACTGTTAACTATTATTTGTAACAAGGATACTTGGAACATCAAGAGAAGAATCACCCCAAGTCTCTGCAACTGTATGGAGAGACCTTCTGTAAAGGAACTGTCTTCATCTTACACTGCATAAGAGTGTGTACCTCACAAATAGATTTTTTTTTTTTTTCTTTTTTTTTTGTTTTTACTTTGCAGTTGGAGGCAGAAGAAAAACCAGGGAGGCATTATGAGTATATAAATACTATCAATCACTCCTTCTTGTAAGGGTATTTTCACTTGTGGGAGTAGAAAAGAACTTTGCACCAGATGAACACTGAGTATGAATTTCTGAGTTTATACTGAACTGTAGCATTGCCATTCAGAATAGCCCCTTAAGCATGATGTTAAATCATAAATAGTCTTATGGAAGATGAAGTTCCTGTCTTTTCAAGTTTGTCTCTCCAGAGGGAATCCAGTTCAGGGCATGTAATTAAGGCTGTTACGGTCTCTGCACACTGAATCTTCAAACAAGTGTACTTGTTTCCTAAATAAAACTGGAGGACTGAAGTACTTGTTTCCTAAATAAGAAATGCACAATTTAAGCTACTAGAAAAGGCTGCTTAGTAAAGTGGTCTCTCTTATAATTCTTCAGTGTTCTACATATACTTACCCAATTTTCTTAAATACTTGTTCTTCCTTCAAGTAAAAACAGATTTTGTTTTTACAAAAAACCCCGAAAACTTCTTTTGACAGAAGTCAGCTGGAAATGAGTAAGAAAAAAACTCCCGTTTTGAATTAAGGTGTAAGGCTAGGGTTTTGCCTCAAATTGATCATCTTTGAGGATCGCTGTTCGAACAAAACATAGAAGATCTAGATCTGAAACTACCTAACCTTATCTCCAACATTCTTTAGTGACAATATTCTATGTCATTAGTGCCTACAAACATTGGTGGTGTCAAGTTCATCCACAAGATCAGGCCAAAGGGAATTTGGCTTCTAGCAATGGAAGGCATGAAAAAAAAGTGTGGTTTGGGTCTTGTATCAGCTGGTCTTGGAAAAAAACACTGATATTTTCTACTATGGTTTCATTAAAGCTTCAGTCTATTGGCCAGCATTAACTCTTTGCCCTAAAATGAATTAGGCTTGCTAATACTGCCATGAATCTCGTACAGTATTCATCTTTTGTCAGAATAGACATTAATATGACATTTTTCTGAAAAGAAACTGGGAAGTAGATTTTTTTGGCATAGTTTCTGATGGGCCTGTTTCTTCTAAGTATTCATTCAGTTATTTTTCAAAACTTCGTAAATTTAAACTCACAATATATTACAGCAAGGAATTATATATCGTTAATTACAAATTATATACCTTATTTTGCCTGCTCCTGGCTATGCTTCCTCATTCTGGTAGTAGTATAGACTGAACAAGTGACCTCTGTTTCCATCCCTCCAGGCCACTCATCACAGCCTTCTCTGTTGTGAGGGACAAGACTATGTCCCTCTCGGAATTCATAATATGAATTGATTTTTCTTGTCAACATATTCACCAGCTCTTTCAAAGTACTCCATTAAATTTGTGAGGTATGATTTTGCTTCAGAATAAATATGTTGATTCTTACCCAGGGTCATTTTTATCCTTTATTTCACTAATTCTAGTCTTCAAAAAAGCTGCTATTGTTTTCCTTGACAGGGATGTTAGGCTATACTGCAAATACCTTAAGACTAGTTCTTTCTACCTAAAGCAAACAAACAAACAAATCAAAACACATGATTAGCATCACTTTATCCATCTACTACCCGAGCAGTACAAAAGAGAATAAACCACTTAGTTTTGCTGTTTCATTCTTGAGTTCCATCAGAGTTCTTGAGTGAAAAATCCTGGTTCTGACAATTTATTGCTCATTTTGTCGTTTTCGTAATGTTTTTTCTCTCTCTCCAGTTTGAGACAGATCTTCCACTGCAGATGATAGGATCTCATGTGGGAACAACCTCTACCTCCTCCCTTATGGACATATTCTAAAACTTGTCAAAGTTGAAGAAACTTATCTCCTTTCTTCAAACGCTAGTAGGTATGGTAATCTGATCAAATTATTTCTGACAATCATGATGGATAGGCTTTTATAACATCTATCGTCTTATACTTACCATTTTTCAAGCTTGCAACACCTAGAGACTGAGCTGAATGAAGTGTCAAACGAACGCCAACATCTTGGATATAAGCCATTGTAGTCATAGGATAGATATTAGCTTGAAGAGGCAATTTGCTCATCGTCAGTCTGGGCTGAATCTGCAGTATGAACACGAACTTCAATAAAATACATTATTTTTATGCATTTAAATTTCAAAGACCTTTTCAGACGTTCATCCCATGTACTTTAGAAGCATTGATTGACAACTGGCACCAAAGCATTCATGTGACTATTATTTAGCTTTTTCGAGATTTGTGGCTAAAATTACTGCTTTGGAAATGATAACTTCAATGTACTTTTAGATCAAAGAATATTTAAAAAAAACCTGAAAGATTCATCAAGGGAACCTACAAAAAAAGGAATAATCACAGTTATAGAATGAGAGAAAATTATTTCTCCTCTAGAGAGCAAGCAATGAATAGATTCAAGGTAGCAGAAAAGGAATTGTTGGTTTATAATGGGAACTTTTTAAGGTGCTAGTGGAATTCTTGAATGGTACATGACAAATGAGTAATAGTATTAAAATTATTTTCATGTTTAAATATTCACTTTACTGTCTGCAGCAAAATGCAGTATTACACACTAACTGGAAAAACAGTAGTGTCTTACTCAACAGGCACAGTTTTCAATGTATTTGCAAACTACTTTTAGTAAGGAAGGAAGGTAAGGAAAAGAAAACGTTTCTTCTTTTGTATGTGCTGTGCAGTCCAAGTTAAGAAAATAGTCACACTGTATTTCATCAGATGCGTTACCAATAGAACAAGTTATTACACTCCAAAAATACATCACTTATTTCCACCACAGCAGCAAGCAATTGTTCTCTAGGTCTGAGTTGCTGGACCTTATGCACATCCAGTATTGTGCTACCCAAAGGGTAGCTTCTCCCTGTGCTAAAGCAGAGGGGAAAGAAGGCATACAGATATACAAGCAAGTACATGGTGTCTTGTCATAATTTGCTGTATTACAATCATTAAAAAGGATATAAAGGACTATTTAGCAAACTCCTTGAAAGAAAACAGTTGTAGCTTCATCTGGTCTAAATCAAATTTTACAACATACATTTTAAAGCTTTTCTCCTTTTAAATGATTAGTGGAGTGTAACATGAGAGTTTTATTAATATGACTCAAACTCTTTACAATCAGAAGTATTAAGACAGTTGAAAACTGAGACCCTAGGCTTTTATAATTAATAGACAATGATTACCTGATATCCATTAAGATCAGTATAAAATCTGTTTTGACTGTTTATATCAGATGAAATTCTCATTGCAAGCTCACGATTATATTCTCCTCTAATATCAACAACATTGGAAACTTCAAGAGACTGGCCTTCCAAACCTACATGAAAAAGATACATTTAAAATCTCTCAATTTTTAAGCTATTGCCACATATGTAAGAATGACTATGCTCCCAGAACACAGTGATCTAGTTTTCCCCAGCTAGTTTTCCTTTTCGGTTATATTTAACTAGGTATTTGAAGACAGTTCAGTTATGTACCATACGATATAGCAGTACTTCTAATTCAATACCCATTGAACAGACACTCTGAAACCTTCACTGAAGTAGAACAGAAGCAATTCATAAGAATTAATGTGGGTTCCGGTAAATCAGTAGGAAACAGCACACAACTGTTAAGTGCTGTCTTTAGCAGCAACTAATATGCTGGAGGCAAGACCTAGCCATTCACTTCTGAATTGTAAATCTGTCACAGTTCACAGACAAGAATGAAGTTACGAGCTTCTTGACAGCAACTGTTCCACTAAGCAGGAAATTGGTCAGGCTGTTTTAACCAAAACAGAGAGAATCTTCCTTAAGGAGAGTGAATTAAGAAGCTGCAAACTGATATGACCACAAACAGGACAGAAGTCTTCGTTGACAGGGAAAAAAAGATGACCATTTATTAAAAGAAGGATTAAGTATCTAAAAATGCAGACAGATGTTCAGTGAAATTTTTTTTTTCTACAGTGCCTTGCACTGAAAATTAAATAACTTTAATAATAACCTGACCATTTCAAACAGTTCGAGACAGTTTGGACTGGAATCATACTATCATTCAGCATGACCACTTCTACCCTTTCCGTAGTCTAATGGGACTAACAATTGTGAAAAGAATTCTGCCAGGCAGAAGAGAGATATGAAATTTATCTTTGTAGTGACATTAAATTACATTGTGCTTCTCTGATGAATTGTAAGAAAAGATGGTACAAAGTGAGGGACTGATTGGCCAACTTAGTGCTTTAAAACTTGCAGACAGTATTTAGAAATCTTACATAATAAATACTTATGTTTTTTCAACAGTTCACTGTATGTCAGCTCACAAGACCCGGATACATGGGCTCCTGAACTCTAAAAACTTTTGTAGAAGGACAAAATATCTTCAAATAAAATTACTAGATTCCTAACCACACACACAGAGGTTAGCACAACTTCTTTTTCCTTCTACACATATAGTTTTCAATTTTTTTAGCAGTTCTGTTTGAGAGCATGTTGGAATAGTTTCCTTAAGAAGCTCTTTGTCAAATTCTACACCAAACACTTTGAACCTTTACACAATGGAATGCTGAAAGTGTCTGCCTGCTTCAATTTTTATGCTGCTGTTTAGTATGTGAAATGCAGTCAGAGTTGTGATTTTATCACCTGAATGAGGAGGATGTCAAGCTCTGTATTTGTTTCCTCATTTTTTTAAAAATTGGAATGCCACCTGCAGCAATACCAGCAACTGTTAAAATGTTAACATTTACCAATGGCTATTATACTACAGTGCTAAATGCAAAACATTCCGTTCAGGTAATTACTTCTATTTTCCCAGACGTAGTCTGGAAAAAGTGGATCTATATGCTCCACTTATGATGCTCTTAGTTATACATTTTCTAACCATTTTAAAGCACAAATACATTGAACAAGGACACAATATTTCAGTTTACAATTTTAAAATGACCAGACCATGAATTACTCTCAGCTCTTTTCCACTGCATAATTTGAGTTAAAACAAAAATACAATTACAAAGATAATGAAACATAGAAGCTTCTGACAAAAAGATTAAGAAAATCATACTGATGTCAAAACCAGATGCCAATGGAAGTAGGCAATTTTAAAATTCACTCATTAGTCAACAGCTGAACAAAGTTGTCAAGCCAGAGTATTCACTGCTCAAAATCAACAGAATTCTAAAGCCAAAAGTGGAAAAAGCAGTGTTTTACCAAAACTGCTGAAGAAGCTATAGAATTTGGAAGTGCTGTGCAACTGTTAGATTAACCGCATGATCAGGCTTTCCACCCCTAGCAAGCAGGTAGGTTACAACAGGAGTATCAGGTCTTTATGTAAAAAGAAAGTGTATGTATATACATACACATTTATTTCTCTCCACATGCTTTGTTACTGTACATATCTAGTAAGACTTCAAGATACTTTTTTAATTTAAATAATAGTATATAAATAATTTTCCTTACAAAGCCCAGGAAACAGACCTCAGCAAAACTATGATGCAAAGTCACTGATTTTTAAACTTTGAAAAAGGCAATTTCATATGAAGAAATTAAAATGAAAACATGTCATAAAAATACACAGAGAAAATATATAAAATAATTGCATCATTTTTCCTTGTAAAAGCTGGAAGCATGGTACAGGACTTCACCATGATACTGGATAGGTAATGGTTTAAGTATTGAAACAGTGTGATGAATTAAAAATTGCCCCCCTCCCTCCTGAGAGAGAAAAAAACTAGATAGTGCACTCAGAGAGAAAGATGAACTTATGTATTAAGAACTGGCAAGTAAGTGATTTTCCATGACAACGAAGTATAACACTTCTGGTAGTCATTGACTAACAAATTAAAGAAAAGAGAGTATTACAAAAAAACCTGTTTTAAAAAAAACAACGAACCTCACCCTAGCCAAAAGAGAAACTTTTCAGGCTTTTTTTGCTCCCCTTCACTACAATAAACAATCCTCCTTATACAAGTCCCCTCCTTGCTAAGAATTTTAAGTTACTGAAAACCACAAAGCAAAGTAACTTTTTTACATTTTTGGCATTTTGACCACAAGGTACCTTCTTATTCATCTAAGCCCATTTAACATATTGGTCACATAAAACCAAAAAATATAAACTTGAATATAAACATCTTTCCTCAGGTTCTTCAACAACAAATTACTATACAACATCTTGGTTTGTTCATAAGGAATGTGATCTAGAATTGCTGTATCACACAAGTTGGCAACTAAACTGTGATCAGTAAATGGCATATGGGTTAACTCTAGCAACTTCAAACTTCCAAGTATCAAGTTCTGTAAGAAAAAAAATGAAGCATTTGAATCAATTTTAGTTCTAAAGGGAAATATATTACAACTAAAAATAATAATAATAATTAAAAAAATCAAACAGATCAGTTCTGTGTGACTGCAAAGTATGTATTGGTGGCAATACTATTTTTGAAACCTAAAAGGAATAAGGAAAAGAGCAAGGGAGACTTTCAAAGTACTTATAGCTCCATTATTTGTTTTTGAAGGTGTTTAGAAAATAATTAAACATGATAAGATTTTAAAAACTGTGCAGTCAATTTCAACACCTACAGTAAAAGTAACGCTAATACAAAACGTGTTTAAGTTCCTTCAAGTGCTGAAGTGTTGACTTTACATTCTTTGCAACTCAGATACTGTTGCACCTTCATCACTAAGTTTGAAGCTAGAAACTACATTTTTACATCATCTCCAAAGTATTTCTGAATATTTTCAGAATTTACAGCATTCAGATGACCTGGTAAAGTTTGGGATCTCCTTGTAGGTTAATTTATACTATAAAATTTCCTAATACTGAGAGGTATCGCCAACAAGTCTGTTGAGTTTAAGCATGCCAGTTTAAGGACTAGCATAAAGCTCAGAAAGCGATCATTCTGAATTGAACCTAGTAAATAGACTTCAGTCTGATGAATTCTGCACTAGTTCACAAGCACATTTAAACATTAAAAAGACAAGTATGATCCAAGACTGTAGTGATGACAGATAACTGCTGATAGAGACAAATCTTCACAACTCTTACCCTGGACTTTATACAGTCGCATGGTATGTGTCACGTGGTGAAAAAAACATACAACTTCTGAGAAAATCTTTCCATGAGCAACTCTTATGGTAGGTGGATCTGTAAAAATATAAGGCTACCAAAATAAAATAGACAGTTAGAATAATTATTTTAAAAGTTTTACATAAAAAGAGTGTCAATAAATGGAAGTATTTAATAAATATTTAAAAGTATTTTAATTTTTTTAAACTGTTCTCTAAGTCTAGGCTAAAAACTGGGAATTAAAAAATTACTCCTAATCTGAAATTGAGCAACTTCTCTTCAGAGCCCCACTTTTCCTTTAGCTAACGTTAGGATAACTCTCATTACATATCTCACAGGCATTTTATGAGGATTAATGGATACAAGGCCTATAGACAAACACGGTAATGTACTAATATTGCAAACATCTGGATTGAGCTTTTTTGCTAGCAAAATTATACTTGCTAACCAGTAATCAAATACTGTAGTTTCATAATCTGTGGCAGATGGTTTAACTGTCTGTTTGCTTTGCTTATAGTTTACTTTATCAGTGTTACACACTGCATGAAGAAAGCTGCCTCTACACTGTCTTGTGGATCAGTTTGCATATCCTTTTGAAAGTGAAAAAGGAAGATTTTGCTTCATCAAAAGCAGCTACAGTTGCCAGGGGAGCCCCCTGGAATGCAGGGTAGAGCTGGGAACCATTAAGAAACCTCAAGAGGGACACTGGCTTCTTACTGATGTCTCTCAAAGACTAGTAGAAATTTTGCATATCTATAGGCAAACCAAAGAGGTAAAGAAAATTATTTTCCATGTAGTCACAGTATTTTAAATCTCAGCTAAGGAAACAATGACTTTTCTTTAAAACAGTTGATCCCAAACTGAACTGTATACACTACACAGAAATACATGGATGACTACAAAGTTAAAAATGGGTTAAATATCAAGTGTGTACAAAGCCAAAATGAAAACACAAGATATGCAATTACTACTATAGGGCAACAGCAATAAATAGACCTCACTCAAAAAAAACCCAACAAAATACTTGAAAAATGTGTTATTCAGAGGGATCCAAGCAGAAAGCTCTTAGAGGGTGGCTGTTCTCCTGTAAGTGCCGATGTCATAAGAAGGACAGAGTAAGCTCTTTCTTCTCAAGCAAGGAAATCAAAGATCAAATGTGTCTTGAGGAAGACAGGAAATCAAGATTACACACGTGCAGAACATGTCAGAAAACAGCAAGTAGAGGTACCTATAGTCCTACCTTCTTGTTTGTGCATATAGTTATACGTATATTCACAGAGAACATTTCAAGAAGTATTTGTATAAAAGAAGAAACTGAAAAAAACTTTCAAAGACTAAAAGCCTGCCTTTCTATTCTTAAGGCTCTTAGAAAGAAAGGGATCTTATTTTTAAGGCTTCAGACAGAACACTGTTTAATAAAAACTCTTCCAAAGTTTCAGGAGGCCACTCTGCAACTATCAACTACAGGAATACTTTGTACAGGAGTTCGGTAGAGGAATCATAGTTGCTTACACTTTGGTAAGATGGGTTGTTTTAGGGAGAAAGGGATTTTTCTGCTGATCATCTTACAGCAATGTTTTATCCAGTTGATCAGTACAAAAACCAAAATGAGTAAAGAAACTTTTGTACTTCTTAACAGTTGACATGAAAAAAAGATGGCATACTTCTAAGGGGTCTCATCTTGTCAGTAAGACAGACAAGTGTTATGTATTATGAAAAACCCATTTGCTAGCTGCGAAATACAGGAAGAGTATGGTATTAGGAGGACAGGAAAGCTAGGTGAATTAATATGCTGGGATAAAGGAAATTTGAAGACCAGATTTTAGGTTAGAATTTGAAGTGGGTTTTGGGTTCTCTTATTTCCACGAAAAACTGCCAAGATCAGTAACTGTAGACTCAATCTTCCCCTTTCTTCTGGCAGAAGAGATTGCTATCTATCTGCTTATCTATCTCACATAGGTAGAGAAGACAAACTCATTTAACCTGTGACAACATTCAGCTAGAAGTATATGTTTAGATTACGTCCCACAAAGGAACTGGATTATGAACAGGAAGGTGAAATTAACAAAACCTTCAAAATCCTGCCTGCAGGGTAGGGCAACATGAAGATCCTCAGGTTAGCAATGAAGGAATGAAACAGCAGCTAAAGGAACTCTCAGAAAATGAACTGAGAAACTGAAGTTTTCAGGCCAAGCAAATACACTCGCCAGTTGTTACCAAGGGGAGTACTACTTACACGAACAGCAGCCTGCCAAATACATTTTGTTAGCAAAGTAACACCTATCTTATGGGCTTATTTCTGTTGTTTGTAAGAACATTTCTCCCTAGGGCTCTCACTGGAGGTATCCAGGACCAAACCAGCAAAATGGAAACATGCTGCATGAGTGACAAAGGAATGCAAAAGGCTGTGCACTTATTAAAAAAAGAAAAAAAAATTACCTGAACTAATTTTTTTAAACAAAAAGTAAAAAAAAAAGTACTTGGAGGAATTCTGTTCCATCTAGCTTGTTAGCATAAAAGACGATGGTGACATTGACAAAACTACCAAAATACGTTGTTCCCATATGATGTATTTAACAACTCTCAGATTCTGGGATATTGCCACAAACACGAAGTTCACACAGCAGAGTATCCAAGCTGCACATGCAGCCAGATCAGACCCCCTGCTGAAGACAAAGGCAACCATACTTACCATTCTGAACTATACAGAAAGATAAGGCGATAGGAAAGAAAAGGAATTAAGTGTAAATTTGCAGGTATTGTCTGAAAATAATGATTTTTCTTAAAATCATAATTTGTGATTCCACTAGCACACGCATTGAGAGACATGTACCAACACCGTTTTGTAAGACTCTAATTCAGACACAGTGAGGGGCGAAAGGTACAAATAAGGAAGGAGAGTTACAAAGACACAAGCTGTCGTGTGGTTTTGGGGGTTAGACAGGTTCTTTCTGATACAAAAAGTGGAGATACGATGTACACTTGAGTTCTTCAGGATGCCTGTTGCTTCCTGATTGTTGGGCAAAACAGGAAAAGTGAAGAAAAAATATGGTACTGAGAGAACAGGGAAGCCTCCTAATTCATATTTAGTGCCTAGAAAAGCACTAATCCTAGAAAGTGATTTCTTGATAGTCATCTGGAGACATACGGAGTTCAGAACCTATAAAGAGATTATTGATCAGGTTTGCCACACTGAAAACATTCCAATGTATCAGGCTTTCAGCAGGAAAACATCTTTATGCATTGAAAGTGCAATTGTTCTAGTATCATTGTAAAGCTCCTTGGTAAGATGCACAGAAGCCTGTGAAGTGTTCCTGGTCCTGGCTCTGAAAAAGTATAAAGATACTTTTGATGTGAAAGTGTGACTAAAATGCAGAAACAAGCCTCTTACTACTCAGACAGAAACTACTTTCTTTTCTAAGTGGAAGGAACAATGATAGAGCTATTTGCAAAACTGACTGGACAAAACCCTGGTCTGAATTTAGTATTTACTCTGCTTTGAGTGGGAGCTTCATCTAAATGACCTTCCTGCATGAAGGATTTTATGATTAGTCAGACCTTTTATTAGGAATAAAAATATTTGAGTCTCATATGCAGTGGTAGTCTCCACTTCCTAAACAGTTAAAATGAAAAGGCCCTGTAAAATTTGTTCCCCTCAGCTCCACTGGAATGAGTTCCATTGTACAAGATTCAGCAGCCTGCTGTGAAAGGTTTTGTTGAGCCTGGAAAGCAGTATTTTCAGAAACAGGACAACAAAACTATGGGTCAAAGGGTCCAGAAATAATTTTTCAGTACTCATATTCAAAAGAAATGTGACAACCTCCTGTGGGAGGCAAAAAAAAAAAAGCTAGAAATTTTAAGGGAGAATACTTGGCGCAAAATAATATCCCATAGTTCCCTAGGATATCTTAAAATACTTGGCATCAAATTGGGTGCCAAAGTGCCAAGGGGCAGAGATAACTGGAGAGATGCCTTTACCTAAAGGTTTACTGGCTTGCATAGAAGCTGTCATGGCATATTGCAGCCTGAAGTCATGAAGCATGGGCAGTAAGCCTTTCCTCTTGTAGTCAAGTGAAGCACTGCTAACCATCTTAGTGTGGCCTAGAAATTTCTGGCAGTGCAGCATACTGTTGGTGCGGAAGATAAACAAACTACGCCCACAGGAAAGTTTTCTAATACAGACCGAATTGATATGCCTGAGATTTTAGAATAGTCAAGATAAAGCCTTCAATAAAAGTTGTTTCTCAATAGCAGACTATGCTTCATTTGGCAGGTTGGGTTTTTTTGACTGGGCTTTGGGAGGAAAAAAATAATAAAATCAGATACTATGAGATCTTGAAATCTGTGTTTTAAGAATTACATGTCAGAAGAGAAACAGTTGTCATTTTAAAACTTTTGCCTCCACAAACAACCCCACCAGTATGTAGGGCAGATTTTTAGATGATAGATATGATGCTTGAGGAAAATACATAGCACCAAGGAAAGAACAGACACTTCAAAGGCAGCTGATTGTGAGCACCCTCCAAGTAATGGTGCCTGCGTACTTGTCTCTTTCTGTTATCAGGCATACAGAAACATGGGAAGCATGAAAGGTAAGGATATTACACTTGAATGAGGATTCTGTGCCTTTCTGAGAGGGAAGATCTGAAAATGGATACAGCGGGATACTCTAACTGGATAGTCTCTCTCCTTTTCAGCAGTAGCTACATCCCCATCTCACTTATAAAAATGCAGAAAGATACCATTATCTTATCTATACCTTAGATTTGAAGGCCAAGCATTCACATAACTCAGATGTGTGTTCTTCTCTGAGAAGTAGAGGCAACAGGTAATCCTGACATATTAAAAAAGGACCTGTCACAAAAAAGTTTCTTAAAGCTAGTAGCAGCAGCTGCAGCTATACGAGCCAGAGATCATCGTCAGTAAAGGAAGTGTAACCATGGAGAAAAAGTCTGAAGAGGAAAAAAGGTAGAAAAGCTCTAGTACTAGAGACCCTGTAGGATAAAAAAAATAAATCTCTTTTCTTATACATTCTGTTAGTACATAAGTACCTACAGCAACTAGCACATACATGTACACAGCTGCCTGAGGGAGAATCACAATTTCCCAGTCTGGGACTATCAAAAAAGTCCACTTTGATACTGAAAAACTGATTTGTAGAACAAGAAAATGAACCACTCACATTGATCCCACAAGCATCTGATTCTTCGGAAAAAACTGCTTTGTTCTATTCCCCATTGATACTGAACATGGTTATAAAGTAGGTCATCATATACTGAATTGTCTTGAATATATAGAAGAAAATACAGACATTTAACCGTTTCAGAGTTTCTTGATTACTCTTTTTTTTTCCCCCAGATCTAAACAGCTTTGCAGAGTTGGCCATCCTTCACAAAATCACAAGCGATAGAAACATGTTCTCCCTTCATAGGCAGGATGCTTTTGTTTGCATTTGTTGTGAGATCCAGGGAAGTTCCTTCCTTCCAAACCTTGATAACACTGTTAATCAGTTAAGCAGCACTGGCGTTTTAAAACATTAAGATACTGCTTGTCTTTTTCCCTGGCACCTTGCTTTTATTCTATTTTGCAGAAAATACAAAGACATGGTAGGAGCACTGCGATATCGCCACAGCTGCAGCATGGAGCCTTGGTCCTTGCCCTGGACTTTGCACTGGTGGCCTGACCTGAGGCTGCCATTGAAACACTTTCATGCTTCAGAGACAGAATCATCCATTGTCAAGACCCTATGCCACAACCCCAGAGACTGGGGTGCTGTCTAGCTGCACCATGGCAAACACTGTAGAGCCTTAAGTCCAGCTATTCTTTCCAGAGCAGTGACAAAGAGTTATGGGTGTTCAGTGTACCTCCTATTCCATACCATGTATATCACTGTCATTAATCCACGTCTCTGCCAATGTCCAACTTCGTGCAGGTAGTAGAGGCTTTCTGCGTCTTAGCAATAATGTGCTCTTTTTGGTTTTAGGTCTGCCGTCAAGATGATTAATCCAAGGAACCTCTCGAAAGACTCAGATCTGTGTACATTCCAGTACACAGACCATCATCGGCAGAAAACACGATACCCACTCATAACAGCCTACTGCTTACCAGAGGTGCACTGTATGTCTCAAGTGTCCTAAATTGACATGGCTTTAAGTCATGGCCTGCAAACCTTGCACGTTACAGCACCAAGTTTCCAAAATTAAACTCGCAGAAGAACTCAAGACCAAAAAGGCTATATAAGCACTATAGTAAGAGAGACAATTATATAGATGAGGAAAAATAATTTCAGTACTGCAGAACTAAAAAGAAAGGATCAAAAGACTTACCAGGTGACAAAACAATCAGTTAAAAAAGGCAAAGAGAACATATAACTGTACTGATACCAAAGGAAAATGACACAACATCAAATACAATTACTGTCTGCAAATCTTGCAGTAATACATAGGGTGAATGGGATAGGAAAAAAAAAAACACCTAGCCAAAAAAAAAAAAATTCCAGAAAACTGCCTGTAATCCATCCTATCACTACTCCACACAGGGACTTAGAAACGATAGTCAATCCACCTCAAACTGAGAACTCTGAACAGATGGCATTTCTTTTAAGACAGAAATCATTAGTTCAAACTGGTTTAGAAACTACTATAAAATTACATTGTTATTCCCAATGGGACAACCTAATTAATGTTATTAAAATGCAAGCCAAATGAGCCTTATGGTATGTTAATGAAGCAGAATTTTTAGAAATATCATGATATCATGTTTATTTTATAAAAAGTTGCAAAAGCTGAACATATTACCCTTTTAAAATGTTAACTAAAAATGTACTTTAATTTTTCATAAAAGTACCTTAGTTTCTAACTGTGCTTGCAGTCATGTGACAAACTTTTTCTGTTCAAACCATAGCATTTGTCCAGATTTTTTTTATAAAACAAATAATTCAAGAGAGTAGTAAAAATCATATAACTGTTAGATTTAGTGATTATTGTTTTTATAAGCAAGAGACTAAGTAGCATCTAAAATAAGATTAAAGTGTGACCATGCAGCTGATGAAAGGTAAAAATTAAAAACCGTAAGTGATATCGTTCAGATCTTCACAAATCAAAACCACTGACATTTAAAAATTAAGAATAAGTAAACCCTGTTGACCACAACTGATGCAATTATGGGACTAAATATAGTACATGGTTTAAAACTGCCAACTCACAGAACTCAAAACTTCCAGGAGAGACTACTAAAAGGAAAGGAAACTGTTCTGTCTGATTGCAGACTGATTTACACATGTAACGCAAAAAAAGATTACCCTTGCTTATTTTGTGAAGTGGTAGACATAGCATTCCCAGTTTGCTTTATGCATGCAACTTAAGTTTCCCCAGGAGAAACGGGGCAGAAGAAATATGCTCCAAAACAGCTAGCTTAAGTTTTCTCAATTTCACCATTTGCTTTCTGAAATATCACCTTTCCAGTTCCAAAAGTCATACAGTAGATTCCATATGGTAATTAAGTCAGTGTAAGAACAGTTTCCAATTTGAAAACTAATAGCAGTATGCTGTTGTCCTCTAATAATTACGCAGCTAAGAATACTGACAACCCTAGACAACTAAATCAGAACAGTTGATTGCTTCTCCATCTTTACATTCATCAACTGTGACTCAGTATCTCAATTACTCTATTAAACTACCTATGCTAACATCAGCTAAAAAAGTACTACACACTGAACTGGACGCTCCTCATTCACAGTAAAGAAATTTGAGAATCGGAAGAATGAAGAAACAAGGAAATCAATCAGTATGTCCTATACATTTTCACCACAGGAAGTGAAAGTAAACTTATTTTATTGATAGTGAATAGTCACATCTCACTGTATTTCTTGTAAGGGTAGCATCTTATTTAAGTGTTTTGGTAAATCATAAATATTCTGCATATTTTTACTCTTTCAAGTTAATTCTGTGTCACTACACAAATCCAGGGTTATGAAGTTCTGCCAATCATTTCAATAATGGATGTAATTATTTCTAGCCACACAGCTGTATTTCAGTGTTGAGGAAAACTAGCTCTTCCAATTTGTATTTGCTTCAAGTTACTTCAAGATTAGAATCTCTGCAAACGAAAGATTTACCTTGGCATCTCCATCTGGTAAGAAGAGATAAGCTCCACTTTTATCCCGGTTACTTGTAGTACCATACCAAGCAAACTCCACCTTCATTGGATGATTTTTACCATCTTCTTTGGTATTTATTTTCTAAGGACAAAATCATGTTGGAAACAGTTGACACATTTAGGTTTATGTGAATAGGAACAGAAGTTCTTAAAAAAGTAAAACATAGTGTTTAAAAATACAATGCAAGATACCTCCAGTAATCCAGACATTCCAGAAAACCACAGTTTCATGTAAGAGTTTTCCAAGATTATATTATCCACAGAATTCTGCATCTCTTTTATCTTGAAAAGTCTGTCTGGCTTCTCATGCCTACTGTTCCTCATGTATATGTTATAGTCTGCTAAAACTGCTTCTGAACTCTGAACTTCCAAAAGCTGGTAAACTCCAAGCCCTAGGGGTGGTAGGTGCGCCACAAAAGAGATCTGTTGGTAGCAAATAAGCAGTCATTATTGAAAACATTGAACTATCAACTTTTTATACTACATTTATAATCAGAGTAACTCCTTTTGCTTCAATGATTTTAGGATAGCTAAACTTTTCCCATATTCCATAAATGAGTATGACATTACAAATGACATTCCAAAATTAATAGCTGAAGCATGTTAAGAGGAAATAGAAAACAAAAATGGCTGTATCGCTAATTTGCTTTGCATCAAGATCACTGTTACATTAATGAAATGATGATTTTTTTTTAATCTTGTTAAAACAGTATGTTAGCATTGATAGGCAGTTCTGAGTGTATCTGCTGTGCATTAAAGATGTGTGTGTATCAAGCGCACGCAGACCCTACTTACCACTTCAGTTGCATTTAAAAATCCAGAAATTTAAATAGGAAAAATATAAGGCAATGGTGTCATTTTTAGTCATTGGTTATTTAGGAGCTATAAAGTAATCTGTACTGAAGAGTAATATACAAGGAAGATCTCCAAAGCAGTTTGCTTAGAATTTGAGGTACAGATACAGAATTTTATTTCTTCATCTTCTTCAGGCCATTCCCACACAGTGTTAAGTATCATACTAGTTTTGGCTGGGATAGAGTTAAATTATTTCGTAGTAACTCATATGGTGCTATGGTTTGATATCAACAGTATTGATAACATAGGGATGATTTAGCTATCACTGAGCACTGTTCATGCAGCATCAGGGCCTTTTCTGATTCTCGTGCTGCCCTACCAGCAAGAGGGCTGAGGGTGCACAAGACGTTGGGAGGCAACAGCCAGGACAGCTCACCCCAACTGACCAAAGGGATATCCCAGACCATATGGCATCATGCTCGGCAATAAAACCTGTGAGAAGAAGGAGGAAGGGGAGACATTGGGAGTTACGTTGTTTGTCTTCCTAAATAACCTTTAAAAGTGACAGGGCCCTGGTTTCCTGGAAATGGCTGAACACCTGTGTGACGATGGGAAGGAATGAATAAATTCCTTATTTTGCTTTGCTCACATGCACAGCTTTTGCTTTACCTATTAAACTGTCTTTATCTCAATCCCTGAGTTTTCTCAGTGTTACCCTTCCAATTCTCTCCTTCATCCCACTGAGGGCAGTGAGTGAGCGGCTGTGTGGGGCTGAGCTGCTGGCCAAGGTTAACCCAGAACAATTATTAGTAATTATCCCTTTAGAGGACAACTGAGAGACACTTATTGAATTATGTTTGCAGGAATGTTATCCTGAAACAAATTCAACTTGGCTTCCCAAGTCAAAAGGAATCAGACTAAGAATGTAAGCCTGAAGGTAAAATGATAGAGCTTATATAGTACTGTTATATCACTAAGTATTTAATAAAATACAGTTTCTGATGCACGATCATTGAGGACAATCTTCTATAATGATTCAAAATTCTCAGAAACTTTGTTTAAAACCAAAACCAAGAGGTGCACTCAAAGTCATCTGTCTAGCTTGAGTACACAAGTAATGGAGATTACTATCCAGCCTCTACATCTGGAAGAAAAAAAAAAAGATAAGAAAATCAGAATCTAACTGCTTAAGACATTGCATTTACAAAACCTTCTAAATGGAGTGCTCAAGGACATACAAACTGTGTGACTGTGTGTATGGACTATCAGTTGAAGGAAAAAGCAGCTTCAGGAAGTTGGGTGAAAAGACACATCCTGTATTTTCTGTTCAGGCAGCTGGAACCGACCCTTTAAATGTAATACACCGTATCACAAAAGTTTAACAATTTATCAGTTTAAGAACATTAGTGCTAAATATATATGTTTCTTTTTTTCTTTAAAATGACTGAATTAATGGCATTATCTACAGAAGACAAAATTGCCAATATTTGAATTATGCTTTCCATTCTCTTCAACTGTGAAGCTAGAACATCTGTCAAAAAAATACTTCAATGCTTTTAAAGTAGCATACCTGATACGCTTCATGTGATACTGTAGTTGCTCCATCCCAAACAGCACTAATCTGGACAGTTACAGGTTTTCCCAAAGGAGATAATAATTTAACTCTGGGTGAATTCACATTGACTGAAACCACTGAAAATCGCTCTTGTTCCACAGGATTATATATCAAAAGGTACCTGCAAAAACATATTTGCCAAATTGTCTCTTGACAAATAAGCTTCTTCCTTGAGGTTTAATATTATTGCACATAAATTTTACACAGAGCATTAAAACAATGTCAGAACAACAGGTACAAACCACAACAAATAAATATGCAAAACATAACCAGTAAACAATGGATATTAAACATCAACTCTTGGCAGAGCTTCTTTTCTTAATTATATTATTTTTCCAAGGAACTTTGAAAACACCTTACAATAAGAATACATCAGTTTCCTAACTTAACTACTAAAGAATTGCTATTAACAGTTGCAAGCAGAATTGAGATATTTCAGGGCACTTTAAATGTATTTTTCAGGCTGAACTATTAAATTCTTATCAACAGTTGCTTTCCCTTTAACATAATTTAGAAACAATGAAGTAATGAAAAAAAACATGCTGTGTATATATATATATCTGATATATAGCCCTTAAAGCAACTAGTTTCTCTCTGCTATAAGGGAAAGTTCAAAATTATTTAAATTATAATTTACTAGAATTCCCTATGGCAACTGTCCACATATACATTGAGATCTTTTTATTAGGTACATATGTAATAACTAATTTTTATGTAATAATATGCTTGTTCTTCCATTTGAACATTGATTATATTACTAATCAAAATAATGATCCCTGAAACTGAACAGAGCAACTTTATTAGCCTATATAATTTTTTTTATTACAGATTGGCATATTGTAAGTTATAGAAATACAAAACAATACTAGAACATTTGTGGTCATGCATCTATCATTGTACTTCTTGCCTTTTCATTGCCAAGCTCAAAGAATGCACTATTTACAACTGTTGCCTGAAGTTTCCCTCCATTCATTTTACCCTTTAAAAAAAATGGTATTTAACAATGAAAAATGTTCTTGCCAAATTTCTAATAACTTCTTAGATACACAGCAGAAACAATATTCTATCTTCTACCTCCTTGACCCTTACCGCTGTAAAACACAGTTTACTTCATGAAATCTCATCTTTCATCAGTTTCCATGATATCCACTTCTTACTTATCAAATCACTCCAGCATTTCTTCTATCTCCTCATTCTCTGCTCCATTTTCTATGCAGATTCCTCAGGGTTTTGTCAATGGTTTTCTTTCTTTTCCTTTCACATCTTAAACTTCAAATTCAATTACAACCTTCACAGGTCAAAATGCTTCATCTAGAATTGTCTCCTTCCACCAAACTAGAAATCTCATTCTGTGACTCCAGTCTAAATTAAACATCACCTGTAGTTTGAACCTCTTTCCATAATCTCACATTCTGACTGTAAGTCTTCTAGGTTCTTTACCCATATATTTAAATGCTCTATGCTCCATTATTCGCTAGCCTAGCACTACAGCACAACAAAGGTCCTGCTAACAAGTTACACAGCTAAACCCTTGAATCTCTTTTCCAAAATCAGCTCTAAACAGACTGAGGGTAGCCCTCCTCTACACACATGCCAGAGGAGAGTGAGGTCTCCCCTGGCACCATAAATTCTGGCAGGCAGTGGACAAAACTGCTGAGAAACTTTGGAGATAGTGAAAAAGCAAAATTTCAGGGCAGAAAGGCAGCAAACTGCTTAGAGTTAAAAAGGAAGTACAAATTTAACTCCTCCTTATTCTGAGAGAGAGGACTCTACACAATTTGGCTGTAAAGTGAGAAAGACTCATCCACCACTAAACTATGAATGCAATACAGACATACAAGGAAAATTCTTCACACTCCATACTGCTGAAAAATCTCACCTACTCTCTTTACATCCCGCCTTTTGAGCTTTTTGCAACACTACTCACATTTTAACAAATGCAGTTTTGCTGTACAGATACATGGAATCCTTATGAACACTTACCAGGCTACCACTTTCCCCTTATCTTTTCATTGGCTCCCTCTTTTTTTCTGCATCAAACCTAAGTTGTTCAATTTCATAGCCCTTCACTGCTTCCCTATTACCTCACGATCAGTAGGAAGTGTCAACTCCAACTTCCCATTAGTTGAATAAACCAGAGGCTCTATTAGCTTTTTCTACCAACAACCTGTGGATTACCTGCCATACATTGAATGAGCTTCCCATAAAATTATTTTCCTTTTAACTCCTTAGATGAAGATTCTTATGTTGAACTATTGTTAAATCACGACTTCTGTGCATAACAACTATTTTCCTTGCACATTTGTGCATCTAACTATGGTTAGTTGCCTTCTAGCACAATCAAAAGCACTTTGGGAACCTCTTTTTTTGCCCTATTATATATTGAAGACTCCTAGATTACTAGAAAACACAATACTTAACTGTATTCTTGGTCAGCTTTTGGAATCTTTAGGAACTTGTGCAAGACTTTGTGAGAGACTCCTCTAGTCTTTCTGAGATAATTTTACACTTTTGCTTAACTGAAGTTGTCTTTTTTTTTGTTAAGATTTTAATTTAAATGTTAACATAGTTTTTTTAAAACAGCTGTTGAATCAAAAGCAAACTCAGCTAACATTGCTCTCAGTCTAGACCCCTTAAAAAGTAGGACAAAGAAAAAGTACTTAAATATTTTTTAAGAACTCCTCATACACTGTGAAAGAAGAGTGTAAGAACTGTGTCAAAAATAATATAGATCTAAGAGATGATCCAAAGCTCAGAATAAATTGCCAGTCTCATCCATCAACAGAACCTTAAAAAAAACCCCTTTTATTTATTCTTTCTACATAGTGGAATGTCTCAATTCTTATGCCTCCATGTAAAATGCTGCTTATGCATACAATTCATTACTAGTAATGCCATACATCCTCATTAAATTGAAATTATCTGCCAAACAAAGAACATATTAATGTAAAAATATTTCCAGAAACTTTGTCCACCTTCCCATCCATATAAATATGTTTCACAACTTTAATTAGTCACACGACAAATTTAACCATGATAAACGACCTTAGGAACTGCCATATTATCATTAATATTTCACCAGACTATTTTTTTTTCACGTTCAGATAAAACAAAGCTCTTGTACCAAGGTATGTATTTTATACTTTCTTGAATCTATGTATTATAAGTGCATTATGTGTATAGAGAGTAACAAGGCAGTCAGATAAAGCTAGTAATGACAGGGCAGATTTTCAGCAGCTAAAACGCAGGAGTTTTGCTTAGATGCTAATATCTCGTTTTCAAATTCTATTTCAGCAGAACTGAAGTATTTATACTCGGTAAGATATAATTCTTGTGCATATACAGAAGCACTGACTAATATAATTAAATCACATTACCTCTGAAGTAACATTCAACTCCCACCCTTAAATAACATTCCACTATTTTAAATTCTGTATGAAACATAACAGTTACACTTCACTTGAGCTGCATCATTACAAAGAATGCCATCCACGAATGTAGAGTACAAGTGCTTAATATACTGTGTTTACACAGAGAAGCAACTTGACAATATTTAAAGGTTTTATGTTCCAGATTTCAAGGCAAAAACATGAATATTACTGTCTTTCAGAAGCAGCAAGCAATTATTTTCCTTTCATTATTCAGATCACTGGTCTTTGTCAACAGCTCCAAGAAAACTACAAAAGCTCCTATCTTTTGTCCAAATAAAGGGGAAGGGGTTTTAACGCCTGCTGGTAAAATTAAGATGAAAAATTTTATCCTAAATATTTCCCTTTACAAACACCACTATGGTTGTGTCTGAGCCATAATTTCTTTCATTTATTCAAAAAATCAAAGAATTCTGAAACCATTTTATATAAAATGTATTGAAACAAAAGGAAATCATATAACTTTCTACAGATAAAACCACGGCAGATTTACTTACATGAGACCATGTATTCCATCTGTGCACTGGGAGCAGGAGTAAACTGCTCTCAGCCCCTCAAAAAATGAGAAACAGGTGCAGATTTGAGCTCTTAATCCTAAATTGGATGCATCTCTGATGTGCAAATATTTGCAATTTCAGAAAAGCAAATCCTGCCACCTGCTTTTCAAACACTTTTGGAAAGATTTTTTTAATTTTTTCATCCCATACTTTTCTGGGCATCTGAAACCCAGAATGAGTATCTGTTATTCATAAAGCATGTTCATTTTCCCTATATAACTTACCATATGCTATTAATAAACCCTTCTATTAAACATATATATTCAAGCATCAAAGAATATTTTGACTAGTCTTTCCTGTAGTAAAGATTTAACATGCTGTGAAACGTTTTCAGAGCTGAAAAAAGTCATGTCCCACTCTTATGTCATATACTTTCTTCATTAAATTTTCAAGATGACATGTAAATTGGTGTAGCTATATTCACAGACAATATGTAAATAAAGCTGGTTCAGATCTTTAACAGCTTTAATCTAGGTCTTCTAGCAGAATGCTATTGCAAATTTTGTCTCTTACACTGAGAAGTTAGTGTTTCAAACCACTGTTCTTTTTGTTTCACTGATGTGCATAAACATATGGGCATACATATACAATGACACATACACAAATCTGCTGGTAACACCTGCAACACCATTGCCACTTTCTTTTCAAGTTCATTCAATGCTGCCTTCACAAGCGATCAGTTCAACTAATGTGAGAAACCAGAACTCATTACTAGTAAATGTCAGAGGATCATCAATGACAAAGGATTATTCAGAAAACCACCTACTCAAGATGCTTGGACTAAACAACAGTTTTTAGGACAGCAGCTTTCACTGCTCAGTAGACGACCTTCATTCACGTTTGCTTTGAGAACCAATTCCTTGAGACAGTCTAGCTTAGACTCATCAATTTTACTAGAATCTCTCTGACAAACCTTCACAGACAGATTAGAGTATTTCCCATTACAACTCATCAGAACCAGTTCTCTGGGCATACCTGCAAAAATTCAACGCAAAGTTACATGAACAGCACCTTTGAAGCTGATTAGTTTCTTTTCTCCTTCTATTATGGAGGCTAAAACTACTACAAGTACATCCAAAATTGAGAAAAGATACAAGCCACAAAGCCAAGTGATATACTATATTAACAGTCTACCACTGAAGAATGAAAAAGACCAGAAGCACTTAAGTTCTCCTGAAATGTCAAAGGGACAGGGGGAGTGAAAAGGAGGGGAAAAAATCGTGAATACACATTAAACTGCTTTAAGCCCTAAAGAAAAGGAATTAAAGTAACTCCACATATGATAAAAATCACCAGGACTGGTGGGTTAGAAACCAGAATTCAAATAGAAAGGTATTCTGAGCTCTTGGCAGTGGACGGACTTTGATGGACTGATTTTAGAATTCTAAAGAAAACTGCTAAAATTCTCTGAACAAAGTTATCTCATTGGGATGATAAATCAGTAAAAACTCTCTAGACATCAAATGGGTGGATAGGAGAGAATCCAAACTGTTCTGTATCTGAAAATACTCAAGAAAAAAAAATACTTTGAAAGATGTGAGAAGAGTCAGTAGATAGTAACATTGTTTCATTAGTAAACAATGATGTCTAAAGGTGGAAATGAACTGAGGATTAGTATTTAAACTGCGTGAAGCACTGCTTGCATGGTAGCTGCAAAAAATACCATTAAAAGCTGAATTATGTGACTTCTGCTGTATGTCGAAAGCTTAAAAAAAGAGGCCAAGAAAGCTAGAATCCTAAAAAATCCCATGAATACTCATTACACAAGGTCCAGCATGGTCCATGTCTTTAGAGATGGTGGTAAATGGAACAAAGACAACCAAGACCATCTAGTTAAAACAGATATTTATTAGACATTTATTTTCAATTTTTTAATCCAGAATAAAACTAAGAATAACTAGACCACAAAAATTACTCTCTCATTATTTTAAAAGCTCTCTCCTTGCTTTAGAGGGCTACGGAAAAAACCTTTGAACAAAAAGTAACCATAATTATCGCTTTTTCTTAAGAAAAACTCCACTAAAGATCTATTCAAAACACTAGGTAAAAAAAGTTGTATCAAGTTACGTAGTTCTCTTCAAAGCTCTTATGATCTCCTACAGAAGAGTCAAGGCCTCCTTAGTCAAAAGTATAAAGTGACATTTTAAGTACAGGTTCCCTTATTCACTATTTTCCGTACTAGCCAAGTTCTCATGCATTTATGCTATGAATTACTAAAGATGGAAGGAGTCTACAAAATAACTGTTCTGAGAATACATGCCATATAAATGCCATATATACAACTTGAAGTGTCCTTTAACCACTGCATTTTTTATAAAAAAAACGGTTCAGGGTATCATCTGAGATCACCTGGTCATGCTGGTCCTCTGGTTCTTCAAAAATTAGACATTTTCGAATATCTCAAGCCATGTTCTTAATACTATTGTAGGAAAAAGACTAATCAAAAGCCAGTTGTGCAGGCTCATGATCTTGATATTCTCTTGGACAGAAGAATAATGCTTTTTTCTACAACTCTTCTATCAGTTACTAAAATTGAGCTTTTAAATGTTTCACAGTTCAAAACATCTTTCAGTCCTATTTAGAATTTAATTAGCAAGTGAGTTTGGTAACAGAGAAAGTTTTGGACAAGGTAATTAAAAATCTAATGCATGAAAATCATGTGACCAATAAAGTTTCTGAAGGTATACTGAAGTCCGATTCATGCTTATTTTAAAGAAAATTTGACTCTGCAGGTATTTTTAAAGCCATCCTCATCTCCCCCTCTGCCACATGAATATTTATTTATGAAATGTAAAAAGTTCTCCTGATTTCATCCAAATCATACTTTTTCTAATACATGTTATTCAAACACTGAACTCTAAGCCTCTGTATATCTTGAGCTATTATCAATGCCATTTGGCTCACAACTTTCATTTAATAGTGGCAAACCCTGCCAAAGACCATAGAAATCAATTTGTCAGTTAATTTTGAGTTAAAAAGTCCATAAGCCCCTAAGGAATTATTTAATGTATTTAAATAAAATACATGTAAAAGAGATCTGCATGAACACTTGTCAAAAATTAAATAATAATTTTCTTCCTAGTTCATATTCAGAACAGAAGCAAAAACAGTAACACACATAAGATAGAATAATTCTGCATCAGAGGGTGCCTGTTTTTTTTTTCCCAGAAGGGAAAACACACTTCCATGTCAAGCCACACCAATTAACATACAAAAAACTGATGTTAGGGATTTAGGGTATTTCTTTTATAAGATACATACACATACATATACTATATATGCTACATATATGGAAGGCGGGGGGAGGCAGAGGGAAAATCCAGAATTTTCCAGTATTAGGAAATACCTTGATCTTTGCATTCCTATAGAGAACTGATCTGTTGCTACTAGTGTATGTAGTTATTACTGTACTCAATGCTTCTCATGTAACCAGAAACCTACCTACCCATATTAAAAAAAAAAAAAAATAAAATTAAATAATTTTATTACTCTGCAAACATTTAATATGTAAAACAATTAAAATACTGACCACTCAGGCAGCTCTCTCACCAAAAGTAATACAGAAACACTTTCTTTTATAGCAGATCTGCCAAGTGCCAAAATGACATGTCAGAGGAAAAAAACACTATTTATCCTAAACAGGAAATTCCTTTTGCCTGTATGACAAACTGAGCATGAATTGCTGTGCTTGTGCAGTAGGGACAGGAGTTGTAAGTAGAGCTGTTCTCTCATTAGAGCAACTACTTCTCAAACAAACATCAAAGGAACGTTTCAGGTCACTGGAAGGTCTTGCATGCCTTAAAGTAGCCCACTTTTCTCATTTATTCCAGTTTGTCAAATAAAAGCAAATGTATGAAACAGACTAGCCTATAACCTTAAGTCATGCTGGGTACTGCAAAATATGCTGTTTTGCTCTGACTCTCAAGACTAAATTCAAGAGACAATAGGCAAATCTAGATATTAATAAAAAAAACAGTAGACTAGAACGTTGCTGTAGTTCGACCTCTTAACCAGAATGCAAATTTAGTAGGGCAACCTTTGACAAATGCTACAATCGCTATTCTTGAATATATCCGAAACTGTTCATACTGTTCTGCAGCTCAAGCACCGATTTTGCTAATATATAGTTAAATTTTTAATTATTTTACATTAAACAACATTTCTTCCAATTATGTCTTTTTTTCCACTGCAAGTACAATACAGCTGATTCTCTTTGTAACAAACCTGTATGTATTTATAGATTTATGTTCCCCATTATCAACCTTTTCAACCTAAACAGATGATATTCTCAACATGTCTTTGGTGGCTTTCTTCAACTTAGTACTCTTGTTTTCCTGTTAAGCCTTCTCAAAGTTTCATTTCCCAAAGTATGTTTTCTAAAATTAGACACCATATTTTTGATGAAGGCTTCATGACTCTGAATATAGCACACTACTTCAGCTGTATTTTACACAGAACATTTCCATTTAAATCATCCAAAAGCAAAACTGCCTCTGACAACATACAAGTAACTCTCTCAATCTGATCTTCTGTAATGCCTAGTCTTTTTCTGCTTCACTAATGTCTCTTTGGTTAGTTCCCACATTATTTTTCCACCTGGTCTATAGTACCTCCACTTGCCTGCTTCGTTTCATTCTTTGACTATGAAATGTTGGCTCCAGTTTACTAAGATAGTTTTAAATTCTGCTCCTATAGGGAGTTTGTTTCAAGTATGACTTCAAATTTTATAATCCATTTACATTCTACTCTACTAGCATGATCGATACAAACAGAAAACAATTTGTGATTTTATTATCTGAACTAAAGAATTTCTTGCTTGTTTTTGGCCTCGCTTTGCACAAAAAACTCCACCCTGCTCAGATGGATATCCAAGGATGTAAGTTAAATAATATGTGATAGCCAACATTTATCAATGAACATTTAAGTAATAGCTAGGCAACCAGCAAGTCTGGCTATTAACTGAGTGAAGGTAGCACTGGCAAAAAAGGATTTACAACAAACTGACTAGAAACTAAATGGAAGTGTGGAATTAAGTCTGCTTTTTTGCTTTCCAGTTTTAAAGAAAGGGGATCAGATCTGCTTCAATATTCCTGTTTGGGTTAGTGTTGTTTTTTTTTTTTTTAAATTTAATCTGCACATGATGAGAACGAACTTTCACAAAAAGCAATACCAAGTTAAGCTTGGAGCACCAAATGCAACTACAGTGAAAATGTGCTTTAAACTGCATCAACACACCTAATTGTATTACACCACTTAGTTTCAATAATTGCTACAGCTTTAACGTACACCTCCTCTGAGATACAGTAGACGCTGAAACCCTTAGCATTCATAACTATATAATCATAGACCTTTAATTAAATAGAAATCAGGAAAACCTTATGATTAAAGGGCTGCAGTCTCAGATATACTGTCAGATGTAAACATGAAGTTTGGGGCAGTAGGAATATAGGTGGTTTAATAAAAATTCAAGTTATGCAAGCAGTCCTCCTCTATATAGTCAAAGAAAAACCAGTTCTCCCCAAAAGGAGGTTCTGATACCTTCCCAAGGGGCTTTCCATTGACTCAAAAAAGTCTAAGGAGCTTTTTTCAGCTTACTTAACTGGATAAGATAAATAATGCTAATATGGTCCTCTGCATCACATCAATCTAAACTCCTTGTAAATTTAGGAATCTAAATTTGGGACTATCAATATTGTCACAGATGTAACAAAAAAAATATATCAATTTCCATCTAAGGAGCAACCCTTATAATCCAATTAAACTGTTTAAAATAAAGTAGAATATCAATATTGAATATATGTAATCAAATATTATCATATATGAACAAATATTAAGATTTTTGCCTCTTCCTAAATAAGACATCTTTTCCAGTTTATGAAAAAAATCCTGCAGAAGAATTAGTAAGAACCTAATTCTCAACCTGAAACTACAAGCACACAACATAAATTTGTGTTGCTTTCATAAGGTATAAAAACAAAGGTGGAAACAAGAATTATGATATGATTATAACAGCATTTGAAGAGGAAGTTAAATGCTTAGTTTAGGAAGAGAGCTATAATGTTAAAACTACACATTTTTTCTAAAAGCAGTAATGGCTGACAGTTGTGATTAACATACAAATAATTATAAACAGTGATACTGTGATTTAAAAGTTCTGTTATCTTAGCTTGACATTTCAGCATTCTGAATCACTCCAGGAAGGCCCTTCCTAATGAAAAACCCGAAGTCAAACTTTAGATTAATTAATAAAGGTTAAGAACTCACACACACTCATTCCTATCAATTCTCCTTTTATACCTCTACAGATATATCTTTATAAGATCCACTGCTTATGCAAAAGGCAGAGAATTAGGCAGACTATAGGCACATATTCCATGCCTCTACTCTCATAGGAAACAGGACCTTTGTGTGGCTTTCTCAAGAACAAACCATGGAACACCCTCAAGAAAACAGCATTCACGATAAACACAGACAACAGCACAGCAAGAACTATAAATTTTGAGAACACATAAAACCAACATCAACCTAAGACAAGACTTTTAAAATGTTATGTACCTACTACATATGCCAGATACACATACTTCCTACGATTTAGATGGATTCTGGTGGCACACATATCCTAATCTGGAGCACATAAGTACTCTTGAATTAAGGATAAAAGGATTAAGTCCAAAGGCACTATTTTAAATTTTATTTTACCACAAGTTGTGAGGTGTTCTGAAGTCCAAGATGGGCTTGAAGCCCCCTGACTTTTTCAGGATCAGGAAGTACCTTCACTAAAATCCTTTCCTTGTTCCTCTTGTAGTGCAGGCTTTATAAATCTGCATTTAGAAGGGAAAAAAAATCTGGTTCAGAAGAGCAGAAAGACTTTAATTATGCCATATCACTTCAGTCTGTGCTCTGAGAGACTTGGACTAACTAAAGTATTGCCTCAAAGCAACTCCAGTAAAAAGGCTGAAGGGGCCGATGCCTGAAAAAAAAAAAAAATACACATGTATACTAATATACTGAAAATGTGTTATCTTCTACTTCCAAAAGTGCTTCAACAAGTACATGCATACAATGCAGATCTTTCAGTTGTATTCAGTTCTTAACTACCATATTCCTTCATAATGATCACTTTTTGTTTTTTGAAAAACAAAGAGGTTTTTTCCTCCCCTCAAAGTATGTTTAGTTAGTCCATTCTTTCTGCATTTCATATGACATTTCCAGTACAAACAGTGTTTTCAGAGGAACACAGAAATTTCTTCTAACACTTAATTTGGGATTTTTCATTTTAAAGTTCTAATTTCTTATAGCAACTGAAGCATCAAACACCTTCAAAATCTGATTGCACTGGCACTGCAAATCCCAACAAAAACTGTTGAAATTCTGTGCATTGAACTGAAAATCCTAAATTTGTGCAGGTTTGAGAAACTGCAAAGATTCTACAAGCAGTACAAATTATCTCAACTTATTTACCAGTTTAATTTTGCAACTGCAATTTCAGAGACAGTCAGTAACAAAAATATTTACAACAGACTGTCACTGGTTTACCAACAATAAGACAGACCAAAAACTGAAAAAAAATTGTGTTTTGTAATTTTTATGTGCTAAAAAAGTAATGATTAGAAGTTCAAAATTTAACAACTTTTAGAACAACTTGAATCAGAAGCACGACAGTCAAAACAGTCTTGAAAAACAAAGATTAAATTAACAGAAAGCTTTGTAGTGCAATTAATTACAAATCAAAGCTGCTTTTTTTATCTTAATAATGAAAATTTACAATAACTCAAACTATGAACTACAGTTCAGTTTTAAAGAGCTATCCCTTACATCAAAACAGATATTAATTCCTTAGTTTATTTGGTGTTTTGTTTTCAGAGCTCCCATATAAACTGTTACTGAAATGTCAGCTGCCAGTGTAGGGAGTCAGTTCTGACATAAGCCTGCATGTAGTGTAATTAACACAAGAAGTAGAGGAGTCAGGCAGTAAAAATGGAAATCTCTGAAAAACTGTTGTGACCTTACAGAAAGAGTGGGAATTAAGAGATTAAGGTGCTGTGAACAATTCCATGCCCTTCATTTCCTCTCCCATTAAACACTGTCAATGCGGAATTTGCCAATTTGGGTCATAAAGGTATTTGTGCAGCTAACTTCCACCTATAAAGCAGAATGAACATATCTGCTTTTGTTCATTTTGAAGTCACCACTTTTTCCAGAACAATTTTTACTGAAACATTTATTTCAAGTTCACATTAACTGATGTTTAAGGAATCAGACGTCTGAGTTACCCTGTGTCAGCTAACCATTTCATTGCTTTTGCAGCAGCTCTTCCATCATGAAAATCGAGAGGGAGAATATTTTTTGAATACCCATTCAATTAGTCAAAATGACCTTGAGTTTACTAGAAACAGAACATGTTCATGGCAGTTACGGGTCACCTGAAATGTAGTAAACTTGATCAGTCAGCTGAACACAAAGATTAACACTTTAAAGTAATTTTTTAAAAAAAAAAAATTAGGCTGTATTCAGCCTAAGCAGCCAGGTTACTGGAAACTGAAAGTGCAGCTCTTCCCATATGATTTCAGAGGGTTTTCTAATTTTTGAAGTACTTGCATTACTGTGCTGAGAATACAAGTGCTTAATTAAGTGTAGTTTCTTAACAGAAGTCTTAATGTTTGACTGAATGACCATTCTTCCTGTCTACCTCCCTTAGAATTACTAATACAGAAGCTTCACTTCAATAAAAAACTAAGAAAGTTGTGCATGTTGCTGTCATCCAATAAACAACTGAAATTGTTGGTTTGTTTGTTTCCTGCCCTGGGGAACAGGTGTGCTTATTAACAATGTATGAACTGCCACAAATACTTTTAGCTTAATTTTAAATATTACTGTATTCTTTCTTGTTTTCTTTGAACACTTTTCCCCTCATTGATAATTAAAAATACCCTTGTTTCAAATGTCTTTTTTTCAAGTTAGAAACACATATGCCTTAGAACTCATGCAAGCATAGAGGTAATTAAAATGTACATTATTAAAATGTCAAATGCTCTCAGAGCATGCTCTCCTTGTAACTACATTGGACAGCTGTTTAGATTGATTGTACCAACATGGTCAAAACAGGTCAAAAAAAACCCAGCAATAAACCCACTACCAAAGACAAAGTTGCCAAATTAGAATATTAAAACATTACCACCAATCCAGTCACCTTGTAAGCTCAGCAAGATACAGGTCCTTCGCTGTGAAGCTTTAATCAATTGCTTCACATCATCAGGACAGCTTTCCCTTTTGGCAAATCACATCAACAAAGTTTCCTTCTCAGCCAAGTTTTCCTTGCTGTCATCTTCCAGCCAAATACAGGAACATACATACTACTCTGACAAGAATTTTTTACCTTTGTACATTATTCTTTATCACACATTAAACTTAATAACATAGCTTTAATTTCTACATTGTAGTGCTCTGTTGAGAAAACAGTGGGTATATCTGCCAAGTGAATTTTTGAAAATGAAAACAACTTGCAAAATCTTAAAGGTAAGTCAGAATTTTCTTTCTCAAAAAAGATTACAAATTTTGGACCTAACAGGATGAACACAACTTACGACAAAACTTCATTAATTACAACCTTATGCCAAAGCTTGCTCATATATATTGAAGAATAATAGCCCAGATTATTTTGTATCCTATATTTGGAAAAATGAATCTTTCTTTTATAAGATAGATGTCACTGAACTCCTTTGTGCTTTGACAGATCTTTGAAGAAGTCATTGATTACAGTGTACCCTACTCAGAATTAATCCCCTAGGCTACCTGAATATTTCAACTAGTGGAAAATACATCTGCTTAGGTATTAAACTAGCCTGATCAGAAGGATATCATAGTATTCCTTTATGATTAGCTGATGCAAGTCATTTGTGGGCAAATTGTAAGTATTGTTGGTTTAGCAATGAAAATAATCCTAAATCAATGATTTTTGAAAATCTTTCAACATCATAGTATCCTCAGTTCAGATGGGATGCCTTACACCATGCTTGTAGTATACAATGGAGCTCAGTATTGAAACTCCCCAGCCAGCTACACAAAGGTTCAGAAGTAAAAAAAAACAAAAGGGAGAAGAAAAGATCTGCTAGGTCTCATTCACTCCTAGGTTCACCATGTTGTGCCAAACAATACTACTACAAAATCCAAGTTGGTACAGACAGTCAATTCAGGTATTTGGTGCTCTATCACATTCAGCTGCAATGTTGTCTCCAAGAAACACTGTAGATAGAAATACCTAGGAAACCTTGCCACTCATCCTGTTGACATACCCTTCATCAACAGCCAACAATTTAAACTGCATGGTAAGAGGTTTAAATCTGCCCCATACTCCTCTTCCACCACATCCAGTGAGTGCAAGTCTCTTGCTATTTGGGTATTATGACCTCCAGCAGACTATTCCCAAGAAGCCATGACTATATTAAAGGACAGGGCTTACACAGAAGTATGATGCGGTATGCAATTTATCAGCACGCTCTTTGTCTCCAAGCTTTGTCTCCAAGATATGCTGTAATAATTGTTAATTTCAGAACAGGACAAAAGTAGTGCCATATACAGTTGGGTATGATCTTGTGAAAACTTTGTCCTTCATCTAGCAGTATCAATTTTAAAAGCAGCTTCAGTAATCAGTTAAAAGGAGTTTAGTGTAATTAAATACACCATAACTTCAGTACTTAAAAGCCTGATCATAAGACCACTTACAATTGTTCTAAGGTGGCAGAGTCACAGTAAGATTTAAAATACCTATGTCATTACAATTAAGACATTACTTTTTTTAATAAAATTATGGATTCATAGAAAGATGGCAACAGAGCACTGCAGAGAAGAGATGCATAGGGGTGTGGGGGGGGGAAACAATACCAAATAGTGGCACCTACTTAGAAGCAGTTTGAAAGATACACTCAACTATACAATAACCTGGATGTACCTTGTTACTAGAACAATGACTACTGAAAGATAAATTTTGGTTCCTCTTTTTTTCTTTCCCCATATAATCAAGTAGTACTACCTCTCCTGTACAGTCTGTCCTATCAGTTTTCACTACTGACTGGAACTTTCACAAAGGAGTGAAGAAGACACTTTACTAAAAAGCATCAAAGAGGAAGGCTGATGAGAGGCAAAAGCACACTACCAACTACTTTCCTGTTGAAAAATAGGTTAGATTTGAAACTCATAGTATCAACTCAGGAAAACAAGAATTAAAAAATAGTAACATTATTGAGGAATTAATCAGAATTAAAAAAACATTAACTTATGAGCGTCTCTTCAGTAGCATTCCTCTAAATTTATAGGTGATATGAACCAATGTTTTCTAAGAATAATCAATTTACAATACAGATATTTTTAAAGATCTTGACACAGAAATGCAGAATTCTTTTCAGAGTTTTCAAGTAAAGAAAAGTAACACCTTGCCAGTTACATTGACTTAATTTCTATCCCACATAGTGGTATGTTAGAACACATTAACAGAAAGAAATCCAGATATTTCATGCTACAGACATGAACAATAAAAGACTGCTGTGAATAGAAGATAAATAATAAAGTTTTGATGAGAATCAGTAGTTTCAATCTGCTGATGCCTCAAAGTTTGAAATGAAAAATTAGTTTCTGTCTTGGAAGCTTCACACTCTGAAGTTTAAGCACAGTAATTCTTCATGATAAATTCATCAAGTTGAGTTTAAGAATCTACTGAAATTAACATTTCACATCTTTACTAGTTACCTAGAAAACTCAGATGCACGGTCATAAAATTCACACACTAGATTTAAGCAAAAGTTACTGTCTCAGCTTACATACCACTTTTCACAATGGTAATAATGTTAGTGGAGATTTAGATAACAACAGAGCTAAAGCTAAAAGCCTAGAAAGACTAAACTTATTTTTATTGGAGAAAATAATTTAACATGCAGATATTAAAATGGAAATTTTAACAAAGGAAAATGAAGTAGTGTGTATTTAATCATTGCTTTGAAAGTGTTTCCAAACTGGAAGTCATTACAAAAAAACAGGTTTTCAGGCAGCTATATCAATATTCCCTTGTAATCTTTCTCCTTACCTTCCCCTTAGCATTTTTTTCATCTTTATTCTACCTCCCATAATTCTGATTATACAGACTTTGGAACATGAACCACATCTTATATGACTGTATGGTATGTTCACAATATGCAACAAGTTAAAATTACCAATTACCTACCTATGTTATCTTCTTTGTTAAATTAAGGCAAAAGGCTGCTAGGATAATATTTATTTTAAAATAAAAAAGCATGACATGTATATCCACTTAATGTATTACTAAGAGGGGAAAAAAAAGCAAATGCCTGAAATGCATAAACACCAAAAAGGGAAAAACTTATTTAGCATACCATGCAGAAAGATGAGTATAACAGTGGATGCCCTCCCTGCCCCGCCCCCCACCCCACGAAAGAAAGGGCCTATCAGGATTGAAGGGGCATGGGGAAAATTTAAACAGCTAACCTAGGCAAGCAAAGCAAAAGCATTAAAGGTATCCTCAAATGGCAAAGAAAGCCTACATTATAACTTGTCTCCAGCCACATGTTTATATACAACATACAAAATCCTCTCCCAGTGAAAATATCTGAGCAGCTATTTTGAAAAAAATAAAAGGTATTAGTTAAATAAAGTCACTAGACATCTGAGTTTTTTACCATTTTGGACAAGGTTAAGATAATCTATTAGCATCTATCTAGCATGCAGTAAGAGAATAAAACTCCTATTAAAAAAAAAATAAATAGATGTATGTCTACATGACTGCTCTAGAGACAAGCTTATTTTAAAACTACATACACACACACATTATATACATTGAATTTTAGAGGACTGAAGACAGCTTCTCCAAAAGATCAAAAGGATGAAACCTTACTAATTTTTTCAAAGAATCTGATTAGAAATTTTTAATAGAAGCAGTTAGCCTGCTGAATAGTCTAACATCTTCATGAATTACGCAAGCATGTTTTGTTAGATTGCCACATACTAAAACTAGCGCAATTAGGTACTAGCATGACCAAAAATAGCAATCACTACTTCTTAAATGAATCTTCAATCTTCTGTTCCATAAGCAAAAACCTTATATGACTTGATTTACACACAGAGCAGCTCTCATATCCATAGATCTTATTCACTTTCTTTGGATTAGTTGACTTTTAATGAATGTTTAAGTTATTTCAGGTTGGATACTGAATGTTCATAGGGACAGCAGTATGTTAATTTCAGTTGAATACTCTAGACCTATATAAGTAAAGAGATAAGCCTTATTAATATAATGCAAAGTTGGAGTTAAGAGGAAACACTGTCCTAGGTCATCTTCTACTTGAATTTTAAAGACGATGCAGCAAGAAACAGTTAAGGACCTGCTATGTCACCTGGCCACTCACAAGTCTATGGGGCCTGATGAGATCCGCCGAGAATACTGAGGGAGCTGGCTGAGGAACTTGCCAAGCCACTCTCCATCATTTATCAGCAGTCCTGGTTAACAGGGGAGGTCCCAGAAGAATGGAGGCTTGCCAATGTCATGCCCATCTACAAGAAGGGCCAGAAGGAGGATCCAGGGAACTCGGTGACCCGCCTAATGGATGAGGGAAAGTCTGTGGATGTTGTCTACCTGGACTTTAGTAAAGCTTTTGACAGCATCTCCCACAGCATTCTCCTGGAGAAACTGGCAGCTCGTGGCTTAGGTTTACTCTTCGCTGAGTAACAAACTGGCTGCATGGCCGAGCTCAGAGTCATCCTGAATGGTGTTAAATCCAGGTGGCAGCTGGTCACAAGCGGTTTTGGGGCTGATCTTTTTCAAAACCTTTATTGATGATGTGGATGATGGGATCGAGTGCTCCCTCAGTAAGTTTGCAGATGACACCAAGTTGGGTGGGAGCATTGATCTGCTGGAGGATAGGACGGTTCTGCAGAGGGATCTGGACAGGCTGGATCAATGGGTGAGATCAACTCTATGAGGTTTCATAAGGCCAAGTGCCAGGTCCTGCACTTGGGTCACAACAACCCCATGCCAACGCAACAGGCTTGGGGACAAGTAGCTGGAGAGCTGCCCGGCGGAAAGGGACCTGGGGTGCTGGTTGACAGCTGGCTGAACAAGAGCCGGCAGTGTGCCCAGGTGGCCAAGAAGGCCAAGAGCATCTTGGTCTGTATCAGAAATAGTGTGGCCAGCAGGAGGAGTAAGGAAGTGATTGCAGTCCTGTACTCGGCACTGGTGAGGCCACACCTTGAATCCTGTGTTCAGTTTTGGGCCCCTCACTACAAGAAGGATGTTGAGGTGCTGGAGCGTGTCCAGAGAAGGGCAACAAAGCTGGTGAGGGGGCTGGAGCACAAGTCTTATGAGGAGCAGCTGAGGGAACTGGGGTTGTTCAGTCTGGAGAAGAAGAGGCTGAGGGGAGACCTTATCGCTCTCTACAACTACCTGAAAGGGGGTTGTGACACCACGGGTCTTGGTCTCTTCTCCCAAGTAACTAGTGACAGGACAAGAGGAAATGGCCTCAAGTTCCAACAGGGGAGGTTTAGACTAGATATTAGGAAAAATTTCTTTACGGAGAGTGGTCAAGCATGGGAACAGGCTGCCCAGGGATGTGGTGGAGTCACCATCACTGGAAGTATTAAAAAAAATGTGTAGACGTGGTACTTCAGGATATGGTTTAGTGGGCATGGTGGTGTTGGGTTGGTGGTTGGACTGGATGATCTTACAGGTCTTTTCCAACCTTAATGATTCTGTGATTCTGTGATTTATATATTGTGATTTTTAGGCCTTATAAAAACTAAGGTTTTGCTCATAGTGTTCATTCAGCCAGTTCTAATTATGTTTAATTAGAATTTTATACTGCTTGCTCTCAGGCATTATTTGTTAAAGGATTACAGTGCTGTAAAAGCACATAGTAAACAGACTACTTTACTTGCTGCAGCTTACTTAGTGGTATGTGAGAAACTTCTGTAATTTTAAAGTGTTGTGTCCTCTTTTCAGCTAGACGTAATAGTATTAGCATAATATGCCAGACTACCTTTTTACCTTTATAAAATGTATTTTGGATTTTTTTTTTATTTTACCTTTATTTTGAGTGAAAGTTAAAAAAATTAAATGGCATAAAAACCTGCTTGGTAGTGAAAACACACATGTTGCTAAAAGAATCTCAGACACTAAGTATTATGTAAATTATTTACCTCGGTTGCGATGTCAGCTTTATAACTGTCTTGTGTGGCAAAGAATCTTGGGAAGACTGAACATCATCCTACAAGAGAACATCTTTGAATTTGCTTTTGAATACACTTAAAAGTGTAATACATTAACTTTGCCTATTATACAAACTTTATGAAGTAAAAAACCATGGTAGCCATACCATAAACAGAAGCCTGCTTCAGCACATTACACAGGACAATGAACCACAAAAGTTTATAAACTAAGTACTACAGATTGAACAAAAGAAAAAGGCTCACTTTGACCAATTCAACCAATTTGAGAGACCTTTGCTTTCATTAAATGTCTCTTATTAGATACCGTAATCAAATTGTATGCAGAAAGTGAAAACATGGGGGTGACAAGACATTGTAATCATTAACTTCAAATTTTGCAGATACTCATCACATATTTATATTAACTTTCTCATCCTATAAATTGACTCTCTGACACACTGCAAGGATTTAGAGTTTAGTCTTCTGTCATAACTCATTGTTGCCTTATACTGTACATAAAGAAAATTTTTAAAAACATAATTTGGGGGGTGTGTGGTGACTTTTATGTGATGTTTCACAATATTTATGAATATTTATTTTTCACTAGTTTCTCGCTTTTCTTAAATACAATATGACACAGAGCTCACTTCCAGTGAGACAAGATAGCCACAAGCCATTGCTGTCACTATTGCATTAGTTTTTAAGTAAGAGAACAGCCAGCTGTTGATATACTGTTACATTCTTATTTGTTCCTATAATGGTGACAACTATAGACTTGGCGACTGAAGTGCAAAACTCAGTTTCTCAGAATACTCCAAAACATCCTCCAAATCTTGGTTTTCAAGTCCAACTATTGCCACTTCACAAAGTTTTCTTTCTGCACTTGAAATAAGACTAATATACAGAAATGGTGCAATGGTTGCATAGCTTTACTTTTATAGGTTGGAGCTCAGGGATCTCTACATTTCTTCTGTGTTTCAGTGTGTTGTCTTCCAAGCCATGAATTTTTTGCTTGTTTTTGTTTGTAAAACTTACACATAATGTACAAAGTACTCAGTTATTAGCTGACAAAACCATGATGCTTTTGTGTGTAACTAATTAAGAATAGCAGAAACACACTGCAAGCAACACTGTAATACCATTCTGGAATCTTTCCATCTCATCTCATTTCCAGCTTCCTTTTTCCTGGCTTCAAGAAAGACAATTTTCCCCTAGTTGTTTCCCCAGCCACTAGAATGCTGCTAGTCTCTTGCTACATTCCTTTGACCAGTTTTTTTCCTTCTTCATCCCTCAGAGACAACAGCCATTTTCAATTTTAAAGTCTTCATCATTTGTCTCTCTCAACTCTCAGCATTTATTCTGAATGCCCATCCCAGTGCAATTCTTGATGTCCGCTTTCATCAGCCACCAAAATACTCTGATGGTATTTCAGAACAGGTGCCTTTGAACTTTCTGTAAGGTTTGCAAAAGGTTTTTTGTAAATATCCGGAAGTTCTCCCATTAGCATTTCACAAATCCCACATTAAAAACCTTTTGTCATGGTAACCAAAGTACTGTGGGGAATACCAGGCTTATGATATGCTGCAGTTACTGTATATCATACAGATCATCATAATCTGCTTCTGTAATCACCTTTTTTTCTGTTTTATATAGATATAACAAACTCATTCAGATAAGAACTTTGTTTTTCATTTCTGCTTTCACAGTGGTAATAAAATAGTGAGTTTGACTTAGTATGCTCCCAGACAGTAGACAGCTTAAACAGCAATTAGTACTTCTGCAAGCCAGTGTCATTAATCCAGATTCATAAAGAACAGGAATAATGAATGTTTAGTAAAATGTAACATCACAACATCATCCAATGTAATTCAGAGCAAAAGTGAAAACTTCATTCCAGGAACAACTTCAAAATAGTCTTACTTTATGAAGGTGAACATTCAATTTGTTAGCCTTTCCAACCAGGACAAAAATTATATTACTTGTGGCACACACCCACATAGCACACACCCACAGGCACATACATGCAAAGTGCACATATAGGTAGTACCAAAGTCATAAAATGTTTAATGAACTACTTCAACATTCTAGTTTTTTAAAATATATGTGACTGAAAGAATAATTCAAGGTATAACACAACCAGCACAGCCAGCAAAATATGTCATGTTAGTTAAAAGTGTGAGGTAATCACACAACAAAGATTGCCTTAATCCCGCTATGTCTATGCACAAAGAAATTAAAGAGCCTCGTTTCCTCTCTATTCCAGCTGTATGGACTTAGGTAGACTTCCTAAGAATACCTAGCTATCATAGCACAGAGCTTTTGTTCAGAAAGTGACGAAACTAAGAATCCTGAAAGAAAACCATATTAGCAAGTGTGTTTCTTCAAGGTGCTTTTCACTGTAAAATGAGTCTCAAAATTACATGTAGGGATCTGTTGCTGACTTTATCATCTGTAGATTCCTGTTTTGAATAATTTCAGCTAAGGAAAAAGCACAAGGCCTTCCTTGTCTCGACCTAGTTTTGCAAATACAGCTTTGATTTATGTTCAGGATGGAAATTTTCCTCTTGCTTATTACTTAACAAATGAAAGAAAGTCAAATTACAGGACTGCATACTGTTATATATTCACGTATCATACTCATGTCACTGATGTCACCAACAAATTTATGCCCACAAGAAAATTGCACCACCTGGTTTTACTATGTGATTCACAAAGTGGAACAAAATATGCCCATTTACTTTACGTGTGTGGGGTTTTTCAGCATTAACTCCTGAAATTTTCACTTTTTCCTTTCCAATACCTTCAATTAATATTCAATTAATACCTGCATATTACTAAGCAGGTATTAGCAGCAAATTTCATCCTAACTTTTCCCATGACACTCAAAATGTATTGGAAAGACATAGTTCACATTTTGTTTTTGGAGGAAATCAAGAAAGGACAGCTTACCATCTTCAGGAATGGACTTGATGTGTCATAATTATAAGCGCCTTTATCCTTTAGGATAAGAATATGTGCAGAATCAATTATCACTTTCTTCAAGTTCATTATTGAGTGGAAAAGCCTGTTAAAAATTTTAAAGTATTAATTTTCAGGGTTTTTTATTCAATGTGATAACATCAGTATCAAAAGATTAAAGAACTCGAAAGTATGAGTTCCAGAAAAATAAATGTAACTTTATATATCAATATAGCATGAAATTAAGAACAGTTAGTTGTAATGGGTGACCAGACTGCAAAATGCAGAACCAAAATGAATTTCTGAAAACGAGGTATACCTCCAACCCACTATTGTGCTACAAAACATACACCCTCAAAATACCAAGTACTTTCTCAAAATGCTAATCTTAGGAAAGTTTGTGTTTTCTATGTTTGTTTTCCAATATCTATAGTGGATGGAAGCCTGAAATGCTGGTCACAAAGTCAAGACTGCCGTTAAGCAGGATTAGAAAAACATTAAGAAACACAAAGATTTAAATTATTACCATTATTTCCGTTGTTTCTACTGACACAAGGTTTACAAATTCTTAAATAGAGCGCTGTGGAATTTTATTTGTAAAGTGAAAAAAACCCTTTATTTTACTGTCATAACCGAATTCATTGCATATGTTTATACCTATGCTTTAATAGATTAAAAAATCAAGAAATTAATGGAATTTAAAAATACTTGTCATGAATGCAGTAGTTTAAACCCAGAAAGTGTATTTTAGAGGTATTCAAATCAATAGCTTCTTTAATGGGCATGCTCTACCATCAACGGTCTATCATTATCTACCTCAATTGATCAAACTTACTAGTGCTTAATATTCCAATGTGTAATAATTTTCTGAACAAATGCATAATTAAAGTATATATACACACAGACATATATATAGATATATATCATACGCTCTTCAAAAAAATTCCACAAAATAGCTAGCAGAATAATTTGTCAGTACTGAGAAAGCAACTACCCGTCAGGTATCACAGCAATAAACATCAACAGACAAATTAAGTAGGAGACTGGCAACATGAAGAAGAAAGGAAAGTTACAGAGGATGTGGGATTTTTCAAGGAACGTATGCTTAAATTAGCATGTCTTCTGATCATTGCTTAGCACAGACAGATATAAAATGTTCTTGTTATTAAAGAACTCCAGTATTGTGTCTACCTAGCTTCTTTTGAAACCTCAGAAATTTTGTTTGGACATCAAATTCTTACTTCAGAGGGTTAAAAAATATTTCATAAATGAGAAGAGCACAGGTAATCAAAACCAATTCTCTTGTAGAGCACCACTACACTTTCAGTACTGAGTATGTTGCTAGCTATAGCAAATCTGTATCTCTAAATAAATACTTCTGTTTTAAAAAAGCAAAGGGAAATTAAGATTTAAGTTTATGTATTTATAATAAATTACCTGGTGCCATAATCCACAACTACCCAATCTTTAGATGTTCCTGTAATAGCGTCATGATGCTGAAAGAGTCCAAGGTTCCTCCTAGCTTCTGTCAGCAATTTATAGTTATCCACTGACGGAAACACATTCATCTTCTCATATTTACTGGACTGTACCAAAGCCAAGGAGTAGAGGATTTCAGCTGCCCTGGAATTGCAGAGAAGAATCAAATATTTATACAGGTTTAAAAAGCAAAAGAGCAACATACATTTTACCTAAAGAATACATTGATGTTTTTACATCTTTCCTCACACCTAGTTCTGTGAGTTCTTTAAACCTTAATCTTGTACTTTTCAGCCTGTTTCTATCTTCAAACAGTTAAAAATCACTGCCGCACTTCATCATCAACTACTTTTAAACTATGTAAGCTTCCTGCAAGGCTTCAGTGATGGAAAATAAAGCTTTAAAATAAAAAATATGCCAAAGTAACATACCATTTTCATACAGTGTGAGGTATACATATTTGACCTTAGAATGAGTAAGAATAGACTGCCTGACAGGTGACACACAATTCCCATTCAAAAAACAACTTATTAAACACAGGAAACTATCTTAGAGAAATATATTGATCTGTACACTCCATATAATAGCTATTCTACTATTTGTACTTTAAGCACTCTAAAGTCTCCTGAAGACTTAGGCAGTTCATGCACCTGTTCACTATATTCACCTGAACAGTGAGAACACTGGATTCAAAAACCCTTAGAATACAGAGCCCTTCCTTCCTATTTCTTATGCAAAAGCCTAGCACTAAAATATTACCATTAGGTTCTCACCTGCTTCATGAGAATCTCAACTCATTTTACAAAAATAAAACCCCATAATTGCCAGTCATTATGGATATCTGACTAACAATGGTGCCTGCCAAAATTCTTGGAAACCATCTCTTAATTTCTTTTCCCATCTCCCTTTCCTAAAATGTTACAGTTCTGTTTTTGTAAGTCTGAAAAGTGTCAGATTCCTTTTCAAACTTTATTTGAGCTGAAGGAAGGTTTCTCAAGTGTTTGAAGAAACCAAGAAGATATAGGTTAATGTTTTAAAAAGCAAAGAAAGCAAAATAACATGTTATTGAAACAAATGTAGAAATTGTAAGCATGTAAATTAAAAAATGTATAAAAAAGGAAAATACATTAATTTTTGTATGTGCATGTGTTCAAATTTAAACTAGGTGCAATAACAAATTTTAAAATAATTCTCAACTTGGGTTTTCAGACTGTGCATTGATATTAACTGTAAACATTAAAAAAATACTTTTGGATTCAGTTTGGCCTCTTTGTCTTATGGGTCACATAAGTGACAATTATGTAAGAACTGCAAGTAGCATGTGTCAAACTAAACTGAATGGTATACTGCACGTATAATAACTCAATTAATTTTCATATTTTCAATATTTGAGGAATAGGATGAAATCTTGCTCTTACCGGTAAGATAACTTCTCAGAAGCTACACACAAAACTAAGGTCATGTGTTAAAAGTTGTAATTCCTTTTTCTTATTACTAGTGCACTTAAGCTTAATGGCTGTGATTTTACTGTTGCTTAGTGTAAATTCCTACATCTATGTATTCCTCCTACTTTTTTCAATTACAGCTTCACTTGAAAGGAAAACAAGTATACTGTAGTTAACAAGGTATCAGATCCACATTCATCTAGTAGATAAACCCTGTTTAACCATTTTACCTTTTTTTAAAAATTTGACTTGGCCACTAAACACTGACCCAACTGTAGCTATGAAGTACAGAACACAAAAAATGCTAGTTCTCAAAATACAGGTTAGATTTCCCTCCCAAAAATCCACCTCAATTTTTTTTTAATAGAGAAGTCCATTATTAATAAACAAGAAAACAACCTGAAAACCAAACAAAGTAACATTAAAATGAAGCTGTAAAAACATTTTCAGTTCATATTGCTTCCAGAAATTCACTTTAAATCCATTATTTCTATAAGGAACACTTAGAACTCTTTTGCCTTTCAGAAAAATAACTGATTCTGTTTTACAAATCCATTCAGTACATCAGTCTCTTAGATGCAGAATTTTTCTTTCAAGCCTCATGCTATTCTAAACATTAGGATGGTTCAATGGCCAGAGATGAAAGACACTCAGAAGTGAAAACACAAGAAACAAGAAACTGCAAATAAAACAAATTTTGCTGCACTAATTGCTCAAAGCCTACACTAGGTCCACTTTATATGTAACCCCAATAAATAAATAAATAATTTTCCCTAGAGTTTCTGAACTCTCAAGATGTGGTCTTTTCCATCCATCCATACAGTTAGAAATACCACTGCAGCTCACATCCTGCTTCTGAATTATTTCAACAATCTTCTTTGCAGACTTACCATTATTTTTCCCTGATCATATCTGTTAAGAATGAAATCACAGAATGTGTTCCTAACTTGCCCCCAACTATGCTGCCGTTCTTTGCATCTTTCCACTATTACATTAAACAAATTTATGGTCACTATTTCATCACCCTTTGAACTACTTTAATTCATCATTCTCTCACTTAAGATTGAAAAATCAATTATGTCTCAAATCAATGATGTCAATCTCCATTACAAAATCCTTAAACTTCCATGCACTTTAATACTCAACCCCTGAACTTTTTTAAAAACAGGGAAAAAACATCCAAAGAACCAACTCTCTTCTTGCTTAAATGGCTAGTCATCATAGCAGCTCCTGAGGTTGAACACTGTCTCCTGGCTATTGAGTAGCCATGAAGTACTTCTTAATTCTGATACTGCTGGAACATAAAACCATTCATCCTTGGTAAAGGATACACACACATGCACTTACCTCCTGCTCGTGGTTCATTCCCCTACATATATATACATAGACACAAACATACACACACACTAGATAGATATAAGTTAGCTCCAAAAGAATTTAATTTTAATGACAAGGTTGGGACAACAGTGTTATTAATTATGATTATAATGTACTTCCTCTGACTTTAAACAAAATGAAAAATAAAAGACAAAATTCCTAATTCTGCTGTCCTCACAACTAATATGCCATCCTTGAAGATTCTCCACATCTCTGAAAACAAAACTGCCAAAAAAACTGGTGTTAAACTGACAAGAACACATCTATACATTTTGTTCTTATATTTTATTCACAGAGGATAATGAAAGATGAAAAACTTCCCAGGTACATTTTAAGAAACATACTTCATTTTAAATCGTAAGACTGAAGGTTTAGTTTTCTTCCAGAGATTCTTCACATCTCTAAGTCTAGCACCTTTTTCAGAAGTTAAACTTAATTGAAATGCTTACATGAAGGAATCTCTTAACAGTATAAAAAGATTTATAGTTTAAACAAACTTGAAAGCAATCCATATGAACTTTTCTGCAATATAAGTAATGAAAAACAGAAAAATAACAATAAATTAAACACAATTAAAATTTTTTATAAAATAGGCTATGATACAGCTAAAAGAAAATTGAATCCTCTGTGCATTTTAACAAACAGAAAGGAATTAGCAATAGGACGAGAAGAAATGGCCTCAAGTTGCAACAGGGGAGGTTTAGACTAGATACTAGGAAAAATTTCTTTATGGAGAGAGTGGTCAAGCTTTGGAACAGGCTACTCAGGGATGTGGTGGAGTCACCATCACTGGAAGCGTTCAAACAACATGTGGACATGGCACTTCAGGATATGTTTTGGTGGGCATGGTGGTGTTGCGTTGGTGGTTGGCTTTGATGATCTTAAAGGTCTTTTCCAACCTTAATGATTCTGTAGTTCCGTGAATTTAGGCAAAAATATGAAAAAAATTAAGTAGGGAACTCAGTTTATAAGGACATCATCTGTCCTGTTTTCTGTACATCTTGTCTTTTCCAATAGTGGTATTGGACAAGGATGTTTTCACTGAAAATCGAAGATTCTTGCAATAAACAAGCTAATGAGAGCTGGGTTAATTAATATTTATAATGTTACTACAGTAAGTAAAAAGTAAAATGCTTCTAAGAAAATAATAGTGATGCTTGATACTCTATTTCCAAACTATTTCTGAATGGTTGTCAAAGTTCCTATTACCTCCTATTATTAACCTCTAAAATGCTCTCTTCATAATCTTCAAACATTCTTGGTTATGTACATAAGTTAAGCATAACACTTGCACAGTTCCAAAGTTCTGATTAAACCACTGCAGAATTCACTCCTCTGATAACTTCTCCTCACTATATTATTTTTACATTTTTCTGCCAAAGGGATCCTTGCCTTGTTTTTTGTTACTCCTCTCAGCTTTGGTCTTACTTTAGTTCTCCTTCCTCACAGTCTTTGGCTTCTTTCCTCCCTGCTTTCCCATTTGTGAAGCTTTTCTCCTTGCTGGTCAATGAAATGTGTTCAAACTTATGTCACGTTGCCTCGTCCCCAACACTTTTCTATTCTCAGGCCCCTGACCTCACTTCTCCTTACACATTTATTAGTTTTTCTATTGCTTTCATTTCTTATTCACTAATTTTCTTGATTTCTTGAGGTCTCTTACTCTGTATTCTTAGAGTGCAGACAGAGGGCTAGAAAAAGCCACTTTCATTATAAGAAAAACAGCTACTACAGATCACAGAGTAGCTGCATCCCAAGATTGCAAAGCCTCCCCTTTACCAGAGTAAAGACTTGATTCCTTAGAAGAAGGAAAACAAATTCTGCTAGACACAGAGGTTTCTCTTCTGAAAGGTGCTTGTATCTGCCCCCAAAATGCAACTTGCCACACTTCACTTGCTCCTTCCACTACTGCAGCAGCCGTTACAACACAAAAAAAAATTATAAGAAATCCTTAAGGAAGGATTTCTCAGCACTACAGAAGTTCTTCTCTAGCACAAAATGGTCTGAATAATATATAGAAGCATTGAAAGAAGAATAGAAAGTGTATTCCAAAGGGTCCTTCCAGAAGACAAAAAGTATCCTTTGACGAATAATCTTTTGGAAACAGAATTTCCAAGTTCCAGAAAGAGATTAAATGTCCAGGATGTACATCATAAGCATCTGTCCCAGATTTCTTTCTGGAGCTTTAAAATACAGTTAAGTCATTTTACAATGCATCTTATCTACAGCTGTTACAAGGGAAAGCCACTTAAATACTCTGCTACCAAAATTAAGCAGCAATTTTTTCTTTAAACAAGATGCAAACATTTTTCAGCAGACCAGTACCTTATAATCTGAGATGACCTGGCACACAATATTCTTGACTTTTCAGCTGCCTCTAACAACCCTTGTAAAACTCACACATTCGTATTTTTCTTTAAAAGAGTTCACAGTAGGTAGAGTGAGCTGACAGCTACCCAAATCTGATACAGAAATAAAAGGCATACTACCTGCCATTTTCATGGAATCAGGACTTGTTGATCACTTGAATAGTATTTTAGAACTTATTTGTTTGGATGGAAAAAATATTGTATTTCTGTGAATTTACTAAAAAAACCCAGATTCACTGACTGTAACAAGAACTTCATTTGGGGGCCATTTAGGCTATCTGTAATGTAAGTAAACTTAAACTGTGCATTTCAAAATCACTTTTCCATCTGTCCAAGAGATTTAGAGTACTTACACATTCATCTCTCTCATGTGCCAAGACATATGTTATGAATTTAATGGATGGCAGTATTTACCGTAAGTAGGATTCCAGGGCTCTATCCAGTCGTTTATAGAAGGGTCGCGATGTAAAGTATCCACTCCAGTAATGATGATCTCTATCTGCATAAGTGAAGAAGTCTCCACTTAAAACGGGGAAAAATGAATTGCTGCTCTTTTCACCCAAATTGCTTTCTTTGCGCAGAGCTTCAAAGTAATCTGATAAAGTTCCAAACTGGGCCTGAAAGAAAATTAAAATTACTATAACATAGCTCCATTTTCTTTATTTAGACATATGAAGAGAACGAATATGCTTAGTTTCATATACATTTCAGAAATACACTAGTCTTCCAGCAGAATTATAGCAGAAAACCTATCATAAATAAAGTTTCCCTGCGCACTTTTCAGACAAGCTGAATAGCTCTTCCCAAAAGCATTTCAGTTTCAAGTCAGCATAAGACAGACATGGGTCTCTTGCAGACAGTCCAGAGGAGGGCTACAAAAATGATCAGAGGGATGGAACACCTCTCCTATGAAGGTAGGCTCAGACAGTCGGGGTTGTCAGCCTGGAGAAGGGAAGGCTCTAGGGAGACCTTACTGCAGTTTTCCAGTACATAAAGGGGACTTAGAAGAAAGATGGGGATAGACTTTTTAGCAGGGCCTGTTGCGATAGGACAAGGAGTAATGGTTTTAAACTAAAAGAGAGCAGGTTTAGACTAGATCTAAGGAAGAAATTTTTGACAATGAGGGTGGTGAAACACCGGCACAGATTGCCCAGAGGGGTGATGGATGCCCCATCCCTGGAAACATTCAAGGTTAGGCTAGACAGGGCTCTGAGCAACTTGATCTAGTTGAAGATGTCCCTGCTCATTACAGGGGGCTGGACTAGATGACCTTTAAAGATCCCTTCCAACCCAAAGATTCTATGATCTTGTTTGATCATAGGAAATACTTCTTTTTAAGTATAAATTGGTAACTAAAATACAAGCTAAATCTCAACAAATAAGCAAAGCATTCTTTTGTGTCTTTTAAGTCTCTAATACACAAGCTAAATAACATCTCATTATTACATAATCACAGAATCATTAAGGTTGGAAAGGACCTTTGAGATCACCAAGTCCAACCGTTAACCCAACACCACCATGCCCCCTAAACCATGTCCCGAAGCGCCACATCCACATCACCATACTTCCAGTGATGGTGACTCCAGCACCTCCCTGGGCAGCCTGTTCCAATGCTTGAACACTCTCTCTACTATGTAAGTAGATGTCTGGACTAAATAAGAAACTTAATGTAATGCAACAGGAGCATAGTTGTCTTAATCCTGCAGTTTCAAAATTAATTCTGTTGTGCTCCAGGTCTCCAGCATATGCTTAACCCAAGATGACTGTTGATCAAAAAATTAGTATTTGCTTTCAGAAGCTCTTTTTTTAAAACTACATAAAGAAGTTGTGGTTAGAGATGTAACATGGGGGAGTACAAAAAATTCAATACCTTCTGGTCATTTTTAAAAATGCTCAGAACAGCCATTTACAGGGTAGGTCAAAAGATGGTATCCTCAAGCTTGAGGGGTACAATAAAAAAGGGGGAGAGAATAAAAAAGAGGGTGTTGCCAGCATTGAGAGATGTTAAAGAAGGCAGAGAAGGCAGACTCGATTTTGAATGAGTGGAAAAAGAAGTGGGAACAGCGCAGATCACATTACACAAGCATGCTTGTAATAAATTATAATGCTAATACTTCAAATTTACATTAAGTCACTTTTTTGTTTGATTATTTTTAACAACAAGCATACAAAGTAGCATGCTACAATTTACAACAGCAGAAAACAAGCTTTTAGCAAAACTCTTTCAAAAGTGACTCAAAACTCTTTTCAGTTTTCAAAACTCTTTCAGTTTTGGGCCCCTCACTACAAGAAGGATGCTGAGGTGCTGGAGCGTGTCCAGAAAAGGGGAACGAAGCTGGTGAGGGGTCTGGAGAACAAGTCTTATGAGGAGCGGCTGAGGGAACTGGGGTTGTTCAGTCTGGAGAAGAGGAGGCTGAGGGGAGACCTTATCACTCTCTACAACTACCTGAAAGGGGATTGTGGCAATGTGGGTGTTGGTCTCTTCTCCCAACTAACTAGTGATAGGACAAGAGGAAATGGCCTCAAGTTGCGCCAGGGAAGGTTTAGATTGGATATTAGGAAAAATTTCTTCACTGAGAGGGTGGTCAAGCATTGGAACAGGTGGTGCCCAGCGAGGTGGTGGAGTCACCATCTCTGGAAGTGTTCAAAAAACGTGTGGATGTGGCACTTCAGGACATGGTTTAGGGGACATTGTGATGCTGGATTAATGGTTGGACTGGATGATCTTGAAGGTTCTTTCCAACCTTAGTGATTCTGTGATTCCGTGACTTGGAATGGAATTTAAGGACTACTACTGTGACAACAAAGATGTGCTATTTCAACATTTAAAAACCCTTAACAAAACAGCATTCACTCTTCAAATATCATTCCAAAGATGCAACTATCTGTTAGGTGGATACAGTATGATAACTGGCCACTTTGGCAGTAAAGCAAAGAGACATATTGCCACAGAAATCCCAATATTAGCGATCCTCATCTTATCAGGCACTTCTAGGAAACTTGGCCTTTTCCCTCGCTATCATAGACACCTACAAGATACAATTCAGAAAAAAAAAAAGTCAATGGACCAAGAGAAATCAGGTATATGTGACGTCCCTTCTGTATGATGGCTTACATCAGGGGAACAAGTAAAATTGAAGAAAACTTATTCTTAATGCCAGGTGAGTAGAAACAGTGAAATAACCTTGTAGACTCTTTTACTGTTACATAAAAAGTCTCAGCTTAATTTACTCATAATAGATGTAAAGGAGATCTCCAAATGGGACATTCAACTCCATGAGAGCAAAATAGGTATCTTTTACAGTAGTCTACCACATACTTTTAGGACCATAGAATAGCTGCTGGCATGAGAACCTTAGATAAATATCTCAAGTTTGCCTGAAAGCGATGTGTGTCATAACATCAGAAAGGCAGAGTAGGCAGTCCCTTGTGTAAGTAATAAAAACCTAGGCATCTCAACACTTACGGAAGAAATTTGAACTCTTCCTTTACATAATCTAGGTTCTTAGGAAGCTAAGCTTGGTCTCATACTTGCCTGTGGAGTTACAGTCCACGAGGGAAGTGCAGAAAAGTGAAAATTCTCTACCTAAGCTCGTATTTCGAAGGATAAACAACATCACTAAACAACCACCCCATCCCAACAACAAACAAGCAAAAAAACCCCAACCAAAAAACAGAGAAAGAAAAAAAAAACCCAACTAAATAAAATGAAAAGGAGATATAGTCCAGTGCCAACAGTGCTCCAGCTGAGCAAAGTACCCAACATATGAAGTGGCTGAATCAGAGGGCTGCATATCTTTTTGTCTGGGTATTAAGAACCAGAAAAAGGGTTGGATACTTCTACAAGGGCCCCAAGGGCTGGTGTGATTCTCAAGGCATTTATTCAAGTGAGCAAGTCAGGGCTAATGAAGTAGACTCCTAGCGTCCTTGACAATGAGTAGAATGTTTCAGATAAGGATTTTTCAGGTGCCTCAGGACACGAGTGGTCCTTAAAGAATTACCTCAGAGCTAGAGTCTTCAGATTTTGCCCCAGAGAAGAAATCATCCAGCCCAGGTTAGTAGGAATGGAGACTACAGAAAGTATACTGCTGTTAGTATCCAAAGAGTAACTACCTGCACTCTAGATCCATTTTTGGGGGGAGTAAAACTGGTGATAGCAACAAGCTTTAGATTTAAAAGAATGAAGAGTACTCTCCAGGAGTACTCTCCAGGTCGATCTCCCTCCACTAAGATATAGCAGGCATTCAGATATATCACATCACTCACATCCCATTTGAAACAGATGCAAAATCCAGCTCTCAGACAAGCTGTGATCCCACGAGATCATCTTTCTCGTACAGAACACAAGTCCAGAAGTCAGCAGGAAGAACTAATGCACTACTCAAATCTGCAGTTAGAGGAATGGGGAGATGTCTTAGAAAAGGTGAGGAAAAAAAAGATGCAAACACAAACAATACATGAAAGAGACCGGACTGGGTTTAAAAAGCCTAAATGTGAAAGTAGCAATAGTGCTCTGTCACATGAAACTCAAGAAAAAACAAGGTTGTAGTCCCCTATTTCTTATTCCCATGCTGAAAGATGATGAAAAGGTCTCTGAGTGCAGAGAACATCTATAGTACAAGAAGTCTCTAAAATACTCAGCTTACATATTAGAATGTATGAATGTGTATATTAAATGCACTCAGACATAATTAATGACTTAAACTGGTATCTCATCTGATAACTGTGTTAGTATATGCACTCTTTTTGTAGCCAGGTCAATCTCTCAGATTTTATTGTATTCAACAGCCAGCAACAGCGCCTCTTAGGGTTTTTTGTTTGTTTTGGGACATAAAACCAAGAGAACCCAAGCAAAGCAACATAATTTGCTTGAACTTCTAATAACAAAAACACAATAATTTTAAATAACAAAGCCTGAAGCCTGTGAAAACAAGAATACTAAGAAAACAATCAAACCTAATAGCTGTTCTCTAAAATAATCTAGTTTGGTCACTATCATCTTACAGCAGATATTATTAATAGCAAAGTTTTTGTTTAGGAGGGAGAGGAGGTGATAAAAAAATGTAATCTCCCAAGACAAACCACTCTGCTGTTAAATAATATATTAATAAAGCTCCACAGTTTAAAAAAAAAAAAACCCACAACTTTTTCACATGAAGAATCTCAAAACACTGAAAATATTGTTTTGTCCACAAACCAGAAAAAGTGTTGTATTTACCTTAACATGCCACTCAGGATGAGAATTCATGTAATCAAACAGCTTCTGATAATTCTGGTACTGCTGATCCCATTCAGAGCTCTCAGCATAGCGGAAATCATCCCCTAGTGGAGCCAACAGAACTTTAGTACGGAAAAGCTTTGACTTCTTTCTGTATTGGTCTAAAATTATCCACGCCCTTGAGGAGGAGGGGAAAAAAAAAAAAAAGGCAATTTAGAAAACAGAAGAATCAAGGTCAGCATTTGACAAAACAATCCTTAGGTATCAAGTTGTGCATTAGGGTGACCCTAAACAAGACATACAAAACTCTACTATTTCATTTTGTAATAAAAAGCTGAATGCACTTCCCTCCACTGGGATACCACATTTAACCTACTATTGTTGCAGACACTATGCTAATTAAATCCTCCAATAAGCTTATCAAGCTCCATCTGAAACAGTAAGTCAATCTGCATCATTTTGTTCCTGTGCCATAACTAACCTTCAGTTTAAATAATGTTTACCTGCTTTATATTTAGATAACAATCCTAATCCTCTCCAGCTCTTATTTACAATAATAAGCAAGCTCTTCTCATCCCTTCTGGTAATTCCCTTGGATACTTCACTTCATGTCCTTGACAGAAAAACTGTCCATAAATTAATCTTTGAGGAACTCCAGCCTTGAAGAAAGAAAAAAAAAATCCGGAGGAAGTTCACTACTAACGATCACTGTTCTCCCTTCAGCCAGCTTCTTACCTGTCTTAGAGCCAGCCCTCTTCAGCTTTAAGTATATGTCCTGAAAAATTAAACCCACAGCTTTTCTGCTTTTGGCCTATAAAATAAAAAAAAAACCCAGACAAACCCCACACACATGCACACACACAAAAAAAGGCAGTAAAAATATCTTTTGGCACCTACTAACTCTTTGACAGGTGAAATATCAGTTCTGTCACTAAGCAGCAATATAGTAAAAGCTACAAGTCTGATGTCTGGTTTACTGAAAAGGTCCATTCCCCCCCTCATCCCTCTCAAAATTTTCAGATGCTGATCTTCTCTAATTAAAGTTACAGAAATAATTTTAGTAGGGGTATAAAGCACAGTAACTTATTTAATAAAACAGGAATACAAATGACAAAGTTTTAAAGAGAAAATAGCAGCAAAATCCAGATTCCAGTGAGCTTTTTGTTTCTGTAAGTCTTTTTAATAGATAGTCTACTAAAATCTACTTTCAACTCATACTCTTGAAATTTTGTTATATAAACATTTATATGAGAATTGAATCAAGTCCAATATATTTGAAACCCTTATTTCTTTGATTAGCAAGGCAGGGTTGATTTGTTTCTCATATTAAAGTATTGAGTAAAGACAAGGTCTGACTGTATTCTGGAGGGAGAAAGGGGGTACAACAACATCTTTAGTTAAGGATCTACATAGTTCTGCTGAGACTAGGACAGATCTAACTAGTGGCTTCCTCCCCGCCCCCATCATTTGATTTATAGTTCAAATTACCAACTATTTACGTTTGAATCCATATTTTCCATGACCTTCAACAGGTTGCCAATTTCAACATAAAGACTTCCTCTCCACACAACTAACAGAACAATTGGCACAACACAAAACTTTGTAATTCTATATTCTAAGAAGCCAGCCTAACTCAAATTTTCCACATGCAGCCTACAGTTGGAAACATACTTTATTTTAGAGCCTCTTGAAAAATACAGGACTTCAGGAAGAGTTACAGTTAACATGATATTTGACTCTGAAAGTCCTCCTCTACTTTCTTTCGAAATCTACTGCAAAAGACATCAGTGTTGCTATTCTCCCTTTCTTCAAAGTATTTGTAAATGTAGGATTATTAGGTGTTTTAAGGGGGCAGTAAGATCTTCCTCCATTGCAAACCAGTCTCAATTGCAAACCAACAAAAAAAAAATTAGATGACTCGTCAGGTGTAGCCTCTTAAGTTTCTCTCAAATAACTTCCTAAATACCTGTTTCATTATATAGTTCTCAATATTCAAAGCAACCCTAACTGCACTCGGTTGGCAACACTGAAGTGCACCGACACTGTCAGTAACAACATCAAGAATATTTTTCACCTTTCTTTGGGTGTCACTGAATGCTAAAGACATTCCACAAATGAAGAAAACCCCTTCCTACCACAAGTGTGTTCTGTTAACTAAAAATTCCAATTTGGCTAAAATATCAAAACAATTAATGTGTCTGGTTTTGACCCTTCCTATGTCAAAGGAAGATGAATAATAGCTACCTAGAGTCTGTAGGAAACACAAGAAATTTTGCAGCAGTTATAGCAAGTCCTGTGTGACAGTGGTCATTGCTCCACAGCCCTACTACTTCAGCCCATACAGCACATGAAGCATTAGGGACTCGCTCTTTGCTCAACTATCTCAACTAGAAAACAAAACCGTTTGGTGGATTGGCAATTTTCTATTCAGGTAAATTTGTGGACAGGATGGCTATGCAGACAGGGTGAGTACTGCCCAAGAGAGTGATCCCAGATTCTGGAAGTTGGCAATCACAAAAACTAACCACCAATGCCACATCAGCAATATAATTCTGAACACCAGCTGCATGTGGTACAATGTGACCAACCATAAAGACAAAAATTATGAAGAATAAAATTGGGCTTTTGAACAGTAAGGGGTGATGCGGAAAGTCAGTTTTCTACTCCTCCTCTGAAGTGCAGAGCTTGCAACACAGATTCTTTCCTATTTCTATGCATGGGAGAGATATAAACCAAAACCAAAAGGCCTCCTCTAACAAAACAACTCATTCCCATTCAAGGAAAAAAACCAGCAGAGTGTTGTTTTTTCTTGCTAGTGTGAAAAGCTTGATCTTCATCATTCAAACATATGGATAAAGATGCAGCTGCAAAAGAGGGCAAGTGCAACAGCAATCTTTATAACCTAAGCTGTTATGAAGTCTAATTAAACTAGTACAGGCTTTCAATTAGGCTGCTGTTTCATTCACTCCTGCCAAATCACAACTAAAGTGGCAAGGCAACAATGAATCCAAGAGCCACTGGTCTTAAGTTTTCACTTCAGTACATCTTCAGCATATACGTATGGCCATAACGGCATTGAAATCAAAAGCAGACCCAGCTGAGTATTCAAGATCCATGTTTTATCAACTTTGTTGCAGCTTTGGCATTGAAGAAAGGTCAGTGATCTAAACCTCTAAATTAAGCAAGGGTATATCAAACACTTTTTTGAGATCCAAATAGTGTAGATCTGCATTTTTCCAGTCTTAAAAAACAAAGCAATCAGAGATGAGAGACAGGTTAATTAGTGTGCTACAAACCTTTAACCTTGGAAAGCTTATGATGTAAAGATAGAGTTTCCAATTATTTCTGGATTTCATATGTCCTTGTCACAACAACTGTAAAACTTGTGCTGTTACACAGGTTAGATCAGAGAAGTTTTTAGTTGCTTACAATACTCCAACTTTTTCATAAAATTAGTAGCATTTTCAGCTTTCTCCAGCAAAACACTTCGTCCTATGTTTTAGTGGATTTATCTGAAACTACAGTCTCGGAGTATGTTTCCTATGTTCCTTCCAGTGTTCCAAATAGACCGATCACCATCTATTTATATAATTTTCAAAAAACTACAGTAAATAATCCAGGCTCCTAACTCAAAGACCATGTGTTAGTTTTACTTTTCCCTTAGGTATTATCTACCACCCTGCTGTTTCAGCTCCCTGTTAGACACCGAAACTGTTTTTATCTACCAAAAGCTGATGCAAAAGATTACATTTCGGAGACCATATTGAGATGATTATCTCCTAAACTCGATTATACATTCACTACATACCTGTCCCGTTTCTTTTATTCTTCAATTTCATTTGACATGATGAAAGAATCATTTCTATTACAGGGTCTAACTTAGATTGTTAGGCAAAGGTTGCATCTTGGAAGTACAGGGATAAATTAAGATACAATTAAAAACCAAAAACCTTAAAAAGCATTCCAAGCAGGCTCTCTCTCTACATTATACTTGTAGCCTGTTGTAGTATGCGCCAGGTATTTGTTAAACAATCTGTTACTGTTTTATAAGTATTTGTCTCAGCTAATTGGGATACATATTCAAGATTTTCCTTTTTACAACTTAAAGACACGAGTCTTCCTTGACATCTGATAGGCACTGGGTGTGTCATAATGATTATTCTATTAACTCTAATGTTCTCCTGTCACCTTCAGCCTTCATTTTTCTACTTTTAAGGAAAATTGCTTTTTCCTATCATCACTTCAATGTCTACCTTAAAATACGACAATTGTGATGTATTCTGTTTTGTTTTGGTTTTCTTTGATAAAATTTTGTAATTAGATTTTACCACTTAAGTGAAATTTTCAAGATGCTTGGCAAAATTCATGCTCAGAAAAAGGTCATGCAGACTTGACATGTAGACAACCAATGCATCACCATCACGTCACTTCACCACTTCAGCATCAAGACTAGAACCAGAAACTCACCCTGCTATCCTTAATACATTTATTATACTCAGCAATTTGTAACAATTGTAAACACCTACCTAAATTTCTAACTCTTGAACTTGGGGATGGTTAGAAGGCCTGAAGATAGTAACATGAGTGTAGAATAAAATCTTTTTCTGGACCTTTAGCGGTTCTATCTTCTCTTTATTTTTTTTTTCTCTCCCCAAAATTGAAAAACAGATTTGTAAAACTGTAGGACTTGATTCCTACCTATGGCAAAACAAGTCAGTGTTTCTATTTAAAAAATCATTTTTGCCTCTTGAGACATGTAACACAGGGACTCAGGTTCATTTAAGTGTCCACTTAAGGAAACCTATGCCACAGTTTGCCAAGTTTTGCAAGGATATACCATGGAAAAATATCTTGACATTTGCCGTTACAGCATACTACCCCACGTTCTCCCTGAAGTCTTCCACTGGAAGGAGACCGATCACCGTCTATTTATATAATTTTCAAAAAACTACAGTAAACCAGTAACATGACTATAACCACATAACTATGTTCTGCCTAGCATACAGAGACAGTAATAAATAGACTCAGGTATCATGAATGGAAAAGAAAAAATCTAATGCATCTTCTTCAGGGATATGGTTTAGTGGGCATGGTGGTGTTGGGCTGACGGTTGGTTGATGATCTTAAAGGTCTTTTCCAACCTTAATGATTCTATGATTCTTTAATTACAGCCTATCTTCAAATTTCACTGTCCGTTATGTTCTGAACTTATGAGCAAATACTATATTAAGAAATAGGTATTATTTTCCTATGACAAGTTTATTTTAAGAACTATATAAATTCACCAAGCTATGCTAGATATCACCTTTAACAAGCTTTTTGTTTGCTTATTTTTTAATTATTCCCTTGCAGAATATATAAAAACTGTACCTGTGTTGAACATTTCCAGCATGAATGGCTTCTGGTGGAACTCTCCATGGACAGCTTACTCTTCCACCAGGAAGACGTTTGAAATCAAACTGGCAGCAGATTTTTGGATCTGGACCGCAAGTATGAGGAACATCATAGCTATAGAAAGGCATCATATGACAAAGGATATCTGTACTGGATCCCAAATCTGGAATTAAAAGCATAGAGCACACTGTTAAAATAAACCCTCCCAGATTTGCCAAAACTAAATCAGTTCCATGTTCTTAATCCAAGAATTGTATTAAAAACATCAGTTCAAGACAATTCCTTGCTTTGAATACCCATGCTTGAGGTCTACCTTTGCATGTACCTTACATACAAAGAGGCTAAAAACAGAGATACAACAAAGATTGGAATGTTCCAATCAAACACCAGCTGATGGGGAAAGACAGGAACAAAATGTTTGTTGCTTTGGTTTTTTACCCAGATAAATCTCATTATTTCCAGAATTTTAGAAGTGAACAAGACACATCTTTTATACTTTGACTTAATCAAAACCAACCCAAACACCACCAACCTGCAAACAAACAAACAAAAAAACACCCAAAAAAATGAAAACAACCACCCTGCTGTCCTTACCTCATTAGCACAACACCTGAATTTGTTGGCTTTAGCAATATCTTAATTTCCTGAACACACATCTTCAATTCATTAACAGTAAGATTCTACGTACTTGTAGATAGATTCTGTGTGCTTGTACATAGAATTACACAGAATTCTATGCACTTCTGAGACCATCTTTGCAATCCTAAGTTTTACATCTAGTCAGTCCATTCACTAAAGTTTAACCCACCAGGAGCAGGGCTCTACATACATTTTGTCAAGTCTCAATAAAAGGTCTTTCAAAACTTAACTTTAAAGAGAACCTGAAGTTCCTACAGAACTTAAGAGAACCTTAAATTTACTCATCTGGTAAAACCTATAAATGCTAATTACCTATTTCCAGCCCGAAGTACTTAAACTAATTTTATGCTGGAAGAAGGATGAATGCTGCAGATGTGCCACAGTACCTGGCTCCTAAGTATGTCAACAAAATATATTGAAAATACTCTTCAAAACCTTAACAACATAAGTCTTCATAGTTCCAATCCAGTTCTTTTGCTTAAAAACTCCTATTTTACTACCACTTACTTATTACTAAAAAGGTAATATTCCATAAATATATGCATTTACTTTTCAACTACTGGAGTTCTCTTTATCTCAGTTACCACGTCTATATATTATGACAGATGAATGTGCAAAGATCTTTGTTATGTTATCTTGTGCTGGTTTTGGCTAGGATGGAGTTAATTTTCTTCACAGAAGCTAGTATGGTGCTATGTTTTGGATTTGTACTGAAAACACGTGTTGATAATTCAAGGATGTTTCTGTTATTGCTGAGCAGTGCTTAAACACAGTCAAGGTCTTTTCTGCTTCTCACCCCACCCCACCAGCGAGTAGGCTGGGAGCGCACAGAAGCTGGGAGGGTCAGGTTCAGCACAGAAGTTGTCAGCCAGGACAGCTGACCCTAACTAACTAAAGGGGTATTCCACACCATATGATGTCATGCTCAGCATATAAAGCTGGGAGAAGAAGGCAGAAAGGGTGACATTGGGAGTTAATGGTGTTTGTTTTCGCAGGTAGCCATTATATCTGATGGAGTCGTGCTTCCCTGGAGATGGCTGAACACCTGCCCACCAATAGGAAGTACCAAATTAATTCCTTGTTTTACTTTGCTTGCATGCACAGCTTTTGCTTTGCTTATTAAACTGTCTTCATCTCAACCCACAAGTTTTCTCACTTTTACCCTTCTGATTCTCCCTCCCATCCTACCAGGGGGGAGTGAGCGAGTGGCTGTGTGGTGCTCAGTTGCCGGCTGGGGTTAAACCACTGCAGATCTGTTTTGAAAGTCTTCTTTTGAAGGCTAAACACCAGACCATATCATACCTGTGATTTACATATGCAACTATTTAGAAAAAGGCGTGTCAATTAAATATACTGTACACTGAGTGGCATATACCGGTAGTCAAAGAAAAACCTCTAAACTGTCACTATCTGACAACTTCTTTCACAGTGGTATGTCTTTCTCAAGTCAAGTTTACTTCTGCAGCAGATTTCTTTCTGAATACCCTCCTTTCTACAATTTCTGATTGAGAACAGAGGAACCAAAAAGCTTCAAAAGCACCACGACCTTTCAATATTACGTACTAAATAGGTATGTTTGAACCTGTATTGATAAAGTAGTGATGATTAGCGCATTTGAAAAAGCAGAAGACCAAAACCTCAACTACACACATTCATCATACAGCCTATTGGAATGCTGGTACAGTACACAGCAAAACAAAATATTCATATAGAAAACTACATTCATTTACAGACACATCAGTCTGCTAAGGTATAAACACTCCATTACCTAAGAAAAATTTCATACTCTGTGTTGTATAAATAATAACAAAAAAGAAATTATATTTATTCTAAGAATAAAGTTTCAGATGAGAATTTCATTGCAAGTTAAAATAGTGAAATGTTTTTAATCTATTTTTCTGACTAAAGATAACCTACAAATTTCAAGTCCACAGAAAGCTACTGTAACTAATGGCACTAATTTGTCACACACCAGCTGAGGAAAACTGGTTGCTTGAAAGTTTTTTCATTAGTAAGAACATAAACAAGTCAGATTTCTCCATCTTCAAATACTCACTTTTGGCCTTTTTTTTTTTTTCCCTCTCCAAGAGAAATGTTCCTTCTCCTCCACTATATTTCCACATAGTAGGAGTAGGAGGAAGAAAACAAAGAAGTGAGAAAAGGAAAAAGAACATACCACCCCATTTACTTGCTTTATATGTATTTGTAAGGAATGTGCTAGAAGGGAAACAAGAGAAAGTAAAAGCACAAATGAAAGTCAAGAAACAAGAAAACCAGAGGAACAATGGCAATAACACAGTTTTTATTTTTAATCCCTTTTCTAATACCCAGGTACTCACCTTCCCTTTCTTATTAAAAAAAAGTTAAAACCTCCAAAACTTAACCTAGATTAAACACTTTAACAGAACTGCAAGTCTAAAATGTTCAAGTCTAGACAAACTTCTCTAAATAATCTGTTCTGTAAAAAGATTTCCAAAGTATTTATTCAAATTCTCTCCATATTTTATGTGTGTAAATTAACAAAATAAATTGACATAAGGGAAAAACACATACCCCAGTTCTGTCTCCAAAAAAATTCTAGTGTCTTCTGTGTTGCAAAATGTTTTTTAACCGAGTAATGAACTCTCTGTATAAGCATATTGGAAAATCCTGTTCGTTTCAGAAGGTAGGCCATTGTTGGTGAATGCCCAAAAGGATCAATTGCCCAACCAGACTTTGGTTTTACTCCTGTTGACAAAAGAAAAAGTGAAAAAGGAAAAAAATTTTACTTTTCACTGAAAGAAAGCTATAGCAATATAATTTAAACCAAGACACTAAAGATAAAATTTCCAAGATGTTAAATTAAAATATACAGCTGAGTATTAAGCCTCCTGCAGAACACACCCTGGAATTAACAAACTAGAATTAAACAGATAAACAATTGACAACAACAAAAAAAGTCAAATGTCTTAGAGGCAAGGCAGACTGTCTTATTACATAAAAAACCTGAGATTAGTACTCCGCATTCTCAGACTGTTTCTATTATCTCAAATATCTTTACAGGGAATCAAAACGAAATACATCTCCTTTTTCACTTTAAACAGATGTTACACCTGGAAAGGAAAGATGAAAGAAAATGAATGGATGGAAACAGAATGATGTTGTATCTTCTTGAATTGTCACTGTAATTTAAATAATGTTAACCTTTGTTGGCTTTGGAACTAACTTTTCTTTTGATTTGATTTATTTGGTTGAAAATCATTAGAATCATGTGGATTAATACTGTCTTTTCACTGAACTTCCTACTAGCAAATAAAGAAGCTGTATCTAACACTTGTTTAATTGATTCTTCAAGCATGGTTCCTTAGGCACATTTTTAGTGTCTCACCAAAAAACAGTAAGGAATGCATTACCCTTTTATTATGCCTTCCCCCTCCTCCCGCCATCTCTTAATTATGTCAAGCTGTATTTATAGAAATTGCAACCTACAAAAGACATAAGTGAAACAGCTTTTCAAAATAGTTTCAATTGATTGGATAAAGTAATGATAATTTACTATTAAAATCACTGTAGAAATATTTTCTATACAAAAAGGGTTATCTCTACTTATGGAACATTATGTCTACTTATAGAACTAAAAAAAAAAATCTAAACTAAAACCACCAAAACAGTTCAACCAATGTTACTGCAGGCAGTTATTCCTCAAAGTTTCAAAAGCAAATGAGTTGGCTTTTTGGTTTTTAAATATGAACAATACTAACATTACAATGGGTTTAGGTTTAATAACTACTACTATTACTGCTACAACAACTACTACTAAATTTCATATTCACTTTTTTGAAAGCCTTACATAAAAGAAACTAATTAATACATAGCCCGCAGAATAGATCCAAACACATGAAAGGAATATCAATTTTTAAGTACTTTTAAGGTCTTTGTCATGATTTTCAAAAGACAGAAATGGCAATTGAAAACTCCATGTTACCAGACACACATGATCTACAATTCAACATTATCTAGTGTTATATTTGATTATGCTAATATACAATGCACATCTTTCATTGAAAGAGACAAACTGTTGTGACATAAAATTGTTTAAATACACTTCTCCAGGAGCTTCTATTTGCAAACAGTAATTGCAAATACTAAACTCAATCCTATAGCTTCCAGTAAGTGGTGTGATTTAATGTTTCAGAAAAGCAGAATGAACAGAGCCTTCTAAGCAGCTCAGAAATAAAAAAGCATTTTCTAACTGAATTTCTGTATTAACCCGGGTAAATTTTAGATGAAGCTACATACCAAGGTTCTTTTCTAGCCATTGATGTCCTTCTATCAGCTGGTCAATTAAAGCAAAATAATGAGGAGAGGCTTCATCAGGCATGACCCATCCTCCTGTTACTATTTCAAACTGTCCATCTTTTATTAACCTGAAAAATATGTAAATTATGTTCAGAAACTTGCATATAAAAAGACACTGTTAAAAATCAATTTCTGAATACCGAATTTGTACTTCCCAGGGACACGATGCCAAGATCTAAATTGATTGTGCTACTTACATCTCTGGACTACATTTCTTTAATCAAACAGGAAAAGAATGAACAGATCAACAGTGAAATTTTTAATGCCTCTGTGCAACGAAAACTACTAGCTCTATTGCATGTGCCATAACATTTGATTTTTTCTAAGTCAGTAAAGAAGGCTATTTCCTACACAGATGACAAAAATAAAACAGCATATGTGCTACAGTACTGAAGGCCAATTGTGTGAGATGCCTAGACATTGCACATTTCAAGTGCTACTAATATCTCCCCATCTTTGATCTGCAGTTCTCTCTATTGTTTTAGAGAGCTGACAGAGCTTCGAAGTTCATTATATATATATAAGGCCTTCAGACCATCTCACTCATTAAAATGCCTTCTTGAAACAGATCACAGGATGATCCAGTCTCTCTATTAAGATGTCAGTGAACATAATGATCATGCTTCCAGCATCAGGTGGTCCCTACAGCTAAATAATGTAGTTTTAGTACTTACATTGTACACTAGCATATAAATGTTTAATGAATTCAAGAAATACAGTAAGCTTGCCAAAACTTCATCACATTATAAATAATACCCATAAAAGTAATGAAAAACATATAGCCAAAATAATCTCCAGTGCAGCTTCTGTAAGTCTTACAGCAGTTTAACCAATATCCAATTCCCCTGAAGAAAGGACACGGTTCCCTAGTGACTATCATTTACTGTTTATTGTGTTCCAAGGGATCTTTTTAATCTCAGAAAAACAACAGCTGTGCTATAATACTCATGCATTGTACATAAATTTTTAAATAGATAGTTTTCTATGTCATCCCCAAGATTTCCAGCACTATCTCAGCTTTGCAGCTGTGAGGCTCTCATAGCCTTAACGTATACTGCAACCTGTGCATCTTGAAGGGGAGCATGAGAAGGAGGGCACCACAAAGATGAGCAAAGAACTGTTGGATTCTGTCTTAAAGCAAAGTAAAAAAAACAAAACAAACAAATACAACCATTTTTGAAGTAAGGATCTAGTTTGGAGTTTTCAAGTTCATCCAAGCAGCATGCTTTCTTGTCTGAGCGTCTAGGCAAACCTTTTACTTCTGTATTACATTTTGACACGTGACTTTAAAAAGAATTAAAAAGAGTAAGGGTATAGAGAATGTACTACTTTACCATTTAAGCAGCTGCATGTTTATAAAAAATGCATATATTTAAAAACAATAATCTCATTTCATAATTGTGTTATAACTGAAGAAACAATTACCATATATAAATAGCTAATGTGAAAGATTATTTTTATTCCATTGCCAATACTTCAAGGTGACTTCAAATAAAGTTTATAATCACAACTCCATTACAATTTGAATGACATCTTCATGGTTGTACATGGAAACTTTTTGCCAATTTTTTCAGCAACTCAGTAATTTGGCTTCACTTCTCTAAACTGAGTTTTATTTCGTAATTGGAAATAAAAGAACACACCAAAAAATCAGAACTTGGTTAGTTGGTTATTCTAGCAATTCTGCATTGCAGCAAGTGAAATCTCAAGTTTACTGTGTACCAAATACAGAGTCTCAGAACATGCTGCATAGAAGATAAGCAATAGTTCAGTGTTCAAACCTTTTAACAGCATCCTTTTTTTGGCTATCTATTCCATCCCACCATTTTGAAAAGTAAGAAATCTCAGACCACATAAATTTCCTTCTGTTGTCTTCTTGCAGTTTTATAACCATATTATTTAAGATATGCTGTGTCTGATCTCTGAAGTAATCATCAAAAGTCTTCAGCCAACCTAAGAGAAAGAAAATACAAAATTTAAGTTGCTTCCAACCATCTTAGAGACCTGCTTCTTCCCACTCCCTGCAAAAAGTTAAGTCAAGCATTTTCTTAAAAAGCCAGATTTTACATACTGCGGACAGTTCAAAGTGCTAAACTCTCCAGGAACTTCTTTTTATAAAGATTAGATTTCCTAAACGTATAAGCATATGGAATATTAGGCTTCCTACTTTGATCAACAGAATAAACAGATTTTTAAAATTATGGGTTTTTTTCATTTAAGCACAAATTAAGTAGTTGAAAAGGAAGATGTACATATCTGCAAATAGACCTTTCTTAATAACTTCCACTAGTTTTCCTCATCTCTCACATCAAGAGGACTGTAGTATCTACTAACACATCATCTTCCCAGCCCAAGCCCTACTCCCAACACACACACCTGCAACAGCCCCTAATCCTTTCCTCAATGTCTTATCTTTTCTTTCAAGTCATAAAGCACCCTATCACTCTATTCTATGTAAAACAACGGGACAAAAACCCTTACTAGCAGCATCTACACCTACAGCTTGAGGAGAAAATTAAAGAGACACTAATGGCATACCACAGACCTTGAGGGTAAAGAAATAAAACGGGGGCAAATGAAGAAGCAGTAAGCCCTACAGCACATGTTCAGCATCATTTATGAATGAGAGGCTTGTTAGCAATGACTGAGAAGTGTGTTGTAACTGCACCCCTCATTAGAAAAGATATCAGTGAGATGCAGAATAAAGGAAAAAACAACTTTAACCACATATTCAAACCTCACAGTGCAGAGCCTTCCATGAAATTCTTTAACCTCTCCCTAAAATCTTGCATGAGAAAGTACATGCACCTTCCCTTCCAGAACCTGGAAGGGTTATGTTTTTTCTGTAACCATAACTGGAAAAAAGAAGCAGTCTACTTAATTCACAAGTGGCATATTCTTACTCTTCATACCAGTGCTTGTCACATTATGAGCATTTTCATTCAACTGCTTCCAAAAGGGACTCAACAGTTGAGTGTAAGGAAGTATCACATCCAACAGAATAACTACAGAAGAATGCAAGTGATCTTACAAATTGGTCCTATAGCATGCATCCATGTTTTAAGATTCTGTGAAAGCTTTCACACAACACGAGAATTGTACTCCAGACAAATATGATCCTAGTGATTCCACTCTGATTATCCATTTCAGTTCTGCAGAGGCACTGCTATTCTAGCACAATGCAAGTCTGCTTGTAAGGAGAAACAGAATTAGGCTGTTCTGGAATGAAATATATTATTTAAAGGCAGTTACATAAATGCAGAAAATTTTAGTATTAAAAAAATCATTTTTAAGTCTGATAAAAGCAAACCACTTTATTACTGAATAGAGTCCGAATATTGATTCAGAAAGGATATATTCTACTTAATGTTAATGATAAAAAATAAGTGATGTTCATCTTGGGTAGAAACGCAGAACTAATGTAATTTGACAATATGCACATTCTCTTCCCGCTCACATGAAATTGATAATTATATTTCAACTATAGAATCCATAATTAGGAATAACCACTAGACACTGGTGCACTCTTACTTTGGTTGCACTGCTTTCAAGGTACACTCTTACTTTGTAAAGGTCAAATTTTAATAAAATATTCAGAAGAAAACAAAGCCACCACAAATTTCAAAAAACCTCTGGTTTTTATTTTGCAAATGAAAAAAATAAAACTGTAACACTCCAGAGGAAAAGTGTTAGCTCAGTATCTTTTTTTTTTTAAACAGATGTTTAGCATCTAGAAGAATCATCACATCTGATATAAGTTTCCATACAGACAGAACAATAGGGTCTAATCTATCTTAAAGGGGAAAAATACATTTTGTCAAGACTCTTAATATGAGGGCTTAAAATCTAAATTTAAATCATAATTTTCTTCAGAGGCATGGATGCAGTTTAATACAAAAAAAGTTGACAGTAAATTACTATTACACAGTAGTTGCATGAAGACTGAAAACAGAAAGGCAATTAATAATGAATTAGTTTTTGGTTTTATCCAAAATTTGTTGTGATCTCTACCGACTTCAGTGTTTTTTTTTTAATGGAAGCTTTCACTCAAAGAATTGAAATCTCATGACCAATTAATCTTTTTCAATGCTCATTTACTTTTCAGCAAATCAATTAAGTACTTTAGTGATATTTACATTAAAAGATCCACATGTAGCAGACAAAAAATTTACAGCTTTTTACCAGGAATTTCTACCGCAAGAGACAAGATTATGCTAGCACACAACTAACAGAGGTCTTACTGAAACCATCCTGTGTTTTTCCCATACAGAAATATATCATAATAATAAACTATTTCAGCATATTTCTATATTGCAGCAATTAAAGCAAACTTACATGGAATTAGTCTTCTTAAACATTCTTAAAAAACTTAAACCAAACTAAATAAAGCAGCACAGAGATAAATGATAAAGCAGCTGGCATAAGAATACATTATGATGTAGGAAGAGCAGTATTATTAGAGGTTGTTTTGGTTTAATATATTCAGTTTATTAAACTATAGAAGAAAGCCATAACATGATTAACACACTGAATCTTCAGAAAGTCCTAGGAAATATTTACAAGTATTCACAGAATTAGTTGCAAGCCAACAGAAAGTCCTCAGAAATTTAATTACCATGCGTCTGGCATCTTGCACTCAAATATATTTATTGCAGAACAGAATACAATAGAACATTTTCAGTTGGAAGGGACTTACAACAATCATTTAGTCCAGCTAAGAGGTGATCAAAAGTTAAAGCATATTAGGAAGGGGATTGACCAAATGCCTCTTAAACACTGACAGGCCTGGGGCATTGACCACCTGTCTAGGAAGCCAGGTCATGTTTGACTACCCTCCCGGCAAATAAATGTTTCCTAATGTCTGCTCACAGCTTTGAGCCATTCCCACACATTCTATCACTGGGTCTCAGGGAGAAGAGCTCAGCACCTCCCTCTCTACTTCACCTCCTCAGGAAGCTATAGAGAGCAGCGACGTCGCCTCTCAGCCTCCTTTTTTCCAAACTAGGCAAACCCAAAGTCCTTAGGTGTTCCTCATAGGACATGCCTTGCAGACCTTCCACCAGCTTTGTTGCCTTCCTCTGGATGGGCAACAAGTTCAAGAACCCCCACATTCTTCTTAAATTGTGGGGCCCAGAACTGCACACAGTACTCAAGGTGAGGCCACACCAACGCTGAATACAGTGGGACAATCACCTCTTTTGACCGGCTGGTCATGCTGTGTTTGATGCACCCCGGGGTGTGGGTTGTCCTCTTGGCTGCCAGGGCACACGACTGACTCCTGCTGAGCCTGCTGCCGACCAGCACCCCAGATCCCTTTCTGCAGGGCTGCTCTCCAGCCACTCCTCTCCCAGTTTATACTTATGTCTGGTGTTACTCCAACCCAAGTGCAGAATCCAGCATTTGCTCCTGTTAAATTTCATGCCACTGATAGCTCTTAACCCCCTGACTTACAGAGGCTGTCCAGTTTTGCATGGAACAATAAAGAATAAAAAAAATAAATAAAAAGCTGAACAGAACAATGAATAAATTAATTTGCAGTTGCTAGCTATAAGCCTACTACTGAAGACTACCATATTAAATTTATTATTTCACATCTTCGTCCCTAATATCACATAAGAATCTAGTACAACTCAAGTTCATTCTTTTGCTTACCCATAAACTAAGAACTTCTTCACAATTTGAAAGAAAGTGTTTATCAGTGTATTTGGATCAGGAAAGTTTTAATACAAATACAATTTACACATGGAAAAAGTGTAATAGTTTAAAGCTGCAATTACAAAAACTAAATATGCTAATATCAGCAAAATAACACTTGTTAATTTCAATCTACATGAGTACCTTTGTCAACATAAACATTTAAACAAGAGAAAAAGTAGTCTTCAATGTCATTATGCTAGTCTTGACTTGAGTATTCAGGATGCCAGCTACTTTCATTTTCTGCCAACACATGTGATAGCAACAGAGGGTACACACTGTTAAGCTGCATGCCTTTTGATTGGCTCACTCATGTTTGACCTCAAAGGTGTGCAAACTTGACACCTCACTCCCCAGCACCCCACCCCAAGATTTATCATCATCCAGTTGCCTGTTTTTTCGTTTTTTCCCCCGCTTCATTAATGTAAGCTTTCTTGAGTCAACAGAGGACTACAAGAATCATCTCCAAATGTCAAGACAATCCATTGCTATGCAAAAAATCCTGAAGCATTTCATGAATTGATTTGCGGCTATTCCTGCCTACACTTTCCAGTCCAATTTCCTTCTTGAAGCTCTATCAGCATCTTGCACTAGAGAAAGGTAACTATGCTATGTCTTAGCATAGTTACGACACAGTTGTAAAGACATAGGCAAGAAGTTTCAGGACGAAGTCAGAACAGAAGATAACAAATTAACATTACTCAAAAAGTAAGCCAATTAAATAAAAGCACTTTATAATTTGATCATGACAAGAATCACAAATCAACTTTGAAAACATGAAATCATTACTACCAAGACTGTATGAGCACAGCTTGCATGTATCTGCAAGGCTGTTGAGTTTTTGACATATGAAATAAAAAAGACTTTTCAGTTGCTTATTACCATTAAGTCACCCTCCAGTGTTAAGAGGAAACGTGTCCTTAAAAAAATTTCTAGCCTCTCATGAAATCTCTTTTAATGAAGAGGCAGATCAAGTGAATGTCTGGAATGCTACTCCTTGTCAGATTAATTTATTTTTGAGGGCAGTTTGCATATCCGATTTACTTTACAGTAGGTCACAATTAATTTCACTGAGTCAAAAATTCAAACATCAGTGATGCTTCTTGCAACCTAAGAAACTTGAGTAATTCATTAATTTTATGGCAGAATTAAATAAAACCATTAAATTTCAGATAGCATTATACAGCTTTTCAGAAAATAGAAGTAAGCGCTTTGCAACAAAATTAGTGGAACTTCAGTTCTTGGATTTTTAAAATGTACACCCAAGTTAGTAAAAAGCTTATGTAATTTTTATTACAGTTAGCCTTAATTCTCAACTAACTCATTCCTGGAAAAAGACACAATTAAGTAACTCTTTTCATACCTAAGGAAGTAAAAAAAAATCATAAACTGAAAGAGGATATATTAGTTCTTAATGACATCCATGCTCCACAGAACATGTGATGCCGCAATGTTAAAAGTTCTTCTTAAAAACAATAAAAATTAAGGGACATGTAGCCATGAGTTCTCATCAGTGCTTTGGAGAAGTTAAAGCATAGTATATGTGTTTAACTGATCAGACACAGGCACACAATAACGACAATACTAGAAAAAAAAACAAAGCTAAGTTTTAACTTACATTTAGTAAGAAAGCTTATTTGTAGACTCAACAATAAAAAAAATACCCTTATTTTAAAGTATAGAATATACAAATCAATTTTTAATTTAGAAATCTTGCATCATCATTCTATGATGTCAAAACTAAACAGACAAACGTACAAGTTAATATTTTACAGATGTTTCTCATAAAACTTCGGTGCTAATTTCACCAAAAAGAAGTATCTTTTCAATACGATGAATGAGTCATTGGCCAAGACTGTGAAAGAAAACTTGAGAAACATGATGTGTCTCCAGTAAGGCTATCTCAAATTTAAAACTAAAAGCAGCCTAAGATTGATTTTTCTTTTTTTTTTAATTTGGCATAGTATAAACTAGAATAAGAAAAAAAGCCACCTGGAACATTGAAACATTCAATTGTTGAATTTGTTGAAGCATTCATTCTGATTCAGAAGATAAATAGAAGATGAGCCCCTTGTTCCCAAAAATATTCTCTGAAATAAAGTCATTCAGGTAGAAGCAGAGACACCAATATTAAGAAGGTACAACAGTGTATTTACTTTTCCAATGGCATACTTTAACTTGTAAAAGATCTCTGCTCAATGGACCATGAGAATCGTTTAATATTTATCACATTTAATTTCATAAGCATAGCTAAAAATTCAAATGATTGCACATTTCACCAAAAGCAAGAATCTACCATGAACCATGAGGTATTTCTAAAATTGTAGTTAGATTTATTCTGTATTAGGCTTACACAATGCAAGGTTCATTTCTAATTTGTACATATCAAATCTGACACCCTGATAACTAAGAGGGGAAGAAAATTTCTTCCGATCAGGGATTTACAGTGTTCTCTCTGTAACAATCTTGTCAATTTTCAATGAACTGCCCTGAATTTTCTGCCCACCCCCAGACAAAGGAAAACAAAAGAACTCTCTCACTAAAAGCCTGCTACCACCTCATATGCAACCACAGAAATATTGAGAAGTGACCCAGGAATAAAACTTAGATTCCTGTAATTCAGCATGCCAAGAAAGACTTGTGAGCTACCCAGTTTCCCATTCTATTCCTAGATCTGATCTTCCTCTACAATAGAAAAATTAGATGTTCACCATTCAATGTATATTTTATAGTCTTTACGTAGCCTTCATAGTTCTTTTTTTTTTTTTGAACACTATATACTGTTGCTGTTTACAAAAAGGAAAACAAGTTCATCACTCGTGACTGATTATTTTTAAATCTTCCTATTAAAACACAACATGAACATATTAATCAGTGAACTTTCAATTTACAGTCTGAAACTTTTAAAAGTAAATTCTCAGATGTCATTCAACTAGCATTTTTTCTTTTCTGCTTCAGCTTTATACTAACCTGCTCTTATATTTTGGTGGGTCAGACAACAGTCTAAATAATCTGTGTTACAAACCTGCCAGGAAAACTAAGTCATCTGAAAACCATATCCAGAACTGGTCAACAGAAAACAAACCTGAAACTCCACGGTACATTAACAGCATCAAACTTTTATACTTAAGTTTTCTTTTATCTTAACACTGCAATTAACTTCATAGGGCTATACAGATTTCCTCCTGAGAAATGGAGACGGTCTTAAACAACAAAAAAGGGGTTAATGTGGGTGTTAGTAAGGTGTCCAAAGTTACCAACGTTATAGATAATTAAAAAACTGTTAAAAAGTAGAATCATAGAATCATTAAGGTTGGAAACAGTCTCTATGATCATCAAGTCCAATCATCAACCCAATACCACCATGCCCAATAAACCATATCCCGAAGTGCCACGTCTACACATTTTTTGAACACCTCCAGTGATGGTGATTCCACCACTTCCCTGGGCAGCCTGTTCCAACGCCTGACCAGTAGTAGTAGTACTTAGACCTGACATATGTGCATATACACTTCCATATACGTTTTTATTTAGGTAGAAATTGGGAGTGGGTGGGCAGAGGAGAGAGGGAAAATCTATTTTACTCTCTCAATTCCACTTAAGTGCTGCTCGTACTAGGATTTTAACAACCACATTCACTAATAAAATACTCTGATTTGGTACACATATATATTACAAAGCTCACAAGTCTCAATTCTTAAATGATTTAATGAGAACAGATTACCAAAATCATCACTGCCAACAGAGCAATAAACGCTAGAAGGTGTTTTTCAACCCCTCGGGTCGTATCTGAACATCGTCTTTCAAGTCCAGTTGCGCTGGTTGACAATACTGCTGTCCCCGAGCAGGGTTCTCCCCTCTGGAGTTTAGCTGCCTAATCCACTTCAGGCAGTCACGTGAAACTGCTGTTGAGAGCTAACTTACGGGCTTTGCCAGCACAGCAGGTTATAGGATCGCTCATTAATCTGCTCCAGAACAAAATGCCACCCATCTGCGATAGCTGTAACCTCACACAACACAGCTATCTGTAAAGTGAACATCTCTCCGTGGCTTGAGATTAATTTGCATTGGGTGAATCCCCCCCAAATCAGACACGTTACTGAGGTGCTCAAATCTTCATCAACTGCCAGTGACTAAAAGATAATTATGCCTGCCACTGATAAAAGAGTGAAGGGGATCCATTCTAATACCTGATTTCCCAGTAACAGGTAAATATATTAGCTACTAATGGGAGAAGCATAGATACCTGAAGTTTCTAGGTCCTGGTTGAATTCACACAGAAGCAGATAACGCAGATTTATCAGAATTTAGCCACACAAAGTTTTTCAGAGCATCACCACGTAAGTCATCCCCCAAAACAGAATTTGGAACCTAAGACCAGCCCCTTCCCTCCAGATTCTGTTTCAAGGCAGTTTCTTTGCCTTTGTGCTACAGATTCTCAATAGCATAACCAGTTACATGAAAAGTTAAAGTAGCCTCTGATAAGAAAACACAAAATGAAATGAGAATTTAAAGCTTCTGCACCTAGTATAGTTATATCTTTACTGACCCCATTTCTTGGTAAATATTTTTCATGTGTATTGTTACACTACAGGTTCATTATGCCTCAAGCTTTTTTGCCAGAAGGCATTTCCTTTGCACCATGCCTTTTAATCCTCTGTAGGAAAGGAATAATGTAACCATTAGCTATACAAGAGATTTCAGATCTCTGTTACAGATAAATTTTCCTTCTTTAAAGTGCTTATTAACATACAGTTTCATACCACAGACAATTCCACAGAAATGTCCTTACCAAAAGTAATACCAAATCAGGAAATTTCCATGATAACACTCTTTGTAAAAGCTAACAATAACCAGTCTCACGTGATCACCTTTGGTGATGGAACAGGTTACATATACCAGGATTGTATCTCAATTTAACTCTACTTGACATGAACATTTAGGATGGCTTCAGATTCATTAAATGACTGTATAGAGTGTGGCTCCTTTCTAGGAAAGTTTTCAGGAGAACAACAATGAGAGAGGAAATAGGTGGACACAGGTTTAAAGACAGTTCTACAAAAAGGCAGATCAAAGTTTATACTATAATTATTTTCTCTGAATATTTTTACTATATACGTACTTCGTTATTTTAGCTGTCATAACTGGACAATACAGTCCCTCCAAATTCCCATGTTTATTTTCTTTGAAAATGCTAGATATGTGCAAATAAAAAGTCACTTATGTTCAAACTACTGTATCTTACTTCACTCAGTACTTCACAGTACTTCAAACAACAAATTAAATTGTTAGGTATACACACAGAAGTTTAAAATCACTGAAAATAGTGGCTCTCCACAATAACAAGCAGCAGCACCAGCTTCTCATGGTCTGTGTACATGTGCCAGGAGGATACTATAGCAGTATAATTCACTGCTTTGGTGTGTTTTACAGTAATTTCAAAATGAAGTGACACTTCTCCATTTTATTTATTGCACAGTAAACATCCATGTGGGAGGAAGAAATGAAATTATGTAAGCATTCCTAGGTTTCAGTTTAAATCCAGACTTTATATTATCCCAGTGCAGGCTGGGGGCAGGGGTGTGCACAAAACAGTAAAGGAAGTGTAATTAAAAAAAAGGAAGTGGTAAAAGATTTGCCATTGTCACATCTTCCAGAAAGCACATCTCTTCAGCACAGGCTGAGGGTTTAAATATCTATGGCAGTCCAAAAAGCCAAAATAAGAACAGCCCATATTTAATGCAGCAATGAAAAAACTGACTGGGTTACCAGCACAACGAACACAGACAATCCAATATTGCCTTCCAATATCAACACTGAAGTTCTACTCCAGTTAATAAATAAGTACATGTAAAACTTTTATCATAACAGTTGTTACTTGAAGTCAATGGCACTTGAATTGTACTTCTGCTTAACTGCCTTCCTAGACTTAAATCTAATATATTACATAGTATACTTCAAAAACCCCAAATCTTAACAGAAATGGCAGTATATTTCTTAATTCAAAAGCCTTTAGATAATCAAATCAATACAGTTAAAATATTACCTGGGTCATTATGTGAGTGAGGCACAACAAAAACTTGAAGTGGTTCACTGTCCCATTCATTTTCATTGTATGTGATATCAAATCCTTGTTTCCACACGCCACCATCTGGATTATCGAAAGGAAGAATGTCATAGACATCCAACATCTAAAAAAGAGTAAAAGGAATATAAAACATGAATTCACAAAAACACTTCTGCTATTAAAAACCACAGCTGTTTTCATGAAAAATGGATCAGCTTGTTCGTTACACAGGGAGAGATGAAGTGACAAATGACTAGAAAACTAAAAAATGAGAGCAAGTTTCAAGTCACACTAGGACACCCAAGTCACAGCTGACAGGAAGAGGAGCGTTTAGCAGGCCTTGTTCGGAGGAAACTTAAATTGAGTTGATAAATGGTTGGAGTAGGACCCATAAGTCACAAAAATTATGACAGCTCACAACAGCGCTGGGACAGGAGGGTAGGGAGAGGATTATACACAATAGCGTAATACACTAAATAGGGGAATGCAGAAGATGAAGAGGACAAACTAAGTAAGCAGTAAGAAAGGATGGCAACATGAGCGAGATTGAGGCAAAAGTCAAACTCAGAAAAGGGAACTGAAAGAAACTATCACAGGAAAACCTTCAGAAATATAGCCAATTGCTATAACAAAGCTCCTTATATATTTACTGTTGCCCAGTACACTAATTATACATGGAAGGACAAATTTCACTTGTCAATGCAAATAAGAATGTTACAGGTAAATAAAGCAACTCTAGAGTTACTTTAACAGGTTTCTATGAAACTTAGATACCAACAGATAGCCTCAAAGAGAATCTCCTAGTGTGAGTTTAGACCAAAGTTACCATTTCCAACTGGTTGTTTTGTTTTTTTTTTTTAATGCTCTGGTCCACTTTTTAGGAAAGGCGGCAAACTTTATGGACATGAATTATCATCTTTAGGAAAGGCGGCAAACTTTATGGACATGAATTATCACCTAGACAAGTCTTTTACTGGCTCTGTAGTTTAAAAAACATGAACTAAACTTTAGTTTAGTTCCAACGCCATGTTAGAATACAATTGTACACCTGACAAATTTTCTCAACAAACATTTCACTTCCACAAAAATAGCTTACAGAAGTAATTTATGACATGAACACACAAGAGTTAAAATGTTACGGTGGCAAGTTGGTTTCTGTCCTGCTAGGAAACTTCAGAAAAATACAGACATCTGAAACAAGCATCTGACTAAAAAAATTAAGGCCTCGTGATGGGTTGACCCTGGATGGTTGCCAAACCCCCACCCACCTGCTCGCACTCCCTTCTCAACAGGACAGAGGCAGAAATAGGATTAAAAGTTCATGGGTCAAGATAAAGACAGGGAGATCACTTACCAGTTACCATGACAGACAAAACAGACCTGACTTGTGGAACATTTCATTAACTTATTGCTAATTACAATAGAGTTGTATATTGAGAAACAAAAACAAAACTAAAAGACCTTCTCCCCACCCCTTTTCTAGTCCAGTTCAACTTCACTCCTTTGTTCCCAACTCTTCCATGCCCCCTACCACAAGTGGTGCAGGGGTATAAGGGTTACAGTCAGTCCATAATGGCTCCTCTCTGCCAGCATGGGGTCCCTTCCACAAGCTACAGTCCTTTAGGGATTCCTCCAGTGTAGATTTCCCATGGGCCACAGATCCTTCTAAAAATATTTACCTTTTCCAGCATAGGGTCTTCCATGGGCTGCAGGGAAATACTTGCTCCACAATGGTCTCCTCCACCTGCTCCAGTGGCTGGAGAACCTTCTCCCCTTCCTTCTTCAATGACTTTGGTGTTCACAGGGTTTGTTTCTCCCACTTTTTTTTCTTAATACCACTGTGCCATGCAATGTTTTCCCCCTTCCTAAAATACGTTCTCCCAGAGGTGCTATACCCTTGCTGATGGAGGACTTGGCTGTAGCCTGCAGGGGGTCTGTTTTGGAGCTGACTGGAACAGCTGTGTCCAGCACAGTGCAGCACTGGCCTCTCCTCACAGAAACCACCCCTGGAAGCCCCCACTGCCAACACCTGGGCACCTCCACCCAGTACATTCCACCCTTACTTCTGTGAAACACACATTTAAGAACAGCTGATAAAATATACATTCATCACACACTCTTCACAGACTTTAGCTCCACCTGTGAAAGAAAATTGCCACATCAAAGTGACATAACAACACTGAAAAAGTGGAAATTTTAAACACACAAAAAAACTCCACCCCTTGTCCCTTCATCTCATTATAACAACAAAAGAACCCCCACAGTTATTTCACTCTGGCAATGTCCAATTCAAGTTTTGGCCATTACCACTTCCAATTATTGTCCTTATGTCTCATTCCTCAAGCCCCAGATTGGGTGCCAAAAAAGGACGGCAGTGGGTTGACCTTGGCTGCGTTGGTGTCTGGCAGCCAGCCAACCTCAACCCACAACAGGCCTTCAGCTTAAGATACAAAAAAAAGTAAGTAATGTCAGATCGGAATACAAGCCACCTAGAACTAGCAGAGCCTCAGTCGCGCCTACAATGTCCATACGCTAGATATCTATGGCCTGTATGAGATCTTCTTGTCACGTCACTGCTCCACCAGGATTGCATCTACCTTTGGATAATGGAATGTATTTTCCATTGCTTAATAGAAAATACAGGTGTAATACTTACAGATATATGCGTTCTGAATGGCCAGCTTGAAGGGACTACATAAGGGTTACATTTAAATTAGCCCAATACCATATTTTCTTGCTTTTTTAAAATTGTATTTTGAGGAACTGTAATTTTTCTGTGAAATGTAACTTTCTGAAGAAAATTAAAATTAAGTGCATACTCTGTAAACGTGCCAGTTACCAATGATTGACCTTAAGACTGATAAACTCCTCTGACATTTCAACCATGAAAACGTTATTTGTTTAAAAATTGAAAATTCTTAAAGAAAGGTTGAGAAGTTGGGGTTGTTCAGCCTGGAGAAGAGAAGGCTCCAGGGAGACCTAATATTGCAGCCTTCCAGTACTTAAAGGGGGCTTCTAAGAAAGATGGGGACTGACTTTTTAGCAAGGTCTGTTGTGACAGGACAAAGGGTAACAGTTTTAAACTGAAAGAGGGCAGGTTTAGACTAGATATAAGGAAGAAATGTTTCACAATGAGGGTGGTGAAACACTGCAACAGGTTGCCCAGAGCACTGGTAGATGCTCCATCCCTGGAAACATTCAAGGTCAGGTAGGACAGGGCTCTGAGTAACCTGACCTAGTTGAAGATGTCCCTGCTCATTGCAGGGGGGTTGGACTAGATCACCTTTAAAGGTCCCTTCTAAGCCAAATGATTCCATGATTCTATGGAATTGCCTACAGGCCTATGAGTTTTTCTCATGGATGGAGCCCAAATTTCACAAGCAACTTTCTGCAGTCTGCAAGATACCAATTTTTGCAGTCCATAACAATTTTTTCCCTAACATCTACTATGTTACAGCTATCTCAAACCATACTCCTGTGATTATGAGCTCAAGAGCCGGAAACTGCAATTCAGGAAATAGATATTGGTACCTTAATCAACAGTTGCCTGAAATAACTAGCTCAGTGACCCGACCCACCATCTAGAGAGGTTTGCTGCCTGCCAGGGGCCTGGATCCAGGATGCTGTAGGGGAACTGTCGAAGCTTGTCCAATTTGCTGACTACTACCCCTTGTTTTTCTTCCATGTGGGTAGCAATGATACTGCCAGAGGCAATCCAGACTGTACCAAAAATGACTACAGAGCTCTCGGGGTGGTAATCAAGGTCACGGAGGCCCAGGTTGTGTTCTCTGCAATCCCACCAAGTGAGGGGTAGGGGTGTGGAAGGAGGATACCCACAGTACAGGCCAATAATTGGCCTTGGAGCTAGTGACTGTAAAGTTACAATGGGGATTGAGGGATACAAGCTCTTGAGGAAAGACAGGCCAGGAAGACAAGGAGGTAGAGCTGGCCTTTCTGTGAGAGAGCAGCTGGTGTGCAAGGAGCTCTGTCTGCAGATGGGTGAGAAGCAAGCTGAGAGCTTATAGGCAAGGCCTAAAAAGCAGATCAGCATGGGTGACATTGTAGTGGATGTCTGCTATAGGCCACCTGACCAGGAATAACAAGTCCATGAGGCCCTCCACAGGCAGGTAGGAGCAGCCTCACATTTGCAGGACCTAGTCCCCATGTGAAACTTCAACCATACTGTTATGTGCTGGAAGAACAGCACAGCAGGGCATAAACAATCAAGGAGGTTTCTGGATTGCATCAATGACAAATTCCTAACCCAAGTGATGGAAAAGCCAGTGAGAAGAGGTGCTCTGCTGGACCTCATACTTGACAACGAGAGGTTTATTGGGGCTGTGAAGGCGAAGGTAGCCTTGGCTGCAATGACCATTAGATAGTGAAATTCAGCACCCTGAAAGGAGGGAGGGAGGGCAAAAAGCAAGATCACACCACTGGGCTTCAGGATAGCAGACTTCAGCCTCTTTGCTCAGCAGAGTCCCACAGGATAAGACCCTGGAGGGAAAAGGGGCCCAAGAAAACTGGTTAATAGTCAAGCTCCTCCTCCAAGCTCAAAAGCAGTCCATCCCAACAAGTAAAAAGTCAGACAAAAATGCAGGAGGCCTGCCTGCATGGATGATCAAGAAGCTCCTGGCAAAACTCAAACACAGAAAGGAAACATACAGAGGGCAGAACCAGAGTCAGATAATGCAGGAAGAATACAGACACACTGTCTGAGCATCCAGGGATTAAGTTAGGAAAGCTGAAGTCCAAATGGAATTGACTCTGGCAAGGAAGACTCTGGCAAGGGATGTCAAAGGCAACAGAAAGGGCTTCTGTAAGTATACAGGTGACAAAAGGAAGGCTAGGGCACACTGTTGAAGGAGATGGGGGACCTGGTGACAGGACATGCGGCTTCTTTGCCGCAGCCTTTACCAGGAAGACCAGCCTTCAGGAATTCCAGGCCCCAGAAATCAGGGGAAAAAGTCTGGAGAAAGGTAGATGTGCCTTTGGTGGAAAAGGGCCAGGTCAGGGTCATACTTAAACAAACTAGGCATACAGGTCCATGGGCCCTAATGGGCTGCACCCACAAGTACTGAGGGAGTTGACTGATGTCACTGCAAGGACATTCTCAAGAACCTTTGAATGCTCTTGGAGATTAGGAGAAGTGCCCAAGGACTGGAGGAAAGCAATGTCACTCCTATATTCAAGAATGGCAAGGAGGAGGACCCAGGGAACTACAGGCTGGTCAGCCTCACCTTGATCCCTGGAAAGATGAGACACATGGACACACTGATGAAAGTTCAGCAAAGGGCCACCAAGATGAAGAGACTGGAGCAGGTCGCCTATGAGAAAAGTCTGAGAGAGTTGAGACTGTTTAGCCTAGAGAAGGCTTGGAGGAATCTTATCGATGTGTACAAATACTTGAAGAAAGAATGCAGAGAAGGAAGAGACAGGTTCTTTTCAGTGGTGCCCAGTGACAAGATAAATGGCAGTGGGAACAAACTAAAACACAGGAGGATCCTTTTGAACATCAGGAAATACTTTTTCCCTGTGAGGGTGACTGAGCACTGGCACAGGTTGCCCAGAGAGGTTGTACCATCTCCATCCTTGGAGATATTCAAAAGCCAGCTGAACAGAGTCCTGGACAACTGGCTCTAGGTGACCCTGCTTGAGCAGGGGGTCGGACCAGGTGACCTCCAGAGGTCCCTGATAACCTTAAACATTCAGTCATTCTGTGATTCAAAGGTTAATCAGAATCCAAGGCATCCAGAAGACAGATGCTATGTTATTTTTATCTTTCATATAACACCATTCTCAGTAAGAATTGTGCAAAGGATTAATTACAAATTACATCATCACTTGACCAGGTTACATGACTGCAAGTGAAGAATAAGTTCCAAGTACCTAGTCAACAAGAAGCAAAAATGGTCAAAGAAAAGTATTTCCTGGACATATTTTAAGTTCATTTCCAAGTATAAAATACTGATATAGTAAGCACTATAGTAAGACCAGCAGACCAATAGAAATTCCAAAAGGATGCTGCCTGTCTTCATTATGGCTGCTTCAGAAGTTAGAGTCATGTTGATACAAGCTTTTGAATTAAAACATTTGAAAACTTATCAGTTGTCTTTTTTTCCTCTATGGGCTTATTCTTTCTTTATATTGAGGGACTCAAACAGATGAAACCTTGGACAAACATCACAACACTTACCTCAGTGAACACTAAACTACTGCACAGAAGAAATAAAAGCACAGTTCGTGCCTCTTCAGGCCACCTTTTTTAAAGTGATTCATGCCTCATTTTTAAAAGGAGCAACATTACTAAGCACAATGTTAGATGCTTCAGTAGTTGAGAAGGACAAGAGAGGAGACACCTCACCGTATCAGTTAAAAGACCTTCCAGCTCACCATGATGGCTGTTGAGAATTCTATCTTCTTTGAACACAAATTCCAGATAGTGCTTGAACTAATGACCTAAAAAAGTGTCAGGTCATGACCATATGAAGGGGCAGGCAACTCACAAAGAGTACAAGGATCTCATTAGGTCAAGCAGGGACAAAATTAGAAAGGCAAAAGTCCAGCTAGAGCTCAGTCTGGCTACAGTCGTAAAGGATAACAAAAAATGTTTTTACAAACATATTAACAACAAAAAGAGAGGCAAGGAGAATCTCCATCCCCTACTGGATATGGCGGGGAACATTGTCTCCAAGGACAAGGCTGAGGTACTTAATGCCTTCTTCGCCTCAGTCTTTAATAGCCAGCCCAGGTATCCACAGGGTATTCAGCCCCCTGAACTGGAAGATGGGGATGGAGAGCACAATATACTCCTCATAATCCAGGAAGAAGCAGTCAAGGACATGTTAAACCACCCAGACACCCACAAGTCTATGGGGCCTGATGGGATCCACTCGAGAGTACTGAGAGAAGTGGCGGAGGAGCTTGCCAAGCCACTCTCCATCATTTATCAGCAGTCCTGGTTAACAGGGGAGATCCCAGAAGACTGGAGGCTTGCCAATGTGACACCCATCAACGAGAAAGGCTGGAAGGAGGATCCTGGGAACTACAGGCCTGTCAGCCTGACCTCTGTACCGGGGAAGATTATGGAGCGGTTGGTCTTGAGAGTGCTCATAGGGCACCTGCAGGACAACCAAGGGATCAGGCCCAGCCAGCATGGGTTCATGAAAGGCAATTCCTGCTTGACCAACCTGATCTCCTTCTATGACCAGGTGACCCACCTAGTGGATGAGGGAAAGGTTGTGGACGTTGTCTACCTGGACTTTAGTAAAGCCTTTGACAGCGTCTCCCACAGCATTCTCCTGGAGAAACTGGCGGCTCGTGCCTTAGACAGGTTTACTCTTCGCTGGGTGAGGAACTGGCTGGATGGCCGAGCCCAGAGAGTTGTGGTGAACGGCGTTAAATCCGGCTGGCGGCCGGTCACAAGCGGTGTTCCCCAGGGCTCGGTTCTGGGGCCGGTCTTGTTCAATATCTTTATTGATGATCTGGATGAGGGGATCGAGTGCTCCCTCAGTAAGTTTGCAGATGACACCAAGTTGGGTGGGAGTGTTGATCTGCTGGAGGGTAGGAGGGCTCTGCAGAGGGATCAGGACAGGCTGGATCAATGGGTCAAGGTCAACTGTATGAGGTTTAATAAAAATATTGTTTAATTAAATAATTAAACATTAATTATTTAATTAAATAATATTTGATTTTTAAATAATTAATTTAAAAATAACAACAACCCCATGCAACCCTACAGGCTTGGGGAGGAGTGGCTGGAGAGCTGCCCGACGGAAAGGGACCTGGGGGTGCTGGTTGACAGCCGGCTGAACATGAGCCAGCAGTGTGCCCAGGTGGCCAAGAAGGCCAACAGCATCCTGGCCTGTATCAGGAATAGTGTGGCCAGCAGGAGTAGGGAAGTGATTGTGCCCCTGTACTCGGCACTGGTGAGGCCGCACCTTGAATACTGTGTTCAGTTTTGGGCCACTCACTACAAGAAGGACGTTGAGGTGCTGGAGCGTGTCCAGAGAAGGGCAACGAAGCTGGTGAGGGGTCTGGAGCACAAGTCTTATGAGGAGGGGCTGAGGGAACTGCGGTTGTTTAGTCTGGAGAAGAGGAGGCTGAGGGGAGACCTTATCACTCTCTACAACTACCTGAAAGGGGGTTGTGGCGACGAGGGTGTTGGCCTCTTCTCCCAAGTAACCAGTGATAGGACAAGAGGAAATGGCCTCAAGCTGTGCCAGGGGAGGTTTAGATTGGATATTAGGAAAAATTTCTTCACTGAGAGGGTGGTCAAGCATTGGAACAGGCTGCCCAGGGAGGTGGTGGAGTCGCCATCTCTGGAAGTGTTCAAAAAACATATGGATGTGGCACTTCAGGATATGGTTTAGGGGACATGGTGGCGCTGGATTAATGGTTGGACTTGATGATCTTGAAGGTCCTTTCCAACCTAGTGATTCTGTGATTCTGTGATATTTAATGCAGAGTTCTTAATTTTGTTGGCTTTATTACCTAGCTCCATTTTTATCTTTTGAAAAAAGTATACATTAGTTTTCTATTTTATTTGAATTACATCAATTCAGTGTTATTTTCAGTGGCCAGCTCTATTACAATTTTCTACCTACTTACAAACACCACAAGGAACAAAGTATACAATTTCTTCATTTAGAATTCCTCCATGAAAAAAATCCTTTTGCTATCCTATCCAAGAATCTTTTGGATTTCATGTCAATAGTAACTTGTTTAGTCCGATTTAAGGAAAGAAAATACATCTCTGAGTAGCAAGTCCTGGTAATATTTCTTACTGAAATATCACAAAGGTTTTTAATCTCTATTTGAATGCATTCATATAGTGGTTTGTCCATTACATCAGACTATAATGAACTCCCATAATTTATTCAGTGAAGCCTCTTTTGCCTTCATTCTCTAAAGTGATTTTTATCCAAACACTATGTCTCACTTATACTAGCTCTTACTTCTTTCTAGTCTCTCATTTCATTCTCATACACCCATTTAAAAGACAATCATGAAAAAGGTAAGGTCCAAACTTGGAGGTTTAAGGTAATGTTTATGAACAGCAGGTAATTAGCACTTAACAAGCTGGGTTTCAGAATTTAAAAAAAAATTAAATTAAATTAAAAAAAAATGGTCCAATTAACCTACTCAGAATTTCTCAAGTCTTTACAAAAACAAAAAAAAATTGAGAAGAAAATAAATTAACTGAGCTTGCAGAATACATCATGCCTGGCAAAGTATTAAGTAGTAAAACTGTATTCAAATACAGTAATTTAGATCAGCTCATTAATGTGGTGTTACAAGAATTCTGCTAAAGTTAAGGTCTTAGATTCCACAACTGAAATGCGGGTGAGACTTGTAGGATGAGAGGCTGTATACAGAAGTGGTATTAAAGTGACTTAATGATGATGGTGGATAACCTGCTGAGCACAAGGTACTAATGCAATGACACGAAGAACATTAGAGCTTTCCCTCCCTGTGCAATACAAGACAAGAAAGTGTGAGTAGGGGAACAGCATGAAGAATATTACCTGCTACATTTGTTACTTAAGTACATGCATATAACCTTAAAAGTAAACTATGAAAAAGCAGTTTCACCACTACAGCCTACCATTAGGTAGGTACATTAGCTGATAGTAGTTATGTGTTCTGACATTCTGCAAATGTGAAGCAAAACATGTAAAACGTCTTTGCTTAAACTGTTCTCCTTCCATTCATAACCGGTTAACACGTCCAAGACTTTTAAGTCTCAAAAAACTTTTAAGCATCAAAAATTTTACCTCAAAATTCACAATTCACATTTACTATAATTTATTTCCAATGCACCTAAAAAAGCACATCACTTTATATGGTAACAGACTGTACAAGGAATAACCTGTTAACAATCCAGTGACTGGAAAACATGTAATCATAGGACCACATGCTTTACTTTCTTGCACAGAAGTCTTAATGTATATTAGAATTGTGAACAAGGCAGATAGTGACTTCAAAAAAAAACCTACTTTCTCTGTAAAAGACATATTAAAGTGGTGCCTAACCCTGAAGAGCTTAAAGGCATTATGAATGATACATCAGAGGTTACAATTGTTCTAATATGTGCACTTATTCATCTTAATTCCACTGTCTTTCTCCTGCAATAGAAATACTTTCACATTTGGAATAAGAAAGCTGGACCTCAAAATTTAATCTTTGCTTTAGAGTACTATGAATATTTATAGTGCTCCCACATGACTCCCAAAAACAGTACAGATCACAAACTTCACACTGTATTCTCAGCACTCCTGAAACACTCCATTAAAACTGAATATGTAAGAGTCCACAAACTCACAAGCATCACCAGAAAGCAAAATAAATTCAACTTGAAGTGACTTTACAAACTTCAGCCTCCACAGTTCATGTCAACCAGTCAACATGGTATATGTTCCTCCTTTCTGATCAAAGTGCTTATACAAACTGGAGACACACAAGAATACTGAAATACAGAAGTAGCATTCCGGAGAGAACACAGTACCTGAGGTTTTTTTTAAATTATTTCTTCTGGAACATTCTTCACCTCCTCATCAAGACCCATCTGCACTCATACCTCTAAAATGTAAACCCTATTTAAATCAAGATTATCCACTATTTCCAGTTTATTTGTCACAAATTTTAGAGCAATTTCTGGCAACTGAACAAGGCTCTCAGATAAATTCTTTCCAAAGACTTTCTGATAGTACTGGACAATAATCTGAGTATAATAAAAAAAGCCCAAACAGAAAAGAGTTAAGAACTTTTAAACTTTCTGAAATGTTGGCTCTTCATAATCACTATTCAATTTCTGGAGTTTAAAAAAAGGGAAAAATGAGCAGTTTCGTAATACCTGGTAAACACAAGTCACTCGAACAATTCTATTAGGTCTTAGATTAGGAGCTCAGTATCAAGTTTTTACCAGTAATTAGACATTTTCAGAATTAAAAGGTAATGAGCAGTTTCGTAATACCTGGTAAACACAAGTCACTCGAACAATTCTATTAGGTCTTAGATTAGGAGCTCAGTATCAAGTTTTTACCAGTAATTAGACATTTTCAGAATTAAAAGGTAATGACAGCTAGTAGTCCAGCAGCATAAAGGAGAAAGACATACTTGCTTACCTGGACACCTGAACCATGACTTCCACTTTTTGAAGCAAACAAACAATCCTCAGAATCAACTGCAAGCAAGACTGAGGCAGAAGGAAAGAGCTCAGAGACAGATCCTTGACTGAAGTTTATAGCCTCTGGATTTTTTTGACCATCCTTTACTGATTCACTCAGATTGATCACAGAATCTCGTATGTTTGAAATAATCTCATTATTTTCTGCTAACAAGCGTTCTAAATGATCTATTTTTTCTTGCAGTATTGAAAGCTGACCCTGTAAAAAAAGAAAAGTTTAATTATTTCTCAGACAAATTCTTGATAGAATTTTAAAAAGTCAATTTCACAATAGAACATAATCACACAAAAAACATCAAATAAATCTTCATTCTGTATTTTATGTAAAGACAAATTAATAAAATTGAACCAACATATGAAACCTTCTCCTTTCAGAATAAGAGAAAAGAGCAAAAGTTATATTTTCCACTATGAACTTTCATTTGCAGCACAAGATTGAATCAGTGATACAAAGATATTCTTAAAAGGTCACACTGTTTCAAGTACCAATCATGCCAACTTCAACTTTTCTCATGTCTTTCACAGATTTGAAAACATATGATCTTTTCATTTATCATCACATCAGAATACCAAAGAGAAAGTCTTTTTTAGAAGGCAGTCACATCATGATGGGATTAACAGGATGTATACATTTTAGGTTTCCCCTCCACATGCAAAATACTATTTCAATAAATACTGAGTTTCTTATTTTCAGTGAAATTTAGAGAGAAATTAACAAAAGCACTTAAAGGAGAGTAAAAGATCCCTTAACAGCCTGATCATAGTAATAATATGTGTAATCGGACCAATACAAACATCAAGATTATCCATAAAAGACAGCTCAAACTGATACTACTCTTAGACAGAAGGTCATATTCAGTTGCCAAACAACAGGATTTTATATATGATTCTAGTGTGCACCACAAGAGGAACGATATAGAAAAACATCTACGTGAATTGAAAGAAGTCAATGTATCTCCCAAAGCAACTTGGAAGGCTAGACAGATACCACAAAGCAATTTAATAGCATCTAATCACTGTATTGTTGGAATACAAGATGGACAGAACAAGATACCAGGAAATGCCGCTGCCCTCTCATGTACTAGCCACTCCTTCCAAATTATTTGAGATATGCTTTTTTTCTGGCATGAATATGTTCGCTTTTACAGAATCACAAAAGGCCAGACTATTAAACGTGTTTTTAGGGATATTTTGTCTTAAAAATAATTTCTTTCTTTCTTGCCTCAGACTGACTTCAACCTAACAATAATAAGATGGAGAACAAAAAGCCAGTCACTTCCTATTATTAAAGTCAGGCCCCAAAATATACAATCTATGAGTTTTTTTTTCATGACTCTGTCATTACAACAAAACCTTCTGCAGCTTCAGTCATTTACATTTTACCCATTACATTCAACACATAACATTGATTCAGCAGACTCTGTGGCCTCTGATTTTAATGACAAGTTAAACTTCTTCCTAGAACCGATGCCCTATTTCCTAAGTTATACAGAATAATATTAGACACAACATCTGTATTTGACACTTTTTTCCCCTTTGACGACAATTCACTTGGGGTCTTTGCATTTTCCTTTTAAGTGGCAAATTCCAACTTCTGTAGTTAGGCTATAGTTTGCAAAGGATTAAGCCTCCTTTCTAAATTGTGACTTTTACATTCTGTTCCCTTTGAGAAGTCTGCAGGAATAAAAAAACCAGACCTTACCAAGAGACACCAATCAGCCTTTTGGGTTCTACTAAGTGGTCATTCCTCTAATTCTATCTTTATGGAAGTTCTTTGTAATTCTGCAGAAGACATGTTTTAGTATTTTTTAAACTGTTGCTAAGTTTGTCCCCTTATTTTCTGGGCTGTATAAACTGCTGACTCACTGCTTTGGGTTTTTGCTTAGATTGATAAATCCTGAAAATAACAACAGGTTTTAACATGCAACACAGGCAAACAGTTATTGCTTCCCAAAACACAAAAATGTATTTTGACAACAGATCCAGATTAAGCTAATTGAGATGTACAGCCAACATCCTAGAATCTCAACATTTTAAAGACAAATACTAGAAACTTATAACATAGATGAACTGGGAACAACAGGAAATCAATATGTAGATTACGGGATGCTAGAAAGGAAAAAAAACCTGTAGTTCCATGCCCCCTGGTGGCATAAAAGAAACAGCCAAGACTGAAATCTTTCAAATGCTGCATTAGAGATAGTGTGTACACATTTTTGTGTAAAATTAGTATTTTCACTTTCAATGTCTGTGACATTTTAAAAGAAAGGACAGTTTCTCTAGTCAGAAAACTAATAGCCTATTATGCCACTTGCTCTCAAAATAATATATATAAAATAATTCTGACTGGGGCTTTACAGGCTGCCCAATACAATATTGGCTCTGATCTTTAGATTCCTAAGAAGCTGAAGTATAGCTGCCTTCTATATAAATTATTACCTGCTTCACTGAATGCGACTACAGTTCACCAAAGTTAGCAAGTGTTTAAGCAACTAAAAAGCTGTTCACACCTATCCCACCTCTATATATGCTGCCTCTACAACTGCAAAATCAGAAAAACGTTTAAAATTTATATTCTCATTTACACCTGTTCTAGAAATATTTTACTTCTTCCTACAGGAAAAGAGTTTTCTATAGCTTAGCAATAGCCTGTCCTCTACCTGGTCATAGATTAGACCACCAATCTGCCTTATGCCATCTAGCCAATTATAGTCTCACCAGCACTGGCCAATAACAGACACAGTGGGGAAAAAAAAGGTAAAACAAAATGCACACATTAAAAAGACACCAAATACATGTTTAGACTGATCCTTCCATTGGCAAATACTGCCAAAGTCTAACAGTCAGATAAAAACTTCCAGTTTGGAGGTCATGTCATATTTCATCTCTCTAAGATGGACCTTTCGTTTAATTTATTATACTCTAAACCTTCAAATATCTGCAATAACAAGTTGATTTTATATGTTACTATATACTTTCAGCAATAATTTATTTTTAAGGTGGAGTGTTCAAGCCTACCTAGGGTTCTGAAGAGCAGTGATTTTCCGTTGAAGTACATTAACTTTGGAGATGGATATTCTGATATTTGGAGAAAGAAATCTTACAAAGACCTCCCACCGTGAAGCTTAACAGAGGACATTAAAGACAATCCTGATTTCTTTTCTGAAGACTATGAGATGCACCACACGTCTCTCCTAAAGCATTTAAACATACCATGTACTAACTCAACTTGAAAGCAAAACATGGAATAAAAAGCTACAGTTCAGAACATGTAACTATGACCTCATGCAGTACCCAAGTTAACACTGGAAGGCAACCAAATCTTTTGAGATTTTAAAAATATTTTCAATTTTTGTTCTGAAATACATCAGCCATAAGTTAACTTTAAGAAACAAGAGTGTCACAAACTATAAATTGATCCCAGTTTTCATTCAGTATGAAAATTGTTGATGTTAGGAATCCATTCTCAAGCTGAAAATTTCACATGGATCCAAATTATGCAAAAGCTAGGTCTATTTTCATTGTACATTCACCTTTTTTTCTTACTCATTTTAAATAGATAGGAGTAGACAATGCCTAGAACACAGTATTCAATAGTAAGATTATTTTAAAATATGAGCTAAATGTAGAAAATATTGCAACTCTCCAAGACAATAAAATTAACATATGAAAAATAAATTAAATTCAGTTTCAACATTTTTAAAGGAAGGCAAACAACTCACACTGCTCAACTTAAAAGTCAAGGCCGAACAGTACAAAACAGTGAAGTTACTCTAAAACGGTTTCATTTTATTGATTTCTTGTAACAGTTGTTGATTTACTGGTAAAACAGATTACAAGCATGTTTCAGGGGGCATTAAACAGGTCTAATTATAAAGTAAAACGCACAGGACCTCTCCATTACTAAAAATATACTTAAACAGCATTTTTTTTAAATAAGTTTGAAAATTTTGCACACATTTGAGGGGGGGATTATTTTTTTCTTTTAAATCTGAGTAGCGATGCACCGATTTTACCTTAATCAATTCTGCCTGAAATCTTGTGATCTACATGGCTTTGGAGATACTGGATAGCAAAATTTGGCTAGGTGCACAATTCACAAATGTCAGCAGACCTCGCCATGACTTTACAGCATCCAGTCTTCTCAGAGAAGAGGCAATCCTAATCCAAGACTTTGAGCACAGAAGACTGCACAGAAAATTGGAGGTACGCTGTCTGGGTAAGTATGTCTTAGTCCAACTGAACATCATTAAATCTACATATTTGTTTTAACATAAGGAAATACAATATGAAGTTACATGAATCACTTGGCCTACAAACCAGTTAACAAGTTTATAACAACTCTGGTATAAACTCCTTTCTTTCATTTCTCTCTGCTTTGATATATTGATAAGATTGTGCAAATAAAGATTTTACTAAAAATCAAGAAAGGCAACCCTGCTGTTACTCCACAGCAAAGCAACTATTTCTATAAGTGCAAAGCAACTATTTGTATAAGTGCAAAGTACCAACAAATCCAACAGTACCAAAGTAGGTACAGCTGCATTGGTAGAAGAACAGCACCACATGAGCAGCTCATCTGTTCACCACCCCTGTGTTACATAGGGTTGGACTGAACCAACAAAATCTTCCATGTGAGGACAGCACAGAGCAGGACAGCACACCCTCCTCCCGTTTGGAACAAAAACTGTCCACACCTACTAGCTGCACTGAGCAACCTGCTGCTAACCACCACATGAACCAGCTACATAAACAGTTCCTTATGCTTCAGTCCGTCTGAACCCTTCAGCAGTTTTCATGCCCCAAATACTCCTAAGCAGTCTGTTTCACACTGCCCGCTGCTTCTCCTTCTCTGTTTGCTTCTGACGCTGGCCCGATCTGTAGCAAGGACTCTCTCCAGAAAGGAGCACACTGCCACCCAGCACAAGGAGGGACGTCCAGTAACACAATGAAAGATCAAGCTGCTTTGTTCCGTGGAAGTGGAGGACAGTTTCTCCCATCTAAGCATTGTACATTGCAGAAAGGACATTAGTTGCAACTTCCATTTCCTCTGTGAACTCCTTCACTCCTCCTCTACATGCAGTTGCTTTCAACAGGCCACTAACGATCATTTCATCAGGAAAAAGACAGCCAGCTCAAATAATTAACATGGGAGTATGACAGCGCCACAGATGAGGAAATCTCACAGAAACAGGCAGCCAGAGGAGAAATCCACATTAGAGACTTCTGATGTTAGGTCAGCTGAACTTGATTATTTGTATTCAAACTCAGCCAGCAACCACCAAGTGCTTGGTTTAAAACCAGCCAGAGCACACTCTCCTTCTCACACACATGAACAAGCAGGAGACCGCAAAGGAGCTGGCAGTGTCCTGCATACGAGGCTCTGGTACACCGATGAGCTGTGATGAAGAAAGCAGAGTACTGCAATGAACAGAGCTCTCCAGGGGATGTGGAGTTAAGTCAAGACTGTTGCCTATAGAGATCTACTGCAGTAAGTGGTGAGGAAACAGGACTCAAAAAGTCTCGTTTTCTGGCTGCACTTAATGGCAGTCATCTTAATTTTCTGCATCAGTCTTGTCAATAACTATTTCCAGGTACATCTTTACAAACCATGTACTAACTTTGCTAAAATCTTAACATAAACCTCTGATCAGATGCCAGCATACCAAAATGGTAAGACCAGAAAGCATTCTCTGTTCATTGTTAAAGCACCATAAAGTAAACAGAAGATACTAAATGTAGAATTAAATGGTCACCTCCTTTACAAAAACAGCAAGCAGGTAAAAGTTAAAAATGCAACCTGAGGTAGCATCAAAGCTTAATATTTGAACACACTGTTTCAGCATGTATTTACACTACGAGGTATGACGCAGAACAAAAAACCAAGTGTACAATGGATCAGTCAAAAGGTCTAGTCAAGGTTTAAAGCCTTTATTAATATGTGCAGAAGGCTTATGTGCATTTGTGCTGATGAAAATTACATAAATAACCTTGTTAATAATTTCCTACCTTTAAAGTACTATTCAAAACAAGCTCACTTTACAAAGACACTGGAATTCTTCTGAATTAATTGAAGTACAAAACAAAAGTCTGTTCTCTTAAAAAATGATAAAGTTCTATTCCAAAAATGCATCAGGCTGACAAATAGAGTCTAAGAAGCTGATGGACTTCCACATTCTGTTTTACCGGAGGCAGCAATAACAGGTGTGTTTAACGTACTATTATCCTAGACTTAAGTTTCATGTAATTTACAGAGATAAAAATAAGGCATACTGTTACAGGCTAATTTGACACCATCATCAGTGATCTGAAGGCAAGGAGAAAGGAAAGGGAGATGAAGACAAATCTAGAAAGATTCCCTTTTTAAAGTCAATTAATCTGAAAAATGTTCACAACTACTCCAGCTGAAATATGTTTCAGGTTCATCTCCTTTTTGATTCCCCTCCCTGCCCTATACTGAATCTTTATTTAAATGGCTAGCAGTACAAAACTGAAGCACAGCTTACATGGCATTAAAAGTATAAGCATTTTAATAATGTTTATTTTTATTTGAACAAGTCAAAACTTAAAATAACAAAACCATGTGTCAGACAAAGAAAAGGTCAAGTAAGAGCAAACTAGGAAACTTTCTCCATTTAGTTTATACAGTTTAAGTTAGACATTGACTCTACGTAGCAGAAGGAAGTGCTAATTTACAGATGGTGTTACTCCTTTTCTGAAAAATGCATTTCACTCAGCATTTTGCACCGGATTTAAAAACTGTAATTGAAAGAAGCTATTAGCTTCTGCTCAACTGCTGCTTAGCCAAAAATTTACAGAAAATGTGCAAGCAATGAAGACAAATACAGTCTATGAACATTAGGAAGTACAAAGAATTGTTACTGCCCTGAAATTACGTTCACAAAGACAGCCCCTCCCAATGTACAGAGGAAGTCCTAAATTTTCATCATCTTACACTCAAGATCATTCCCTTGACACTCAAAGGCTTTTAGATTGTGACCTTACTAAGTGTTGTTAATAGGGTTTTGTTTGTTTGTTTTTTAATTAAGTCAACATGTTTCAAATGCAGGAAAACGATGATTCCTTCTGTGGATTTCTTCACTCAACATTCAGTCTTCTCTGATGTGAAACTCGTAAGAATGCTACTACTAATCGTGGTCACTGTGCCCACAAATTTTGAGTGCTCAGAAGTCAGAAGATGACAGCTTCAAAATTATGTACAACCTTAATTGTCACTATGCACATTTCCGAGTAAAATAAACATTTCCTAAATATCTGATCATGCTGCTTCCAATATTTCTGCATACAGAAGTCCTGTTCCTTGTTACACAACATGGGTCTGAAAGCTCCCAAAAGAGCTCATAAAAATACACTGATTACTAAGAACATGCAGCAACAAAACACATGTACTCACAGTCCATGTAAGCAATTTATTTCAGCTAATTCACTATGGCAAGGCACCTAGCAAAACTCTAGCTGGAAAAGGTGTTTAGAGTGTACCAGGAGCTATTTCAAAACAAGAAGTGTACAGACTCACCGACACTGGAGGGAGCTGAGGTTTGCACCGCACAGAACTGGGGCATGGTAACTACCAAGCATGAGCTGATACGCTGCAGTTACAGCCACCTAATGGAGACTAAGGGCTGACTGAGAATAGTGCTTCCTTACAGCAGGGGAAGTACTACCTCTGCAGTACTCTAGGGTAAAGTTCACAAGGTGCCTTTGTTCAACACACAGATTCAAAGAACTGTTGGTGTTTCTGCCATGTATTTGGTCCTAATTTCCTACTATTCCTGCTCCACCCTACCATGCTTCATACTTTGGCCCAGTGGTACTACTATCAAATTATTGGCAAGCTCAGATGAAATAACACTCCATACTAAATGATCACCCCTTGCGCCATTTGTGCAGAAGTATTTAATGCATTGTGCAGATGCCTTGAAAGCATGATTCCAGTAAAGAATACTTAGCAGTACCACCAAGAGCCAGGCCACTTAATGCTTTGCTGGAAGGACACTGGAAACAAACAAACAAGCCAGCTGCTTTTAGAGAAACTGTACTTGATCACCTCTGTTCAATGCAATGCAACTGCTGAGCCCATAAAAGCTGTTAACACATGAGAAGATCAGAGTAAGCTTCAATTAAGGGTGGCCATAAGGCCATAAGGAGGGGGAATGACAACACACAGACACACAGAACAGGCAAAGAGAGAGATCTTATTGACATAAGAATTGTTGGGGCAGGGGGAAGAGTAAGGCTGGAAATTGCTGTACATTTGTGCTTTGCCTTTTAATAGAGTTTAAGGAAAAGACTGAAGAAAAAAAGCAGCAATCACTTGGTGCCATTCCAGTTATCAACATTAATCATGGCAGACATGAGTTTTAAAAATGTATTTCCAGAAACAACCTTGCATGTAGTGGGGAGATACGTCCTATAAAAGCCAAAACAAGCTGTGTGAAAGCAGCTAGAGGAAAAAGCGCACGTCCAAAGCATCACCTATCGGGTAGTGACAAAGGATGCTGTGTTGTGTTGCTGTTTTGCCTTTCTCAGGCATAGAATTCACTAAAAATGAACTTTAATGTGAAGACTACACAAAGGCCATGTATTTCTGAAGCAAGATACTCTCACAAACAAATCCTCCACTTAATTATTTTTTTCAATTGGCTTTTTAATGTGCCATGCATGTTTAGGTGTGAATCTAGCAAAATTTAGAATCAAAAGAAATACTACACAAGCTTTTGTAAATGAACAGCTTTTATGGATCTGTTCTAAGTCAAGGTAAAGTTAGTTGAGAAAACAAGCCGTGTTAGGCTAATGATTTTTTTTTCCTATTTGGGTCCAAAATACAGACTAGATTAATATGGGCTTATCAGTATTTGGTATTCACCTGTATACAGTAACACAAGTTCTTCCAGATAAGCTGCTTATAGACTCATTCCACTTCAGACTTGATTTGAATTTAGTTTTCATTTAGTACATATCAATTTAGCCCACAAATCACTTGCACCTGACACTCATTGCAGAGGAGATCACACCAGACTAACCACCACCCTGAACCTCCCTCTGCTGTACAGGCACACAAGATTTCTCAGAGAATTCACCTTATTACAGACAATAACAATATACTCAACCATTTTTCCACTGTATTCCACTAGAAGACTCTTATACAATGATCTGTACTGACAACTGGTACAATAATAACCTAAAAATGCACCTAAGGCTATTCCTCCACCTTGTGCTTGTCTCTGCGCAATGTTGTAACATTGTTCCTACCCTGAGACAGGACACATGAGATGTGTCCTGAGACAGGAGCATCCTATGGCTAGGAACAGGCTCAGAGAGAAAGACAGAGCTTGTGATATGGTCTTCATAAGAATAATATACACCTGACAACTGTGCAGGGTCCAGAAAGATATATGCAGGAATTACAGAGGAGAGGCCAGTAAGTTTTGATCTCCATGTATTATAGGGACCTAATCTTCCAAAAATTAGCAGGGACTTCAGTTCTACAGCAACAGACAGATTTTCCAATACTAGGATTTAAATGCACCACCAAAGATGACAGGGCTATAAATCAATTCAGTTCAAGCTCTGTTGCAGTCACCACAATGCCACCTTACCATGGATAGGTGTGGATAACATTCAGTGTAAAACTGACTACTGATGCCAGCTTTTGCAAACCCAGCACCTAAAAAGACACAACATCACCAATGCCTCCTAAGCCTAACCACAAGTGCTGTTTAGCACAGCAGTGAAAGGCACTTACAAGTATTCGGTTAAAGAACACATAAAGGCATCTGCCTATGGATACTGACCCACCTTGGGAGATCTTGGGAGAAAAAATTATTTCTGCAAGACATTTCTGCTGGTGTCCTTGAACAACTACCTGAACTCTCAAACTAGAAAGCAGGCTCAGGAAGGACAACTCTTGACTACACTGGCAGATAAGCCTGAAAGAGGACAGGTTCACAAGACCAAGTCTGACGCAAACTACCCCAACACCCTGCAAAAAGAAGGCGCCTCGTCTGGAATAAAAAGCGGAAATGAAAATGGAGCAGCAATCCTAATGATTTACTTTACTACTGGTATTAAGCACCATGCCACTTTAGGTGAATGCAGACCAACGGGCACTGCCAGCTGAAAAATTCCAACTCTAATCCTGGCAGAAATTAAATAAAAAGCCTAGGTAGACAAGCACTCATAAGCTAAACAGGAGACTGCTTCCAGAATTACCCACTTCTGTCCTCTGAGTTTAGTGTAAGCCACGTAGCCCAAGAAGAAGAAACTAATCAATATGCAACTTCCAGGACATGAAAGGTGACGTATGTTGTTCCCAGAACTGCACAGTCAAACAGCAAAGATGAAAAATTAGCACACTGTCAGAACAGAAAGACTTACGAAATTAATCTATCCAATAATTTGTGAAAAAAAAGTCTCAATTCCTTCTTCTAAGCAAAAAAAGTTCTGACCTTCATCATCATGAAAGAGAATGCCTTCTTAGATCTGCTGGTAGACTACGTACTGCTGCCCTAGCTTTTCACAAACAAAAATAGCTTGAAGTTTCTACATCTGTGGCTAGTTTCACTTACACTACACTGAATTCTGGCAACACTGCACTGACACAAACAGCTTTTTGTCAGCTGAGGTAGGATTAGAGCTGTTCCTTTCAAATATTTTTGGCGACTTTATTTCACTTCTTTATCTTTTGCATTTACTTTAAACTGATGTGTTATAGGGCTCTGAAAGCATTTACTAGGTGTCAGAGGTTTCCCAGTTGTAACAAAGTGAAAAATTTCTACCCTACGGGCAGCAAAAGGAAATGGCAAAAATCACACCAATTTCATCTGTAACTTCCTCAAAGGATAAAGCAGTAAGAAAGGAAAAGGTAATTGTTCACCTAAAGAAGGACCAAAACAGTGATAGGCAGATGATTCTCCAGAGTTAGCAGCCTCAAAGAAATTCAGATATGGAAAAGGAAAAAATGAGTAAACACTGACAGACTGTTCTAGAAGACTGAGGGGAGGGAGGAGGACGGAAGGAGAAATGTTTGTCTCTAGCTAGATCACGTAGAAGGAAGAGGTGTAACAACAGATTAAAGTACTAAACCCTTGGTCACAAGAGATAAGACCACATTACACTGTAAACCAGTATTACACTGTAGGACAGAGGCAGGAATTTCAACTGCAGGACACTGACAATGAAAGACAAAACACATCTAATAAGTCTTCACTGCGCACTCAAGTATTTCAAACCAAAATCTAACATTAAAAAGAGACTCACGTATGAGCCTTCCTGTTCTTAGCCAGACTAAACTCAACTGGTGGCATAAAGACACATGAAGTGATTTCCTTATATAAGATACTGACCATATCACCAAAGCAGCACTTGTACTTAGCTGTTACAAGGACCACACATGGCATTACTCTCCTGCTGGAGTTACATATTCAACAGACACAGCTGCTGTACCCAGCCTTGTCTTGCTTTCTTCTCCTAAGCTTCTTGCACGTTCCCTTAGTTCCTGCAAAGAGTAGCGGCTGACCCCTGAACTGTAACTCAGAGGAATAAAGGCAGAACAAACTTTGTGCTCTTTCTTTACATTTACCTCAAGGTTTTAATCCTTACCATTAATAAAATGGTATCAGGTATTATGTTCACATTAAACAAAAAATTATCAGAGAGCTAATTGTTACTTTTTAAATAAGCCTTCTGAGTTCTTCTATTCACTTGAAGCCTCACTGATGTACTAAAAAAAAAAAAAATCACTTTCATTTGTTTTATTTCACAAAAGGCAAAATATGGTGCAGGCATAAATAAGCTATAACTTTCCCTTCTATAATTTTTTTGGTCTACTGCCATAAGAAAATAAAGCTATTTATACACAGCAGTATTCTGCCATTCTGCACAGCATATCAGGTACTCTCTAAAATACTTTTTTCTTGTCATGGCTAAACATTCCTTATTAGACACTACCACGACAGACAGCTTTAAATTTCACTCTCCCACGGACAACAAGGAAAGCGAGGAACTAAAGAACTGCTTCGTTTACCATGCGGTGTAGCCAGGTAATCAGCCCGTTATGGCTCCAAAGCAAGGCTTAGCGAAAAGGAAAGCAGTAACATAAAGTCAGCATTTCTGCCAACCTACCTGTTGATGCCACAGCTAAGGTCTACCCTCCAGTTCCCAGCTCTCCCCGCCAGTTCCTACCCGGCCTCAGCACTGGTTCCCAGAGTGCAGAGTGAGCCCTGCACTGCCCCTTCGGCTGCCTGCCCCCGTCCCGAGGAGGCAGGCCGGCCCGGGAAACCGCAGCGCAGCCCCCAGCCCGTCCCGCCCGGGTGGGCCCCCCCCGCCAGCCGCCCCCCCTCCCCACAGCCCCGGCCCGGGCCGGCAGCAGCGCCGCCCAGAGGCGGCACCGCTCGTCCCCCGCCCCGGCGGCCGCAGCACCCGCCGCCGCCCCGGCCGGCCCGGAGGGGGCGAGCTGCGCCGCCGCGCTTCGGCGCCCCGGCACCCGCGGCGGGGAGAGGGGCGGGGGCCCGGTGGCGGCACCGTCGCCCTCGCCTCCACACTCGGCTCGGGCGCTCGCCCACCCGCCGCGCCCCGGCCGCCGCCCCGCTCACCTTGGGGAAGGTGCCCTCCCGCCGGGGGCTCTTCGGATGGTCGAAGTGGCCGCGGTCCAGCATCAGGTAGAGGGAGAAGATCACCACGCAGAAGACCGCGCTGCCGAACACCGTGAACTGCCGGCTCAGCTTCATCTCCGCGGCCGCCCGGCCGGCCCCGCCGCCGCGCTCCTCCCGCCGCGGCCGGCGCTGCCGGGCCCCACTCGCCGCCCCGCGCTCGGAGGGGAAAGTTCTCCCGCTGCGGCGGGGACCCGAGGTGCCGCCGCCCCCGGCGCGGGGCAGCCCCGAGTCTTCTCCGGAGAAGTGCGAGAACTTCCCCCTACCCCAGGCCCACGGCGCCGGGGCGGAGAGCCCTGCCGAGACACCGCCGCCGCGGCGAGAGACGAACCGAGTTTCCGGGAGCGGATCGGGTTCCCGGGCAGTCTAGCGCCCAGCGGGGAAGTGGCGGCGGCAGCGCTACGGGGCCGACCGAGCGCCGCTGCTGCTCCCCCCTTTCTCCTCCTCCTCCGGCCGCCTCACCAGCCGCTCCGCTCCGCTCCCCCTCGTTGCCGGCAAGCGGCGCCGGAGTCTGGCACCTCCTCCCCCGCCCGGCGGCCAAAGCGCTGCCGCCGCCGGAGCTCCGCGGGCCACCGCACACACGCTCCGCGCCGAGAGAGCCCCCGCCCGCCAGCGCCAGCCCCCGCCGCCGGAGCGCCGCGCTCCGCCCCCGCGCGGCCGGGCGGGTGGGCGGTGCCGCGCCCGTGACACGCGCGCGGCACCGCCCCCACCGGCCCGTACCGCCCCAGCGCCGCGGGGGGAGTGCGCGCGGCGGCTGTTGAGGAGGCCTCGTCTGCCGGCGGCGGGGGGAGCCGCGGCCGCCGCCGCCCCGTCTTCTTGCCCGCGGGGCCGCCGTGAGGAGGGTAACCTCCCTCCTCCCGCTCCACGCTTCGGTGCAGCCGGCCCCGAGCTGCCTCCCACCGGGCGACGCGAGGACGGCTGCCCCGCGGCGGCGCCGCGTAACGGTCTCCCCGCGCTCCCCGGCGCCCCGTGGGCGAGGCGGTGTGTGGTGGCAGCTTCCCGCGTGGGAGGTGAGAGGGCTGCTTTGGGCCTCCGCCGTCCTTCCCGGGCCTTACCGTGCCCCGCTGCGGGGCGGGGAACGGAGGAGGGGGCAGCGTGGAGTGACCTCTGACACCCAACGAGCCCCAGCATCCCCGCGTTGTTTCTCAAAGACCCCTCGCACCTCTCTGTACATGTCCTGTTCCTGTGCTGGCGGCATGAGGCATGTTTGTGGGCCACTGTCAAGCTCCAGCTTGGATCAGGCTTTTCTACACCTGAATAAGTAGCAGACTTCATGAGAAGCACTGCATGTGCCTGTAAGAATGGGCCACAGCTGTAACCGGCTCGTCGTGGGCCTACCGTTCAGATTGCCCCGCTCCTCCATTGCAGCATTTAGCTCCTCCTAATTGTTACAGATTTAGTCTGCTCAGGTTTGAGAATGTTCATGCCTGGTGTCTGCTTCTGACCAGTATTTTGGGGAAGCGCTTACACATTGGCTGCCATTGAGGACGAGACATGCTGAAAACATTTGTGTGTGCTTCTTTTTTAAGGACTGTCATTGAGACATATCCCTACGGCTTGAAATCAAGATGTATGTGTTACTGTCCCTACTTTCTTTTTCCATGAAAATTCCCTCGAAGTTGTTAAAACTGTAATAACACACAGAATTTTGGCCAATAAAGTTCAGTAGACTTTTGCAAGAGCCGAGAAGCTTAAATCTTTACTAAGTTTTTCCATGTTTGGAGCTTGTTCCAATATCTTAGAGAACCTACTTGAGGGCTCGATTATTCATAACTTCCCTCCTTTCTCCCACTGGACAAAAAGTTAAAGTGTTTGATTCTGGCTTTGAAAGGCAGTACAGGACTCCTGCAGTTACTGGGTGGGGATGTTAGGAGCTACTGTGGTGGGAATTTCTGGCAGCAGAGAAACTGCATTATTGTGCCTACGGACTGCCTTTAAGTTTGGGAAGGCTGATTTTTCTAAAGCGGGTGAGTGAGAAAGAGAGGTTGAAGAGAAAAGCAGCTGAACATCAGGGACAATACAGGGAGTAACCTGGGGAATTAAAAAAAAAAATGGGGGCTAGTGTAGAAATGGAGAGGGGCTGAGTGAGAACCAGGGAAAGCTAGGAAGGAGTAAGAGCTGAAGCAGGTTGGGGGAAAGAATGACGGTGGACAGGCCCAATGCTTGGTGTCAAGCAAAATAGAGGAAAGATGCAGATGGGTCCCCTACAAAATCTGGAATAAAACCCAAGAGCTTTGAAACCTGGCATTAGCGTGCTGTTCAGCAAAAAAACTGTAAACACAAGGATCTTACCATTTCAGGTCTGCTGTATTCCCCCTCTAGTGGCAGATCCCCGCAGAAAATACAATGCTTCTATTCCATTTGTTGTTTTGTTAGTGGAGTTCAGATATCTTTGTGAATCCAAAAATCCAATTTTGCTGTGATCTATGTAAGATGTCATTTCTAAATGTCCTTTTCTTAAGAGGGAATTTATATTTAAATCTATAGTAAACTAAGATTACAAAAAATGGCCTCAGGATTTGGGCTATGTATTATTAAAGGTTGACTCTGAAGCCTTTGTTCATCTTGCGCATGATCAGATAGATACAGTTTTCCCTCTTTTTTTTATGGAATATTTACTTAATTCATTGAACAGGGTAATGCGGTGCCCCAAGGGGAAAAACAAGACTGTGAGCAAATCAGTCCTCTGTAGACCACCTGTGTTGCCTGTTAAGAAAGTCAGAAACTGATGACTTGCTGACAAGAGTACCGTAGAGAGACAGTAGTGGTCATGGGGGCTAAGAGAACAAATACTGCCACAGACCCTGTTCTCCTCTCTGTTTACAGGGTTTCTGAGTGATATTAAGTCACACGAACTGAAATACCTATGGAAAGCTGGTAAGCAGTTTTTGCTTTCTGCGTTCCTTCTCAGGACATACAGAGAAATTGCAGAAATATGTAGAACTCTAGCAACGAGCTTAGACCTTTCCTCACAAGGATCTTTTATGCATAAAACTGTAATGTTTGTAATAAACTATGATTTCTTAGAACATCATAAAACGGTAAGGAAATTCACCACTGTACTGTCGGTTCACTGTTTCAATGGTGTACATGGAGTAAAATGAGACGTAACAACTTACGGTTACAGTAAAACCATGTTTTGAATCTTAATCACCACCAGGGATGAAGTGGAAAGTAGTATCTGGTCTTATACTTTAAAGCTGTGTCTTAATGTATATTTGTTTGAGGGGAGCAAATGCTGGTTGCTTTAAAATCGTATGACAATGTATATATGGACCAATGCAGGTTTTCTAGGCAACATCGTGACATATAGTGTTCTCTGTGTTAGATTTTGCAATTCTTCCTATTCCTGTGGTCTCAGATTTTTGTTGGGTGACAATTAAGATTAGATAACATGCAGATATGCTCTGTTCTGTTGTGTTAGATACACTGTAGTATTCTCATGCTTAGTAGCTGATAAATAAAAATGTATCATGTAGAATGAGGGACTCAGCTAATGTGAAACTGAAACTTTTAGTGTAGCATCTATAAAGCTGGTATGGGTCGTATCAAAGACAAGAACGACAATCTTTACAGTTCTGGTTTGTTATTTGTTTTGTTTTGTTTTTTTCTTGCACACATAATATGAAATGGATGTCAGTACTATACAGTATTAAAACCTGTGCGGAGTTCTGATTCTCCTAGAGATGTAGTGCTCAGACCTAAAAAAAAATCTTCTTGAGTAAAATTCAGGTTCCATTGTTAGATGCCTGACTTATGATACAAAGGGCATAAGGAGGAGCATTTGCCTCAAAAACCTGGAGCTGTTCGAAGAACCCAGCTGGGCAGTCAACAGGAAACATTACAGGCAGTCTTTTGTGTAAAACTCAGCGCCCTCCCAGGATTTAGGCATGTAAGTAGGAGAGTGGAAACATATACTTTAAACTATCTGGCTCTGTAATTTTGAATTTTCTCTTGAATATAGATGTTCATAGTTTATTTTTCAGAGATATACTATTTCCACTTTTGAAGTGTGTAAGGAACAAAATGGTGATGCTGACCATTTTTATAACTAGCCATGTTTACTTAAGGCTTTATATACATATCTCTCTATGCATGAAGCCCTAAATAAATACATATTATATATACTTTTATATATGCCTGTAGTCCACATATTATGTCAATATTATCTATGTGTACATACACACACATTTTGTGGGTCAAAACATTTCAGCACTGGCAAGACTACACTGTTTGAAACTTGGTCTCCTTTGTCTCATGCCAGTAACCTGTGTGCTAGGCTACAATATAGAAGGTGGACATACCAATGTTTCCCACTTTTTTTTTTCTTTTTAGTTATGTGTCAAGAATTGCATTTTGTGAAGGATGCAGTCTTCTTCCTTTATATTCAGAGTTATGCCTGTGTTTTTTTCTACCCATTTATGGTTAGATGGGAACCTGGGTACTGAAGTTGGGACAAACTTATGTGGAAGTGCAGGACCAGAGCTGTAGTCATATGAAGAAGTTTCATCTTGAATACAGATATGTCTTAAGCCATAGGCAGCTGCTGAGTGGATTTTTTTTAGATACCAGTTTTGGATTTTGGGGACCTAAAGTTTGTCTAATCCCTTTCTCAGATGCCAAGTTCTTTTTATGGATCTAGCCTCTAATAGCAAACAGAGGAAACTAGTTTTTCAATAGTTATTTTCTTACTGATCAGGCTGATCGTATCTAAATTACATTTTCCGCTACAGACTATGGAAACCTTATCTCTGGCTGTTAAGAAACTGTACAGTCAAGTAAACTCCGTATGTGAAGGGATCTACCACCCAAACAGGGAGGAAAATATAAAAATATTATATAGGTATAACTTTTACAGATTTCTTAACTGCACGCTAACTCAGTGGATAAAGATATAATTATTGTTGCTAACACTTGTAAAAAAAATCTGTGAAAGTATTCTGTTATCCTGATAGGCTAAGTAATTCAATTATTATATTCATCTATTATAGATTGCACTAAACTGCAAAGGCATAGAATAAAACAATGCTAAATGCATGTCCTTTAAGAATCATGAGTCTCTCTCAAACCCATGGAAGATTTTTTGTTTGTCTGCAAACAACAGTACTGACCATTCTTACAGGTCAAAGTACAACTATATGATCCCTCTCACCAAGTGCTGTCTGATGTCCTTTTCCAAGCTTTTTTAATGAACTATATGTCTTAACCTGCTTAAAGGATGTTTGCCTTGAGCACTGAATTAATTTTTCCTAATGGAAGGCCAGTTTGTCCACTAACTGTAACAAAGCCCTTTCTTACTGAAGAACCTTGAACTGAACAGTCCTGCCTTAATTCTAGATAGGCTGAGTCAAAACAGATGGATTCTAGGGGCAGCTTCGCAAAAATGTTAATTTAAGGAGCTTGGCATGACAAAAATCAAAAAGTTACCTTCAAAGATCTGAAAGTAAGCCGTGCAAGCCACATGTCATTAAGCCTGGCTGAATGTGTGTAATTGTGAAAGCCTACTAAAGTTCTTACAGAATAATAATATGCCATTCTATAACAAATACTCAAATCAAAAATTTAAATAACAACAAAAAAAAGTTGCTGGACAAGCCTGTTCATTCATGATGCATCTAGTCATTACACAATGTATCAATGTATTTTTAGAAAGTGAAAGAATGCCTTCTTTCTTTGATGAATGCTGTTGGATATCTGGTTTTTATTTGTGTACTCAGTCATGAGTCTTTAATTATACGGACATTCTTTAAAAAATAGAATAGAATAAAAACACAAGAAAAATGAGCAATGTATCTGCTATACATATATTTTACTCTCAAAATAAAAGCTGATTTTTTAGTATTCAACATGAAGTAAAAAGGGAGCACAGAGAGAGAAGCTGTTATTGTAAACAATGCAGCACTGGCATTAAGAGTAAAGCATAGGCTGAGCTAAGGAAAGAAGATCTGAAAGTTGTAGAACAGAACTTTTGGGGGCCTCTTCCAGTGTCATTCAGTTCTCAAGAGAAATGCTGATCAGAGCTATTATGTAATACTAGGGTTACATCTCCAAAACAGGTATAGTCAATTTTCTGCATCTCCAAGTATCCTAAATATACTAAATACCATCTCTAGAAAGTGTAACAGGAAGGCAGTATTTAGTCGAAGATAAAAAATATAGTATTATCCTGATTATTCTCAGAATTATCCACCACTGGGAAACCATTCTGGGAACTGCAAATCTTTAAGTACAAACATAGTTTAAAGGGAATAAAGCAACGAGTAATGGCTGGAGATAAAGTTCTGCATTAGCAACATTGAAGTAAAGAGCAATGTCTCAGATATGCTGTAAGAGGTCACATAGAAATATCAGTTTATATCTTGTATTAACTAATATTTAACAAATATTAAAAAGCAAACAGTAACAAAAAAAGTTCATCAGAGCAGCACATATTATACTTGCAAAAACAGCCAGTTACAAGTGTAAAATTAGTACTATCTACTTCAGAAAGTCTATGTTATCATTGTAAGTCAAGCAACAGAAATAAATGTAAACCAAGCTTAGCTTATGTTTTGCTGTGATATATTTGTTTAAAATACAGCCTTGACCACCTGACTTGGCCTCTAAAGTACAAAATTGGGTCAAATATGTGAGTCATCTATATTAATGTAAAGATTAAATGTATTAGAGATGTTTCATTCTTTTTGAACTTTTACCTGGGGCAAAAAAGATAATTATTAGGGAACTTCACAATGCTCTTTATGCATATTTTGAATCCACAAGTTTTAAACCATATGCTATAAAAAAGAAGCTGAGCACATCCACAACTCCCCCTCACATTATGCAGTAATGGCCTAGGTAGCCAGGATGATCCAGAAGTACGTTTGATAGTGAGCCTTGGAGTGTATGCGGGCATATGGGAATGTGTATTTCATGGACCACCTTGATAGAAAACAACTGTTCATTTCTACAGAAGTTCTGGCTCTTTATTTGAACAGCTAATTCACTATAACTTCAAATGCAAACATCCCTAAGAATGTCAGAGCTATCTAACGTTTGGTATACAAACTAATTAAATCACAGCATAGAATCATAGAATCATAGCATATATTTACGAATTTACTTTTCTTGGAATAATGTTGACAATATGGAACAGAATTTGCATATGTCTATTGTTGCTTACTGCCTACTGAAAATAAAGCTTCAGAATTGCAAGGAACAAAGTATAATATATTTTCAGATGATATTCTGGTTCTTATTTTTTCCTTTGATCTCTTTTCAATTCAACTGAAAAGTACATCGTGAAAAGAATATTACAAATCAATTTCACCTTTTGAGAAATACCTTTTTCTTCTGGCTGGTGCAGTTGACTATAGGCAAGAAGGTTGTGAAAAATTGTCCTTAATGTGTGAGGCTTTGTACAAAGCAACCAAAAATATTGCATAAGCAGCCCATGCCTAAAAAGTCCATGCATTATTAAAAGAAGAGAAACAAAAATGGACAAAAGGTAACAAACATCACAGGAGTACAGATTCCACTAGTTACATATCTTCAGACCGAACTAATCCTTTTTACCTTCCTAAATTTCCCTAAAAAAACCCTAAAATAGCTACCTTTTATGCTGCCCATACATGTATCTCACAAATGTGCTAAAGATTAATTCTAACTGAACAAAGCTCAGAGTATTGCACACATTACCAAAGGGATGGACAGCATGTCACCACCAGCCCCAGCACTGCCCCTGCAGAAGGGGAGTGCTTTCCACAGTCCCTGGCTGCTGCTTGAGGTTCAAGGAGGTGGTGGCAGCCATAATGTCGCTTAGCTGGTTGAGATTCCAACAGAAAGTTTTGCAGGAAATGTGTGTGTGCATTTGTATGTGCAGTTTAAAGAAGCGGACACTTAAAGAACACTAATGTAGAAAAAAATGAACATTAACAAGATGAGAATGTTGTTATATGTTGGAAAACAGAGAGAATGCCCATTAAGTACCTTGCAACTTGTCAAGTACCTTGCAACTTTCTCCCACCAGCCCATTTTTGTGTTTAGACTGATTTGCCACATATCCATCTCTGTCAGCAAGGAGATAGACAGACTACTAAAGGCTACTGGGCAGCAATATTCCTGTGCAAGAACTTTGTGAGATGTTGAAGTATTAATTTAAAACAAACAAACAAACAAACGGGGAAAAAACGGGAGTTTTTAACATGCTGTAGCATGTTGTAACATGCTTAGATAATCCTTGCAGTACGTGACTTACTTACATTGTAGGAAGGCACAATATTCGGTTGCATTATTCCATTACTTCATGTCACAATTTAGAAAGAAAAATAAAGAAAGATTTTAGCACTATTTATACAGTTCTGGTGAGGATGCCCCCACAATTCCTGTGGGAGATGCACAAAGGAAGAATTTTGTAACATGGTGTCCTACAGTTAAAGCATTTTAGAGTTTCAGTTTCAAAGTAAAAAGGGAAAGGTAGGAGGAAAAAAAGAGGCTGTTCTGTTGGCAACAGAACAAATACGACTTAGTTTCCTATCATTTTGCTCCTTCTTCTTTGATTTGCTGCAATTTAATAAAGGACAGCACCACTTTCAACAGCGGTGGCATTCATTAGCCTATCTTTCCCTTAGGAAACCTGATACGTTTAAATAGGAGTTAAGCTAACTGTGAAACTTCTCCATCAGAAGGGCATTAATCACTTGTCTGTCTTCTACCTGATTGCCCATTTTTATTAATTCTGTAAGACCATAATGTCTTTGTTATAATTGGTTTTCTGTAATATTCGATTGATGTTTGCTACTGCTTTTAAAAATTATGGAAGACAAAGCACACATGAGCCTTATTACAGAATTTTATTTTTCCTCATTAAATAAGGAACAGTGCTGAGATGTCTGAAAAAATGTTGTTCTCTGTCATGTAAAGATTTAATAGTAAGCGTAGTGCCCTCCACCACCACAGCACAGAAGACAGGAAAAAAGTCCTAATACAAATGTGTGCTACCAAGTACTGCAACTGTCCTCAACTTCAGTGGTCCTCAGACAGTTCATTATCAAATGGCATTAAATAGGTGTCACTAAGTAGCTGTATGATAACATCCTGACATTGTATCTTGGCTTTTCTGTTGATGATGTTGTGTTTCTTCAGTCAGTGATTAATTAGCTCCTTAGTTCTTTCATCTCTTTCTTTCTGCTGTGACTGATAGGGAGGAAATTATCTCCCAATCTCCTCCCTGCTGGAGGCAACAGGGAGAGGATTGACTTCTATAGCTTTTTATTGACGGCATGCTAACTGTATCACAAGCAATCACATGCTTGTCAACATGACCATGTCTGCTCCATGACCACATTGCCAATGTCAGTAAGATACAAGACTCAGTTGGCACTCTCTGTGGTGATGACAAGTAATACAGGTGTCTGATCTGTGCACAGAAATTCACACTGTGTCATTTTATTCTTGCATTTGTAAGGGCTGGGTTTAATTTGCCTGCTCATGCTTATCATCATAGAAGGAAAGGATTCGAGTCAGCAAAAGTCATTTCATCCAAGTCACATGCTGCAGGTATGATTCTTTGCCTTTGTAATTACTAGGACCAAGATCTGTTTTTCAGAAGGGAAATAAATTTTGAGGAGCTTGTGTTGATTTTGTGGTTCATAACTTTGTTCATTTTACTGCTAGAAGGCAACAGCAGAAATTGTGAAGCTTGCTTAAGGGACAGGGAAAATGGGCGTGCAAAAATTTGTCCTTCAGCATAGTGTAACAGCTGAAAAGGAGCATATGAGCATGCATATATAGATCAGGTACAACATCTCTACAAAAACTGGGTCCTCAAGAATAGGTGCGACCGCTTAATAACATAAGGTGATCAAACATGGGCTCAGAACTTTTTCATGAAGAAAAAGAAATTAAGACATTTTTATGAAGCGGTTGCTTAGTGCTTTAATGACAGTATGCTCATACAAGAGTATGTCTTGTATGGCAATGGTCTTGAAGACATTGCTCAGTGTATACTGGCAAAAGAGACTTCAGATCAGATAGGTGCTAGAAAACTCTAGTTGGGGCAGTGCTCCTAGTGATTCATGCCTGCTGTGCTTTCAGAAAACCTAATAACCCCTTGCTGCTCTTCAGATGAAGCTGTATTTTGATGTGTGCCAACTGGATAAGAAATAATTTAACTACATGCCAATAGTGAGAGAATGTACCTTCAACAAGTTTTACAACACTTACAAGCTTGAATGAAAAAACTTTGGAAGGGATCGATGGTTTGTGATAGAATTGCAGATAGCCATTAAGGGGATATTCACATTTATGCATTTAAACTGTACAACAAAAACACTGAGGAGTTCCATGGAGTATTTTTGTGCTTCCAGTTAAACCAAAATTGTGTGTATTATGAACTGTGGCTATTGTGTTATATTTGATGTGCAACTTACAGATACCTCACAAACAAAAAACTCCTAGCTCTTTGCCATTGATGAAATTCTTTGATGCCAATAAAGTAGATATGTAACTTGATGAAAGTATATGATAATGTAATTTCCTAAATCATAATGACTATATGTTAAATTATTAACATATTTTTTCTCTTCTTAATGTGTTGTATTAGTTATAAATTACACAGCAGACTATTCACTGATTAATGTGAGTATTTTGTAGTACATAGGACTAGAGATAATCTTGGAATTTAACTTTTAAGTCAAGATCTTTATTACAATTTTAAGCAGATTTAAATTGTTCCCTCAGTTATATGACACTAAACTAGAAGGTAAACATTTGAAAACCACTCTGTAGTTAGAAAATCAAGTGTCATTAGTTTCCATTTTTAGAAACCAAAAACCATCTGCCACTATCATTTACTTAATAATGTAGCATTTGTCTTCCAGTTGTGGCATTTGCTGAATCTGTTTTAAATTTAGGATGGAGGGTGGTGAATCTGGAAGGATAATGAATTAGTGATTTTGAAGTTCTTATCACCTAGCAGAATGAACCTCTCTGTTTATTGTCATCACGAAAGAGTTGTTAGGGATACAGCCTCAAAAACGTTTCTTAGATGAGAAAGTATAGCTTTATGCCAGAACTGCTTTCACGGTTAAGCTGACGCAGCAAATCTTTTGCTAGATAATATGTTTCTTGACAGAACAATTCTCTTGCCTTGTTTTTTAAGACATCCTGCTTTCTTTTTGTGTATTTTATTTCTACCAGTGCTAATGCTAGCCACTACGTCAACTGACATTTAAGGGCTAACTTTTCCACCTTTACGTAAGTTCAAAAGAGTGATAATTGAAGTTTACTGAATCACAGCTCACACAAGGCGGGAAATCAGGCCTTAAGTGACCTGAAGTGACCTAAGTTGTCCCTAATGCTAATGAGTCAGTCTTATTGTTTACCCCATTCCTGAATTCACATCACATGTCTTCTACTGCAGCGTTAGAGCTCATGATGGTGTATGGTCAGTGCAATCAGCCAACCACTGAAGCTGATACCTAAGGAAACAAAAAATAATTTGTTTTGAGCCAGCTGGGTTCCTGAATCCAACTGTCCCTTTGATTGCAGAAAAACTTGTGCTAGCATAAGCAAGAGAACATCAGCTTATATTGGTTTAAGCTGAATATTAAACAACACCTTTAATTGTAAAGCAGTTTAACTGGAAAACAAAGATAAATTTACTTACAACTTTAACCCAGGAATGCAGTGGTCTGAATTTTGTGTGTGTCTGGATTGTGTGTAACAGTCAAACATGAAAGACTGAAATTCATTACCGAGTCCTGGATTTGTTTCGTTACTAGTGACTAATGAAAAGCTATCAATAATTCTGTTCTTCTGATGTATCCTGCCTCTGCAGAGCTAAGATACTCTCTAGGCAGCATAAACCTTTTGGGACAACTTTTCCAGGGCCAAACAAGAAAACAATGTGAATTTTGAATTCAGACTGTCATAATGGATGAACATAGCATTATCTTTCTGGAGTTGTATTATTACTTTGAAAGAAATACAATATATTGGAAAGCATCTATAATAAGTTGAAGGAAGCTGAGTATCATATTGGACAACAAAATTGTTCTGATTACACAGGATTTTTGAATTTATGCAGTTTAGAAATCATCTGCCTAACTATCCCAAAAATGTAGAACTTTGTGAAACTGAGTGAAACTAGATAATTTATCTTAAAGCAGCTTGAGTTCTGGAATAGAATTAATTAATCAAAACACATGTGAAAACCACAAAATTCTAGTAGAAGAAATAGAAACAGATTCTTTCTTTTTTCACCTAACGGTTGAAAGGGCAGTTCCTAACCTTGAGCCTAGGCCAGGTGTCTGAAAAGATATGTGCAGTGTTGTTCTGAAACTATCTAACTTGCAATAAAAAGAGACAAATCTGAGAAATCTTAGGAAAAATGTCTTTTGTCACTGTTTTCAGAGTGATCTGTCAATAAAAGAGTAAAATTCTGAAATTGTATTACTGCTACCTGTTGTCACGGACTAGATAAAACCTCAACAGAATTGGGTGCATGGAATAGTCACCTTTAATTTGTTGAATGAAACAAGCTATTAAACTTTTTATATTAAAAAAAAAATAGCTGAACAATAATAGCAGGTTAAAACACAGACCTAAGTAACATCTACAAGTCTATGCAGAGACTCGTGCTGCCTTTTAGTACCCAAATGAATAAATAGCCACCAAAATATTAGTCTTTCTTCAAAGGAAGGAAAAAAAAAAAAAGAGACAAAACTTTTGAGCCAGATTTGACTACAGGTGGAATAGAACTGTGATGAAAGCAATTTTCAATTTTTTGATTACTCCCAAGTTCTGAAAAATGACTATTCATTCCTTGTAAATAGATAGAAGTTAGTATATACCATCATCATCTCTTCTTGATTTCTTTTTTATAATGGAATGCTTTGATGTGATAGAAAAATTACAAAAGTAACATGACTTCTGATTTAGTTGTGTAGATTTTCAAAGTGAAACATTATTTTCATTTAACAACAGTTTGGGAATAGATGTATTTTTTGTCTTGTAAAATATAATTATTCTTCAGTTGCAGAAAGAATTTCACATGCACCTAGAAATATTTAAATATATATTTGTGTTAGCAAAGATAAGATACAGTCATCAAAAGAATGCATACAGCAATAACTGTCAATTAGAAAGCTATGCATTCAAATACAGTTTAGAATAGCTTACAATTACACTTTTTAATGTTGATAATGGCAAGTGTAGGAGGCAGGTATTTTAATGAATATCAACAAGTTGAAAAACAAAGTCTGAATAGATAAGAAGATTATCAGTAGTTTTAAAAAAACATTATTTTATTATTGCTGTGTGGTTTTTTCTGCATCAACAGTTAGTCTGGACCCATCTTTGCTCAGTAAGAGTAAATGTCACAATTATGTTACATTTCTGCAGTGAATTATTTTAAATGTGTAATCTCACAGTTGGTCTCTGATTAAAACAAAACAAAAAACTATTTACCCATCACAGTTGGCACACTTGCTCAAAGTCTCAGCTGAATTAAAGGCTATGGAATCGAAATTATATATCCTAGTGTTACCATTGTCTTGGTCGTTACTACAGAGTTTTATCAATGACACTTGGTTTCTTTTAGCATAATCTGTCTGTATGCATACAGTTCTATAAGTCATTCTCCTGCATTCACCTGTGGATATAAACCTGTTCCTCAAACAAAGTAAGAGCTCTCTTTAGTATATTGGCATTTATTCAGCACCTAAGCAGACAAAGAGTGATGCCACAGTTTAAAAAGTTCTTCCCCCCCAAGCTGACAATACAGCTATTCCTGCAGAAGAAACTTCATTTGTCCAATGTTTTGATTCTGCTTCATGGGGCAAAGCATGATTGAAAGCCTGTCTGTCAAATCCTAGCACAGCTTTCTGGGAATGATGCCTGGTCCACCTCACTTTTATGCTCTTATGTGCTTTAGGAAAAATCTTCTATTTCCTTAAAACATTGATATACACATATTGGATCAGAAATAGTGTGGATTTTTTGTTGGAATGGGAGGCAGGGAAGCCCAGAGATAAAGCAGGATAGGGTCTATGCCAGCTAAAGAGAAATGAAATGCAACAGATTTACCAAGATTAAGGAGCAAAAACATAATCCTGAATATTCCTATTGAGATATTCTTTTTTAGGTATTCATCACTGACATTTTAAAACGAAATCCTGGTACCTTCCTATTAGTAATGATGGACAGCGATCTGATCTGAACTGAGAGTTGTCCTTAAATTGGTGCCTGTGGGAGAGAACGTTAAAGCTGTAAATGCAAATGATGTTGAGAGCAAGAGTTAAATGCTTGGAAACGTCTCTGGCTACAGTAAAAAAGGAATTTGAGTAGATGTGATGCAGAAGTGTCTGCTTCATGAATATAGACAGCTTATTTTCTCCAAAATCCTTTCTCCATCTTCTTCTCAAAATGATTTCTGTATGTACTTTCCTGTTTGAACTTGGACATTTATTTTCATTATAACATGGTGTTTGATAGCAGTCAAAAATGAGACATATTTTGCAGAGATGTTTGCTAAGTAGTTATGTTATGTTACACTGTAAAACTGAGTAGGAAAGACTGATCTTTAGTACTCAAAGAAATCCTGCATCTTTCAGCGCAAAAGACTTAAGTGTCAAGAGTGCACTATTGATCAAAACATCAGCAGGCTTACATCACAGCAGCCACTTGACAATACAGAAAAAAATTACTTCTGTCCAGATAATGTAAAACCCTTCACCGGGTTTTCAGTCTTTCTAGAAGTATACCTATCATCTAACCTTGGCAGACAATAATAAGAACCGCTATGAGTAAACTTACTGTCACTTGCAATTATGCTCTGCGTGGACTATTAAACAGCAGGCAGCATTCTGGCAGGAGCCAGTCTCCCACATCTTGACAACCTGACCAAACTGTGTAAGAAATAAAGGCTGGCCATTAAGCCTAAACGACTGGTAGGTACCTATGCTAGTTCCGCTGCTGCTGTGTTACTCGGTGCGCTGCTTCGCACCAGGATCATAAATGCAGCTACCCCTTTGCTGGGTCCTCTTTGGGTTCCCAGGATTGATTGGGCTCGCGGCTGACCGGTCGTGACTGCTGCACAGGTCTGCCTTCAGCAGCACGTTCCACATCTGACCCACAAGATGCCTCAGGACCTGCCTTGCAGTGTTAAACTGCTAGGATTACTGGTACCTAAACTGGGCACTAGGCATGCTCCTGCCTTGCCTTTGGTTTGGCTTTTACTTCTCCATCTTGGTATTTTGTGATTGCAGTCCTCACTTCCAGGCTTTGTATTAGCCTAGTCAGAGCAAGTGCTCTGACAGCCCGTGCCTTGGTTGTGATCTTTTAGTATCTACTGCATACACTGAGAATCTTGCATATTAATACTTCTGCTTCTTAAGAAATGTTTTCTAGACAATTCTAGTTCAAGAGAAAAATGGATGTATCTTCTTTGTCCCGAGACACACACAGACGTCAAAATTTTCCAAAGCAATTATTCCTTTTCACATTGTACGATTTCTTGTTCTGTCAAACCATTCTTTTAATCTTATGTTGCCACATAGCAAAATATTGGCATATCTCAGATTGCTTGAAGTCAGCAGGTAAATTGAACATCTTCCCATCAGCCTGGGACCTAGAATGTCCTCTGGGCCACACAAATGTTATGAAATGCAATCGTGACTCAATAGCATGAGTGATATTTTCTGTAATAATGACTGTTCTAGGCATAAGGCATTTTAAGCCTTCTTTCTGTCTGCTAAAGATACATGCCACAACCTGTGCTGAGTCAGGTGATAGTTAAATCTTATTCTGAAAATGCTGATTGTCTTTCCTGATGCTGTCATTCTGCAAATAGAAAAGTACCTCTCACCCTCTCAATATATATGAGACAGTTCCACTGATCAATACAGCGTTCGTGTTAGTAGCAAGAAATGCATGTTAAGAAAGATAAATGGCACTAAAAAGAATGGAAACAGAGGGGTTTCTTGGAATTTTGCCCAAGTACTCTGAGAGATTTTGTGGAGCTGTACTATACGTTATACCCAGTCTAAAATACAGAGAAAAGAGAACCCATGGGATACTGCATCACATGCTCTCCTACAAGACACAAGGAGGCCTTTCCCCAAAGCCATATATCTTTTGCTATGGTCTTTTTCTACCAGGGCTTGATGAATCTGGGAAAGGCAGCCAGCACTGATTATACCCTATCAGAAGAACTACACTGGCTTCACGGTGTCTGCTGGTAAAACCTCCTACACAGTAGACAAGCATTTCTTAGACTGAAATGTATGATCCAAGCAGCACTGGGAAATTAACTTATCTGTGAAAAAGAATATGATTCTTCAATATTCTTTCCACTTTTCACGAGCATTAAAAATGAGTTGACAGAAAGGAAAAGAGGGGAGTGTTAGTATATTGCTACATTTCCTCCGTTTTTTAATTTGTTTTGCAACATTCAGCCGGCTGAACATGAGCCGGCAGTGTGCCCAGGTGGCCAAGAAGGCCAACAGCATCCTGGCCTGTATCAGGAATAGTGTGGCCAGCAGGAGCAGGGAAGTGATTGTGCCCCTGTACTCGGCACTGGTGAGGCCGCACCTTGAATACTGTGTTCAGTTTTGGGCCCCTCACTACAAGAAGGATGCTGAGGTGCTGGAGCGTGTCCAGAGAAGGGCAACGAAGCTGGTGAGGGGTCTGGAGCACATGTCTTATGAGGAGCGGCTGAGGGAACTGGGGTTGTTTAGTCTGGAGAAGAGGAGGCTGAGGGGAGACCTTATCGCTCTCTACAACTACCTGAAAGGGGGTTGTGGCGATGAGGGTGTTGGTCTCTTCTCCCAAGTAACTAGTGATAGGACAAGAGGAAATGGCCTCAAGTTGCGCCAGGGGAGGTTTAGATTGGATATTAGGAAAAATTTCTTCACTGAGAGGGTGGTCAGGCATTGGAACAGGCTGCCCAGGGAGGTGGTGGAGTCGCCATCCCTGGAAGTGTTCAAAAAACGTGTGGATGTGGCACTTCAGGACATGGTTTAGGGGACATGGTGGTTTTGGATTAATGGTTGGACTTGATGATCTTAAAGGTCCTTTCCAACCTAGTGATTCTGTGTGATTCTGTGATTCATTCTGGGAGCATGACAGTTAAATCATACTATCTGATGAACCTAAACAGGTGGTGAATTTACCTTGACAAAAATCCTTCTGCTAAAAGAAAACTTATTTGTCTCTTTATTCAATACCTAAGGAAGTTTCTAAGGAGGTATGTATTAGCATAACTGTCTTTCTAAAAGGTTGGTGTTATGAATCAGCAAGAGTGTCATTTGAGGAAATTGATATAATAAGAAAGTAAGTACGAGTATTTAAGATTTGGAGAGGCTGTAGGAACAGAGGACTATATCACATTTGCGTTCAGAGACTAACCACAACCCAGTATGCCTGTACCTCCACTGCAGCAGAATAATTCACTGCTGATGTTAAACTTTTGTACCTCTGAATTCTGAAAACTAAGCTGTGCTTCAAAAGTTTGGCAAAAATGGCACTGTCCTGCAATCCTGACTTTTGGATATTATCCAGATGCACCAACTTTGTAACATGCTAAATAATATCTTAGCATATGCGTTGACCTGTGTTATCTTTGTGTATTTTCTAGCTCATGCTTAACAAACCGCCTTTATCTTGCCCATCTGTTTTCCTCTTTGTTCAGTTATCAAGTATCATTTACCAAGAGAGTAGATAATAAAGAAAGGACCACTCAGTACTTTCTAAATAAGCTAAAATTCCACAGACTGAGATATGAAAAAGAGGTATAACCTTCCACCAGATTTCATACGTCTGAACTAAATAAGAGGTGGAGGTGTTTTAGCAGCCGATCCACAGAACATATAAAACTGCTACTTTCCTCCTGTTTTGATCTTGTCCACTGAATAATGAAATGAAAACAGCAAATTATTTAACTATGATTTTCTTTAAAATACATTCTTGCTGACAATATTTGTATTGTTTATGCTGAATATATTTTCTTCACACTGAATTTATTATGCGTAACTTAAAAAATTAATACCTATTATATGAATTTAAACAGAGGACTACCATTTTTTCCTTGTTTTTTTGAATGGTATTATCATAATTTATTTTCTAATAACTCATGCATTTATAGAAAATATTATTTCATTTTTTGAAATGTGTGACATGACATGTTAAATCTAAACACTCATGATTTAGAAATTATCAAGAACATCAAACTGGATATTAAAGGTATGAATTTATTTAATTTTACCATATGTTACATTATATATAACATTTGTATATATAACATTTCTGGCAATGCTGGCTGTAGTAATTTGGCCAGCTTGAGTCACTCAGACCATTCCTAGGGTCCTTTTGCACAGCAGTCCTAGGAGGATGTGATCAGCAACTTGCTTATGCAGATCTACAGAAATTAGCATAACAAAGAACAAAAGAAAATGTTCTTAATTTTTTTTTTCCCCTCTTAGAAGTCAGTTCTGTCAAACATATCTTCATCACCACTTTTTTTTTCCAGGGTCTGATTCAAAATCCAAACAAGATCAGAGGAATTTTTCAGAGGAAATTTTTTCAGACCTTTATTCCATTTGTCGCCTAATTCTCTTCTCTATTTAGCTATGCCCTACTTTAGCACTAAAGAAGCTACGAGTTGCGTAGGCCAAGTTAGACACATCTATCATGTATATAATAAGAGTTCCAGTTCTGGTTAGGCTTATTCTTTCCTAACAGGAATGGGAAGTACTGTTTAAAGCTAGTGGAAGAATGATGGAACAGCACTTATTGAATAATAAGAGATATATACAATTAGGGTAGATCCAATTAGGAGTGCATGAACAGTGATGCTTAATAGTTTCTTTTCCCTATCAGTGGCTTAACCTAATTTCTGTGGGGACTAGCAAAAGTGATAGTTGTTACACCTATAGTTGTCATAAATGTTACAATACTATGAAATGTGGAGAAGACAACAAAATACAGTTAAACCTTTCTTAAACCCTAGCCTTACCAAAACATCAGTATATCCTAGAAGTTATTAAGAATTGATTAGGCTTATGATCTGGCTCTCTCAAGTATGTGGCTTCCTATTCAGTCAAGGAAAAAAGGGTCCGCAGGAGGGAAGGTTCATTGGGGAGGCAGAATGCCTATTTCTTCCTCTTCCCTGGAGGTTGTGTGGCTCTCCATCCAGAACCCTGTGCTTGGATTTAGCCTTGTTTTTATTTATGCTTTGTGCTTGCTTTTTCCCCATTTATGTGCAGATCTCATTCCAAAACTGTGAATTTCTGATTATTTTAAAATGGCCTCAGTTAATCCACTCTGTATTTTCATAAAGGTAACAGCAACCTAAAGTATGCTTAAATAAGGTATTAGTCTGAAGCTCTTGTATTACTAGTTTTCAGTTTATTTACGGAGCTGGTTTATATCCCTTGATACCATTCAGTATCAAATTGGGTTTATCTTGCCTTTTCCCCTGGACGTGTCCAGTATTTTTAGGAACATTTCCCAGAAGCTGGATGCAGTAGTCTATGGCAATAAGCTTTTATTATTTTTTCTGGCACAGATTTGGCATATTTCTTGGAATACACTTTCTAAATAATTCACTGACATAATTCAGCAACTTCCAGGGAATGTTTCGTTTTGGTATTCCAGATGAGACTGTACCATTTTGGCATTTTTGATCTACATTGTCTTCTGTCCCCCACATTCCTCCTATCATTTCACACCATGCAGGCTGTGCTTTAGCAGCATGGCGTTTATAGTCCTCTGCAAAGCAGTCACTTTCAAAAAGACAGATATTTCAAGAACTGTAGACCCTGGAAGGACATGGGAAGATAGGTCCTTTGTATTCCTGAGAAGCTCAGCCAGGACCAAGGCTATTCAGCTCCATCTAATGCCCCCTGTTTACTGGGCAGCTTCCAGATGTGTGGATGTGGTGGAGATTCAGAGCTTGCATAGACATACTAAAAAAACTCAAGGTGACCTATGTTGAGGTCCAGGGCCAGGACTGCAAACCCATCGCAGTTCAGTGTAAGTATCTGCACTGAGCTTTGCTGAACTGAATCTTCAGAGGGAGGTACCGCAGAGTCTCCCAAATGCTAAGCAAGGCCTGGAAATCAAAGGACTGCACTTTAGTAGTCTCTTTTTCTACTCCAAGGTGCCACCTTTCAGTGAAATTACATCAGCAATGGACGGAGGAACTGTTACTGACATAAATTCTAGTACCTTCAGACCCAGTGGTGAATTCCAGTCCAGGGGCTCCTCTGATCAGTGAAACCTGGGTCTTCAGAAGTGAGAGTCTGAGGGCTCTTCTGCTCATTGCCTCAAACAACAATTGCAGCAAACAGAAGCACCAACTGCTGAAAGATACCTGACAGCTAGACCACACTGCAGGATCCTGCCACCACATCTCACCTGGTGTTAAAGTAAACACAACCAGCATACTTGTCTACCAAACAAGAATGACCCGGCAAGCATTTTTATATGGCTATGTGTGTGCACACATACCAAATGATCCTCTGCTCTGCCCCCTCCCAACAGAGGACATGGTATCACTCTTGGAAAGTGACACTGGATGCTTCATCCATAGCACAAGATCCTTCTCTTGCATGCATTTCTGAAAGCAACACAGAGCTGAGGGGGAAAAAAAAAAAATTTAAAAATCTGATTTATATAACACGTGATGATGTATCCAGTGCAGCACTTTTCTCTCACTGTGACCCCTTTTCACTGTTCAAGCCATTTTTTTTAATCTGGGCTCAAGGCTACTGTATACAAAACCAGCAGCTTTCTCAGCCTTCCTCTCCTCTCCCCAGAGCTGCTTCCCACATCCCCAACATTTGCCCCATCTTCCAGACAGCCCTATCAATGCCTGGTGAGGCCTGTGACTGCCCAGCATGCCAGCAAGAGAGGGTCCATTCCTGACCCAGTATTGTAGAGCAACATGGTCACCATGTAGCTCCTCAACTAGGGCAGGGCCTGGATGCATGAGAAGTAGACGCACACATCCCAGGAATGACTTCTTCCAGTAATTGCAATTAAGGCTTTCCTTGGATCCTAGTCTTCTAGTATGTCATGGTTTAACCCTGGCCATGGATGAGCCCATGACAGAGCAGACTCTTAATCTCAGGGTCATGGATTCAAGCCCCATGTTGGGTGCCATGTGTTTATCCCATGGCCACACACTTTGAGGTGCTCCAGCATGACGTCATCCACAGCCACTGATGCTGAAAGGTGTACCTGCTGCAGCGTGGACTTATCCACAGCCACACATGCTTTGCGGTGTACTTTCTCCCATGTGGACTTATCCTTGGGCCACAACCACTTCAGAGTTATACCTGCTGTGGCACAGATATAACCACAGCCGCAGACGCAGGTTCAAGATGTACTTGCCCTGTCATGGGCTTATCCACAGCCACAGAAACATCAGGGTGTCCTCTCCTGTGTGGACTCATCTACAGGTCACAGAAGCTTCAACTCAAGTTCATACTGGAGATCCAGTCCAGTACAGCAGCACAGAAAGAGCAGCGATGCCCTGGCCATCTGCCAGCCCAGGAGCATGGCATTGCTGTTATCAGAATGTTCCCAGGCACAGCAGAGTAAGACTGTAAGCAGTACAGCAAGAAGTGAAAGTAAAAATCAGCCACTAATAAGCACTAGACTCTAATATACAGTAAGGCAAGCAAGCCCCATGGCAAGCACAGAAGCCTGACAATTAATAGCTAAACAGCAATAACAGCTATAAATTCAATCTAGCACATTCCAATCAAATCTGTTGTTACCTCAAAACTTTCAAGCCCCATGTTGGGCACCAAAAAGGTCTGTTGTGTTTTAACCTCAGCTGGAAACTAAGCACCACACAGCCACTCGCTCACTCCCCCCGGCACAATGGGGGAGAGAATCAGAAGGGTAAAAATGAGAAAACTCATGGCTTGAGATAAAGACAGTTCAATAGGCAAAGAAACAACTACGCACACAAGCAAAGAAAAACAAGGAATTAATTCACTGCTTCCCATCGGCAGGCAGATGTTCAGCCATCTCCAGTAAAGCAGGGCTCCATCACGCATAGTGGTTGCTTGGGAAGACAAACACCATTACTCTGAACATCCCCCTCTTTCCTTCTTCTTCCCCCAGCTTTACATGCTGATCATGACATCCTATGGTATGAAATATCCCTTTGGTCAGTTGGGATCAGCTGTTCTAGCTGTGTCCACTCCCAGTTTCTTGTGCACTTCCAGCCTGCTCACTGGTGGGATGATGTGAGATGCAGAAAAGGCCTTGACTCTGTGTAAGAACTGCTCAGCAATAAAAAAAATTCCTGTATTATCAACACTGTTTCCAGCACAAATCCAAAACATAGCCCCATACTAGTTACTATGAAGAAAATTAACCATCTCAGCCAAAACTAGCACATAGTAGAACATGTTTATAGTAGCCACCCTGGCACCTCACAACTTGGGTGAGGTGTGTTGGCATATTTTTGAAGTCTCACAGGTAAAACTACGAAAGGAGCATCCCACTGAGATTGGAGCAACCCAAACCCAGCTGGGTTAGCACAGCCCATCGTATCACTTACTCCTGGATCCAGATGGGCAGAAGCATGACACATGCTTCCTACCCTCTGTGAATCTGCGTGATGCTGACCAACAACCATATGCTGTGTGATAGCTTCAGGCAGGCTGACCGATGTAAAATGCAGCTGGTATGCTAGCATACCTAAATTTTTCTGAAAAGCCTGTTCTGCATTGCAGCCATCACCTAGCAGCACCAGTTAGACGCCTGAGTTACTGACCGTAACACAGCTCCAGTCATCCTTTCTTCTACTCCCTTTGTCTATGCCGCTCTGCCTCTCTTCCTACCGTCTTGGCGGCAGCCTATATGCAAGAGGCACATGCCAATCAAAAAGCATGGCCTAGAATAGTTCCTGCACTGGGAAATACTTAGATGTTCTTGGACCATCCCATTCTCACGCTGACCTTATTAGCGTCAGTGCTGCTGCATGTTTCTCAGGGGTGTGATACAACTGGGCCTTTGCCATCAAGTATTGCAAGTGTCAGAAGACCAAGCTTAGTGTGCAGCAGCTGATGGGCCTAATCATGCTACAACTATTCCATCCAAAATTGTTCACTCTTCCTATTGAAGTTTTATCATTTGTAATTGCCTTTTCTATTATTTTTACGCCATTTTCCTTTATTTTTCTAGTTTAAATTAACATATATTTTGTTTGAACATTTGTTTATGAAATAGTTTTTTAAAATGTGAAATATTTATTCAAATTTTATGGTAAAATAATTTTTAACGAAGTATAAAAATGAAAATTAGTAACATGAGTCACCTAAAAATTAACATCCCCTGTAATGAAACTTTTTATTTCACCAGCTAAATAAGTTACATTTTTTCAAATTCGAGAAGGATGTCTGCTAATCAGTTTTATTTACTGATATTTATCATTATTTTGTGGGAAAGCAGGACCAAACATTCAATTTGAATTCTTCTGATTTTATACTAAACCTTACATTTTCCCTTGGAAAGGTATGTAATTTTTTTATTTTAGAAGTGCTTTGAATTTCAAAATTGATCTCTGATCCGCCCCCCTTTTTAAATGTAGCTAGTGAATCTGTAAAGGTATGTTCTCAACATTGTTCTTCCCGTTTCCTTGAAAATGAGTGCCAATGCATTAAGGTCCAGTAGTTATGTCTCAATGCATTCTGCACTGAGCTCACATGCAGATCCATTCTGTACACATTTGCCTATTTGTCTTATTTTTGTAGACAATTCATCAGGCCCCCACACAGATGTACAAAACTTGTGATAGGTCACCATGTAACAAGCCCAGATGGTTTAGTTAGGTTGTGCGTTCAGGCAAAATCTTAAGTTATAAAAGAAGACTTCACCTGGATTTACACAATTCTAAACACCTGCCACAACAAATCTGTGTTCTACTCTCTGATGTTTATCTAATGAATATCAATGTGCATGGTAAAGCTAATTAGCCGAAATGTATCCTGAACATGGCAGACAAAAAATCCTGCAAAAATTCACCCCACCCTTTTGCCTCTCCCTTTTTGCTTCCTTCTCTTGATATCTGTTACTACTGCAAATTCTTCCATCTCTACCGGCCACATGGATAGTACCAGGCTGCTCCCCAGGAGCTGGGGGATGCTCCCCCGGGGGCAGACAGGGAGCAGGGCGGGCCATGGGGCATCAGGCACCTCTGCAGTGCAGAAACTCCTGCAGCTTCAAGGAGTCTGGTTGGGCTCTAAATGCTACTTTCTGCTCTGAGGATGAAAAGCAATTTTCTTGAATTTTCTGCATGAAGCAGCAGAGTTAAAAGCTTTGTATGCTCCTGTCCTACAGAATTACAGCCAATTCCCTTAGTTAGAGCAGGTATGCCAGGTCAGTTATTTTCAGGATCGGGTCAAAGAATGCACTAGTACTATACAAATTCACCAAAAGCCACTTGCCTCCGGTTTGCTGTCCAGCATCAGAAACCTGTCAACTAAAATGTGGCAGGTACTTTCTTACCTATCTTTGTCCCTAACTTTTGAACCAGCCAAATATACAAATTAAATCTCTATAAGAATTTGAATGTGCTTCAGGTGTAGTATCAGTTAGGAAATATGACTTGTAAAAATACATTGTATTTTACATAATGTATTTCCAAACCTTTTTTAGACTCACTTTGTCAATACTACTCATTAAGTTTTACAGCTGGGAGGGAGCATTAGCTGGAAGTAAACACTTTTGAACTTGGCCAAACAAACAGAAATTGCCATGGAATGGCATGAAGGATGGAGCAGCCTGACGACATAAACACAAAGATACACAAAGAAAACCAAGACAAACTCTCTTGGAATTTTTTTTAATTAATTTTTTCATTTAGAAAAGGTTAATTTGATTTTGCTCCTATATTTCTCCAAAGAATCATTAATTTTCTTCTTTGATTATTTTTAACACATTTCACTGCCTTTAAATAAACTAAATTATTCTAGAATGTCTTCCATCAATACCAGAAGCAAACAAAAAGACTTATTTTATTTTCTTGATTTAATTGAAATATGGCAGGGTTGAATTCGGATTATTTAAAAGAATTAATGACATCTAATCTTTTTCAGTTTTGGCCTGGTCATAAACTAAAAGCAGAAAGACTTGGAAGCATTGTTTTAATGAAGCTAAGCTTGTATTTCTATTTGTTTAAATTCCTGCCACTCTTCCAATTAAATTAAGAAGTACTGACTAACATAGAACCTTTCTCATATTTAAAAATATCCAAGTTAGACAACATTAAAATATTTTCTTGGATGAGTAGCTGGGAGATATGAAGGACAGACTGAGTGTTTCTTTCACAGATGGAAAGAAATGGATCAACTGTTTTGTTTTACTTGGCAATTTAAACATGACTTGTGAACAGCCTAGCAGGAACACTAATACTTGACCCTGTTGTGCTAGAAAAGGGCTATTTTTTTACTGAGAAGTGCGATACCGCCATGTGTTCTGTGACGTCGTGCACCGCCCGCTTCATTTGGTGCACACAGACTCTTGCCCAGGGGAGCTGGAGAAGGGGCTGGGAGCAGGGTTATCCTCTGTGTCCGGGGGCAATGGAACAAGTTTCCACAGGCAGCAGCATCTCCCATACCCTGCTCCTGGCTGGCTGCTTCCTCCTCCGCACCCGCCTTCTGCCAGCTCTAGCACTCATCAGCCTTGTGTGATGCCAGTTTGGTTACCTAAACTGAGAGAAAACAAACCTAACAGTGAATTGAACACTTTTTTTGCCGGTCTGGTGAGTTGAAGCAGTCTGGGAGAGGGGCCAGAGCCCAAGCAAGGCAGGGTGGGAAAGCCTATGGCTGGGAGAATGGACATGAGATGCAAGGGCAGGAGGAGGCAGAGGAAGCAGGATCTCCTCCTTTGAAATCATTCCAACTATCTTTTGTAGCTTCACCCAGAGACAGAATACTCGTGCATGGCAGCAGCATTTCTTCATGTTTGTTAAACAAGTGAGTTATCCTCAGACCTTCTTTGTCATTGAAAGGTACACATATGAATCAAATATTCTTTAATAGGTCATTTGTAGTTGACACAGGTGCTTACCTTGTGAATGGAAAAGTAAGATATGGCTCATGACTAGGAGTTCTAGAAGTTACAATATAAATAACAACAATTGCTGGGCCCGGTGGATTTCTTTTACGTCACTGTAAAATATAGAGCTTGCGGAATCAGGAGGGGCTCAGAAATTATGATGAGCCAACTAGAAATATTCCTTCCTTTTGCTAGATCAAGCTATTTAAATGTCTTTGAAGGATCAAGACCTTTATGCTGGTTTGAGAGCAAACCAATCTTTTGGTGCTGCTAGAAGAGATTGCACAGTTTCAAATTAATCTGGAAATTGCTTCAATCAGCAAAAGGAAACAAAATGGATAACTAAGCTCTTCAACATGATGTTTTCTGTTCATACAGTCTTCAGTCTCCTCCGTGCAAGATGATTTTGACCCATATGCCTCATTTGTTTTCAGAAGAACTGAAGTGACTTGAAAGTAAGCATGTAAAATTGCAGAAGTACAGTCTTAATTACCATCAGTCTCTCCTAAATTGTCCGTTTGTTCCAAATTCTGAAACTTATATTATTGTAGCCCAAAGAAACGATGATTATTTCTAGTAGCCTGTTTCATTATCTTACACTTCTCCATGCTAATCTGAATGAGCTACTTTATCAGCCTCTACGCCTAATCCAATCTGATAATTTAAAAATGGTTGGCTCTCTCCTCTATTTACTGATCCAGCCCAAGTTAGCATTATCAGCGAATTTAGGTACATTTGAAATTGCATACTCCCTTCAAGGTCATTCATGTCCACAAAGAGACCTGCAGTAAAAGAATATTAATGAGAGAGAATAATAGCAATGAAATTCACTAACAGGCGAAATGTATGTCCTATAAAACAGAAGTACAGTACAGTACTTCATAAAGCTGCTCAGGTGGCACCTCGTGGTGGTTAATTTAAAAATAATGGAACATTTCAGTTTTGTTTGGGATATTCCTTCCTCTTACTGCTTTCTCTCACGACCTTTAACCTATCCTTAGTAAAGCAATAATAAATTCATGTCCTTTCTTGACTGATTTTGAAGCAAGAATGCCTCTGGAAAGACATCTTTTCATAATAGAATGCCATTGGGAGAACCTGATTATATAACTTTTGTATAATGGCATCAAAAGCTTCAATTTTAAAAAAATTTACTGTATCCACCTCCTCAATACTGTTCTTTTCTTTTTCCTGCATGGTAGGCCTGAAAGGGAAAAGGAGTGGAAATTGGCCAAGCTGCAGGGAGAAAAGGTCAGAATTAAAGGACCCGCAGGGAGATAAATGTTATTAAAGATGGATATCTTTGTCTACTCCATGGTGTGCCACCATGTGCAGGAAGCATCTTGAATAATGGATCCCAAATCGAGCCATGTTTCTATTGAAAAAGAAGGTTTCTAGGCAGGGAACAGATGTCCAGAGGAACAGATGTAACATTTCACTCCTGAAGTGACTGTCCTGTTTGGGCTGTAGATATCTTACCTGGTACAAGCTCTTTAGGGAAAAAAAAAAAAAGTGTTTGTATGTTGAAAAACTCTTCACTGAGAATAAATTTTACACCCAAGTATCTGCTTTTAAAAGTACCCTTTTACAAAATTTCTTTTAGAACAGGTGTCAAAAAACCCCATTAATTTATCTGTCCAGCTTTTAACTCTTTGGATTTTTTTCTCCTTTTTTGATACAGTGAAAATTAACTTCTAAACATATTGTTTCTTTCCTAGCACATCTTTTTCCAAATTTCTTCCGTGAAGCCTTACTTGCTTGCTCGGTGCTATATATGGCAGCATTCCTTCTCTTTTCTGCCTGTGCATGAGCGGAGGGGGGCCATCACTCCCGCACCCTCGCCGCGGCGAGGGCTGGGCGAAGGGGGTTTTCTGCAGACCTCTGCTGCCGTCCCACTTGGTGGCCTGCAGCAGCTCGCTTCACTTCTCCTCAGTTACTCTTTCTTCCCAAGCCACCACAGGGGCAATTGCCCGCACTATGAAAGTGTCCTGAGAGCAACCGGTGGGTTACATGAGCGCTGGGCATTCTTGTCGGAAGGCACAAATCAGAGCAAATGATCCACGCTTACAGCACCTCCCAGTCCTGAACCTGAGCTCATTTCCCGTCCCTGGCAGGCAGCGGGTGCACCCGCGAGCACTCTGCTGCCCATTCCCCTCCCACCCACGCGGCTGCACAGCCCCCGGGCAGCCTTGGGGCAGGCTCTGCGCTCACTTGCGGGTCGGGCAACCCCATGTTGAGCCTGGTCAGAGCCCAGCCCGCCCTCAGAAGTCCTCTTCGGCCACGCAATGGGAAAACCACCTCAGCTCTGCTTGCCTGCCTGAACGGCAACGCCGGTCTCGGTGCGCAACCTGAAAGCTGCTGTCCGAAGATACTGTGGTCCTCTCTTTCACTGTGTGTCATCTCTTTAATTCAATTTGTTCTGCCTTTCTGTGCTGCATTCTGATATTTCTTGAAGATGATGTTGTTCTTGAGTACGGAATCAAATGCTTTAATGAAATATGGATAGACTTTTTTTCACTAAATCAGCGAGATAATTAAAGAATTCAAGCACAACAGTGAGACATCTTTTTTCCCCCTTCAGTAATTCATAATGAATGTTCATTAATAAATTACAGCCTCGTGGTACATGAACAGATGCACCTATGTGAGCTATTACATCTGCAAAGAATACAATCATATTCCGCACAGATCTCAAAATCTGCATTAGTACCTCACTGTTCAGGTCTGAAGCTTTCCGTATGTTGGGTCTTCAGACATTGTAATTTTTTCTATTATTTTCCAAATAACTGTAATGAAGTCAACAGGCTTGTAGTTTGGTTGGTTTTCATGATTTTAATTAAACGGAATAACTACTGCAGCCCACCTACAGGTTGTTGTAATGGACTGTTTTCACTGTACTCCAGCTTGCATTTGGGGAGTCTCCAATGCTATAAAACTTCCTAATTATTTGTCTTCACTTTTTCCTAAAATTAAGATCACAGTACACACAAATTCCATCCACTTGTCTCAGCAGAATGACAGAAAACCAGGAATTATAATTCGACTTGATTTTCCCTTCTCTCTGGAGGGTGCACAGAAGAAAAGATTTAAGCCTTTAAGTTAAGGAGATTAAAAAATCCCCTGAATTAGCTGTGGAAGTACAAAAGTAACAAACAAAATTATTTAAGTCAGTTGGTGTGTGCGTATGCTACAGCACTCCTTCCTAAGTGGCCTTTAGCTAATCCTAAAGAAAAATTAGAAAATAGCAGCAATCATTTGCTAAAATGAAATTTGAACTCATGTACTGCTTTATGATGGCGAATCATAGTTTTTATATATTTTCTAAAATCCAGAAATATCTTAAATTAATTTTCCTAAGCGTTATAGCTATCTTTTCAGGAAATAAAGACATATGTTTTTAATTATTAATTTTCTGTATTTTATATATTTTTAAAATGGGTGTCATTCTTTTCATTTTTTCCAATCTGCAGTTGGATCTGAAAATACACGAGTAAGTGCCATTTTTTAAAATAAACAAACAAACACATTCATTGTCAGAATAAATCTTTGTATATCTTTGCTACTAAAGCAATGCTAGTACTTGTTTTGAGTCCAGTAAGTTTTATATTCTAATGACCCTACATCCCGGGACATTATTAATTTTGTATTTACAATTAAATTTTGCAGATGTTCCTCTGCAAAAGTGTACTCCAGATATTAGCACTGTATAGCACAGTGTTCAGATAGTTAGAAACTATCTGTTCTGTTTCTTACCCTTTCTCCTCTCATACACTTGAAAATACCTGATACTCATATTTTAATTCAACAACTGTTGCTTCAAGATAGTCACTAAATAGATGTGCAATAAACATTGACTTGTGCAACACTTTTCTTCTGTACTCTCCAGTTACTCAAATTATTCATATTGACTTTTTTAAATTATTCAGCTTGTTCTTATGTGCAGTAATTTGTTGAATCAATTTAGGTTTAATTTCCTATTACAGTCCCATAAATCTTCTATGTGCTGCTTTACCTTAGTGGTATTGACTCTGTGCAAACAATTCAGGGGCTTTAGACATTTTTCAATATTCATCACTTTAAACATGATTAAAATTTTTGCCTCAGATCCTTATTTCTGAGACCTGAAATTTACGTAATAACCTATTTAGGGCTCAGAACATTTATTCCATTTCAAAAATTGACGCAGCTGATTCAGGAGCCTTCAACAAGTGAGAGAGCATGAGACTCGTTGTTCTCAGTATATCACATACCACTCTACTGTAGTTTTTGCATACTCAGTTTCCTCTCTCACTAGAAAAACAGAGAGAAAGCCATTTTTTGAATCCTTTTAATTGTACATCTGATTACTCTTAATCTTTCATCTTGATGGATTACAGAAAGAAGGGAGAGAACACTTTAATACTCAGATACAATCTATTCCCTGATCCCTCGCATTTCAGGCAGTTTGCTATATCCCAGAAAGTCCATACGTTTCTCCTTTGTTTTTTTAGGAATGTCACTGCCCTGTGCAAAGCTCTGTGAGGACAGAAGTAGCATCCATTGCAGCCTGATAGAGCCATAAGAGCTGCAAGGATCGGATTTCTGGATTCTGCTTCTTAATAGCTGTAGTCTATAGGTGCTGGCTGCACATATGCATAAGAAGAAAGGTATTTCCATACCTTCGTGTTAGCTATAGAGACAGTTGTGGGAATGCCTGGAGTTTGACCACATTACTGTATGCATGTACAGAAAGAGACATTAAACTACCAGAATGGAATGTGCTGCCTAAATTATAGAATCATAGAATAGTTTGGGTAGGAAGGGACCTTTAAAGGTACCTTAGGGTTAGTGTTAGGGTTTAGGGTTAGTGTTTGGGGTTAGGGTTAGTGTTATGGTTAGGGTTAGGATTAGGGTAAGGATTTAGGGTTGGGGTTAGGGGTTAGGGTTTAGGGCTAGGGTTACAGTTAGGGTTTGAGTTTAGAGTTAGTGTTGGGTTTAAGGTTACGAGTTAGGGTCAGTGGTATGGTCCCTCACCATCTAGTCTAGCTCTCCTGCAACGAGCAGGGACATCTTCAATTAGATCAGGTTGCTCAGAGCCCTATCCAGCCTGATCTGGAATGTTTCCAGGGATGAGGCATCTACCACATCTCTGGGCAACCTATGCCAGTGTTTCGCTAGCCTGATTGTGAAAAGTTTCTTCCTTATATCTAGTCTAAATCTACCGTCTTTTAGTTTAAAACCATCACCCCTTGTCCTATCACTTCAGGCCCTGCTAAAAAGTCTGTCCTCATCTTTCTGATAAGCCCCCTTTAAGTACTGGAAGGCTGCAGTAAGGTCTCCCCAGAGCCTTCTCATCTCCAGGCTGACAACCCCAGCTCTCTCAGCTGTCCTTATAAGAGAGGTGTTCCATCCCTTGGATCATTTTTGTGGCCTCCTCTGGACCCGCTCCAACAAGTCCATGTCTTTCCTGCGCAGAGGGCTCCAGAGCTGGATGCAGGACTCCAGGTGGGGTCTCACCAGAGCAGAGGGGCAGAGAAAAAAAGGGGGCAATAGAGGAGCTGCTGTGGTGACTTCCTCCACCTTCCCTCACCAAGCCTGAGCCCTGACCCCTATATGCTTCAGTGCACAAAGTAAGAAAGCAGGAGTGCATTCAGTCGGACCAGGATTGATTCTGCTTGGCTACAGCTTGCCAATTATTTGAACCTTTAATTTGTTTTTTTTACAAGTCCTTACTTTTCTTCTGCTGCTTCCTTTGAAGAGCATAGAATCTTGGTAATGTTAAAAAGTAGTTGTGTCTGATTCTCAAGAAATATCTCATGGTATTTTGTGAAGTTGAATACTCCTTCTGACTTCACAGACATGCAAAAACCAAATTGGCAGTTTTCCTGGGTAAAGGAAGATAAGACTGTTCCCTAATTGTACTTTGAGTTTGACTGCTAGGTAAAGATGAGCACTGATTGAAGCCTATAAAGAATTCATAAACTTATTAAGAAAAAGATCATTATGAGCTTTTTTTTTAGGTCTTCTTTTTCTATTGAGTATTTAAAATCTTCTAAGTGCTGTGTAAATAGTAGGTAAGTGATCTTCATATACTGTACTTCCCTGAACTATATATCCTCACTTTATGGATGTAGAAACTCCGAAGTCCTATCCACAATGAAGACATGTATTTTTGATACAGGGTTTTTTTTTTATTATTTGCATTTCTAAAAACAAGAAAGTTTTAGTTTAAACCACAAGTACATCTAAGTATTAGAGATTTTTCTAATCCCTTTTGAACTCATGCAGACTTTTGTTCTGCACAATATTCTGTTGAAGTAAGTTCATGTTGTATGAAGGAGGACTTCCAAACACTCATTCTTGTATGTGTGAAAACTGAGCATATATTCTGACCTTTAGTTTTTTACGTTTCAGCTGTGTACAATCCCACCTTTTTTTTTTTAATGACAGATTACTTCCTACAAGGGCTTATGATGCCAGAACTTCAGTATCCCTATGAACCTTGGTTCATTCAGAGAACCTGTGCTGGTTTTGGCTTGGATAGAGACAATATTCTTCACAGTAGCTAGTATGAGGTTGTGTTTTGGATTTCTGCTGGAAACAGTGTTGATAACAGAGGGATTTTTTAGTTATTGCTGAGCAGTGCTTACACAGAGTCAAGGGCTTTTCTCCTTCTCACACCACCCCACCAGTGAGCAGGCTGGGGGGTGCAGAAGAAGCTGGGAGAGGCCACAGCTGGAACAGCTGATCCCAACTGACCAAAGGGATATTCCATACCATATGACGTTATGCTCAGCATATAAAGCTGGGGGATTGTATCAACTAGCATTGCATCAACTATTTTCCAGTCCTCTGGTACACAGGGAGTTTTAAGTAAGATATTATACTATGTGGCTGGCAATTCCTAATAACCCTATGGAACCTGATGGGTCAATACTATCTGGTCCTAGGAATGTTAACTTTTAGTTTAGGCCATTTTCCCAATATGTTCCATAATCTTGTCTACCATCCCTGCCTATCACTAGTTTTGCATGTTCCTCAAGTGGTTTTTTAACTTATGAACAAAGTCTTGCACTCAGGACCAGCTGAGATGTTGCTTCTCCTATTGAGGTTTCCCATCTAACTGCTCCACAAAGCAGTCATTTATGGTATCTAAGGATTTAGTCTCGGCTTCATGACCTGGTAGGACATCTGTTCAAACTACCTGTGGGTAATTGCAGTCTCCCATTACCATTGTGTTTCCTTGCCCTTTCAGCCTCTTTGCTGTCATTCAGGATGTCAATCACCTGTCAAGCTTATTGTCATGTCCTTATTTTCACTCCGGGCAGGTTTATCAAGACCTACGAGATGGTTTGATGCCATGTTTTTGGCTGCAGGGCTGACAGCCTAGGCACAGCTTAACAGGGGCTGTCAGGAGGTATTTTCACAGTACTGCTTATTGTTGTCAGAAACACTGCTCTGAGAAGAAAACAACCTGATAAAGGAGAGGGTATACAGTGTGGAACAAGAGTAACTTTTCCAGCCAGACTGTCAAGTAGGTGCTGTGCTGCTTGTCCGTGTGGTATTTCAATTGACCATGTACTCTTGAGACTGTTATTGTAAAAAGCACATCTGATGACTCTCCCTTTTGTATACTGGCTTTTTTTTAGTCATTTCATATGAGTACTTCATGACTAAACGCATGCAGGCAAATTTTTGTTACACTGTTTGGTAACTAACCACATTTTAAAAAATCCTTAAGGACCTCATGAGGACACACTTTCAGTATTCTTAGCGTCACCCTAGAGAGACATGCGTCTCCACGACTGGCATACAGTTGGTTAACCAAGCTTCATTTCACAGCAGGATGGCCAAGTCAAGCCCATTTCAGAAATGACCTCTCTTAATTTCTAGAGCTGAAGAATTAGCATACTCGGTAATTAGTTAATCACTTTAAGGTCTTCTGGTGTATGACATAGAGTAAGAATATATTCAATACATCACATGATACATGTTTTCTAAAATGTTTTTAGGTTACTGTATATAAAAAAATCAGGCTAACTTGCTTGTTTTATATATATTCATATATATTGCCCACATATACCATGTGGTATTATTTAAATTAAAATCTAGGTGTTGAATTTTTGTTAATGTGTGTAAACTGTACTTCAGATTTTGCCTGCATATACTGACTAAAGTCATGACTGATCATAGAAAATAAAAAGTCTGAAAATAAGCCTAAATTAAAAGTGCTTAATGACTGATGCAAAGTAAACATGAAATAACTTCTCTAACTCTTTTCAATTCTAATATGATTTTTGCACTGAAATTCAACTGCACTAAATAGAAATTTGAATGAGAACTTAGTCTTCTTCCCTGCATGTGCTATATTTTTAAGTGTGAAAAACATTCATTAATAAAAATAACAGATTAACAATATACATCAAATGTATAATAAAAATAGCTGATTTAAAATTTCCATCAAATATACAACTTGCATTGCTGCGTACAGATACAGGTATAGATACAGACATAGATAAGGACATAGATATAGACATACACGTGGATATAGATATGGATATATATAGATAACATGAAGATTAAAATCTAGTATTTTCATTTCTTAAAAATTGACTAATAAGATCATCAGCTACTAATGATATTACTAATTAGATACCACAGCCTTAGCTACAATCCATGTACACAGATGTGTTCATATTTACACTTCAAATCAGTTCTAACAATGGTAAATTGGTCAAGGAACAGAACAATATTGCTTATATAATGATCTCAGCTTAGGACCCCATACTTTCTGCTTCAGAAACACACAGGTGTCTTTCTGTAATCCTTTCACAAATTTTTTTAATTATACGGGAGCAGGCACATGCATTATAATTAGTTTTTAATTGGAAACATGAAAAATTGATTTATTAGTAAACAGTCTTGACTTTTGAATGACTGTACATGAATAATTTTCACCTATAGAATCGTTTTTACTTCTTTTTAAAGAATTCTTTGTAGGGATATTATGCTGATATATTCAGATCTTTTTAATTTTATAAATTAAACCAAAGCGTTTGAGTGTAGAATTGTTTACTATAAAAATCTGAAGAACTATAAGATAAAATGTAACACAAAAATAAATTTCCATTAAAAAATTGAGACAAAACTGCCAAAATATATTACCTCTATGCAAAATCTATTCTTTTTAATCTGGAAAACTGCTCCAGAAAACTGAAAAAGGGAAAGCAAATAAAATCAAACAAAAAACTTAAGGTAAAACCCTTAATGTTTGTGGACAAGTTGTGTTATACACTGTCTTTTCAGTGAGAACTTATTTGTTGTATTTGTTTCTGAAAATACAAAAGGTGTGTCATTGCAGTATAAAGCAATCATCTACTTTTCAGTTTTGGTTTTTAAGATATTACAGTATTGAAATTTAGAACAGAAATAATGTAGTAAACCTGTGAATGCAATGTGTCTTTCTTGTGTTTAATATCATGCTTCATATTGGATGCAGCAATTTATTATTTCAGCAATCCTTTGTAAAAAGTAATATCATATAAACCATTATTTTTTAGTCCAGACTGTAATCTTCGTTCCTTTATTTCTCAATTGAATGTACAGATTTAATAAAATTAAAGCACTTGTTCAGCAGCTTGTCCACCTAAATATCCATTCTGTATTTAAACATTAATTTGATGTAATGTTACGGATAACTGGACTTGTGTCAGTATGATTTAAGGACTCCCTGTACTGCTGTCTCAGTTGGACCTATCTAGAATATCGTGCTTTACAACAGCTTTTTGTGTTGTAATAAGGGTCTACTGCACATGTAATGGCAACACAATCAAATGTTTAACATATTGATAATGAATATCCACTGCTAAGATCACCATATAACTAAAACATCCTGACTAATCAGACACCCAAGGTACATGACATAGCGGAGAATTAATCATGTAATGAAAATACCAACAAGTCCTCTGGGCACTAAAAGAAAACGGCAAATAGAAACAAGTGCTTATTTGATGTATTTTGTGGCCAAACTGATGAAATGTACATGGCTGTATGGAGGATCAGGTGTCAGTTTGGGTGAGTGGTGTATTTCTAATGCAACCAGAGTTTAAAATTTAAATCAGTACTTGTCTTCCTTTGTAGTTTGTAACCTTTGATTCAAGAGAAAAAAGTAAATGTGAAAATATCCAAAAGTGTCAGTTACACAGAATTTGCATCATGATCTTGAGCATGTTTAAGAAAAATTAAGAGTATTTTCCTGTCTTCTCTTTGCTCTACAGAGGAGCTCTGTGCGAATATCTATAAATAAATATTATTTAAACATTTTTGAATCCATATGTGAGGTAGATGTAAATAAATGTCAAATGGAGAAGGTAGGCAAAATGTAGGGGAGGACATTAAAATGAGGGGAATGACAAGATTAATTGCTCTCATTGCTTGTAACATGTTATCACAGATGTAGGTTAAAACAGCTGTGCTTTGCTTCTGCTCAGTCACACTTAAACCATTGTAAACCAGTGTGCATGAAGTAAATGTTACGGGTTAACACCATACCCTAACTACAGCAAAGATTTTTAATGGGCCTCTAGCTCAGTAAAGAAATAGCTAGCTAAAGGCAAAGTGCCCAAGAAACACACAGTTAATAATAGTGTACAGTCCATTTACTCTGAGAAATTAGATGTACACTGCAACATGCAGTTAATCAATGCAAGGGACAAGTAACCTATCTCTGAAAAGTCATCTGAGATCAAATACCCACTGGTATTTTCACCTTACTGTGAAATGGAAGGGGAAGTTGGAAAGAGTCTTATGACACTAGTTTATGATCTAGTTTAGACTAGATATTAGGAAAAATTTCTTCACTGAGAGAGTGCTCAGGCATTGGAACAGGCTGCCCAGGGAGGTGGTGGAGTCACTATCTCTGGAAGTGTTCAAAAAACGTGTAGACGTGGCACCTCAGGACATGGTTTAGTGGGCATGGTGGTGGTGGGTTGATGATCTTCAAGGTCTTTTCCAACCTTAATGATTTTGTGACACACTGTCTGACACCTGTGCTATAGGCATTTCAGAGGGGTTTTATGTCAGATTAGCACCAGTCTGGTTGTCTGATGGTCATTGCACTATCAAAGCTGCTACGCTGGGCTGCCTTTCTGCTTTAGCATCATCTGAAAGCAGTGTGTGCCCTCTGGGAACTCTGAACCGGAGCATGTAGGGACCTGCAGGAGATTCACTTCAAAAGTGCACACCTGACCTAAGCCAAAATGCTCATGCAGGTACCTCTATTGCGACCAGACTGCAGAGGGTATGTGCTGGACTGGGGACGTGAAGAGCCCAGCGTCTGTGTTTTCCAGAGCTGTTCTGGGAATTGCTGCGTCTCCAAATGTCTCTGCTTAACCAGAGCCTGCGGTATTTGCAACAATTCACTTCTCAGTCATTCCCTGGAAAACGTCTGTTTCTCTTTAGTCCCACATCTGAGTAATTACTGGTACCTGAAATGCATTCAGCTCTTACCTCTGAGCACTAGGTACCTGACTGCTAACTCCTAGAGAGGCTGATGGCTGCCATGCTGAGTGTCTGCACAGACAAACCCTATTAAAAAGTCTGCACCCTGGTTTATTCCAGTCACATTCTTCTGTAAGAGTCGTTAGCCACCGTGAGCTTAAAAATTGAAATAGTACCTCTTTGCTGAGTGTAGGTCAGGATAACATGTTTGCCCTGAGGAAAAGCTAAGCCCTACCTTACTACCTGGAATGAAAAGCACATCCAAGGTGAGTTTAATTCTGATAAATGCTAGTAGCTGATAAAGCTACTTTAATGGGATCTGATCACCTTGCAAGGGGGAAAGTTCAGTAGACTGCTTACAAAAGTTAAGAAAAATGACCTTTGACTTTTCCATAGAATAGGACAAATTATTTTGTGAATATCTGTAATACTAACAGAGAACTTATCTTCTTTTGCATAGCCGGATTGAGCTGTCAGCCAAAATGTAAGCCATCCAAAATAGCAAAAAGTTTGACTGAAATGATCAACAAAGGCAAAAAGGAAAAGAAGAGCACAAAATGGTGAAATTTTGTCATTGCTCAATGTCTTTTTGACTGTTGGACAAAGTGACATGGACAGAAAAAGAACAGGAGTTGGCAATAGATCCAAGTTACTCTGTACTTTTGACCTTTTTCTTAACTCTGTTTAAGAGTTCACTTTGGAAAGTAAGCACACTTTTTTCCTTATGTGCCTAGTCCAGGAAACAAGCTATAATCTTTAGCTGTATTTTCCCTTAGTTACTGTAATAAGGCGTTCTATGTAAGAAATATATTAGTATCTTTGCGTAGTCTCCAGGAGGTCTCACAGGAGTAAAAATATACATATATTGGACACTTATTGTTCCCCATACTTGTAATGGCAAGAGCAGAACCTGGTAAGGAAAGAAGCAGGGTGGAGAAACTTAAATAATTTTAATCATAATTTAAATCAGTAATCAGGAAATCTTGCTTTAATGAACATTATTATCATGTTTTTCATGAGTAATTTTTAGTTACTTTTTCAAAGGAAGGTTGATTCTCATTAGTGGTAAAATCGTTGGACAGCTTGCTTATAGCTAATACAGAATTTATAGTAAGTATGATACTTCCTGCTTTCTGGAAGGATCTGTAATATCTGCAGACAGACTTTTTAGCAGGGCCTGCTGCGATAGGACAAGGGGTAGTGTTTTTAAACTAAAAGAGGGTAGATTTCAATGAGATATAAGGAAGAAAATGTTTCACCACCACCATTTTTCCCAATGGTGGTGGTGAAACATCAGCACAGGTTGCCCAGAGATGTGGGAGATGCCCCATCCCTGGAAATGTTCAATATCGGGTAGGACGAGGCTCTGAGCAACCTGATCTAGTTGAAGATGTCCCTGCTCATTGCCGGGGGGTTGGACTAGATGACCTTCAAAGGTCCCTTTCAACCCAAAGATTCTATGATTCTATGATTTGTCTGAGCAGCTATAAAATTTAACATAAATTTTGTCTACATTTATGTGTTCTTGTTTTATTATTAGAAAATCATTCTCCTCTCCTTTGCCCATGAAGAATATTTAACTCTTCTTTGTTTATGTCAGTATGGGTAGAAATTATAGAAATGTAGAAAATTAGGTCAAGTTTAAAAAAAAACATAAAGCAATATTTTAAATAATTTTATTCATTATTGGAAGGACATCTTTAAATAATCTTATGTCCTAATAGTTTTTACTTTGAACTGATGTAATGAAAACAAATTATTACATACAGTTAGTAGACGGAAGGAATTAATAATCCCATGAATTTTTTTAAAACTAGCAAGTCCTATCTTTTCGGACTTTCCTCTTGTAGGTGAGGAAAGTGAAAAAAAGTCTATCTGCATCTTAAGTTCCCTATAGCTTTCATAATTGTGGATCTAGTCTTTGGGCTGAACTATATGAATAAATTAATATGAGAAAAGTATTTCCCTAGCATCAACAGAAGAAACTGATGAGAAACTCTGAGTCCATATACATATTATGTGTGTCTCAGTTTAGGTACAGTGGAAAGGATTTTTACCTGGTGTCTTGTCTGATTTTGTGTCTAATTTCAGAAATAGCTTTCTGACTTACCCTTTTCTTTTAATCCAATCTGTGTCAAATCCTGCAACCAGATTTCAGTATATTAGAAAACTGTATCATTCAACAGCACAGAGGTCTGTTTTCCCACTATTTTGAAAATTTAGAGATATTCTTATTGATGTTATAGAAAATGATGGCCGGTATGCCATCAGGAATGGCTTAACCAGTTAATTTTAGGGACAACCAGGGAATATATAGCTGTGGCTATAGCATATAGAAAGATGCATTAAAATGCATTACATATTTTACAACTATAATAAATGAAGCAGCAAAGAAAATGATGCAAGGAGTTGACTGGTGGCCAAGATCCCAGGCTGTACTGCAGTGTTTGTGGAAGATACAGATTTGGTAAAGTGTCCCTGCAGCTGATTCCAACCAGTTTATTGTTTTAAATGCATAGTGATTTGACTACTTTGACTAGCACTTACTTTGCTACATTATTAATCTAATGTGTCCTCAGACAATCCAAAGATCAGCTGCAAAGTTCAGTACCCAATCTCCATGGCTGTCTCCAAACTACGTAGTAACTCTCTTCTCTGTGGGAACCATTGATACAATACTGCAGTTTTTCATTGCAAGGTGGGTTCTACTCTCATCTGTCAGAAATTGAAAGCTGACCTGGATATCTGCAAATGTCTTCTTGAGTCACTGTTACTCCAAAAATTAAAAAGATACATTCTATGAATTTAGTTTGACAAAGACTAGAAGGCAATCAAAAAAAAGTCAGTATGGATTTACCACAGGAAAATCGAGCTTGATCAGCCTGACTGCTTTCTACAATGAAATGACTGTCAATGTGGATGAGGGGAGGGTGGTGGATGTAAAATAGCTTGAATTTTGTATGGCTTTTGATTCTGCTTCCCACAGCATTCTCATTTGGAAGCTGAGATGAGACAGGCAGGACAAACAGACTACTAGATGGACTGAAAATTGGGTGGACAACCAGAATCACAAGCAATCAATCAATACCGTAACATCTCTCTGGGATACCTAGTTAGCCTGGCATCTGTACTGAGGTCTGTATCGTTCAATAGCTTCATCAGTGACCCGGGTGACTAGACAGAACACATCAGCAGAAAATCTGTAGACAATACTAAATCAGAGGGAGTGGCTGGCACACCTAATAGTAGTGCTTCAGTCCAGAGCGACCCTGAGAAACTTAAGGATCAGACAAACAAGGGATTAGTTCCACCACAAGACGGGAAAGATCTGTACCTGATACAGAAAAATCCTTTCCATCAACCAAGACTGGGAACCAACTCTGAGCACTAGCCCTGGTGGAAAGGACATGGGGGTTACAGCAGAGTATGTGCCAACAGTACACCTCAATCACAAAAGCACAAAAATGTAGCCACACCCTGAAGGACCCTGATCCAGCAGTTACCTTCTTCCCTGCGGCTAAGGTGAGGTTGCACATAGAATAAGGTGGCCAGTTTTGGGCCATCTGTTCAAGGTAGATGTTGAGAAACTGGAAGGAATCCACTGGGGCTATCAAGATGGCTAATGGCATACCGCACATGATATAGAAGGAGCAGTAGAGATAACTGGGCCTTTTTAGTCTGGCAAAGAGGAGGTTGAGAGAAAATTGAATACTTTCCTACAACTACCTGAATAGGTTGTTTCAAAGGTGACAGAACCAGATTCTTCTCTGTAGAAGCAGAAGGGGAAACAAGGGGCAGAAGCCACTAGTTTTAACCTGGAAGTTCAGGTTGGACATGAAGATTAACTTCTTCAGTAGAAGAACAGGGCAGCACTGGAAGTGGTATTGGTATCCAGAGGGACTGTGGAAAGACTGTCCTTGAGGAAAACTCAGCTGGACAAAGTCACAGCTGGGCCAGTTCTTGTGTTGAAATAGTCATGCTTCAAGCAGCAGAGGTTCTTTCCAACCAACATTTCTGTGAGTATGTGTGATTACCCCAAACTCTGCTTTCTGCACAAGGATCATTTGATGATGCAGATGGATAAAATCCTCTTAATTTATCTTTCCTTCTTTCTATGTGCCAGGCTGGTGGGGACTATTATGGTTTCCAGTTTGATTTCCATTAAATTTTTCAAACCGAAAATCCTAGGTAGTTGAAGATGAAACAACTGGAAGTACCGGACCAGTTACTATAGCTAGTATCACATAATTAAAAATTGCACAATCTCAGGCAAAACAAGGAGGAATCTGAAAAAAAACAAAAAACATTTGTAATCCTTGGCACAGGCTTTTATTTGGAACAGCTAATGAATACTCAATAATATGCTTGTAAAATATACTAATAAAAATACAGTTGGATAAAGGATTAGCTAGCTGCATGTGCAAAACCTTGGCTGCAGTGGTGGGAAGAAAGTTGTGTAACTTGTAACCAGCTAAAATAATTTGAAATTGATTTGAAATTCATGGCTTTAATCACTGTATGGAAGACAACTTCAGTCACACTGGATTGACAGCATTGTGACGCTTGAAAGCTACTGAGTTGCTTTATTCATAATTCAGATAAAGCCAAGGCTTACCCTCCTGAAAACAAAAAGGTGTCTGTATATACAGCAATTGTATATTGAAAAAAAAAGACTGTCCAGGCAATTAATGTATTTCTCAAAAATATTTTATGCTGTTTAAGAGACTTTAGTGTAAACTAGTAAAAACCTAATGTATAGAATTTGTAAAAAACTGTAGAACACCACAGAGTGTCCAGGGTCTCATATGACAGGCCAAGTCTATGGGACCTGGTGAAATGCATCCCAGGGTCCTGAGGGAACTGGCTGGTGTAGTTGCCAAGCCACTCTCCATGATATTTGAAAAGTCCTGGCAGTCAGGTGAAGTCCCTGGAAACTGGAAAAAGGGTAACACTGAATCCATTTTTAAAAAGGGTACAAAGGAGGACCCTGGGAACTACTGACCTGTCATCCTCACCTCTGTGCCTGAGAAGATCATGGAACTTATCCTCCACCAGAGAGGTGAGTCAAGACAGACAGCGTGGCTTCACCAAGGGCCAGTCCTGTCTGACCAACCTACTGGCCCTCTAGGATGGAGTGAGTGCATCAGGGGACAAGGGAAGAGCTACAGATGTTGTCTATCTGGACTTCTGTAAGGCCTTTGACACGGTCCCCCACAACATCCTTCTCTCTAAATTGGAGAGAAATGGATTTGAGGGGGGGACTATTCGGTGGATGAGGAATTGTTTGGATGGTCACATCCAGAGAGTAGTGCTCAATGGCTCAACGTCCAGATGGCGATTGGTGACAAGTGGGGTCAATACCTCAGGGGTCCATATTGGGACCACTACTGTTTCGTATGTTCATCAATGACATAGTCGGTGGGATTGAATGCACCCTCAGCAAGTTTGCAGATGACACTAAAGTTGAGTGCTGCAGTTAACATGCCTGAGGGATGGGATGCCATCCAGAGGGACCTGGACAAGCTCGAGGACTGGGTTGATGTGAACCTCGTGAGGCTCACATCGCCAAGAGCAGGGTCCTGCATCTGGGTCAGGGCAACCCCCTCTATCAATACAGGCTGGGGGATGAAGGGATTGAGAGCAGCCCTGCCGAGAAGGACTTGGGGGTACTGGTGGATGAAAAGCTGGACAGGAGATGGCAACATATGCTCACAGCCCCGAAGGTCAACCATGTCCTGGGCTGCATGAAAAGCAGCGTGGCCAGCAGATGGAGGGAAGTGATTCTGCCCCACTACTCTGCTCTGGTGAGACCCCACCTGGAGTCCTGCATCCAGCTCAGGAGACTTCAGCGCAGGAAAGACGTGGACCTGTTGGAGCGGGTCCAGAGGAGAGCCACCAAAATGATCCGAGGGATGGAACACCTCTCCTATGAAGAAAGGCTGAGAGAGTTGGGGTTGTTCAGCCTGTGGAAGAGAAGGCTCCCAGGGAGACCTTATTGTAGCATTTCAGTACTTAAAGGGGGCTTCTAAGAAAGATGGGGAAAGACTTTTTAGCAGGGCCTGATGCGATAGGACAAGGGGTAACAGTTTTAAACTAAAAGAGAGCAGGTTTAGACTAGATCTATGGAAGAAATTTTTGACAATGAATGTGGTGAAACACTGGCACAGGCTACTCAGAGAGATGGGAGATGCCCCATCCCTGGAGACATTCCGGGTCAGGTTGGATGGGGCTCTGAGCAACCTGGTCTGGTTGAAGATGCCCCTGCTCATTGCAGGAGGCTTGGACTAGATGACCTTCCAATCCAAAGATTCTATGATTCTATGATAAAACACCTAAGTTCTGTTCCAGTAAGTTTTACTTTTCATATCACAGAAAATCTGCAAAGAAAATCCTGTTGAGGGAAAACTGCACTAGATGCTAAGAAAAGGAAAGCTCTCAGTTTCTAATTCTGACCTTATTAATCAACTGTGCACTGGAGCTGCCCAGTGCACCAGCATTCATACATAATGAGAAATGGGGAAATGGTTCTCAGCAGACACATGGCACAGAGAATGCTGGACTATTTTTAAAAGCTCACTAATGAGGATCAGGGACTTTCCAGTCCCCTTGCAGAGTTTCTATTCTCCTTTGTTTAATTGCGCCAGCTAGGAGTACGGTGTACTTCCTTCCTCCGCTATTGTTTTACAAAGGCATGTGTAAATCTAGCTGAAGCAGTTCCTAATTTGGCCCATCTCACTGTTGTGTGCTCTCAAACTGAGCAAGCGACAAGAATCCTGCTTTAGGTTGACTAGCATTTGTACCTGTGTGCTAAGCATTCAGTAAATCTGGAGGAACATGTGAGCATCAAGAGATACTCTCCTTTGACAATATTTTCAGGAACCTACCTGGACAGATTAATGGATTTTTCTTTCAAGGGATCAGCTGCCTCAGCATAAAATCATGTAATGTGTTGCATGCTACTTTTATATAGGAAAATGTTAATTGCTACCATCAGCCACAGAGCTGGATATAGCGTACGGGTAGATTGAATTTAAGCAGAAAGAGCAAAAATGCCTTTTTGTGTAGTGATAACCACTAGGTCACACTGGAAACCTGACAAGACATACAGCATGTGACTGGGAATACTTGGGGAGAATTACAGCCAAAGGAATTCAGGGAAGAGTGTTACAGGTGGAACCACAGCTGTTGCAAGCTGAAGTTGTGTAAAACTCAGTCTCGCATGATGTCATGATTTTATTCTAGAAATCATTAAATTATCAATATAAAGATAAGTTCCCACCTAGAAACTACATTAAAAAAAAAACTTTTCAGGGGTATTGGTTGCCTGAACGTGCATGAGCATGTGACAGGCAACAAAAGCAAGCGTGAAAGAAAGATTGCGGAGATGGGACTTTTTCTTGTGTGGCTGTTTGCCTGTAGTATGTTCAGGGAAAGGAGATGTTAGGTACATTTGGTATAAGCAAAAAGATAACATCAAAGAAATATCTGATTTGCATAATTGATTTCCCTCCTAGGGCAACATATAAAGAGAATCAAGCAAATTAAACATACTAAAAGACAAACACATACTAAACAAATCTTTAAAAGTCAATAAAGTAGGTGTTTAAAATACTAGTTAACGAGTTTCTAACCATGGTAGATCTCACAGTTGATATTCTTCCTAGATATACAACTCTCTTTAAAAGAAAGGAACAATTAAATTGCACATACCTAAGAGGATGTCTGATATTCAACGGCTATACATATTAATACTTTGTTGCCTTACCAGTTCTCAGTTTGACATACATGTTATACACAAGGCCATTCTGACTATCTACCTATCAGAACTTAGTATTTAGTTTTCAATTTCCCTAGAGTGTCGCCTACTCAACAAAATGATTATTTAAAAGTCAGTATTCTAAAAACAGATACCATGTTAGCATTCACCAGGCCATAGGAACAACAGCAACTAACAGTTTCCTAGATACAGTAGAAATAAGACCATATTATTTTATTTTTATAGACAGAAAAGCTTATCTTAATGATGACTATCTGGCTCCATCTAAGTTTTGTCATTTTTGACATGTAGCTAGTTTTGGCTAAATGAAGGGATGTCCACCTGGACTTTAGTTTGTCTACCTGGACTTTAGTAAAACCTTTGACAGCATCTCCCACAGCATTCTCCTGGAGAAACTGGCTGCTCATGGCTTAGACAGGTTTACTCTTCGCTGGGTAAAGAACTGGCTGGATGGCCGAGCCCAGAGAGTTGTGGTGAACATCGTTAAATCTGACTTGCAGCCGGTCACACGCGGTGTTCCCCAGGGCTCGGTTCTGGGGCTGGTCTTGTTCAATATCTTTATTGATGATCTGGATGAGGGGATCAAGTGCTCCCTCAGGAAGTTTGCGGATGATGCCAAGTTGAGTGGGAGTGTTGATCTGCTGGAGGGTAGGAGGGCTCTGCAGGGGGATCTGGACAGGCTGGATCGATGGGCAGAGGTCAACTGTATGAGGTTTAACAAGGCCAAGTGCACTTGGGTCACAACAACCCCAAAGCAACGCTACAGGCTTGGGGAGGAGTGGCTGGAGAGCTGCTCGGTGGAAAGGGACCTGGGGGTGCTGGTTGACAGCCAGCTGAATATGAGCCGGCAGTGTGCCCAGGTGGCCAAGAAGGCCAACAGCATCCTGGCCTGTATCAGAAATAGTGTGGCCAGTAGGAGTGGTGAAGTGATCGTGCCCCTGTACTTGGCACTGGTGAGGCTACACCTTGAGTACTGTGTTCAGTTTTGGGCCCCTCACTACAAGGCCATTGAATTGTGGGAGCGTGTCCAGAGAAGGGCAACAAAGCTGGTGAGGGGTCTGGAGAACAAGTTTTATGAGGAGGGGCTGAGGGAACTGGAGTTGTTCAATCTGGAGAAGAGGAGGCTGAGGGGAGACCTTATCACTTTCTACAACTACCTGAAAGGGGGTTGTGGTGAGGTGGGTTTTGGTCTCTTCTCCCAAGCAACTAGCTACAGAACAAGAGAAAATGGCCTCAACTTGCACCAGGAGAGGTTTTGACTAGATATTAGGAAAAATTTCTTTACGGACAGAGTGGTCAAACATTGGAACAGACTGGCCAAGGAAGTGATGGAGTCACCATCCCTGGAAGTGTTCAAAAAATGTGTGGACATGGCACTTTGGGACATGGTTTAGCGGGCATGGTGGTGTTGGGTTGATGATTGGACTTGATGACCTTAATGATTCTGTGATTCTGTGAAAAATAATAGATAAACACTTTGGCTTTAAGCATTATTTAAAATGTTGTGAAGTTCAACAGAAAAACTGGTTTTATATCTCTACATATGCATACAAACTTATATAAATTTGACAGAATGAAGTTGGTCTAAAATTGGTCTAAATAAATCGATATTCATTTAGAATTATTAGTCTGGTCAAGTAACAGGGCCATGTCAAATTCTGACTACATAAATATCGTGGTTTAGCCCCAGCTGGCAACTAAGCCCCACACAGCCGCTCACTCACTCCCCCACGGTGGGACAGGGGAGAGAATCAGAAGAGTAAAAGTGAGGAAACTCATGGTTTGAGATAAAGACAGTTTAATAAGTAAAGCAAAAGCTGCGCACGCAAGCAAAGCAAGACAAAGAATCCATTCACCACTCCCCATGGGCAGGCAGGTGTTCAGCCATCTCCAGGGAAGCAGGGCTCCATCACGCGTAATGGTTTCTTGGGAAGACAGACGACATAACTCCGAACGTCCCTCCACGCCCTTCTTCTTCCTTGTCCCAGCTTTATATACGGAGCATGACGTTATATGGTAGGGAATATCTCTTTGGCCAGCCTGGGTCAGCTGTCCTGGCTGTGTCCCCTCCCAGTTCCCCGTGCACCCCCAGCCTGCTCGCTGCAGGCCAGCATGAGAAGCTGGACTGTCCTTGACTACTTAGCAACAACTCGAAACATCAGCAGCTTATCAACATTTTCTCATCCCAAATCCAAAACATAGCCTCATGCTAGCTTCTATGAAGAGAAGTAACTCTACCCTGGCTGAAACCAGGACATTATCCACCCCTTATTCCATACCATTTACGTTATGCTCAGGTACCACAGTATCCAGTATAACCTCATTAACCACCACCCCCCTTCCCCTCCTTTAATATAATACACAGATTTTCATCCCCTTAGTCCATAGACTTCCTTCCAAAATGTCCGTGAAATGTCTGCTGAGTTCATTTAGTCCATGACTTTGGGCTCCATCCCTTATGGTGGTCACTCAGGACAGGCGAGGTGGGGTGTTACATGGAGTTACTGGACACCAAAGCCAGCTCAGGTCAGGTCACTGCTGCACTGGCACTGCTTCTTGTAAGGCTTGTCCTCCATTGGTTCAGGTGGTTCCTGCTACAGTAGTTCCTATAACATGCAACTCAAATCATGGGTTACAACAGTTTAAAGGTACGTCCATTACAATCTCCACCCCTGGGCCCTTTGTACTGGACCATAGGGTTTAACATTGCAATGAACTCCTCCCCTTGCCCCTGCTCCAGCTTGGACTTATCCACAGACTGCAGTCCCTTCTATGAGCCACAGTCTCTCCAGGGGTATATCTGCTGTGGCATAGACTTATCCACAGTTGCAGTCACTTCGAGGTGTACCTGCTCTATTATTGCAATATTATCTTTACAACAATTTATAGCAGTAATGCTCTACATTTTATGATTTAGTTAAAATATATTACATCTAAAATTTCAGAAAACCTGAAAGCAGGTTGTAAAAAAATCAACATCTGTGCCAGTAATTCCTCTGTGTCACTACCAATGTACTGGGTTGACCCGACCCAGTACAGCTAGTGACATAGGAACAGGCCATCCCAGCCCTTTACAGAGCATGATCTACATAAACCACTGGAGCTAAAATGTACAGATTGATTATGATCCCAAATAAGAGTTGCCAATCAAGGAATAGTGATGAGTCATTATGATCTCAGATATATGCATAACAATGAAGTAATAGTAGTAACAAAGTTAATCTTTTGCTCAAGTTATAAAAAATCATGATTGTGCGCAGGTACATAGTACATAGGCACCAGATAAATAGCTTTAAAATACCTTTAAAATGGAGTATCAGAATGGCTGGAAGATTATTATGTGAGAACTAATTAACCCAGTACTGGGAGAGATTTTTCAGTAATCTATTGCAACCACAGAAATGTGTTAAAAATTAATAAAAAAGAAGGCAGGTAATGTAATGAACTTTTCCCCCCCCCCAAGTAAATTAACAAAGTCTTTCACAAGCAGATATTAAAGAAAGTCAGGAGATAAAAGACACATCGCTGCCTTGGGCAAAAGCTAGGAAGGAAAAAGATAAGCAAAAATATGAAAGGGTACACTTTATCATGACAGAAAGATAAAAGCAGGTCTATATGAAGTCCTAGTTTTGTTTAGTATACAGGAAGCAAGGTAACTATGTTGTTTAGTTATGTCAGAAAAAAAACCCACAAGGAATTTCACAGGGACTCATTGGAGTGCACTGGAAATGACAGAGGGACTTCAGTGATGATAAATGTATCAGTAATGCACACTGAAGGGAAAAAAGGAGCTACTTGTACATGTTAAGTCTAAATTAAGTGACCTAACTGACGAGGACATGGGCATTACTCTGGACAGCGCTACAATAGGAAGCTACAGATGGAAAAATGAAAAGATACAAACAAATATGAGAAGTGGTGATAAGGAAAACTACAGACAAATTAGCTTCTGCTAAAATGATTGGGACAGATGCTTATTTTGAGCACTGCCGGTAAATAAATAATTGAAATCACTTATTGTAAGCAGATTGATAACAGAAATAATAAACTTCTATTTAATCAAGTTCCGCATTTGTAATTTCAGTAATTTTCCTGCACAGTTGTTCATTCTCATTGGCTTTAAAAGCATTAAAACATGGAACATTTACACTTGCTTAGTTGCTTTCTTTGCTGAAAAAGACAACACTTTATAGTTATTTCAAAAAATAGCTCTATAGCGTCATAGGTATTTGTTCACATTATTTTTTCTTTTCAACATGAGAGAAAGTGTTCAATAATTCATCTATATTTATTACATTTTCATGTTCTTTATACATTCTTTTTTTTATTACATTCAGACATTTTATTCTATTCTATTTTATTCTATTCATTTTATTCTAAGTTTGGGTCAAGCCTTATTTGGATTTAAATAGGAATTAAACTGAAATGTAACAAGAAGTATTTTAAATTAGTCTGAGAAAAGCCAGTGGAAATGGATACATTTACAAAAAGAGAAGACTGAAAAGGGAGCAATAACTGGAAAAAGGCAAATGTTAAACACGTCTTCAAAAAGGCAAGTGGGAGAGTCTGGAAAAGCACAGGATAGTCAAACTCACCTTAGTACACGTGTGTCTCTATGGAGCTGTTCCTCCTGGAAACCATTTTAAAGCACGGGAAGGACAGAAAGGTTATTGGGCACAACTCATGTGGATTTATGAAGGGGAATTTGTGCTTTACCAACCTGTTTGTCTCCTTGAAGAAATGGCCGGCGCTATGTACAGACGTAATTTATCTTGACTTATACAGTCTCCCACGGTATTTGGCTAGCCAAACTGTAGGCTGGAAGGGCCAAAAGGAAGCTCATGAAAGATCAGCAATGGAACATGCAAAGTTTTACACTTAGGATGTAATAGCTCGATGCAACAGCACCTGCAGAAGACTGTCTGGCTAGGGAGCAGATCTGCAGAAAAAGAGGTGGAGGTCCTGGTGGGCAAATCGGACGGGAGTCAGCAGTGTGCCCTTGTGGTAAGAGCACAGCCACCCATCCAGTAGTGCCTGTTTTTCATTCATCACCTGGAAGCAGAAAACCATAATTCTGAGTTCTTCAGCCTCCAGCCTTTTGAAGAACTGCTTTCAATGAAAAGAAAAATAAAAAACATCTACTCTGAAGTAGTTCTCTACAGCAAACGTACTGGCAAAACATTTTCTACACAGAAGGATTCAAAAAGATTTTATTTTTGGGTGAAACATATCCACACCGATAGCACGGGAAATACTGAAAATAATACAGGTACACTAATATATTACACTAAGATATATTCATAAAGCTTGAGCTGGCTTAAAAAATTAAATGTTTCCCAACTTTCTTATTCTGTATATAATTATACAGCCTTTAACTTCCATATCTGAGGGAGGTCATAGATGTAGCACATAGCTTGATTTATTAAAATTAAGTTGTCAAGGTGATAGTAGTTTCAGGCCTTAACTTAAGATTGTCATACTTTTGCATTTAATTTAAAATTGTTTCTTTTAAAATGTGTTAATTTAATTTAAATAAAGATAACGGTAGTTACTTAGTATACTTTCAGTGCATTTAACATCAAACAGGATATTGGAAAATTAGAGGAGATTCATCAGAGGGGGAAGGAGGTTTAATACAGATATGCAAAAACTTTGATATGAAGAGAAAGACAAGCTATTTCTCTGCAAGGAGGGGAGGCGTGGTAATAGGGTACTCAGCACCATCTTCCCTGCCCCTGCCTCCATTTCCTCCTATGAAAAGGAGTGTCTGATTCTTTCCTCCCTTCTCTTGTCCACCAGCCTTTGTGCATCCACCGCTAGCCATGCTCCTGCCATTTTCCATACCCTGCTGTCATGACAGGGGAACGCTCCGAGTCCTTCTCAGCACACGGATACCATATATTTGGTTTTGCTGTTTCCATTGGACTTCTTGTCTTGTACCCAGTCTCACACGCCTTTCAGGACCAGTCATCAGTTACCCAGTCACTCTCAGATTTGTATATGTCTTTTTCCTGCTGTGTGACCACTAGAATAGGTGTTTTGATACTGCTTTGTTCTGACAAATGCCTTGGTCATCTTAGCTGAAGTGTGCGAGTTATTTGTATTTCCTTTGAAATATTAAGCCTGTACCTCTTGTCATGTATTCATATTGTAGGAAAAGCCCATTCTAAGACTAAGGACTGGGTGAAAGTGATCAGGATTTGCTAGAGCATCTTGCTGTCAGTCAGCTAATATTTTCCTTTAATCAGGAAGTTTTAAATCGTAATAACTATATTTGTGATCTCTGCAACCATTTTTCCATCATCATCCAACTGTGAAGGAAAGGTTGAGCGACACAAGCAGTCAGCAGTCATTTTGTCTGTTTCAGGCTGCATTTTAAATCATATATAAAATAAAGAAATCTCGTTAGCAATTACATAATTCATTACACTGCTTGTTCAGTTCTTCTTCCTCTTAACAGTGTCATGGATGTACTGTGATTGCATGTCGTTTGACTCAACCACAATGACAGGCTATCTGTTTTCCTGTTAGCCGTATGAGTGAGTTAAAAACTGCAGCTCAAACATCTAATACTGTCTCCAAGATTGGCAGGCACTAGGTATTTCAATGCAAAAGAGCCTTCCACTGAGCCACTGTGACATAAATTACCTCTTTGAAAGTTTCATCCTAATGTTTCATAGTCAGATACTAGTTTAAACCTCAGAGATTTTTTTAACCTTTCCAATGTTTGTTAGCAATATTTTTATAACCGTGCTGTAGACTTCTTATGTGTAGAAAAGTCCAAAACTTCTGTGTATCCTTCAGATCTACGGCAGTGAGTCCTCCCCCTAATTACAGCATGTTCTCGAAGTGCTGTGTAGCAGGGTGTTGCTCTATCAAGGCTATTGATGTATCTGCAACCTTATTTTGTTGCAAGGTCTACAGCTTGCAATACCACGCTGCATGAATAATCACCTTTGAATTCTTTTCATGAGGCATACTGTTTTGTTCCCTTTGCTTCTTTATACTTTATGTATACTTCTTTATGTAAGTTCACATTTCCCGTCATAGAACGGAGAAGATATGCAGAGAAAGGGAGTAACACCAAGGAATAGAGGAAAATGCAGAATATTAAAAAGGTCACAACACTATGGCACACTATTTTAATTCATAAAATGTAAGACAGTCTAAATGCTTCCTGACACTTCATTCTAATGACAAATGCTGTAATAAGAAACATAAATGGCACAAATTATTCCATTCACTTGACAAAGATTACAAAAGCAGGAAGAGGTGCAAAATGAATCAGGTTTTTTGTATCACTGTATTCATGTAGTGGTCTTTAGACATATTATTTAGAATGACTAAATAACAGATCTAACTTAGCCATTAACTATAATAAAAGAAAATGGGGAGAGATTTTCCTTAAATTGATTATTCCAATTTTTACATAAAAATCATTAAGGAACTGGATTATTGTTAAATCATTTTCTGTTCATTTCAGTATAACTTTTTTCTGGCATAGTGTATTGTATTAACTTCCTTCTATCCAGGAAAGGCTCCAATGGAGCAAGAATCACATTTAACTCCAGAGGACAAAATTGATCAGAATTTATTAATAGATTTCTAACTGTGCCTGCTAGTATGCTGCCAGACTGTTCTTCGGTATCCTAAATATGCTAGAGAGCATATTTTTATTTGTACTCAATCATGTTTTATCCAGTTTTTGAAGACTGCACAGAGCAAGAGTTTTTGCTAATAACCAAGCTATTTTCAATGTAATCTATTTGTCAGAATGGGAACTTTGCTAGCACAGCATATAGCAAGCAGAGTGTGTGCTCTTTCAAGCAACCCTACTACAGTAGCTGCTGGCACTGAACTGATTAAGAGCTCTTTAAAAGTGCAGCTGAGGCTTACCATAGGCTTACCATAGTCACATCTTTGACCTTGTTAGCTCCTGGATGCATGAATACTGCAACTGTTTTAAGATGTTTTACCACGACCCTCGCCCATAAGACAAAACTCTGGTGGCTGTGAACAGCCTGTCCATGTATATTCCATAGCCCTGGTGCTCAGGTGCTCCAGGGACTCATGCTTGTACTTTTGGCCAGCTATATTCCCTGAAGAACATGCTGAGCTCTGGGTGTCCTTGGAACTCCATTCACACAGCATAAAAGGGGAAGGTTACCTGTGCCTGAAAATACAGTACGCAACTGTATTGAGATGTGTGTGCCTGCTCAGTGAACATTTAAAATCCGTAAGGCTGCTACCTCTCCAGAATTGCCAACACTTAAGTTATAGAAGTATCTTGTAGAACTCTGCAGAGGATTACCTGCCTGTGTACCAATTCTATCCAGTGACAATGGATGCCTCCATTTTAGGATAGCAAACTTATGTATGTCAGTTCTAGACTCAAGGACATGTATTTACTCAAAAAAAGTTGACTTAACATTTGTCTCCTAGAGCTAAGAAATATTTGGTAGGTTGAGTAAGACTCTTTGCAACATTTGAGAGGACTGATAAGAGTGACAGTTTACTGTCATCGTAATTCTGTCTTTACCCTCTTCCCTGTGCACTATGCAAGGTAGGTGAGACCAAAATAAAAAGGAGTCATGAAAGAGTCACACATCTTTCTGTTGAGTATAACCAGGGTAAAAGAACGAGGGGACAGGAAGCCCTTTCATATTGCTGATTGAAGTTTTACAGGCTTGGATCCAGAATGCACATCAGTCCTAGGCTTATGATCTTTTCCCCAGCCTTTTTTACACATTTCTCAGGCTGAGGAACAAGGTTCACTCTCCTTGATTCTTGTATCAGCAGCTTTTGAAAAACAGTGTTCCGCCCTCTCATATTACACTGTAAGGACATGCACAAGGCTTTCCACCTTGACTGCTACAGTTTTTACTCATTTTGTGTAATAAGCCATAGCACAGCATAGCAAGGCTGTGGTTATTAATGCACTCATGCCTCTTACGCCAGGGCTATCACACATGATAAATAGTGGAGTCAGGTTGCTGGGTATTCCACATCCTTCTTTATAGCAAAAAGAAGAGCTGCTAATGTCTCTCACAGGGATTCCCTGTGATGGACGAACACATCCTGTCCAATTACCATCCTTAGTGGAGCAACAGTTACCTGGGAGCCGTGAAGAACCACAGAACAAAATAATTCAGGCTGGAAGAGAGTTCAGGAGACCTCCAGTCCAACCCCCTGCTCACAGCAGGGTCAGCTGTGAGGTCAGACCAGGTTGCTCAGGGCTTCCTCCAGTCAGATCTTGAAAATGAGCATAGAGACTGCACAACCTCTTTGGACAACCTATGCCACGACTTGACTGTCTTCATGGGGAAAAAGTTTTTTTTGTTTTATCCAGTCTGAACGTCTGTTGGTCCCATTTGTCCTCATTGTCTCTTATCCTCCTGCCATACACTGTTGTGAAGATCCTGGCTCCATCTTCTCAATAATCTTTTTCATAAGTATTGGTTGTTATTTCTTCTCCCCAAAACCTTCTCTTCTTGAGGCTGAACAAGCCCAGTTTCACTGCAGTTGATCAACGTCTTTCTTGCATTTGGGGCCCAATAACTGGATGCGGTAACTGCTGTTCTCAAGAGTTCTGAGCAGAGGGGCACATTGACTTCCCTTCATCTACTGACTGTGCTCCTGTCAATACAGACCAAAATGCCAATGGCCTGGATTGCTGCATGGGGTTCTTCCTTCCCAGGTTCAGCACTTTGCATTGAATTGTTGAATTTCATGAGGTTCCTGTTGGCCGTTTCCTCTAGTCTGTACATGTCTCCATTCAATGCCAGCTTTGCAGTCCTACCTGTCTCCTCCCCTCTCCAAAGTGTAGGCTATGAAACTCATACAGCTGAGGAAGCTGGCCATTTTTACTACTGCAAATAACAGTGCTTTAAAGAGAAGCTCATAACTTATGCATTTCCACTTGATGAGGACTCATAAACTTGTTCAGAACACAGCATCCCCCTACAGAATTGCACAAATTCTTCCTGCTCTTCTACACACGTGACATAGAACCCAGTAAGTCATACTTTTATTAATCTGCACACATTGCAATTTGGTCAATAAAATAAACCTCCTCATTTGTCAGTAAGGATTTAATATCAAGCACTTTGCACTACCATAACCTTATAAAACTACAAGCTAGAATGTGAGCATGGGGAATAGACATACATTGCTTAATGGTTATTCATAGGAAGCATCTCATATAAATCAATGAAAGTATTCATGTAATTAGAGATTACAATCCAGTTCTGGAATGCTGTTATATGTGCAAAATACTGCACACAAATTTTAAGGATATGTTATAAATACTAAGGAAGTAATGAGATCTAAACTGTAATCATCCATTGCATTATACTTTGAGATTATTTTGATACAGAATGCTTGGGTTTGTCTATTTTCTGAATTCATGTAATTCCTTTTTGACAAATTCAGTCTTTTGAAATTGATAGGCTAGATTTCAGTACGGATTTCAAGTATCTAGCAAAGCAAGCCACAATAGTTTCAGGAAAATGAACACATAAATATGCACATATATTCAAAAGCCTTATCTCATCACATTTGGGAAAACCCAAACACACTGTGTTGAAAAGCAAATCCACATACCAAAAAGAAAAAACATATAAAATCTGTGAAGCACCAGTACCAAAATTCTAGATACAAAAGCTAAATAAGAGAAATGTTAATCACCTTTCTTCAAAATGGATGCTACATAAAATAACGCATAAATCTTTCATCTCCACCCCTTCCTCCTGCTCCTCCCAAACCTCCATCGTCAGGTCATCAGACCTCACTGTAGCTCCTTCATCACTCTAGCCTCAGAGCAGAGCTCCCCCAACTATGAAAATCCTGTTCTTTAACAATTAACCCACCTTGACCACTGATGTTGTTTGTCCTTCTCTTGTAACACTCATTTCTCCTGAATTTTAAGGGTGGGTTTTTTTTTTTTCATTACTTATCCTTACAAGCCTTAAAATCTCTTCTTGCTATGTGGCTGCCCATTTCTGCTTTTTTTTTTTTGCTTTTTTTTTTTCCTCTCTGTTATTACAGTAGCGATGCAATGCACCATCATCACCACCTGGGCCCCATAACACCTGCCAGCGCTGACAAGAATCGTTCTGCTGTGTTGTGTGATGTGTTAAAACAACCAGCTCAGTCCCAGCAAACCCTGACCTTTTAGTCAGCAGATCCACTGGACTGGTGACTAAAAACTGTGCGCGTAGCTGGAGAGAGATCTTTATGTTCACCTCTTACTGTCTTGTCTTCGGGAAGAGGAGGACCGCAGAAGTTAATGGAAGGACAAGCGAGCTGACCTGGTGCCTCTGTGGAGCTAAGGAGAAGTAGTAAGAGGCATGTCAGCGTTTCCTGCCTGACAGCCTTCAGCCAGAGCCCCCCTGGTACTACCAGCCAGTGCAGCGCAGACTGCACCAGTCAGCCAGGAAAGAATACGGGAAAATTTGACATATTGAGAATCTAGATGAAAAATAGCAATACTATCTCCATTTTCCTAATCTACAAGAATTTTTCTGACTTCCTTGTGCAGATTACAGCTGTGATTGCTTTCCTCTTCTGCTCCCCCTTTTTTCTTCCTCTTAGATGCTTGAAAACAGTTGCTTTGAGAACAAACATCCTTTGTTATCACAGGGTTACACTGGTACTTCAATAGTTTCTATCTTAATACACGCAAAATATTAATCCCTAAATGTAAAGTGTCTGTAATATTGAAGCCAGATCTTTCTTCCTCAGAGAATAAGTGGTGTACCACAGGAGACTTCCAGTCTGCCACAACAGAGGCAAGTTTCCTCTTCTTATTTACAAAATTTCCCCTTAGATTTCCTCCATACTGGCCCTGTCAATTAAGAACCATCTACTTCTACTTCCCTTGCCTTGGTCTCCTCTTGGCTCTCCCATGGCTGTGCAGAACTACTCTTTCCTTTGTGATTTCTCACATATTGGCAGTTTTCCCCTTTGCCACTTTCCCTTATTTAATCACTCCCTCACCTCTCTGTTCATATTCAAGGAATATGGACCACACTCACCTTCTCCAGTTTTGTTACTTCCTCCTGACACTAATATTACTCTATTGACTCAATTACAAAATACTTACCTCTCTCTTTTGTATTTTAACTTTCATTTCTTTCTAATCTATCACACTACTTTGTTGTCACTTTCTGCATGCACCAAAGACACTGTTGTCAGTTCTGCAAGGTTTTATCTTGCTACTACTCTTGTCTTTCAGAAGCATTTAATGAAATTTGGTATGAATGCCATTATACAAAAATAAATTGAATTGTTACATTTTGTCATTCACGCCTGAATTAATGTGTCTTACGGAAAAAACATATCTGAATTTCAAAGTCTTCACAGGATTACGATTTTCAGGATTTTTTAATGACATATTTTAAGCATTGCCTGCAGTGGAGGAACTAAAAAATGTGGCTAACGGAATTACGTAAGTGTATAAAGTAAGCCAATATACTGAAAGAACAGAAAATAAATTAGAGATAATTCAAATTAGTGAGAATTATTATTATAGTGAATTAATGGGGAAAAAAATTGTGACAGTGAGTCATACAAATCTTATTTTCTATCAATTGCTCCAGCAACCACTTAGCTCCATTACAAAACATTACACACACCATTAAACAAATGGGTGTGCTCATGTCTCTCTTGCACTTATAATAAAAGAATGGGAAGGTATGTACTGCATAACAGTGCAGTAAACAGCAAACCAAAGGACAGCCAGCCATAGGCAAATTTGAATGTCTAAAGAAAAATAGATGTTCAGTGGGATAACAGACATATATAAGTTATAGCTCCTGACAGGTACTATAAAGACACCAAGACTGCCACAAACAGGAAGCGAGATGAGGATGCAGAAATGGCATACTTGTAAACACTAATAACAATCCTGGAATATTACCGTTAATGTGAGAAAGATGTGTTTCAAAATGGGAAATTCTGCTATATTCAATTTTTAAAATACTGTGATGCAATGACCAAAAATACCACCTCAAGAAGATACTATGGTTCACACCCTTGTCTCTGGAGGTGGGAGAACAAATGAAATGGCAACACACCCCTCCAGAGGCAGAATGAAGGCGGGCTGAAATATGGTGCTCTCCCACACCAGGTGCTGCACAGCCTGTGCCTCATGGGATATGTCAGTTGAAAAGCTTCATGCCTCCTCAATAACATCACCCTCCCTTCTACAGCAAATTTTACGTGAAGATTTCCTTCACGTGAGGGAGATTCTTCTCCCAGCTGCTTTGAAGGTCTCTCCATATCATATGTTGCAGCTCCATAAATCTTCTATGGAGCTGGAAGGACAAAGAACATGTGTTCATCTAAAATAATCTGTACAAAGCAAAAAATCATAGCTGTAGGTTTGTTGATGGTGGAATTCATGACATCTTTTCTTTTATTATTGTCTCTTTCTATGGAAAGGGACATTGTAAATTAATACGTCACTATCCTATCCCCGCAGCACCCTGCCTCTCTCACCAGAGAGATGTGGTTCTTCCATACTAGAGCCAAGTGGCTCAAAGAGATTGATTTGGTAAGAATAAGAATGTGATTGTGTTGCATTGTTCTCAGAACATTTCCCTTTGATGGCTAGACACTACTATTTTATTTGTTCCTTTCTGTGTCCCCACCACCAATAACAGAAACCCTCACTTGGTAAGAGTTTCTAGCTCTTTACTAAGTACTGTAGCAAAGGACAAGAACTCCTGAAGCAGAAAAACTTCTTCCCTGCCAGGACCAGAACCATAAAAGTCACAGGACTGGATTATTAGAAGCCAAGTCTGTATTTTGTCATTTGCAAAGTTGCAACACACACTTTTTTAATGAAGTTTTACCCTTTGCATCAAAGAAAGAATGACAAGACCATACATATAATATTCTTTTAGTGTGGAGTCTATCATTATTCATTAAGGAGGGAATATAAATAGAGCTTCAAATTTAAAAATATTCTCCAGACTGCTTAGAATTGCAGGGAAGCAGATGTCATCATTATCCCCAAATTTTTATTATGCCAACATGCTAATAGCTAACATCTCATCATAAGATATTTATCATCATCAGTTAGTGTGTTATGGAGGTATCTGCAAAATATACTCCATGTCAAGCAGTGGATTATAGGAAGCTGCTACAGGAAGAGGTTTGCATATATGCCTAACTCCAGTTTACAACTTACTATTTTTTAGAATGATTCATATTGTGCTTTTGGAGTCCAGGCTTTATACAGTATACCTGTTAGGAAACTGTAATAAGCTGCCTTTGAGATACAATATAATAGCTTTTTCATTTTTACACAGCTTCAGAAAAGATTTCCTAAGTACTAAATGCTTCATTTAGTAGGGCAGAATTTACTCTTTGACTGAAATGACCAGTTGCTCAAATGTACTTTTCAATTGATGCATAACAGTGAAAGAAAACAAGCAAAACAACTGAAAATTACAAAAAAGAAACATGTTTATGTAACATATCATTATGTAACTACCTATTTTCACTGTAATAGCAAGCCAAATACCACAGACCCATCTGCATGCATAAAATATTTCCACCTACAAGGCATGAGGCTTTGATAGTCCTTTGTGGACTCCTTTTTGGTTTGAAATGTACATACAGTCTAACTGCTGTGCTTTCACTTTAATTTCAGTGCAGCTTTTGTCCTGAGCAATTTGAGTTCACTGTCATTTCTTCTAAATAAACACACTTAGAAAGAAATTTGCTATTTTAGGATCATAAATATCCCAAACATGGAAGTTACAGCTTTTATATTCTCCAGCTGTTTTACAGATGAATAATGATAAGAATTGAGCCTATTCTTAGCATATTTCTTTGTAAAAGTCCACTAGAAAAGCACAACAGAAGGTGGTATACTGCTTGGCAATTAATCCCACGCAGAAATGTAATGGAGATGTCCCTCTCTGTGTAGAAAATATGTTCTTCACAAACCTAGCTTTAGTCTTTGTGGGACTAGCTTTTAGTCTTTAATCACTACTGCCTGGTGAGCGGCAATAACCCTTTCAAGTCGCAAGGTCCAAACATTAAGTATGTTATGCACGCCTGGCCTCTCCTCACCGGTTAATGAAAGACTCAGTCGGTACACTAGCTACTGAAGTGTAGGAATGCGTAATTTGAAGATGTGGAAGTCCTCAGACTTGCATAGGAACAGCTTCTTCATTTTCTTCAGTCTTCCTCTCAAGGATTTCTTGTTCCCTTTGTGCCTGGCGGCATTTCTGTGTTAACAGAAGTGCTTCACGTAGTGCATGTTGTTTTGCATTTCCTGAATATATTCAGTACTCTTCTTGATCTAAACAAAGGAAGTGGTTATAGCCACTGTTATTTTCTAACAGATAGCTTAATTGCATTTTTGTACACTGGTACAGTGTTGCAGTGGCCTTGTTGTGAAATCTGTAAGGGGCCACGCTTGTAAGAATCAGTCCTAGCCGGATTAAGAAATGAAAGAAAAAAACATGGAAACATTTTTCCTGTTCTAAGAGTTTGTAAGAATCTGTTTCACAAAGCCTGTCTCTTAGCTATGTTTCTTTTGACATTATTTGAGTTCCAGGAGGAGACATGAAAGGTGTATAAAAAGAAAAAGGATTTAACCATATTCTTGAAAGTGCTGTCATCCGTTATATTCATCATATAGAGATGACAGCCCTCACACTATCTTCATAGGACTGAAGGGTCTTTAGGTATATCGGTAGGAACATACTGGGCAGACATAACCTTAATCATAAAGCCAGTCTCTGTCTCCAGCAGCACTTACTCGTCTTCCCCTTTTTGCCAGAACTACAAGGTTAATTTTAAAGAGCTACTGTACTGCATCCTGTAATCATGAGAAAATTCCACAAAAAAGATGAGTAGAAAGCGGAGAGCTCAACAACCTCTAAATGCATGTTTCTATGGGAAAAGATTATTGTTTCTGAAATAATCTTAAAGAATCAATTTTCAGCAGGTAGACTTCTGGATACATATGGCCAAACTGGGCAAGAATTATAGCCCCGAACACACAAATCAATACCTTCCTAGCATGTGACATCTTCAGTCACTTATTTTGCAAGAACTATTGTTTGTGTGCTTTTGTACATATTATCTTGTGTTGACAGACTTCAAGACTGACCAATACATTTAATCATAGTTTAAGAATGCTTTATTTCTGTTATCTGCGCAAGAATATGAACAACAATCCCCACCCCCAGCCATCTTCTTACCTTATCAAAAGCTAAAAGCATGGTTTTGATTTGTGTTTACAATTTCGGCAACATTAGTATCATTTCAGCCAATTAATGAAAGCAGATCAGAGATTTACATATTTATATAATTTTAATAATAATTTTTATAATATTAAAAAATAATTTACTTGCATTACTATTTTTATCCATAGTATGCTCAGATGACTGATTCTCTTCACAATGAGCAGTACCTTAACACACAAGCAGCTCTCGTGACTTCAGTGAGGCTTCCCATCCAACGCAGTGCAGTGCAGCAAAGCAAAAATGTCGTAGGTTTGTACAGGCCTACAGTCATGAATTCACGATGGGGGCTTCTGAAAGTAATTGTAAGCAAATAAAAGTAATCACTCCTAACATCACAAAAATGTTTTCAAAAGTGTGATTATGTATCTACAAGTATGGACTAAGGAAACAGGGGTACGTTTTGGAAGAGTTTCAGCAGTTAGTGGCATACATCCATCTGGAACCTTTGGCATTATCGATCCAGTCATTTGAATGAGACTAAAAAGAAACCACCAGTAGAAAGCTTTCTCTAATACAGCTCTCACTAAGCTTGTCAAAAGAACATGGCCTTTATGAGATACGACAATATACGCAATTTTGAGGAAGACTGTGGAGGTGTGACAGGGCAACGAGGGATGGAAGTCTATTATTGCCTTTTCTTGCAGTGTTTTAAGATAAAACTGTCTTCAGCAATTCTAACTTTCCCCAGATTGAGGTGGAGTAATTAACTGCAGCTGTCTCCCTGAAGAGCTATGTGCTGTTGGGGCTGAGGTGAGTTCAAACAGACTATAAGAACATAAAATGAAAGTAGTCATAATGAATCAGACCAACTATCCTGTTCATTTAACCCAGTCTCCTGTCTCAGGCCTACATTGTAGACTCAGATGTCTAGGGATAAAACAAGAACAGGGCAACAGTGCATGGATAACTCCCAAGAAGAGGTCCTTGGGACCATCCAGTGCTTTGCAGGTCAGGAAGGCAGGACCTTCCAGGGCATGAGGTGTTCTTCTCATGCAGAATCGAGCACTTGACATGTAGGAAGTAAAGGCAAATTTGTCCAGATTTAACATAATTAAACAGTACTCTTGAATTGACTTTCAATAATTTTTATAAAATAACATAAAAACTAATGCATGACATCTTTCCACCTATCAAGAAAACCTTTTTGTTTCCTGCAGATTGTCTCTTATGTAAGAAATATGTCTTCAGGTAAGCATCAGAAATGGTGCTGAAAGATTCTGAGCTTTAAAATTGCCAGTAAGAGTCTCTAGATCGTAAGTTTAAGGTAGATCATGGCTTTAGATACACGAGGTCATCTTCACTTCCAGCGTTATTTTCTTGAAATCCCATGGATTAAAATAGCACAGATTTAGTGTGGTTTTTAGAAAAGTTCACCCAAAGAACAATTGCTTCATGTTGGATGTTATATTTAAGTCTTTTATTGTTTCTGACATAGCATTTTGCTGCCAAAGCATTAGAAAAGTTCACAGGTCTTCTGTCTCCAAGGTGCAGTATATTTATCATTCAGTCCTTCACTGGACTTCAAGATATAAAAGTTTTTCAGGGTCATGTTCTTATAAAATTATTATTTTATTGTCTTACTGTAAAATTATTCATGTTTAAAAAAGCTTATGAGATTATTTCTGAAGTTATTTTTCAGTTTCTTGTCTGTAAACTAGAAGTAAACAATGTGATTAGGCAAATATCTGAATTGAGACTCAGTAGTCTTATGCCACGTGATTGTTGACAGAGCAGCCAAAACACTTGAGTGTGAGTGGGCACTACAGACCCGTATACATGTTTGTGCATCTCTGTATGCACATATATGCACACATTCATATATGTATATAAACATGCATAGCTATGCATCTGCATCCATACATATGTCATTGTATTGGAAATATCTGTCAGCATTTTTGTAAAAAAATTTTTTAAACTATTTTTCATTAACTGACCTATTAAAAAAAAAGAAACCCTGGCTGATTATCACCCAAGAGTCATGCTGTCATGTTTCCCTCAGTTTTTATGAGCTCTCAGGAAATACGTTTTATAGAATATGTAAGTATAAACAAACATGCACAGTTTTCTGTTTCATATTTTTATTAAAATAGTGTGTGATCTTTCCCTAAAGCAAGTTACTTTTCTATCAGCATATCAGAAGCTAAGGAGGAAAAATGAAGCCATACTGTAGCATTTTTTTTAACTTCAGATATACTTGTTAGTCTTGTCTTCTTTCCAATCAGATCTGAAAATTGTTACAAGCAAGCTTAATTACCTTTGCAATAAAAGCGATTAATTTTCTTCAGAGACTTGACTGTAGCGATTCAAACTACCATTGTGAATCCATAATCACTGAGAATCATACTGCAAATGTTAGTGGGGCTATTCAAAGCATAGCGTAAATAAATGACTTAACAACTAATAGAGAACTGTCTAACACAGAGTAGTCTTCATCCTTGCTTGAACGTATTTCTAATATTATAGTCTACAATATAGTAGCAGAAAAGGTTAAAAAGCACACTGTAGCATTTTTCATTGTGATTGAGAAAACATTTTTTTATACAAACAGAAAACATCTAAATGATTAAATAACCTTTTCAGAAAATAAGACACTTCATGCCTGATTATATCCAGTATTCATGCATTGTTGGCTACTGTACTTTCCATAGAATCTAAGAAAAAAGTGTGTTTTATAGAATTTGAATATGTGAAGATTTTCTAATGACCCAAGTAATCCTTGTAGACACAGTCATATACGTGCATGCACACACACACAAATGCACATGCACACAGAGAGCATCACCTTCCTCCTCCCATCTGTGTTCCCCCCAACCTGCCCACACCAGCAAGGAACTTGTCCCATGGGCATTGATGCTAACAGGTTAATGTAGGGAATAGTTATTATCCAATTGCCAGGAATTCATTACTCATAACTGCAAGGTTTTCTATCTACCGGAGAGAAAATGGTTATGTCACAAGCAGAGACTATCACTGGCAGGGAGTTAGCCTTGAGGAATTGTAGGATGTTAAAAATGTGTCATTCCTCACTGCAGCAATGTTGTCAGTCTGCAGTACATAAAATACCACGTCACATTTATTACCCAGAATCTGTACTGTTTATCCATTCAGTAATGGCTCACAAGTCTGGCAGGTTCCACTGCTTGAGAATACGGCACTTTTCCACAGGGTGCTTCAGAAGCTCCAGTCTTTGTGTAATAGGACTAATAGTAGCTTTGGCTATGAGCCTAAGCAATGATGTATATTGATCAATCAGTCACACAATGTTACTGTCTTCTCCTCCTCCTTATGCCCAAAACTTTTAAAAGTATACAGGTTCTTCACTGACAGAAAGCACACATACCCAGGAGAACAAAAAAAAAATTAACTGGTTTGTGCAGTTTCCATCCTGTGGCAGAAGAGGAGGGGAGAGGGAGAAGGGAAAGAGGGAGACAGGCAGGGTAGAAAGCAGAGAGGGGAAGGGGAAGGAAAAGGTGTAAATATTTTCATGGAAATGACAGGTGCATTCCTGAACTTTTACACTATTTCCTCTCTTCCCATCTGTAAACGGAAGGAGAATCAAAAGCCTTCCACAGATGAGGTGTATCCTGGAGAAAGAGAATGGGAGCGTAGGACAGGAAGGCCCAGGGCAGCTGGAGAAGAGGGATCAAGAGATCACAGGTGGGGGTTGGAAAAAAACAAAGGGCTCCTGGAACGGGGCTGGGCAGCACTGAGACAGTAATGTATTGTTCACTCAAAATAATACAAATACATAATAAATAAATAATATATAATAAATGCATAATAAATGATAGAATGGCAAATAACTACCAATGCCTACCAATACAGCCTTTAAATAAGTGCAAAAGCAGCGTTGGTTTTTTGTTTTCATAGACTTTGGGTATTTTGTCACATAGTAAGACCTTGAATCAGATTCTCATGGCAGATTTTCTAAAAAAAGCTCACAGGAACTTTGAACCGTGTGCCCATGTTTGCTCAGGCAGCTACTAGATTTACTAGATTTGCATGTGCAAATATTTGAGTTCTGTGCACGTTCATGGAAAAGTAGTCATACAGACTGGTATCAAAATACAGTACAGAATGGGAACTCTTAGCCAACAGTCCTTCAGTGTGCCATTAAGTGTACTGCTGTTTGGATTATGATTAATCAAAGAAAATAGAAGCTTACATTTCAGCAGAAACTGTTACCCTGAAATAAGAGAAGTGAAGGGCATGACACAAGACTTCTGCTTTCCTTTTAACTACTATACCATTAAAATGTTGAGGAGTAAATGCTTCAATGGACAGATCAATAGAATAGGATTTTCCACTAAGAAGCAGAAAGAAAAAAACTCTGGCCATGACTTTCTGTAGTTGGTAACTGGACCAATCACTCATGTAATGAGCTACTCCTACAGAAAACTGTACATACCTAGCTTGTTGGCTGTTAAATGCAAGAACCCTGAAGAGCTGTAGAATATATCTAGCTACAATGGGCAGGCCACATCTAAACCTATTTTTCCTGTTTGAATCTTTAGTTCTTGTCTAAAAATAAAACTATATCAAGATGTTTTTACTGTGGTTGGTTTTGGTTTTGTTTTAAAATATGTTTACATGTAGTGCAGGCTTTGTAATATTGTGTTTTTAAAAATAATTAGGTTAGCTTTTGCATTGTACAGGACTCTTAGAAACATAAGCTACATACAAATAATACTGTGCTGACCAATCACATATGAGACTGCCATGTTTTATAACAGATGCGTGACTGATAAACATAAAAATCTGTTTGTAGTGGTTTATCTCTGGTTTACATAGCCAAATGGCTTTATGATTCTCATGTCAGCCAATTTTTAGGACTGTATGTCCAAACACAGTAAGTTGACAGGCTCTTGCTGCCCATGACAATATTAATGTCCCTATAATTTTTTTAAGCTTCTTCATCTGTCAGTCTAGATAATGTCTGCCCAGTGATTGACTGCTGTTAGATACAGCAATAATTCTACAAACAAACTGTGCAGGTGTCCATCTGTGTCTTCTAGGCACAGTACTCATAATTCAGAAAGTGTACTTGAATGAATTTTAAAGTCCCTGGGGACCAGAATGAGAAAAGGATTGCTGGGAGAGGTTACATCCCCTATTATACTAACTGATACTGTTGGAAAAAAGCAGGCTATCAGACATGTGATCCATTCTTCAAGTTTAAAAGAGAATCAACAGGCTTCTCTTCAGGCTGGGAACAATTGCTATGACTTTAAACGAAATCTTTCAACTAGTTATAAAAGTGGGAAAAAAAAAGAAGAGGGGAATAAAAGGAGCTTGCTTATATAGAGAGCAAAGAGGCTTATTATCAACAGGGGAAAAGGTGTGATGGTCATTAGCACTTGAAGACAAGGGGAGAGAAGAGGTCATTGGCAGCAGCGCTCTGGTAAGGGTGAGTAATTAGCTGGTAAAGGCTTTTGGGAGAAATTCAAATGCATCATAAAACCAGGGGCTCTACTGAGTTGGTAAATTTCAGTCCAGTAAAATCAGAGTATTTTATTTTCTAGGCTATACTGACTCACTGGGTTCAGCACACTGTTAGAGTTCAGTGGCCCAGGACAAAAGTTTCTTCCAGTACTATTTTCTTTACAACTTGTGGGGAATAAATTACTGTTTACTTTCCCTCATGAAGTAGATTATCTTCCACAGTCACATCCAGTGTGTTGTTTTCCTTGGGTAACAGGTAACCAGAGCTTTTCCCACACCTACCTCTTTCTTTTCTTTACACCCATGGTTTCAGTCCAGATGGAAATTTTTCAACAAACAACCCCACTGTTTCCTTCTCAGGACCATCACCAAAATCTGATCTACTCCTTATTCAGCAAAGAAGTGAGTAAGAGGACTGAAGACTTTACTTTGTTAAGTGTCTCAGAGTAAATGTAGATCAGCTTACTTATCTGTACTCTCCTCAGTCATCTACATTGTCACTGTAATCATCACCGATTGTTCATATATTTTTGGATTCACTGCCACTGACAGCTGTCCACACAGAAAATACCTAAATTCAGTGGCAATTTCTCTTTTTTAATTTGGTTTACGCCACTTCAATCGAAGTTGCAAAGTTTTCTAATTAGCACTTCAGAGTGGGTGATATGTGTAGCTCTTTCCTTTTTATTGTCCCCAGAGCTCATTTCGTTACTTGAACAACCATTTAAAGGAAGTTTTAATGACTTTTTTGCAGGAGGGTAGACTAATAGAGTGAATAAATAAAACTTCTTGAATAAGTAAAAAGAAGCTGGAATTAACTCCTTCACAATGTTGCATCCTATTTCTGCAAAGCCCCCTTCTTGGCAAAGGATTTAAACACATTTAAATCCTGCTGGCTTCAATGACAGCTGAGTAACCATTTAAGTATTTTGTTGGTGGCTGTCCACCATATTCTGTACCTCAGAGAATCTAACCTTTCAATGGATCTACGGGGTGAAAGAGGGGCTGAGGGGGAGGATTAAAATGTAAGGTATTGGCACCCGTAACAGGTTCTTTTCCAGATACAAAGAACAAAAATTCAAGAAATACACCTTTGAAAGTGAATGCTAAACTTCAAAAGTTTATAGGAAACTTTGGATATTGGTTTCTGATATTACCACTATAAGATAGCACTGGGTAGGAGAAAATAATTATTAATCTTTTAAACTAGTATACCACCAGATGTCCTTTCTCAACTATTCAGTATCCATATGGCAGCCTTTCTTAAGTGGAATTGTATTTGTCCATATACAAAAGCAATCTCCTAAGATATTCTCCTGGGCTATCAAAACATGACAGAAAAAATGAATGTGCCCTTTTCTGTGCTCTCTTCCCTTTAAATCTGCCTCCGCAAAATGGCAGATACTTCCAACTGTATATTCATGGACCAGCTTCGCAAGTTAATTACCAGTGTTCTGGATCATTGTAAATGAAACCTAAAGGCCAGTCCAATCTACTGAGCTGCAAGGGGAGTAATTTATTTTATAATGTATGACGTATCTAAATACACTGTGTGATTACAGAAAGTTTTCTGATGCAATTCAGTTTCAGTTGGCTCTGTATTTGATTAAAAACTTATATAATGATGAAGTATACTAACTATATATATGTAATTTGCAAAACTTACAAAAAAGAAGGAATATTTTGTACAAAGATAATGCCCACTACAATCATATTACACTCAGGAACATGAAATGAATACTAGATTAAAAATTGATTATCACCTACTTATATATATTTCACTGAATAGATAAAAGCGAAGAAAAGCAGTGCAAGTTTTGATATATATTCTTGCTGCGATGACTATTTATGCATCACTCAAATGAATCTGTGGCTCTTTCCTATGGATGACCTGGTCCAGACTGTTCCTTGTACAGTCCACATTCTGCACTCCAATGCAATGCTTAGTTCATTTATTTTCAGGTATGTTCACAGATGGAGGCAGATCCTGATCCCCTGACTTTGAACAGTTTGATGTTCATTTGGAACTTGAGAAAAAGCTTGCGGTGCCATGATAAGGCCAAGACAAGATTTTAAACCGCTGACAAACAGCTTTTCTGACTCATTGGGAAGTCTGCAGAGCCAGCACGGAGAATACGCAACACGACACTTAGTCTTAACTGTGTTTTCAGCTCAAGTTGGCAAGCAATGCAAGATTAGGCAGAACAAGTGGCATCCAAAAAGGAGAACACGTAGGTAATTATGCAAAGGCAAATCTCACTCAGCAGTGGTAATACTGCTGTCCTCCAGAGATTGCTTCTTCACCATTGTATACATAAAGGATTCAAAATAAATAGCCATTCTCCAAGAACTTGCAGGCTGAAGACAGCACGTGATGCATTGTACAAACCCACAATCACGGCAGTGACTAAGGCACCTACTCAAAAGTATCTCCCCAAAAATGTCTGCTATAATGGCTCTCACAAATATTCCCAGAAAGAGATATTCCAAAATACAGAGCAGTGTTGAGCCAGTGATTACTGGCTTCTGCCACCTAATCACAATGTGCAGCTGCACAGAATAATAGTGAAATTAATTTGAATTTTATCCATGCAATAACAATGTTTCCTGGAAAATGTATGCATATTGCTTCAGACCAAATATGTGAACAACTGGTCAGTCTCCAAACAGGCAAGTTTTACAGCAGCAGTAACAACTGTTTATACAGAGACAGTCTTAACCTCTGATAAAATATAATGCTTTCTTTCAAAGAAAAGGGCTACACTGATATATTCTATTGAACAGGGTAGAGAGGCTATGGCAGCAGTGACTAAAGCAATAATGATCAATAAAAGTGACAGTACAATTCAGAAATGAATGTGATTTTCTGGTAGAACAAAATGGTTTGCAATAGGCACTATAAAATGTAATTGAAAATTCTGTATATGCCTACATTAGGGGCTTAACTCTTTGGAAAACACTACAGTTACCCTAAATGGCAATTCATGTTTCAAAGGTGCTTAAATTAATAATTGTTCAGTTCTGATTATATGAAAATTCATACTATATTTAATTTCAAAAGATTTAAGAAGTAATGAGTATTGGTTTAAGAGAAACAGAAGGTAACAGTGTTGTGGAAGTCCCCACCATACATTAGTTTTACGCTGATTTGAAAGCATGTCAGTACACATTGATTACATAGAAGATGATTTTTCTATTGTTATTAAAACCACCTACTCCTATAATGTTTACTCCTACTGCTCCACAACTAGTTCTACCACTGATGATAATAATAGAAGATGGAGAAGCACAGTTTCATTTAAGCAAACAATTTTCTACCATTGTACTTCTATCATTCTGGCAATTTAACCAAAGGAATAGCATAGCTAATTGATCCCATCACAATCCAAATACCTATTAGCCTCTAAGCTTAATTGTATGTATTAGTACAGTAAAGAGCAGAAATCCTTTATATGAACTGTTGACTTCTGAGATTCTGAAGGCAAAACAAGGGCTGACAAATAATGAAAATTGCTCAAAAATCATTAGGTATTATTATGAATGGTAATCTAGTCCATCTATTGCAATGAACTGGTCATATACAGCCTTATTTTAAATAAGATAATTGTCACACAAACAGTGAATCCAGAAAGCGTGCTCTTTGTGCTATTCCTACCGTCAGTAGAATTTAAGAAGTGGGAGCTCGAAATGAGAAAGGAGGTAATGAAAGCATTACTTAAAATTATGTTATTTAAATAAGGAATGAGGCTAGTTCTCTCGTGTACAGAGAAAGCACAGGAGGACATAAAAAAAAAAAACAAGCCCTAAGGGATCAAGCCGCCTGCCCACCTGGACCTGTAACGGGGGCAGAAACAAGCAGCTAGAGCAGGGCGTAAGAGCCGAGCCACGCGGGAGTATTTCGGCAGCAGCTCCACAGGGGCTGCCCGCCTCCGCCGGGGGCCAGCAGCAGCACCCCTCTGTTCAACAGCCTCGGGTACCGCAGAGCACGAGAAACTCATGCAGAAAATGCCTGAGAGGCAGGAGGTGTCTGCACCAAGAAATTGTTGCTAGTGCATTTGCTTCATTTTATTAGACAGAGAAGATTAAAGAGTAGGGCTTGTATTTTTTCAATCTGACGTCTGGAAAACATGTAGAGCTTTTATTCCCAAACTGTGAACAAGCTCACACACATCTTGTAGAACGCTTTCTCCCTTCCGTACTCATTAGGAACAAACTCCTTGTCAGTTGTAGTGAGGACGGTGAATATTACACCTTACTGAGGTGCTCAGAGTCCTTGACGGCTTTACCAAGTGTCAGAAGACCAAGGGTTTGTTCACAGATTCTCACAGGTCTTATCGTTTACCCTTGAACAATGATACTCACATAATGGTCTTAATCCCAGTTAATAGGGCATACCTGCTGAGATCACTAATGCAGAATCTCAATGGTAATTCAATTTAAAAGGAAGCTTTTGTAGGGCGTCTGCAGTATCCAGTTTAATTATATTAAGATTAGTTTACTGCCAGCCTCACTGCTGTAAATACTGCCTAGTATTGATAGTCTGGCTATGTCAGCCTGAATATCTATTTCATTTAACTTGTAGGCCCACATCAAAATAATCAGGAACTTTCTAGATAAATTGCATGTTTCCAGGGGAAGAATGGTCAATATATCTACTTGATAGCATAGTTCAGGGGAAATGCAAAGGAGTGGAGTTTATCTGCTTTAAATCTGGACAATACCGATTTTACCTAATTTCATCTACACCAAGTCTATGGTTTACTGTTATACTACTGGTCTTTAACACAGCCTTATAACCGGGCTATTATGCTGGTAGCTTCACACTCTCCCTTCATTCTGGCTGGACAGGAGCATTCTGCTTTAAAAACACATGCCTCTCATTGGTGTGAAGTAGAAAAGTTTTGCAGGCAGGAAGAGGAAACCCCCTTACTGCTAATAATGCGGCCAAACAAAAGCTGGGTTAGCTGCTTGGCCCAGGAATGGAGGACAGAATCCAGTTAACGTTATGCACGAACACCCTGAATGGCACATGGGATAAACAAAGAAGCCACTGGATTGGGGTACCAGTCAGAGCTGGTCTAGAGAGTTTGGTGAGGTCACCAAAGCAAATGCAATCCTGTCCTTTGGAGACATCACCTTCTGCTAAGGATCAGCTCCCAAGAAGGCCAAAAGTCCTTCTTTAAAAGCTCTTAGTAGGGTGCTCTTCTTTTCCAAACACGGCCTCAGGAAGAGAAGAGCCTGTGTCATTGAGAGTCCACCCTATGCATTCACCCATGACAATATATGGAGCATGATAAAAACCGTGCTGGGAGAAAACACCTGAAGACATGCTGCCGTCTAAGTCCTCTAACTACCTATTTCACAAGATGGTCCAAGTCCTCTTTTGCTTTCTGCTGCACAATGACACAACTTCAGCAGCTTTCCTACCCACCTACTCTTCTAACCACAGTAGCTTATACACAGCAAACTCTTAAGAAAGGCACAAAATGTGTGTTTATATCCTTTGAGGGGGAGAACCGAACTGAATATGAAAACAGAAGGAAACACTGTAGCTCGTTTCAAAACAACATGAGTGCTCCGAAATGGGCTCTGAGGATCAGTCTGAAAGGGCAGCACCAGGTATGTCACCTTCAAGCTCATCCAGGATCAGGCAGCAGGTTAGGATCACCTTTCAAAATCCTAGTTGTAGATCAAGATCCTTACACGCCCCCACACATGCTAAGTCCCACTTTAGCTGTATAAGTCTTCTACCACAGGGCTCTAGTATCTTGGTTCACCAACCAGTGCTGCAAAGGGGTTAAATGGATCACAGTGACTTCTCTTGGTCACACAGAACCTGCTCACCGAGGTCTTTTGTGGAAACTTTCAAGAAGAGTGATTCATCTCAAAGTTTTATCATATGAGGCTTTGTTGGCCTGGGGGAACTAAATACATTGTCAATGCTAGGGTGAATTTTCTTAATGGCACAGGAACACAAGGCCGTGAGTTAGATAAAGCAACTGTTCAGCTGGAAAAGCTTATGAAAAAATACCAGTGTCTATGCTCAGGCAAATAATTTGAAGAAATACACAACTGAGAAAGATGGAGACTTTGCTGAAGACACAGGCATTGTAATTTGAGGTTAATACATTTTTCAGGAGTTTTAGAGAGTGATTCTGACATTACAGAAGTTTTCAAACTGTTAATACAGTATTTGTAAGATATCTTTGAAATGTTTTTAAATGACTGTTTGGAAACCTTGATGATTTAATATATTTGATAATGATAGTGCAGTAATTACAAATTATTTTGTTTCCACTGAAGACTTTGTGTGATCAAGACCTAGAAGTAAAAGCAATTTTTCAGCCCTCAAAAGGAAGAAGGAGCTATATGCAACCTGCATTACTTCTCCTTTAGATTCTTTAAGGCTAGACTCCAGTGCCTTGTGGGGAATAGAATGGAATTACTGAAATACTGTACTTTTAAAAATATTTTTTCCTGAATGTTTCAGAAGCAATTCATCAAAGAAATTTGAAACTTATCTAAAGCAGTGAAGCCAAGCTGTAATGTATTAGGCCCAAAACTACTGCTTTGTAAAGAGCACAGTCTCAAAATCTGATCCTGGTCAAGGCTTCATTAAATCAGCCACTAGCTAAGACAGCAAAAACAACCACTTTACTGAATAGAGAGCAGAAGAAGGGAAAACATTTCTCTCTCTTATTGCATACATGCAATTGTGTGATGTCATCTGTGTATGTAAACAAAATAATAAAGATAATGCAAAATATGGTTCTGGAACAATGATTGAGGTCTTCCAAAAATATTGAGAAACAGATTAAATCCATGTATACAGTGGATGTTCAGGTGCTTTTGCAAAATTAACATTATATATAAACACAAATCAGTGCTTAAGTGCCAGATGGTTAATGAAGGCCAGCCAGGCAACTTCTATAATTCACAATAATGAGTATGGTAATGAGCCTGCATTATAAACTGAACAACCGAGTGATACATAGCACCTACTTGAAGTAACAAAGCATTAGGAGTGTTTGATATCAGCAAAAAGTGTTGCATTTCCACAAAAAAGACAGGAAGTGTAAGTGATAGATTTGGTTAAGTTGAATGAAAGGATCCTCAAAGCTTGTTACAAATATTATAAATAAATTTATTATCCATTAATAGTGAGCATCTAGAATTAAAATGAAGTGACAGAAATTTAAACATGAAATTAGTTCTACTAATGCTTCCCATAATGAACAGCTTTTGCATTACAGCATTTTCTGTTTTCATTGGCTTTTCTCAGTGGCAATACAGACTCCTACTGCTTTTTCGGGTGTTCATTCTTATTGAAGTTATGTTTGGTACAACCATGATAGCGGCACATCTAGTACTTGTCTGTGATAATGGATTCATGTAATGATCTATTTGCATGTGCAGTTACAAGATGATAGCTGTAGATTAGTCCTACAGTTGAAACAAACCATTCCCACTGTGGTTTCCGTACAGTTACACTTTTTAAAAGAAAACAAGGTTGAATTCTTTTCTCTATTATTGACAGGTACCAGTCTGGACCATAGATTGTGTCTCAAATACTTAGGAGACAGCTGGGTAAAAGGTGATGCTAAAACACAGTTATGGGGTAAGAAAAGCAAAATCCTGTGATTCTACCTGAAAGCAGATGACTTTTGAAGGTAGTTCCACTTCTTCCAGTCACGGGTGGTCTCTGGTGAGAACGCTATACCCTTCAGCTGTCAAAATGCTGTTCCCCTTCCTTAGACACCAGCTTTTTGTCTTCAGACCATGCCTGAACAGCTGCTTTTATCTTCACAGCAGATGCCTTCACCTTGACCTTTCTTTTTTTTTTCCCTAGGCAGCTTTTTAGCCTTCTGAAATGCTCATGTGATCTGACACACCTGTTTTGCTTTTCCTTCAGAGTAACCTTCAGAGTAGCAAAACTGCAATAAAACAAAGGCTTCCTCTTTCTTTACTTGTTGTCTTCAGGATTTTAACATCTGTTTTACCAGTACTCACATCTTAACTTTCTGACTAGCTGTTCATGCTAGGCACCTCTTTAAGAAGAGATAAATCACAAGGTGCCGGCATTTTCATCAATCTACATCTATATGTTAATAAACATAGGCTCAGCAGATCTATACTGCTACCAGTTCTAATATCACTATTTTTAAAGCACTTACTCATGGATTAGCTAAAAGTTAGAATTTGATTTAAAAGATCTGGACAGTCTTCTATTTGGGCCATAGAAAAGGGGACTTAATTGTAAAATTTTCACTGGATTCATTTATCATTGATGAAAATTGATTGAAATTGATTGAAATTCTTACTTTTTCACCAACATTCTTGCCCTAAATCTTCTTGATCTCTTAAAGACATTAAAGTTTCTGTAATTAATCAGCTCATCATTTGCATACCAACACCTTGGAAACTTTCAGGGTCTATTTGGTCACTTCCTTACATCTTGTACAGCCATCATTCAGCTGGCGGCTGCTGATTTTTCTGCAATCTGCAGATTTTTCTACAGTCTGGGCTGGTGAGAAATATGCTTGACACCATTTTACTAGGAGTCAGTTTGGAAATTAAACTGCTGTTGAAAACAGACTAGTACAGACTAGTGGCAGTCTGCTGCTTCCAACAGCTCTGTAATCTGCCTCCTATTACTATTCTACATCCTCCTCCTTATCCTTCTGTCTTGTCAAACAGATTCCATGACACTGCTTTGTCAATAGAAAGCAGTTTTTTAAAGACTACACTTGCGCAACGTGGGTGCTCTCAGAACAAGAGTTCAATATGCCTTTGGATTCCTTTCAGAGAAGGGTATCAGGGTGCAAAGATTTTGCTCTCTTAGCCTTATGCCTAGGATTAGACCGCTAGACAAAACCCTGCTTGTTTTAAACAAATGTCAAAGCAAAACCAGTGGAAAAATGGGCTCTGTGCAACACATTTGCTTTAGCCATACTGTTCTTCCATTTCCTTCTTCCCTTTCATTATCATTATTAGGCACTTCAGGAGCTCATTTTTCTGTCTGCCTCATTAATCCTTTTCTTGTATTTCATACCGTATTTCAGTCATTCCTGTACATTTTTGTATGCTGTTTGTATTTGCTTGTTCTGCCAGCATGCCTTCCATTACCCAGTTTGTTTTCCTTTTGTTTCAAGACATGTGATTTCCCTGGATTCTTTTCTGGATGTTGGCTTCTTTGTTGTTTCTAAGCATTTCTGTGTGAGTCATTTCATTTTGGCTTTTGATTCTGTGCTTCAGGTTTGGTACATATTTTAGATTATATCACAAAATGTTCATAATTCTACTTTAAAATTGATGACTGCCATTATGATATTGATTGATTTACTTTTAATCTAGATGTAAATTTTGAATATTAGTAATATGAATTCAAGCATGATTTGATGGGGAGAGGATATTATTGTGTCAGTGTTAACAGACTTTGAAAACGCTTATTCAATATCTTCCAAACACAAATAATTTGAATAGGATAAATCAAATTTGTGACTGTAAGATTTTTATGTAAGCTGAAGAAAAATACTAATCTTCTGTGGGAGGAATAATGACTGGTTACTAGTAAGACATAAATCTCTGGGACAAACCTGAGAGATGTTTTAAAATCCTGAGAGTAACAATCTGCAATATTTCAATACCTGCCTAAGCAAAGGGTCAACTAAGAAGGACAACATGTTACTGACTGAAATAGTCTAAAAGTAACTTCAGATAGAAAACTTCATCCTAAATACCAGTGGGTTGGCTTTGCTTTCTTCCTTTACTGTACATCTAATTTTCTAATTTTCTTCTGCTTTTTCTCACTCCCCAATTTCTTCCCCCCTTCCTCCCTTTTTCACAGAATCATAGAATAGTTTGGGTTGGAAGGGACTCAAGCCCCCCGCAATGAGCAGGGACATCTTCAACTAGATCAGGTTGCTCAGAGCCCCGTCCTACCTGACCTTAAAGGTTTCCAGGGATGGGGCATCTACCACCTCTCTGGACAACCTGTGACAGTGTTTTACCACCCTCATTGTCAAAATTTCTTCCATAGATCTAGTCTAAACCTACCCTCTTTTAGTTTAAAACCATTACCCCTTGTTCTATGACCACAGGCCCTGCTAGAAAGTTTGTCACCATCTTTCTTAGAAGCCCCCTTTAAGTAGTGAAATGCCACAATAAAGTCTCCCCGGAGCCTTCTCTTCTCTAGGCTGAACAACTCCAACTCTCTCGGCCTTTCTTCATAGGAGAGGTGTTCCATCTCTCTGATCATTTTTGTGGCTCTCCTCTGGACCTGCTCCAACAGGTCCATGTCTTTCCTGTGCTGAAGTCTGCTGAGCTGGATGCAGGACTCCAGGTGGGGTCTCACCAGAGCAGAGTAGAGGGGCAGAATCACCTCCCTCCACCTGCTGGCCATGCTTCTTTTCATACAGCCCCAGATACGGTTGGCCTTCTGGGCAATGTGAGCACACACTGCCGGCTCCTGTCCAGCTTTTCATCCACCAGTACCCCCAAGTCCTTCTCGGCAGGGCTGCTCTCAATCCCTTCATCCCCCAGCCTGTATTGATAGCGGGGGTTGCCCTGACCCAGGTGCAGGACTCTGCTCTTGGCCTTGTTAAACCTCACGAGGTTCACATCAGCCCAGTCCTCGAGCTTGTCCAGGTCCCTCTGGATGGCATCCCATCCCTCAGGCATGTTAACTGCAGCACTCAACTTTAGTGTCATCTGCAAACTTGCTGAGGGTGCATTCAATCCCACCGACTATGTCATTGATGAACATACGAAACAGTAGTGGTCCCAATATGGACCCCTGAGGTATTGACCCCACTTGTCACCAATCGCCATCTGGACTGAGCCACTGAGCACTACCCTCTGGATGTGACCATCCAAACAATTCCTCATTCATCGAATAGTCCACCCATCAAATCCATTTCTCTCCAATTTAGAGAGAAGAATGTTGTTGGGGACCATGTCAAAGGCCTTACAGAAGTCCAGATAGACAACATCTGTAGCTCTTCCCTTGTCCCCTGATGCACTCACTTCATCATAGAAGGCCAGTAGGTTGGTCAGGCAGGACTTGCCCTTGGTGAAGCCATGCTGTCTGTCTCAAATCACCTCCCTGTCCTCCATGTGCCTCAGCACAGCTTCTAGGAGGATCTCTTCCATGATCTTCCCAGGCACAGAGGTGAGGATGAC